>NC_053037.3:374834292-376084292 GCF_002575655.3 Aegilops tauschii subsp. strangulata
CCATGAAGTAGTTCCGTATTAGCAGCGTGATCAGCGTCGATTCACTCGAATTGTTTTCAGATAAGGGCGATCGGCTTTTGCAAAGCATCTTTCGAAACAGGTGGACCCCTCTTATCTCCTCTACAGTTCTCAGCACAACGCCATTTTGGACCGGTCTTTCTTTCCGAGATTCGGTATTAGATTAGTTATCGCTGATTTACAATAACGCACGACTTTGATGTAAATCAGCGACAACTAATATGATGCAGAGGAAATATATGCCTGCACTCCTTAATTGCCTACTCGTGGGAAAGAAACTGTTTTGAATGGGTACTCGCTGAATTTCTTTTCTATCTTTTTTTAGGCTGGTTATAGTGGGGAGTAACTTATACTAGTGTCATGCATATGACACTAGTCTAGGTTACTATCTTTATAGTTCAAAGTAATATAGTAGTAGTGTCATATATGGTCTCATTTATTAGGTTGTAGACTCATCTTGTCTTGGGGAGCGCTATGTTACAGTATTATGTTACCACTTCTCATTAACTATTTGCCACATAAACAAAATTTTCTTAAAGTGCGCTATATTACTAGCCATGTTACTCCCACTATGACTAGCCTTAGGGAAGAATTTCTTTCTATCTTAACTAATAAATGAGACAATTCTTAAAAGATGTTGTATATCAGCACAACTAATATGAAGCGGAGGAAGTACATGCTTGCATTCCTTAATTGCCTACTCATGGGAAAGAAACTGTTTTGAATTGGTACTCGCTGAATTTCTTTCTATCTTTTTATAGGGAAGAATTTCTTTCTATCTTAATTAATAAATGAGACAAATCTTAAAAGATAAATTCGTGCCTCGGTTTTAAAAACATGAATGGTACAATTTCATCCATAGGCTTCTCGAACCTCAAAAGAAAATAAATTCGTGAACCAATATGTAGTTGGATGGTTAGGAGAACGGTAGTATCTCCTGCCTATCAGAGTTCAAAGTCCTGGATTCATTCCAGGCCTTTCGGCGATGTGCGTTCAGTGGGAGTAGATGTTCCCGTCGACAACGAAGATGTCTGTCGACTTCGTCAATCTCTAGTGACGCGTTTGGTAGGCTATATTAGGTCAGGCTAGGCCGGCACGGGCAGAATTTGGCCCGTTTGGTTGCCTAGCTCGCATGCAATTCATGGCCCGCACGAACCTCAAGGCAGGCCTGGGCCTGGCTCTGGAGGAACGGCCGAATCGGCCTTTTTGCGAGCCAGGCTCGCTCGAGCCACGCGTGGCGAGCGCCTGCACGCGCGGGGAAGCACGGGAGACGGCGCGATGGCTCATAACTCCCCACGCCCCCTCCCGTCACTTCCCTCGCCAGTTCACACCCACTCCCTCTCTCTTACCTCACCACCCGTTTGGTTTCTCCGATGGCAACGCCGCCATCTCGCCACGCCCCACCCACTCCGGTCATCGCCAGCAGCAATCCCATCCAAGAGAGGTGGGTTGCCGGGCTCTCCGCGGTCGGAGTAGATCTGGCGGCGGCACTACGAGGTCCCTCCCCTTTCTGCACCATGCCGCCGCCCCGGGCCAATGCAGCGCCGGTGTCGGTCGCTTTGGCTCCGCCACCGGAGCCGGTGGTCCTCTCCATCGGCTCAAACCTGGCGGGGATCCAATACCCGTCGGCGCCGTCCTTTGCAGGCCCCTCTTATGGGGGCATTTTTTTACCCCCATACGAGGGTTTTATCCTCTGCGTCCGGTGCAAGGGGAGGGGAGCTCCACGACGCCGGCGTCATCTTCGAGCCGGCGCAGGACGAGGTGCACGACCGCGACCCTCGGAATGGTTGGGTCCTGTTCATCGGCGGCGCCAGCACCCCTCTTCCCGCCAAGTTTTTCGCCACTGCCGGCGTACGCTACACCGGCAACCCCCACTGTAAGCTCTGAAATCTCCCATTGCTTCGTACTTAGGGTTCTAGCGTAGTTCTAAGTGTGTTAGATTATATTAAGGATAGTACATTCGACCAGATTCGACCCGATTCCACCAGATTCGACCGGATCATGTGTTAATCTCAAAGAGTAGCACTGATCATGTGTTAGTAGTGATCATTATAAGCTGTGTTCAGTGAGCATAGATGATGTCCTACTTGTTAGCTTTGATCATGTGTCATATGTTGCTAACTGATGTCCATCTTGTTGACATGATAATGAAGTTGGAGTGGGACATGCCCGACGGTGGTGCACAGGTCATCGCCGCTGCAGAGGGGGCAGAGGACCTCATCCCCACCAATAGGTGGCTGAAGAGGGTGGTGCTCCCCGGCAGGGTGGAATACATGAGGATGCCGATGGGCGCTGACAGGAGGCCGAGGACCGGCCACGAGGAGGGTGCACGGGAACCTATCAGGTTCTACGTGCAGATCGTTGACTAGGAGGACATCGCCATGCTCATCATTCCGTGTAAATTCAGGCTGGTGACTAAGCAATCGCTGGTCAGTGGCCCTCCTCACGTCGTCAGCCTCTCCGTCAACAAGTGGTGCGAGTTTTGGGTGCAGGTGCAGATGTTAAGGGGGCACATGGTTCTGGGCCGCGACTAGGAGTACTTTTGCGGCCGACACTGATGTCTACTACACAACTTATTCTTGTAGACTCGAGTTGGGCCTCCAAGCGCACAATATTTTCATTACTCTCCACATAAGCAAATTTCTTCTCATTCATAATAGTGGGAGCAAACTCAACAAAATAACTATCATGTGATACTTGATTGGCATAATCCAATTAAAAATTAAAATCATGATTCAAGTTTCATGGTTATCATTATTCTTTATAGCATACATGTCATCACAATAATCATCATAGATAGCAACTTTGTTGTCAAAATCAATTGAAACCTCTTCCAATATAGTGGAATCATCATTAAATAAAGTCATGACCTCTCCAAATCCACTTTCATAATTATTACAATAAGATTCAACACCCTCCCAAATAGTGGGATCAGTACGACCTAGAGTTGGCACTCTCCCAAACCAACTTTCATCAATGTAATCATCATAAATAGGAGGCATGCTTTCATCATAACAAATTTTCTCATCAAAACTTGGGGGACTAAAAAATATCATCTTCATCAAACATAGCATCCCCAAGCTTATTGCTTTGCATATTACTAGCATCATGGATATTCAAAATAATTCATACTAGCAACATTGTAACCATGATTATCGTTCAAGGATTGAATGCCACACATTTTATTGAATTCTTCTTCTATCAATTGAGCACAATTTTGTGATCCATTATTTTCAAAAAAGACATGATAAAGATGAATAATATGAGGCAACCTCAATTCCATTTTTGTAGTTTTCTTTTATAAACCAAACTAGTGATAAAACAAGAAACTAAGAGATTCAATTATAAGATCTAAAAATATACCTTCAAGCACTCACCTCCCCGGCAACGGTGCTAGAGAAGAGCTTGATGTCTACTACACAACTTATTCTTGTAGACTCGTGTTGGGCCTCCGAGCGTAGAGTTTTGTAGGACAGTAGCAATTTTACCTCAAGTGGTGACCTAAGGTTTATCAATCTGTGGGAGGTGTAGGATGACGATGGTCTCTCTCAAACAACCCTGCAACCAAATAACAAAGAGTCTCTTGTGTCCCCAACACACCAAATATTGGGAAACGTAGCATGCAATTTCAAAAAAAAAAACCTACGCTCACGCAAGATCTATCTAGGTGATGCATAGCAACGAGAGGGGGAGAGTGTGTCTACGTACCCTCGTAGACCGAAAGCGGAAGCGTTTAACAACGCGGTTGATGTAGTCGAACTTCTTGTTGTTTTGACCGATCAAGCACCGAACGTACGGCACCTCCGAGCTCTGCACACGTCCAGCTCGATGACGTCCCTCGAACTCTTGATCCAGCAAAGTGTCCACGGAGAGATCTTCCAGCACGCGGCGTGGTGACGGTGATGGTGAAGCAATCCGCGCAGGGCTTTGCCTTGGCACTACGTGAATATGACCGGAGGCGTAAACTGTGGAGGGGGGCGCCGCACACGGCTAACAATTGTTGGTGTGTGTTCTAGCGGTGCCCCCCTCATATATATAGGTTGGAGGGGAGGAGAGGCAGCCAAGGGGTGACCCAAGTAGGAGGAATCCTACTTGGGCACCTCCCAATTCGGCCTCCCCCCTTTCCTATTCCTATTCGGAGTAGGAAGGGAAGAGGGGGAAGGGGGAATCCTATTCCCTTTTTCCTTTACTCCTTCCCCTTTCCTTCTCCAATTTGGCCAGCTCATATGGGAGGGGGGGTGCACCAGCCCCTTTGTAGCTGGTGTGTTTCCCCTCTTGGCCCATAAGGCCCATATCTTTTGCCGGGGGTGCCCGAAACCCCTTCCGGTGATCCGATAAGTACCCGGTGCTTCCCGGAACACTTCCGGTGTCCGAATACCATCGTCCTATATATCAATCTTTACCTCTCGACGATTTCGAGACTCCTTGTCATGTCCGTGATCTCATCCGGGACTCCGAACAACATTCGGTCACCCAATCACATAACTCATATAATAAAAAATCATCATCGAACGTAAGCGTGTGGACCCTACGGGTTCGACAACTATGTTGACAAGACCGAGACTCCTCTCCAGTCAATAACCAATATCGGAACCTGGATGCTCATATTGGTTCCCACATATTCTACGAAGATCTTTATCGGTCGAACCGTTATGACAACATACGTTATTCCCTTTGTCCATCGGTATGTTACTTGCCCGAGATTTGATCGTCGGTATCTTCATACCTAGTTCAATCTCGTTACCGGCAAGTCTATTTACTCGTTCTGTAATGCATCATCCTACAACTAACTCATTAGTCGCATTGCTTGCGAGGCTTCTTATGATGTGCATTACTGAGAGGGCCCAGAGATACCTCTTCGATATTTGGAGTGACAAATCCTAATCTCGATCTATGCCAACCCAACAAACACCTTCGCAGATACCTGTAGAGCATCTTTATAATCACCCAGTTATGTTGTGGCGTTTGATAGCACACAAGTTATTCCTCCAGTATCCGGGAGTTGCATAATCCCATAGTTGAAGGAATATGTATATGACGTGAAGAAAGCAATAGCAATAAAACTGAACGATCAATATGCTATGCTAACGGATGGGTCATGTCCATCACATCATTCTCCTAATGATGTGATCCCGTTCATAAAATGACAACACATGTCTATGGTCAGGAAACTTAACCATGTTTGATTAACGAGCTAGTCTAGTAGAGGCTTACTAGGGACACGGTGTTTTGTCTATGTATCCACACATGTATCAAGTTTCCGATTAATACAATTGTAGCATGGATAATAAAAATTTATCATGAATAAGAGAATATAAAATAACAACTTTATTATTGCCTCCAGGGCATATTTCCTTCAGTCTCCCACTTGCACTAGAGTCAATAATCTAGTTCACATCGCCATGTGATTTAACACCAATAGTTCACATCGTCATGTGATTAACACCCATAGTTCACATCACCATGTGACCAACACCCAAAGGGTTTACTAGAGTCAATAATCTAGTTCACATTGCCATGTGATTAACACCCAAGAGTACTAAGGTGTGATCATGTTTTGCTTGTGAGAGAATTTTAGTCAATGGGTCTGCCACATTCAGATCCGTATGTATTTTGCAAATTTCTATGTCTACAATGCTCTGCACGGAGCTACTCTAGCTAATTGCTCCTACTTTCAATATGTATCCAGATTGAGACTCAGAGTCATCCGGATCAGTGTCAAAGCTTGCATCGACGTAACTCTTTACGACGAACTCTTATCACCTCCATAACCGAGAAATATTTCCTTAGTCCTCTTAGGTAACTAAGAATAACTTTGACCGTTGTCCAGTGATCCACTCCTAGATCACTATTGTATCTCCTTGCCAAACTCATGACAAGGTACACAATAGGTCTGGTACACAGCATAGCATACTTTATAGAACCTATGGCTGAGGCATAGGGAATGACTTTCATTCTCTTTCTATTTTTGCCGTGGTCGGGTTTTGAGTCTCACTCAACTTCACACCTTGCAACACAGACAAGAACCCTTTCTTTGACTGATCAATTTTGAATTTCTTCAAAAAAATTACAAGGTATATACTTTGTGGAAGTCCTATTAAGCATCTCGATCTATCCCTATAGATCTTGATTCCCAATATATAAGCAGCTTCACCGAGGTCTTTCATTGAAAAACTCTTATTCAAGTATCCTGTTATGCTATCCAGAAATTCTATATCATTTCCAATCAACAATATGTCATCCACATATAATATTAGAAATGCTACAGAGCTCCCACTCACTTTCTTGTAAATACATGCTTCTCCAAAAGTCTGTATAAAACCATATGCATTGATCACCTCATCAAAGCATATATTCCAACTCCGAGATGCTTGCACCAGTCCATAAATGGATCGCCGGAGCTCGCACACTTTGTTAGCACCTTTAGGATCGACAAAACCTTCTGGTTGCATCATATACAACTCTTCTTTAAGAAATCCATTAAGGAATGCAGTTTTGACGTCCATTTGCTAGATTTCATAATCATAAAATGCGGCAATTGCTAACCTAATTCGGACAGACTTAAGCATCGCTACGAGTGAGAAAATCTCATCGTATTCAACACCTTGAACTTGCCAAAAACCTTGTGCGACAAGTCGAGCTTTGTAGATAGTAACACTACCATCAGTGTCCGTCTTCCTCTTGAAGATCCATTTATTCTCAATGGCTTACCGATCATTGGGCAAGTCCACCAAAGTCCATACTTTGTTCTCATACATGGATCCTATCTCAGATTTCATGGCCTCAAGCCATTTATGGGAATCTGGGCTCATCATCGCTTCTTCATAGTTCGTAGGTTCGTTATGGTCTAGTAACATGACTTCCAGAACAGGATTACCATACCACTCAGGTGCGGAACGTGCTCTGGTTGATGTACAAGGTTCGGTAGTAACTTGATCTGAAGTTTCATGATCATTATCATTAGCTTCCTCTCTAGTTGGTGTAGACATCACTGGAACTGATTTCTGTGATGAGCTATTTTCCAATTCGAGAGAAGGTACAATTACCTCATCAAGTTCTACTTTCCTTCCACTCACTTCTTTCGAGAGAAACTCCTTCTCTAGAAAGGATCCATTCTTAGCAACAAAGATCTTGCCTTCGGATCTCTGATAGAAGGTGTACCCAACAATTTCTTTTGGGTATCCTATGAAGACGCACTTCTCCGATTTGGGTTCGAGCTTATCAGGCTGAAGTTTTTTCACATAAGCATCGCAACACCAAACCTTAAGAAACGACAGCCTAGGTTTCTTGCCAAACCACAGTTCATACGGTGTCATCTTAACGGATTTAGACGGTGCCCTATTTAACGTGAATGCGGCTGTCTCTAATGCATAACCCCAAAACAATAGTGGTAAATCGGTAAGAGACATCATAGATTACACCATATCTAATAAAGTACGGTTACGATGTTCGGACACACCATTACGCTGTGGTGTTCCAGGTGGCGTGAGTTGTGAAACTATTCCACATTGTTTTAAATGAAGGCCAAACTCATAACTCAAATATTCGCCTCCGCGATCAGATTGTAGAAACTTTATTTTCTTGTTACGATGATTCTCCACTTCACTCTGAAATTCTTTGAACTTTTCAAATGTTTCAGACTTGTGTTTCATCAAGTAGATATACCCATATCTGCTCAAATCGTCTGTGAAGGTTAGAAAATAACGATACCGCCGCGAGCCTCAACACTCATCGGACCGCATACATCGGTATGTATTATTTCCAATAAGTCATTGGCTCGCTCCATTGTTCCGGAGAACGGAGTTTTAGTCATCTTGCCCATGAGGCATGGTTCGCAAGTATCAAATGATTCATAATCAAGTGATTCCAAAAGTCCATCTGCATGGAGTTTCTTCATGTGCTTTACACCAATATGACCTAAACGGCAGTGCCACAAATATGTTGCACTATCATTATCAACTTTGCATCTTTTTGGCTTCAATATTATGTATATGTGTATTACTACGATCGAGATTCAATAAACCATTTACATTGGGTGTATGACCATAGAAGGTTTTATTCATGTAAACAGAACAACAATTATTCTCTGACTTAAATGAATAACCATATTGCAATAAACATGATCAAATCATATTCATGCTCAACGCAAACACCAAATAACATTTATTTAGGTTCAACACTAATCCCGAAAGTATAGGGAGTGTGCGATGATGATCATATCAATCTTGGAACCACTTCCAACACACATCGTCACTTCATCCTTAACTAGTCTATGTTCATTCTGCAAATCCCGTTTCGATTTACTAATCTTAGCAATTGAACTGGTATCAAATACCCAGGGGTTGCTAGGAACACTAGTAAATTACACATCAATAATCTATATATCAAATATACCTTTGTTCACTTTGCCATCCTTCTTATCCGCCAAGTATTGGGGAACTTTCACTTCCAGTGACCATTTCCTTTGCAGTAGAAGCACTCAGTTTCAGACTTGGGTCTAGCTTTGGGTTTGTTCATGGGAGTGGAAACTTGCTTGCCATTCTTCTTGAAGTTCCCTTTCCCTTTTTTGCCCTTTTCTTGAAACTAGTGGTCTTGTTAACCATCAACACTTGATGCTCTTTCTTGATTTCTACCTTCGCCGATTTCAGCATCGTGAAGAGCTCTGGAATCTTTCCGTTATCCCTTGCACATTATAGTTCATTAGGAAGTTCTAATAGCTTGGTGATAGTGACTAGAGAATCTGTCAATCACTATCTTATCTGGAACATTAACTCCCACTTGATTCAAGCGATTGTAGTGCCCAGACATTCTGAGCACATGCTCACTAGCTGAGCTATTCTCCTCCATCTTGTAGGCAAAGTATTTGTCAGAGATCTCATACCTCCCAACACGGGCATGAGTCTGAAATACCAATTTCAGCTCTTGGAACTTCTCATATGCTCCGTGGCGTTCAAAACGTTTTGAAGTCCCGGTTCTAAGCAAGCATGGTGCACTAAACTATCAAGTAGTCATCATGTCGAGCTTGCCAAACGTTCATAACGTCTGTATCTGCTCCTGCAATAGGTCTGTCACCTAGCGGTGCATTAAGGACATAATTCTTCTATGCAGCAATGAGGATAATCCTCAGATCACGGACCCAGTCCGCGTCATTCCTATTATCATCTTTCAACTTAGTTTCCTCTAGGAACATATCAAAAACATAGGGGAGCTATAACGCGAGCTATTGATCTACAACATAATTTGCAAATACTATCAGGACTAAGTTCGTGATAAATTAAAGTTCAATTAATCAAATTACTTAACAACTCCCACTTAGATAGATATCCCTCAAGTCATCTAAATGTAACGTGATCCAAATCAACTAAATCATGTCCGATCATCACGTGAGATGGAGTAGTCATCAATGGTGAACATCTCTATGTTGATCATATCTACTATATGATTCACGTTCGACCTTTCGGTCTCCGGTGTTCCGAGGCCATGTGTGTACATGCTAGGCTCGTCAAGTTTAACCCGAGTATTCCGCATGTGCAAAACTATCCTGCACCCGTTGTATTTGAACGTAGAACCTATCACACCCGATCATCACGTGGTGTCTCAGCACGAAGAACTATCGCAATGGTGCATACTCAGGGAGAACACTTATACCTTGAAATATTAGTTAAGGGATCATCTTATAATGCTACCATCGAACTAAGCAAAATAAGATGCATAAAAGATAAACATCACATGCAATCAAAATATGTGACATGATATGGCCATCATCATCTTGTGATTTTGATCTCCATCTCCAAAGCACCGTCATGATCTCCATTGTCACCAGCTTGACACCTTGATCTCTATAGTAGCGTCGTGGTTGTCTCGCCAACTATTGCTTCTACAACTATCGCTAACACATAGTGATAAAATAAAGCAATTACATGGCGTTTGCATTTCATACAATAAAGCGACAACCATAAGCCTCCTGCAAGTTGCCGATAACTTTTACAAAACATGATCATCTCATACAATAACATATATCACATCATGTCTTGACCATATCACATCACAACATGCCCTGCAAAAACAAGTTAGACGTCCTCTACTTTGTTGTTGCAAGTTTTACGTGGCTGCTACGGGCTTCTAGTAAGGACCGTCCTTACCTACGCATCAAAACCACAACGGTGTTTCGTCAAGTTTGCTGTTTTAACCTTCAACAAGGACCGGCCGTAGTCAAATTTGATTCAACTAAAGCTGGAGAAACAAACACCCGCCAGCCACCTTTATGCAAAACTAGTTGCATGTCTGTCGGTGGAACCGGTCCCATGAACGTGGTCATGTAAGGTTGGTCCGGGCCGCTTCATCCAACAATACCACTGAATCAAAATAAGACGTTGGTGGTAAGCACTATGACTATCACCGCCCACAACTCTTTATGTTCTACTCGTGCATATGATCTATGCATAGACCTGGCTCGGATGCCACTGTTGAGAAACGTAGCATGCAATTTTAAAAAAAAATCCTACGCTCACGCAAGATCTATCTAGGTGATGCATAGCAACGAGAGGGGGAGAGTATGTCTACGTACCCTCATAGATCGAAAGCGGAAGCGTTTAACAATGCGGTTGATGTAGTCGAACTTCTTCTCATTCCGACCGATCAAGCACCGAACGCACGGCACCTCCGAGTTCTGCACACGTCCAGCTCGATGACGTCCCTCGAACTCTTGATCCCGCAAAATGTCGAGGGAGAGTTCCGTCAGAACGATGGCGTGGTGACGGCGATGGTGAAGCAATCCGCGCATGCCTTTGCCTTAGCACTACGTGAATATGACCGGAGGCGTAAACTTTGGAGGAGGGCGCCGCACACGGCTAACAATTGTTGGTGTGTGTTCTAGCGGTGCCCCCCCTCATATATATAGGTTGGAGGGGAGGAGAGGCAGCCAAGGGGGCGCCCCAAGTAGGAGGAATCCTACTTGGGCACCTCCCAATTCGCCCCCCCTTTCCTATTCCTATTCGGAGTAGGAAGGGAAGAGGGGGGAGGGGAATCCTATTCCCTTTTCCTTTACTCCTTACCCTTTCCTTCTCCAATTTGGCCAGCCCATATGGGGGGGGGGGGCACACCAGCCCCTTTGTGGCTGGTGTGTTTCCCCTTTTGGCCGATAAGGCCCATATCTTTTGCCGGGGGTGCCCCGAACCCCTTCCGGTGACTCGATAAGTACCCGGTGCTTCCCGGAACACTTCTGGTGTCTGAATACCATCGTCCTATATATCAATCTTTACCTCTCGGCCATTTCGAGACTTCTTTTCATGTCCATGATCTCATCCGGGACTCCGAACAACATTCGGTCATGAAATCACATAACTCATATAATAACAAATCGTCATCGAACGTTAAGCGTGCGAACCCTACGGGTTCAACAACTATTTAGACATGACCGAGACTCCTCTCCGGTCAATAAACTATAGCGGAACCTGGATGCTCATATTGGTTCCCACATATTCTACAAAGATCTTTATCGGCCGAACCGTTATGACAACATACATTATTCCCTTTGTCCATCGGTATGTTACTTGCCCGAGATTCCATCGTCGGTATCTTCATACCTAGTTCAATCTCATTACCGACAAGTCTCTTTACTCGTTCTGTAATGCATCATCCCGCAACTAACTCATTAGTCACATTGCTTGCAAGGCTTCTTATGATGTGCATTACCGTGAGGGCCCAGAGATACCTCTCCGATACTTGGAGTGACAAATCCTAATCTCGGTCTATGCCAACCCAACAAACACCTTCGGAGATACCTATAGAGCATCTTTATAATCACCCAGTTACGTTGTGACGTTTGATAGCACACAAGGTATTCCTCCGGTATCCGGGAGTTGCATAACCTCATAGTCAAAGGAATATGTATATGACATGAAGAAAGCAATAGCAATAAAACTGAACGATCAATATGCTATGCTAATGGATGGGTCATGTCCATCACATCATTCTCCTAATGATGTGATCCTGTTCATAAAATGACAACACATGTCTATGGTTAGGAAACTTAACCATCTTTGATTAACGAGCTAGTCTAGTAGAGGCTTACTAGAGACACGGTGTTTTGTCAATGTATCCACACATGTATCAAGTTTCCAGTTAATACAATTGTAGCATGGATAATAAACATTTATCATGAATAAGGAAATATAAAATAAGAACTTTATTATTGCCTCTAGGGCATATTTCCTTCACCAAATACAATGGTAAATTGTACAGGTGCACCAGTTCGGTGAAGAGATGGTGATACAAGTGTAGTATGGATAGTAGATAGAGGTTTTTGTAATCTGAAAATATAAAAATAGATGGGTAGCAAGTGATAAATCGGAGCACAAATGGTATTGCAATGCTTAGAAACAAGGCATAGGGTTCATACTTTCACTAGTGCAATCTCTCATAAGTGCTAATATGATTGAATCATATAACAATCCCTCAACGTGAGACAAATAATCACTCCAAAGTTCTTATCTCGCGGAGAACATCAGATGAAATTGTTTGTAGGGCACGAAACCACCTCAAAGTTATCTTTTCCGATCAATCTATTGAGACATCCCTATAAGTATCATGAATATCCCTAGATTTCATACTAAAATAACACCATATGATACGCATCAACCAACTCTAATGTCACCTAGATACTCCAATGTCACCACAAGTATCCGTGAGTCAATTATACGATACGCATCAAAGAACTTCAGATTCATAATATTGAATCCAACACAAAGAACTTCAAAGAGTGCCCCAAGATTTCTACCGGAGAAAGTAGGACGAAAACGTGCATCAACCCCTATGCATAGATTACCCCAATGTCACCTCGGGAATCCATGAGTTGAGTGCCAAAACATACATCAAGTGAATCAATATAATACCTCATTGTCACAACGGGTATTCTTATGCAATACCCGTCGGCGCCGTCCTTTGCAAGCCCCTCTTATGGGGGCATTTTTTACCCCAATACGAGGGTTTTCTCCTCTGCGTCCGGTGCAAGAGGAGGAGAGCTCCATGACGCCGGCGTCATCTTCGAGTCTGCGCAGGACGAGGTGCACGGACGCGGGCCTCGGAATGGCCGGGTCCTCTTCATCGGCGGCGCCAGCACCCCTCTCCCCGCCGGGTTTTTCGCTACGACCGGCGTACGCTACACGGGCAACCCCCACTATAAGCTTCGAAATCTCCCTTTGCTTCATACTTAGGGTTCTTAGGGTAGTTCTAAGTGTGTTAAATTAGATTAAGGATAGTACATTCGACCAGATTCGACCGGATTCCACTGTTTTGGGGATGAACCAGAGTTCATGCATTCTTTGTTCATCCAACATGGCTAGATTGTTTATAATGCAGTGTTAGTTTGCATCGTTTTAGTGGCAGATTGTTATTTTCTACTGCCACATTGTTAGTTCTTAGTGTTGTTACTAGTGTATATGCTACTGTTCTTCATGCTGATGTTAGTTCTTACTGCTGTTAGTAGTGTATATGCTACTGTTCTTGCTGCTGTTGTTAGTTCTTAGTGCTCCTCTTGCTCTTGTTGCTAGGGTACGTGAGTGCATGTGGCATGCAAGTAGGACATATGAATGCCAAATATAGTAGGTGCAAGTAGGACATGTAAGTGGTGGCTTCATCTGATTAGTGTTAGCACTGATAACTATAAGCACTTATAACTGTAAGCACTGATCATGTGTTAGTAGTGATCATTGTAAGCTATGTTCAGTGAGCATAGATGATTTCCTACTTGTTAGCTTTGATCATGTGTTATATGTTGCTAATTGATGTCCATCTTGCTGACATGATAATGAAGGCGGAGTGGGACAGACCCGGCGGTGGTGTGCAGGTCGTCGCCGGTGCAGAGGGGGCGGAGGACCTCATCCCCACTAACAGGTTGTTGAAGAGGGTGGTGCTCCATGGTAGGGTGGGGTACATGAGGATGCCGCTGGGCGCTGGCAGGAGACCGAGGAGGGTGCACGGGACCCTATCAGGTTCTACGTGCATATCACTGACCAGGAGGACATCGCCATGCTCATCATCCCGCGTAAATTCAGGTCGGCGACTAAGCAATGGCTGGTCAGCGGCCCTCCACGCGTCGTCAGCCTCTCCACCAACAAGCGGTGCCAGTTTTGGATGCAGGTCCAGATGTTCAGGGGACACATGATGCTGGGGCGCAGCTGGGAGTACTTTTGCGGTCGGTACTGATGTCTACTACACAACTTATTCTTGTAGACTCGTGCTGGGCCTCCAAGCGCAGAGTTTTGTAGGACAGTAGTAGTTTTCCCTCAAGTGGATGACCTAAGGTTTATCAATCCATGGGAGGCGTAGCATGAAGATGGTCTCTCTCAAACAACCCTGCAACCAAAGAACAAAGAGCCTCTTGTGTCCCCAACACATCAAATACAATGGCAAATTGTACATGTGCACTAGTTTGGCGAAGAGATGGTGATACAAGTGTAGTATGGATAGTAGATATAGGTTTTTGTAATCTGAAAATAAAAAACAGCAAGGTAGCAAGTGATAAAACGGAGCACAAACGGTATTGCAATGCTTAGAAACAAGGCATGGGGTTCATACTTTCACTAGTGCAATCTCTCAATAGTGCTAACATAGTTGAATCATATAAAAATCCCTCAACGTGCGATAAAGAATCACTCCAAAGTTCTTATCTAGCGGAGAAGATAAGATGAAATTGTTTGTAGGGTACGAAACCACCTCAAAGTTATCCTTTCCGATCGATCTATTGAGCTATTCCTATAAGTGTCACGAACAGCCCTCGAGTTCGTACTAAAATAACACCATATGATACGCATCAACCAACTCTAATGTCACCTAGATACTCCAATGTCACATCAAGTATCCGCGAGTCAATTATACAATATGCATCAAACAACTTCGGATTCATAAAGTTCGATCCAACACAAAGAACTTCAAAGAGTGCCCCAAGATTTCTGCCGGAGAAAGTAGGACAAAAACGTGCATCAACCCCTATGCATAGATTACCCCAATGTCACCTAGGAATCCGTGAGTTGAATGCCAAAACATACATCAAGTGAATCAATATAATACCCCATTGTCACCATGGTATCCGTATGCAAGACATACATCAAGTGTTCTCAAATCCGTAAAAGTTTTCAATCCGATAATAGTGAAACCTCAAAGGTAAAAACTCAATTCATCACAACAAGATAGAGAGGGAGAAACACCATATGATCCAACTATATTAACAAATCTCGTGGTACATCAAGATTGTGCTAAATCAAGAACACGTGAGAGAGAGATCAAACACATAGCTACTAGTACATACCCTCAACCCCAAGGGTGAACTACTCCCTCCTCATCATGGTGGCCGCCGGGACGATGAAGATGGCCTCAAGTGATTATTCCCCCCTCTGGCAGGGTGCTGGAACATGGCTCCAGATTGTATTTCTAAGGTATAGAGGCGTGCGGCGGCGGAGTCAAAGTTCTAGGGTTATTTCTGATGGTTTATCTATTTATAGGATTTTTTGGCGTCGGTCTCACGCTAAGTTGGGCTAAGGTGGGCCACTAGTCACTAGGGCGCGCCCTGGTGGTTAGTGGCCACCTCCTTCACCTTGTGGTCCTCCCACAAAGCTTCTAGTGCCTCATTTGTTCCAAAAAATCGTCAAAAAGTTTCGCTGCATTTGGAGAACTTTTATTTCTACACAAAAAACAACACCACGGTAGTTCTGCTGAAAACAGCGCCTGTCCGGGTTAGTTCCATTCAAATCATACCAAAACCATATAAAATTGTTGTAAACATGGCACGAATACTTCATAAATTATAGATGCGTTGGAGACGTATTAGCATCCCCAACCTTAATTCCTGCTCATCCTCGAGTAGGTAAATGATAAAAGAAATAATTTATGAAGTGTGAATGCTAGTATAGTGCATAAGTTTGATCAATGATAATTTCAATCACTTTTCCTATCATCATAACAACAACTCTTTCTCATAAAACTCATCATGATAAAGTAGCAATCAATTCAAATGTTATGGTTCAAACAATGCATTCTCTTGAAACTTAACAACATATGTTCTTTGTCACCAAACAATTGCAATTCAACTTATTCTCAACAAAGTATAAGTAAGAGATCCACATACTCAACCATCATATAGTCTTCTATGATTGCTAGTACTTAAAGCATATTTTTGGAACAAATGGCATCCATTGAACACTGAGAAAGATAGGGGCTTAATGTTTTGCCTCCCAACTCATTTATCATAGAGATAATTGTCAACAATAATAATTCATGATCAAATATATTTGACTGGTCATATGTGCCTGGATCTTTCCCCACCACATAATGCTTGCCAACTAGAGAATAATTGAGGTTGAAATGAGAATGACTACTTATTGACTCTTGCATAAAAGTAAATACATAAAGTAAAATATAGGCCCTTCGCAGAGGGAAGCAAAGGTTGTCATGCACTTTTTATTTTTGGGTGCGCAAACTCTTAATGCAAAGGAACGTCACGTTATATTTCCCCTTGTGAAAGCAACCTTTATTATGCAGTCCATCGCTTTTATTTCTTTACCATCACAAGTTCGTACAACGCTTATTTTCCCTTGCAGTAAAGATCATACATATTTTAGGAGCAATTTTTATTGCTTTCTGCACCGATGACAACTTACTTGAGGGATCTTATTAAATCCATAGGTAGATATGGTGGACACTCATGGCAAGAAACCGGGTTTAAGTGTTTTTGGATGCACAAGTAGTATCTCTACTTAGTACGGATTTTTGGCTAGCAAAAGATCCTAAGCAAGCACCACCTGTTGCAGGATCCATAACAATATAACTTGTATGCAAATATACCCAAACATAACTCATTACGTTATCTTCCTTGTCCAACGTCAACGAATTTGCTCAAGGTTAAAAATAATTAATGGGTATTCACAATCATAAAATATGTCCAAGATATATTTGTATGTGAAAGTTCTCTTCCTTATACTAATCACTCATGAATTGCTTGTATGACCAATATTGTGATTGTCAAATTCCAATAGATTTGCTTTCTAAACCCAATGTGAAACTACTACTAGACATGATACAAGCATATGAAGCACGTATAATTTCAACTTCATGATATTCAATTCATTCAACAATTTACTCATAGGATATAAGTGAAGCACAAGAGTAAATGACAAACTACTCCAAAAAGATATAAGTGAAGATCAAATGAGTAGTTAAGTAAACAGGTAGCTATGTGATGACTCTCTCTCTCATTTATAAATTTCAGATCTTAAGTATTTTATTAAAACATCAAGCAACAAAAAATAAAATGACATTCCAAGGATAGCAAACATCGTGTGAAGAAGCAAAAACTTAGGCTCAACCGAAACTAACCGATAATTGTTGATGAAGAAAGGTGGGATGCCTACCGGGGCATCCCCAAGCTTAGATGCTTGAGTCTTCTTGAATATTAACTTGTGATGCATTGGCCATCCCCAAGC
This sequence comes from Aegilops tauschii subsp. strangulata, assembly GCF_002575655.3. NCBI lineage: Eukaryota > Viridiplantae > Streptophyta > Magnoliopsida > Poales > Poaceae > Aegilops > Aegilops tauschii. The sequence continues at coordinate 374,851,788 of NC_053037.3, forward strand.
TTGAGCTTTTGTGTCTTCTTCATTCCTCTCATATCACGGTTTCCCTAATTCTTAGAAACTTCATCCACACAAAACTCAACAAGAACTCGTGAGATACGTTAGTATAAATCAATGCAAAACCTTATCGTTCTCTACTGTAGCAAATCACTAAAATTATAATTTTACATTGCATACTAAATGCCTCTGCATATTTAGTACTCCTATCCTCAAATAGAAACATTAAACAAGCAAAGATATGCAAACAATGCAATCATAACAGCAATCTGTCTAAACAGGACAGTCTGTAAAGGATGAAGAAGGATCCATACTTATTTAACTCAAAAAATTCTGAAAATTTACCACACTGTAGATAATTCATCATAGCTTATTGTGTCAAAATTTCAAGCTTTTATCACATTCTAGAGAATTCACACAATAGCGTGCAACTTTCTGTTTTGAAACAACAACTCATATACTTGCAAACTAAGCATGGTGAAGGATATCCTTGACACTTTTATTGAAATAAAAGATGCAAATCATTATTATAAATAATAGCAAGCAAATCTCAACAAAATAAAATGACTCTCCAAGCAAAACACATATCATGTGACAAATAAAAATATAGCTCCAAGTAAGGTTACCAAGAATGTTGAAGACGGAAGAGGGGATGCCTTCCGGGGCATCCCCAAGCTTAGTTGCTTGGATCTTACTCTAATATTACCTTGGGGTGCCTTGGGCATCCCCAAGTTTAGGTTCTTGCCACTCCTTGTTCTCCTCATATCGATATCTCATTCAAAACTTGAAAACTTCAATCACACAAAACTTAATGGAACTTTGTGGGATGCGTTAGTATAATAAGGAGCAAATCATTCACTTGGGTACTTTCAAGACAAGGTTCATGATTTTTTGTCACACAATGCCTACTATACTCTATCATCTCCACAATTTATATTGACCAATATAAGCCATAGAAACCATAAAACAAGCAAACTATGCATTGAAAACAAAATCTGTCAAAAACAGAATAGTCTGTAGAAACCTGAATGATTCTCATACTTCTGTAACTCTAAACATTCTTAAAAATTAGGGCAACATGGTAAATTTGTATATAAATCATGTGTAAAAACTTCAGAGCAAAATCACGCTCCGGTGAATTTTAGAAATTCCTTTACTGGGCGCAAAAGCTTCTGTTTTTGCACAGAATCAAGTCAACTATCATCCACACTATCCCAAAGGCTTTACTTGGCACTTTATTGAAAAAAGCTATAAAACATGATTAATACAGTAGGTTAATCATGTTAACACACAAAAACAGTAGGTATAAGTGTTGGGTTGTCTCCCAACAAGCGCTTTTCTTTAATGCCTTTTTAGCTCGGCATGTTTATTTCAATGATGCTCACATAAAAGTAAAGAATTGAAACATAACGGGGGCATCATGAATCACATGACAAGCACATTTAAGCCGAACCCAGTTCCTATACATAGGAATTTTGTGAGCAAACAATTCATCGGAACAAGAATCAACTAGCCTAGGAGGGCAAAACAAGCATTACTTCAAGATTTTCAACACATAGAGAGGAAACTTGATTTTATTGAGATATGTAAAAGCATATGTTCCTCTCTCATAATAATTTTCAGTAGCATCATGAATGAATTCAACAATATAACTATGACACAAAGCATTCCTTTCGTGATCTACAAGCATAATATTTTCGTTACTCTCCCATAAGCAAATTTCTTCTCATTGATAATAGTGGGAGCAAACTCAACAAAATAACTATCATGTGATACTTGATTGGCATAATCCAATTGAAAATTAAAATCATGATTACAAGTTTCATGGTTATCATTATTCTTTATAGCATAGATGCCATAACAATAATCATCATAGATAGCAACTTTGTTGTCAAAATAAATTGAAACCTCTTCCAAGATAGTGGAATCATCATTAAATTAAGTAATGACCTCTCCAAATCCACTTTCATAATTATTACAATAAGATTCAACACCCTCCAAAATAGTGGGACCAATACTACATAGAGTTGGCACTCTTCCAAACCCACTTTCATCAATGTAATCATCATAAGTAGGAGGCATGCTTTCATCATAACAATTTTTCTCATCAAAACTTGGGGGACTAAAAATATCATCTTCATCAAACATAGCATCCCCAAGCTTATGGCTTTGCATATTACTATCATCATGAATATTCAAAGAATTCATACTAGCAACATTGCAATCATGATTATCATTCAAGGATTTAATGCCACACATTTTATTCAATGCTTCTTCTATCAATTGAGCACAATTTTCCAATCAATCATTTTCAAGAAAGACATGATAAAGATGAATAATATGAGGCAACCTCAATCCCATTTTTGTAGTTTTCTTTTATAAATCAAACTAGTGATAAAACAAGAAACTAACATATTCAATTGTAAGATCTAAAGATATACCTTCAAGCACTCACCCCCCGGCAATGGCGCTAGAAAAGAGCTTGATGTCTACTACACAACTTATTCTTGTAGACTCATATTGGGCCTCCAAGCATAGAGTTTTGTAGGACAGTAGCAATTTCCCCTCAAGTGGATGACCTAGGGATTATCAATCCGGGGGAGGCGTAGGATGAAGATGGTCTCTCTCAAACAACCCTGCAACCAAATAACAAAGAGTCTCTTGTGTCCCCAACACACCAAATACAATGGTAAATTGTATAGGTGCACTGGTTCGGTGAATAGATTGTGATACAAGTGTAGTACGGATAGTAGATATAGGTTTTTGTAATATGAAAATATAAAAAAAGATGGGTAGGAACTGATAAAACGGAGCACAAATGGTTGTAATGCTTAGAAACAAGGCCTAGTGTTCATACTTTCACTAGTGCAATCTCTCAACAGTGCTAACATAATTGAATCATATAACAATCCCTCAACATGCAACAAAGAATCACTCCAAAGTTCTTATCTAGCGGAGAACATAAGATGAAATTGTTTGTAGGGTATGAAACCACCTCAAAGTTATCTTTTCCGATCAATCTATTGAGCCATCCCTATAAGTGTCACGAACATCCCTAGATTTCGTACTAAAATAACACCATATGATACACATCAACCAACTCTAATGTCACCTAGATATTCCAATGTCACCACAAGTATCCGCGAGTAAACTATATGATACGCATCAGACAACATCAGATTCATAATACTCAATCCAACGCAAAGAACTTGAAAGAGTGCTCCAAGATTTCTACTGGAGAAAGTAGGACGGAAACGTGCATCAAACCCTATGCATAGATTACCCCAATATCACCTCGGGAATCCACGAGTTGAGTGTCAAAACATACATCAAGTGAATTAATATAATACCCCATTGTCACCACGGGTATTCTTATGCAATACCCGTCGACGCCGTCTTTTGTAGGCCCCTCTTATGGGGGCATTTTTACCCCCATACGAGGGTTTTCTCCTCTGCGTCCGGTGCAAGGGGAGGGGAGCTCCACGACGCCGGCGTCATCTTCGAGCCGGTGCAGGACGAGGTGCACGACCGTAGCCCTCGGAATGGCCGGGTCCTCTTGATCAGCGGCGCCAACACCCCTCTTCCCGCCGGTTTTTTCGCCACACCTGGTGTACGCTACACGGGAAACCTCCACTATAAGCTCTGAAATGTCCCTTTGCTTCGTACTTAGGGTTCTTAGGGTAGTTCTAAGTGTGTTAGATTAGATTAAGGACAGTACATTCGACCAGATTCGATCCAATTCGACCGGATTCAAACGGATTCCACTATTTTGGGGATGAACTATAGTGTATGCATACTTTGTTCATCCCACCTTGCTAGATTGTTCATAATGCAGTGTTAGTCTACATCATTTTAGTGGCACATTGTTATTTTCTACTGCCACATTGTTATATCTTAGTGTTGTTACTAGTGTATATGCTACTGTTCTTCATGCTGATGTTAGTTCTTACTGCTGTTAGTAGTGTACATGCTACTGTTGTCGGTGCTGTTGTTAGTTCTTAGTGCTCCTCCTGCTCTTGTTGCTAGGGTACTTGAGTACATGTGGCATGCAAGTAGGACATCTGAATGCCAAATATAGTAGGTGCAAGTAAGACATGTGAGTGGTGGCTTCATCTTATCAGTGTTAGCACTGATAATTGTAAGCATTGATAACTTTATGCACTGATCAGAGTAGCACTGATCATGTGTTAGTAGTGATCATTGTAAGCTGTGTTGAGTGAGCATAGATGATGTCCTACTTGTTAGCTTTGATAATGTGTCATATGTTGCTAACTGATGTCCATCTTGGTGACAAGATAATGAAGACGGAGTGGGACAGAGCCGGTGCTGGTGCGTGGGTCGTCGCCGGTGCAGAGGCGGCAGAGAACCTCATACCCACCAACAGGTGGCTGAAGAGGGTGGTGCTCCGTGGCAGGGTGGGGTACATGAGGATGCCGCTGGGCGCTGGCAGGAGGCCTAGGACCGGCCACAAGGAGGTGCACGAGAACCTATCAGGTTCTACGTGCAGATCGCTGACCAGGAGGACATCGCCATGCTCATCATCCTGCATAAATTTAGGTCGGTGACTAAGCAATGGCTGGTCAGCGGCCCTCCTCGCGTCGTCACCCCCTCCGCCAACACGCAGTGTGAGTTTTGGGTGCAGGTGCAGATGTTCAGGGGCACATGATGCTGGGGTGCGGCTGGGAGTACTTTTGCGACCGGCACTGATGTCTACTACAAAACTTATTCTTGTAGAGTCGTGTTGGGCCTCCAAGCGCAGAGTTTTGTAGAACAGTCGCAATTTTTCCTCAAGTGGATGACCTAAGGTTTATCGATCCATGGGAGGCGTAGGATAAAGATGGTCTCTCTCAAACAACCCTGCAACCAAATAACAAAGAGTCTCATGTGTCCCAAACACACCAAATACAATGGTAAATTGTATAGGTGCACTAGTTCGGCGAAGAGATGGTGATACAAGTGTAGTATGGATAGTAGATATAGGTTTTTGTAATCTAAAAATGAAAAAAATAGCAAGGTAGCAAGTGATAAAATGGAGCACAAACGGTATTGCAATGCTTAGAAACAAGGCCTAGGGTCACTACTGTAGGATGCTGCTAACACGACACTACGATCAGAGACCCTTTGAAGAAACTGTGTGCGATGCATTAATCGCGATCGGGGATGTAAAAAGAACATCCAAAAAGATGCAAAAGTTTTGCGATGGCGGAGACATCAAACACGGTTTAGATTTTAGTTATGTGTGCGATGCAGGGCATACGGTTGATCCATACGAACTGTTTGCGATTAGACAGAACAACAGAAACATGCAGCCATATCAATGTGTGTGCGATATACGGCATACAGTTCGCTCCGATGAACTGTTTGCTATTAGGGAATGCAACAGAAACGGTCAGCCAGACCAAGGTGTGTGTGATATACGACATACAGTTCACTCGGACGAACTGTTTTCCATTAGGGAACACAACAGAAATGGTTCAACTTAACAAGATGTGTGTGATATGCGGCGGACAGTTCACATAGATGAACTGTTTGCAATAAGCCAAAAAAACACAAACGATTCGTGTAAACAAGATGTGTGTGTGATACGTGGCAAACAGCTCACTCGGATGAACTGTTTGCGATGAGAAAATATAACACACAGGGTTACTAGAGTTAATTCGTGTGCACTAAAAACTTTGAAAATGCATACTAGTTGCTTGCGATGGCTAGGAGTATCGCACACGATGCGTGTGCGAGTACTCGTGTGTGATGATTAGTAAGTTACACATATGTTTCCTTATGTTAACACGTGTCTGGTAACACGTGACACCGCATATGGTTGTCGGGTTGTGTGCTCAAGTCTTCCCGCGCTCCAGTGAAGGCTTCCTGCGCTCCAGCGAAGGCATCCCGTGCTCCACAGTAGTGAATTGTAAAATCCCCAATCCCCTTGCCAGCTGCTAGCTATAAATAACCACAGCAATGGCCGCCGCCGGCAACTCGCTACTGATCCACTTGCTAGCTAGTTACCCACACATACCGGCATACCCCCAACGGCCGACGACAAGATGGAGTTGCGTGACGGGAACGGGCGCCGGGGATCATAATTTAGGTTAATTAATTATACCTCCAGAGCCGGATGATTTCAGCTCTAGAGGTATACTTAATTAACATAATCTAAGATCAAATAACTAAAGCTTCCCCAACATGATCGTGCGCCGGCCCCAACTGCTGGCAGAGCGCGCGCGGAGGGACGACGCGACCCGAGCGAGACTTGGCGCCTAAACGGCGAGCAGAGCACGCAGAGGGACGCGACCCGAGGGCGCCCAAACGACGATTAGAGCACGCGGAGGCACGCGAGCAGAGCGCGCCGCCGCCGCCTAAACGACGAGCAAGCACATGCATAATTATTGCATATAGCAGATGAACGTAGCCGGGAATAGCCGTCCAACAATATTATTTTCGACGACATGCATTAATATATTCTTAGTTAAATCTAAGGTCAAAGTTTGGTACTACAAAATATGAAGGGGGCCAATAAAGAATAAACCACGACAGAGGTAGTACCCATACGAACCCGGACGTCCAGTATGATAGAAAATGTGGGTCAAACCCTAGTTGAAAAGGGCAACAATGTCTAACTCCAGCTTACAAAAGGTACAAAAGCACGAGGATTAATTGTTCATCAGGTTTACACAGAACCTGGATTGAACAGGGCAATAACATCTAACTCAACCAAAGTTTTTGGCAGTCACAATCAAATGGATCCGTCCGATCCATAAAATCAAGATCCTAATACAAAAGATCTACTGGTCCATGATGACGACAAGTTATTGTAAATATAAGCCAAGCACAATCAGAAGCCCTTAGGTCCACCTGAAACTTCTTTTTATGTTGTTCCACATACAGTTCCGTGAGAAATTTCTTGTTGAAAAACTTAATCCTCACAGACAATAGCGCCCTCGCATTCAACATGAAGAATGTGACAAAGCTAGTGTTTGCACTGTTGGATGCATATCCTTCCAGTGTTACTATCTTCAAACGAATGTCATGAGATATGAGAAAATCCCGGTGCTTCTTGAACCATTGATTGGTTATACCTTTTTCTCCATGTGTTAGTGCCTAAATAGAGATGAAGAAAACAGTTAATGTCTAAAAAAGATTATGTTGAAAGAGCGATAGTCGAACGATTAATTATAGTACATTATATATGGGCTTTCAATGTGCGTGAAATCGTCACCTTTATATACAAATTCTCCAGACATGGAAAGCATTGCAACAAGGCAATAATGATGTTGAGATCAAAACACCACATAGTGATATATAAGGTCTTGACAGAATCCACCATCACTGATAGGATGGACAAGCTCTTCATTGAGCATAGAACATAATATTAGCATTGAAAGTGTACTCCAAGATGATACTTAACTTATACGCACAAACGAAAAATGCAAATTACAAAAGTGTACATGAATAATATATAGTACCTCAATAGGTGTGGAGGCAAACACCATCTCAAACCATTTAAACGGATCACGAATTGCACCCAAGGTCTCCACTTTAGGCACAGAAACCACAGTTATTTGCGAAGGTTTATAACAACAATCAAGGAGCAACCTTTGAAGTGAAGGGGCATCTTCGATGATGAGCTCTTGTCCTTCAAAACAAATTCCAATGCTTACAAGGTGAGGCGACTTTATTTTGAGACAAGGGATATGGATTCCATTTCCAAGAACAAGCACCAAACGCTCCAGGGCAGGGCAACTGGAGTGGATGATGCTGTGCAGTGAAGCCTCCGACAGATGAACCAACACAAGCGCAAGTTTTTTCAGCAGTGGGAGTTGAAGCATTTTTACCAGATTGTCTACTAGATGGCACCGGGTCAAGGTGGAGGTATGGAGAGAGGAGGAAAACCATGAGATGGGCATCGGTGGTGAGGGCACAGATGCAGCTCTTGGTGGTAACCTATCACTGTAGTAATGGTTGAACTCAAGCAGCTGGAGTTTATTGAATTGACGGGATGTCAGCCAGGCGGCCACCATGCAGGGTATGTCCAGCAGATAGCATGCGGGGATGCATATGCGTTGAACGGAGCCCTGGTGGGAGGAGATGATGGCTCCGGGGAGTTCAGAATCATCATCGACAGATAGCTGACGACGGTCGAGATTAAGAGGCGTGGCGCGCCACAGAGTGCGCCACCGAGATGTGAGGACTTGTGTGCGGCAACCATCCTTGGTGGGGAGAAGGGAGATGATCTCCCCAAGGATGCCGTCCGGGAGATCGCTGATGCGGTCCGCCGGAGATTCTACTGGTTCCTCAGGTCCAGGGGGCGTGGCCGCTTCTGGCCGCGCAGCCAGGTCCAAGATCTACATCCGATGGCGGCGCTGGTCGGAGCCTCATCTGTGTACATACCAATCTGAAAGAAAAAATGGCAGAAACATACATGTAGGACATTCAAAATCAATTCTCGAGATCTAGAGGAAAAAAGGCACAAACATATATGTAGGACATTCAAAATCAAGTCTCAAGATCTGGCCACGAATTATTAGCAGGCAAGCTAATCCTAGTCGGATTATTAGCAAAAATCATTTGTACAGAACAAACAATTAATTACTAACTCTATACAGATAACATTCAAACAATCAATACACTACGTGCATCTAACGGATCTTAATTGCTCTGATTTGATGGACTCAGAGAACATAACCATAGGATTTGTATTCCAAAAAACTTAGAGAGGGGGGAGTAACCAGAGAAAACACATGATATGTTTGCGGCACAAATGGGTATATAGATAACTAACCGGTTTTCTGTCGGAGTCGCAGTCGTTGCCGGAGTTGCTGTTGACCTCTGGCTCCGGCTGGGGGGGGGGGGGCACGGCGGCGCCGACGAAGTCAAGGTCGTGCTGCTGCCCGCGGGAGACCTCGTCGGCCGCGATGGCAACCTCTTTGCATAGCTTCACGCGTTGCGCGGGTGCTTCACCAGCCCCGGCGTCGCCACTCCCTCCGATGGTGCGCTTCGGCGGCATCCTCATAAACTCCAGAGTCCAGATGTTGGTGACCACTGTGGACCGGCGGTGTGGCCGCCTTATTATGGCCACCGGCTCGGGCGCGCAATTAATATGGACCAGTGGGAGCGAGGCGGGCGGCGGTCAAAGGCTGTCTCGCCTCTCGGTGAGCCTGCGCGGCGGACTTCTGCCATTCTTACCATCATTTCACACAGCTACTCGCACGCCTCCCGGTGACACTATGCACATATATTTTTTGGTTTATTGATGATTCATTCTGCCGCTTTACTGCTTAACCGAAGCATGGCACGGTCTAACGCACACGGTCCAAATAAATAATCTGTATGAGGTATTGGTTGCCAGTTTTTAATAATCTCCCGTTTGTAAGAAGATTATACCAAAACGGGTCTCAAATTTGACGAAAAAATACAATATCACAGTCTACTGGTGTCCATATATGACACCACGATAAGTTTCATGAACTTCAACTAAGTTTTGGATTGACTGAATTTTAAAAATCTATATTCTCAATGTTTTGAAATCTCTTGCACGGGGAAACATGCACCCAGGGACACATATGATTTTGCAATCCATTTTGGTGCACATGTAGCTCAAATTTGATTTTTGCACATTAAATCCCTAGGAAATCAATCAATATATAAAAACGGTCGAATGATGTCTATTTTTTTAATTTTAACACGACACTCCATTGGTCACATGTTCACTGCAGAAAAAGTTTGACATGCCTTAGAGTGGCTATGGTGGTGCGGGGTGTGTGTGGGGGGGGGGGGGTGGGGGGGGTGGGGGGGGTCCGGCAGTACACTACAAGTCATGAACCTCCGTGTGGGATTATTGATCATTTTGTGAGTCATATAAGACACATCAAAGTCAGGAATTGGTTATTTAAAGCATTACACAACCCTTTCATACATACATGTTCGGGCCACATGCATGCATTGGTGGTCCTCTCGGACACTCTCTAATGCGGAGCATCCCGCGACCATCCCCATGGACGTCCCGTCACCTCCACAATCATGAAGAGAACCAATGACAAGATCACACGCACGTGCCATCGAAACAGAGGTTAACTCTTTCCTCTTCGGGTTTCGTTCGGGTTCACACGGGAGTCAGATTCTACCTCAAATGGAAACTCTATGCATGCTTAGGTACTAAGGAGATGACCGGGAGGAAGCAAGGACAGAGAGTCAAGCAACCATGGAGAAGGAAGAGCGGCGAGGGAACAAGAAGAACGGAGCAACGGAGGGCACAGACCACTCCGGGTGCCTGGCCACCAAAGGCCCTGGGTGCCCGGCCACCTCCAACCGCCGAGCCAGCGGCCTCCCTGGCTGGCCCGGGTGCCCGGCCCTCTCCCCGCCGGGTGCCCCTATTTGGTCTGGGTGCCCGGCCCCTCCCTGGGCCAGCCCAGCTCGCCCCGGGTGCCCGGCCCCTCAACCCCTGGTGCCCGGCCTGCCATGCGCCAGCCGCTAGCCCCGCCCGGGTGCCCGGGCCTAGGACCCCCGGGTGCTCGGTCCTTCCTCAGCCGGTTCCCTGACCAGTCCGGGTGCCCGGGCCACTTTACCCCGGGTGCCCAGACCCCTCCGAGATAGCCTGCGTGCAATTGGGGTTTTTACCCTTGTATCCCTCTCCCCCTTCCATTTCGTCCCTAGGCTATATAAACTCCTCCCCTAGCTCATTACAAGGGATAGCAAAGTATTAGAAACACAAAGAGAGAGCTTTGCTCATCTTCCTCCTCTAGGAGATCTAGACCTCCTCTTGGAGAAGCTCCTCTTGCAGATCAAGCCCTCCTCTTGGAGAAGATCCTCTTGGATATCAAGACCTCACCTAGTGGGAAGAACTTTTACCCTAGTGCTATTTTCCTTGAATTGTTCTTGTATGCTTGTGGATCTCATGTATGCTACTCTAGTGGATGTGTGATTGTGGTTTGTTTGAGTGTTTCCCCTCTTGTGTTCTTGTGTTCTTACTCTTTCCCCCCTCGAAGTGTGGAAAGATCCCCTATAGGGTTGCACCCTACAACATCTTGCTATCATGAGCAAGGTTGATTCACATCTTGGAGTCCCATCCCCCCATTTGCTAGCCTAATTTCGTTGCTTTTTGGTCCCAATTTGAAAACCCCACAAAAAATAGCCCAAAATGTTTTCTTGCAATTTGTTGGTTCTTGTGAGATTTTGTTGTTTTGGTCCATGGATTTGTTGCTTGGCAAGTGGATATAGCCTTCCCCCATCCATCCCCACCTTTCCCACCATGAAATCCACCAATTTCATCCATTTTCCACAATTTTCGCCCAATTTAGGCCACCACCGGGTGCCCGCACCCCCGGGCTATTTGCCCCTGCCCACCCCGGGCACCCGCACCTCCCACCCCCAGGTGCCCGCACCCCCCCCGAATCAGCCCACTTCCACACACCGTTTCGTCCATAATTTTCACTCCCGGAGTCCAATTTTCGCGTTCTTTAGCTCGTTGAGTAGCTATTGACATCCCCCATCCATATAGGTAGGTTCCAACATAATTTGACTCCATCAAAATTTTGGCATTTTTGCCTAGGCGACCCACCATATCATCCACAAAACCACCATAGCTTTCCGCAACCTAACCCATTTTGCTCCATTTAGCATTTGTGGTTGCTTGAGGGGTGACTTGAGTCTCCTAAGGTGTTTCGGCTACTTAGGGATGGTTGCTTCGTCATCAACCACCACCACCTCCTCCGAATTACTAACTTCGGAACCTCCAAAGCATTCTGCTACCACCATTTGACATTTTCCTTTGAGATTTTGAGTTTGCGGTTTTTTTCGTTTCCTAGGGTGTTTCGGCTAACTAGGAACGGTTCAACATCGACAACACCGCCGCTCAACTTCGACAAGGATTTGACATTGACCACTTCACCATTTTGACACCCTAACTGTAAGCAAGAACGGTAACCTCTATATCATCTTGGTATCGTGGTATCCCTTCACTATACTTTCTTGCCATTACATTGTTAACCCCTTAGCCCATTTTGCATCACTTGCCTATCGAGACTAGCCATTGAGTATTGTTGGCAACATTACTTGTGCACATTAGTGATCATCGATCTACACCTTCCATTGCATACATACCATATCATATTGGTATCATCTTGGTATCGTAGTACCATCCCTCGTGTCACAAGATTGTTCCCGCATATACTCAATAGCTATCTTGGTTTGTGCATTTCGCATAAGTGGCCATACTAAAAAAAAGTGAATAAGATTTTAAGCAAAAAGAGAGCAAAGAAGCTTGTAAGAAAGAGCCATAGCATCGCCACATTGCATACCATACTACCATATTGATCATCTTGGATCATCGTATGCGAAACACCGGAACATCATACATATATAGCATACTTGGGATAGAAAGTTGATACATTTTGCATCTTATAGGTTGTGCACAAGTGTCGTATCCGCCTATAGAGCAATCGTGCTAGCGTCTCTCTAGAGTTGTGCAACACGAGCGTTTCCCGTGGATTCCACATTTTGTGCTCATTCCTTGGTTGCCCGACCCCATTTATCTATCCGTGTGTGTGTTTCCGTGTGCCATTCTTTGCTATTGGTCTACTTGCTTTACTTGCAATTTTGTGAACCTTCTCAACATTTTCGATATCTTGACTAACATTTGCTTGAAATTTTGTGCCACCTATCCTAACCAAGCTCCTCCATAAGCTTTACTTGTGTAGGTGTGAGAAACAAACCCGGTACCAATTCCCCTATTGTAGCATCACATTGAGTGATACTCGATACATTTTCAATCTTCGGAAAAGGTAACTTTGGTATTGCCTTCTCATTTTCCTACTCAGCTTTGCTTGAGGCTAGTGATGGATAGGCAAAGCACATCTACTTCGGTATACTTCCACGACAACGACGAGTTCGATGCCATGAAGAAAAATTTGGATGCCAAGATGGATGCTCAAATGGAGGAGCTCAAGATCCTCATCAAGTCCTACACGGGATCTTCCTCATCTTCGAGAAGACACTCTAGTGCACATCCGTCCAAGCTACCATCTTCGGCAAGATCACCTCGGCATCGACACCATCACCAACAAGAACGTGATGGTCAAGAGCTCAACACCAACCACCACTCTATGACTTCACCATCTACCTTGGCATCTTCGCCAAGCAACTTCAAGGCATCTTCGCCTTTGGACATTCGGCATCTTCGCCTACAAACACCTCAAGACTACGCTCAAGAGAAGCTCCCCAAGCTCAAGTCCGCGACTTCCACGAGCTACTATGACCTCGACACCGACCGCGAGCTTCCTTTCTATGGGACTCAAGACCCCGAGGGGTATCTCGAGTGGGAGCGCAAGATGGACGACTACCTCAAGCTACATCAAGTCCCTTCCGAAGACCAAATGAAGTGCCCCACAAGTAACTTCCACGACTACGCGTCGACATGGTGGCTTCATACACCTTCGAAGACCTTCGACATGAGTTGGCCCAACACGAAGAAAGCAATGCGGCGAGAGTTTTTGCCTTCCACCTACACAGAACATCTTCAATGCCAATTGGAGAACACCATCCAAGGATCCAAGTCCCTAGACAAGTACTTCCTCGAGATGAAGAAAGCCTTGCGACAAGCCGGTGTGGACGACCCCGTTTGGATGAAGTTCTACTTCATGATGGGATTGAACAACGACATCTCCAAGATTATTTTCCTCGAGAACTGCAAGTCTCTCGATGAGGGAGTCCTGGATTAGGGGGTCCCCGGGCGTCCGGTCTATGTGACGTGGGCCGGACTGATGGGCCGTGAAGCTACAAGGCGGAAGGCTTTCCCCCGTGTCTGGATGAGACTCCCCTTGGCGTGGAAGGCAAGCTTGGTGTTTGGATATGAAGATTCCTTTCTTTGTAAACCGACTCTGTACAACCCTAGCCCCCTTCAGTCTCTATATAAACCGGAGGGTTTAGTCCATAGAGGCGATCATAATCATCATCATACAGGCTAGACATCTAGGGTTTAGCCATTACGATCTCGAGGTAGATCAACTCTTGTAACCCCTATACTCATCAAAGTCAATCAAGCAGGAAGTAGGGTATTACCTCCATTAAGAGGGCCCGAACCTGGGTAAACATCGTCCCCCTGTCTCCTGCTACCTTCGATCCTAAGACGCACAGTTCGGGACCCCCCTACCTGAGATCTGCCGGTTTTGACACCGACATTGGTGCTTTCATTGAGAGTTCCACTGTGCCGTCGTCGAAAGGCTCGATGGCTCCATCGATCATCTACAACAACGCTGCCGTGAAGGAGATTTTTCTCCCTGGCCAGATCTTTGTATTCGGCGGCTTCGCACTGCGTGCCAACTCGACTGGCCACCTAGAGCAGATCGACAGCTATGCCCCTGATCACCAGGTCAGTTTTGGAAACTTGAACTACGTCGCTGATATCCGAGGAGACTTGATCTTCCAAGGGTCCGCGGCCCCAACCACCGCTCCGGCCTTAGATCCGGAACGCGTCACCAGGTCCGAAGACGGGAGTCTAGAGCCTGCCAGACTCCCTGCGGCTATAGAGCTCAACATTGGAGAACCGGAGAGAATAGCGTCTCCGGCAGTCATCACAAAGCTGGACTCTTCTCCGGACACTAGCTCCAAACCCTCAAAGCCCGCGTCATGCGAGCTCAGTCAGGAAACTTCTATCCCCGTCCAAACCTCGCTCTTAAACGAGGCTTTGGACTTAATGCGATCCCTCGCCATCACAGAGGAACTGAGGGAGTCCTGGACCAAGGGGTCCTCGGGCGTCCTACCTATTGGATATGGGCCGGACTAATGGGCTGTGAAGATACAAGACCGAAGACTCTCTCCCGTGTCCGGATGGGACTCTCCTTGGCGTGGAAGGCAAGCTTGGCGACCAAATATGAAGATTCCTTTTTCTGTAGCCGACTTTGTACAACCCTAGTCCCCTCCAGTGTCTATATAAACCGGAGGGCTTAGTCCGGAAAGGGACATAGTCATACAGGCTAGACTTCTAGGGTTTTAGCCATTACGATCTCATGGTAGATCAACTCTTGTAATACTCATATTCATCAAGATCAATCAAGCAGGAAGTAGGGTATTACCTCCATAGAGAGGGCCCGAACCCGAGTAAACATTGTGTCCCCCGTGTCCTGTTACCATCGACCTTAGACGCACAGTTCGGGATCCCCTACCCGAAATCCGCCGGTTTTGACACCGACATTGATGCTTTCATTGAGAGTTCCACTGTGCCGTCCACAAAAGGTTTGATGGCTCCTTCTAACGTCAACAACGATGCTGTCCAAGGGGAAACCTTCCTCCCCAGACAGATCTTCGTGTTCGGCGGCTTCACACTGCGGGCCAACTCGCTTGGCCATCTGGAGCAGATCGATAGCTACGCCCCTGGCCGTCAGGTCAGATTCGGGAGCTTGAACTACGTCGCGGACATTCGCGGAGACTTGATCTTCAACGGATCGAGACCACGGCAGTCGCTCCCCTTCACCATGATGAACATGACTTAAATCTGTCATCGGGCCATACTCAAGAAATAGCACCGGTAACCGCCCTGGCCTTAGATCCGGAATAGATCGCGCCATCCGAGGACGGGAAGCTCAACCCCGCCACGGAGGCTGCAGATCCCACGGCGTTGGAGCCGCACACAGACCTAACCTCGAGTGATATCTGTGTTTCCGGAACCTGGGACTCGTTTCCGGCTACAAGTTCCGAACCATGTGTGTCCGCGCATGTCGAGCAGGATCGGTCATCGATTGCCGAATTCAGCGTCGCGGACATCTTCCGGCACTCGCCTTTAGGCGACGTGCTCAACTCATTAGAAAATCTACCCCTAGCGGAGGACTCTCAGCCAAATTATATCCGGTTTGAACTGGAGGCTGATGATGGAGAATTTCGTTTCCCACCCACTGCCCACTTCATAGCCACTGTCGAAGACCTAACCGACACGCTCGATTACGACTCCGAAGACATCGACGGTATGGACGACGATGCCAGAGAAGAGGAGGCCCAAAACCCGCCGTTCACCGGACGATAGACGGCCACTTCCTCATATGACGTATACATGGTGGATACACCTAAAGAAACTAACGACGATGACAAAGAAGATCCAGTTGAGGATAAACCTCCTGAGACACAGCCCAGACGCCGGCGTCAGCGGCGCCGCTCTAAGTCACATCGTGCAAAAGATGGCAATACCGGCACCGGAGAAAACAATACTCCGGACGATGCCGAAGACAATGAAGACCCTATTGAGGCAACCTCCGAACAAGTTGAATGGGAAGACGGGCACGTTAGCCCTGATGAACAGGCCATACACAAAGACTCAGAGGACAGTAATTATCTCCCACTCTCCGAGGATGACGAGAGCCTTGGCAACGAGGATTTCATCGTGCCCGAGGAACCTCTCGAGCAGGAGCGCTTTAAACGCCAGCTAATAGCCTCTGCAAGGAGCCTGAAAAAGAAGCAGCAGCAGCTTCAAGCTGACCAAGACCTGCTCAACGATAGATGGTCAGATATCCTAGCAGCCGAAGAATACGGCCTCAAGCGCCCAACCAAGGGTTACCCGAAGCGCAGATTGCTACCTCAGTTCGACGAGGAGGCGACGGAACTGCACCACGCGGTCGGGACAATGCGGCTGACCGACCACAGCGCGGTCGGGATAAAGCGGCAGCTCAAGCCGAACAGCAGCCCGCCTCACCCCAACGAAAAAGCAGAGATAAAACAGCTCAGGGTCATACATATGACCCTCAGCACGACCTAGACAGTAGAGCAGAACATGCCAGATCGATCTACGGATCGCGAGGACGTGCCTCGACACGCAACGTCGGCTACCTATTCGGACGTGACAAGTATGGTCACCCCCAGGCCGAAAACCGCAGACGGACTCCATCTGAGCTACGTCGCGATGTGACCCAAAATAGAGGCGCCGCACACCCACTCTACTTCACTGATGAAGTAAGGGAGCATGAATTCCCAGAAGGGTTTAAACCCGTGAACATCGAATCATACGATGGAACAACTGATCCCGCGGTGTGGATCGAGAATTTTCTTCTCCATATCCATATGTCCCGCGGAGATGACCTCCATGCCATCAAATACCTACCATTAAAACTCAAAGGACCAGCTCGGTACTGGTTAAACAGTCTGCCGGAAAACTCTATTGGCAGCTGGGAGGACTTGGAAGACGCCTTCTGCGACAACTTCCAAGGTACATATGTCCGGCCACCAGATGCCGATGACTTAAGTCACATTGTCCAGCAGCCCGGAGAGTCAGCCAGGAAGCTCTGGACTAGGTTCTTAGTTAAAAAGAACCAAATCGTTGACTGTCCGGACGCGGAAGCCCTAGCGGCCTTCAAACACAGCGTCCGGGACGAGTGGCTCGCCCGCCACCTCAGCCAAGAAAAACCAAAATCCATGTCAGCCCTCACCGCTCTGATGACCCGTTTTTGCATGGTAGAAGACAGCTGGTTCGCTCGTAGAAGCAACAGCGCCAGCGATCCGGGCACTTCCGAAGTCCGAGACGGCAATGGCAAGCCGCGACGGAGCAAGCACGAACGTCGCAACAGTAATGAAAAAACACACGACACAGAGGTCAACGCTGGATTTAGCGGTCCCAAACCCGGTCAATGGAAAAAGCCATTCAAGGCAAACAGAGACGGACCATCCAATTTAGACAAGATATTGGATCGGCCCTGCCAGATTCATGGCCACCCCGATAAACCAGCTAATCATACCAACAAAAGCTGTTGGGTCTTCAAGCAGGCCAGCAAGCTCAACGCCGAACACAAGGGGAAGAGGCCGCCTAGTGATAGCGACGACGAAGAGACTCACTAACCAAATACTGGGGGTCAGAAGCAATTTTCCCCCGAAGTAAAAACAGTGAACATGGTCTACATGACACACAACTTTACAAGGGAGCAGGAGAAGCACTCCCTCCGGACCGAGGATCATACTACGGCAGCCTTAGCCGAAGTACTAAGCGGTCTTATTAAACCGCATACCTTGTCGGCCATTAAGCCACCGGTCTCCATTCAACAGGATCGACCAATTCTGAAGCGGGACTAGCAGTTCGGCTTCCGCCATTCACCTCATGTACCTGCGAAATCTGTACCACACGTACATAACTATGCACTTAAGATACCCTGGGCATCGGCGGAAGCACAATATGGACGAACCTGCAAGTACTCCCATAACTTCTGTTTATTTTCTAACTACCCTTTCTTTTTCATTATTCCATACCACAGGTGACGCAAAAGCTGGTCATCTCATGGACTCTATCGGAGTTCGGGTTCGTATACTCACCTAAGGGCTATTTCCGTCAAGGAGTCCACCCACCGAGGACAGGCGGCGCAGACGTGCGACAGGAGGTCCAAAATAACTTTTCGTAGACCACACTCTTTATTTCGAGCCTGTAAAGTGCCTTTTTCCTCCGCCGTCGACCCCGGGCATGTCAAATAGCCGAGGTTGCGGCTTTGTTATCTATAAAATAACGATGGGCATATCACTCAGGTCCCAGTAAATGTAATCCGCATCCAGCATTCACTTTTTTCTAAAAAAACCGAATTTGGCCCCTGTGGTTGTTTCACACATACACCTCGGCATAACTTGCCAGGGGCTCGGTATGGGAACAAAATGAGTTGCCGACAAGTCCGAACAGCTTTATAGCGTACTTCGGCGTCACGAGTTTGGCCTTATATGCATCAGCTCCGAATCATGTCTTGGGTCAATAGTTGGGTTGCCTGGCTCCTGTGCTTGCTACCTTACGTTCCGCTCTATCGGCTAGGGTAGTAAAGGGAGTACTACTGCGATTGTGCTTCCGGTTCATCTGGTCAAGCACCTCAGTAGAGAAAACCGAAAACTGACTGTCATGATGCGGCGAGAGCTGGTCAACCACTCGATGACTTCTCGGAATCTTTCGCGATTCCCTCCGTATTATACGAAGGACCTTTTTCTTCAGGTCATATATGTAACGCACCGTATTGGAGTAAGCCGTGTACATACCAGGGGCTATATCGTAGCCCCCCCCATGAAACTCCTATGGCTAAGTGAAAGTGTTAACGCCCTATAGTCCGATTGCCTAGTTCACCGCATTGACACCTCATTAATGGACTAAGACGTTGGGTTAAGAGTGATCAAATGCTTTTCCGAACACCCCCGTACTTTATACGAGGGGGCTGAAGCCGACGACTGGAAAACTTTCAGATTAATACACAAACGGCCGCACAGGAGGAACAAAAGTTTTTGGCGAAACTACATAAAATAGCCTTATTATAATATTGTTTTTACAAGTTTCCATACATCTCACTCGAATATCATGTTTTTCGAGCATTGACCCTCTATCAAGCGGGCGCCCTCCAGGACATCCTCGAAATAATGCTCTGGTGCGTGATGGTCCTTGCCCTTGGGTGGACCTTTCACTGCAACATCAATGGCCTTCATCTTTGCCCAGTATGTCTTGACACGGGCAAAGGCCATCTGTGCACCTTCATTGCACGCTGACCGCTTAACGACGACGATACGTGGCACCGCATCAGCAAGTCGCCGCACCAAACCAAAATAACTATCCAGAATTGGCTCGTTCGGCCAAAGCCCGGCCACGACGTCCTTCATGCAGAACCAGATAGTCTATGGAGCTCGGCCCATTGGGTCATCTGTTCGTTCAACAACAAGGGGCGTTTTGACGCATCGAATTATGACCAGAAAAGCTTCTCCGTTGCATACCCTTCTTGCGCCTGGTAAAACCGCACCACATCGGAAGCACTCTTCGGCAAGTCCAACAATGCGTCTGGAGAACTCCACACTTGATTAAGCCGAGCATAATTTGGATTGTCGAACTTAGTTTGCAGTAAAAAGGGCTTACCAGCCGCGATCTCCCCAGCTTGTCGGATCTCCTCCCGGGCCGCTCTAGATTCAGACCACGCTTCTTTCGCCTCTCGCAAGGCCTTGTCAAGCTCAGCCGTTTTGGCTTTATTATACTTCTCGAGGAATTCACAGCGGCTAGTGGCATCTTTTAACTCACGCGCCATCTTGGATATTCCCTCCTCGCATTGGCGCCGAGCAGCCTGTTCGGCCTTTAACTCGGCAGATGCCTTCTCGGCAGCCGCATTATCAATCCGGGCTTGCTCCTTGGCCCGAGCTAGCTCGTCCCGAAGGATCTCAACCGCGGCAGCACCATCTAAAGTCATGCATATTTCAGTATACAATTCTTGGCATCATGATCAATTACAAGCACGTGCATGTAATGGCCACCCCCGAGACATACCTTGCATGTCGTCAAGCCGCCTGTTGATAAGCGTAATGTCATCATCCGCTACATCAAGCTTCCGCTGCAGATCTGTAACCTCCGTAATCCGGGCAGTCGCCTCCCTTTCTTTTTCATCCTCTGATCGCCTCCCTTGGGAAGCCAATCAGAGTCTGTGTTCCAATTACAAGCACAACCTGTGTTCCAATTAATTAGATTATTTCCTGGGCATATCTTTTTGATCCTCTGATCGCCTCGCTTGGGAAGCCAATCAGAGTCTCAGGGGCTACTACCTATACACAGGTGCAGTTTGTGAATAAAACACACTCACAGATTTCTCAGTACAAACCTCGAAGCCTCTTAACAGGATTGCACAGGCTTCATTCAGTCCACTTTTCGCAGACAGAACCTTTTCAACCACCATGCCCATCAAGGTACGATGTTCCTCCGAGCCAGACGCCAGTCGCAGCATGTTCGTCAATATATCCGGCGCTTCTGGACCTCCGGAAGCTGCTGTATGAGTACGGCCTCCCTTCGAAGGGATCTGTTTATCTGTCCCCAGAGTCGTCTCCGGCTGTAAACCGGACAGTCCGGGGCCTTTATTGTTGGCCCCCGGATCCTGGGCTATCGAAGTATCACCTTCGGGTAGTGTCTTCATCACCCCTCGCACCACTTGTTGATCAGGAGAGACCCTCCGGGACGACACCTCAAAGTCTTCCGCCTTATTGGGCGAGGAGACCGGTGGAGGTATCTCGCTTTCCATCTTCTCCGGAAGAATATCTCCTGAGGAAGAGGATTGGTGAAGAAGTCTATTTGCCGAGCTGCAAAAACATATATTCTAGATGTTACCTTAGTAACAGGAAAGGAACGGGATATGTTTAAAAACATCCTTGTTCACTTACGATTCGGCTAGAGGCTTGTCCTCATCGTGGGACTGTGCGAGGACACCATCCTCCAAGCCCGAGCCGCCGGACTAGGGCACCTTGCCTCGCTTGGAAACCCTTTCCTCCCAATCTTTGGAGGCAACCCTTTTCTTACCCTGGGGGGAAGAAACCTTGACTTCTCCTTCACTTTTGTCTTCAGACGATGGGATTTTAATTCCCCCGGACGCAATATCAGATATACCTTCGGGATGGAGGCCGCTTTTGGTCCTCCCGCTTTCCGCCTTGTCCTCCTCCACAGGCATCTGGTATGGTGCCGGGGCCAGCATCCTTGTTAGTATGGGATCTACCGAGTCTTCGGGGAGGGGGGCTGAACACCTGATTCGCTTCGCTTTCTTTATCTAGCCCTGGAAGAAGACAGTTTGCTCAGTAACATATTACGGCATACTTAACTACAAAGTGTTCGGGAGTTGAGCGCTTACCGAGGTATCCGGATGGTTGCAGTCGAGGCCGATGTCCTCGGTGGTGTCTGGCCATTGTTTTCATTTCCCAAAAAACAACTTCCACATCCCTTTGTGCGTAGTGCCAAAGAAGTGTTGGAGGGTTTGTGGTCCTTCCGGATTAAACTCCCACATGCGAAGAGGCCTACGCTGGCATGGCAGGGCTTGGCGGACTAGCATTACTTGAATCATGTTGACGAGATCGATGTCCTTCTCAAGGAGGGTTCGGATGCGGCTCTGTGATGTCTACTACGCAACCTTCTCCTTGTAGACGTTGTTGGGCCTCCAAGAACAGAGGTTTGTAGGACAGTAGCAAATTTCCCTCAAGTGGATGACCTAAGGTTTATCAATCCGTGGGAGGTGTAGGATGAAGATGGTCTCTCTCAAACAACCCTGCAACCAAATAACAAAGAGTCTCTTGTGTCCCCAACCCACAAAATACAATGGTTAAGTGTATAGGTGCACTAGTTCGGCGAAGAGATGGTGATACAAGTGCAATATGGATGGTAGATATTGGCTTTTGTAATCTGAAAATATAAAACAGCAAGGTAACTAATGATAAAAGTGAGAACAAACGGTATTGCAATGCTAGGAAACAAGGCCTAGGGTTCATACTTTCACTAGTGCAAGTTCTCTCAACAATAATAACATAATTGGATCATATAACTATCCCTCAACATGCAACAAAGAGTCACTCCAAAGTCACTAATAGCGGAGAACAAATGAAGAGATTATTGTAGGGTACGAAACCACCTCAAAGTTATTCTTTCGGATCGATCTATTCAAGAGTTTGTAGTAAAATAACACGAAGCTATTCTTTCCGTTGGATCTATCATAGAGTTCGTACTAGAATAACACCTTAAGACACAAATCAACCAAAACCCTAATGTCACCTAGATACTCCAATGTCACCTCAAGTATCCGTGGGTATGATTATACGATATGCATCACACAATCTCAGATCCATCTATTCAACCAACACAAAGAACTTCAAAGAGTGCCCCAAAGTTTCTACCGGAGAGTCAAGATGAAAACGTGTGCCAACCCCTATGCATAAGTTCACAAGGTCACTGAACCCGCAAGTTGATCACCAAAACATACATCAAGTAGATCACGTGAATATCCCATTGTCACCACAGATAAGCACATGCAAGACATACATCAAGTGTTCTCAAATCCTTAAAGACTCAATCCGATAAGATAACTTCAAAGGGAAAACTCAATCCATTACAAGAGAGTAGAGGGGGAGAAACATCATAAGATCCAACTATAATAGCAAACCTCGCGGTACATCAAGATCGTGCCGAATCAAGAACACGAGAGAGAGAGAGAGAGATCAAACACATAGCTACTGGTACATACCCTCAGCCCCGAGGGTGAACTACTCCCTCCTCGTCATGGAGAGCGCTGGGATGATGAAGATGGCCACCGGTGAGGGATCCCCCCTCCAGCAGGGTGCCGGAACAGGGTCCCGATTGGTGTTTGGTGGCTATAGAGGCTTGCGGCGGTGGAACTCCCGATCTAGGTTATTCTCTGGAGGTTTCAGTATTTATAGGAATTTTTGGCGTAGGTCTCACGTCAAGGAGGTTCCCGAGTCATCGACGAGGCAGGCCCATGCGCCCCGGGGGGTGGGGGGGGTGGGTGCGCCCCCCACCCTCGTTGACGGCCCGGGACTCTTCTGGCCCAACTCTTTTACTCCGGGGTCTTCTTTTGGTCCATAAAAAATCGTAAAAAATTGGCACGTCAATTGGATTCCGTTTGGTATTCCTTTTTTGTAAAACTCAAAAACAAGGAAAAAACAGAAACTGGCACTGGGCTCTAGGTTAATAGGTTAGTCCCAAAAATCATATAAAATAGCATATAAATGCATATAAAACATCCTAGAAGGATAATATAATAGCATGAATACTTCATAAATTATAGATACGTTGGAGACGTATCAGCATCCCCAAGCTTAATTCATGCTCGTCCTCGAGTAGGTAAATGATAAAAGAAATAATTTATGAAGTGTGAATGCTAGCAGGTGCACAAGTTTGATCAATGATAATTTCAATCACCTTTTGTAGCATCATTATATGTCATAACAGTAGCTCAACTCATAGAACTTTTCATGATCAAGTAACAAGCTATTCACATGTTAATGTATAGATCATAAACTTTCTTGAAAACTAACAAACAGTTCTCAGTCATCAAACAATTGCAATTCATCTTATTTTCAGGAAGGGTCTATGTAAGAGCTTTGATTTAGCAAATCCCACATACTCAACTATCATATAGTCTTCCATGGTTGCTACCACTCAAAGCATATTTTTAGAACAAATAGCATTCATCGAACACAGAGAAAGATAGGGGCTTAATGTTTCGCCTCCCAACTTATTTATCATATAGATAATTGTCAACAATAATAATTCATGATCAAATATATTTGAATGGCCATATATGCTTAGACCTTTCTCCACCACATGATGCTTGCCAACTAAAAAGTAGGTTGGAATGAGAAGGAATACTACTGACTCTTGCATAAAAGTAAAAGATAGGCCCTTCGCAGAGGGAAGCAGGGATTTGCAGAGGTGCTAGAGCTCGAAGCTAAAACAGAGATGAAAATAATTTTGTGAGGTATGCTTTCATTGTCAACATAACGACCAAGAGTTCCCAATATCTTCCATACTAGATACATTATAGGCAGTTCCCAAATAGAAAGGTAAAGATTTTACCGCCCCTCCACCAACAATCACACACCACGGCTTGTCCGAAACAACGGGTGCCGTCCAACTATCAACAATCCTGGGGGAATTTGTTTAAATTATTTGCGAATTTGCTTTTGATCTTTTGATCATAGGACTGGGCATCCCAGTTACCAGCCATTTGCTCGTGAATGATGAGCGGAGTCCACTCTTCGTGAGAATAACCCACCTAGCATGGAAGATACTGACAGCCCCTAATCGCTACATGAGCGATTCGGGCATACAAAACAGATTATTATTTGAAGATTTAGAGTTTGGCACATGCAAATTTACTTGGAACGGCAGGTAAATACCGCATATAGGTAGATATGGTGGACACTCATGGAATAAACTTGGTTCAAGGAATTTGGATGAACAAGCAGTATTCCCGCTTAGTACAGATATTTTGGCTAGCAAAGGATTCTAAATAGCAAGCACCACATGTTAGAGGATCCATAACAATATAACTTCTATACAAATATACCCAAGCATAACTCATTATGTTGTCTTCCTTGTCCAACTTCAACTAATTTGCTCAGGTTTGAAAATAATTAATGGGGCTCACAATCATAGAAGATGTCCAAGATAGTATATTTATATGTGAAATCTCTCTTCCTTCAATATTCTTTCATGAATTGTTCAAGTGACCAACACAATGTTTTCTAACCTTCAAAAAATTTGCCACCTCTACTTATATGTGAAGGCATTACTCCCCATGGGAAAGGCATATGAAACATATATAATTTCTGATTTATGACATTCAAATCATTCAACCATTTACTCATAGGATATAAGTGAAGCACACGAGTAAATGAGAAACTACTCCAAAAAGATATAAGTGAAGATCAATGAGTAGTTAAATAATTATGTAGCTATGTGAAGACTCTCTCTCATTTAAGAATTTCAAATCTTGGTATTTTATTCATACATCAAGCAAAACAAAATAAAATAAAATGACGCTCCAAGCAAAACACATATCATGTGGTGAATAAAAATATAGCTCCAAGTAAAGTTACCGATGAACGAAGACGAAAGAGGGGATGCCATCCGGGGCATCCCCAAGCTTAGGCTCTTGGTTTTCCTTGAATATTACCTTGGGATGCCTTGGGAATCCCCAAGCTTAGGCTCTTGCCACTCCTTATTCCATAGTCCATCGAATCTTTACCCAAAACTTGAAAACTTCACAACACAAAACTTAACAGAAAACCCGTAAGCTCTGTTAGTATAAGAAAATAAATCACCACTTAGGTACTGTTGTGAACTCATTATAAATTCATATTGGTGTAATATCTACTGTATTCCAACTTCTCTATGGTTCATACCCTCCAATACTACTTATAGATTCATCAAAATAAGCAAACAACACAATGAAAACAGAATCTGTCAAAAACAGAACAGTCTGTAGTGATCTGTAGCAAACGTAAACTTATGGAACTCAGAAAAATCTTCCAAAATAGGACTACCTAGATAATTGCATTATTGATCTACTGCAATTGGAATCAGTATTTTATCACTTTCTGGTGAGTTTTAAGAATTGTTTTCGTGAGCAGAAAGTTTCTGTCTTTTTCAGCAAGAACAAATAATTATCATCCAAGAAGATCTAATAGGTTTTACTTGGCACAAACACTAATTAAAACATAAAACTACATCTAACCAGAGGCTAGATTATTTATTTATTACTAAACAGGAGCAAAAAGCAAAGAACAAAAATAAAATTGGGTTGCCTCCCAACAAGCGCTATCGTTTAACGCCCCTAGCTAGGCATGATGATTTCAATGATGCTCACATAAAAGATAAGAATTGAAACATAAAGAGAGCATCATGAAGAATATGACTAGCACATTTAAGTCTAACCAACTTCCTATGCATAGGGATTTTGTGAGCAAACAACTTATGAGAACAATAATCAACTAGCATAGGAAGGCAAAACAAGCATAGCTTTAAAATTTTAAGCACATAAAGAGGAAACTTGATATTATTGCAATTCCTACAAGTATATATTCCTCCCTCATAATAATTTTCAGTAGCATCATGAATGAATTCAACAATATAAACAGCACATAAAGCATTCTTTTCATGATCTACTTGCATAGAAATTTTATTACTCTCCACATAAGCAAAATTCTTGTCATTCGGAATAGTGGGAGTATCATAAGAGACTCGAATACTATAAATTGTTTCCACATTAAAAGAGTAATGTTCAGAAAAAGGGTAATCATAATCATGACAAGTTTTATAAATATAATCATCACTACTTTTTATAGCATAAGTATCACCACAATAATCATCATAAGTAGGAGGCATGCTATCATCATAATAAATTGTCTCATCCATACTTGGGAGGCTAAAAATATCATCTTCGTTAAACATACCATCCCCAAGCTTGGGACAAACATTAATTGCAGCAAATATATTCTCAAACATGTCATTCTCATCAAACATAGCATCCCCAAGCTTGGGCCTTTTCATATCATAAGCATAATCACTCTCATCATTAATAGTATGAATAGCACCAATAGTATAGCAATTATCATCATCACAATGAGTAATAGGAGCAACATCATTTGGGAGGGATACCTTTCTACCTTTGCTTCTCCATCTTTTATTTTTCTTCTTCATGTCATGTGTGGGTTTAACCCTCTTTTTGGAGCTCCTTATTAACGAGATTGGTTGAATAGAAGGCTCCTCCTCGTTACCTGATTCATCATAAGAAATAATAGGAGAATATTGGGAAGTCTCTTCCCTTTCATTAGTATTCTCTTCATCTTCTATTTGTTTTCTTTTATTTATGTAATTGGCAATATAAGGATTTTCAATGCAATTCACCGCACAATACATAAAAATTTCTTCTAGATCAAAATCAAGAACTTTATCAAGGACAAATTCTGGCATATCCTTAGTTATACGTTTCATTTCTTCATAACCCAAAAGCAAACTAAGTTCATTATGATGTGCAAGGGAAATCAAGTCATCACAATTTTTGGACACGGTATGATCATGAAACAATTTGCATTGGGTATTTAAATGATCATGTTCATTGCAGAGTTCACAAGGATGGCAAAGAAATTTTAAATTTTCAGCACAAGCATATAGCCTTTCTTGCAACCATTTAGTTTCCAAATACTTATGCCTCTTGCAAATTCTATCTTCCCTATTTGGTGTGTACTTGCAAGCTCTATGTATTCCACAAAAGTTGACATGCTTATAAGAGACATTTTCATCATGACCAGTGCAATCATCATTAGTACTATGGATATTCAAAGAATTCATACTAACAACATTGCAATCATGCTCATCATTCAAATATTTAGTGCATAACATTCTAATGCATTCTTCTTCTAACATTTTGGCACAATTATCGGAATCCTTATTTCCATGAAAGATATTAAAAAGATGAAGCATGTGAGGCACCCTCAATTCCATTTTTTTTGTAGTTTTCTTTTATAAAATAAACTAGTGATAAACTAGAAACTAAAAGATTCGATTGCAAGATCTAAAGATATACCTTCAAGCACTCACCTCCCCGGCAACGGCGCCAGAAAAGAGCTTGATGTCTACTACGCAACCTTATCCTTGTAGAAGTTGTTGGGCCTCCAAGTGCAGAGGTTTGTAGGACAGTAGCAAATTTCCCTCAAGTGGATGACCTAAGGTTTATCAATCCATGGGAGGTGTAGGATGAAGATGGTCTCTCTCAAACAACCCTGCAACCAAATAACAAAGAGTCTCTTGTGTCCCCAACACACCCAATACAATGGTAAATTGTATAGGTGCACTAGTTCGGCGAAGAGATGGTGATACAAGTGCAATATGGATGGTAGATATAGGTTTTTGTAATCTGAAAACATAAAAACAGCAAGGTAACTAATGATAAAAGTGAGCACAAACGGTAATGCAATGCTAGGAAACAAGGCCTAGGGTTCATACTTTCACTAGTGCAAGTTCTCTCAACAATAATAACATAATTGGATCATATAACTATCCCTCAACATGCAACAAAGAGTCACTCCAAAGTCACTAATAGCGGAGAACAAATGAAGAGATTATTGTAGGGTACGAAACCACCTCAAAGTTATTCTTTCGGATCGATCTATTCAAGAGTTCGTAGTAAAATAACACGAAGCTATTCTTTCCGTTCGATCTATCATAGAGTTCGTACTAGAATAGCACCTTAAGACACAAATCAACCAAAACCCTAATGTCACCTAGATACTCCAATGTCACCTCAAGTATCCGTGGGTATGATTATACGATATGCATCACACAATCTCAGATCCATCTATTCAACCAACACAAAGAACTTCAAAGAGTGCCCCAAAGTTTCTACCGGAGAGTCAACATGAAAACGTGTGCCAACCCCTATGCATAAGTTCACAAGGTCACTAAACCCGCAAGTTGATCACCAAAACATACATCAAGTAGATCACGTGAATATCCCATTGTCACCACAGATAAGCACATGCAAGACATACATCAAGTGTTCTCAATACTTAAAGACTCAATCCGATAAGATAACTTCAAAGGGAAAACTCAATCGATTACAAGAGAGTAGAGGGGGAGAAACATCATAAGATCCAACTATAATAGCAAAGCTCGCGGTACATCAAGATCGTGCCGAATCAAGAACACGAGAGAGAGAGAGAGATCAAACACATAGCTACTGGTACATACCCTCAGCCCCGAGGGTGAACTACTCCCTCCTCGTCATGGAGAGCGCCGGGATGATGAACATGGCCACCGGTGAGGGATCCCCCTCCGGCAGGGTGCTGGAACAGGGTCCCGATTGATTTTTGGTGGCTACAGAGGCTTGCGGCGGCGGAACTCCCGATCTAGGTTATTTTCTAGAGGTTTCAGTATTTATAGGATTTTTTGGCGTAGGTCTCATGTCAAGGAGGTTCCCGAGTCGTCCACGAGGCAGGCCCACGCGCCGGGGGGGGGCACCCTCGTGGACGGCCCGAGACTCTTCTGTCCCAACTCTTTTACTCCGGGGTCTTCTTTTGGTCCATAAAAAATCGTCAAAAATTGGCCGTCAATTGGACTCCGTTTGGTATTCCTTTTCTGTAAAACTCAAAAACAAGGAAAAAACAGAAACTGGCACTGGGCTCTAGGTTAATAGGTTAGTCCCAAAAAATCATATAAAATATCATATAAATGCATATAAAACATCTTAGAAGGATAATATAATAGCATGAATACTTCATAAATTATAGAAACGTTGGAGACGTATCACTCTACAGAGTCTGCAATTCGTCAACTGATCCCCAGACCAGCCCCTTATTAATCCATGATGCAAGCTGTAATGGAGGGCCAGAACAGAACGCAGGTATAGCCACCCACCTGGTACCGCGGGGTTCTGTGACGTAGAACCACTACTGCTGCCATTGGTTGGAGGTTTCGGTGAAAGAGCCTTTTGGCCAGAGAGTATTGGTAAGCTTGCTCACTTCAGCGCCGCGGCACTCCGCCTGCTTCCCGTCGACCACCTTCGGCCTCACACTAACGGTATTGAGCCATAAGCCGAAGTGTGGGGTAATTCGGAGGAAGGCCTCACACGTGATGATGAACGCCGAGACGTGAAGGAAAGAATCTGGGGCTAGATCATGAAAATCTAGTCCGTAATAAAACATGAGCCCCTGGACGAAGGGGTGAAGAGCGAACCCTAGCCCTCGGAGGAAGTGAGAGATGAATACGACCCTCTCGCCGGATCTGGGAGTCGGAATAACCTGTCCTTGAGCGGGAAGCCTGTGGGGGATCTCCGCGGTCAGGTATCTGGCCGCCCGAAGCTTCGCAATGTCCTCCTCTATAACCGAGGAAGCCCCCCATCGACCCTGTGGGCTGGGTCCGAACATGATTGGGAAGCTTGAAGCAACGAAGTCGAGCCTTGGGTGCTAGAACTCGAGGTTGGAAGGGCTGAGGGAGAGGTTTGGCATGAAAAGAAACGGCCCTTGGCTCCTTTATAAAGGCAGCGGGTATCGAACACCTCCTCCTAAAGCCTGAGAACCTGCCTATTCATAGGGAATCTTCCTAGTAGAACGGTTGGGTTACCCATGCTCGTATTGATGAGAATCCCGCAATAAGGGAACACGATCTGTACTTCGACAAGACGTGCCAATAAAGGCCACGCCTCGAAACATGGAACGACAGGACGAGAAACAGTTCGAAATAAAGACCAGACAAGCACGATGTCACATTATCAAAATTTGTCAGCAGATTGGACTCGTGAAATATTATACTCTCTGCGGTTGTGTGTGGTACTTGTGTTGTAGATCCAGACACGTTCGTTTCGTCCGAAGACTATCTTGGAGTATTCGGAAAGGGGAACTCGCCTTGCAATGCCGAAGACAATCTGTGCGCCGGACACCTCGTCATTGAAGCCTGGTTCAGGGGCTACTGAGGGAGTCCTGAACTAAGGGGTCCTCGGGCATCTGACCTATTGGATATGGGCCGGACAAATGGGCTGTGAAGATACAAGACCGAAGACTCTCTCCCGTGTCCGGATGGGACTCTCCTTGGCGACCAAATATGAAGATTCCTTTTTCTGTAACCGACTTTGTACAACCCTAGTCCCCTCCGGTGTCTATATAAACCGGAGGGCTTAGTCCGGAAAGGGACATAGTCATACAGGCTAGACTTCTTGGGTTTTAGCCATTACGATCTCGTGGTAGATCAACTCTTGTAATACTCATATTCATCAACATCAATCAAGCAGGAAGTAGGGTATTACCTCCATAGAGAGGGCCCGAACCTGGGTAAACATTGTGTCCCCCGTCTCCTGTTACCATCGACCTTAGACGCACAGTTCGGGACCCCCTACCCGAGATCCGCCGGTTTTGACACCGACAAGAACCGCTTCCGAATTGCGCCCAGCCCGGACTAGAGGCTGAAAATAGGGAATTTTACTTCCCACCCACCACCCACTTCATAGCCACTGTCGAGGATCTAACCGACATGCTCGATTACGCCTCCGAAGACATCGATGGTATGGACGACGATGCCGGAGAGGAGCAGTCCCAAAACCCGCCGTTCACCGGACGCTGGACAACCACTTCCTCATACGACGTGTACATGGTGGACACACCTAAAGAAGGCGACGGCGATGATGAGAAGGATCCAGTCGAGGACGAACCTCCTGAGATACCACCAAAGCGTCGACGTCGGCGGCGCCGCGGAAAAGACAGCAATACCGGCACCAGAGACAATGAAACTCCGGAGAATGCCGAAGACCAAGTAGACCCCATCGAACCAACATCCGAACAGGATGATCGGGAGGACGGGCAAGTGGACCCTAATGAGCAACCAGGGAACGAAGACTCGGAGGATAGCAACTATCTACCACTCGCCGAGGACGACGTGAGCCTCGACAACGAAGATTTTATCGTGCCAGAGGAACCCCTCGAACAAGAGCGCTTTAAGCGCCGGCTAATAGCCACTGCAAGCAGCCTAAAAAAGAAGCAGCAGCAGCTTCAAGCTGACCAAGATCTACTCAATGACAGATGTTCTAATGTCCTGGCAGCCGAAGAATACGGCCTCGAATGCCCTACAAAGAGTTACCCGAAGCTTAAGCTGCTAGCCCAATTCGACGATGAGGCGCTAGAGCCCATACCACCCGCGCGTAACGCGGCTGACGGACCTGACCGACCACCACGCGGCCGGGACAAAACGGCAACTCAAGTCGAACACCAGCCCGCACCACCTCGCCGTAAAAGCAGAGAAACAACAGCGCGGGGATACAAACACGACCTACGACAGGACCTGGAAAATAGAGCAGGTCAGACTAGATCAATCTACGGATCGCGGGGGCGTGCCCGGGCGCGAGAAGACGGCTATCAAGCCTGGCGCGACAAGCATAACCACGCCCGGGCCAAAAACTGCATACGGACTTCATCCGAACTGCGTCGTGACATGGCCCGATACAAAGGCGCCACACACCCTCTATGCTTCACCGATGATGCAATGGAGCACCAGTTCCTAGAAGGGTTTAAACCCGTGAACATTGAATCATACGACGGCACAACAGATCCCGCAGTATGGATTGAAGATTTTCTCCTCCACATTCACATGGCTCGCGGTGACGATCTACACGCCATCAAATACTGTCCCCTAAAACTTAAGGGACCAGCTCGACGCTGGTTAAATAGCCTCCCAGAAAACTCTATTGGAAGCTAGGAAGACTTGGAAGATGCCTTTAGAGACAACTTCCAAGGCACTTATATCCGGCCTTCGGATGCCGATGACCTCAGTCATATAGTCCAGCAGCCCGGAGAGTCGGCCAAGAAATTCTGCACCAGGTTCCTAATTAAAAAAGAACCAGATTGTTGACTGTCCGGACGCCGAAGCCCTAGCGGCCTTTAAACACAGCATCCGCGACGAATGGCTCGTCCGACACCTCGGCCAAGAAAAGCCGAAGTCCATGGCAGCCCTTACAGCACTAGTGACCCGCTTTTGCGCGGGCAAAGATAGCTGGCTAGCCCGTAGCGGCAACAGTACCAGCGAGTCTGGCACTTCCGAAGCTAGAAACGGCAACGGAAGGCCCCGACGCAACAAACATAAGCGTCGAAGCAACAATGATAATACAGAGGATACGGCGGTCAACGCCGAATTCAGTGGCTCCAAACCCGATCAATGGAAGAAGACATTCAAATGAAACAAAGACGGTTCATCAAGCCTGGACCGAATACTTGATCGACCTTGCCAGATCCATGGCACTCCTGACAAGCCTGTCAACCACACCAATAGAAGTTGTTGGGTCTTCAAACAGGCCGACAAGTTAAATGCCGAACATATGGAGAAAGGGCCGCCCAGCGAGGATGACGACGAAGAGCCTCGTCCACCGAACACAGGGGGGCAGAAGAAATTTTCCCCCGAAGTCAAAATGGTAAATATGATATACGTTACTCATATCCCCAAGAGGGAGCGCAAGCGCGCGCTAAGGGACGTCTATGTGATAGAGCCAGTCGCCCCAAAATTCAACCCATGGTCGGCATGTCTGATCACCTTTGATCGCAAGGACCATCCGACCAGTATCCGTCACGGAGGTTCGGCCGCACTGGTCCTCGACCCAATCATTGACGGATTCCACCTTACGCGAGTCCTCATGGACGGCTGCAGCAGCCTTAACCTGCTCTATCAGGACACAGTCCGCAAGATGGGTATTGATCCGTCAAGAATCAAGCCCACAAAACTACCTTTAAAGAGTAATACCTGGTGTAGAGGCCCGCTGCACGGGCTCAATCACATTGGAGGTCATCTTCGGTTCGCCGGACAACTTCCGAAGCGAAGACTTGCTCTACTACATTGCCCCCTTTCGCAGTGGCTACCACGCACTGCTCGGACGAACTACGTTCGCTCACTTCAATGCAGTCCCACACTATGCCTATCTCAAACTCAAGATGCCCGGACCATGCGGTGTTATAACAGTCAATGGAAACATGGAACGCTCCCTCCGTACTAAGGAGCACACCGCAGCCCTGGCAGCAGAAGTACAGGGCGGCCTCATCAAACCGACTATTACATCGGCGGCCAAGTCCCCGGACACTGCCAAACGAGTCCGGTCTACCCCACAGTACGACAGTCCAGCTCGTCAGGAGCTCGTTTAGCAATTCGGCCTCCATTTCAGCCCCTACCAAATTGTGGCATATGTACCACGCGTACATAATTACGCACTCAAGATACCATGGGAACGGATGGAGGCATAATAAAGATAAAGTCCACAATACGGCTTGACATGTAAAATAGCCTTGTTCCTTACCGCATTATTTGTACCAATACGTTTTGACGTATCAATCAGACTATAATGGAAACAGTTTCTAGCCCAACCTATGCGGTACTGGCCTACCTCTTAATCTATATTTCCCCATTTTTGTCTGATTGCCATGTACACCTCGGCACGACTTAAATCGCCAGGGGATCTATTGAGCTACATACATCTCTTAAAATACTAAATAAAGTCTGGACACTTTTATAGTACAATTCGGCGTCCCGAATATAGCATTATATGCATCGGCTCCGAATCATGTCTTGGGTCAATAGTTGGGTTGCCCGGCTCCTGTGGTTACTACCTTACACTACAAAAAAAATACACTTCCGTGATGATACGTGTTTGTCACAGTAGGTCGCGTTTTTTGTCATGCATGTACATCCATGACAAATTTATGACAGAATCAAGATAGTCATACCTGTGCTGTCGTAGAAGTGTTCCATGACATTACCAAAATTATCATCACGGAAGTGTCCACTTCCATGACGATAAATCGCGCGTCACAGAAGTGCTTTCGTCAAGGGTGACCGACACGTGGCATCCACCATAACGGAACGCCGTTAAGCTATCGGGTCGGGTTTTGGATTCGATAACCCGTTAACAGCCCCGACCAATGGGGATTTTCCACATGTAAAATCATCATTGGCTGGAGGAAACACGTGTTGGCTCATCGCTGGGACAGATGTCGTCCACTCATTAGACAGAAGGCGCCTATGATACGTCGACACGTGGCACGGCCCAACAGTGGCCCATTCCTGTGAAAAGGCCGGCCCGTTTGACTTGGTCAAAAGCTGGCGGGCCGGCCCATGGAAAGACTGTTAATGACCTGTTCGCATATAGCTCATTTACAGCTCGCTAACCCAAGGCCCGTTACGCCCTATTCGAATTAGGCCCAGTAGCGTCATCTGGGCCATCCAATATGATTCCAGCCCGTTTTCACTTCTGGCCCATGTATGGCCCATGACGTCTTTCGGCCCATATGAGGCCCTATGTAACTCTTGGCCTATTAACGGCCCGTGCTGAAACTGTCCCGTAATGAACAGTGTATTACTTTACACCCATTAACGGCCCGTGGTGAAACTGGCCCGTAATGAACAGTGTATCACTTTATACCCATTAACGGTCCGTTATTCCGTTGGGCCGTTTCCAGCCCATGTTATTTTTCGGCCTTCTCAGAGCCCATTTATTCTTGTGCTATTTTCTAGCATTCGTTTACTTACGGCCCGTTACTGTCATTTTCTGCTTGTGGGCCAAATTCAGCCCGTCGTTACAGTCGGCCCGTTTGTGGTCCGTTAATACGTTGGGCCGTTTTCATAGCGTCATCAAATACGGCCTATTAACGATGGCCCGTTATGGTCGGCCCATGAACGGACGATTCCAACTCTATCCCGTTTACAGCCAGAATGCGGTCTGTTTGGCCCATGTTTGGCCAATCGATCATACGGCCCGTATAAGGCCCATTGATGATATGGCCCGTAGAAGGCCCATTGTTTCTACGGCCCGTAGAAGGCCCACTGTTTCTACGGCCCGTAGAAGGCCCACTGTTTATATGGCCCGTAGAAGGCCCAATGTTTCTACGGCCCGTAGGAGGCCCAGTGTCACTACAGTAAATATTAGCCCATGGTTATTGTGGCCTAGTTTTAAAAAAATAGGTTATTGCAGCCACTAGCAAACCGCAGAAAAAGAACTGCACTGACTACAAGCAAACAAATAAAAGAGACAATAAGGAAATAAATAAGCAAGCAACTTACACTAGGCTATCACGGCTATTACACATATTACATCCACTGGGCATCAAAGTTCGTCACCAATGCAAATATAGGGAACACAGCAGCATATAAACGCCGCAGCAAAACAAGTCCAGAACTGAAACCACTTCAGAAGAGCTCAAGAAACAATATCCTGGGTACCCATAATGCTGGCAAGATGCTTAGCAAGCTTATTAACTTTCTCTTGTTTGGCGCTTAAGTCCTCCAGCGCTTCCTGTTGCATCAGAAAGTATGCATCTGAATTCTGCAGGGACTTCCTCAGTCCTTCGGCTTCCTGTCGCATAACATCTGATCAATGTCTTTCAACTTGAAGTTGAGACTCAAGAAGCCGAACTGATTCATGCAACGAGTTTGAAGAGCTGGTGCCAGCAGTGGTAGCCAGTAACTCGAACACTACATCAAGACAGGACTTTGGGGTTGTCTTAGTGTCTTCAATATAGTTTTTATCAGCTTTCTTGGAGATCAACAGGGATGTCTCACTATCTTGGACCTTATCTGCATTACTTCCTTTACCATTGCATAACAGGGTACTCTTCTCCAATATTTTATCCGCGTTCTAAAAGAGAAACAAACAAACACATCTCAGGTTTACAATGTAGTATATGAAACCCATTTTGGTAAACCAGTTCAGTAGTAAGGTGGACAGGATAACAGCATGAAACAAACATATATCTATGTAGTATGGTCACTGTATGGTCTATATCATTCTAGTTTATGTTGCCAAATCAAGATAGATACAGTTCGAATCATATCTATTTAAGACAAAGCAGCATAGACATAATATAAGTGTGGGAAACTACACAGCAATAACAACATTTGTAATGTGCATGGCATGAGAACATAACTGTTTATTCAATTGAAACTGAAATCAACATAGAGCAAGTTACAACAGCAAATAGCCAAACACGTTGAAGAAACAGGTTTAAAACATACCTGTTGCGCCATTGGAGTTTCAATTGCATCCTTCAAATTTGAAATTAGTTGGTATCAGTAAATACAGTGATGTAAGAGCAAAGTAGTATGAACCGTAGCTACGGAACCTGACCTGAGAACAATTCTTCTTCTGCTTTAAGCATTGACTTCGGGTTTGGAGTGGTGGTCCTCGTGATTTGGGCACTGCAATTGCCTTACTAACTGCTCGTGTTTGGGTGCTCTGTGGTGGAGACGGTGCTGTGTCAACGGGAACTGGGTGTCTATCTGTTGGGGTTGGGGTTAGAAGGGGTGTAGCTGGTTCTCTGTCCAACTGGGTAGGGGTACAATCTGCATGAGTGTGGGTTATGTGTGGTGGGGCTGGTTCTTGGGCAAGTACAACCGTGGTTCTATCTGCATCGACAGGTAGCACGATCTTTTCTGAAGACCGTGTTTTTACTCCCACAGATACTGCCATCACTCCCTCCAATTGAAATGGCTGATAAACAAGAAAAGTAATTGAATGTACAGACATTATAAGATAGACAGGTGCAATGGATAGTAGGGAAGAAAACAGGGCATGAAATAATTCACATTTATGTTGTCTAAGCAAACAGAATAGCAGGACATAATTTCACATATATGATGGCTAATTAAACAGGATAGCATGACACAATTTCACATGTATGATGGATAACTAAACAGGATAGAATGACATACTTCAAAATATGATGACTATGTAAACAGGATGACATGATATAACTATACGATGTGTCTATTAAAGTGGTTGGCATGCCATAAATCACAAACATGCCGTCGATGGAAACATGATGGCATGATATAATTCACGGATAGAATGACATAATTTAAAATATGATGACTATGTAAACAGGATGAGATGATATAACTATATTATGTCTTTAGAAAATGGGTTGGCATGCCAAAATTCAGATACATGCTGTGTATGTAAACATCATGGCATGACATAATTCAAATATATGATTTATATACTAAGGAAGTGAGCAGAGGGCAATCGCATATATGATGTGTCAACTAAGGAGATGGCATTCAATATTGTGTATATGATGTAAAAACTAAGCATTGCAATTCAACATATGCATTATATGAGTAATATAACCCTGCCAAGTTTGAGCATACACCTCAGGGGGATAATAGGACTGGTCATCTGCCTCTGAATCCTCCTCTGAAGAGCTATCTGTAACCAGCAAGATATCTGCTTCATCAGGTAGCATTGTCTGCTCTGAAGACCTTGTTTTCACTCCAGATTTCTCCGTCACCAATTCAAATGGCTGATGCACAGGAAGAGCAGTTGAATATACAAACATTGTCGACAAAAGCAATGAGAAATACAAAAAAAAGGACGGCATGATATAATTCACATATATGACGCTTGCCTAAACAGCATGGCATTGCATAATTCACATACATAATGCCTTGCAACAAGATAACATTGCATAATTCACATATATAATGTCTTGCAACAAGATGGCATTGCATAATTCACATATATGGTAATTAGACACTAAACAGGTGGCATTCACACAAAGCATGTCTAAACTAAGCAAATGACATAGCAATGCAAGATACCATACGCACGATATGAGCAACATAACCCTGCCAAGTTAGGGCATGCACCTCGGGGGGGAGGGGAATATGACTGGTCATCTGTCTCTGAATCCTCCTCTGAGGAGCTATCGGTAACCAGCAAGACATGCGCTTTGTCAGATAGCATTGTCTGCTCTGAAGACCTTGTTTCCACTCTAGATTTTTCCATGACCGTGCCGAATGGCTAATGCACAGGAAGAGTAATTGCATGTACTAAAATTGTTGACAAATTTAACACGTAATAAAAAATGATGGCATGATATAATTCACATATAAGATGACTGGCTAACCAGGGTGGCATTGCAAAATTCACATATATGATGCCTGGCTAGACAAGATGGCATTGCATGATTCACATATACGATAAAGAAACTAAACAGATGGCATTGACACAAAGCATGTCTAAACTAAGCAGATGACATCTTTAATGTATACAGTAAGCAATGCAAGGCACCAGATGCATGATATTACCAACATCAGCATGCCAAGTTAGAGCGAAGACCTCATGGGGTAAATAGGAGTGGTCTTCTCCTTTTGAATCCCCCTCAGAACAGTTATCTTCATCTTGATTACGATCCGAAATGGGTGGAGGGGGGCTGCCTTTGCGCCCACCATGGAACGACGTCTGCATGAAATTTTATTGCCACGCAAGGCTCGTCTCTTTTGCTCTACATGATCAGTTCCATTGTGTACAATAACTGGCATGCATAGGAATAAAACATAGTGAGATTATGTAAGGAGTGCATGCACAAATCCAGAGTGATGGTAGCAAACTGTGGATAGACCCAAAACCAATGATAGCAGGCAGATAATAGCTTTAGTTAAAAAATACAGATAATGGCTCCTTTAATGTTTGTTTGCACCCACATGAAACTCATAGTAGACACCGGAGATTAACCAGATAGTAGACAGATAGTACTAATTGCTGCCCCAATATGTACCCCACAACCATTTAAAAACTCAAGTTTCAGCATTAGTTTGGACCTGACTCAGAGTCTAATAGGTGAACACGACGATAATGTAGCATGTCATCATATTAAGCGACGCATAACGTAAGCAGACACGGAAGAGTGCGACCTCTCTTGCGGACCCGTGTAGTCCTCAAGGTCATCTGCTCAGTTGATGATGGTAATGCAGTTGCCGTGGCTGCCAGCGGCGGGGAAGAAGATCTGAGGCGGCGAAAGACACTCTGGAGAGCAGATCCCTGCTGTGGTGAACCCTTCCGTCGTTGGAGCAGGACAAACCACACAAGGTTTTCTTTGACACATATCTGTAACAGAAGTAATTGAGTAAGGGTTTGTTTGAATTTGAGGATTCTAACAATGCAGGGATAAGAAATAGACAGGAATAGGATAGAAATGCACGTGCAACAGAGAATTTAAAAACACAAGATTTCTGCCAATCTGGGTGTTTGATTCACAACAATTGGAAGATCACAGGATGCAAAAAAGCATGGTGAGATTAAGTCAAACCACAAGAAAATGTACGGTTATAATTCTATTATGCTACTATCTCTTAGTCTTGTGCTTGATGAATAGGAATATGAAAAGGAGGAGAAGTGGAAATTAGAATTCCTACGGTTTTTCTTTCAAGGAGACACTAAAGGAACAAATCCTACAGTTTTCCTTTGCTCCATTCCTTTGCACCAAATTCATGAAAAGTAGTACCATAGGAAACTTCCCAATTCCGATGTTTTTCATTCACTTTTCCTTTCAAGCACTGGCAATTCTAGTAGGCAGGCTTGAGCAAGGAAAATCCTACACTAAAAAAATGTTTTTGTGCTACTTCTATTACTTTGGACCCAGGCCACTGGCATACTAGCTCAACTCCCAGGCCCATCGACAAATGCACAGCTCAAACGCGCAGAGATAAATAATGATGGCGTTCAAGAGAGTCCATCACGGATAGCTAAGTTGCCTGGTACCTCACTGCTTGTCATATAGTAGGATAAAATAATCGTATTTCCCGTTACTACGAGTGCTCAGTGGACAATATATATAACATGTAGAGTAAAAAAGAGATGCAACAAGTGTACAACCTCTTTGGCGAAGCCATGTCGATCTCAGCGTGATTGGGTTGGCCGGTGAGGATGCTCCGGCTGACTTGGCTGTCGGAGGAGGGGAAGAAGATCTTAGGCGTCTGGAGATGGAGCCCGAGGTACTGCTCTGCTGTGATGGAGGGTTTCGTCGTTGGAGCAGCTCCGGTGAGTTGTACGACGCCGAGGCTGAAGCAGGACACGAGAGACAACGAACAACGTTAACCTGAGTGGAATTCTAATAGCATCTCCATTACATGACATAAAATACATAACCACAAAGTGCTAGATGTAAAATACATCAGCCGCTCATCTCTGAACTTAACTGTCGGAACTGAACTTAACTGTCGAAACTGAACTTAACTGTTGAAACTGAATTTTGCTGTCGAAACTGAATTTTGCTGTCGAAACTGAACGCACTAGCAAGGTGAGGCTACACGTCGGTCGACTGACTTTTTCATCTCTGGTCAGTCGATTTTGCAGCCGTTGGATACGAAATCAAGGGCCTGCGGTTCATCTTCAACCTCCACCCCCCTGAGCCGCCAGCCACCACCGGCCAAACAGCAGCCCCACGCCGCCCGCGGCCGGCGGTGCGCCGCCCCGCCCCCCCGAAAACACTCCCCACCGCCGGTCCGCCACCGCCCCAGCCATCCCTCTAGGGCCCCCGTGCCGAGCTTTTTCTCCGGCGATCCCCACACCACCGCCCCGCCAATGCTCCGCCACCGCCGGCGACCACCGCCCCCATCCTGAACCCATAGATTGTGGGGTACCTCTCCGGCGAGCCCCCCTCCCCGCTGCAGCTGGTTCTTCCTTCACCCCGGCGAGCCCCCCTACCCCCTGAAAATTGACTGACCCAAAAGTCGATTCAGTCGACTGAAGTGTAGCTAAATCGGAGCAGCATCGCAAGCAAGAGCAAGAGCGAGAGCAGCATCGCGAGCAAGAGCAATAGCAAGAGCAGACCAGGTAGGAGACCGAGAGCAAGAGCAGAGCAGCAGCGCGAGCAAGAGCTAAAGCAGTAGCAGCTCCTACTGATGTGGACGTCGCCGCCGAGGGAGCGACGCCGTGGAGGAAGTGGCCGGCAACGCCGCCGTGGATGGAGCCGCGCCGTGTCGGCTCGAGACCGAGCGCCGGCAGCACCGTGAGATCGAATCAAGAAGAAAATGCGGCGATTAGTGTACAACCTCTTTGGTGGCGCCGATTAGGCCGCAGCTTCATCCGAGGAAACGGTGATGATGATGCTCTTCCGGTGGTGCAGGTGAAGATGGCGGTGTGGGAATGGAGGTGGCGCGAAAGACGAGGGGAACGTCGGGGCAGCTCCTTGGAGGTGGAGGACGG
The DNA here is from genome assembly GCF_002575655.3 of Aegilops tauschii subsp. strangulata. Classification (NCBI taxonomy): domain Eukaryota; kingdom Viridiplantae; phylum Streptophyta; class Magnoliopsida; order Poales; family Poaceae; genus Aegilops; species Aegilops tauschii. The sequence continues at coordinate 374,893,526 of NC_053037.3, forward strand.
GGTGGCTGAACCGGCGGGACGATGAGATCGACGACGGATCCTCATCTGGTACGGTGGATGAGGGACGTCGAGGTGTTGCTGTGGACGACGTCGTCGGGGAAGAGGCTCCGGCTGGGTGGCGGACGGAGCAGGGTGTGGGGTTTCGTCGCGGGTTTTCGCGGCCTCGGTGTACGAATGGGTGGGCGGATGGGATGGCAGTGGGGAACCATGGCTTAGAGACGCGCTTGTCCGAAATGTGGCGTAAGTTATGAAAGTACCCCCACCGATTTGAGGTGGTTCTTTTGGTTCAGGGGTACCACGGGCATTTCGCGTGTCGGGATTTCACAGGAGGTGGGAGTTTTCGCGCGTGTTGTAATTTCGGAATAGCAAGGCGCGGGTTGAGATGGAGGGAGTTGTCGGAGCACAACGAGACAAAGATATATCTTAAATATTTCGGGCTAACAAGGCGCGGGTTGAAGAGGCGGGAGTTTCGCAGCACGATAGACAGAGACGCTAGCTTGAATTTTCGGCATAACAAGGCGCGGCTTGAAATTTTGGAAGAACAAGCTTAACGTGTACCCAAAAAAAGACAATTTGCACCTCAACACGCACAACACACACACAAACACCATTTAGACTAGAGTAAGGTACACGTGCATTGCACGCATGAGATTTGGCAACCAAATTATGAATAAATACCACATTATAGCATGCAAGCTTTGAGTCATATATGCATGATGTAGATGTTCGTTTAATTCTTATAGTTCATTTCATTCAAAATCATCTAGTTTTTATAAGAAATCTAATCTGTTTTAAGATTCATGGAATTGTGCGTCGTAAGACATAAAGTAAAAACAAATAATGGCAAATCATGTAGAAAAACATTTGAGCAATTCTGATACGGAAGATTCTAGAAAAAATAAGAAGTGCTTGTGTTTTGATGTTTGTGCATTATGCTTAAGTTCAACCATGGAGTCTTCTAGATTATACATGTGGCGAAATCTGGTGGAATCTAGATGATATCCAACGGCCAGTAGTGCTCAAATTTGACATCTTTGGACCATCGGATTCGCCTCATCTAACAACCATCTTTCAAAGTTGAAGTTATCCGCACACAATATAAAAATATATAAAATATAATATATATAGGGGTATAGATATAGATATGTGATGCGAAAGCCGCCCATCATCTCCAATTAGAATAGTGTGTCCATGCACGGATGCGATGTGGCCAAATGATGTCTGCCATCGGTATCTCAAATTCAAATCAGTCTGACCTTGTTCAATGTGTATACATTACAACATGCTCGTTTCCAAACCACACCGTGCAGATCTCCGTTATATTCATGCATGCATGGGTTTCAAACATCAGGATCTCTTATTCAAATATTTGAATTCAACTTTACATTGATTATGACCTCACCTATTCTTTTACACCCACACAGTAGTCTTCTCTTTATAATTGTACCACTAACTTTCTCTCGTGCATGCATGCACACACACTACCATTCGACATTATCCATCGCACGCATGCAATCTTTTTCTTCAGGTCGGTCTCCCATGAAGGCACACACCCACACACATCCCCCTCTCCATCATATCGGGCATTCTTTATCTCTCACGCGTGCATGCGCAACGATCGATGTTCCCCTATGTATGTGTGTATATAGCTAGGTCTTTCATAGTTTTCCACACAAACCGATCAATCGATATATCCAATGAGGTCTCACCCTCTTTCCCACGTCCACATCGATCAATCTATACCTCTCTATATAGGATTAACATATATAGCTAATACACCCACATTAATTATATATCCAACGTCCCCCTCTCATCATCCATGCCTTCCGCTTCATCTCTCAGACGCGTGCACAATGGCGAAGACAGGGGGAAGTAAGGGCCCTGCCCCCCTCCCCCCTAACATCACTATATATCGAGGCTAATATGAATGTGATCATTAGACAATTGCTGCTAAAAATGGTTTAAGTTCATGAATTGACCCTCCTCGTAAAGGATTAGCAATGCTTGGCCCCCTAGCTCATTTATTTTTCATGGCTCCGCCACTGCGCGCAACAGCGCACGTGTTCGCCCCCTCTCTCTAAATATCGATCTCGCACTTGTGCATTCCTTCATAGTCTCCCTCCACTCGGCCCCTCGCACCATCTTCTAGCCCCCACCGGATTTTGCCACATGTACAATCTAGCAGACTCCATGGTTGAACTTAAGCATAATGCACAAACCTCAAAACAACAGTGGTTCTCTTTTGTTCTAGAATCTTCCGTATCATAACTGCCCAAACTTTTTTTCTAGTTGAATTGCCATTATTTGTTTTTACTTTATGGTTTACAACGCACAATTCCATGAATCATAAAATAGATTAAGGGCTTCTTTGATTCAAAGGATTCTCAAAGGAATTTTGGAGGATTCTAATCATTAGGAATTTTTCCTATCTTGGTTGTTTGATTCGTAGGATTGTAAACAATAGGAATTTTTCCATATGATTCATTTGCACTAGATTTCGTAGGAAACATCCCATCCACTCAAACCTCTTTGAAAGAATTCTGCGTTTTTTCTATGCACAATCAAACACTCGTACAATCCTGTAGGATTCAAGACGACATTCCACTATAATCCCATGTTTTTCCTATTCCCGCGTTCTTAGTTTTTTATAAAAACTAATTGATTTTGAATGAGATGAACTATAAGAATTAAACGAAGGGCTACATCAGGCATATATGACTCAGAGCTTACATGCTATAGTGTGGTATTTATTCATAATTTGGTTGCAAAATCTGATGCGTGCAATGCACGTGCACCTTACTAGTACTTCGAGTATGTGCAAAACACGTAAATTAGAATACCAATGGCACGCTACACAGTGTCTCTCTTACAGTTCATTAAGCCACATGGCACATGTGGAGGCGTTGTCGCGACCTCCTTGCGTGGATTGATTACAGTGACGTGCTGCTGGTTCCAGAAGAATGTACTCGTCCTCCCTGAGCCATACTGGCGGTACATGCACGAAGCAAAGATGTGCACGCATGCCCCGCACGCACTCATTCCCTCGCACGCACACACGGGTACACGGGCGGACGCAATTTTGTACCAAGATCCACCCCATGTGATAATTTGACGCGTGTAAAGTCGTTCACTTCATTGATGGTCAATTAATACAGCGCATGCAAATTGAGTGGACGTGAGGGCGGAAGAAAGACATTATTACTCCACTGCGCGCATGCGAGTAGTTAAATTGTGGGTTGCTAGTAGTAGTTCCATTGGTCTCCTTCGTATTTTGTGCCAATTTTTGACAGTAACATAATATTTACGCATTTGAGCAGTGTAGTACTTGAAATTGATGTTCCGCTAAACTCATCGGGAGCCGTTTCGGGCCTCGAAACCAAAACCATCAATTAATCTTTACCTTGTTCCCATCACATTCGAAAGCCTGCTCACACCTACTAGTACGTACCAAACCTGAACGTGTTCCCACTATGCAGGTATTAGTACTAGTGCTAGTACTTAGGTTATAAAAAGGGGAACTACCTAACCGAAAATTACTCTACCTTTCCTCCTCATAAGTGCTTCTTCTTCGTTCGTCATTGCCATGGCCGGTGAGCAGAGCTCTAGGTCGAGAACTACTCGTAACAAGGGAGAGGCAACCAAGGCTGCAGAAAAAAAAGAGGGCTCGCCGCCACGCAGAGCCCTCGAAAGATCTCTCACGGGCAGGCGATGGCTCCCAGGAGCGCCCTAGCCGCGGAGGCGAACATGCCGAGCCGGCAGAGCTGGAGTCGTTATCCCTCGACGGCATGCCCGATCAGCTCAATAAGCAGAAGGAGGTCATCCAAGGCTTGATGGAGTTGCTGAAGGAGAGCCTCGACGACATGCCCGCTGAGCTCAATCAGCAGGGGGAGTTGACCGCCGGCTTGGTGATCCTGCTGAAGAAGAGCATTGCCTCGGAGAAGAAGGCGATCGGCGAAATCCTGCGACTTCAGGAGGACAAGGCGAAGCTCTGCCACGAGATCGACCTGTTGAAGGAGAAGAACGCCGGCTGGAAGAAGCTTCATGAGAATAGTAGTTCCTCGATGAAGATGCTGCAGGCCCTCGTCATGGAACCGAAGGAGGAGTTGGCGAAGCTCCGCATCGAGCACCCGACTGCTGTCAAGGTACGTAATGCGGCCGTGGAACAGATGATGAAGGCTCGCGTCGAGAAATCCCGCGTCATGGACAGAATGAAGAAGATGGCGGAGGAGTCGCGCAAGGAGATGGAGGTCGTGGAGGCGATGAAGAAGCAGTTACGACTCCGCGGCGAATTAGATCATTTGGGGTGATAATCTTCCTTCTTCTTTTGCTCCTGTGTTTCATCTTTTGCTTCGGGTGTTTCGCCACACGTGTCACGTTCTCTGCGAGGCATGAATAGAACAATGGTTTTTTAGGGAATGAATAGAACAATGCTAACAATGAGATGACTAGCAAATTAGATCATTTTTTATCACCATATGGCACTGGGCTGCCGTGTTTCGTGCTCCTCCGTCGCAGTACTACTCCAGTGGAAAACTTGAGTATACCGCACGGTTCTTTGCTCCTCCTCGATCAGGTCGTCGGCACATTTATACGAGCAGTCAAATCACAAGGCCCCGCCTTCCAGCAGTAATGAGCCATCAAATCACAAAGGCCCTCGCCTCTCGTGAAACCGACCAAGCTAGACTGCCCCGCCCTCTAGCCTTTTAAAAAATGTATACTTTTGTACAGCAGTAGTATCGATGGATTGCGCCATGGAGAAAAACTTGAAATTAAAAAAAAGGTGGTACATATAGAGAGCGCTCGTCGCCAAATTATGCATATAGTACTATTAAAAGGCTAGTCACAATAATGGTGTCCAGCACAACCCACCTCTCAAATAAAACTAAGAGGGTGCTTGGATACGTTTTAGTCCCATGACTAAAAGTAGTGGGACTAAAACATGCTAGCCTCACCCATGCTTGGATCCAAATACTAAAAAGGCTAAAATCAAGTTCATGAGCATTTATTATCCTCCAAACCCTCCAATCCAGAACTCGCCTGTGTTAAAGGAGAGGAGTTAAATGCGTAGAGAGAGGACTAATCCACATTTTAGTAGGGGTACCCCTGACTAAAATTTTTTAGTCTCAAGACTAGTTTTAGCCCCTCTTTAGTCAGGGGTGCTTGGAACTTTAGCCTCTTAAAGAGACTATTTTTAGTCAGACTAAAATAAGTCCCTTGGATCCAAGCACCCTCTAAGCATCCTGGAATTCTTTGACAAAACTAAGCACCCTAAAATTCTTTGACAACTAAACTCCTGGCTATATGATGTTGGCCATATATATTGTATGTATATAATGTGAAGAAACGAGTGGTAGTACTATATCAACTAAAAGATGAAATGTAAGAAATACTAGTATGTACGTACTGAAGAGTTAAAGTAACGAGAAGAAACATAACATAGTTCTGCTGGGGGCTCATCACAACACACCCCTCAAATTAAATTAAGCACACATGAAATTAAACTTTGCAACTATTCCGGTAGACACTGCATTAGAACCACCATGAGCAATGACACTGCCACCTTACTCGGAGTCCTCGTCCACGTCCTCGACTTCGTCCTTGTCCCTCTTCCTCTTGGCCGATACTTCTTTGCTTGAACCGCACACTTGGCTGTTGCTCTTCATACAACCCTTGTAGATATTGAAGCAAAGGTAGCCATCCATTGCAGCGTAGTGGATGTGGTCTATATCTAGTACATTCCGCTGCCATGCATGACGATGAAACGTGTATGGAGGTTTCTCCAGTTTACCGTACGAAGGATGAACCATGGCTCCTGCCAGGGTCAGCACTGAAGGCTGACGAGAGGACACCAGCCGATTCTTCTGGAGGTCGAAAGTGTTGCCTACAACGAGGCCTATCCGACACAGGACTTGTTTGTCATTACCAAAGTCTACAGTAACGAATTTGACTAGGTTGTTCTCGAGGAAGTCCTTAAAATCCTGGCACTCAACGTCGGCATGGCATATGTGGTAGACCAAGCATAAGTCATGCACGCAAACCTGGATCACGGCGGGCTTCTTCCTCTCTTCGTCCTTTAGAACCTTCTCTCGTCCCAGGACTGTGGTGTACTCAACATCTAGCCCAGCGACCCACTCACCATCTGAGTCTTCGAACATGCGTCTGAAGCGAGAAAGGCATCCTTTCACCGTGGCGGAAGAACAGGTGTAGATGACGTCGAACTCATCGCCGGTGATGGTTCTAACCTTGTACTCACCGCTGATCGTGGAGATTTGGGACGCCATGGATTTGGGAGGAGGGTTAGGATTAGTGGAACTGCCGTAATGTGAATGGACGGGACAACTAGGAGCGAACCGCCGTAGTATTGAAGGACGTGCGGGGACGAGTAGGAGCGAACTGCCAGCGTGCGAACGACAGGGTAGTGGCTTTCCATTCTCCCATGATACGGGCTTCCGAGAGCCCTTGGATCTAAGATCGAATGGTTGCATGGCGTGATTCTAGACCGATGGGTGAATATCCTATCCTGGAGGGTTATTCTGCAAATTTTCAGCAACTTAGCATGCGACCGTTTGATCTCAGATCCAAGGGCTGCCAGCAGCCCGTATCATGGTCGCGCCTACGACGATCGTCGCGTCGCTCGCGCGGTCGCGCCCTTGGAGATTTAACATGGTGCGTTAGGCTATCTGATGTTGACATGTCATACATAGTCATCACTTAGTCACTCATACTACAACAAGGATGGCTATAAGGTTGGCTATAAGTGTATTTTTTTACTCCTCTCTATCTCTTTCTTCGTACTCCCTCCGTCCCATAATATAAGAACTTTTTGACACTAGTGTAGTGCCAAAAACGTTCTTATATTATGGGACACAGGGAGTACTAGTATTTATTACATTTGCCAAGGAGTGACCTCTTCCAATGAAATGGTGTTGCTAAGTTTGCTTCATTTAATTAGCTATAGACTCAAAATTGTCTTTTCACCTAGGTACACGTGCTTAGCACCGTTTCTTCCTTGGGTCACCAAACTAGTCTCTCTCTTCTTGATTAACTTGCCACATCAGACTTTATGCCTATGTGGCAAGCTTAAGCACCTGTAGGAGCAAGTAAAAGTAAGTGCAATAGTGCGCTTTACATGGCATTTTTGCATATGTGGAGGAAAGAGAGGCAAGGAAAAAGTGGAGAAGTGGGCTCTCATGCAAGAGCCAGCCTCTACTACATGGTGGAGAATTGGGAGAGGCACCTGTATGGAGGTGGTCAGGAATCGGGAGACTCACGCCGGTCGTAGCGCCGCAGTTAAAATGATAATGGCAAGTCAAATCACGGGGCCCCACCTGTCCAGCAGTAACTCGCTGTCAAATCACACAGCCCTATGTTTGCAGCAGCCTACTCCCTCGTCTTCTCGCATCTCTGTCGAACCGACTAGGCGGAACTGCCCCACCGCCTACCACGCAGGAAAAGCCCCGCCCTCGACTTTTAAATAGTATACAGTATACTAATTTTGTATCCATGGATTGCGCCCGCGCCATGGAGCAAAGCGTCTAGAAAACGGCGGTACACATGTACGGAGTATACAGCACGCCCGTCGCGTTCGCGTCGCACCCCAGACGGTCGGTCGGTCTGGCACGCTGCTCTCCGAATGGAACACGCGTCATATTGCGTTTGCACACACATGTGGGACGGCAATTGAGAACCGACCATAGTCACATTCCCCGGCCCCGCAAGTCGGGTGACTTAATAGAAGAGGGAGACGAGCGATAGTACCAGAGAAGTGTTGTACTATGTTGGTGCCTGGACGATCCCTGCAAGACACGGAAGATCAGTTCGTCCATGCGTGTGACCAGACTCCAGCAGACACGCCTGGATTGGCTATCGTGTACATATCGTGCAGGCTGTGTTGTACATGGCTGTAGTTGTGGTGAGAAATCTAAAAAAGGTTTATTTTCATCTCGCAAAATTAGGTGTCATGTGCTTCGGATCACTGCGAGGGTTAAACAGCGACAACTGAGTTGGGCTAGTCATTGGGGGCACATGCACGAACAGTGACTACTCGGCTGCCATCTAGGTCAAGCCGGCTATGTTAATTAGGACATCTATCGATGGACCCCTTTTCTACGAGTTCATCTTTAATTTGAGCTTTGTTCCTCGTCTAGTTTGTCCGTCGGGATTCATGTTGTCTCCTTTGGGCAGTGAGGTTATGATTTCTTGTCATGTGGCATTTTTTCGTGTTATATGCTATAATCCGCCACGTGCATGAAGACTTCTCGACAGTCATTGACGAGGTCAAGCCGGCTCCGGTAGACAAAAGAAAACCAGTACTACTCCACTATATAGGCAGGAGCCTCCGCGCTTGCTTGCTAGTGTTGCTCTCTTCACACTGTCTCGGTCTCTCCAGATCTAAACACGACAGCGGTGGCCACACTCTCTCTCTCTCTCTGCTCACCGCTGGTCACAGATCCAGCCGGATCCTCTCCGCCGGGGAAGGTGAGAAGGTGCAACGTTCACGCGGTCGTCCTTCGCGATGGCTCTTACCCACTACTGGGCGCGTCCCGGTCAGCCTGCCTTGCCGTTCTCTCCCAAGCACCGCTGGCGAGGGAGGGCCTCCGACCCCTTCTTCCTCGATGCCGTAGTGTGGGCAGATCCGGCCTCCCACCGCCCACCTAGCGACATCCCGGCGACCATCAGGTATAACTTCCTTCAAAACCAGCCTTGCTCTACTTCCCGAGGTCCTGACGTCGCTGCATTTGTATCTTTTACTATTTCTCAGGCCCCCTCGTAGATAGGATCGATCAGCTGTTCGAAAACCACCTAATTTTTTTACGTTTAAGAGGTAAAACTAGTTCATGCACTCGAATCTAGTACTACTTGGTTCAAACAAGGAAGAAAGGGGGTGGGGGTGGGGGAGGATTTGTTACCTGAATCTAGGACTTGGTCGAAAGAGGAAATAATGGGGGTGAAAAGTAGCAGAGACTGGCTATCCAACTGGTTTCTAGGTCTAATAGGGAAATAAAGGGAAACGCAGTACAAACTCAATATAAACCCGATCTATTGGTTGAAAAAGGAAAGAAAGTGGGGACTGGGGGACAAGTCAACAGAGTAAGTCCAGCACTAGATTTGCTAGCCTCACACAGTATAAGGTGGCTATACCGAACAAAAATGGGACCAACCCAGATATCCTGTTCTGATGTTTGTTGCCCCGAGCCACTCTTATGTAATGCCACTGGTAAAATGTAGCAGTCGCACTGTTAAAAGTAAGGACACGTTAAACCAATGTTGTTTTCAATGTAATGCCTCCAGTAATATGAATCAATGGCACTTCTTTACATGTCCTGCTAAAATTTCCCATTAAGATAAGTTGGTTCTTTTCGTTAGAAATGCAACTGTCCTGGTCCGCCTACTCTCCCGTGTCGAAAGTAATGTCGTATTTAATGGTTGTCATAGTTAATCCTAATGCCCACACTAATATCTAGCAATGCCAGTGCTTTAGAAATTGCTACTGTCCTTGTAGGATTGCCATTCAGATAAGGAACATGCTTCTTTTCATTTGATGCATGTTTCATCACTTGTTAGTCACCCTCCTTTCCACCTTTTTGTGCAAACAGAGATATACATTTCACGCTCGATCTTAGTTGAACTGCACAAATGATATCCAAATTATAGTTGAGCATTCCAGGAGCTTCACAACCAACCTTGATGTTGCTCAATTTTATTGCAACTAATGAAGAAGAAGCTCTGTGGGTTTCGTTTTCTGATGGAAATGGAACCGGGGCTGGAGCCCTTTTCTTAAAAAAAATTGAAGAAGAAGCTTCTAGCTCACGGGACATTGCTTCATTTTAGGTGAACTGCACCAAAAGGTACCATGAATTGAATCATCCATGTTGGTGAGTGAAAGAGCCAGCTTCAGCATCCCAGTCTAAGCACCCCCGGCCTCCATCCTTGCGACGCACGGTACACCTCATTTGCCACCTGCTCGACCCTAGTGCCACTGATAAAATGAAGTAATAATACAGTTAAAATAGAGCGAGTGTCATCTCTATCATTTCATTTCCAATGTAGATAAATAAAGTGCTTCTCTTTGTTAATGTATGTTTCATCAACTAGTCCCATTGTTAATGTTTAAGCGTTTCTGCAAACTGGGGTGCTTAATTTTAGTTGATATGTACAAAAATAGAGATTTGAATGTCTCAAGGCGCCTCCTTGTACTACCGCTGTACACTGATGTTCATTACTGGCAGAAGGTGTATCTGGGAGACTTGGGACGATGTCCAGTATGAGGCGTACCGTATGAGGCGTCGCAGGGCCCATCTCGCCCTCGCAGCATGGCATACTATGATACTATCGCAATATTTTCTTCTATTTATTTTGTGTGTTTCATCAACTAGTGCCACTATAATGTAATCACGCTTTTTCATTATATGTGCAAATAGGGTTATTCAGCTGCATTTTGGTGGAACTGCACAAATGTACGTATGGAACCGACATATATGCAGAGTGCGAGGTGTGCCAAGTAAAAATTACCGACACCAACCATGTTACATGCATGCATTGGCATCCACCACCACCAGTGGGATGTGTGGCGCTCTCTGTGGACGGATCTTTCTTGGCAGCAAATCATCTAACCAAATACTAGTAGCTTATATTGGCAGTTTTCTAGGGAGTACTCTTTTCTGAAAGAAGCACCAATCTATTTTTCTTTATTTGTACACTGTGTCACAACTTTGACCCAAAGGTCCAAAGCTATTTTAGGGTGATTGGCGTAGTACTCGGAGACTGATTGTAAGCATGATTTTCATTAGCTGTCACACTGATTGTAAGCATGAGCAGGTGGAAGATTAGGTTAGTGCAAAACTTACCTTAAACCCTACCGCCGCCGTTGAAACGAGGCGAGCGTCGAGGGAACCGTGGAGAATGGCGGGGAAGCGACGTCGCGCCATCCGGCCTCCTCTTGTGGTGGGAGAACAAATACTCATGTGGCTCCGGCTGGCTCTGCACCCTCATGAACGGCACACCACACTCGATCGATTTGTTATCCTCTGGGTGCTCGACCTTCGACCTGTACGCCCACCACCTCCGCCTGACTGTCGCCTCGGGCGAATCTGTCTGCTCCATCGCCCAGAGGAGATACTCGATGAACTCGGAGGAATGCGGCGTGACTGCCGCCGATGAGTACATGTACATCGCCGCCCTCATCGCCGTCGTCTCGCTCTTTCGCATACATTGCCACATGGCCCGCACCGTCCTCGAAATCTCCCACTCATTGTCAAACCAACTAAGGATCTCCTTCAACCTGGCTAACTTTGCCTGGTCGCCGCTGGCGATCTGCCTGATTCGCTGTTGCATCCTCTCCATAGATGTCCTTCTGAGTGGTCCGTGCTAGCTTTGGAAGATGGGAGGAGAGACGGTGGTCTTGCAATAGAGAAGAGGGAGAGGCAAGACGGTGGTTTTGGAATGGAGATGATGGAGAGGAGAGGAGGTGGTTTTACAATGGAGAAGATCAGAAGAGCGAGAGGCGAGACGGTGGTTTTGGAATGGAGATGATGGAGAGGAGAGGAGGTGGTTTTGCAATGGAGAAGATCAGAAGAGGGAGAGGCGAGACGGTGGTTTTGGAATGGAGATGATGGAGAGGAGAGGAGGTGGTTTTGCAATGGAGAAGAGGGAGAGGAGCGTGCGGCAGCGATTTAGGATTGGACGAGAGGGCCGGCGCGCTGTGACTGGATCAAAATCAAAATCAATTTACCCTTCAATTAAGAAAGCGACCCCACATTAACTAGTCTCCCTTTTATTCTGGGTCATAATTGACCATGATTTTCGCACATAAAATATATGTTATACGTTGCAAAAATAATATAATTTGGAAGTACATTCAGATACGAACCAAATGATACAATTTTTGGTGACATGCATTCACATTTTGCTTGTCAAATACAGTACGTGGTCAAACTTTGACCCAAAATACGCAAAACAACAAAAAAATACTTCCAAGACCAGCGCCGCTCTTCCGCTCTTCTCCTCTTAAACCACCGCCGCTCCTCTCCTGTTCCAATCTAAATGCAGCGCCGCTCCTCTCCTCTTCCATTTCAAAACCACCGCCCCTCCTCTCCTGTTCCAGTCCAAAACCAGCGTCGCTCCTCTCCCATTCTAATCCAAAACTAGCGCTGCTCCTCTCCTCTTCCATTAAAAAACCACCGCCGGCGAGTGAAGGTGCTGTGGAGAAGTAGATCGATGGAGGAGTACAACCGATACATGAGGATCGCAGACGGCGACCCTGTGAAGCTAGCTAGGATGTTGGAGATACAGTCTTGGTTTGACAACAAGGACCAACTAGCGGCGACGGCGACATCCATGGCCAAATATCTGCAACAGAGCGAAAAGGCGGCGATCGCGCCAGAGTACATAGAGCCGCTCCTCTGGGCCATGGAGCAAACAGATTCACCGAATCCGATCATGAGGGAGCGGTGGTGGGAGTATCGATCCCAGATGGAGCATCCACCAGAGATTGAAGGATCGAGCATCTACAGGGTGCCGTTTGTGAGGGTGTCCTGGCAGAGCGAGCCGGTGGAGTCTTCGTCGACCGAACCCAACTACAAGAGGAGAAAAGTAGTTGGCCCGACGACGCTTCCCCGCCATCGTCTCCCTCGCCGTTCACATCGTCTCACGGGGCGGCTGTCTGCCGCCGAGGAATAGGAGGGGGCTGCCCCCCAGCCCAATAGTCGAACAGGTTGTGAATTGTCAGGAGGAGCTTAGGGTTGTCAGTATTTGCAGGTTGTGAATTGTGTTTTGTGTTGTGTATTTTGAGAGTACTTTCAGATATGAATGTCTTTTGAATTTCACATTTGCAGTATTGAGCATATGAAGTATTTTATGAATTCTAGAGATCTATTTTTAGCACTTAAAAAAATGTAGTTTCATAGGAGTATAAAAGTGCAGACAATGTGATTCTCAGAGAAGAAACTGCAAGTTTCAGTTTCAGATAAGAAACTGCAACTTTCAGAGGAAGAGCATTTATATTAACACGGCCTTTTCAAACAAGGTTAACATCATGTTGGAAGTTTTATTCATGGTCGAAAATGGAACTACCAGCCAGTTAACATCATGCTGATCAACATTCATGCATAGCACATCTTCATATGATGCACAGTCAAAATGCCCACACAATGTCGAGTGTGCGAAACACAGAGAAAACGAGGGACAAAGTTTTGGCAAGTGTTGGACGTGGTTTTGGGCTGCCCCGTCTAGGCTTTCATTTTTAACATGCGCAGCCCACGACCTCGGATGGGAGGTCCATAGGCCTGTTTGTATTTTCTTAGGGCCGTCATGTATCGACCGGCCTATGGACCTCCCATCCGAGGTTTTATTTTTGGCAGCCCAATTTATGTATTTTTTTGAAGAAAACGCATAGGTCTGTTCTATTTTTCTATATAAGAATAGGAACGCCAGGTCCAACTTATGTTTCCCTTCTAACTATATTATATATATTTAAATTATTTTATATGTTATTATATATTATTTTTATTGTCATCATATATTTAACAGATACTTACATATGTAAGAAAACAATATCCCACATCTTATTAACTTATAAAAATAATTTCTTAACAAATAAAATCCTGGATTGTTTTGGCACGAAAATCCTAGTGATTGTGTACAAAAGCTTGGTAAGATTTAAGGACGAATGTAATAATATCACTTATTATTTAAATATATTTATAACAAAATGCTCAGCCCCTTTTTATTTTTTGATAACATTGCTGGCCCAACCCAACATTATAATTAGAATCAGCCCAGCAAAATCGTGTATTTTGAGAAAGTGCAAATGGCCTATAATTTTTTAGGAAATAAAATAAATGGGCCGCATGGACGCTACATTATTTGTTCACCCAGCCCAGCTAATGGCTGTAATTCAAAAAAAAGATCAAATTGACTGTAAATTCTACCGCGCAAAAAAAAGACTGTAAATTCTGAAAAAATGGGTTGAATACGTGCCACATTTGTGGATGCTGAAATGTGGGCCAATAGGTCGAAGCCAACGCAAGTCATTGTCAATTTAGTCAACAAATGATTCTGACATGTTAGCCGTTGGATTTACATCCAACGACCGGCATCCATCTTCAATCTCTCGTCTTCTTCCTCCAGCGCCGCCGGGACCACCTCCCGCTTCCTGCTGCTAGCAGCTCTGCTTAGCACGCTTCGCTATGAAGCACTACTCCACCGTTGGCCAGGCCATCCCTCCACCCCTCCACACCTCCTGTTCTTCTCCACCGACTGCTGAACCACACCGCACTAGAACCAGTTAACCCTCGTACACCTCTCCGTCTGCGACTCTACTCCCGTGTCTTCCCATCTCCGGCTCGTTGCTGTCCGGGGCCTCGCCGTCGTCCACCACCTGTGATGCGCTCGGCGCGACGTGGTCAACGAACGACACCATCGGAAGTAGACTGTGCGTGGAGAGGCTGACAGCTGGGTCCACAGCCGCACACAAGGAAATGCCTCCTTATTACGCGCAAAATAATGATTCCTCCACCTGACATCTGGGACCCACCGGAAGGGCCTCTGTATTTCGCGAAAATAACGTGCCCCCCGCTGACATGTCAGACCCACCAGCTATCTTTGCACGCAAGGAAGTGCCTCCTTATTACGCACAAAAAAATGAATACTCCCCCTGCCAGCTAGAACCCAGCATAGTGGGAGGCTGACTTCTGGGCCTACCAAGTTGACGGGGATGGAGGGCTTTGTCAACTTAGTCAATATGAACGATTCTAGCTCCTGTTACAGTACGATGTTCATCCAACGGCCGTAGTGCTTCTTCGACCTCTGGTCTTCTTGCTCCAGCCGCCCAAACCAGCGTCGGTCGTGCCGCGTGCTCCTGCCTCCCGTGGTCGGCTGTGATGCCACGGAGGCCTCACCGCCCCCTACTACTCCCACCGCTGGCCAGGCCATCCCTCTACTCACCCACACCCCCTGTTATTCTGCGGCGACAGCAGCCTCACACCGCAGCCGAACCAGTGAACCCTCGTACTCCTCTTCACGTGGGCATCCACTCCTGCGTCTTCCCCGGCTCCGAGTCGTCCCCTTCCTAGTCATCGCCGTCGTCCACCATCGTGGTGCTCTCGGCGCGGCGTGGTCAACGTGGTCAAGGAACGACTTCCATCGGATGTGGACTGTACGTGGAGAGGCTGACAACTGGGTCCACGGCCGCAGCAAGGAAGTGCCTCCTTATTACGCGCAAAATAATGATTCCTCCACCTGACAGCGGGGACCCTCCGGACGGGCCACCGTATTTCATGAAAAAAACATTTCCCCCTCACTGCTGGGAAGTGCGTCCGGGCAAAAAAAAACATTTCCCCACCAGCTACATCTTCGCACGCAAGGAAGTGCGTCCGGGCAAAAAAAAAAACGATTCGCCCCCTCACTGCTGGGACCCACCAGCTACATCTTTGCATGCAAGGAAGTGCGTCCGGGGAAAAAAACAAAATGATTCACCCCCCTGACTGCTGGGACCCACCAGCTACATCTTCGCACGCAAGGAAGTGCCTGACAGTCGAGACCCACCTGGTCGAAGCGTACGTAGCGTTGTCATTCTGGTCGCGAATGTGTACATACATATATACTGGTGGATGTAGAGGCGCGCACGTGTCGTAGTAGTGGCGCGTATGTGTCATAGTAGAGGCACGCACGTAGCATGTACACGTACGTACAGCGGCCAGGGTGCAAGAAAGAAAATACGGCCACGTATGTGTACATACGGGCGGGGTCTCGAACGCCTACTCGCGCATACGTACGGCCAGGGCTCGTGTACATGGCTGGGTCGGAACGGAGAAACAGCGTCGTCGTCGTGTTCATGGGGAGGCAACAGAATGCGTCGTGTTCATGGGGAGGCAACGGAATGCGTCGTATTCATGGGGAGGCAACGGAATGCGTCGTGTTCATCGGGAGGCAACGGAACGCGTGGGAGCCAACCGGCTGGGTCGGAACGGAACGCGTGGTCGTGTTCATCTGGAGGGCTTGGACGGAATAAGCGATGGAAACAAGGCCTGGCGTACCGCAAAACGGAGGAAACGGACCTCCTACGTTCGAAACGGGGTCCTGTTGATCGGGAGGGGTGTGGCGTACCGCAAAACGGAGGAAACGGACCTCCTACGGTCGAAACGGGGGTCCTGTTGATCGGGAGGGGTGTGGCGTACCGCAAAACAGAGGAAATGGACCTCCTACGGTCGAAACGGGGGTCCTCTTGATCGGGAGGGGTGTGGCGTACCGCAAAATGGAGGAAACGGACCTCCTACGGTCGAAACAGGGGTCCTGTTGATCGGGAGGGGTGTGGCGTACCACAAAATGGACGAAACGGACCTCCTACGGTCGAAACGGGGGTCCTGTTCATTGGGAGGGGTGTGGCGTACCACAAAACGGGACTCCACGGGATACTGTTCATCTCCACCGTCGACATCCTCCAGCCTCCACGGGCTCCTGTTCATCCAGCCTCCACCGCGCGCTACTCCACCGGCTACTGTTCAACCACCCCTCCACGGGCACCCCTCCACCGTCTACTGTTCATCCAGCCCTCCACACCACGGGGTCCTGTTCAACCACCCCTCCACGGGCACCCCTCCACCGTCTACTGTTCATCCAGCCCTCCACACCACGGGGTCCTGTTCATCCAGAGGCAACGCCACCGCTCACTGTTCATCCACCCCCCCCCCCCCCCCCCACAACGCTCACTGTTCATCCAATCGATCGGCTTCAGTTAGCAGCAGTAGCGAAGGAATCGCTCGATCGGGTTCAATTAACAGCCATTGATCGATCGCTCGGGTTCAGTAACGCGTAGCCTGCAGTGCAATCGCTCGGGTTTAGTTAGAGCCCAACGCCTCGCTCGGGTTCAGTTAGAGCCAACGCCTCGCACACACGCGCGTACGTGTACGAGAGAAACGCGCATCGCTCGGCCCCCGACCTCCCACCGTAACCGGGAACTCCCCGAAATTTTCCTCCCCCTCGCTTCTACCACGGTTTTTTCCGTCATGGACGGCCCAAAGAATGTCATGCAGCTGCTTCTCCGGCCCGCCCAGGACGAAAAGCCCATTTTCTGTCATGATTTTTTGTCATAGAAGTAGGAGCCCACCACATCTATGATGATACCGGGTTTTGTCACAATTATCGTCATAGAAGTGTCATATGTATGATAGAAAAAAATTTCGTTCGGCCCAAAATGTCACAGATGTGTCTTTTTTTGTAGTGTTACATTTCGCTTGTTCGGCTAAGGTAGTAAAGGGAGAACTACTGCGATTGTGTTTCCGGTTCATCTAAATAAACACCTCAGTAGAGAAAGCTGAAAACTGACTGTCATGATGCGGCGAGAGCTGGTCAGCTATTCGGTGACTAAGTATAAATCTCTTGCGATTTTTTCCGCGTTACGCGACAGGCTGGCCTTCACCCGGCCGGGCATCCACAGCACCCAAAGTTCGGATAATCGAACAAAACTAGGGGCTGCGCCCGCACTCTCATTGTAAAACTCCTATGGCTAAGTGAGAGCGATAAAGCCACATAGTCCGATTGCCCGGTTCGCCGCACTAACACCTCCTTCACGGACCAAGACGTTGGGTCAAGTGTGTTTAAGTGCTATCCCGAACACCCCCATACTACCTACGTGGGGGCTGAAGCCGACGACTGGCCAACTCTCAGATGTCGTAAATGGCCGCACAAGAGGAGATATTTTAAAGTAAAACACACAACATATCATACATAAGTCTTGTTTCATAATACAGGATTGGACAACACAGATACATTCATTCAAAAATGATGTCCTTCGAACACTGGCCCTCTACAATGCGGGATCCTTCTAGGACATCATCGAAATACCGCTCCGGCGTGCGGTGCTCTTTACCTGCGGGCGGTCCCTCGGCCGTGAGCTTGACGACGTTCATCTTCGCCCACTGCACCTTGACACAGGCGAAGGCCATCCGCGCACCTTCGATGCAGACCGACCGCTTTACAGCATCAAGTCGGAGGTAGGCATTGACTAGCCGCTTCACGAGTCCAAAGTAACTGCTGGGTATGGGTTCGGCAGGCCACAGACGGATTATAAAATCCTTCATGGCCAATCCGGCCATCCTATGCAGTTCGGTCAGCTGTTTGAGCTGATCGTTGGGGGACACTGAATGCTCTGGCGCAAGGTATTGTGACCAGAACAGCTTCTCCGTTGTGCTCCCCTCTTCGGTTCAAAAGAACTCCGTAGCATCAGCAACACTCCGGGGCAGATCTGCAAACGCTCCTGGAGAACTCTAAACTCGGGTCAGTAAGATGTATTTCCTTCTCACAGATTTGCTCTGTATATTAAAGGCCTTACCAGCTGCAATCTTCTTTGACTACTGGATCTCCTAGCATGCATTTTGGGCTTCGGCCCGGGCCTCTTGTGAACTTTGAAGGGCCTTCGCAAGTTCGGATTTTTGATCCGAAATTTTGCGCTCTAAGGACTCACATTTGCTTATAGCATCCTTGAGCTCTTGCTGGACTTCCTCCACCCTTGACTCATGTTTTAGGCAGGCAGCTCGTTCCTCCTCCGCCTCCTTCTTAGCCTCGGCCAGCGCGCTCTTGAGGGTCTCGACCTCAGACGCGTCAGCTATGAGCAAAGTTATAACAATCATTCAGATGAGAACTTATTGCTGACGTTATTTTAGATGCATTATTCGGTATCACATACCTTGCTTTTCCGCTAACTTCAGCCTCAGCTCAGACGCTTCGGCTACATGGGAAGCTGACACCTGCATCGCAGCCTGTTTGCTTCAAATAGATATGTCTGTTAATCTCATGTATGAGTCATTAGATCCTCTATTCGGCCTTTCTTTATGAACACCGAGCAGAGTCTCAGGGGCTACTATCTATACACACACTTCTTTCTTATATAGCTAAAAGGAATTATATTACATACCTCAAAGCCTCTTAGAAGGCTAGTGCAGGGCTTGTTCAATCCGCTTTTAGCGGACCGAACCCTTTCAATCACCGTACCCATAAGGGTACAATGTTCTTCCACAATGGTGGCATTCTGAAGCGCTTCCACCAAAGTATCCGGTGCCTCCGGATTGACAGAGGTCACCAGTGGGGTTGGCGCACATCCTTCTTTCGAAGGAGGCTGCTCACCTGATTCCAGAGTCGTACGGGTCTCTGGAATAATATTCGGTTGGGGGCCGAATTGGGCATGGCCCCCGTCGCCAGTCTCCATGGGGGTCGATTCCCCCATGTTTCCGGCAGCAGAGGTATCACCCTCTGGCGCCACCTTGGCGGCTTCTCACACCTCCCCTTGACCGGGAAGGGTCCTTTGGGACAACACTTCGGCATTGTCCGTAGCTTTGGGGGAGGAGGCCGGCAGAGGCGACCCGCTATCCATCACGTTCGGATCCAGCGAATTCCCCGAAGATGAGGATTGCTGGGGGAGGACGCGAGCCAGACTGCGGCACGTAATTCAGTATATTAAAATCACAAAGCGGAAAATCGGAAGGATATATAAGTATAAGTGCCTTTGGGGTACTTACGATCCGGCCAGGGGCTTCAGCCTGGGGCGCCACTCATCAGCATCCGATTCGGAGTCGTCCATGAGGGAGATTCTCCCTTTCTTGGACGCCTCCGCCTCCAGATCCACGGAAGCCCCCCTTTTCTTCTTTCCCCCTTAAGGGGAGAATTACTCTCTTCCTCCTCCCCTTCGTCTTCTTCAGGGGAGGAGTGAGTCTCGGTGTCTTCGGACACTACGTCTGAAGCACCTTTACGGTGGAGGCCACTTTTGGCCTCCTTGCCCTTCTTCTTGGCCTTCCTTTCCGGCGCCTAATATGGCGCCGGAACCAGCATCCTTGTTAACAGAGGGATGATTGGGTCTTCGGGCAGCGGAGCCGGACGGTGAATCCGCTCCGCCTTCTTCGTCCAGCCCTGTGGGAAGAATGGAAAGCTTAGTATGCCCCTTGGATTTACAAATAATAAAGTTATCATGAAAACTTACGGGAGACGCTGCGTGAGTACAGTCGAGGCCGAGGTCATCGATCATTTTCGGCCACGACTTTTGGGTCTTGAACAACAGCTTCCACATGTCTTCGTGCTTCATGCTGAAGAACCGCTGCAGTGTCCGGGGACCGGCTGGGTCGAACTCCCACATGTGCTTAGTTCGGCCTTGACAGGGGAGAATCCGGCGAAAGAGCATTACCTGGATCAAGCTGGCAAGACTGGTATCCTTGTCTATCATACTCTTGATGCGCTTCTGCAGCATCGTCACCTCGTCGGATGACGCCCAGTCCAGGGCCTTGTTGAGCCAGGATGTCAGCCGCAATGGAGGCCCGGACTTGAACTCGGGAGGAGTGGCCCATGTGGAGTCACGGGGTTCCGTGACGTAGAACCACTCCTGCTGCCACCCCTTCACGGTCTCCACAAAGGTGCCTTTGGGCCAAGTGACGTTGGGGAGTTTGCTCACCATGGCGCCGCCGCACTCCGCGTGTTGACCATCCACCACTTTTTGCTTCACATTGAAGACCTTGAGCCATAGGCCAAAGTGGGGAGGGATGCGGAGGAATGCCTCACACACGACGATGAACGCCGAAATGTTGAGAAAGGAATTCGGGGCTAGATCATGGAAATCTAGCCTGTAGTAAAACATAAAGCCGCGGACGAAAGGATGGAGGGGAAACCCTAGCCCACGAAGGAATTGAGGAATAAATACTACCCTCTCGTGGGGCTTCGGAGTAGGGACGATATGCTTCTTGGCCGGAAGCCGGTGGGCGATTTCCTTGGCTAAGTACCCCGCTTCCCGGAGCTCCTTGATGTTCTCCTCCATGACGGAGGAGGCCATCCACTTGCCCTGCTTTCCAGATCCGGACATGGCTAGAGAGTTTTCTGGGGACGAAAGGGATCGAAGCTTGGGCGCTAGAGCTCGAGGGCGAATGGGCTGAGGAAGAAGA
Source organism: Aegilops tauschii subsp. strangulata (assembly GCF_002575655.3). NCBI lineage: Eukaryota > Viridiplantae > Streptophyta > Magnoliopsida > Poales > Poaceae > Aegilops > Aegilops tauschii. The sequence continues at coordinate 374,914,444 of NC_053037.3, forward strand.
AGGTGTGGGGTGAAAAGGTGGATTCTTATCTCCTTATAAGGGCAGTGAATATAGAGCGTCCCCCCACGAGCCTTAAAACTCGCCTATTCACAAGGGGTCGTGCGAACGGCACAGTTGGATTATCCAAGCCCATATTGATGAGAATCTCGTGATATGGGGACACTATCTCTGTTTTGACAGGACGTGTCACCGGAGGCTGCATCTCGAAACGCGAATCGGGGGATTGAAAAACGATTCGGAATAATGAAGAGGCCAGACGTAACGTCTTGCTAGCAAAACTATCAGTTAAGACATATTATGTTTTTTGATTAAGTATTATGCCCTTGTGGTAGTGGGTTGTAACTATTAAACAGAGCCGGATATAGTTCTTGTTGATCAACTACTTTGAAGTATTCGGAGGAGGAACCTGCCTTGCAATGCCGAAGACAATCTGCGTGCCGGACATATCGTCATTGAAGCCTGGTTCACGGGCTACTGAGGGAGTCCTGGATTAGGGGGTCCCCGGGCGTCCGGGCTATGTGACGTGGACCGGACTGATGGGCCGTGAAGATACAAGACGGAAGGCATTCCCCCGTGTCCGGATGGGACTCCCCTTGGCGTGGAAGGCAAGCTTGGCGTTTGGATATGAAGATTCCTTTTTCTGTAAACCGACTCTGTACAACCCTAGCCCCCTCCGGTGTCTATATAAACCGGAGTGTTTAGTCCATAGAGGCAATCATAATCATCATCATATAGGCTAGACATCTAGGGTTTAGCCATTACGATCTCAAGGTAGATCAACTCTTGTAACCCCTATACTCATCAAAGTCAATCAAGCAGGAAGTAGGGTATTACCTCCATTAAGAGGGCCCGAACCTGGGTAAACATCGTCCCCCTATCTCCTGTTACCTTCGATCCTAAGACGCACAGTTTGGGACCCCCCTACCCAATATCTGCCGGTTTTGACACCGACACTCGATGACAACTACATTGGTGCTCTCAAGGCGGAACAAGAACTTATGAAGGCCAAGACTTCTCCACCCCAAGCACACTTCTCGAAGACCAACCTCAAAGACGGCGAGCATGAGGCTAGTACCACCATGATGTCCAAGCCCGACGACCTCCAAGATGATGCTCCCAAGTTCGACTCCACCGCCATCCCTCTTTGTGGCATTGATGATGCCGATTCTACTTCGACTCTTTTTCAAGACGGTGTGGCGGCGACTACGACTATGGAGCCATTCGAGGACCAAGCTTTCGAGGCGAACGGCATGGTGACGAGCAAGGAGGATGTTTCCATCTTAGGAGGCGAGAGTGATGATGTGCCATCTTCGGACCTCATCCACGGCGACGATGACGAGATGGTTGAGCATGGGATTTTCCCTTCGACCACGGCGACGTATGATGACTTGAGTGACTTTTGCCACCATATTGAGAGTGAGAGTGACTTCACCACTACCCCCATATATGACGTGTTGCCCCAATTCCCATGTGAGGAGAGTGATACGTCTCCAACGTATCTATAATTTTTGATTGTTCCATGCTATTATATTATCTGTTTTGGATGTTTAATGGGCTTTATTATGCACTTTTATATTATTTTTGGGACTAACCTACTTACCAAAGGCCCAGTGCAAATTGCTGTTTTTTTGCCTATTTTAGTGTTTCGCAGAAAAGGAATATCAAACGGAATCCAAACGGAATGAAACCTTCGCGAGGATCGTTTTTGGAACAAACGCAATCCAGGAGACTTGGAGTGGACGTCAAGGAAGCAACGAGGCAGCCATGAGGCAGGGAGGCGCGCCCAGGGGGGTAGGCGTGCCCCCCACCCTCGTGGGCCCCTCGTAGCTCCACCGACCTACTTCTTTCGCCTATTTATACTCTTATACCCTAAAAACATCTAGGGGAGCCACGAAACCTATTTTCCACCACCGCAACCTTCTGTACCCGTGATATCCCATCTTGGGGCCTTTTCCGGCGCTCCGCCGGAGGGGGAATCAATCACGGAGGGCTTCTACATCAACACCATGGCTTATCCGATGATGTGTGAGTAGTTTACCACAGACCTTCGGGTCCATAGTTATTAGCTAGATGGCTTCTTCTCTCTCTTTGGATCTCAATACAAAGTTCTCCTTGATTCTCTTGGAGATCTATTCGATGTAATACTTTTTGCGGTGTGTTTGTCGAGATCCAATGAATTGTGGGTTTATGATCAAGATTATCTATGAACAATATTATTCTTCTCTGAATTCTTATATGCATGATTTGATATCTTTGCAAGTCTCTTCGAATCATCAGTTTGGTTTGGCCTACTAGATTGATCTTTCTTGCAATGGGAGAAGTGCTTAGCTTTGGGTTCAATCTTGCGGTGTCCTTTCCCAGTGACAGCAGGTCGATGTGTGGAGTAATAGTAGTAGATGCAGAATCGTTTCAGTCTACTTGTCACGGACGTGATGCCTATATACATGATCATACCTAGATATTCTCGTAACTATGCGCTTTTCTATCAATTGCTCGACAGTAATTTGTTCACCCACCATAGAATTTGCTATCTTGAGAGAAGCCACTAGTGAAACCTATGGCCCCCAGGTCTATTTTCCATCATATTAATCTCCCGCCTACGTGCTATTTCTGTCGCCGTTTATTTTGCAATCTTTACTTTCCAATCTATACAACAAAAATACCAAAAATATTTATCTTATTATCTTTATCAGATCTCACTGTTGCAAGTGGCCGTGAAGGGATTGACAACCCCTTTATCGCGTTGGTTGCAAGGTTCTTGATTGTTTGTGCAGGTACTAGGGACTTGCGTGTTATCTCCCACTGGATTGATACCTTGGTTCTAAAAAGCTGAGGGAAATACTTACACTACTTTGCTGCATCACCCTTTCCTCTTCAAGGGAAAACCAACGCATGCTCAAGAGGTAGCAAGAAGAATTTCTGGCGCTGTTGCCGGGGAGGTTTACGCCAAGTCAAGTCAAGATTTGATCTCCCGCTGATAACCCACAAGTATAGGGGATCAATTGTAGCCTCTTTCGATAAGTAAGAGTGTCGAACCCAACGAGGAGCTAAAGGTAGAACAAATATTCCCTCAAGTTCTATCGACCACCGATACAACTCTACGCACGCTTAACGTTCGCTTTACCTAGAACAAGTATGAAACTAGAAGTACTTTGTAGGTGTTGTTGGATAGGTTTGCAAGATAATAAAGAGCACGTAAAGAAAAACTAGGGGCTGTTTAGATAAAGACACAATAAAGTTAGTATAGCGAGTGTGGAAAAGTGGTGGTAGGAGTTGCGAAATTGTCCCTAAACAATTGACTACTTTACTAGACCGATAGCAAGTTTTATGTGGGAGAGGCCACTGCTAGCATGTCATCCCTGACTTGGAATTCTATGCACTTATGATTGGAACTATTAGCAAGCATCCGCAACTACTAACACTCATTAAGGTAAAACCCAACCATAGCATCAAGATATATTGGTCCCCCTTCAATCCCGTATGCATCAATTTCTATGCTAGGTAGAAGCTTCTGTCACTCCTGCCCTCCAATACATAGTCCTATCAACATACAACTAACCCTATGGTGTGATCCACGCGCGCGCTCATATGATGGGCACCGAAGGACAACAACATAACCACAAGCAAATTAAATCAATCATAGAAATTCACCAATTACCGATAGGACAACGAAAATCTACTCAGACATCATAGGATGGCAACACATCATTGGATAATAATATGAAGCATAAAGCACCATGTTCAAGTAGAGGGTACAGCGGGTTGCGGGAGAGTGGAACGCTGTAGATAGATGGGGGAAGGTGATGGAGATGTTGGTGAAGATGACGGAGGTGTTGGTGTAGATCGCGGTGATAATGATGGCCCCGACGGCGTCCGGCGCCACCGGAAGCGAGGGGGAGAGAGCCCCCCTCCTTCTCCTTCTTCCTTGGCATTCTCCCTAGGTGGGAGAAGGGTTCTCCCTCTGGTCCTTGGTCTCCATGGTGTGGGAGGGGCGAGAGCCCCTCCGAGATTGGATCTGTCTCTCTGTCTATCTCTGTTTCTGCATTCTGGATTCTGCCCTTTCACCGTTTCTTTTATAACCGGAGATCCGTAACTCCGATTGGATTGAAATTTGAACATGAGTTTTATCCGGATATTAGCTTTCTTGCGGCGAAAGAAGGGCTCCAACCGCCTTACGGGGTGTCCACGAGGGTCAGTGGCGCGCCTGCCCCCCTGGAGCGCGCCCCCTGCCTCGTGGCCCCCTCGGGCATCGTCTCGCGTTGATTCCACTTTCCAAAAATAATATATATTACAAAAAAAATCTCCGTAGTTTTTATTCCGTTTGGACCCTATTTGATATGGATTTTCTGCGAAACAAAAAACATGCAACAAACAGGAACTCGCACTGGGCACTGGATCAATATGTTAGTCCCAAAAAATAGTATAAAAAGTTGCCAAAAGTATATGAAAGTTGTATAATATTGGCATGGAACAATAAAAAATTATAGATACGACGGAGACGTATCAGCATCCCCAAACTTAATTCCTGCTCGTCCTCGAGTAGGTAAATGATAAAAAAGATAATTTTTGATGTGGAATGCTACATAGCATAATCTTGATCACATAATCTAATCATGGCATGAATATTAAGACACGAGTGATTCAAAGCAATAGTCTATCATTTGACATTAAGACAATAATACTTCAAGCATACTAATAAAGCAATCATGGCTTTTCAAAATAACATGGCCAAAGAAAGTTATCCCTACAAAATCATATAGTCTGGCTATGCTCCATCTTCACCACACAAAATATTCAAATCATGCACAACCCCGATGACAAGCCGAGCAATTGGTTCATACTTTTTAACGCGCTTCAGCCTTTTCAACCCTCACTCAATACATGAGCGTGAGCCATGGACATAGCACTATAGGTGGAATAGAATATGATGGTGGAGGTTGTGTGTAGAAGACAAAAAAGGAGAAAGTCTCACATCGACGCGGCTAATCAACGGGCTATGGAGATGCCCATCAATTGATGTCAATGTGAGGAGTAGGGATTGCCATGCAACGGATGCACTAGAGCTATAAGTATATGGAAGCTCAAACTGAAACTAAGTGGGTGTGCATGCAACTTGCTTGCTCATGAAGACCTAGGGCATTTGAGGAAGCCCATCGTTGGAATATACAAGCCAAGTTCTATAGTGAAAATTCCCACTAGTATATGAAAGTGATAACTCAAGAGACTCTCTATATGAAGAACATGGTGCTACTTTGAAGCACAAGTGTGGTAAAAGGATAGTAACATTGCCCCTTTTTTTGGCGGGCTTCTTTGGCTCCCTTTTTTTATTTAGGCTTCTTTGGCCTCTTTTTTTTGGGGGGCAATGCTCTAATAATGATGATCATCACACTTTTATTTACTTACAACTCAATATTGCAACTCGATACTAGAACAAAGATATGACTATATGAATGCCTCCGGCGGTGTACCGGGATGTGCAATGATCTAGCGTAGCAATGACATCAAAAAACAGACAAGCCATGAAAACATCATGCTAGCTATCTTTCTATCAAGGAAAGCAATATGACAATAAATGCTCAAGTCATGTATATGATGATGATGGAAGTTGCATGGCGATATATCTCGGAATGGCTATGGAAATGCCATGATAGGTAGGTATGGTGGCTGTTTTGAGGAAGATATTAGGAGGTTTATGTGTGATAGAGCGTATTGTATCACGGGGTTTGGATGCACCGGCGAAGTTTGCACCAGCTCTCAAGGTGAGAAAGGGCAATGCACGGTACCGAAGAGGCTAGCAATGATGGAAGGGTGAGAGTGCGTATAATCCATGGACTCAACATTAGTCATAAAGAACTCACATACTTATTGCAAAAGTTTATTAGCCCTCGAAGCAAATTACTAGTACGCATGCCCCTAGGGGTATAGATTGGTAGGAAAAGACCATCGCTCATCCCCGACCGCCACTCATAAGGAAAGCAATCAAAGAACACCCCATGCTTCAAATTTGTCACACAACGTTTACCATATGTGCATGCTACGGGACTTGCAAACCTCAACACAAGTATTTCTCAATTTCACAATTACTCAACTAGCACGAATCTAATATCACCACCTTCATATCGGAAAACTATTGCAAGGAGTCAAACATATCATATTCAGTGATCTACAAGTTTTATGTAGGATTTTATGACTAACCATGTGAATGACCAATTCCTGTCATCTCTCTAAATAGATATAAGTGAAGCAAGAGAGTTTAATTCTTTCTATAAAAGATATGCCCACTCTCTAACAAATATAAGTGAAGCAAAAGAGCATTCTACAAATGGCGGTTTTCTATGTGAAGAGAAACAGGCAATCCAAACTTCAAATGATTTAAGTGAAGCACATGAAGTATTCTATAAAGCCATACTCAAAATATATAAGTGAAGTGCAACGAGCATTCTATAAATAAACCATGGACTATCTCATACCAGCATGGTGCATAAAAGAAAAGTGAAAACTAAATGCAAAAGACGCTCCAAGATTTGCACATATCGCATGAACGAAACGAATCCGAAAACATACCGATACTTGTTGAAGAAAAATGGGATGCCTTCCGGGGCATCCCCAAGCTTAGATGCTTGAGTCTCCTTGAATATTTACTTGGGGTGCCTTGGGCATCCCCAAGCTTGATCTCTTGCCTCTCCTCCTTCTCCTCACATCGAGAACTTCTCGATCTTCGAACACTTCATCCACACAAAACTCAACAGAAAACTCGGTAAGATCTGTTAGTATAATAAAGCAAATTACTACTCTAAGTACTGTTGAAAACCAATTCATATTTTGTTTTTGCATTTTATATACTGTAATATAACTTTTCCATGGCTTAATCCACTGATATAAATCGATAGTTTCATCAAAACAAGCAAACTATGCATCAAAAACAGAATCTGTTTTAAACAGGACAGTCTGTAATAATATGAACATTCAGCATACTTATGGTACTCCAAAAATTCTGCGAAAATTAGGAAAAATAAAAAAAATTTATAGAAAGACAGTGCAAAAAGTTTTAGAACCATTTGATGTTCCAGTAAAAAATGTAAAATCGCGCACTACAGCCAAAGTTTCTGTCCTGCACCGCACAAACCAACAAGTAGTCAAAAACATCCTAAAGGCAAACCTTGGCACATTATTTTTATTTTTAAACTTTATAAAAGCACACAACAGAAATAAATGACTCTCTAAAACTTCCGGGTTGTCTCCCTGGCAGCGCTTTCTTTAAAGCCATTAAGCTAGGCATATAGTGCTCAAGTAATGGATCCACCCGGATCCCAAGGTATATCAAAGCCAATTTTAATTAACAATGATTTGTAATTTAGTAGTGAGCACAAAGTAACATATATCATGTAATGACGAAGTCTAACTCTCTTCCTATACATCAGCATGTCATAGAAGAACAATTCATGCACACATAGTAAAGGACAATGCATAGTATAAACAGTTTCTTGATATTTTATCATGTGGGAAACATAGAGAGGTGGAGATATAGTTCTTCTCTCATAATAATTGCAAGTAGGAGCAGCAAGCACATGCATATTATATTCATCAAAATCATCATGTGCAACGCTAAAAGGCAACCCATCAATATAATCCTTAATAAGGGCAAACTTCTCTGATATAGTGTAGTCGGGAGAATTCAAAAAGATAATAGGACTATCATGCGTGGGTGCAATAGCAACAATTTCATGTTTAACATAAGGAACTATAAGTTCATCTCCATAAGCATAATTCATATTGGCATCTTGTCCACATGCATAGCAAGTATCATCAAAAAGGGATATTTCAAAAGAATCAACGGGATCATAAAAATCATCATAGCATTCATCCTTCGGTAAGCACGAAGGGAAATTAAACAATGTATGAGTTGAAGAGTTACTCTCATTAGAAGGTGGACACGGGTGATCAATCCTCTCTTCCTCCTTTTGTTCTTCGCTCTCCTCATCATCTTTTTCATCCAATGAGCTCACAGTTTCATCAATTTCTTCTTCCATAGACTCCTGCAAACTATTAGTCTCTTCTTGTACAGCGGAGGAGTCCTCAATATATGGTTTAACATAGGCATTAGAAGCATAATTATCATAACAATATTCAAGTATGGCAAAATTTCCAGATTTGTAAAGAGTAGCATCATACTTTTCAATCAAAGAAGCAATTTCATAAGCACCCTTAAAAGCAACAAATTCTTCAATTTGTTGAACATCATAGTAACTATAAACACCCTTAGCATACGAAGATACGATTCCATTATCACTAAACTCACATTGGTAGGGAAGGTGTTTCTTAGGTTTTCAGAACAACAAGTCACATCATACATTTCACATAAATTCCAAGCATAGCATTGCAAACGATGAATTTGATCCAGTAAAAGTTTCCCTTTTTGAGATAAGCGGTGTCGCACATAACAAGCATGCTCATCTAAAGATTTGCCCTCAACTAAGCTAGTTGGGGTTTCAGCACGAGCACATAGGGATCGAAGATGATCCAAGTAAAAAAGCTTCAGGAGTGTGATAGATTTTGTGTGGTTCTTCAACCATTGGTGTAGTAGGTACAACTATTTTTTTTGGTATTTTGTGTTTCCTACCCACAACTAAAGATATAAAACAACTAAGAACAGCAAATAAAAACTACTTAGTGATAAAGCAAACAAGCACACACGAGAATATTCACCCCACGCTATAACTCCCCGGCAACAGCGCCAGGAAAATGTCTTGATAACCCACAAGTATAGGGGATCAATTGTAGCCTCTTACGATAAGTAAGACTGTCGAACCCAACGGGGAGATAAAGGTAGAACAAATATTCCCTCAAGTTCTATCGACCACCGATACAACTCAACACACGCTTAATGTTCGCTTTACCTAGAACAAATATGAAACTAGAAGTACTTTGTAGGTGTTGTTGGATAGGTTTGCAAGATAATAAAGAGCACGTAAATAAAAACTAGGGGCTGTTTAGATAAAGAAACAATAAAGTTAGTATAGCGAGTGTAGAAAAGTGGTGGTAGGAGTTGCGAAATTGTCCCTAAGCAATTGACTACTTTACTAGACCGATGGCAAGTTTTATGTGGGAGAGGCCACTGCTAGCATGTCATCCCTGACTTGGAATTCTATGCACTTATGGTTGGAACTATTAGCAAGCATCCGCAACTACTAATGCTCATTAAGTTAAAACCCAACCATACCATTAAGATATATTGGCCCCCCTTCAATCCCGTATGCATCAATTTCTATGCTAGGTAGAAGCTTCTGTCACTCTTGCCCTCCAATACATAGTCCTATCAACATACAACTAACCCTATGGTGTGATCCACGCGCGTGCTCATATGATGGGCACCAAAGGACAGCAACATAACCACAAGCAAATTAAATCAATCATAGCAATTCACCAATTACCGATAGGACAACGAAAATCTACTCAGACATCATAGGATGGCAACACATCATTGGATAATAATATGAAGCATAAAGCACCATGTTCAAGTAGAGGGTACAGCGGGTTGCGGGAGAGTGGACCGCTGTAGATAGATGGGGGAAGGTGATGGAGATGTTGTTGAAGATGACAGAGGTGTTGGTGTAGATCGCGGTGATGATGATGGCCCCGGCGGCGTTCCGGCGCCACCGGAAGCGAGGGGGAGAGAGCCCCCTCCTTCGACTCCTTCCTTGGCCTTCTCCCTAGGTTGGAGAAGGGTTCTCCCTCTGGTCCTTGGTCTCCATGGTGTGGGAGGGGCAAGAGCCCCTCCGAGATTGGATCTGTCTCTCTGTCTCTCTTTGTTTCTGTGTTCTGGATTCTGCCCTTTCACCGTTTCTTTTATAACCGGAGATCAGTAACTCCGATTGGATTGAAATTTGAACACGATTTTTATCCGGATATTAGCTTTCTTGCGGCGAAAGAAGGGCTCCAACTGCCTTACGGGGTGTCCACGTGGGTCAGGGGCGCGCCCCCTGCCTCGTGGCCCCCTCGGGCATCATCTCACGTTGATTCCACTTCCCAAAAATCAGATATATTCGAAAAACAATCTCCGTCAGTGTTTATTCCGTTTGGACTCCGTTTGATATGGATTTTCTGTGAAACAAAAAACATGCAACAAACAGGAACTGGCACTAGATCAATATGTTAGTCCGAAAAATAGTATAAAAAGTTGCCAAAAGTATATGAAAGTTGTATAATATTGGCATGGAACAATCAAAAATTATAGATACGACGGAGACGTATCACCCGCCAACGTGCGGATTTCTGGCGCCGTTGCCGGGGAGATCTACGCACAAGTCAAGACATACCAAGTACCCATCACAAACTCTTATCCCTCGCATTACATTATTTGCCATTTGCCTCTCGTTTTCCTCTCCCCCACTTCACCTTTGCCTTTTCTTCGCCCTCCTTCCGTTCGATCTTGTGTTACCATGTGCCTTCTTTTTGCTTACATCTTCGCTTGCTAAAAGTTTATGGATCCTCATCCACTTGCTAATATTTTTAAGAGATCCAATTATGATGAACCTATTGCTAGTGAGTTGAGTGCACTAGATTATCTTTATGAGGTTTTGCTTGAAATTCGTGAATCTGAAAATTGTGATGAATTACTTTATGAAGCGATTCACGATAGATCTTTGAATAAAAAGCATGATTGCAATTATTTTATTATAAATTCTACTGATGGAAATTGTGCTAATAATATGCAAAACCCTAAGCTTGGGGATGCTAGTTTTTCCATGTCCTCTACTTGTTGCAATGATCATGATTGGGGTGATAGTGCTTCTTATGATATTGAAAATGTATTTAAGCCCCATGATGAATATGAGATTGATAATAATGTTTGCAATAATATTGAAAGTGGGTTTGGAAGAGTGTCAACTTTAGATCCCACATATTTGGACTATGTTCAATCATATGAAGCTGTTGATAAAAGTGGGTTTGGAGAGGTCATGACTTTAGTTAATGTTAATCCCACTATTTTGGAAGAGTGTCAATTTTGCATACATGTGGATCGTGTTAAGAATATGTTTTGTGATAGCTATATTGTTGAATTTGCTTATGATCCTACATGTAATTATTATGAGAGAGGAAAATATGGTTGTAGAAATTTTCATGTTACTAAATTACCTCTCGTTATGTTCAGATTGATATTGTTTCTTTCCGCTTCCGTGCATATGCTAGTTTTTTCTTGCCTTGATAATTTGTTTGCCTATAAGATGCCTATGCATAGGAAGTATGTTAGACTTAGATGTGTTTGTCACGTGTTTCATGATGCTCTCTTTGCGTTTCAATTATTATCATCCTTGTGAGCATCAATAAAAATTATGCCTAGCTAGGGGCGTTAAACGATAGCGCTTGTTGGGAGGCAACCCAATTTATTTTTGTTCCTTGCTTTTTGTTCCTGTTTAGTAATAAATATTTAATCTAGACTCTTGTTAGATGTGGTTTCATGTTTTAATTAGTGTTTGTGCCCAGTAAAACCTATAGGATCTTCTTGGGTGATAATTATTTGATCTTGCTGAAAAAGACAGAAACTTTCTGCTCACGAAAACAATTGTTAAAAATTACCAGAAAGTGATAAAATACTGATTCCAATTTCAGTAGATCAATAATCAAATTATATAGGTCTTCCTATTTTGGAATATTTTTCTGAGTTACATAAGTTTGCGTTTTATACAGATTACTACAGACTGTTCTGCTTTTGACAGATTCTGTTTTTCGTGTGTTGTTTGCTTATTTTGATGAATCTATGGCTAGTATCGGGGGGTATGAACCATAGAGAAGTTGGAATACAGTAGGTTTAACACCAATATAAATAAATAATGAGTTCATTACAGTACCTTAAAGTGGTGGTTTGTTTTCTTACATTAACGGAGCTCATGAGATTTGCTGTTGAGTTTTGTGTTGTGAAGTTTTCAAGTTTTGGGTAAAGATTTGATGGATTATGGAATAAGGAGTGGCAAGAGCCTAAGCTTGGGGATGCCCAAGGCACCCCAAGGTAAAATTCAAGGACAACCAAAAGCCTAAGCTTTGGGATGCCCCGGAAGGCATCCCCTCTTTCGTCTTCGTCTATCGGTAACTTTACTCGATGCTATATTTTTATTCACCACATGATATGTGTTTTGCTTGGAGTGTCTTGTATTATTTGAGTCTTTGATTTTTTTAGTTTACCACAATAATCCTTGCTGTACACACCTTTTGGGAGAGACACACATGAATCGAAATTTATTAGAATACTCTATGTGCTTCACTTATATCTTTTGAGCTAGATAATTTTGCTCTAGTGCTTCACTTATATCTTTTAGAGCACGATGGTGGTTTTATTTTATAGAAATTATTGATCTCTCATGCTTCACTTATATTATTTTGAGAGCCCTTTAGAACAGCATGGTAATTTGCTTTGGCTATAAAATTAGTCCTAATATGATAGGCATCAAAGATGGGTATAATAAAAACTTTCATATAGAGCGCACAGAATACTATGAGAAGTTTGATACTTGCTGATTGTTTTGTGTCGGTGTGGAACAACACCTATGGGATCACAAGAATCCCTACTACGGTTGTCGGGGCGCGGGGTTGCGAGAAGAGCAGGGCTAGTAGACAGCACAAGGATCGTTTACCCAGGTTCGGGCCGCGAGGATGGGTAAAACCCTAGTCCTGCTTTGGTGGGTGTATTTCAGAGAGTTCTTGAGCTCTTGAACTAGCTGTGGTCAGTGCGTGGTTCGAAAGAGCCCAATCCTTCTCCAGTATGCCATGGGCCTCCTTTTATAGTCAGAAGGGGCTGCCACAGTGGCACACAGGAGGTGGAAAGGCGTACAGTGCCCTGAGCTTATCGCCCGTATTACAGGACAAGACGCATTTAATGCGTAGCTTAGGTGTCCCCTTGCTTTATCGGGGACGGGGGCGAGGCCCGTCCCGTCCGTCGCCGCTCCTCCTCGCTTTGACACGCGCCTCGGCCAGTGATGCGTGCGGTGCCATGTAGGCAGGCAGGCAGCTGAGGTGGCGCGGTGGTGGATCCTTCACGAAGATCTGCATGCCACCACGCAGGCGCTCGATGAGTTGGCCTGGGAGCTACATGTTGCCACGCAGGTGCCCGCCCAGCTGGTTGGGCTGGCAGCTGCATGTGAACGACGGTGGAAGCTTGGTTGACGTGGGCCTGGCGGTGGCCCTGCTGGCGTCCTTGGTGAGGGCCTTGCCGGGTGCCCCGGCAAGGGTCTTGCCGTGTGGCCCGGCAAGGGTCTTGCCATGGCGCGCTGTCGTCCCCGGCAAGGTCCTTGCCGGGGGTTTGGTGGTCTTCCTTGGCAAGGATCTTGCTGAGGATCGTCATCTTCTAATCCTCATCTGATCTTGAATATGTCTTCACAAAGATCTGCATGCCACCACAGAGGTGCCTTCTCGAGCCCTGGCCCCACGTGGATGATGGCGTTGGGGACCGTGGGCTCAAGGGTGGCTCGCTCTGTTGCTGTGGGGCGAGCTGCCCCGGCAAGGGTCTTGCTGGTGGAACCTGCTTCGTCCCTCTACTCTTTGTGGTCTTGGCCTTGGCGTTGCTCTGATCATCTTGGGCTTCGGTCTTACCTTGGCTCACCTCCCCTGTTCTGCTTAGCGTGACTGTAGGCGTGGCTCCGACTGCCCGTGCACAGGTATAGGGGTACAAAAACATACCCCTCTTTTTGTACACCGACAGGAGCCCCCGGGCCTGGGCCACACATAAGCGCGACACGTTGTTGGGTCAGGCCCAAAACGGTGCGCGGGCAGGTGGGGCGGTTTTTACCGCGGTAAGATTTTTCGCGCGCTGCGCTTCCCACGACCCGCGCGCGCGGCGCGGTGTGGAGGGGTGTGCGTGATGTGGGCGGCATGCGTGGGGCGGTTTCCGCATGCATGCGTCACATCGCAGTAAAGAGGCGGCTCGCGTCTTCCCCGTAAAAAGAGGGAGGCGTGGAGGCGCGGCTCATTTATTGAATGGGGCCGGGCCGCGGTCTTCAAGGCGTCCACTCCCCACGATCACGGGGTGGGGAGATGTCGCTTCACCCGTCCCCTCAGTTCTGCACGTCCGCCACGCGTCCTTGATGCGCCTGGGGTGGCAAGCGGTGGAGGCGGGAAACCAGGCCGTCACGGGTTGGGGCAGCGGGTCGGTCCTGATTCCCTGCGCCTCCGGTGGCTGGATTGGCCGAGCGGGGCAGCCGAGCCCTGACCCCTCCCCTTTATAAAGAGGGGGAAGGGGGGATGGCGTCCTGCATTCTCCAGTCATCTATCTCCTCTTACTTCTGCTTCTTCCTTTCACTCGCCATGGAGAAAGGGAACCCGGGTCCCTCGACGGTGGCGGCGAGGGTCGCCGCTTGATAGCGCGCCCCTCCTCCCCTGAGCCCGTGGTGGTGGAACCGACCACGAGGGGAAGGGGGAGGGGGCGAGGCCGGGGCAGAGCTCATAGTTCTCAGGGAAGAGGAGGACGGGGCGGCGCGCCGGCTTCGCCCCCGCTAATGGTGCCTTTCCCGATGGAAGGCCATGTCGGAGACCAGCCCCGCGAGTTCTTCATCAGGCTGCGCCGGCCTCCGCGTCGTCGTCTCCGTCTTCCTGCCCCGTTCGCTCGGGAGGTGGAGCGTGACCGGCCCCAATCCCTCATATTGCACATGAGGGGTTGTGGGAATGGGGGCACGCGGGTCGACGTCGACTTCCCGACTCCTCGGGTCATGTACCTCCGTCGGGGTTGGAAGACGTTCGCTCGCATCCACAGCCTGACAGTGGGGCTCGTCCTCTACTTCAAATTAATGGAGGACGGCCTGCTCTCCGTCAAGGTCTTCGGAGAGTTTGGAACTCGCCTGAAGTGCTGCGTGGAGAGCTCCTCTGATGGAGATTCCGATGATGGAATCTCTTCCTCGAGCGAAAGTGATGAGGAGGACAGCGGGGCAGATGACGGGGACGAGTCCGACTAGGCGTCGGACGCCCCGCGCCTGGGCTGGTGCGGCAGCAGCAGCATCTGCACCTGGCCGCTCCTCCGGCAAAGGTTTGCCGGGGGCGGGGCCAGCTCCTTGAACTTCTCGGGGCCATCTCCTTGGGCGGCTGGCGGCGGGAGGCTGTGGAAGAGGAAGAGGGCGGGCGGCAAGGCCGTCAACTCGGAGTACACGGGCACCGACGCCTTCATCGCGTATTGCCGGTCCTGCCGCCTCATCTTCTAGCTCCTTTCCCGGCACCGTCATCACCGGCCCACCCGTGGGCGTCCACCGAGGTGTTCTCTTGGTGCTTTCTGCTGCTCGTAGCTCGCCTAGGCGCCCCTTGTGCCCTTTCGCCTCCTTGACCTGCCTCCTGAGGAGAGGGACAAGAAAGGGATTACGGGCATCTTATCTCTTTTTTAGTTTGTAAGCCTGCGGGCCTTCGTTAAATTTAGAACTTGTAATCCCCTGGCTCATGTTTTTCATTCCATATGAACTGTACCTGTATGGGATGTTTTTAATGAAAAAGGGATGCTTGCCAGGTTTTTCGTCCATGGGTAAATCCCGCGACAAGGAGCGAATCCTTGTTATTGTTTATGATAAACGTTTTTCACCCGGCAACAGGCCTTGCCGCCCCCCCACTCCACTCGATCGTTCTCGCGCTCTTGGCGGAGGCAGGGATGAAGTGGGCTTTAGGCTCCTCGTTCTACCTCCTTGCCGCCGCGGCTACAACCAAATCCGGACCCAGGAAATAATCCTTAGGTATAGGAAAAAGGGGAGCACGGCAGCCTAAAGATGAAAACGAGGTTTCACATGCCCCAGTTCTATTCCGAAATGCATGACAGAGGATAGAAGACTTATCTGGATCTGCAGCCCCCCGGCAATCTCATCTTGCCGCGGTTGGATCCTTGTGCTTGCAGCCCCCGGCAACTCTGGTTTGCCAGTGTCGGGACGCCGGTCCGTTTTCTTTCTTCCAAGTAGCTCGGTAGAAGTGCTCATGTGCCTTGCGAACCAAAAGACGACAGAAGAGAAACAGATAGACGCGCACTCGACCTCTAAGCTAGGGGTTAGTCGCTGCTGAGCACTATCAACCCTAACCAAGGAAGAGACTCGACCTAGCATGCATGCTATGACTTAGGGCGCCAGCGCTTCATTTATTTATGCTCAGGGTCTGCGCTTGGCTTTGTACAAAGGGTCACATGCCTTGCCGGCAAAGCTTGTACAAAAGGTGGCTTGCCGGGAGGCCTGGCAAGCCGCGCCTTACAGGTAAAACTTGCGAAGATGCTCGATGTTCCAGGAGTTGCTCACTGGGACGGCATCTTCGGTCTCCAGGCGGACTGCACCGGGCCTGGTGACTCGTATTACCCGATAAGGGCCTTCCCACTTTGGCGTCAACTTGTTGGAATTCTTGGCCGACTGAACGCGCCGAAGAACAAGGTCGCCTTCCTCAAAGCTTCGGGCATGAACCTTGCGGTTATGGTAGCGGCGCCAGGCTTGCTGGTAGCGTACTGCTCTCACAGCCGCCCGAAGACGATCTTCCTCAAGGAGCGTCGCGTCATCTTGGCGCAACTGCTCTTGCTCAAGCTCATCATAAGTGAGCACTCGAGGTGACCCGTATATGTGTTCCGTCGGGAGAACTACTTCTGCCCCGTATACCAGGGCAAAAGGTGTCTGGCTGGTGGCTCGATTTGGCGTCGTCCTGATCGACCAAAGAACCGCCGGCAACTCATCAATCCAGCGCCTTCCACTCTTGCACAGCTTGTCAAAGGTCTTCGTTCTCAGGCCTCGCAACACTTCAGCATTTGCCCTCTCCGCTTTGCCGTTGCTCTGTGGGTGTGCCACGGAAGCAAAATAGACCTTGCTACCGAGGTCTTGAATGTATTGCATGAAGGTGTGGCTTGTGAACTGTGCGCCGTTGTCGGTGATGACTCTGTTTGGCACACCAAAACGGCAGACCAGTCCCTTGAAGAACTTGACGGCTGACTGAGCAGTCACCTTTCTCACTGCTTCCACTTCCGGTCACTTTGTGAACTTTTCGATTGCAACGTACAAGTACTCAAAGCCCCCGACAACGCGGGGGAAAGGGCCCAGTATGTCGAGCCCCCAGACCGAGAATGGCCAGGAGAGAGGGATTGTTTGAAGGGCTTGATCTAGTTGATGAAGCTTCTTTGAATGGAACTGACACGCTTCACACTTGGTTACTAGTGCCGTCGCATCCTGGAGGGCGGTGGGCCAGAAGAAACTTTGATGGAACGCCTTCCCGGCAAGGGCCCTCGACCCTATGTGGGAGCCACATATGCCTCCGTGTATCTCCGCCAACAGCTCCAGTCCTTCCTCCCGGGGATGCACTTCAATTTCACACCGTTTGGCCTTCTCCTGTACAGGACGTCATCGACGAACTGGTACAGGGCGGACCGACGGGCTACTTTTTCCGCTTCTTCCTGCTCCTCAGGAAGCTCCCCTGTTTGGAGGAAATGGACGGTATGCTGCGCCCATGCCGGAGCCTGGGGCTCGACGGCAAGGACCAAAGGCATTTCTTCCGCCATGGGAGCGGCTGTCTCTACGGCCAGGACTTGACGCCCTGTCGGAGGCAGTTGCTCTTGGGCAGGCTTAGCATCCACGACAGCACCCTTGTCGGCGGCCCCAGGGGGCTCGGTAGGAAAGTACTTGCCGGGACCTGACTTCCTCCGCTTGTTCTGCCCTGTTGATGGCTCGACGGATGGTTGAGTTAGCCGGAGCAAAAAGGTACCTGGTTCCACAGGTAGCTTGAATGCAGCACGCTTTGACAGGTAATCGGCGATGTCGTTCTCCACTCGGGGGATGTGCTCTGCATGGATACCGTTAAAGCGTTCCTCCAGCTTCCTCACCTCATCTACGTAAGCTTCCATCAATGGGCTCTGATAATCCTTGTTGACCTGTCTGACAACGAGTTGCGAGTCACCCCTGACGCTGAGCTTCTTAACCCTGAGGTCTGCCGCGATCCTGAGACCGGCAAGCAATCCCTCGTACTCAGCAGTGTTGTTGGTGGACATCACCCCGGGGAAGTGCATCTGGATCACGTACTTGAGGTGTTCTCCGGTGGGTGCGACGAGCAGCACACCGGCACCGGCGCCTTGGAGCGAGAAAGCCCATCAAAGTACATGATCCAGTCACGGTCTGCTTCCTTGCCGGGGAGAGTGGTCTCCTGGATTTCTTCATCAGGCGTTGAGGTCCATTCTGCAATGAACTCCGCCAAGACTCTGCTCTGGATTGTCGAGGTACTTTCAAACTTCAAACCGAAACTTGATAGCTCCAAGGCCCATTCCACAATCCTTCCGGTTGCATCTGGGTTATGCAGTATCCGTTGCAACGGGAGGGGGTGACGATAGTGATCTCGTGGGCTTGCAAGTAATGACGCAGCTTCCTCGAGGCCATAAGGAGGCCGAAGAGCAATTTTTGCACACCGGAATACCTCGACCTAGCCCCCCTGCAAGAGGGAGCTGACAAAGTAAATTGGGTGCTGCATCATCTTCTTCTTCTGCACCACCTCACTTGACTGCGCGGGCACTGCCTCGGTGGCATCAGACTCTGCCGGGGCCCGCGCCTTGCCGGCACCAGCCCTGCCGGGGGAATCTTTGGCTTGCCATCCACTGGTTCTGCCGCCGTCACTACCTCCTCGTCGACCTCCCTCTGCGCCACCAGTGCGGCGCTGACCACTTGATTCGTCGCCGCCAGATATAGCAGCAACGGCTCTTGTGGTTTAGGCGCAACCAGTATTGGCGTGGAGGAAAGGTATTTCTTCAGATCCTGCAATGCTGCCTCGGCTTCTGGGGTCCACTCCATTGGGCCTGCCTTCTTCAAGATTTTGAAGAAGGGAAGGGTGCGCTCGGCGGACTTGGAGATGAATCAGGTCATGGCGGCAACGCAGCCGGTGAGCCGTCGCACATCTTTGATCCGCTTGGGCGCCACAATCTGCTCAATAGCCTTGATCTTGTCTGGGTTTGCCTCGATCCCGCGATGCGACACAAAGAACCCGAGAAGCTTGCCAGAGGGAATGCCGAAGACACACTTCTCAAGATTCAGCTTGATGTTGATCTTGCGCAGGTTGGCAAATGTCTCTTCCAGATCTTGCACAAGAGTTGGCCCGTCCTTGGTTTTGACCACTATGTCATCCATGTATGCCTCCATATTTCTATGGAGCTGAGGTTCAAAACCAATTTGGGCTGCTCTTGCGAACGTTGAGCCAGCACTCTTCAACCCGAAAGGCATCCGTAAAAAGCAATACGTACCACATGGGGTGATGAATGATGTCTTCTCTTCATCCTCTCTTGTCATGAAGATCTGGTGGTAGCCTCAGTAGGCGTCGAGGAATGATAACAGATCACACCCGGCTGTGGAGTCAACAATCTGGTTGATGCGCGGCAACGGGAAGGGGTCCTTAGGACAAGCCTTATTGATATCTGTGTAATCAATACACAACCTCCACTTCCCATTCGCCTTGCACACCACTACCGGATTGGCCAACCACGTCGGGTGGAGCACTCCTCTCACCAAACCTGCCGCTTCCAACTTCCTGATCTCCTCTGTGATGAACTCCTGCCTCTCCAGAGCCTGCTTTTTGACCTTCTGCTTGACGGGCTGCGCGTGGGGGCAGACGGCTAGGTGGTGCTCAATCACCTCCCTGGGAACACCGGGGATGTCGAATGCTTGCCATGCAAACACGTCGACATTCGCCCGCAGGAAGGTGACGAGCGCACCTTCCTATTTGTTGTCGAGGGCCCCTC
Source organism: Aegilops tauschii subsp. strangulata (assembly GCF_002575655.3). Lineage (NCBI taxonomy): Eukaryota > Viridiplantae > Streptophyta > Magnoliopsida > Poales > Poaceae > Aegilops > Aegilops tauschii. Next base: position 374,934,143 of record NC_053037.3, read on the forward strand.
CCGTGCCATCCTCCCTGACGGGCACCTTCTTGGTCTGCGGCGGCTCGGCTCTGGATCTCTTGCTGTTGTCGGTAGAGCTCTCTGGCACGTCCTCGACGGTAGCACAACACTCCGAGGAGGTGCGCTTGCCGGAGTGGGTGCGAGAGGTCTTGCCGAGCTACTTCTTCCCTCCTGGGCCTTCAGCGGCAGGAGCAGGTGCCTTGCCGGCAGCTGCTGCAACTGCTTGTTGGTAGAGTTGGTCGACGCAGATCAGCGCGTCCTTCTTATCGGAGGGTACGGAGATGATGGTCAACGGCCCGGGCATCTTGAGCATGTTGTAGGCGTAGTGCGACGCTGCCATGAACTTGGCTAGTGCCGAGCGGCCGAGGATCCCATTGTAGGGCAAGGGGATCTCGGCCAAGTCGAAGACGATCCTCTCCGTCCTGTAGTTCACCTCTCCTCCAAATTTCACGGGCAGTGTGACCTTTCCCTTCGGCTGGCTCCTCCCCGGATTGACCCCTTGAAATGTGCCCGTTTCCTCAAGGTCTCCATCAGGGATTTGCAACCGTTTGATCACGAAAGGCGAGATCAGGTTCAGGCCGGCCCCGCCGTCAACCAACATCTTGTTCAACCTGAGGTTGCGTATCGTTGGTGAGACCAACAATGGCAAACACCCGACCGCGGCAGTCCGGTCAGGGTGGTCGTCGGCGTCAAAGATGAGGGGCGTGCTGGACCACTTCAGCGGCTTCTGAGCATCGAACGACGGCTCTGCTGCTGTAATCTCACGCGCCCACTGCTTGAGCTGGCGGTGAGAAGTATGCAGCGAGGCGCCGCCATCGACACACATGGCCTCCGTAGCCTTCTGGAACCCTTGCTCACCAGACTCGTCGTCCTCGTCGTGATCATCGTCTTCTTGTTTCTTGTCGCGGCCCTGGGCGGGCCTCTCTTGCTGGTTGTCCTTGCCGGGGCAGCCTCCTTGGCCGCCACGCTTCTTGCTGGATCCCTCAGCACCGTCCTGGTCCTTCTCCTTGTCCCACCTCTCACACTCAGCCTTTTGCTTCTCAGCAAGCAGCTCGACTTGTCGGCAGTTCTGGAGATCGTGGCCCTTGGTGCGGTGGATCTTGTAGTATTGCTTGCCGGAGCTTCCTGGCTTGTCGGTAGCCGCCAAGGCCCGGCAGGCGGCGCACCCGGCAATCTCCTTGCTGGGGGCGTCTGCCTTAACCTTCTTGCCGGCACCGGTATCGTCAGATCCCTCAACGGCAAGCACGGCCTTGCCTTTGCGTTTCCTCTTGCGACGCCGTCCCTTCTTCGTCGGGGTGGCGGCGTCTTCATCGGTAGAGTCGGTTTCCGTGCCGGCGTCTTCGCCGGGGTACTTCCTTCCCTCTTCAGCCCGGGCGCATCTATCGGCCAGAACGTAGAGCTCGACCACATCCTTAACCTTGGTCATCGCCAGCTCCTCGCGCATCTTGCGATTGCGCACATTCTGGTGGAACGCGCTAATCACAATGGCGGGATGAACGTCAGGGATGTTGTACTACACCCGGCTGAATCTCTAGATGTACTTGCGCAGGGTCTCCCCTTCCTTCTGGGGAATGATATGCAGATCACTGGCCTGGCCATGAGCTTGGTGGCCTCCTGTGAAGGCGCCAACGAACTCATGGCACGGATCCGACGAAGAAGAAATGGAATCCACCGGCAAGTGCATCAACCAAGACATCACGTTGGGCTTCAGCGCCAGCGGGAAATAGTTGGTGAGCACCTTGTCGTCGCGAGCTCCAGCAGCCTGCATCGCGATGGTGTAGATGCTGAGGAACTCGGACGGATGGGTCTTGCCAGTGTACTTCTCGCCGACGTCGAGCTTGAACGTGCGGTGGGACGGCCACTGGAACTGCCGCAGCTCACGGGTAAAGGCCGGGCAGCCCACCTCATAAGGTAGGCCGCCGGGGCCCCCCGATGTCGGGTGGTCCATAGCGGGTCCCGCCTGCTTGTCCTACTAGCGGCGCGTTTCGCGCCGGCGCTCGACGGTGGTTCGAGCGTCTTCGTGAGCTCGCTCCCGAAGGACCTGGCGCTGGTTGTGGAGGGTCCGCTGGTCGGACGACGCTATGGAGATGTTATCACAAGCGTCATCGCGACGAGCTGACGCCCGCGGCGGCTGGCGAGGAGGAGGAGAGTGCACCGTGGCCGCAGCTCCCCCGGTCCTCCCAGCGCCAGCATGTGGTGGCTCGGTGGAGCGCCAACCCGAGGGCCTCGCCGGTCACGGATCGTCTTTGTTTGCGACAGCGACGAGGCTCCGGATGGTGGCCCTCCACTCGTCGAGCTTCTCCGCAGCAGGAGGGAAGTCGAGGAGCAGCTGCGCACGTGCCAAAGCTTCCGCTGGCGTGGGCGGCGGCGACAGCTGCGTGGATTGCGGCGCGCTTCGACTTCTAACTACGTTAGAAGGATCTCCGTTACGACCCAGCGGCTGCGTGCCATTTTTGCCAGCGCTTCGGCGAGCGTGTTGAACCCCTTCATCTTGCGGATGACGCACAGAGCTCTTCCCACGGCGGTGCCCAGGGTCACCAACGTGGTCACGCTGCTCGGCACGCACACCATGGGAAGAGCGCACGGTGGTCACCGGTGTGGGTGTCTTGGAGGCCGCTGCGCCGCCCGGAGATGGCACAATGACACCCCTGGAGAGCCCCGCACCGCCTGCGGGGGGCCCGGCTCCGTCTTTGGATCTGGCGACATGCGGCCGGTCGTCTGGCGTGCAATCGACGCCGCTCGCCAGGCTCTGACTGCCTGGCCGATGCTGGTGTTCGCGAACCGCGGCCCGGGTCCTGTCTGCGACCGGTCCACTGCTCGTCCACACCGGCACGGGCCGTTCGGCTCCCAACGAGCCGATCGCTGTGGCCGTCTTCTTCTTAGGAGCCATGGCGACGAAGAACTGCTAGGCCAACTACTAGACCAGATTCTCACAATTGCGCCCCCTACCTGGCGCGCCAAAGATGTCGGTGTGGAATGACACCTTTGGGATCACAAGAATCCCTACTACGGTTGCCGGGGCACGGGGTTGCGAGAAGAGCAGGGCTAGTAGACAGCACAAGGATCGTTTACCCAGGTTCGGGCCGCGAGGATGCGTAAAACCCTAGTCCTACTTTGGTGGGTGTATTTCAGAGAGTTCTTGAGCTCTTGAACTAGCTGTGGTCAGTGCGTGGTTCGAAAGAGCCCAATCCTTCTCCAGTATGCCATGGGCCTCCTTTTATAGTCAGAAGGGGCTGCCACAGTGGCACACAGGAGGTGGAAAGGCGTACAGTGCCCTGAGCTTATCGCCCGTATTACAGGACAAGACGCATTTAATGCGTAGCTTAGGTGTCCCCTTGCTTTATCGGGGACGGGGGCGAGGCCCGTCCCGTCCATCGCCGCTCCTCCTCGCTTCAACACGCGCCTCGGCCAGTGATGCGTGCAGTGCCATGTAGGCAGGCAGGCAGCTGAGGTGGCGCGGTGGTGGAGGCTTCACGAAGATCTGCATGCCGCCACGCAGGCGCTCGATGAGTTGGCCTGGGAGCTACATGTTGCCACGCAGGTGCCCGCCCAGCTGGTTGGGCTGGCAGCTGCATGTGAATGGCGGTGGAAGCTTGGTTTACGTGGGCCTAGCGGTGGCCCTGCTGGCGTCCTTGGTGAGGGCCTTGCCGGGTGGCCCGGCAAGGCTCTTGCCGTGTGGCCCAGCAAGGTCTTGCCATGGCGCGCTGTCGTCCCCGGCAAGGGCCTTGCCGGGGGTCTGGTGGCCTTCCTCGGCAAGGATCTTGCCGAGGATCGTCGTCTTCTAATCCTCATCTGATCTTGAATATGTCTTCACAAAGATCTGCATGCCACCACAGAGGTGCCTTCTCGAGCCCTGGCCCCACGTGGATGATGGCGTTGGGGACCGTGGGCTCAAGGGTGGCTCGCTCTGTTGGTGTGGGGCGAGCTGCCCCGGCAAGGGTCTTGCCGGGGCTGCTGAGGCTGCCCCCGGCAAGGGTCTTGCCGGGGGAACCTGCTTCGTCCCTCTGCTCTTTGTGGTCTTGGCCTTGGCGTTGCTCTAATCATGTTGGGCTCCGGTCTTACCTTGGCTCACCTCCCCTGTTCTGCTTAGCGTGACCGTAGGCGCGGCTCCGACTGCTCATGCACAGGTTTAGGGGTACAAAAACGCACCCCTCTTTTTGTACACCGACATTTTGAGTTATGAAGATGGTGATATTAGAGTTGTGCTAGTTGAGTAATTGTGAATTTGAGAACTACTTGTGTTGAAGTTTGCAAGTCCCGTAGCATGCACGTATAGTAACCGTTGTGTGACAAATTTGAAACATGAGGTGTTCTTTGATTGTCATCCTTATGAGTGGCGGTCGGGGACGAACGATGGTTTTTTCCTACCAATCTATTACCCTAGGAGCATGCGCGTAATGCTTGTTTTTTGATGACTTGTAGATTTTTGCAATAAGTATGTGAGTTCTTTATGACTAATGTTGAGTCCATGGATTATACGCACTCTCACCTTTCCATCATTGCTAGCCTCTTCGGTGCTGTGCATTGCCCTTTCTCACCTTGAGAGTTGGTGCAAACTTCGCCGGTGCATCCAAACCCCGTGATATGATACACTCTATCACACATAAACCTCCTTATATCTTCCTCAAAACAGCCACCATACCTACCTATTATGGCATTTCCATAGCCATTCAGAGATATATTGCCATGCAACTTTCCACCGTTTAATTTATTATGACACGCTTCATCATTGTCATATTGCCTTGCATGATCATGTAGTTGACATCGTATTTGTGGCAAGGCCACCATGCATAATTTTTCATACATGTCACTCTTGTTCATTGCCCATCCCAGTACACCACCGGAGGCACTCATATAGAGTCATATTTTGTTCTAGTATCGAGTTGTAATCATTGAGTTGTAAATAAATAGAAGTGTGATGATCATCATTAATAGAGCATTGTCCCATGAAAAAAGGCCAAAAAAATAAAGGCCAGATAAAAAAGAGAGAGAAAAGAAGGGACAATGCTACTATCCTTTTTCCACACTTGTGCTTCAAAGTAGCACCATGATCTTTATAATCGAGAGTCTCTTATTTTGTCACTTTCATATACTAGTGGGAATTTTTCATTATATAACTTGGCCTGTATATTCCAACAATGGGCTTCCTCAAATGCCCTAGGTCTTCGTGAGCAAGCAAGTTGGATGCACACCCACTTAGTTTCTTTTGCTGAGTTTTCATACATTTATAGCTCTAGTGCATCCGTTGCATGGCAATCCCTACTCCTTGCATTGACATCAATTGATGGGCATCTCCCTAGGCCGTTGATTAGCCGCGTCAATGTGAGACTTTCTCCTTTTTTGTCTTCTCCACAAAACCCCCATCATTGTATTCTATTCCACCCATAGTGCTATGTCCATGGCTCACGGTCATGTATTGCGTGAAAGTTGAAAAAGTTTGAGAAATACTAAAGTATGAAACAATTGCTTGGCTTGTCATCGGGGTTGTGCATGATGAGAGCATTTTTGTGTGACGAAAATGAAGCATGGCCAAACTATATGATTTTGTAGGGGTGAGCTTTCTTTGGCTAAGTTATTTTGATAAGACATAGTTGCTTAGTTAGTATGCTTGAAGTATTATTATTTTTATGTCAATATTAAACTTTTATCTTGAATCTTTCAGATTTGAACATTCATGCCACAATAAAGAGAATTACATAGAAAATTATGTTAGGTAGCATTCCACATCAAAAATTCTGTTTTTTTCATTTACCTACTCGAGGACGAGCAGGAATTAAGCTTGGGGATGCTTGATATGTCTCCAACGTATCTATAATTTTTGATTGTTCCATGCTATTATATTATCTGTTTTGGATGTTTAATGGGCATTATTATGCACTTTTATATTATTTTTGGGACTAACCTACTAACCAAAGGCCCAGTGCAAATTGTTGTTTTTTTACCTATTTCAGTGTTTCGCAGAAAAGGAATATCAAACGGAATCCAAACGGAATGAAACCTTCGCGAGGATCGTTTTTGGAACAAACGCAATCTAGGAGACTTGGAGTGCAAGTCAAGGAAGCAACAAGGCGGCCACGAGGCAGGGAGGCGCGCCCAGGGGGTAGGCATGCCCACCCACCCTCGTGGGCCCCTCGTAGCTCCACCGACCTACTTCTTTCGCCTATATATACTCTTATACCCTGAAAACACCCGGGGGAGCCACGAAACCTATTTCCACCACCGCAACCTTCTGTACCCGTGAGATCCCATCTTGGGGCCTTTTCCGGCACTCCGACGGAGGGGGAATCGATCACGGAGGGCTTCTACATCAACACCATGGCCTCTCCGATGATGTGTGAGTAGTTTACCACAGACCTTCGGGTCCATAGTTATTAGCTAGATGGCTTCTTCTCTCTCTTTGGATCTCAATACAAAGTTCTCCTCGATTCTCTTGGAGATCTATTCGATGTAATACTTTTTGCGGCGTGTTTGTCGAGATCCGATGAATTGTGGGTTTATGATGAAGATTATCTATGAACAATATTTGATTCTTTTCTGAATTCTTATATGCATGATTTGATATCTTTGCAAGTCACTTCAAATTATCAGTTTGGTTTGGCCTACTAGATTGATCTTTCTTGCAATGGGAGAAGTGCTTAGCTTTGGGTGCAATCTTGCGGTGTCCTTTCCAAGTGACAGCAGGGGCAGCAAGGCACATATTGTATTGTTGCCATCGAGGATAAAAAGATGGGGTTTATATCATATTGCTTGAGTTTATCCCTCTACATCATGTCATCTTGCCTAATGCGTTACTCTGTTCTTATGAAATTAATACTCTAGATGCATGCTGGATAGCGGTCGATGTGTGGAGTAATAGTAGTAGATGCAGAATCGTTTCGGTCTACTTGTCACGGATGTGATGCCTATATACATGATCATGCCTAGATATTCTCATAACTATGCGCTTTTCTATCAATTGCTCGATAGTAATTTGTTCACCCACCGTAGAATTTGCTATCTTGAGAGAAGCCACTAGTGAAACCTATGGCCCCGGGGTCTATTTTCCATCATATTAATCTCCCGCCTACATGCTATTTTTGTCGCCGTTTATTTTGCAATATTTACTTTCCAATCTATACGACAAAAATACCCAAAAAAATTATCTTATTATATTTATCAGATCTTACTTTTGCAAGTGGCCGTGAAGGGATTGATAACCCCTTTATCACGTTGGTTGCAAGCTTCTTGATTGTTTGTGCAGGTACTAGGGACTTGTGTGTTATCTCCTACTGGATTGATACCATGGTTCTCAAAAACTGAGGGAAATACTTACACTACTTTGCTGCATCACCCTTTCCTCTTCAAGGGAAAAATACTGCATGCTCAAGAGGTAGCAGAGAGCCACAACCCCCACCACTTGAGTGAGATGAGTGACTCCACCATATGTGACATTGAGTGCACCTACCTTGAGGGAGTGAGTGAACCACCACATAGAGAGAGTGAGATAGTTGATATGTCATGTGAGGCCACTTTCAACACTAACGACTTGACCTCTAACTCTATCGTGTCTTCTCATTTGGTGCTATGTCCCATTTATGATGACGCGCCGATCCTCGAGGACTTCGTCCTCCCTTCGGACAAGACGATGGCCATGGTGGAATATGATGCACCCCCCCCCCCCCCCCACATGGTTCCATCAAGATGAAGACGATGACCACCATTTGGTCTTTCCCACCTCACCTACATCACTTGAGTGGAATGAAAGCGGTAACATAGGTGATAGTGATGCTCTTGTCCCACTAGTGGACTATCTTGACATTGATTGCTTGCATGATGTTGATCCACCTATTATCATGCTTCATGCTAGTTCAACTTCCCCATGTGATGATTTCTTGCCCATTTACGATGAATATCATGATTCTCATGTGGAGTCCATTAGTTGTGATGCCATGTTACATAGGATTTCTTGTGACAATTATTTAGGTCACATCATGTTTGACAATCAGCTTGACTTGTCATATACTATGCGTGAGATCAACCATATGTCATATTTGCAATCTCTTAATAGTGACTATGCATATGCCATTAAAATAAACCCAATTTGCACATATGGCATAGACGACAAGCCCATGGTTATTGGCATTTGTTTTTCTTGTGATGATATTGATATGCTCCCTTTGCATCATTTATCTCATATGCCATGCCATGAACACCTAGCTTCAGATATGCATTGTTTTGGATGTTGTCCATTTTCTCCATATGATTTTTCCGCTATTGCTAATGAGGAGACCCCCATAGTTTCCTCATCCATATTAGGAGATTTTGATCCATCCCATCCATTGCTTCATTCCTATAATTGTATGCTCAATTTGCATCCCCATCATGTTCTACATAACAACTATTCATTCATGATGGATGACATGTTCTTATACCATGCAACAAATTTCTTTGGGCATTGCTTATCTTGTGCTAACTCACTCGTGCACATACACATCATGATGGATGATGTGTACATCAACCACACACACAATTTCTTTCGTTTGTGTCTTTGTTCTGTAGGTACCCATACTTACTCATCAACCTCGCAAGACCATGAGTTGACGACACGAGCTCTAGAGAGCAACAATGCCTTGGGAACCCGAGAGATGTGTCACCAACCGTTTCCACCGCGCAACGACTTCGCGCATTCCTTCTACATGGCCCTCACATGGTTATGGGTTATATACCACTTCTCATTTTATGCCCATATTGCCATGTTCACTTTGCATGATATGCTCATTTCTCTACATTTTCCATGCATTTGTGACCCATGCTTTGCATTACACATGATGATTGATTCTAGTACTTGTATGTGTATTTGCAAGCTTGGTGGAGACATTGCTTGTTATTGCCATGTTTGCTTTATGCCCAATGCCTATGATGATACCTTGATCTTGCTTTGTGCTCATGCTTGCAATATGTCATGTGCATTGCCTATATCTATTATTTGCTCACATGACATGATTGCCATGATTTCCTCTAGTGTGTTGCATCTTCGCTCCATTAGTTTGCACGACTTGATTTCTATGCTTTCTCATGTTGCATCCCATTCTTGGATTACTTGCTCCTATCATATGTGTGGTTGCAACAATGTCATTACTTCACATATGCCATGTCCCATTGCTTGTCACATGATTGATTTGATTGCCTCACACATGATGAACAATTGCTCTTTCTATTATGTTGAGTGCCACTCAAGTTTCACTACACCCTATGCACATTATGCTTGGATTGTCTTGCACTTGACGCATGTGTTTAGACATATCATCTTCTTTGGTGTTGTGAATGATTCTTATGCCTACCATCAACCATTTGTCGAGCACTTTATGCATGTTTGCTATGATCTTGAGGTAGATGCTTGTTCTCTTGTCAAACATATTAGCATATCTACCTCCCATTTGCATGATTGTTTACATGATGTCCTTGATTTTGCTCAATTTATGTGCTTACATGACATGTCACAATCCCTTGTCACACCATATGCTATGCTTGATGACGACACTTGTTTGGTGAATCACCTCTTGAATGCTTGGTTTTGCACTAACGCTAACCACATTTGCTTTTCCAAGTGTTTGTTATACTTGCTCCTTTTGAAGGAATCACAAGATGGTGCGACATTGGAGAGTGCCCATTTCAAGCTTCAACATGATAAGTGTTTGGTGGTTGTCCACTTCTACAAGGCGACGCCCTCTGAGGTAGTCCTGGACTAAGGGGTCCTCGGGCGTCCGGCCTGTTGGACATCGGACGGACTGATGGGCCATGAAGATACAAGACCGAAGACTCTCACCCGTGTCCGTATGTGACTCTCCTTGGCGTGGAAGGCAAGCTCGGCGTCCGTGATATGAAGATTCCTTTCTCTATAACCGACTTTGTACAACCCTAGTCCCCTCCAATGTCTATATAAACCGGAGGGTTTAGTCCATAGGGACAATCATAATCATACAGACTAGACTTCTAGGGTTTTAGCCATTACGATCTCGTGGTAGATCAACTCTTGTAATACTCATATTCATCAAGATCAATCAAGCAGGAAGTAGGGTATTACCTCCATAGACAGGGCCCGAACCTGGGTAAACATCATGTCCCCCATCTCCTATTACCATCGACCTTAGACGCACAGTTCGGGACCCCCTACCCGAGATCCGCCAGTTTTGACACCGACATTGGTGCTTTCGTTGAGAGTTCCGCTGCGTCGTCTTCAAAAGGTTCGATGGCCTCGTCAATCGTCTACAACAATGCTGTCCAGGGGGAAGTTTTTTCCCCCGGACAGATCTTCGTATTCGGTGGCTTCGCACTGCGCGCCAACTCGCTTGGCCATCTACAGCAGATCGATAGCTACACCCCTGGCCATCAAGTTAGGTTTGGAAGCTTGAACTACGTTGCTGATACCCGCGGAGACTTGATCTTCGATGGATTCGAGCCCACGGCAGCCGTTCCCTGCCACCACGATGAGCATGACCTAAATCTGTCATCGGACCATACCCAGGAGATAGCACCTGTAAGTGCTCCGGCCCTAGATCCGGAGCAGACTGCGCCATCCGAGGACGGGAAGCTCAACCCCGCCCCGGGAGCTGTAGACTCAGCGGCGCTGGAGCCGCACATAGACCCAGCCTCAAGCATGACCTATGTCACCGGAACCTCGGATTTGTCTCCGGCCACATGTTCCGAACCACGCGCGTCCGCACCCGTCGAGGTAGATCAGGCCCCGGTCGTCGAATTTAGTGCCGCGGACATCTTCCGGCACTCACCTTTAGGCGATGTGCTGAACTCATTAAAAACCCTCTCCTTAGTAGGGGACTCATAGCCGAATTATATCCGGTTTGAACTGGGGGTTGATGACGGGGAAATTCGCTCTCCAACGACCTCCCACTTCATAGCCACTGTTGAGGACTTAACCGATATGCTCGATTACGGCTCCGAAGACATCGACGGTATGGATGACGATGTAGGAGACGAGCAGGCCCAAAACCCGCCGTTCACCGGACGCTGGCCGGCCACCTCTTCGTATGATGTTTATATGGTGGATACACCCAAAGAGAATAACGGCGATGACAAAGAAGACTCAGTCGAGGATAAACCTCCTGAGATATAGCCAAAGCATCGGCGTTAGCGGCGCCGTTCTAAATCACGCCATAGGAAAAATAGCAATACCGACACAGGAGAAAATAATACTCCGGACGATGCCGAAGACAATGAAGACCGCGTTGAGCCAACTTCCGAATAGGATGAACGGGAAGATGGGCGAGTCAGCCCTAATGAACAGGCCGTAAACGAAGACTCGGAGGACAGTAATTATCTTCTGCTCTCCGAGGATGAGGTGAGCCTCGTCAACGAGGATTTCATCGTGCCTGAGGAACCTCTCGAGCAGGAGCGCTTTAAGCGCCGGCTAATAGCCACTGCAAGGAGCCTGAAAAAGAAGCAGCAGCAGCTTCAAGCTGATCAAGATCTACTCAACGATAGATGGACTAATGTCCTAGCAGTCGAGGAATATGGCCTCAAGCGCCCAGCTAAAAGTTATCTGAAGCGCAAATTTCTACATCAATTCGATGACCAGGCGCTGGAGCCCGTACCATCATTGCACAATGCGTCTGACCGACAACCACGTGGGCGGGACAAAGCGGCAACTCAAGCCAAACACCAGCCCGTACTACCTCACCGTAAAGCCAAAGATAAAACAGCTCGGGGACATACATATGACCTATGGCAGGACTTGGACAGTAGAGCAGGTCAGAACAGATCGATCTATGGATCGCGGGGGCGTGCCCCGATACGCGACAACGGCTACCTAGCCGGATGCAACAATCTTAATCACGCCCGGGCCGAAAACCGCAGACGGACTCCATCCGAGCTACGTCGTGACGTGGCCCGATATAAAGGCACCGCACACCCCCTTTGCTTCATGGACGAGGTAATGGAGCAAGAATTCCCAGAAGGGTTTAAACCCATAAACATCGAATCATATGATGGGACAACAGACCCCGCGGTATGGATCGAGGATTTTCTTCTCCATATTCATATGGCCCGCGGTGTTGATCTCCATACCATCAAATACCTCCCACTAAAGCTCAAAGGACCAGCCCGGCATTGGTTGAACAGTCTGCCCGAAAACTCCATTGGCAGCTGGGAAGACTTGGAAGAAGCTTTCCTTGACAACTTCCAAGGTACATATGTTTGACCTGCGGATGCCGATGACTTAAGTCACATAATTCAACAGCCTGGAGAGTCAGCCAGGAAATTCTAGACTAGGTTCTTAACCAAAAAGAACCAGATCGTCGACTGTCCGGATGCCGAAGCCCTAGCAGCCTTTAAACATAACATCCGGGACGAATGGCTCGCCCGACACCTCGGACAAGAAAAGCCGAAGTCCATGGCAGCCCTCACGGCGCTTATGACCCGCTTTTGTGCGGGCGAAGATAGCTGGCTAGCCCGTAGCAGTAATAATTCAAGCGAAGCCGGCACTTCGGAAGCCAGAAATAGCAACGGCAAGCCCCGACGCAACAGACACAAGCGCCGAAGCAACGGTGATAACACCGATGACACGGCAGTCAACGCCGGATTCAGTGGCTCCAAGTCCGGCCAGCGGAAGAAGCCGTTCAAAAGGAACAATTCGGGCTCATCCAGCTTGGACCGCATACTCGATCACCCATGCCAGATACACGGCACCCCTGATAAACCAGCCAATCACACCAACAGAAGTTGCTGGGTTTTTAAACAGGCCGGCAAGAAAAATGCCGAGAACAAGGAAAAGGGGTCGCAAAGCGAGGACGATGACGAGGAGTCCCGTCCACCGAACACAGGGGGACAGAAGAAGTTTCCCCCCATGTCAAAATGGTGAACATGATATACGCTACCCATATCCCCAAGAGGGAGCGCAAGCGCGCGCTTAGGGACGTCTATGCGATAGAACCAGTCGCTCCAAAATTTAATCCATGGTCGTCATGCCCGATTACCTTTGATCGCAGGGATCATCCGACCAGTATCCGTCATGACGGTTCAGCCGCACTGGTCCTCGACCCAATAATTGATGGATTCCACCTGACGCGAGTCCTCATGGACGGTGGCAGCAGCCTCAACCTGCTCTATCAGGATACAGTGCGCAAAATGGGCATCAATCCATCAAGGATCAAGCCCACCAAAACTACCTTTAAAGGAGTTATACCAGGTGTAGAGGCTCGTTGTACGGGCTCAATAACACTGGAAGTTGTCTTCGGGTCCCCGGACAACTTCAGAAGCGAAGAGTTGATCTTTGATATCATCCCCTTCCGAAGTGGCTATCACGCACTGCTCGGACGAACCGCATTCGCTCAATTTAATTCGGTGCCACACTATGCTTATCTCAAGCTCAAGATGACCGGACCACGCGGGGTCATAACAGTCAATGGAAACACGGAGCGTTCCCTCCGTATTGAAGAACACACCGCGGCCCTGGCAGCGGAAGTACAGAGCGGCCTTTTAAGGCAGAATTTTACTTCATCGGCCAAGCTCGGACACAGTCAAATGAGTCTGGACTATTCCGCAGCTTGACAGTTCGGCTCGTCAGGAGTCAGGCTAGCAATTCGGCTTCCATCTCAGTCTTGGCCTAATGGCGGCATACGTACCGCGCGCACATAACTACGCACTCAAAATACCATGGGCAGAGACGGAGGCATAACCAAAGTGTGGTCCAAAATACGGCTTCGACCTTCCCCGGACACACATACTTTCACTTTTCTTTTTTCATCCTTTTCAGGTTTCCTTTCCATAGGCCCTTCCTGACGGCCTAATCATTGCTCCTTTCGAAGGATAGATATTCCAAGACGGAAAGAAGCATCGACGTATACGGGAATCTCTAGGTGGTCTTTTTGATGATCACTCTACCTGTTTCCAGGACCCGCACGCAGCTCTCCCTTGGTCGTGGCATGTCAAATAGCCCTGTTGCTTATCGCACTACTTGTACAAATACGCTTTGACGTATTAATCAAACTATAATGAAAATAGTTTGCGGCCCAACTTCTGCGGCACTAGCTTACTACTTCACCTTTTCTTGACAATCTTATCAATTGCACCCGTACACTTTGGTATGCCTTAAAATTCGCCAGGGGCTTCATCGCGCCCATACTACGGCAGCAAAGTCCGAACATTTTTTACAAGTATAGTCCGGCACCCCGAATTTAGCATTATATGCATCGGCTCCGAATCATGTGTTTGGTCAATAGTTGGGTTGCCCGGCTCATGTGCTTACTACCTTACGTTCCGCTATATCGGCTAGGGTAGTAAAGGGAGAACTACTGCGATTGTGTCCTGGTTTATCCGGATGAGCACCTCAGTAGAGAAAGGCGAAAACTAACTGTCATGCTGCGGCGTGAGCTGGTCAGCTCTTCAGAGGTTATAAATCTTTTGTGATTTTTTCCGCATTACGCGACGAATAGGTCTTTACCCGATCAGGTGTTTATAGCACCCTAGTCCGGATTAAATGCTAACTAGGGGCTGCGCCTACATTTTTATTGCCAAACTCCTATGGCTAAGTGAGGGTGATAAAGCCACATAGTCCGATTGCCTGGTTCGTTGCGCTAAACACCTCCTTCAAGGACCAACTTTTTGGATAAAGAGTGTTTAGATTCCATCCCGAACACCCCCGTACTACTTACGTGGGGGCTGAAGCCGACGACTGGCCAACTCTCAGATTTAATAAAAACGGCCGCACAGGCGGTAAATTTTTAATAATAACAAGAATTATATTACATAACAGCTTTGTTTCATCATACAAGACAAAGATAACATGAATGTATTCATTTAAAGATAATGTCTTTTGAACATTGGCCCTCTACAATGCGGGATCCCTTGAGGACATCATCAAAATACCGCTCCGGTGTGCGGTGCTCCTTGCCAGCGGGCGGTCCCTCGGTCGCGAGCTTGACGGCGTCCATCTTTGCCCACTGTATCTTGACATGGGCAAAAGCCATCCACGCACCTTCAATGCAGACCGACCGCTTGATGGCATCAAGCCGAGGGCAGGCATTGACCAGCCGCTTCACAAGGCCAAATTAGCTGCTGGGTATAGCTTCGGTAGGCCACAGCCAGATTATCAAATCCTTCATGGCTAGTTCGGCCACCCTTTGCAGTTCGACCAGCTATTTTAGCTGATCGCTAAAGGGCACTGGATGTTCTGGCGCAAGGTATTGCGACCAGAACAGCTTCTCCGTTGAGCTCCCCTCTTCGGCTCGGATGAATTCCGCAGCGTTAGAAACACTGCGCGGCAGATCCGCAAACGCCCCTGGAGAACTCCAAATCCGGGTTAGTAAGAGATACCTCTTCTTCACATATTTGCTTTGCATAATGAAGGTCTTACCCGCCACAATCTTCTTGGCCTCTTGAATCTCCTGGAGAGCGCCCTGGGCTTCAACCCGGGCATATTGTGTGCTTTGGCGAGCCTTGGCGAGTTCGGTCTCTTGATCCGCAATATCGCGCTCCAAGGACTCGCATTTCTTCACGGCGTCCTGGAGCTCCTGCTGGACCTCACCAACCCTGGCCTCGTGTTTTTCACGAGCGGCTTGCTCCTTTGCCGCTTTCTTTTTGGCCTCCGCCAGCACCTTTTTAAGGATCTCCACCTCGGTCGCCGCTCCTATAAATATCATAGCACTACGGTCAATACAAATCATCTATCCTTTCTAATATACAGAAGGTCATGGCATACCTTGCTTGTCCTCCAGCTGCTTTTTCACACGGCCGAGCTCTTCCTCGGCCCGCTCCAGACTTTGCTTCAGTCCGGAGACTTCGGCAGCGTGGGAGGTTGCAGTCAGCAACGACGCCTGCTTATTCACATAGACATATATGATTAGTCCCTTGCGAAACTCATTTGATCCTCTGTCCGGCTTTTCTTTTCGAACACCGGACAGAGTCTCAGGGGCTACTGTCTATACTGTGACATTCTTCTTACATAATTGCGCTGCTTACCTCAAAGCCTGTTAGAAGGCTTGTGCAGGCCTCATTCAGTCCGCTCTTCGCGGACTGAATCTTCTCAATCACCGCACCCATAAGGATACGGTGTTCCTCTACAATGGAAGCACCTCGCAGTGCTTCCAGTAGAATATCTGGTGCCTCTGGTTGGACAGAGGTCACCGGCGGAATAGGCACACGTCCTTCTTTTGAAGGAGGCTGCTTGCCGGGTTCCGGAGCCATATAGGTCTTCAGGACCGTATTTTGCTGGGGGCCGAATTGGATATGGCCCCCATCGCCAGTCTCCATGGGGATTTGCTCCCCCACGTGTCCGGCAGCTGAGGTTTCACCCTCTGGCGCCGCCTTGACGACCTCCTGCGTCTCTCCTTGGCCTGGGATCCTTTGGGACAACACCTCGGTGTCATCCATGGCCTTGGGAGAGGAGGCCGCCGGAAGGGACCCGCTGTCCAACACCTTCGGGTCCAGCGAATTCCCCAAAGATGAGGATCGCTCGAGGTCAGAATGAGCCGGACTATAAGCGCATGATTCAACATGTTAAAACTATGAAGTAAGGAGGCTGGATATATGAATGCGTCAGGATCTTTTGAGTACTCACGATTCGGCCAAGGGCTTATCTCGGGGGTGCCGCTCTGGGCTGCTATCGATGTCCCACGCGGAGTTGTTCGCGAGGGAGACCTTCCCCTTCTTGGATGCCTCCGCGTCTAGATTTGTGGAGGCCGCCCTCTTCTTCCTTCCCCCCTCAGGGGGGGAGTTGCTCTCCTCCTCCTCCTCCTCATCGTCGTCCTCGGCGGCGGAGGAGTGAGTCTTGATGTCTTTGGACGTCACGTACGAAGCGCCCTTGCGGTGGAGGCCACCTCCGGCCCCCTTGGCCTTCCTCTTTGCCTTCTTCTCCGGCGCCTGGTAGGGCGCCGGGACCAGCATCTTCATCAGAAGCGGGATGGCTGGTTCCTCGGGCAACGGAGCCAGACACTGAATCCGCTCCGCCTTCTTTGTCCAGCCCTGAATAAATAAATAGGGAAGCTTAGGCATCTCCCTTAAGTAAGCAAGTAAAGGATACACCTTGAAATGCGAAAGACTTACCGGACTGGCGGGATGGGCCAGGTCGTGCCCACGGTCGTCGGTCGTCTTCGCCACGTCTTGTTGGCCTTAAAGAGCACCTTCTAGATATCTTCGTGCGTAGTTCCGACGAACCGTTGCAAGGTCTGGTGCTCGGCCGGATCGAACTCCCATAGATGGCAAACCCGGCTCTGGCATGGAAGGATCCGGTGAACTAGCATCACCTGGATCACATCGACAAGCTTGATGTTCTTATCGACCATGCTCCTAATGCGCGTTTGAAGCGCTGTCAACTCGTCCAACGAGACCAGTCCAGGCCCTTCTCTAACCAGGAGGTTAGCCGCATCGGGGCTCCGGACTGGAATTCGGGAGCCGCAGCCCAGGTGGCGTCGTGGGGCTCTATGATGTAGAACCACGGTTGTTGCCACCCTTTGGCGGTCTCCACAAAGGTACCTTTGGGCCATGTGACGTTGGGCATCTTACTCACCATAGCACCTCTGCACTCTGCGTGTTGGCCATCCACCAGCTTCGGGTTCACATTGAAGATCTTAAGCCATAGTCCAAAGTGGGGTGGGATGCGGAGGAAAGCTTCACACACGACAATAAATGCCGAGATGCTGAGGATGGAATTTGGGGCTAGATCATGGAAATCTAGCCCGTAGTAGAACATGAGTCCGCGGACGAATGGGTGGAGAGGAAATCCCAACCTGCGGACAAAGTGAGGGATGAACACTACCCTCTCATGGGGCTCGGGGGTGGGGACGATCTGCCCCTTGGCCAGAAGCCGGTGGGCGATTTCCTTGGCCAAATACCCGGCCTCTCGGAGCTTGGTGATATCTTTCTCCTTGACGGAGGAGACCATCCACTTGCCCTGCACTCCGGATCCGGACATGATCGAGTGCTTTCTTGAGGCAGAAAATATGAGGAATTGGGCGCTGGAGCTCGAGAATGGGTGGGCAGAGAGAGACAAGGCATGGGTGAAAGGGGGTGAATCCTTATCCCTTTATAAAGGCAGTGAATATCAAGCGCCTCCCCACTTGCCTTAAAACTCGCCTGTTTCCCAAGGGCCGCGCAGATGGCACGGTTGGATTACCCACGTCCGTATTGGTGAGAATCCCGTAATAAGGGGACACGATCTCTGCTTTGACAAGACGTGCCAATGGAACCGCATCTAAAAAGTGGAGCGGCAGGCCGAAAAACGGTTCAAAATAATGACCGGGTGGTGACATGGCATCATGCTACAAAAAGTTGTCAGTAGATCGAACTCGTGAAATATTATACTCTCTGTGGTTGTGTGTGGTACTTGTTTTGCAGAGCCGGACACGTTCTTTGTGTTCAAAGGCTGTTTTGGAGTATTCGGAGGAGGAACCCGCCTTGCAATGCTGAAGACAATCTGCACGCCGGACACCTCGTCATTGAAGCCTGGTTCAGGGGCTACTGAGGGAGTCCTGGACTAAGGGGTCCTCGGGCGTCCGGCCTATTGGACATGGGCCGGACTGATGGGCCATGAAGATACAAGACCGAAGACTCTCAGTCCGGATGGGACTCTCCTTGGTGTGGAAGGCAAGCTTGGCGTCCGAGATATGAAGATTCCTTTCTCTATAACCGACTTTGTACAACCCTAGTCCCCTCCGGTGTCTATATAAACCAGAGGGTTTAGTCCATAGGGACAATCATAATCATACAGGCTAGACTTCTAGGGTTTTAGCCATTACGATCTCGTGGTAGATCAACTCTTGTAATACTCATATTCATCAAGATCAATCAAGCAGGAAGTAGGGTATTACCTCCATAGAGAGGGCCCTTACCTGGGTAAACATCGTGTACCCCGTCTCTTGTTACCATCGACCTTAGACACACAGTTCGGGACCCCCTACCCGAGATCCGCCGTTTTGACACCGACACCCTCTCTTTCCCATGGTGATGAAGATCACGATCCGTGGATGGATCTCTCCCGAGGGGGGAGATGATGCGGAGCATCCCGCGACAATCCCCATGGACGTCCCATCACCTCCACAATCACGAAGAGAACCAATGAAAAGAGCACACACATGTGCCATCGAAACCGAGGTTAACTCTTTCCTCTTCGAGTTTCGTTCGGGTTCACACGAGAGTCGGATTCTACCTCAAATGGAAACTCTATGCATGCTTAGGTACCAAGGAGATGACCGGGAGGAAACAAGGACGGAGGGTCAAGCAACCATGGAGAAGAAGAGCAGTGGGGGAACGAGAAGAATGGAGCAACGGAGGGCACGGACCAGTCCGGGTGCCCGGCCACCTCCAACCGCCGAGCCCGCGACCTCCCTGGCTGGCCCGGGTGCCCGGCTTTCACCCCGCCGGGTGCCCGCCCCCCTGGCGTGGCGCCCCTGTTTGGTCCGGGTGCCCGGCCACTGGACACCGGGTGCCCGGCCCCTCCCTGGGCCACACCCCGCTCGCCCCCGGGTGCCCGGGCCCTCAACCCCGGGTGCCCGGCCTGCCTTGTGCCAGCCGCCAGCCCACCTGGGTGCCTGGGCCTTGGACCCCCGGGTGCCCGGCCTCGGCCGCCCAGCCACCAGCTCCCGCCCCGGGTGCCCGGTCCTTCCTCAGTCGGTTCCCTGAACGGTCCGGGTGCCCAGACCACTTTACCCTGGGTGCCCGAACCTCTCCGAGACAGCCTGCATGCAATTGGGGTTTTTACCCTTGTATCCCTCTCCCCCCTTCCATTTCGTCCCTAGGCTATATAAACTCCTCCCCTGGCTCATTAGAAGGGATAGCAAAGTATTAGAAACACAAAGAGAGAGCTTTGCTCATCTTCCTCCTCTAGAAGATCTAGACCTCCTCTTGGAGAAGCTCCTCTTGGAGAAGATCCTCTTGGATATCAAGACCTCACCTAGTGGGAAGAACTTTTACCCTAGTGCTATTTTCCTTGAATTGTTCTTGTATGCTTGTGGATCTCATCTATGCTACTCTAGTGGATGTGTGATTGTGGTTCGTTCAAGTGTTTCCCCTTTTGTGTTCTTGTGTTCTTACTCTTTCCCCCCCTCCAAGTGTGAAAAGATCCCCTCTAGGGTTTCACCGTACAACACCCTCCCTCGTGCGGTTATCAGCGACGTGCCCATTCGTTAGCCCGCAAAGGTTTTCAGTTTCCACCAACAACGAGAGGCATTTGACCAAAAGATGGATTCATCTTGGCATGTGTGTGGTGTGGATCATGGTGAGATTTCATATCAAAGTTCAAGCACGTGCGTACATACCCTCCCACCGGCTTGAAGTGTGGGGGCTACGCATCATGGTGTAGTGCGTTTCCGGTTTGCGAAGCATGTGCCACGTCAAAGTTGTGCATTGGGTATTCAAACATCACATAACACATGGGCACATGCACGCGGTGGTTTTGTCCTATGACACTCACTCGCGTGTGACTCTCTCTATGGGCCCATGAGGTCGTCATTTACCAGTTGAACGTACAACGAGAGAGAGGTTAATTTGGCCAACAAGGATGGTTCTTTTTTTGTTTGTGTTACGTATATGCACGGTAGGAGTATGTACATGCCAAAGAGTCGGTAACATGAATACTCTATATATGTACGTGTCATAACCTCGCTCCATGTGGGGACTTTCCGGTTCCCGAGGCAGGTGCCACATCAAAGTTGTACATTATATTGGTATTCAAACATCACACAATACCATGCAGGCGGTGGTTTTCCCTATAGGAACTCACTCGCGTGTGGCACTTCCATCCGTGGGCATGCGAGGTTGTCCTCCATCACTTTGACCCAACAAGAGAGAGGTTAATTTGACCATCAAGGAATGATTCTTTTTTGTTTGTGCTATACAGTAGAAGTACATATATACCACGCGTCGAATGGGGGCGTACATATAGCACATACCACGCATCATGAACCTCGCGCTCTCTGTGGGGACTTTAGGTTTTCTATATATGTGGTGCCACATCAAAAGTTGTGCACTGCGTATTCGAACATCACACAAACACCTCTTTGGGCCACATGCATACGGTGGTACGTAGTCCTATATAGGATGATCACTCATGTGCGACATACGCTTCGCTTCTGTGCTAGGTCCGCGAGTTCGTCGTCCATCACATTGACCCAGCGAGAGAGGTACGTTTGACGAACAAGGAGGATTAATTCTTTTAGGCACTACAAAAAAGACACCGTGACATTTTGGGCCGAACGAATTTTTTTCTGTCATACTTATGACACTTCTATGACGATAATTGTGACAAAACCCGGTATCATCATAGATGTGGTGGGGTCCTACTTCTATGACAAAAAATCATGACAGAAAATGGGCTTTTCGTCCTGGGCGGGCCGGAGACACAGCTGCATGACATTCTTTGGGCCGTCCATGATGGAAAAAACCATGGTAGAAGCAAGGGCAAGGAAAATATCGGGGAGTTCCTAATTACGGTGGCTGGTCGGGGACCGAGCGATGCACGTTTCTCTCGTACGTACGCGCGTGTGTGCGAGGCGTTGGGCCCTAACTGAACCCGAGCGAGCCATTGGGCTCTAACTGAACCCGAGCGATTGCACTGCAAGCTACGTGTTACTGAACCCGAGCGATCGATCGATCCCTTGCTGTTAACTGAACTCGAGTGATTCCTTCACTACTGCTGCTAACTGAAGCCGATCGATGCTGCCTCTGGATGAACAGTGAGCGTTGTTGGTGGGTTTGGATGAACAATTCTCGGTGGGGGGTTGGACGAACAGTTCCAGTGGGGGGTTGGATGAATAGGACCCTGTGGTAGTAGAGGCCATTGCCGCTGGGTGAACAGTACCCCGATCGATCGAGCCAGTGGAGGGGTGGATGAACAGGACCCTGTGGAGGGCTGGATGAACAGGACGACCCTGTGGAGGGCTGGTTGAACAGTAGCCGGTGGAGGGCTGGATGAACAGTAGCTCGTGGAGGGGTGGTTGAACAGGACCCCATGGAGAGGGCTGGTTGAACAGTAGCCGGTGGAGGAGCGCGCGGTGGAGGCTGGATGAACAGGAGCCTGTGGATGAACAGGAGCAGGTGGAGGCTGGAGGAGGTCGATGGTGGAGATGAACAGTATCCTGTGGAGTCCCGTTTTGCGGTACACCACACCCCTCCCGATGAACAGGACCCCCGTTTCGACTGTAGCTCTCCAACACAAGTCCGTTTCCTCCGTTTTGCGGTACGCCACACCCCTCCCGATCAATAGGACCCCGTTTCAACCATAGGAGGTCTATTTCCTCCATTTTGTAGTACGCCAGACCCCACCCGATGAACAGGATCCCATTTCCACCGTGGCCGGTCGAACACAAGGCCGTTTCCTCCGTTTTGCGGTACGCCCGGCCTTGTTTCCATCGCCTATTCCGTCCAAGCCGGTTGGCTCCCGATGAACAGCACACGTTCTGTTGCCCCCCGATGAACACGAGCATTCCGTTGCCTCCCCATGAACACGACGACGATGCAGTTTCTCCGTTCCGACCCAGCCACGGCCATCTACACGAGCCCTGGCCGTACGTATGCGCGAGTAGGCGTTTGAGACCCCGCCCGTATGTACGTACGTGGTCGTATTTACTTTCTTGCACCCTCGCTGCTGTATGTACATGTACATGCTACGTGCGCGCCTCTACTACCACACATGCGTGCCTCTACTATGACACGTGCGCGCCTCTACATCGACCAGTATGTACGTACACGTTTGCGACCAGAGTGACAACGCTACGTACGCTTCAACCAGGTAGGTCCCGACTGTCAGGCACTTCCTTGCATGCGAAGATGTAGCTGGTGGGTCCCAGCAGTCAGGGGGCGAATCATTTTTCCCGTAATATGGACGCACTTCCTTGCGTGCGAAGATGTAGCTGGTGGGTCCCAGCAGTCAGGGGGGAAACCTTTTTTTCACGAAATACGGTGGCCCGTCCGGTGGGTCCCTGCTGTCAGGTGGAGGAATCATTATTTTCCGCGTAATAAGGAGGCACTTCCTTGCTGCGGCTGTGGACCCAGTTGTCAGCCTCTCCACGTACAGTACTCTTTCGATGGAAGTCGGTCGTTGACCACATTGACCACGCCCCGCCGAGAGCACCAAGGCGGTGGACGACGGCGAGGCCTAGGAAGGGGACGGCGCGGAGCCGGGGAAGACGCGGCAGTGGATGCCCACGCGGAGAGGAGCATGAGGGTTCACTGGTTCGGCTGCGGTGTGAGGCTGCCGTCGCCGCATAATAACATGGGGTGTGGATGAGTGGAGGGATGGCCTTTCCAGCGGTGGGAGTAGTAGGGGAAGGTGAGGCCTCCGCGGCAGCACAGCCGACCACGAGAGGCAGGAGCAGGCGGCATGACCGGCGCTGCTTTGGGCGGCTGGAGCAAGAAGACCAGAGGTTGAAGAAGCACGATGGCCGTGGGATGGACATCGTACGGTAACTGCAGCTAGAATCGTTTATATTGACTAAGTTGACAAAGCCCTTAGTACGCGTCAACTTAGTAGGCCCACAGGTCAGCTTCCGAAATGGTGCGCCCCAGATGTCAGTGGGAGGAATCTTTTTTGGGCGGGTGAAGCTAGAATATCTAAGATTGAAGGAGAAGCACGACATCTGTTGGATGGACATCCAACGGCCACTTCTGCTAGAACCGTGTGTTGACTATAAGTTGACAAAGCCTTGCATACGCGTCAACTATTTTTTTGGGGATGCGTTAACTTAGTAGGCCCACAAGTGTGTGGCACAGAACTTATAACCCATTTGAGATTTGTAAGAATGTACAACCCATTTTTGAATTCTAATGGAATTTACTACAACCCATTTCCAGTTTGTTAAAAGTGCAGCCCATTTTCTAGCTAGGACAACGATTAATTTCAACCAACCGTTCAAAACAGAATTCAATAAAATTTCCCACATTTTGATCGGATCCGAAATATTTTTATCCCGAAATTTCTAGTCAGATTAAATACAATTTCAATATAAATTTGTATTACATAAAAATCCAACGAAACATTGCGCGCGCAACAATTAATGAAATTAAAATTTTAAAAATCCAGAAATAATATTTTATAAAGTAATTACGTGCTTGGTGCATTGTTTATAGTTAGTGCCCAGTTTTTATAATTACATCCCATTTATTATTTCTTAAAGCCCATTTTCTTGTTAAGCCTAATGCGTCCCTCCTAGGAAAGATTTGCAGCCCAGCGGGGCGGAGAATAACAAGTTGACCTTGCCTGCGTATTCCTCAAAAAATGTATAGCTGGGCTAGCCATTTTTAGCTTGAAAAAATTAATATCTGGGCTGGATATCTGGCCTGGGCTAGACGGGCCACAGCCCGCCCAGTTAATACCCTGCTCTCCTCTGAATAACAACAAAAACATTGCTCAAGAAAAACTCTGCAGTGCTCACACCTCAAAAAGACAAATACTGCTCGAGCTGCTTGGTCCCAGCTGCCGGCCGCTCCTTGTGCAATTCTCTCATTTATTGACTACATAGGTTGACAATGGTGTGGGACCGTGATGACAGGAAACCAGGAGGAAGCAAAAAATATTACAGTTGTATATAATAAGGAGGCACTTGCGTACGTGCGGCTATGGCCATGGTGGGTCCCCACTGTCATCCTCTCCAAGTAAAGTCATCTCCTCATTCCTCATGCCGTTGACCATGTTGACAACGCGAGACGGCGGCGCCACGGCGAGCGCAACAACTCGAAGGACGACGGAGAGGGCCTCGCGGGCCCTACGGATGGTCTGATACAGCTCTCGCTGCTCATTCAGGAAGCCAGGATCATAGGGCCACATGTCCGCGATGGCATTGTCGTTCGCTTGTTCACCAGTGCTCGTTGAGGAGATGGAGGTTGCAGCACAGGTCCTCCTGCGCTGGTAGCTCTTCCGCCATTAGGGCGTTGAAGTGGGCCGCACCTGCTCTATGGTGAACACGGCATGAACCGGCTTGGACAGTGGCGCCGGCTCCTGGTCGGAAGCTACGTCCATCGTCTGATTGTCGTCGCTCAGCTCAGCGAGCTCGCTGGCGAGCCAGCATGTCCGGCTTCTGCACCGACCCCCTGCCAAGCACAAGTCTGACTGCCCTCGCCCACCCAGACCGCCTCCCTTGCCCGCGCACACTTTCCGCGCGAAACGGTCAGCGCCGCCCGCCCCACTTCCTGGTGCAAGCGATTGCTCCGCCTTCAAACGACACAAGTGTCATCCGTCTGTCCGTCTACTGCCCACATTAATGATACGCGGTCGCCGAGACGGCTACTCTGGTGCCACATGTCCGTCCCTCCGCCGCCCACCATTGCTATATAAACTACTGCGCCGGCCATAGCCGCAGTCATATGCCACTGTTCCCTTTCTCCTGTCCACACCACTACTGCCCACCATGGCTTCCTCGCACTCCAGCGCTCTTCGGGACGGGCGGACGACAGACCACAAGGAGATGGCAGCCATTGCTGCCGACTGCCTGGCCGGCAGGCAGCCAGAGGACGACGACGTCCCAATGGAGAACATGGTAGTCGACGATCCGGCGCCAACCCCCTCCTCCGCTCCATCCTCGCCGGTGCATTGTACCATGACCATCGACGAGGCCCTTACCCAATACATGGACACGGTGAGGCAGAAGCATGAGGAGCAGTTCCGGGAGGCGCAGGACGACGCCACCTACAACCACCATCTCCTCTAGGAGCACCTGCAGGCGGAGGAGCAGATCGCCGCGGAACGGGCGGAGCAGGAGGTGCTGCTCGACTTGTACCGCTCCACCCATGAGGGCCACCTCGAGCGCTGGTGGTACCGCATGCGGGTGGCGGAGGCTGCGGCCGCCTACAAAGAGGGCAATGAAGTGGGCGAGGCACTGTTTGGCGAGACCGAGGACGAGGCAGAGGACAATGCCGGCTCCGACGAGTCCCTGCTCCGCTTGTGTCGACGAGGCCCTACTCCGCCGAGGCCCCACAGCGCCAACAATGAGGCAGAGGACACATCCGGCTCCGCAGAGGCCCCGCCTCGCTGGCACCAAGGCGGAGGCCCTACTCCGCCGAGGCCCCGCGGCGCCAACAACGAGGCAGAGGACACTGCCGGCACCGAGGCGAAGGCCCTACTCCGCCGAGGCCCCGCCCCGCCAAGAACGAGGCAGAGGACATCGCCGGCTCAGCCGAGGCCCCACCTTGCCGGCAATGAGGGGGAGAATTTCCCCTGCTCCACCGAGGTGCCGCCCCGCCGGCAACGAGATAGAGGACATCGCCGACTCCATTGAGGCCCCGCTCCGCTGCCAACGAGGCCGCGCCACACAGAAAACAAGAAAGAGTAGAAAACGCTAGGTCGCCATCGCTCGGGTCCAAGTAAGGCCACCGCTGCTACCCTCCGGTTGAAGCCAAGCTAGGCAGGTTGACCATTGACGGCCGATTAGCTTCTTGGCGGCGATGTGGAGTTGGAGAGCTATGTTGGAGAAGGACGCTGCTTCAGTTACTTAACTGCAGGTGCAGTTGGGTCACTAGCATGTGGGCCCAAGAGGCATCTGGCCCACATGAGAGTGACGCAACTGCACCTGCTGTTATGTCACTGAAGCTCAGTCCGCTGGAGAAGAAGCTTCTGTTCGGCTCAGCCGGACACGGGTGCTAGGGTTAATTAATTATACCTCCAGCGCACCCCTTTTTAGTTGAAGAATGTATGAAATGTAATGAAATCCGGCATGTTTATATGAAATCCGGCAGTGTATGAATGAATTTAGTTTGATTTGTTTGAATTCTTGTATCACTGGCATTGGATGAACATGCAAAACAATACATACTAGCATTATTCCCAGGGTGATCACCTTGTTTGCAACAGTTTCACATGTACTCCCGCCGGTCCTTTTTAGTCTGCATATAAGTTTTGTCTGAAGTCAAAGTATCTCCACTTTGACCAATCTTATAGAAAAAAGTATCAACATTCACAATGTAAAATCAACTGACTTGAAATAAATCTAATATGCAAAGTAAAAAGGAACAGAGGGAGTACAAAATTTAGCGTTCATGTACATTGCAATCAACAAACAGGCCTGGCAATTCATAGAGAACATTCAAAACAATCGATGATTATGCATCTCAGCGATTCACATGTCAGAGCCAATATTTACTTCACAACTAAATAATAAAGAAAAATCAATCGATGCTGCTAACAGCAAAGGGCGTCCCATTCGAAAATAGCAAATGCCTGTCTTCTTGCTAACATCAATGAGAAAAATTTGACAAGGTTGTCCCATTCCAAAATGTCAAATGCGTGTTGTTTTGCGTACATCAATGAGCAAACTTTGACAAGGTTCTCCCATTCCAAAATATCAAATGCCTAAGATTGTGGAAAGGGCAGGGTTTGCCATCAGTTCGGACATTGACATGGCACCTCGTGCTAAATAAACCAGTTGTTCTTTTTGTGCAGTTCCACCAAAATCAACCAAATTCGTGCGTAGCTTGTATGATTTCGCCTTTATATGTTGCAACGCCTTGAACATATCGGCACCTCCTTTCTTGTGGTGGAAATGAATGATTCGAGAATATTCGATGTATTCGTGAACATTTTGTGTAGTTCCCATTGAAATCAAGCTGAGCACCATTGTTTGCATAAATACAAAAAAAGTGATTAGTATGAAGCAAACTGTACTATGAATTGACAGTTTAAACAGTCGACCTACATGATCCATGCAAAGCACACATTAAAAAAAGTGGAACTCACCGGAAGGAATCGTAAAACAACATTGTACTGGCCATCACAGCAACAAAGATGGAGATCCGTGAGTCCTTCTGAGCTGAAGTTAGTTTGTTCTTGTGGGCAATAATGTAACCATCCTTCAACTGCTCCCTTCTTAAGAAGAGAGGCTTGGCTTCTTTATCCTGGCATAATCCGAACTAGGCACTTCACGTACTCCATATTCTTCTTCAGAGGAGGATGATCCTGTTGTGCAAAGACAAGAGAACAACTAAATGCTAGCATCCCTGTTTGCTCGAAAAAAAAGGAAAGGAAATATTTAAAACAACACATATGAAGCACTTCTCAAGGACAATACCACTTTCTCATGACAGTATCTAAACAGTAGCACAACACCAATAGAGATGACAAAGCTCAATCATATGGATGAAATCCGTGGGCGAGTACCAACCTTTGTCAGGAGGCTTATTGTGTAGATCATACAGATCAAGCACTTCTCCGGAACCATCTATTGTTATCTACTGTGGTTGCCATGCTTACTATATACTCCTCGATTAGTTTAATGTTTCCAACATCTTCTTGTGCAGTTCCACTAATATATATGGTATCTTCAAAGAAGATCCCTGTTTGCACAAGTAGAGATAATTACATATTACATTAAGAGTGGCATCAAATCAGTGGCAAAACAATTGCTCATTCCAGCCATAGCAATAAATTAAGATGCAAAACTATATCATTACTTGTGTCATCACAGTTCCAGTGCTTCATTACAGCACCGGGAGTTGATTTTTGTTTTTCTTCCGCTTGTTCTTCCCCTTTATCACTTGGTTCAATAATAGACAAGTTTCGCCTTCAATGTAAGATTTGGCATGTCAATTAGGGAGCACAAGTATAGCACTAAACAACGACGTTAATTTTCAAATGAAAGTGGCAAAATACAGGCCAACAGTTGTGAAATATCCTTATCTTACCTCAATGGGATATTACGGTGCACATACAGATTGGAAGTCTTGTCTCCATTTGTGCAGTTCCCTAAAATCAAGCAACATTAGCGTACAAGTAGCACAACATATGAAAGCACACTGCACAATCATGTGAAAGAAGGCTAGTACTGACCTCTCATGATGCGGAATTCAAACAATCACAAGAAGAAGATCTGAACCAAATTTGCCAACACAGATAGGAAGTAAGATCTCCTCTTGTGCAGTTCCACTAAGATCAAGCAATCAAGCAACGTTGTTGGTGTGACATTTTGGTTGAACTGCACAAAACACTCTTAAAACAAAACTGTTTTGTGCAGTGCAACAAAAGGTCACAATAGCAACGAGGTGAAGTAGATAACCCTGTTTACACAGAGGTGCAAAGGAAACAACTAGTGGTCAATAACAGTGGATGACATAGAAGCCAACAAAAAGAAGCATCGAACTTATCTAAATGGGAAACAAAGCAAGACAGTAGCATTTCTCAAACGGTGGCATTGATTAATATTAACAGAGAGATTATATTAACAATAAAATTCGTTAAACATGTAATTTGCTTTTAACTGTGGCATTGCATCAATTTTCCAGCAACATTATTAGAGGGTGTTGTTTACAAGGACATTTTGGTGTAGGGACTAAAAAAAGTCCGTGTCAGTCCCATCTAAACCAAACAGGAGGGACTTTTAGGGACTAAAGAAAGAAGACCCCGAGGGAGAGTCTTTTTGGGACTTTTTCCAACAGTTGCCCCTGCCCCGCATCGCAGCTTGTCTCTATTAGTTCATTACTAGGGGTAACATGGTCTTTTGGCATGTCATTTAGTAACCTCTAGTCCATGTTTAGTCCCTAGAACCAAGCAGGTAGGGACTAGGGAGTTTTTAACCAAACAGGGCCTTAGATTAACAACAGCTAAAGAGTTGCACGGGATAGTGGACGCACCAGCACCATGTGCACCGATATATGAAGGGGTGATGCACAGTCTGTTGCAACAAAGAACAAAAACAACCAAGGAGCATATTTGTGTTGGTCCCAGTTTTGTTATCTTTAGACACCTTCCCCTATGTGAGCGCAGCAAATCTAGTCCCGCTCAAACTCTACAACCTTGTCCCCCAAAACAAAAGATCAGTTTGTTACAGATGTGCGTACTGCGTTTGTCATTGTTTCCCCTTTTTGACCAACGTAGGTGCTGGATAGCCAGTTTGTACTAGTACTTTCCCCCCTTCCTTTCCTCTTTGAACCACGTCCTAGATTCATGCCATACAACTTTCCCCACTACTTTCCTGTTTGATCCAACACCTAGATTCGAGTGCAGAAGCGGAAAAGGCCCACATGCAGCTAGAGCAATGCATGTGGAATAAGTAAATTATACCTTAAGGTTCTTGGGGAGTGGTTCGGTGGGCGACCGGAGGCCGTTCGGCCCACACTATGTACGGCGGCGAGGAAGAAGGGGTCGGAGGCTCTCCCGCGCCGCCGCTGGGTGAAAGAGAACAGCTGCGCCAGTAGTGGATTCCCTCCCTCGCCGACGGCGACAGCGTTAAGCCTCCTTCCCTTCCCGGCGGACGGATCCTACTGGTTCTTTGACCAGCAGTGAGGGGAGAGAGAGAGGCCAACGAAGTCTTGTTTAGATCTGGAGGGGCTGAGTGAGTGTGAAGAGAGCAACTGCAAGTATTGAGGCTCCAGCGTGTATTATATATACTGGAGAGAGTGTGTGAAGAGTGCAAACCCTAGAAAACAAGCGCCGAGGCTGCAGCGTATACGTGATGAGGTGATTATACGGTCACTACGAGATCGTATAGCTCCGTATCCATCCATTTTGACCAGTCAAAGAATCCTCTTGGCACCGCCCCAGATCACTTTCTCTCTGTGTCATGCGGGGCCTACCTGTCATTGAGTGGAAGAAAGAAGTCGAACAAAAACAAAATTATGCTCAAGTGTAGTTAGCGAAACCGAGACCTCAAGTTTGATGAGCGAACAGGCTAACCAGCTACACCACCCCCACATTATGTTTAACAAGAGGAAAATAACCTTTAATACATTCCTGCATTCATGTGACAAGCATGCCGTTTTTTTTTGCATGGGAGTCATTGGGATTTAAATCATAATCGTGTCATGTGGCTTTGGTGGTAAGGTCTTTTGGGATTTAAAGCAGTGTTGGTAGTACAGAAATAATGCAGCCTTAGTCACCTTACTTTTCTCCACGTAGTACGTTGGGTCCCACCAGTCAGAGGGTGAAACAAACAAATTACTAAGAAAAATTAAAAGCGCCAGCGGTGTATCTTACCTCACACATCTCGCTACTGCTCGTGAACACTGTCCAATTGATCCCTCTGTTCGCTCACGTACTATTTTAAGTGAATCCTTATTATAGCATGCACACAATTTTGGGCACTTGTATTCAACCAAAGTCAGCGTGCCACCGTATCTCGTACTACTCCCTCCGTCTAGGTGTAATAAGTCACGTTAGAAGGTGCAGCAGGACCAAGGTGCAAGCAGATTTTTTATTCGAAACGAGGTGCAAGCAAATTGGAGGAGAAGGAGAAACTTGGCCGGTCCTTCCTCCAATCAAAGCCCTGATTTCTGTCTCTAAATACAACAATTTTTCATAACAACTAAGAGATGCCGTTTTAGCTACCATGCAGGGCCACGTATTAACTCGCATGCATCAACGCGTAGTTGTGCTCCATGCATTGGGTTTCCAGGGGAGATAACAAGGCAGAGTAAGGAGCGTTTGGTTATATTGCTAGGCTGGTCATAGTGGTGAGTAACTTGGACTAGTAACATACATATGTTACTAGTCTATGTTACTCCTACTACTTTCATAGTAGGTAGTAACATATGGATGGTAACATGCAAGTCTTCATTAATTGAGATATAGACTCATTTTACCTCAGCGTGTGTGTGTGTTTAACAGAATGTGTTTGTTGGAGAGAGCGACACATCGACCTACTCCTACAGAGAGATGGTGTGTAGTGTACGATTTAGCCGCGAGAGTCGGTGCATCCTCTCGTTTCCGGGCGTCCGGTCGGGACAGGCGGGACAGCTGCCATGCCCGCTCCTGACCAGCCTGGCCCACCCAAAGCCCCTCCATCGCCCGCGAGCGCTTCTCGCCCGAAACGGTCAGCGCCGCTCCAAAGAATCGGTGCCGCATTCATGCCCGGGCAGAGCGGACGCGACCTCTCACTGGTGCCCACGTTGAAGGGAGAAGCGGATTCAAGAGTGATGGTTGCTTCGTCCGTCCAACTTACTGCTGGGTCTATGTGATTTGATGTCTCATTGGTCATTATTACTGAGGTGGTAGGACTACTAGATGTCCCACGCTTTCGGCGAAAGGGGGTACTACTAGATTACAATTTTCTCCATTCTCAGCGGAGCAGTGCAAGAGTAGTGAAAACACACAGGCTCAGTGATTACATGACCCACCTCACACTATCACCATATTTTCTGGACACCGTGCGACACCTAACTCTTTACATAGTACTAGTATAGTACGTACTGTAATTTATCAGCGAGATAGATTTGTACAATGCTATGAAGCTTCCAGCTTCTGTCATGTATCTTGCGTCCAAGGTTGCCCGTTGCAACATTTCATCAAATACAAAGGAGACTAACATGCATGCTATTGCATCTCAATGATTAATAGAACATAGGCAATATGTACTCCCTCCGTTCCAAAATAAGTGTCTCAACTTTATGCAAACTTTAGTACAAAGTTGTACTACTACTAAAGTTGACACTTACTTTGGAACAGAGACAGCTAAAGAAAAAAACGATCCATGCAGTCCCTAGCCCTTGAACCGTAAACCCTAACCAGACTTTAATTTGCTGGCAATGTTGCAGCTTCCGAAGAAATGAAGTTTGCAACCCTTTGACCATCGGATCATTTTGTGCAGTTTCACCAAAATCGAGATGAGCATCCCTATGGCAAAGAAATTCAAGAAGCGTGATTAGAATAAGATTACCGGGACTAGTTGATGAGACATAAACTCATCACAAATACAGTACGTAGAAGCCAGTAGAGGTATGTGCGGGGCAAAGAAGTAGAGTAATGTCCACATGGAGTGAAGTGGGCAGCTGGAGCAGTTGTGCAAGCCGGCTGTAAATGGAGTTGTACTTGAGGGATGTCGGGACGTAGCTCAACCTAGAGGAGGGCGGCGGGAGGAGGAAACTGCCCACGTCGCGGCAGTGAGCAATGGACGAAGGCAACCTCACCGGCTTTGTGAGAGAGAATGGCGGGGACCCCTGATCGGGACATGCCGACAGTGGGTTTTCGCCATCGGCGACGGCGACTGCATCTACACTAAAAGCATCCACCCCTTCCCCTAGTGGACGTGATCCGCCGGGTTGTTAGAGATGTGGCCACAGTCGTTTTGTGCGAGAGAGTGTGAAGACTAAAGAGAGCAACCCCAGCAAGCAACCGTGTAGGCTCGTCCTGCCTATGTATATAGTGGAGCGGTTTCCTTTTCTCTCCATATGAACCTATTTATATTGCGTACGTGCCACTGAAGAAAAAAAAACTTTATTTATAAATGACGCTGCACCTACTACTCGTTCTCCTATGAACTTTGCACTTGGCATCTCCAAAATATTAACCTTGCGATTAGCTCTTCGCCTCTTCGGGAAGTCGAGCAATAATGGTACTGCAGTATATATTGTTCTGGCTATATGAGACCGAATGAATTGTTGCACGTCCACCACGTGGGCGAGGGTCGAGGGGCGAGGGAGTGTGTGTACTATTACGTCCGTTTCAATATGGACTACATACGGAGCAAAATGAGTGAATCTACACTCTAAAATATGTCTATATACATCAGTGTTTGGAGTATGTACTAAAGGACATATATTCCAAACAATATGATAATCTCTCTAACCAAGGTAGGGACGAGGAGTAAACGGAGGGAGTAGTAAAATTTTCTCCTCGTCCTGCGAGCCATCGCGCGCGTGGGCAAGGGAGCGGGCGTAAGGCGTACTAGTAAGCAAGCTTCACGTCATCCTGCAAGCCACCGTGCCCGTGGGTGGGGGAGACGTTGTACTAAGCAAGCTTCTCCTCGTTCTATGAGTTGACGGGACACATCAAAAGTACTCTAGTGTATAGAGCCTTGCCTCTAAGGTAGGCCCCACATGGTTTGCCTCTTTTTTAACATAATGCGTCAAGTCGCAATTTGTTTGTTCACCCATGGTAGACGATCCTTCATCAAGTGGACAACCAGTACACGTGTCAAATTACCACGTGGGCTGCCTTTTCGTACAAAAATGAGCTCCACCGTGTACCCGCGCGGGTGTGGTTGGGAAAGAGACGGGAGTACGTGCGCCGTGTGTGCACCTCTTCTCTTCGTGCACGTCCACCACCTACGTGGGTGTGTGTGAGAGAGATACAAACCTAGACAGATGGTGTGTGCATTCGTGAGTGTTTTTTGTTTGGGGGGTGGTGATTTCGTGAATGTATTTGTGGGAATATGTGTCGATGACATCTCAAACAAAATTTTGCATGCAATGTGTGTGAAATAGAGGCATATCCATATTATATAGAGAGGGCCAGAAGGGGCGATCCATGAGAAGAGAGGGAGGGGTCATAGATATCGATAAGAGTCGAAGAGAGGATCAAGTGGGTGGGTGCGAGATGGATGAAGAGAGCCATCGAAATTGTGTGTCTGTAAGTCAAAGATATAGGGCGACTGACCTACCAGAACGTCAGAGGGCACAGGGCAAGTTGTGTGTGTCAGGGAGACATGACTAGAGCGCTCGATGTATCGGTGTGTGTGTGGGGGGGGGGAGGGGGAGGCAGAGGCCTAACTAGAGAGGTAGAACGACTCGTATATGTGTTGAGAAGGAGAGACCCAGCTATGTCTTGAGGGAGATGGGTCGACATCCATACATAACTGAAGGACGGGAAATAGGTTGGGACAGAGAGAGAGAGAGAGAGAGGAGAGAGAGAGGGAGGGAGAGGGGTAGAGTGCTGGATGGGTGATGGAGTTGCTTCTCGAAGATGGTGGGAGAGGCCTACTAGACAAACTGAGGGTAGAACTGCAATATTATCAATAAGAGTGGGGATATGATGTGTTTCTATGTGTGCCTGTGCGTGATAGATCTGTCGGGATGCATGCATGGATGATGAAGGGGAACCATGTGTTTGCTAAGCAAACCTAACTAGATCGGTAGATCAATTGTTGTTTGTCGGAGGAAGGGAGAGACATAACTAATGAGGTAGATCGATCGACGCGTGGGGAAAACGAGTTATAAGGACCTAGCTAGCTATATGTATAGCGGGAGATCGGTCGGTGTACATCCATTTGTTAGTACATCGATTTGTTAGAGGCAAATAAGGCCCAGCAAGATGGATAGACAGAGAGAATGGAGCTAGGAGGTGGTGCGAGAGGCCGAGCTACTAGCTAGATAGGGGGAGGAGTGTGCGGTTGTGAGATCGATGAAAAGAGGGGCGAGAGTTTACACGTGTGTGGGACCGTATGAGAGACACGAGGCATGGACACAGAAAGGAGGAGATGGAAGGTGCGTGTGTACGTATGTTGTAGGCAGACGCTGGAGAGGTTTATCGATCGGTGCATGTCGGAAAGGAGTTGTGGAGACTGTGGGAGAACGACCTAAAGAAAAAAATGAATGTGCGCGATGGATAGAATGCTGAGGGAGGGGGAGGACGAGGAGGGTGTGTGCATGCACGAGAGAAAGTTAGTGCTGGCTACAAAGGTTAGAGGATTGTGTGGGTGTAAGAGACTAACAAAGATCATAATTTGATATGAAAGTGGATTCATATATTTGAATAGGAGATCATAGTGTTATAAACATATGCATGCATGAATATAGCGGTGATACGCGTGTTGTGGTTTTGCACATGTTATACCATAATGTGATAATGCATGGCATTTGCAACTCACAGCTAAATGTCGAACAATCTAAACCAACTATATATCAAACAATACAACAACAACAAAGCCTTTAGTCCCAAACAAGTTGGGGTAGGCTAGAGGTGAAACCCATAATATCTCTCAACCAACTCATGGCTCTGGCACATGGATAGCAAGCTTCCACGCACCCCTGTCCATAGCTAGCTCTTTGGTGATACTCCAATCCTTCAGGTCTCTCTTAACGGACTCCTCCCATGTCAATTTCGGTCTACCCGCCCTCTCTTGACATTCTCCGCACGCTTTAGCCGTCCGCTATGCACTGGAGCTTCTGGAGGCCTGCGCTGAATATGCCCAAACCATCTCAGACGATGTTGGACAAGCTTCTCCTCAATTGGTGCTACCCCAACTCTATCTCGTATATCATCATTCCGGACTCGATCCTTCCTCGTGTGGCCACACATCCATCTCAACATACACATCTCCGCCACACCTAACTGTTGAACATGTCGCCTTTTAGTCGGCCAACACTCTGCGCCATACAACATTGCGGGTCGAACCGCCGTCCTGTAGAACTTGCCTTTTAGCTGTTGTGGCACTCTCTTGTCACAGAGAATGCCAGAAGCTTGGCGCCACTTCATCAATCTGGCTTTGATTCGATGGTTCACATCTTCATCAATACCCCCATCCTCCTGCAACATTGACCCCAAATACCGAAAGGTGTCCTTCCGAGGTACCACCTGGCCATCAAGGCTAACCTCCTCCTCCTCACACCTAGTAGTACTGAAACCGCACATCATGTACTCGGTTTTACTTCTACTAAGCCTAAACCCTTTCGATTCCAAGGTTTGTCTCCATAACTCTAACTTCCTATTTACCCCGACTATCGTCAACTAGCACCACATCATCCGCAAAGAGCATACACCATGGGATATCTCCTTGTATATCCCTTGTGACCTCATCCATCACCAATGCAAAAAGATAAGGGCTCAAAGCTGACCCCTGATGCAGTCCTATCTTAATCGGGAAGTCATCGGTGTCGACATCACTTGTTCGAACACTTTTCACAACATTATCGTACATGTCCTTGATGAGGGTAATGTACTTTGCTGGGACTTTGTGTTTCTCCATTTGAATTTATGATAATATGTGGCGTTTGCAGCTTACAACTAAATATCGAACAATCTAAACAATACTATATATCGAACAATCTCACATTTTATTTGAATTTGTGGTAATGTGTGGTGTTTGCAACTCACATCTAAATACTTGTGGGCATAGGGGGCGGGGCACCATACATTATGTGATAGACACATTATACATATGAGAAATGGTTTAGATTATGAAGATCTAGCTAGAGCCTGAAATGTACTGTGATTTGAAATCAACATAAAGTGGATTCAAAAAATCGAGTTCGAGTTCATATAGTACACATAGTTCATATCTAACTCGAGAGTAATCATGTGGTGTGTTGTGAAGATAATACACAAACGATGGTTTAACTTGACAATAATGATGATTGTAGATCTTATTAAAATAAAGAAACGAATTCAAATGGTTTGACTTCACAACAATCATTATTGTAGATTTTATTCAAATAGAGAAACGAATTCAAATTTAGTTCATATTGAAGCGGTAGTATATATGTTTGGAATGCACTAAAACGTTCATTTGAGTAGCAGGTTGCATGCATTATACACATAGCAAAATATTTTAATTGCACATAACATGAATTCAAAGTTTTGAATGACATTTGTAGTGCGAATTGATTTGGTACAGTACACGGGACTAGACTCTCTTGTGTGCTGTGAATTGATTTCTTTTAGTTTTTTCGTCGTCGGAAGTGCAAATTGATTTGGTACAGTACACGTTGGGCTTGTCCGGAAATTTCAACCCGCACCTTGTTACCCCGAAATATTTAAGATATATCTTTGTCTCGTTGTGCTCCGACAACTCCCTCCATCTCAACCCGCGCCTTGCTATTCCAAAATTACAACGCGCGCGAAAACTCCCACCTCCAGTGAAATCCCGACACACGAAATGCCCGTGATACCCCTGAACCGAAAGAACCGCCTAGCTCAAATCGGTGGGGGTACTGATACGTCCATTTTGCATCATGCTTTTATATCGATATTTATTGCATTATGGGCTGTTATTACACATTATGTCACAATACTTATGCCTATTCTCTCTTATTTTACAAGGTTTACATAAAGAGGGAGAATGCCGGCAGCTGGAATTCTGGGCTGGAAAAGGAGCAAATATTAGAGACCTATTCTGCACAACTCCAAAAGTCCTGAAACTCGACGGAAGTTATTTTTGGAAATAATAAAAAATACTAAGCAAAGAAAATACCAGAGGGGACCCACACCCTGGGCACGAGGGTTGGGTGTGCGCCCTACCCCCCTGGGCGCGCCCCCTGCCTCGTGGGCCCCTGGTGGCCCTCCGGTGCCCATCTTCTGCTATATGAAGTCTTTCGTCTGAAGAAAAATCATAAGAAAGCTTTCGGGACGAGACTCCGCCGCCACGAGGCGGAACCTTGGCGGAACCAATCTAGGGCTCTGGCGGAGCTGTTCTGCCGGGGAAACTTCCCTCCGGGAGGGGGAAATCATCGCCATCGTCATCACCAACGCTCCTCTCACCAGGAGGGGGCCAATCTTCACCAACATCTTCACCAGCACCATCTCCTCTCAAACCCTAGTTCATCTCTTGTATCCAATTCTTGTCTCTAAGTCTGAGATTGGTACTTGTAGGTTGCTAGTAGTGTTGATTACTCCTTTTAGTTGATGCTAGTTGGTTTATTTGGTGGAAGATCATATGTTCAGATCCTTTATGCATATTAATACTCCTCTGATTATGAACATGAATATGCTTTTGTGAGTAGTTATGTTTGTTCCTGAGGACATGCAAGAAGTCTTGCTATTAGTAGTCATGTGAATTTGGTATTCGTTCGATATTTTGATGAGATGTATGTTGTCTCTCCTCTAGTGGTGTTATGTGAACGTCGACTACATGACACTTCACCATTATTTGGGCCTAGAGGAAGGCATTGGGAAGTACTAAGTAGATGATGGGTTGCTAGAGTGACAGAAGCTTAAACTTTAGTTTATGTGTTGCTTCGTAAGGGGCTGATTTGGATCCATATGTTTCATGCTATGGTTAGGTTTACCTTAATACTTCTTTTGTAGTTGCGGATGCTTGCAATAGGAGTTAATCATAAGTGGGATGCTTGTCCAAGTAAGGGCAGTACCCAAGCTCCGGTCCACCCACATATCAAATTATCAAAGTACCGAACGCGAATCATATGAACGTGATGAAAACTAGCTTGACGATAATTCCCATGTGTCCTCGGGAGCGCTTTTCATTATATAAGAGTTTGTCCAGGCTTGTCCTTTGCTACAAAAAGGATTGGGCCACCTTGCTGCACCTTATTACTTTTGTTACTTGTTGCTCGTTACAAATTATCTTATCACAAAACTATCTGTTACCGATAATTTCAGTGCTTGCAGAGAATACCTTGCTGAAAACCGCTTATCATTTCCTTCTGCTCCTCGTTGGGTTCGACACTCTTACTTATCGAAAGGACTACGATAGATCCCCTATACTTGTGGGTCATCAGGTAATTTCGTAACTTACCCCACATTTCGGACAAGCGCGTCCCTAAGCCATGGTTCCCCACTCCCATCCCATCCGCCCACCCATTCATACACCGAGGCCCTGAAAACCCGCGAAGCCCCACACCCTCCTACGTCCGCCACCCAGCCGGAGCCTCTTCCCCGATGACATCGTCCACAGCAACACCTCGACGTCCCTCATCCACCGTACCGGATGAGGATCCGTCGTCGATCTCGTCGTCCCGCCGCTTCAGCCACCCCATCCTCCACCTCCAAGAAGCTGCCCCGATGTTCCCCTCGTCTTTCGCGCCACCTCCCTTCCCAAACCGCCATCTTCACCTGCACCACTGGAAGAGCATCATCATCACCGTTTCCTCGGATGAAGCTGAGGCCTAATCGGCGCCACCAAAGAGGTTGTACACTAACCGCCGCATTTTCTTCTTGATTCGATCTCACGGTGTTGCTGGCGCTCGGTCCCGAGCCGACACGGCGCGGCTCCATCCACGGCGGCATCGCCG
Organism: Aegilops tauschii subsp. strangulata; assembly: GCF_002575655.3. Lineage (NCBI taxonomy): Eukaryota > Viridiplantae > Streptophyta > Magnoliopsida > Poales > Poaceae > Aegilops > Aegilops tauschii. The sequence continues at coordinate 374,973,728 of NC_053037.3, forward strand.
GCCACTTCCTCCACTGCATTGCTCCCTCGGCGGCATCGCCGGCCACTTCCTCCACTGCGTTGCTCCCTCGGCGGCGACGTCCACATCAGTAGGAGCTACTGCTGCTTTAGCTCTCGCTCGCGCTGCTGCTCTGCTCTTGCTCTCGGTCCCCTGCTTGGTCTGCTTTTGCTATTGCTCTTGCTCGCGCTGCTGCTCTCGCTCTTGCTCTTACGTTCGATGCTGCTCCGATTTAGGTACACTTCAGTCGACTGAATCGACTTTTGGGTCAGTCGATTTTCAAGGGGTGGGAGGGCTCGCCGGAGTTAAGGAAGAACCGGCCGCAGCGGGGAGGGGGGCTCGCTGGAGAGGTACCCCACTATCTATCTTAGGGTTCAGGGTGGGGCGGTGGTCGCCGGTGGTGGTGGGGTGGTGGCGTGGGGATCGCCGAAGAAAAAGCTCGGCACGAGGGGCCTAGAGGGATGGCCGGGGCGGCGGCGGACCGGCGGTGGGGAGTGGTTTCGGGGCGGGCGGGGCGGCGCACCGCCGGCCATGGGCGGCGGAGGGCGGCGGTCTGGTTGGTGGTGGCTGGCGGCTCAGGGGGTGGAGGTTGAAGTTGAACTGCAGGCCCTTGATTTTGTATCCAACGGCTGGAAAATCGACTGACTAGAGATGAAAAATTCAGTCGACCGGCTCTCGCACGCGCTGCTGCTCCTACTCTTTTCTGCTACTAGCTAGTGCGTTCAGTTTCGACAGTAAAATTCAATTTTGATAGTAAAATTCAACTTCGACAGCAAAATTCAGTTTCGACAGTTAAGTTCAGTTTCGACTGTTAAATTCAGTTTCGACAGTTAAGTTCAGAGATGAGCGGCTGATGTATTGTACATCTAGCACTTTGTGGTTATGTATTTTACGTCATCTATTGGAGATGCTTTTAGAATTCCACTCAGGTTAACGTTGTCTCTCTTGTCCTGCTTCAGCCTCGGCGTTGTACAACTCACCGGAGCTGCTCCAACGATGAAACCCTCCATCACAGCGGAGCAGTACCTCGGGCTCCATCTCCAGACGCCTAAGATCTTCTTCCCCTCCTCCGACAGCCAAGTCAGCCGGATCATCCTCACCGACCAAACCAATCACGCTGAGATCGACATGGCTTCGCCAAAGAGGTTGTACACTTGTTGCATATCTTTTTTACTCTACATGTTATATATGTTGTCTAGTGAGCACACGCGGTAACGTGAAATACGATTAGTTTCTCCTACTATATGACAAGCAGTGAGGTACCAGGCAACTTAGCTATCCATGATGGACTCTCTTGAACGCCATCATTATTAATCTCTGCGCGTTTGAGCTGTGCATTTGTCGATGGGCCTGGGAGTTGAGCTAGTAGGGCAGTGGTCTGGGTCCAAAGTAATAGAAGTAGCACAAAAACATTTTTTGAGTGTAGGCTTTTCCTTGCTCAAGCCTGCCTACTAGAATCGCCAGTGCTTGAAAGGAAAAGTGAAGGAAAAACATAGGAATTGGAAAGTTTCCTATGGTACTACTATTCATGAATTTGGTTCAAAGGAATGGAGCAAAGGAAAACTGTAGGATTTGTTCCTTTAGTGTCTCCTTGAGAAAAATCGTAGGAATTATAATTTCCACTTGTCCTCCTTTTCAAATTACTATTCATGAAGCACAATACTAAGAGATAGTAGCATAATAGCATTATAACCGTACATTTTCTTGTGGTTTGACTTAATCTCGCCATGCTTCTTTGCATCCCGTGATCTTCCAATTCTTGTGAACCAAACATCCAGATTGGCAGAAATCCTGTGTTTTTAAATTCTCTGTTTTGCACGTGCATTCCTATCCTATTACTGTGTATTTCCTATCCCTGCGTTGTTAGAATCCTCCAATTCAAACGAGCCCTTTGTCGGTGTACAAAAGTAGGGGCTCTCCTTTTGACCCCTTTACTTGTGCACGGGCAGTCAGAGCCGCGCCCGCGGCCACACTTAGCAGGGCAGAGGAGGGAAGTCGGAGCACAAGACAACCAAGGCAACACCAAGAGCAGAGACACAAAGAGCAGAGGAGCGAGGTGGACACCCCCGGCAAGACCCTTGCCGGGGCGGCCTCCGCGGCCCCGGCAAGAGCCTTGCCGGGGCAACTTGCCCAACACCAGCAGAGCGAGCCACCCTTGAGCCCAAGGGTTCCAAACGCCGCCAACAACTACATTGGAACCAAGGCTCGGGAGGCACCTCCGTGGTGGCATGCAGATCTTTGTCAAGATCATAAATACATGAGATCAGATGAGGACCAGAAGACGACGACCCTCGGCGGGATCCTAGCCGAGGAAATCCACAAGGCCACTGGCAAGATCCTTGCCGGGGACGACCACGACGCCACGGCAAGACCCTTGCCGGGGGCCCCGGCAAGACCCTTGCCGAGGACACCAACGGGGCCACAGCCAGGCCCACGTCTACCAAGACGCCACCGCCGTCCCCATGCAGCTGCTAGCTACCCCAGCTGGGCAGGCACCTGCGTGGCGACGAGCGACCTCTACACCGACCCAGCAAGCACTTGCGTGGTGGCTTCCGAGTCTTCGTGAAGGCTCCACCACCGCGCCAGCCCAGCAGCCAGCCAACGTGGTGCAGCAACGCCTCGTCAGCTCGGACGCGTGTCGGAACCAGGCAAGGCGGCGACAGCTGGGACGTGCTTCCTTGCCATCCCCGATAAAGCAAGGGGGCATGTCGGCAGCGCATAAAATGTGTTTGTCCGACGGTGTGATACGTCTCCAATGTATCTATAATTTTTGATTGTTCCATGCTATATTATATTCTGTTTTGGATGTTTAATGGGCTTTATTATACACTTTTATATTATTTTTGGGACTAACCTATTAACCGGAGGCCCAACCTAGATTGCTGTTTTTTTGCCTATTTCAGTGTTTCGAAGGAAAAGGATATCAAATGAGGTCCAAACGGAATGAAACCTTCAGGAATGTGATTTTCGGAACAAACGTGATCCAGAGGACTTGTAGTCTACGTAAAGCGATCAACAAGGAAGGCACGAGGCAGGGGGGCGCGCCTACCCCCCTGGGCGCGCCCTCCACCCTCGTGGGCCCCTCGTTGCTCCACCGACATACTTCTTCCTCCTATATATACCTACGTACCCCCAAACGACCATATACGGAGCCAAAACCCTATTTCCACCGCCGCAACCTTCTGTACCCGTGAGATCCCATCTTGGGGCCTTTTCCGGTGCTCCGCCGGAGGGGGCATTGATCACGGAGGGCTTCTACATCAAAACCATAGCCTCTCCGATGATGTGTGACTAGTTTACCTCAGACCTTCGGGTCCATAGTTATTAGCTAGATGGCTTCTTCTCTCTCTTTGGATCTCAATACAAAGTTCTCCTCGATCTTCTTCGAGATATATTTGATGTAATCTTCTTTTGCGGTGTGTTTGTCGAGATCCGATGAATTGTGGGTTTATGATCAAGTTTATCTATGAACAATATTTGAATCTCCTCTGAATTCTTTTATGTATGATTGGTTATCTTTGCAAGTCTCTTCGAATTATCAGTTTGGATTGGCCTACTATATTGATCTTTCTTGCAATGGGGGAAGTGCTTAGCTTTGGGTTCAACCTTGCGGTGTCCTTTCCCGGTGACAGCAGGAGCAGCAAGGCACGTATTGTATTGTTGCCATCGAGAATAAAAAGATGGGTTTATATCATATTGCATGAGTTTATTCCTCTACATCATGTCATCTTACTTAAATCATTACTCTGTTCTTATGAACTTAATACTTTAGATGCATGCTGGATAGCGGTCGATGTGTGGAGTAATAGTAGTGGATGCAGAATCATTTCGGTCTACTTGTCGCGGACGTGATGCCTATATACATGATCATACCTAGATATTCTCATAACTATGCTCAATTCTATCAATTGCTCGACACTAATTCGTTTACCCACCGTAATACTTATGCTCTTGAGAGAAGCCACTAGTGAAACCTATGGCCCCCGGGTCTATTTTCCATCATATTAATCTCCCGTCAACAAGTTATTTCTATTACCGTTTATTTTGCTATCTTTACTTTTAGTTTTTATCATAAAAATACCAAAAAATATTATCTTATCATATCTATCAGATCTCACTCTCGTAAGTGACCGTGAAGGGATTGACAACCCCTTTATCGCGTTGGTTGCGAGGTTCTTATTTGTTTGTGTAGGTGTGTGGGACTCGAGCGTGGTCTCCTACTGGATTGATACCTTGGTTCTCAAAAACTGAGGGAAATACTTACGCTACTTTACTGCATCACCCTTTCCTCTTCAAGGGAAAACCAACGCAGTGCTCAAGAGGTAGCAAGAAGGATTTCTGGCGCCGTTGCCGGGGAGATCTACGCACAAGTCAAGATATACCAAGTACCCATCACAAACTCTTATCCCTCGCATTACATTATTTGCCATTTGCCTCTCGTTTTCCTCTCCCCCACTTCACCCTTGCCGTTTTGTTCGCCCTTCTTCCATTCGATCTTTTGTTTGCTTGTGTTACCATGTACCTTCTTTTTGCTTGCATCTTCGCTTGCTAAAAGTTTATGGATCCTCATCCACTTGCTAATCCCTTTAAGAGATCCAATTATGATGAACCTATTGCTAGTGAGTTGAGTGTAGTAGATTATCTTTATGAGGTTTTGCTTGAAATTCATGAATCTGAAAATTGCGATGAAGTACTTTATGAAGCGATTCACGATAGATCTTTTAATAAAAAGCATGATTGCAATGATATTATTATAAATTCTGTTAATGTCAATTGTGCTAATAATATGCAAAACCCTAAGCTTGGGGATGCTAGTTTTGCTATGTCTACTACTTTTTGCAATGATCATGATTGGGGTGATTCTTCTTATGATCTTGAAAATTTATTTAAGCCCCATGATGAATATGAGATTGATAATAGTGTTTGCAATAATATTGAAAGTGGGTTTGGAAGAGTGTCAACTTTAGATCCCACATATTTGGAGAATGTTCAATCTTATGATTTTTTTGATAAAAGTGGGTTTGGAGAGGTCATGATTTTAGTTAATGTTAATCCCACTATTTTGGAAGAGTGTCAACTTTGCATACATGTGGATTGTGTTAAGAACATGTTTTGTGATAGCTATATTGTTGAATTTGCTTACGATCCTAATTGTAATTATTACGAGAGAGGAAATATGGTTGTAGAAATTTTCATGTTACTAAATTACCTCTCGTTATGTTGAGATTGCTATTGTTTCTTTCCGCTTCCTTGCATATGCTAGTTTTTGCTTGCCTTGATAATTTGTTTGTCTATAAGATGCCTATGCATAGGAAGTATGTTAGACTTAGATGTGTTTGTCACGTGTTTTATGATGCTCTCTTTGTGCTTCGATTCTTGTCTTTCATGTGAGCATCATTGAAATCTCTATTCCTAGCTAGGGGCGTTAAACGATAGCGCTAGTTGGAAGGCAACCCAATTTTATTTTAATTTTTTTTTACCTTTTGCTTCTGTTTAGGAATAAATATTTGATCTAGCCTCTGGTTAGATTTGTTTTTATGTTTTAATTAGTGTTTGTGCCAAGTTAAACCTATAGGATCTTCTTGGATGATAGTTATTTGATCTTGCTGAAAATTCCAGAAACTTTCTGTTTACGAAAACAATTGTTTAAAATCACCAGAACGTGATATAATACTGATTCAAATTGCATTAGATCAATAAACAAATTTTCCAGGCCTTCCTATTTTGGTAGAATTTTTTGAGTTACAGAAGTTTGCGTTAGTTACAGATTACTACAGACTGGTCTGTTTTTGACAGATTCTGTTTTTCGTGTGTTGTTTGCTTATTTTGATGAATCTATGGCTAGTAAAATAGTTTATAAACCATAGATAAGTTGGAATACAGTAAGTTTAACACCAATATAAATAAATAATGAATTCAATACAGTACCTTGAAGTGGTGTTTTGTTTTATTTCGCTAACGGAGCTCACGAGATTTTTTGTTGAGTTTTGTGTTGTGAAGTTTTCAAGTTTTGGGTAAAGATTTGATGGATTATGGAACAAGGAGTGGCAAGAGCCTAAGCTTGGGGATGCCCATGGCACCCCAAGGTAATCTAAGGACACCAAAAAGCCAAAGCTTGGGGATGCCCCGGAAGGCATCCCCTCTTTCGTCTTCGTCCATCGGTAACTTTACTTGGAGCTATATTTTTATTCACCACATGATATGTGTTTTGCTTGGAGCGTCTTGTATGATTTGAGTCTTTACTTTTTAGTTTACCAAAATCATCCTTGCTGTACACACCTTTTGAGAGAGACACACATGATTCGGAATTTATTAGAATACTCTATGTGCTTCACTTATATCTTTTGAGCTATATAGTTTTGCTCTAGTGCTTCACTTATATCTTTTAGAGCACAGCGGTGGTTATGTTTTATAGAAAATATTGTTCTCTCATGATTCACTTATATTATTTTGAGAGTCCTACAAAACAGCATGGTAGTTTGCTTTAATCATAAAATTAGTCCGAATATGATAGGCATCCAAGATTAGTAAAAAAATTCTTATGAGTGTGTTGAATACTATGAGAAGTTTGATACTTGATAATTGTTTTGAGATATGAAAATGGTGATACTAGAGTCATGCTAGTTGAGTGGCTATGAATTTGAGAAATACTTGTGTTAAAGTTTGTGATTCCCGTAGCTTGCACGTATGGTGAACCGTTATGTGATGAAGTCGGAGCATGATTTATTTATTGATTGTCTTCCTTATGAGTGGCGGTCGGGGACGAGCGATGGTCTTTTCCTACCAATCTATCCCCCTAGGAGCATGCGTGTAATACTTTGCTTTGATAACTTGTAGATTTTTGCAACAAGTATATGAGTTCTTTATGACTAATGATGAGTCCATGGATTATACGCACTTTCATCCTTCCACCATTGCTAGCCTCTCTAATACCGCGCACCTTTCGCCGGTATCATACACCCACCATATACCTTCCTCAAAACAGCCACCATACCTAATTATCATGGCATTTCCATAGCCATTCCGAGATATATTGCCATGCAACTTACCAACATTTCATTTACTATGACACGCTTCATCATTGTCATATTGCTTTGCGTGATTATGTAGTTGACATCATATTTGTGGCAAAGCCACCGTTCATTATTTTCATACATGTCACTCTTGATTCATTGCATCCTCGTACACCGCCGGAGGCATTCACATAGAGTCATATTTTGTTCTAAGTATTGAGTTGTAATTCTTGAGTTGTAAGTAAATAAAAGTGTGATGATCATCATTATTAGAGCATTGTCCCATGTGAGGAAAGGATGATGGAGACTATGATTCCCCCACAAGTCGGGATGAGACTCCGGACTAAAAAAAAGAGGCCATAAAAAAAGAGAAAAGACCCAAAGAAAAAAATGAGAGAAAAGAGAGAAGGGACAATGCTACTATCCTTTTACCACACTTGTGCTTCAAAGTAGCACCATGATCTTCATGGTAGAGAGTCTCCTATGATATCACTTTCATATACTCGTGGGAATTTTTCATTATATAACTTATTGGCTTGTATATTCCAATGATGGGCTTCCTCAAAATGCCCTAGGTCTTCGTGAGCAAGCGAGTTGGATGCACACCCACTTAGTTTCTTTTGTTCAGCTTTCATACCCTTATAGCTCTAGTGCATCCGTTGCATGGAAATCCCTACTCACCCACATTGATATCTATTAATGGGCATCTCCATAGCCTGTTGATACGCCTAGTTGATGTGAGACTATCTTCTCCCTTTTTGTCTTCTCCACAACCACCATTCTATTCCACATATAGTGCTATATCCATGGCTCACACTCATGTATTGCGCGATGATTGAAAAAGTTTGAGAACACCAAAAGTATGAAACAATTGCTTGGCTTGTCATCGGGGTTGTGCATGATTTAAATATTTTGTGTGGTGAAGATAGAGCATAGCCAGACTATATGATTTTGTAGGGATAACTTTCTTTGGCCATGTTATTTTGAGAAGACATAATTGCTTAGTTAGTATGCTTGAAGTATTATTATTTTATGTCAATATTAAACTTTTATCTTGAATCTTTCGGATCTGAATATTCATACCAAAATTAAGAGAATTACATTGAAAATTATGCTAAGTAGCATTCCACATCAAAAATTCTGTTTTTATCATTTACCTACTCGAGGACAAGCAGGAATTAAGCTTGGGGATGCTTTATACGTCTCCAACGTATCTATAATTTTTTATTGTTCCATGCTATATTATATTCTGTTTTGGATGTTTAATGGGCTTTATTATGCACTTCTATATTATTTTTTGTACTAACCTATTAACCGGAGGCCCAGCCTAGATTGCTGTTTTTTTGCCTATTTCAGTGTTTCGAAGGAAAAGGATATCAAACGGAGTCCAAACGGAATGAAACCTTCGAGAACGTGATTTTTGGAACAAACGTGATCCAAAGGACTTGGAGTCTACGTAAAGCAATCAATGAGGAAGGCACGAGGCAGGGGGCGCGCCTACCCCCCTGGGCGCGCCCTCCACCCTCGTGGGCCCCTCGTTGCTCCACCGACGTATTTCTTCCTCCTATATATACCTATGTACCCCCAAACGACCATATACGGAGCCAAAACCCTATTTCCACCGCCGCAACCTTCTGTACCCGTGAGATCCCATCTTGGGGCCTTTTCCAGCGCTCCGCCGGAGGGGGCATTGATCACGGAGGGCTTCTACATCAACACCATAGCCTCTCCGATGATGTGTGAGTAGTTTACCTCAGACCTTCGGGTCCATAGTTATTAGCTAGATGGCTTCTTCTCTCTCTTTGGATCTCAATACAAAGTTCTCCTCGATCTTCTTGGAGATCTATTCGATGTAATCTTCTTTTGCGGTGTTTTTGTCGAGATCCGATGAATTGTGGGTTTATGATCAAGTTTATCTATGAACAATATTTGAATCTCCTCTGAATTCTTTTATGTATGATTGGTTATCTTTGCAAGTCTCTTCGAATTATCAGTTTGGTTTGGCCTACTAGATTGATCTTTCTTGCAATGGGAGAAGTGCTTAGCTTTGGGTTCAACCTTGCGGTGTCCTTTCCCAGTGACAGCAGGGGCAGCAAGGCACGTATTGTATTGTTGCCATCGAGGATAAAAAGATGGGGTTTATATCATATTGCATGAGTTTATTCCTCTACATCATGTCATCTTACTTAAAGCATTACTCTGTTCTTATGGACTTAATACTCTAGATGCATGATGGATAGTGGTCGATGTGTGGAGTAATAGTAGTAGATGCAGAATCCTTTTGGTCTACTTGTCGCGGACGTGATGCTTATATACATGATCATACCTAGATATTCTCATAACTATGCTCAATTCTATCAATTGCTCGACAGTAATTCGTTTACCCTCCGTAATACTTATGCTCTTGAGAGAAGCCACTAGTGAAACCTATGGCCCCCGGGTCTATTTTCCATCATATTAATCTCCCGTCAACAAGTTATTTCTATAACCATTTATTTTGCTTTCTTTACTTTTAGTTTTTATCATAAAAATACCAAAAAATATTATCTTATCATATCTATCAGATCTCACTCTCGTAAGTGACCGTGAAGGGATTGACAACCCCTTTATCGCGTTGGTTGCGAGGTTATTATTTGTTTGTGTAGGTGCGTGGGACTCGAGCGTGTTCTCCTACTGGATTGATACCTTGGTTCTCAAAAACTGAGGGAAATACTTACGCTACTTTACTGCATCACCCTTTCCTCTTCAAGGGAAAACCAACGCAGTGCTCAAGAGGTAGCACGGTGCCAGAGGATAGACTCATCCACTATACACCTTTCCACCTCCTGTGTGCCACTGTGGCAACCCCTTTTGCATATAAAAGGAGGCCCGAGGTGGCCAGGAGAAGGATTCGGATCTTTTGGGCAAGTCACACCCCGTAGCTAGCTCAAGAACACAAGAACACTGAAATAAACCCACCAAAGCAGGACTAGGGTATTACGCATCTTCGCGGCCCGAACCTGGGTAAACGATCCGTGTGCTTCCTGTCAGACCCGCTCTTTGCACAACCCCGCGCCCGTCAACCATAGAAGGGATCCCAGTGATTCCATAGGTGTCGATTTCCCCCGACATGTTTGGCGCGCCAGGTAGGGGGCGCAGTTGTGAAAATCCAGCCTAGTGGTTACCCTAGCATTTCTTCATCGCCATGGCTCCCAAGAAGAAGACAATCACGGTGATCAGTTCATCCGGAGCGGGACGGCCCGTACGGTGCGGGCGAGCAGCGGCCGGTCGCGGATAGAACCCGAGGCGCGGCCCGCGAGCACCAACATCGCTCTGGCAGCCAGAGCCTGGCGAGCGGCGTCGTTCGTGCGCGAGACGACGGGCCACACGCCGCCAAATTCAAAGACGGAGCCGGGCCCCATGCAGGCGGCGCGGGGCCCTCCAAGGGCGGCGCCGTGCCACCTACGGGCGGCGCGGCGACCTCCAAGTCGCCTACGCCGGCGCCCACGACGCGCTCTTCCCAGGGTGCACGCGACGAGCAGTGCCACCATGCTGGGGACCCTGGGCGCCGCCGTGGGAAGAGTCCCGTGCATCACTCGCGGGACGGAGGAAGCCAACATGCCCGCCGAAGTGCTGGCGGAAATGGCGTACAGCCGCAGGGCCGTGATGGAGCTCCTTCTAACGTGGTTAGGAGTCAGAGCGCGCCACGGTCCACGCAGCTTTTGCAGCCGCCCACGCCGGCGGAAGCTTTGGCGCGCGTGCAGTTGCTCCTTGACTTCCCTCCTGCTGCGGAAAAGCTTGACGAGTGGAGAGCCACCATCCAGAGCCTCGTCGGCATCGCCAACAAAGACGAACCACGGCCAGCGGGGCCCTCAGGCCGACGCTCCGTCGAACCACCATACGCCAGCGGTGGAGGGGCCGGAGGTGCTGCGTCCACGGTGCACTCTCCTCCTCCACGCCAGCCACCGCGGGTGTCGATCCATCGTGATGACGCTTGTGATAACATTTCCATATCGGCGTCCGACCCACGGACCCACCGCGACCAGCACCAAGTTCTTCGGGAGCGAGCCCATGAAGACGCTCGAACCACCATCGAGCGCCAGCGCGATACACGCCACCAGTCAGATAGGTGGGCGGGGCCCGCTATGGACCACCCAGCGCCGGGAGGCTCCGAAGGCCTACCTTACGAGGTGGGTTGCCCAGCCTTTACCCGTGAGCTGCGGCAATTCTAGTGGCCGTCCCACCGCACGTTCAAGCCCGACATCGGCGAGAAGTACAACGGCAAGACCCACCGGTCAGAGTTCCTCAGCATCTACACCATCGCGATGCAAGCCGCTGGAGCTCGAGACGACAAGGTGCTTGCCAATTACATCCCGTTGGCCCTGAAACCCAATGTCATGTCTTGGTTGATGCACTTGCCGGCGGATTCCTTCTTCTTGGTCGGATCTGTGTCATGAGTTCGTTGGTGCCTTCACTGGAGGCCACCAAGCTCATGGCCAGGCGAGTGATTTGCATATCATTCCTAGAAGGAAGGTGAAAACCTGTGCAAGTACATACAGAGGTTCAGCCGAGTGGAATACAAAATTCCATATGTTCATCCTGCCGCCGTGATCAGCGCATTCCATCAGAATGTGTGTAATCTGTGCCACCCCGGCTCAGAGAAACCGGAATGCCCCGTTTTCCAGCCCAGAGATCGAGGAGAAGTCTTCTGGAATACGGCACTACTTAGCATAGAACAAACCAGCTTTCTATTATTACATGAATATGATTACAAGGTCTCCGATATTACATTGAATAACATCGGTACGGTGACACTACGCCATCCTCAGTTACTCTATGCAAGCAGTAGAACAACTCGAAGCAGCGGAATAACTCTAGCAGCGGAACAACGACGACGGTGGTGAACTCCACTCCGCAGGGACTCTGGCTGGAACGTTTATCCTAGCTCGCAAACACAGGAACAACACCAAACAAGCAAGCAATCCAGGCACGACCTACAAACTGGCATGACACGCCAGGTCAGTACATTGAATGTACTTGCAAGCTCACAATAACCAGAAGCATTCAAGACATACAACAGCATGGCAATTACAGGTTAAGCAGGAATTATCATGAGATCATCAGGATAACATGGTATGAACAACATGAGCATAATACCGCTAGAACAATATGAGCATGGCATGGACATATAACTCTAACGATACTAGCATGCAACATCATGACACTATATGCACCACTCATTCTGCTCGGCTTACCTCATAACCACCACATGCATCACTTACCAACCCCGGACATCATCACGATCATCTCAGGATCAAATCAAGCTTGGTATAAACAATACCGTAGTAATCATTAAATGACCACAAGGAGCTTGATCTTTACCCACGATTCTCACCCAATGTCACGAATATCCAACAACTCGGTATCCTCGATACCACGGTGATCATCCTGACAATCACAACCATGACCAACACTTGGTCTCAAACGGTGATCATTTCGGCGATCACAACCAACTTAGCTCATCAGCGAACCTGGGCTGTTATTAATCAAGTTATTATTAATTACCGTTGACTCACAGTGTGACCGACTACGAACTGGGCCCTTATCCGCGGGCGCGGCTATCGATAGGTTTAATATACACTCTGCAGAGGTTAGTACACTGTACCCACACTACGGAACCCATGGCCTCGCACTCCCATTCGGGTGGACCAACGGCGTTCCGACAAAACCGATCTACTGCCATGACACTCTCCCGGCCACTTCAACTCACTCCCCACTGGGCTAGTCCTGGGTGGCCCCGTGTCTACCAAAGACACAACGACCACCGTCGTGGCCAAAACGTCCCTCACGGGGACCGGATCCATAACAACAACAACGGGCACACAAGGCTTATGTCCGCCTACCTGATCAGGGTAGCGCGCCCATAACCTTCCCTGGTTGGAGGCACCGGCGGGAGGCACGACAATAGACCCAGTTAGGACCTTCCCATAAAGGTAAGCGTGGTTGCACTGGTCAGCTCGATTTGGTGGCACCATGACTCAGCCAAAAGTTGTTCAAGTTCAATTTAATCCGGTTAAACTTGAATGCAATATGTTGAGCCATGATAAAATAACATGATGCAATTACAATGCATGAACATGATATCCACATAAGCACGGGGTGCAACATAACTATCCACCATATCCATAATGAATCATATACAACTGAGCATAGTATAATGTGAATATCACAAGTACAACACTACTCATAGAAACCAAGCATGACCACTAGCATCAACAATAAATATCATGCAAGACATATCAACAATGCTACCATGCAATCATTTACCCAGCTGGATGTAATGGAACATGCATAACAACGGTACTCGGGACAGACGACAGTCATGCACCGAAGACCATCACCAACATCAACATGTACTACTAGCAAGCATAAGCATATGAAAGGAATACTAGCAACTAGCAGGGCATGATAACCAGGTGCATAACAACATAGCAAGAAAGTAAGCACTAATCCAGAAGCATTACCGAAACAACGATAACCATATTTTAAACAAGCAATCATTTAATAAATATTCAAGTTGAAAACCATGGCTACTGCATGACTATCGTGCAAGTGGCTATTGTGGCTTGCCTGGGGGTGAAGACGGCATCAGGGAGAAGTGCGGTGAAGCCGCGGAAAGACTTGCCGGAAACAGTTCTCTCTCGGAGGGGCTGTTTACGTGCAAGGGCGAAAAGGTCATTTTCACAGTGTCAAACCATAGTGAAAATGAAACCAACAGAACGGGCTCGACGAGACGAAGAAGTGGGCTTTGGAATCACCTCATTTGGAGTTGCGAGCAAAAAGATATAATTGTTTGAAATCCAGGGACCAATCTGTAAAATAAACTCTACAAACAGGCCCCTGGGCTGAAAAAGAGAAAACGTATTTCAGATAATACGCTTTCAAAACTGAGAAACGTATTTGCAGCCGAAGAAGGAAGGAAATACGCTTACATCGCGTGAAAACATACTTTCTGAAGTACGCTTCCACTTAACCACGTGGACAGTGGCGGGGCCGGGCGTGGGTCACTGACATGCGGGTCCCGCGGGGTGGGACCCGTCACTTATCCACGTTGGCACGTGGGGTCAACGCCCGCTCGCTGATGGGTGGGGCTGCGTGGAGATGGGGCCCGCCTGGCCCGAGGTCGTAGTCCATCTTGCGCCTGCCCGCGAGGCAGAGGAGGACCGGCGCGCTCCGGCGACGAGCTCCGGCGCCACAGACCGCCTCTGACGAGGCTACGGGCACCGGGGAGATAGGGGAGAGGCGGCACATCCATCCCGACTGGGCACAGACGCCGAGGAGGACCGGAGCGACGAGGGCGCGGACTCCGGCGGAGATGGCTTCGGGTGGGGTTCGGCTTCGGGGCTGCGGGGCACTCCATCGAGGGGCAAGTAGGTGGGGAGGATCAGGGGGCCGAGGGGAGTTCTCTGGTGAAGGAATGAGGGAGGGAGGGGGCCGGCTTCGAGCTAATTTAGGAGGGAGGCCGCGGCGGCCATGGCGGCAGTGATGGCCACCGAGAGCTCCTCGAGCTCGTTTGACTGGCTGGGGAGGGGTAGTGGGGGGCGTGAGGTCGAGTGGTGAGCTCTGGAGGGGTCGGGGCTGGCTTATATAGCCGTGCGAGGTCACGGCCGAGCTGGCGTCGCCGCGGACGCGTGGACGGCTCCGCGGACGCGTGTGCTCGCGCATGAGCTCAGGGAAGACGACGGGGAGGGAACGGAAGAGCGCCAGAGGTCACGGAGACGAGCGGAGCTCGGGGACAAGAGAGGGAAGCTGCCGCGGCGCGAACAGAGCCGGTCGGCTATAGTTCGCCCGTGGGCGCACGGCGACGAGAGCTGACGGAGGGGCTGACGGAGGGGGAGAAGGCTCCAGGAGGACTGCGACGACGCGGGCTAGCTGTTGGACATGCTCATGAGCGCGAGGATGACGAGAGGGAGAGGGGCCCGAGCAAGAATCCATCCTGGACGCGGCCAACGCCAGCAGAGCGCGCGCAATGCATGCCAAGGCTCGTGATCAACGCGTTCACTAGTGCCCACAGTGCCACAAGCTAAGCCAAACGATGTCTGGGGTGGAGTCCTTCCTGGGGAGGTTGCAACTGCGGTGGTATCTTGGTTAAAAGTGCTCTGGTTAAAAGGTAATTAACCTCTGAAGTTTACTGCAGTAAACTTGGATGAACACTGCTGATCAACAGGACGGAGTTTGGAAGAAATGGAGTTGTCTGGTAGGTTTAGGGTAAGAAGGACTTTCACCCTGGTAACTTGGAGAGGATTAGGATCAAGATTTAATGTAGTTGCTTAACAACCACATAAACTGGTCCAGAAACTAGATTAGGATGATGCACTCTGATGAAGCATCAACTTTAGCTCAAATTGGGCAATGCAGAGTCATTTGGTCCATGCCCAAAATGGGTGGATGTAGGTTATATGGATAAAAGAAGGCCTAGAAAAATTGACAGCCATAAAGGAGAAAGATAAAATATACATGCTTCACAAACTGAAATTTTGGACAGAATCAAAGAATTGAAGATGATCTCACATGGAGGCATTACATGAGCTCTACATTGGTGGAGGGCTATGATATGATGATATGAGGGACCATGCAAAATGGAACCTCATTTGGATATGCCTAGCTTGCACCTCCTTCACAAAGCTTCTTTCTGGATAGAAACTTTGGAAAATCATAATTAAATAATTACTAGGAAAATGAGGTTGCATTTTGTCATGTGGCAATGATATGGACAGGAAGAGGTGTCCAAGGAGTCTGAGGTCAATTGGGAAAATGAAAATAGCACTTGCTTCACAATGTGCCGTTTAGGGCGGAATAGGAAATGAATTATTTGAGCATGATGATAAACATGACAAATGAAATATTTTGCCATATTTGAGAAAGATATGACCCAAACAATTTATGAGAATTATTTGGGAATTTTAGGAGTGATGGAAATAAAGGTTGCTTCACAACCTATGGCAATTTGAGTTATTCCTTTAATAGAAAAGGAATATTCCTAATAAAAAGAATATTGGGATTTGGGCTAGGATGAAAATGACAGGGTCTAGGGAAGGATTTGGGAATGACAAGCCACTCTGGAAACAAAGAAGAGGGCATCTTCTTCAGTTTCCAGACCACATAGACACGGAAAAAGGAAATCTCAGGCAAAAACCTTAGAAAAACAAAAGAAAAAGAAAGGGCCAAAAATCAGGCTGTTACAAACCTTACTCCCTTAAAGAAATCTCGTCCTTGAGATTTGGTTGCTCAGGGAACAAGTATGAAGATACTGACTTAAGGAAACCGTTTCCAACTCGGGTATCCTTTTTCTTATTTTTGTTCCCACTAAATTTTTATCTGACTGGCCCTGGAGTGGTTTATTTTAATATATCCATATTCTGACAGATCTTACCTTGCTTGTTCATGCTTATACAGGATCCAATTTCTTTTTAGATCTGCTGACTTAGCTGACTGTGATTGATTCTCACGACTGAAATATATGTCGGTCTCACAAATCCAAGAGTGATTTCCGCTGGGTGTGTCATCCGGCACTGACAATCTTTCATGAAGTGGTGATTAGATTTTTCTAGTGGACACCCAAGCTCTAACTCCTTGCATTGGGTTTCTCCACTAAATGCAGGTCCTTCGGGTTCCAAACAGTGAGTTGGGTCATAACCGCTTTCCCGACAGCTTCTAGCTTATCGCGGAAGTTTTTGAATCATCTTAACTGGTTCCACTGTCTTGAGTGTCGGATCCGTACCAAATATTTGATTGTCGCCTGCATCACTGGTCTTGCTCCTTCATTATTGTTTTCTTGGCCTAGATCCTTGGCTGAAAGAGCTAGGCCATATTGCTTCTTCGTATCACCATAGGTACTGTCGATGCAATTTTTCAGCAATCGTAGCTTATCCTCATTTTTCTGATAGGGTACCCCATTAAATGGCAGGTTCAACACCCCTCAAGTTCTGACCGCAGGAAAATGATGATCCGAACCTTTGCAAGAAATCGGCAAATAAATCAGTAGCCACCAGAACGGTCTTTACAACTCAGATCTGGGACATTACTGAAATAACTTAACCACGGCTCAGGACGGCCGAAAAGCAGCTCAGAACATGAGACCGGGTTGATAAGAGGAAGGTCGCAGCTCCGTAAAATAGCCAAAAAGCAGCTATAGGGCTACTGTCACAAAAAGAAACTCAACAGTTGTACGAGACGGCCGAAAAGCAGCTCAGAACTCGTGACAGTCGTTGAAGAGAGAAATAAAAATTGGCATCCACCCCGGATAGCTAAAAACAGCTTAGATCACAGGCGCGGTGCCGTCATTGGAGAAAAAGGGGACAAGGGCTCATCAGGATCATTTTCCAGGTTCACAGGTACTTGCATTGAGCTCATTGATGTCGTCAATCCTCATAATCCTTTGTCACACTGCGGTGTATACTAGCTTTCTTCTCTTAACCATCCTCACGCGGTTGTCAGATCCTCATCCGAGTGACTTGTAAGATCTTGGCGGTATGCCCACCGCATATATATGAGAATTTGATTCCCGAGACAGACGTGTATTCTGACTGATTCTTGCTTCTGACCAAAATGTTGCGGATCTGATTCTTGGGATTCACTGCCATATGCTATCAATTCACAGCGTACTACCTTGTACCAATGTCTTACTGAGGAAGATTGGCTGGCTTGTGCACGAAACTTTCATCGGACAGCTTGCTGAAAAAGACTGGGTATCGTGCTTCAGAAGCTTACCCCATTAAAGACTTTGCTGGGGAAAGACTCAGTACCTTTATGCCGGAAGCTTTCGCGGTTGCTTACTGAAGAAGGCAGAGTACCTTGTACGGGAAATCATCCATATATCGTACCGAGGAAGATAGATGAATCTTGCCTTGGAAGCTTCTCGGGTATCTTGCGAGGGAAAATTGGGTTGCTTACACCAGAAGCTTCTTATTGTGACATGCGGACCGATTTCCACATATATAACCATCTTAAATTTTTTGTTATTGATTTCTTGTATGAAACGGGGTTTTGCAGGACTATCTTCCTTTCTGAGTACATGCCATATTTTTGCTTGCTTCCAGGTACATCGGGTTCCAAAATCATCCTCAACGAAAAATTAAACTTGTATCTGAGCCATACCTTTGATAATATTCTATCAACCTTGCACACAATTTATCTTCTTGCTGATTTGATCATTTCTGCTATGAGGAGTACACGCTGAGGGAGACTTGACACTCAGTAACATGATCAGATATCCCCCAATCTAAATGCAGTCGGCTGAGAATTCCATACTGTTGTGAGGAGTGCACGTTAATGCAAACTTTATACTGACATTCCATCCAGGATTTCTTTTGTATTCAGACGAGCTATTTCCAATTTCACTGCAGTCTGCTGACAATTCCATTCTGTTTAGCTGAGTTTCCAAATATATGCATTTCTTGCTGACTCGTCGGGTCCGGTGTCGGCTGACGAGCAACTTTAATAGGGGGAAATTTTGTAACACCGAAGGCCCAAAGAAAGAAACAAAAGAAACGACTAAAACAAAAGCACACAAGCATACTACTAATTTAATTAATCAAGCAATCATCACACTCACACCATAATATGCATGCACACCTAAGCACACAAATCGCATGGAAACTCCGGTATTACGGTCTAATATGCTGTGGCGGTGTGCACGAAAATTATATCCATGTGTGGAAGGAGTTGGCGTAACCGAAGCTACACCAAGCGCTAGCTGAACAGTGGCTGGGTCTGGATGGATACACAGGTGAGGATGGACTTGACGATCAAGTAGCGAGACACAAAAGTCACGACCACATCATCATGAAACGTACAAAAGGGATTCGTACACATCCAAAGAATAGAATGACTGAGTAGGGTAGCGGTGGAAAAACAAGGCTCGCTGGCATTGCCCTTTTCTGATAACCAAGATCAGTAAGGGTTGCCAGAGGGATGAGATGGATGGCATGATTCGGGATAGGAACAAGTCTATCACCGAAATAATATGGGTAGGTGGAGGAAAAATATACGCAATACCTGAGCATAACTCCTGCAAATGGTGCCTGGAACTCTGGGTACCAGGGCATCACTCTGCTGGGACAGAGATGACGCCGAACACCAAAGAGCAGACATGCTAAGAAGGAGGGTGCAGGCGGTGGACCGAAAACGATGCCGCCTATACTCACAAGATCAACCGTTAGTGACAAAATAATAATCTATATGCATGCTATGCGACAAACAAATGCAACAATCAAGTGCAACAAACCAACTGAGGTCTATACCACCGCTTTCTAACGTTCGCGCGGGCTAAGGCATCCTACAGCACGACCTGCTCTGATACCAAGCCTGTGGCACCCCGGCTCAGAGAAACCGGAACGCCCCGTATTCCAGCCCAGAGATCGAGGAGAAGTCTTCTGGAATACGGCACTACTTAGCATAGAACAAACCAACTTTCTATTATTACATGAATATGATTACAAGGTCTCCGATATTACAATGAATAACATCGGCACAGCGACACTACGCCATCCTCAGTTACTCTATGCAAGCAGTAGAACAATTAGAAGCAGCGGAATAACTCTAGCAGCGGAACAACGACGACGGTGGTGAACTCCACTCCGCAGGGACTCTGGCTGAAACGTTTATTCTAGCTCGCGAACACAGGAATGACACCAAACAAGCAAGCAATCCAGGCACGACCTGCAAACTGGCATGACACGCCAGGTCAGTACATTGAATGTACTTGCAAGCTCACAATAACCAGAAGCATTCAAGACATACAACAGCATGGCAATTACAGGTTAAGCAGGAATTATCATGAGATCATCAGGATAACATGGTATGAACAACATGAGCATAATACCGCTAGAACAATATGAGCATGGCATGGACATATAACTCTGACGATACTAGCATGCAACATGATGACACTATATGCACCACTCATTCTGCTCGGGTTACCTCATAACCACCACATGCATCACTTACCAACCTCGGACATCATCACGATCATCTCAAGATCAAATCAAGCTTGGTATAAACAATACCGTAGTAATCATTAAATGACCACAAGGAGCTTGATCTTTACCCACGATTCTCGCCCAATGTCATGAATATCCAACAACTCGGTATCCTCGAGACCACGGTGATCATCCCGGCGATCACAACCATGACCAACACTTTGTCTCAAACGGTGATCATTCCGGCGATCACAACCAACTTAGCTCACCAGCGAACCGGGGTTGTTATTAATCAAGTTATTATTAATTACTGTTGCGGGGCACTCCGTCGAGGGGCAAGTAGGTGGGGAGGATCTGGGGGCCGAGGTGAGTTCTGTGGTGAAGGAATGAGGGAGGGAGGGGCCGGCTTCGAGCTAATTTAGGAGGGAGGCCGCGGCGGCCATGGCGGCAATGATGGCCACCGAGAGCTCCTCGAGCTCGTTTGACTGGCTGGGGAGGGGTAGTGGAGGGCGTGAGGTCGAGTGGTGAGCTCGGGAGGGGTCGGGCCGAGCTGGCGTCGCCGCGGACACGTGTGCTTGCGCATGAGCTCGGGGAAGACGACGGGGAGGGAACAGAAGAGTGCCAGAGGTCACGGAGACGAGCGGAGCTCGGGGACAAGAGAGGGAAGCTGCCGCGGCGCGAACAGAGCCGGTCGGCTATAGTTCGCCCGTGGGCGCCTGGCGACGAGAGCTGACGGAGGGGCTGACGGAGGGGGAGAAGGCTCCAGGAGGACTGCGACGACGCGGGCTTGCTGTTGGACATGCTCACGAGCGCGAGGACGGCGAGAGGGAGAGGGGCCCCAGCAAGAATCCATCCTGGATGCGGACAACGCCAATAGAGCGCGCGCAATGCATGCCAAGGCTCGTGATCACCGCGTTCACTGGTGCCCACGGTGCCACAAGCTAAGCCAAACGATGTCTGGGGTGGAGTCCTTCCTGGGGAGGTTGCAACTGCGGTGGTATGTTGGTTAAAAGTGCTCTGGTTAAAAGGTAATTAACCTCTAAAATTTACTGCTGTAAACTTGGATGTACACTGCTGATCAACCGGACGGAGTTTGGAAGCAATGGAGTTGTCTGGTAGGTTTAGGGTAAGAAGGACTTTCACCCTGGTAACTTGGAGAGGATTAGGATCAAGATTTAATGTAGTTGCTTAACAACCACATAAACTGGTCCAGAAACTAGATTAGGATGATGCACTCTGATGAAGCATCAACTTCAGCTCAAATTGGGCAATGCAGAGTCATTTGGTCCTATGAAGATGCTCTAAAAGTTGCATACCAATTTTCCAAGCCAAACTGGTACTTGCTTCACAAACATCTCCTCTGGACAGAAACTTGCAAAAATTCTAGAGGAAAAATGGCTTGATGAACCATGCCCAAAATGGGTGGATGTAGGTTATATGGATAAAAGAAGGCCTAGAAAAATTGGCAGCCATAAAGGAGAAAGATAAAATATACTTGCTTCACAAACTGAAATTTTGGACAGAATCAAAGAATTGAAGATGATCTCACATGGAGGCATTACATGAGCTCTACATTGGTGGAGGGCTATGATATGATGATATGAGGGACCATGCAAAATGGCAACTCATTTGGATATGCCTAGCCTGCACCTCCTTCACAAAGCTTCTTTCTAGATAGAAACTTTGGAAAATCATAATTAAATAATTACTAGGCAAATGAGGTTGCATTTTGGCATGTGGCAATGATATGGACAGGAAAAGGGGTCCAAGGAGTTTGAGGTCAATTGGGAAAATGAAAATAGCACTTGCTTCACAATGTGCCATTTAGGGCGGAATAGGAAATGAATTATTTGAGCATGATGATAAACATGACAAATGAAATATTTTGCCATATTTGAGAAAGATATGACCCAAAAAAATTATGAGAATTATTTGGAATTTTAGGAGTGATGGAAATAAAGGTTGCTTCACAACCTAGGGCAATTTGAGCTATTCCTTTAATAGAAAAGGAATATTCCCAATAAAAAGAATATTGGGATTTGGGCTAGGATGAAAATGACAGGGTCTCGGGAAGGATTTGGGAATGACAAGCCACTCTGGAAACAAAGAAGAGGGCATCTTCTTCAGTTTCCAGACCACATAGCCACGGAAAAAGGAAATCTCAGGCAAAAACCTCAGAAAAACAAAAGAAAAAGAAAGGGCCAAAAATCAGGCTGTTACATAATCGCAAGATGCGTGAAGAGCTGGCAATGAACAAGGTCAAGGACGTGGCCGAACTTTACGTTCTGGCCGATAGATGCGCCCGAGCTGAAGATGGAAGGAAGTACCCCGGCGAGGACGCCGCGCGCGGAAACCGACTCTACGGACGAAGGCACCGCCGCCCCGACAAAGATGGGCCGGCGCCACAACAGGAAACGTAAGGGCAAGGCCGTGCTTGCCGTCGAGGGATCCGACGACATCGGCGCCACCAAGAAGGCCAAGGCAGACGACCCCGACAAGGAGATTGTCGGGTACACCGCTTGCCGGGCCTTGGCGGCTGCCGACAAGCCAGGGGGCTCCGACAAGCAGTATTGCAAGATCCACCGCACCAAGGGCCACGACCTCCAAAACTTCCGACAAGTTGAGCTGCTTGCTGAAAAGCAAAAAGGCGAGTATGAGAGGAGGGACAAGGAGAAGGGTCAGGATGGTGCCGAAGGGTCCGGCAAGAAGTGTGGCGGCCAAGGAGGCCGCCGCGGCAAGGATAACCAGCAAGAGAGGCACGCTCAGGGCCGCGACAAGAAGCAGGAAGACGATGATCATGACGAGGACGACGAGTCTGGCGAGCATGAGTTCCAGAAGGCTACGGAGGCCATGTGCATCGATGGTGGCGCCTCACTGCATACTTCTCACCGCCAGCTCAAGCAGTGGGTGTCGGTGTCAAAACCGGCGGATCTCGGGTAGGGGGTCTCGAACTGTGCGTCTAGGATTGATATTAACATGAGACGGGGGACACGATGTTTACCCAGGTTCAGGCCCTCTCTATGGAGGTAATACCCTACTTCTTGCTTGATTGATCTTGATGAATATGAGTATTAGAAGAGTTGATCTACCATGAGATCGTAATGGCTAAACCCTATAAGTCTAGCCTATATGACTATGGTAATGTGTATATCCTTTCCGGACTAACCCCTCCGGTTTATATAGACACCGGGAGGAATCTAGGGTTACATAGAGTCGGTTACATAAGAAGGAATCTTCATAGTTGGTCGCCAAGCTTGCCTTCCACGCCAAGTAGAGTCCAATCCGGACACGGGTACAGTCTTCGGCCTTCATGTCTTCACAGCCCATCAGTCCGGCCCAATGGATAACAGGCCGGACACCCGAGGACCCCTTAGTCCAGGAGTCCCTCAGTAGCCCCTGAACCTGGCTTTAATGACGAGGAGTCCGGCGCGCAGATTGTCTTCGGCATTGCAAGGCGGGTTCCCCTTTTCCGAACTCCAAGATAGTCTTCAGACGCAATGATAGTATCCGGACCTGTCACACACACCATACAAAACCGCAGGGAGAATATATTTTTACACGAGTTCCATCCGTTGACAATTTTTCCGCAGCACAACATTACGTCTGACCGGTCATAATTTCGAACCATTTCTCTTCTGCCGCTCCACGTTTCGAGACGCGGTTGCTATTGGCACGTCTTGTCAAAGCAGAGATCGTGTCCCCTTATCACAGGATTCTCATCAATGCGGGCATGGTTAACCCAACTATGTCGTTTATACGGCCCTTAGGAATAGGCAAATCTTAAGGCAAGTGAGGAGGCGCTTGATATTCATGGCCTTTATAAGGGGATAAGAATTCCCTCTTCCTCTCTCGCGCCTTCTCTGTGTCTCCGTCTTTCCAATCTCGAGCTCCAGCGCCCAAGCTCTCATCTCCTTTCCACTCAAGCAACCATGTCCGGATCTAGAGGTCAGGGCAAGTGGATGGTCTCCTCGGTCAAGGAGGAGGACATTACTGAGCTTCGGGCGGCCGGATATCTGGCGAAGGAGATCGCCCATCGTGTGCCGGCCGAGGGACAGGTCGTCCCCACGCCGAAGCCCACCGAGAGGGTAGTATTCATCCCCCATTTCTTCCGCGGGCTAGGGTTTCCACTCCACCCTTTCGTCCGCGGGCTGATGTATATTACGGGATAGATTTCCATGATCTGTCCCCGAATTCCTTCCTCAACATCTCGGCGTTTAGCTTTGTGTGCGAGGCCTTCCTGCGCATCCAACCCCACTTCGAGTTGTGGCTCAAAGTCTTCAACGTGAAGCCAAAGGTGGTGGATGGCCAGCACGCGGAGTGCGGAGGAGCCATGGTGAGCAAGATGTCCAACGTCTCCTAGCCCAATGGTACTTTTGTGGACACGGTAAAGGAGTGGCAGAAACAGTGGTTCTACATCACAGAACCTCGCGTACCACCTGGGCCGCAGCTGCCGAATTCCGCTCCGGCGCTCCTATGCTACTCACCTCTTGGGTCGAGAAGAGTCCGGACTGGTGTTCACCTGACAAGCTGATAGTGCTGCAGACGCGCGTTCAAAGCATGGTAACCAAGAACGTCAAGCTCGTTGATGTGATCCAGGTGATGCTAGTTCGCCGGATCCTTCCGTGCCAGCACCGAAGCCGCCCTCTATGGGAGTTCAATCCGAAGAAGCACCAGACCCTGGTGAGGCTCTTCGAGACTACTCACGAAGGTGCATGCAAGTTGCTTTTTAAGGGCAACGAGAAACCGCCGACCACGGATTCAGATCGCGGGCACGACGCTAAACACCTCACTAGCAAGGTATGTCATATTTAATGCATTCTCCACTTGTTTGTTTCAAGGATGATGCCTGACCTTTTATTGTTCCTTTTTCAAGACTGGATGGAGAGGTCGAAGCGGATCCAGTGTCCGGCTCCGCTGCCTGAAGAACCGGTCATCCCGCGTCTAGCGAAGATGTTGGTGCCGGCGCCATATAAGGCGCCGGAGAAGAAGGCCAAGAAGAAGGCCAAGGGGGCCAAGAGTGGCCCCCGTCGCAAGGGCACTTCGAACGCGACGTCCGAAGACGACGAAGCTCATTCCTCTGTCCCTGAGGACAATGACGAGGAAGAGGAGGAGGAAGAGTGTGACACCCAAAATTTTGGCCTTGTTTTTATTGATTAAAATGTTGCCAGGAAATAAAACTTTTCCAATTGTCAAGTTTTACCTTTTGTGATTTTGGATTTATACCTCTTGTGGGAAAAACCTTCAAAGGTATTGTTGGACTTGATTTCTCTCTATAATAAAACAATTATTTATTCAGTGGATTCAAATGTTGCAAGATTTATTTTCTCAAAACTTTGCTCTTATAAAATGTTTTCTTTTGCATTTGGAGCCCATTTGCACTACAACCATTTGATAAATGCTTCTAAAAATTCCACCAAAATTTGGGGATGTCATGTGATGGTTCCACGTCACTTTTATGCAAAAATACCTTCTGGCCATTGGAGATTTTGAGCTCTTCACCAACTTTTCCAATCTGGTCCAGTAGGCACTTTTGCACTGCAACCCATTTAAATATTCTTCTAAAAATTCTTCCAAGTGTTTGGAGATGTCAGTGGATGCATACCATTCTTCTTCAAGCAAAAACCCAGTGATGTTCCTTGGAAAATTTGAGTGGATCAGCCTCTTTTGCATTCTGGTCCAAATTGGTGATTTGTACTGCAACCTTATTTTTCCTTGCTCTAGTAACCTTGAGCTTTTTCCTACTAGTAGCCCTCCCTACCAAAGTCTTAAGTCCAGGAGATTGGGCTCATTGGAGGTTTTGAAGTGCATGCTTTAAACCCTTTTTCTTTCTGTCCAAAACTGGAGTTTAGCAAAACTTGCACTATCAACTTTCTGTTTTTGCCAAACTAACCTTACCACCATCTCCTGCATCTAAAGAGACACTGATCTGGAGATTTTGGCCACTCCAAGAGTTGCCTAAGCGCATCTGGCATTCTGTCGAACACCTGGTGTGCACAGTCATTTTGGCAAGCTCTCTGGTTTACATTGTGGACTTGAACCCCTGGCCTATCCACCTTGTCCACTGAGCGCCTTGCTACCCCTACCTCCATCCTGTGCAGTGCCAGCTCCACCCTCGAGCTCTAGAGCGCGCTGGCATTTCGTCGAGCAGG
This sequence comes from Aegilops tauschii subsp. strangulata, assembly GCF_002575655.3. Lineage (NCBI taxonomy): Eukaryota > Viridiplantae > Streptophyta > Magnoliopsida > Poales > Poaceae > Aegilops > Aegilops tauschii. The sequence goes on from NC_053037.3 coordinate 374,999,846, forward strand.
TGCCGTGCGTGCTCTGGGCGCGCCCAGAGCGCACGTTTTGCACGCGCGCGCACTACGCCGACACGCCGAACTGTCGTCCTCGTCGCATCCCATCTCTGACCCCTGCTCGTCTGCCGAACCCCGCCAGGCACTCGCCCTCTCTCCAGTACACTCCAAGCTCCCCCTGGCACCCTGCAGCGCCGCCTTGGCAGCACGCCGGCGTCGGCAGCAGATTCCGCCGCGGACAGCGCCGCCCAAACCACCAGCGCACGCCAGCTGCCCCGGAGCACAGGCCGTGCTTATCCTCCCGCTCGTCGGAACGCGTTCGTCGCCGCCACGATGCCCTGCCACTACAGCAACGGCTGTCGCCGGCGATCCTATCTTCTGCCGCCACGGCCCGACCTCGAGCGCCTATATAAAGGGTCCCCGAGCTCGTTCCAGGCTTCAGACGACATCAGACACTTCCCGTGAAACTCCCCTAGCAGTAGATTGACCGGAGAGGACCGTCCTCCCCAACTCCGGCCGGCTCGGCCGCCGCCAAACTCTGGTGCGATTCGTCGCAACCAGCCACCCTTTCGCCCAGCTAGCACCACCAGTAGCTTCCTATAGTTCTTGCGGAGCTGCCCAGCTACTCAACTTCGATCGGAGACCACCGGAGCACCAAAGTCACTTCACCACCGTAGATTTTCCCCGCCGCGGAGCTCGCCGCCGGCGATTCCTTCCACCTCCGACGACCCATCAACCACCCAAAGGACCGCCTCGGTCTAGCCGTTCCGTCCCCGCCCTTGGATGCCCGTGAGGCACTGCCGTTCGTCGACGGCGATCGCCGGAGCCCCGCTCCCGTCGGGCAGAAGAGAGGAGAAGGAGGGAAGAAACGGTCAAACCTGACTAGTGGGCCCTCTGGACCCACTGTCAGTGACCCACGTGGCCACTCTCTCTGTTTTAATGGAAGCACGAAGATCTGAAGTACGTCTCTTCTGTTTTGAAAACGTATTCTTCCCCGCAGCGTTTTTCCTTTTTTCTGTTTTTATTAAAACAGAAGTTTGACTAAGGTTTGACTGGCTATAACTTTTAAAATAAAACTCCAAATGAGTTGATTCTTTTTCCTACCTCTCTCAAATTTCATCTAGTTTATTTTAAGATTTATTTCAAAAATATTTGAGACAGGTTTTGGTACTGTGTTTGAAATATTTGTTATTTGTGTATTTTGCAAAATAGGATTTTTTGAGGGAAAAGGAAAGCTTCCAATAAGTGCATCCTTTGCATACCCTTGAAGGCAAGCATTTCTGAACTCTGGCATAATATTTTTTTGTGGTGTTTGGATGCGATCACAACACCTTTTGACTTGGAGTATGTGATAGCTTTATGTATCGATATGGTCTCGTGCATGAGTGCACTTTGGAGTTGTTTTGTGGTCAGCAATGGATACACTAGTGATTTGGGTCATCCTCGTGAGCTTCTCTTGCACACCGGTAGGAAGCCGGGAAAGTCGTGGTCTTGGGTAGACACGAGCTTGTCCCTAATCCCTCGTCGTGACGAGTATGCCCGGCATAGCATGGTGAGGCTCGAGGAGTGGTGATTTATTTCACTAGTGGTAATGTTGTTGGTGGATACTTGGACCACCTGAGTCGGTTGTAGACCGAGTCTTGATCAATAGCTTCCTTTTTATTGGTACCACCACTTGTCCCTGCAGGGGACAGGGTATGGTTCAGTAGGTTGTCAACCCCTTTCCAAAGCACACACCGTACAGAGAGGCTGTGATGAGGGTCCCATGGCCATGGATTAAAGCCAGTCATCCGGTCCGGGGGCATGGGTGTTTCGGTTGTAGCCGAAGGGGATAGCTTCCCCAGTTTGCGCGCGGTATAAATTTTGTGATCCCATGCTACATCGAGGTTGTAGCCTCCCCACTTAGAGTTTTGCTTGGCAGGTGTCGTGGGTGATTCCAGACACTGGTGAGTTAAGCGGGTGTGTGCAGGTCAGGCGTGTTTTCAATCCAAAGACCGTAGACGGAATTAGTCCCGAGGGACTAAGTAAATCCGTTACTCGTGGTAAATGGTACTCCCTCTGCAGAGGATATATCCTGTTGGATAGTCATGTTCTTGAGTAGAGACCACAGTCTGAGTTGAGTCTAGTGACGGTTTTCGGATGGAGACACGGCTAACTGGATCGTAGTAACGGTATTCGGATGGAGATACGGCTCGACTAGATTATCGGTTTTCGGATGGAGAAACGACTGTACTAAATATTGTTTATGATTGTGGCACATGTGGATTTTGATCCTTATTTATCTTTGGACTAACCATTTATATTACGTATATTACTGAGTATCCCTGGGATGGTTCTACCTCCTGGATATTCACTGTGATTATTCCCTTATAAGCCCTTTATGTGGTGTCGCCCCGACGCCCGACTGCGGCATTATTATTTTCTGCATTTTTCGCTCGAGGAGTCATTCAGACACTCGTTTGGCACCAGTATTACTATTCTGCATTTTCCGCTCGAGGAGTCATTCAGACACTCGTTTGGCACCAGTATTACTATTCTGCATTTTCCGCTCGAGGAGTCATTCAGACACTCGTTTGGCACCAGCATTACTATTCTGCATTTTCCGCTCGAGGAGTCATTCAGACACTCGTTTGGCACTAGTATTACTATTCTGCATTTTTCGCTCGAGGAGTCATTCAGACACTCGTTTGGCACCAGTATTACTATTCTGCATTTTCCGCTCAAGGAGTCATTCAGACACTCGCTTGGCACCCCAGTATTTTGTTTTGGTATATTTTTTTAACCATATGTGTGCATCTTGGTCTTTCGTATATTTCATGACAGACGTGTGACCATCTAATTAACCCGGAGCATGTTTGATATATTATACCCGTATTCTTAATGTTTGCGAGTACATTCAAACGTACTCACTGGCTTGTCCCTAGCTATTGTCTTGGCCAGATTCCTCGCTTGGAGATGAGCACCGTGGTGACAACCTCGGAACCTACGTGTTGACGTTTGCAGCCTTGCGAAGATAGGAGTTATCCTGGTCAGCTATTCTTGTGGGAAATGGAGTCCCATAGATGCAGATGAACCACAGACCACTTCCGCCATCAACCACTAGCAAACCAAATGTTGTACTCCTAGGCCTAAATGGTCTTGTACTACATATTTTTGTACTTGCTTGGAATTCTTGTATCAAGTTGGTGCCTCATCAGCTAACAGTAAATCCTGGGGCTGGTGAGCACACAGGCCGTTTTTCTGGGAATTGATATCCTAAAAATCCGGTCGTGACAGACTTGGTATCAGAGCCAGGCTGACCATTGGCTAATCCTATCTTAGCCAGGTCAATAAACCTAGGTTAACCCAAACCATCAGACCTTAGCTTAACCCGGTCAAGCTTCCCGCGTAAGGTAGCCCCACAGTGACCCGACACCCTTTTCGGCGGACGGTGCCCAACCTATCAGCCTAGCCCGCCGATCACGCGCCAGTGACCGACACCCAACCCGTCTCTATCGCAAGCGTGCGGAGGAAGACTCCGTCCCCTTTCCCTATAAAAAGGGCACGCTAGCCTCGATCACAGCACAGCCTCTTTCCCCCAAACCCAGCCACGATGCCTGGTCCCATCGTTCACAATGAGACCACAGCGACCAACCTTGGAGGTTTTGTGACCGTGCTCGCAAACCTCACCCGCCGTGCCTATGCATTGGAGGAGCCTCCTGAGTATGTTGTGTACCAAGGACCCATGTACGGTGAAAGCCGTCAGTACTGGGCCACTGTGCACATCTACGGTAGGGGTCTGTCGCCAGAACGCCCCTACAGGTTCACTGGAAGGACAACCCCCTTCGAGCCACAAGCCATCCAACTGGCAGCCCGCGAAGCTATAGTTCAACTCCGGCACCTGTCGCCCAAAGTTAACTGTCGCTCGTTCTACTACTACCCCAGTCGTGACGGGTATGGTAGGCCGCCCCAAGTTGCCAACGGAGACCACGAGTCAGATCCTGCGCTATTGCATCTGGTGCGCTATGTAAGCGCACTAGAGCAACTGTTCGACCAGGTCACTCTTGATCTAATCGCAGCTCGTGGAGAGCTGGTTCGCCGAGCCCCGGCGAGAAGAGAAGCGGAGCCCGACACCGCCAACCCAGTCGTGCTGTTCGAACACCCGATCGATCCCTTGAGGTCTGCGCCAGCCCTCAACCAGAGCACTTTGGTGACCCCAGAAGCGCTTCGTCGCCTTTTGGAAACCCATTCCAACGGGATTTGGGCCAACAACCCCCGGGATGGTCATCACCATCTCCCCGACCCTGCAGCACCTCAGCCTCAACCAGCGAATCCCGACGGTGAGAACCGTGGAGAAGCATCGGCGTCCGCAAGGCCAGCCCACTTAGACATTAACGAAGTAGACTAAGTCGCTCAAAGTTGTATCGAGCCTTAGTTTTCCTACGCTTTGTAATGTGTGGCCTTGTATCGCTTTTGTTGCATGCTGTCTGTTTGAGCGCTCTTATTTTTGGAGTAGTAGCTATGCATGTGTACATTGGCGTACAGTTGCATTTTTATTTTTCGGGCACAGCTGCCAAGACCAACCCCGTCAGCGCCCACAGTAATGCGTCACCTTTATGTGATGTGTATATCTGTGGCTTTGACCCGAGTACAGGATCGGCAGTCAGTTACCCTTCACCCCGGTAGATATCCCAGCCCCGGTGCTATATAAAGGCCAGTTCGTGACCTTGCCAAGCACCCCTCACCTTTGCGCGCAGCACCCACAGCCATTCCTTGCCATGTCGACCCCTAGTATTTATCTGAGAACCCCAGACGCAACCCCCGGTAGTTTTGTCAAATTATTGTGGGACTTTACCTGCAGTACTATGAGCGCCACCCGTCCACCCCAGTACGAGTTGCTCAAATCGAGGATCACTCCATCCACCTCGAAATATTGGGCAGTGGTGCACATCCCTCCCGCCTACCCAAACCAAGATCCAACGGAAGTCTCCTTCGTGGGGAAATCCATGCCGACTCCGCATATGGCTATAGAAGCTGCTGCGTACGAGGCGCTCACTCGTCTTCGATTCGCAGTACCCTATGCCAGCGAGCGAGGATACTATTATTTTCCGAGTCGTGCAGCACCCGGAGAAGTTGCATCTTTTCCCAGTGGGCGCATTGAGAGAGATCCAGTACTGGCCAACCTTGCCCAGTACGTCATCGCTCAGGAGCGTTTAACTCAGCGAGTAATGGGTTATCTCCAGAGCCTCGCTGATTTAAATCCTCGGATCGCTATTGGCAGACCACTGAGGCCTGACCAAGAAGGGCGCATTCATCGACTGGTCAACCCGCTTCCCCCGATAGAAGAGAAGTGTGCCCCAGTGCCAGAGGCATTTTCTCAGGACCCTGTCTTTTTACCATTTTCCATGTAAACGCCTCCGATGTATTTATCGTCCCAGTACGTGTATTTATGTATCACAGCATGTTCGTAAAAAAATTTGTGCGACGGATCCGATTTTCCTTAGTTCCTGTTTTGTGAGCAGTTTTACTGCTGTTAGTTTTGTGTTAACTATTTTTTTTTCTCTCGCAACGTGTTTTTGAGGAGATTTCTTTCCCCGAGTTACTGCCGCGTATATATATATTTTCACGACATAGATTTTTATTCGCGCAGCATCGTAACAGCAGACTCTCAGTAGCCACCACTCGACCTCGAGCGCCATTACAAATCCCTGAGCACATTTTTGCGCCTATCTAACCATACTCGAGGACACCACAGTCTCAGTAAGAGAGATTTGTGAGCGTTCATTCGAGCGCGAGCTGCCCCAGCACTCCGACAGCAGTTAGCCCCGAGGCCGCGCCTAATCCACGTGATCACCGCCACCGCGAAGAGCTAACACTCGAGCGGCAGCATCACGACGATCATCCAGGATCATCGCGCACAGGAGCACGGAGAACCCCAGCAGCACCGCCAAGCCTCCACACACCAGGACCACATACCAGTCCGACATTGCCTCCGCCATTAGAGCCTCGGCTCGAGCTCCTGCCAGCAGCTATGGAGGAGAAGGATGGAGAAGTGGAAGCGAGGCCAGGTGTGAGGAATAAGAGAGGAGCACCGCGATCGTTTTATAGCCCGAGATCGGTGTATGGTGGGCGAGGTCCACCAGCGCCACTCGTCGCTCGGCCGCCGGTGTTCCGAGGCGAGTCCGCGAGCAGTGCCGACAGTGCCCTGGCCCGCGAGGTGAGTGCACGCTGCCCCGGCAGCTAGCACGCCGCGCACTACCACGGTACGGCCTCGATGCCCTACGAGCTAGGCATCGCCGGTGGAGGAAGCGCGGGAGAGCGCGCGAGAGAGAGAGAGCCAGAGGAAGGAGAAGAGGCCGACAGTGGGCCCTGGGCCCACCTGTTAGCCAGAGAGAGCACTGTGCTCTCGAGTGCGACCAGCGTATTTTAAGTAATTTAGAATTTATTCTAAATTACTGTATCCCGTAGAAATATCTCGTTTTTCCCCGACCGTGGATTTTTCCACACTACGCCAGTGTACCACACTGTGGTTTTACACCACTTATTGCCCTCTCACTGTAGCCGTTTTGTTTTTGTGCATTTGAAGGATTTCTTTGATAAAAACAATTTTATTTCAAAACAAATCCTTGTTCAAAACAACTTTTAACAAATCTCGAGGACGAGATTTTTCTTAAGGGGGTAGTGTTCTGACACCCAAAATTTTGGCCTTGTTTTTATTGATTAAAATGTTGCCAGGAAATAAAACTTTTCCAATTGTCAAGTTTTACCTTTTGTGATTTTGGATTTATACCTCTTGTGGGAAAAACCTTCAAAGGTATTGTTGGACTTGATTTCTCTCTATAATAAAACAATTATTTATTCAGTGGATTCAAATGTTGCAAGATTTATTTTCTCAAAACTTTGCTCTTATAAAATGTTTTCTTTTGCATTTGGAGCCCATTTGCACTACAACCATTTGATAAATGCTTCTAAAAATTCCACCAAAATTTGGGGATGTCATGTGATGGTTCCACGTCACTTTTATGCAAAAATACCTTCTGGCCATTGGAGATTTTGAGCTCTTCACCAACTTTTCCAATCTGGTCCAGTAGGCACTTTTGCACTGCAACCCATTTAAATATTCTTCTAAAAATTCTTCCAAGTGTTTGGAGATGTCAGTGGATGCATACCATTCTTCTTCAAGCAAAAACCCAGTGATGTTCCTTGGAAAATTTGAGTGGATCAGCCTCTTTTGCATTCTGGTCCAAATTGGTGATTTGTACTGCAACCTTAATTTTCCTTGCTCTAGTAACCTTGAGCTTTTTCCTACTAGTAGCCCTCCCTACCAAAGTCTTAAGTCCAGGAGATTGGGCTCATTGGAGGTTTTGAAGTGCATGCTTTAAACCCTTTTTCTTTCTGTCCAAAACTGGAGTTTTGCAAAACTTTATCAACTTTCTGTTTTTGCCAAACTAACCTTACCACCATCTCCTGCATCTAAAGAGACACTGATCTGGAGATTTTGGCCACTCCAAGAGATGCCTAAGTGCATCTGGCATTCTGTCGAACACCTGGTGTGCACAGTCATTTTGGCAAGCTCTCTGGTTTACATTGTGGACTTGAACCCCTGGCCTATCCACCTTGTCCACTGAGCGCCTTGCTACCCCTACCTCCATCCTGTGCAGTGCCAGCTCCACCCTCGAGCTCTAGAGCGCGCTGGCATTTCGTCGAGCAGGTGCCGTGCGTGCTCTGGGCGCGCCCAGAGCGCACGTTTTGCACGCGCGCGCACTACGCCGACAAGCCGCACTGCCGCCCTCGTCGCGTCCCATCTCTGACCCCTGCTCGTCTGCCGAACCCCGCCAGGCACTCGCCCTCTCTCCAGTACACTCCAAGCTCCCCCTGGCACCCTGCAGCGCCGCCTTGGCAGCACGCCGGCGTCGGCAGCAGATTCCGCCGCGGACAGCGCCGCCCAAACCACCAGCGCACGCCAGCTGCTTCGGAGCACAGGCCGTGCTTATCCTCCCGCTCATCGGAACGCGTTCGTCGCCGCCACGATGCCCTGCCACTACAGCAACGGCTGTCGCCGGCGATCCTATCTTCTGCCGCCACGACCCGACCTCGAGCGCCTATATAAAGGGTCCCCGAGCTCGTTCCAGGCTTCAGACGACATCAGACACTTCCCGTGAAACTCCCCTAGCAGTAGATTGACCGGAGAGGACCGTCCTCCCCAACTCCGGCCGGCTCGGCCGCCGCCAAACTCCGGTGCGATTCGTCGCAACCAGCCACCCTTTCGCCCAGCTAGCGCCACCAGAAGCTTCCTATGGTTCTTGCGGAGCTGCCCAGCTACTCAACTTCGATCGGAGACCACCGGAGCACCAAAGTCACTTCACCACCGTAGCTTTTCCCCGCCGCGGAGCTCGCCGCCGGCGATTCCTTCCACCTCCGACGACCCATCAACCACCCAAAGGACCGCCTCGGTCTAGCCGTTCCGTTCCCGCCCTTGGATGCCCGTGAGGCACTGCCGTTCGTCGACGGCGATCGCCGGAGCCTCGCTCCCGTCGGGCAGAAGAGAGGAGAAGGAGGAAAGAAACGGTCAAACCTCACTAGTGGGCCCTCTGGACCCACTGTCAGTGACCCACGCGGCCACTCTCTCTGTTTTAATGGAAGCACGAAGATCTGAAGTACGTCTCTTCTGTTTTGAAAACGTATTCTTCCCCGCAGCGTTTTTCCTTTTTTCTGTTTTTATTAAAACAGAAGTTTGACTAAGGTTTGACTGGATATAACTTTTAAAATAAAACTCCAAATGAGTTGATTCTTTTTCCTACCTCTCTCAAATTTCATCTAGTTTATTTTAAGATTTATTTCAAAAATATTTGAGACAGGTTTTGGTACTGTGTTTGAAATATTTGTTATTTGTGTATTTTGCAAAATAGGATTTTTTGAGGGAAAAGGAATGCTTCCAATAAGTGCATCCTTTGCATACTCTTGAAGGCAAGCATTTCTGAACTCTGGCATAATATTTTTTTGTGGTGTTTGGATGCGATCACAACACCTTTTGACTTGGAGTATGTGATAGCTTTATGTATCGATATGGTCTCGTGCATGAGTGCACTTTGGAGTTGTTTTGTGGTCAGCAATGGATACACTAGTGATTTGGGTCATCCTCGTGAGCTTCTCTTGCACACCGGTAGGAAGCCGGGAAAGTCGTGGTCTTGGGTAGGCACGAGCTTGTCCCTAATCCCTCGTCGTGACGAGTATGCCCGGCATAGCATGGTGAGGCTCGAGGAGTGGTGATTTATTTCACTAGTGGTAATGTTGTTGGTGGATACTTGGACCACCTGAGTCGGTTGTAGACCGAGTCTTGATCAATAGCTTCCTTTTTATTGGTACCACCACTTGTCCCTGCAGGGGACAGGGTATGGTTCAGTAGGTTGTCAACCCCTTTCCAAAGCACACACCGTACAGAGAGGCTATGATGAGGGTCCCATGGCCATGGATTAAAGCCAGTCATCCGGTCCGGGGGCATGGGTGTTTCGGTTGTAGCCGAAGGGGATAGCTTCCCCAGTTTGCGCGCGGTATAAATTTTGTGATCCCATGCTACGTCGAGGTTGTAGCCTCCCCACTTAGAGTTTTGCTTGGTAGTGCTTAGCGGCGACTAACCCCTAGCATAGAGGTCGAGTGTACGTTTCTCTGTTCCTTTTCATCCTCTTTGGTTCACAGGGTACATGGACATTCCTGCAGAGCTGTTTGGAAGAAAGAGAACAGGCCGGCGCTCCGGCCTCGGCAAGCCAAGGTTGCCGGGGGCTGCAGATACAAGAATCCAACCACGGCAAGCCAAGGCTGCCGGGGGCTGCAGTTTCAGATAAGTCTTTTATCCTCTATTGTGCATTTCCGTATGAAGTTGGGACATATGAAACCTCGTTTTGCTCCTAGACCACCGTGCTCCCCCTTTCTCCTGTACCCAAGTCCCTGGGTCGGAACCGGGTTGTAGTCGCAGTGATGAGGAAATAAACGAGGGGCCTAACTCTACTTCGGCCCTGCCTCCGCCAAGGGTGTGAGAATGGTCGACTGAAGTAAAGGGACGGCAAGGCCTGTTGCTGGGCTACAATGTTCATCTTAAAAATAACAAGGATTTATTCCTTGGCATGGGCCTCGGTCACGCACAAAAAACCCGGCAAACACCCTTTTTCATTAAAAACATCCCATACAGGTACAGTTCATATGGAATAAAAAACATGAGCAAGGGGATTACAAGTCTTAAAATTAACAAGTGCTCGCGGGCTTACAAACTAAAAAGAGATAAGATGCCCGTAATCCCTTTCTTGTCCCTCTCCTCAGAAGGTGGAACAAGATGGCGGGAGGGCAAAAAGAGCGCCTAGGAGAGGTACGAGGAGCAGAAGGCACCAAGAGAACATCCCGGTGCCGGGAGAGGAGCTGGAAGATGAGGCAGCGGGCTGACAATACGTGATGAAGGCGTCGGTGCCCGCGTGCTCCGGCTTGACGGCCGCCACCCGCCTTCTTCGCCTTCCTCGACCCTCCTACGCCAGCCGCCCAAGGAGGCGGCGGGGAACGCACTGATGGAGAGCTTGACGAGGAAGGCCCTCGGCAGGGCGCGTGGCCGAGGGAGGGGCGACGCGGTCAGCCGGAGTAGAGGTCAGCGTCCCGCCGCTCGACACCCTCGTCGTCACTGTCGCTGTCCTCCTCGTCACTCCCACTTGAGGAGGAATCTTCATCGTTAGAGGAGCTCTCCACGCAGCACTTTAGGCGAGTTCCAAGATCTCCAAAGACCTTGACGGAGAGAAGGTCGTTCTCCATTAACTTGAAATAGAGAACGAGCCCCGCCGTCAGGCTATGGACACGAGCAAACGTCTTCCATCCGTGACGGAGGTACATGACGTGAGGAGCAGGGAAGTCGACGTCGACCCGCGTGCTGCCGTTCCCACGGCCCCTCATGTGCAACCTGAGGGTCTGGGGCGGATCGAGCTCCATCTCCCGAGAAAATGGAGTGGGGAGACGAAGACGACGACGCGGTGGCCGGCGCAGCCTGATGAAGAACTCACAGGGTTGGTCCCTGACGTGGCCCTCCATCGGGGGAGGCATCGCTGGCGGAGGCAAGGAAGGTGCGCTGCCCCATCCCGCTCTTCCCCGAGCGCCACGGCAACCTTGGCCTCGCCCCCTCCCCTTTCCTCTCGTAGCCGGCTCCGCCGCCGCGAGCCCTTGAGAAGGAGGGATGTGCTGTCGAGCAGCGACCCTCGCCGCCTCCTCTCGCCATGGCAGATGGAAGAAAGAAGCCGAAGTGAATGGAGGCGGATGGTGAAAGGATGTGGGATGCCATCCCCCTCCCCCTTCTTATAAAGAGGCGGGGTCGGGGCTCGGCCGCCACACTCGACCAATCCGGCCATCGGGGGCGCAGGGAATCAAGACCGACCCGCTGCCCCAATCAGCTATGGCCCGGTTTCCTGCCTCCACCGCCTGCCACCTGCATGGGGGACACGTGGCGAGCAAGCAGAATCAAGGGGACGGGTGAGGCGACCGTTCCCCACCCCGTGATCGTGGGGGCGCGGACGCCTTGAAGACCGCGACCCGACTGCACTCAATAAATGAGCCGCACCTCTGCGTCTCCCTCTTTTTATGGGGAAGGCGCGAGCCGCCTCTTTACCGCGACATGACGCATGCATGCGGAGACCGCCCCACACATGACCCCCACGTCACGCACGACCCTCCACATCGCGCGTTCAACGCGGGTCGTGGGGAAGCGCAGCAGACGAAAAAGTTACTGCGGTAAAATCCGTCCCACCTGCCCGCGCACCGTTCTGGGCCTAGCCCAACAACGCGTCACGCTTATGTGTGGCCCAGGCCCGGGGGCTCCTGTCGTTGTACAAAAGTAGGGGCTCTCCTTTTGACCCCTATACTTGTGCACGGGCAATCAGAGCCGCGCCCGCGACCACACTTAGCAGGGCAAAGGAGGGAGGCCGGAGCACAAGACAACCAAGGCAACGCCAAGACCAGAGATACAAAGAGCAGAGGAACGAGGTGGACACCCCCGGGAAGACCCTTGCCGGGGCGGCCTCCGCGGCCCCGGCAAGAGCCTTGCCGGGGCAACTTGCCCAACACCAGCAGAGCGAGCCACCCTTGAGCCCAAGGGTTCCAAACGCTGCCAACAACTACATTGGAACCAAGGCTCGGGAGGCACCTCCGTGGTGGCATGCAGGTCTTTGTCAAGATCATAAATACATGAGATCAGATGAGGACCAGAAGATGACGTCCCTCGGCGGGATCCTAGCCGAGGAAATCCACAAGGCCCCCGGCAAGATCCTTGCCGGGGACGACCATGACGCCCCGGCAATACCCTTGCCGGGGGCCCTGGCAAGACCCTTGCCGAGGGCCCTGGCAAGACCCTTGCCGAGGACACCAGCGGGGCCGCAGCCAGGCCCACGTCTGCCAAGATGCCACCGCCGTCCCCATGCAGCTGTTAGCTCAACCAGCTGGGCAGGCACGTGCGTGGCAACGAGCGACCTCTACACCGACCCAGCAAGCACCTGCGTAGTGGCATGCGAGTCTTCATGAAGTCTCCACCACCGCACCAGCCCAGCAGCCAGCCAACATGGCGCAGCAACGCCTCATCAGCTCGGACGCGCGTCGGAACCAGTCGAGGCAGCGACAGCTGGGACATGCTTTCTTGCCATCCCCGATAAAGCAAGGGGGCACGTCGGCAGCGCATTAAATGCGTGTGTCCGACGGTGCCAAAGGATAGACTCATCCACTATACACCTTTCCACCTCTTGTGTGCCACTGTGGCAACCCCTTTTGCCTATAAAAGGAGGCCCGAGGCGACCAGGAGAAGGATTCGGATCTTTTGGGCAAGTCACACCCCGTAGCTAGCTCAAGAACACAAGAACACTGAAATACACCCACCAAAGCAGGACTAGGGTATTACGAATCTTCGCGGCCCGTACCTGGGTAAACGATCCGTGTGCTTCTTGTCAGACCCGCTCTTTGCACAACCCCGCGCCCGCCAACCGTAGAAGGGATCCCAGGGATTCCATAGGTGTCGATTTCCCCCGACACCCTTACAGAATTACTTCTCTTACAGATAGTTGTCAAAGAAAACCTTGTGTGGTTTGTCCCGCTCCTGCTGCGCCGTCGTCCACCCAAGCTCAGCTGCTCCAACGACAGAAGGGTCCAGCACAGCAGGGATCCTGCCTCCAGACTATCTTTCGCCGCCTCGGATCTTCTTCCCCGCCGCCGACAGCCATGACAACTGCATTACCATCATCAACCGAGCAGATGACCTCGAGGACTACACGGGTCTGCTAGAGAGGTCGCACTCTTTCGTGTCTGCTTACGTTATGCATCACTTAATATTACATGCTACTTTATCGTCCTGTTCACCGATTAGACTCTGAGTCAGCTCCAAACTAATGGTCAAACTTGAGTTTTTAAATGGTTGTGGGGTACATATCGGGGCCGCAATCAATAGTATCCATCTACTATCTGGTTAATCTCTGGTGTGTACTATGAGTTTTATGTTGGGTTGGAAACAAACAGTAAAGAAGCCATTATCTATATTTTTTAACTGAAGCCATTATCTGCCTGCTATCATTGGTTTTGGGTCTATCCACAGGTTTCTACCATCACTCTGGATTTCTGCATGCACTCCTTACATAATCTCACTATGTTTTATTCCTATGCATGTCAGTTATTGTACACAATGGAACTGAACATGTAGAGCAAAAGAGACGAGCCTTGCATGGCAATAAAATTTCATGCAGACATCGCTCCATGGTAGGCGCAAAGGCAGCCCCCCTCCACCCATTTCGGATTGTAATCGAGAGGAAGATATCTGTTCTGAGGGGGATTCAGAAGGAGAAGACCACTCCTATTTACCCCCTGAGGTCTTTGCTCTAACTTGGCATGCTGATGTTGGCTATATCATGCATATGGTGTCTTGCATTGCTTACTTTATACATCAAATATGTCAACTGCTTAGTTTAGACATGCTTTGTGTGAATGCCATCTGTTTAGTTTATTCATCGTTTATGTGAATTATGCAACGCCATCTTGTTTAGCCAGGCATCATATATGTGAATTTTGCAATGCCATCCTGCTTAGCGAGTCATCTTATATGTGAATTATATCAGGCCATCCTTTTTTTCCGTTACATATTACATTTGTCAATAATGTTAGTACATTCAACTACTCTTCGTGTGCATCAGCCATTTGACATGGTGATGGAAAATTCTGGAGTGGAAACAAGGTCTTCAGAGCAGACTATGCTACCTGACAAAGCGCATATCTCGCTGGTTACGGATAGCTCCTCAGAGGAGGATTCAGAGATAGATGACCAGTCCTATTTCCCTCCCGAGGTGTATGCTCTAACTTGGCAGGGTTATGTTGCTCATATCATGCGTATAGTGTCTTGCATTGCTATGTCATTTGATTAGTTTAGACATGCTTTGTGTGAATGCCACCTGTTTAGTGTATAATTACCATATATGTGAATTATGCATTGCCATCTTGTTGCAAGACATTATATATGTGAATTATGCAATGATATCTTGTTGCAAAGGCATTATATATGTGAATTATGCAATGCCATGTTGTTGAGCCAATCATCATGTATGTGAATTATATCATGCTATCATTTTTTTGTATTATGTGTTCCATTTGTCGACAACGTTTGTATATTCAACTACTCTTCCTATGCATCAGCCATTTGAAGCGGTGATGGAAGTATCTGGAGTGAATACAAGGTATTCAGAGCCGACAATGCTACATGCTGAAGCAGACATCTTGATGGATACAGAGAGCTCCTCAGAGGAGGAAGAGACTGATGACCGGTCCTATTTCCCCCTGAGGTCTATGCTCAAACTTGGTAGGGTTATATTACCCATGTCATGCATGTTGTCTTGCATTTCTTAGTTTTTACATCATATATGGATTGCCATCTGCTTACTTGCTTACTATATAAATCATATATTTGAATTATATCATGACATCATGTTTACATACACAACATCTATCTGAATTATGGCATGGCAACCCATTTAATAAAGACATCATATAGTTATATCATCTCATCCTGTTTAGTGTTTACAGTCATCATATTTTAAATTATGTCATTCTATCCGGGAATTATATCATGCTATCATGTTTCCATAGGCGGCATGTATGTGAATTATGGCATGCCAACCTATTTAATAAACACATTATATAGTTATATCATGTCATCCTGTTTACATAGTCATCATTTTTGAACTATGTCTTTCCATATTTTTTAGTTAGCCATCATAATGTGAAATTGTGTCATGCTATCCTGTTTAGTTAGCCATCATATATGTGAAATTGTGTCATGCTATCCTGTTTGGTTAGACAACATAAATGTGAATTATTTCATGCCCTCTATTATTCCCCACTATCCATTGCACCTGTCTATCATACAATGTCTGTACATTCAATTACTTTTCTTGTTTATCAGCCATTTGAATTGGAGAGGGTGATGGCAGTATCAAAGGGAGTAACAACACGGTCTTCAGAAAAGATAGTGCTACCAGTTGATGCAGATAGAACCACGGTTGTACTTTCCCAAGAACCAGCCCCACCAGACATAACCCAGACTCTCGCAGATTGTACCCCTACCCAGTTGGATAGAGAACCAGCTACACCCCTTCTAACCCCAACCCCAGCAGATAGTAACCCAGTTCCAGTTGACACAGCACCGTCTCCACTACAGAGCACCCAAACACGAGCAGTTAGTAAGGGAACTGCAGTGCCCAAAGCACGAGGACCACCACTCCGAATCCCAACTCAACGCTTAAAGGAGAAGAAGAATTGTTCTCAGGTCAGGTTCTGTAGCTATGGTTCATACTCCTTTGCTCTTGCATCATTGTATTTGCTCAGACCAACTATTTTCAAATTTGAAGGATGGAATTGAAACTCCAATGGCGCAACAGGTATGTTTTAAACATGTTTCTTTAACTAGTCTGCTATTGTAACTTGCTCTATGTGGATTTTAGTTTCAATTGAATAAACAGTTATGTTCTCATGTCATGCACATTACAAGTGTTGTTATTGCTCTATAGTTTCCCACACTTATATTCTGTCTATTCTGCTTTGTCTTGAACAAATATTATTTGAACTGTGTCTCTATCTTGATTTGGCAACAAAAACTAGAATGATATAGACCATAAAGTGACCATGGTACATAGATATATGTTTGTTTCATGCTATTATCTTGTGCACTTTACTACTGAACTGATTTACCAAAATGAGTTTCATATACAACATGGTAAACCTGTGATGTGTCTGCTTGTTTCTCTTTTAGAATGCGGACAAAATATTGGAGAACAGTACCCCGTTATGCAATGGTAAAGGAAGTAATGCAGATAAGGTTCAAGATAGTGAGACATCCCTGTTGGTCTCCAAGAAAGCTGATAAAAACTACCTTGATGACAGTGAGAGAACCCAAAAGTCATGTCTTGATGTAGTGTTCGAGTTACTGGCCACTACTACTGGCACAGGCTCTTCGAACTCGCTGCCTGAATCAGTTTGTCTTCTTGAGTCTCAGCTTAAAGTTGAAAGACACCGATTAGATGTGCTGCGACAAGAAGCTGAAGGACTGAGGAAGTCCCTGTAGAATTCAGATGCATACTTTCTGGTGCAATAGCAAGCGCTGGAGGATTTAAGCGCCAAACAAGAGAAAGTTAATAAGCTTGCTAAGCATCTTGCCAGCATTATGGGTACCCAGGGTATTGTTTCTTGAGATCTTCTGAAGTGGTTTCTATTCTGGACTTGTTTTGCTGCGGCGTTTATTTGCACTGGTCGCCAACTTTGACAACCAGTGTATATGATATGCTGCTTTGTTCCCTATATTTGCACTGGTGGCGAACTTTGATGCCCAGTGGATGTAATATGTGTAATAGCCGTGATAGCCTAGCCTAAGTTGCTTGCTTATTTATTTCCTTATTGTCTTGTTTATTTGTTTGCTTGTAGTCAGTGTTGTTCTTTTTCCGCGGTTTGCTAGTGGCCGCAATAACATATTTTTTAAAAGTAGGCCACAATAACCATGGGCTACATATTTACTGGAGTGACATTGGGCCTTCTACGGGCCGTAGAAACAATGGGCCTTCTACGGGGCGTAGAAACAATGGGCCTTCTACGGGCCGTATCATCAATGGGCCTTCTACGGGTCGTATCATCAATGGGCCTTCTACGGGCCGTATCATCAATGGGCCTTCTACGGGCCGTATGATTGATTGCCCAAACATGGGCCAATAACATACCGCATTATGACCGTAAACGGGCTAGAGTTGGAATCGTCCGTTCATGGGCCGACCATAATGGGCCGTCGTTAATCAGTCGTATTTGATAACGCTATGAAAACGGCCCAACGTATTAACGGGCCACAAACGGGCCGACTGTAACCATGGTCTGAATTTGGCCCACAAGCACAAATGACAGTAACGGGCCGTAAGTAACCGAATGTTGGAAATGAGCCCAAGAATAAATGGGCCCTTAGAAGGCCGAAAGATAACATGGGCTGGAAATAGCCCAACGGTATAATGGGCTGTTAATGGGTATAAAGTGATACACTATTCATTACGGGCCAGTTTCACCACGGGCCATTAATGGGCCAAGAGTTACAAAGGGCCTCATATGGGCCGAAAGACTTCATGGGCTATACATGGGCCAGAAGTTAAAACAGGATGGAATCATATTGGACGGCCCAGATGACGCTACTGGGCCTAATTCGGATAGGTCGTAACGGGCCCTGGGTTAGCGGGCTGTAAATGGGCTATATGCGAACAGGCCGTTAACAAGCTTTCCGTGGGCCGGCCTGCCACCTTTTTACCATGTCAAACGGGCCGGCCTTTTCACAGGAATGGGCCTCTGTTGGGCTGTGCCATGTGTCGATGTATCATAGGCGCCTTCGGTCCAATGAGTGGATGACATCTGTCCCAACCGTGAGCCGGCACGTGTTTCCTCCAGCCAATGATGATTTTACACGTGGAAAATCCCCATTGGTCGGGGCTATTAACGGGTTATCGGATCCAAAACCGGACCCGATAGCGTAACGGCGAGCCGTTACGGTGGATGCCACGTGTGGGTCACCCTTGACGAAAGCACTTCTATGACGCGGGATTTATTGTCTTGGAAGTGGACACTTCCGTGATGATATTTTTGGTAATGTCATGGAACACTTCTACGACAGCACAAGTATGACTATCTTGATTCTGTCATAAAATCTTCATGGATGTACATGCATGACAGAAAACGTGACCTACTATGACAAACACGTATCATAACGGAAGTGTATTTTTTTGTAGTGAGGGTTGTGTTACTAGGTGTATATAGTACGTGCCAAAGGGGGGTGACCGGCATATATATATACATCTGGGCTATTCTGTTTCGCGTAACAGAATATTATTCTGTTACCCTACTTCAACTGACGTAGTTTGCAGGTTGGACTGACGTGGTTTTCTACTTGAACCGATCTTCCTACGTGTACAACGGGCGGAAACAGGGGATGCAACATGGAGCTTCCGGGCGTTCTCCGGCATGGTGCTGCGGGCCATTCATTGCCAGAGGAGACATGTAAGGGGTTCCGCACGTGCGCGCGCTCACCTGGTTGTGTTTTGCAATCTCAAGTCACGGAGGTGACGGCGTGGGCATTTGGCGGCGGACGTGTTTTGGGCGTTGGTGTTTACCTGGTGTTCGTAGGCCTCAATTTTACGTCCGGTTTGTTGTTTTGGACGTGAGAATTATCGGTGTGTTAGAGTTTTTGGAGATTAATTTCATCTGTAATTTCTGATTTCAAGTTTTGGTGTTCTTGGTCATTTTCCATGCCCGCCATGCAAATGTGTTCTTCTTTTTCTGTTGTTTTACTTTCGAATTGGCGTTGCAGGGAGAGATATGAGGATTGTATGAAAAGATTTTCGTTGTCAATTTTGCTCCTTTGAGTTGTTTGTACCCCGGATTCCCATGTTATTTGGTCGTCGGCGGAGGTGGTGTATGGCAGCTGACTGTAGCCTGTGATTTCTTGTAATCTGGTCAAACTATGTAATTAAGTTGCGTGTTTTTCATTATTGTTTGAATTGCTGCCATATGTGTAGTTGGACTGCTCCGTGTCAAAGTTGTCTTACTGTGCGTTGATATCGGAGTAAGTATTTTCTTCTGGCTGCCTACCCCATACCTCTGCACTTTGAGTATAAAGCCCGAGCCCTCTGTCACTTTCATTCCACCAGCTGCAACCAAAGAAAAGCGAGATGGATCCTGTGCTGGGAGAGGTCACAGAGGAGGAGGGGGATGCTGTCGATGTGAGGGCTGCAGTAGCGGAGCAGAGGAGGAGGAGGAGGCGTAGGCACTGGCAGATGGCACGACGTGCTGCCGAGGAGGAAGTGGAGGCAGACTTCAACAGACGCCTTGCGCGCGAGGTGATGGATACTTGCAACTCCAATGAACTGGAGCTTCTTTTCCCAGAGGGCAGGGGAAGGAACCATATTCAGATCATCAGTTGGGCTAGGGCGAGAGCAGCCACGGCTCCACATTCATCCACCAGAGCCAAATGGTGTCGTTTCTTTGATCGTTATGACTGAAGTACTGAATATTATGTTTTTAAGATTGTGTTGTGAGGGAGCAGATGTTTGAATGACTAAATGAAGTCAACTGTCTACCTCTGAATGTGTTGTTTTATCTGCATATGTTTGTTATGTGCAGTTTTTGAACTGTTGGTTTATCTGAAGTTGAACTGATTTGCGGTCAAATGTTGCATGGCTTGTATAATAACTATTTCCTACCAGCTGGCTTCCCACCTGCCTATTTATTATTTTTATAATCTACGAGTCTGCCTGGCTATAAATTCTATCCATCTATGTGTGGTGTGTGGCTCAGTCTCCCCATCCTTTTTCTTCCTTCTTCCAGGATCAGATCTAGGTTCCTCCCTCTTCTCTCCGTTGTTTTCTTCCCTGTTCCTGTGTCTTCCATGGAGGATTGTTCATGCAGATGTCTGGCAAAGACGACGTGCATAGCTGACGGCTGTGTGTACAAATCTGGTTTGGAGCTCACCGAGACTCGGCACCGTGGGCAACTTTCTTGTCTGTTGTATAGCAACCATGGGTTTCGTGCACCCTATGTTTGTCGTCTGACGGTTGGGGATTTGAAGGAATCATGGGTATGTGTTTCTATTCGTTTTTTTCTTCTTTTTGTAGGTCTCATTTTGAATCCCATGGACTGATCTGTAGTTTAATTTTATTAATAGTTTGTCTATAATTTTTACTTGGTTTTGTCAGAATTTAACAGTAGAGATTTGTGTGTGTATTTGTTCATTACTTAACAGTTTTTATCCATTTTTGTGTAATCCTTGATCTGTTTTTTGTCAGATGTTTTTACTGTAGGTGTATTGATATGTATATTTCTTCAGTTTAGTCAGTTCATATGACTAGTTAGTTTGGTGTTTTTGTTTTGGTTCAGATTTTTTTCTTTTCAGTTTGTTATGCAACCGTTCCTAGATCTGTGTAAAAATTCAGTTATGTCAGGTGTTCACTTTGTTTTTTACTCCCATGCCCATTTGCAGAAAATGTCACCCAGGATCAGGATTATTGCTCCTAGTTCCGGGATACCGAAGATGGGACTTCAGACAAAAACGGGTATCAGTTGATGGAAGTTGCCTACCACAACGACTTTGATGGTTCCATCAACCTAACTACTGGGTGGAATGAGTTTGTGGCAGAGTCTGGATTTGAGGATG
Organism: Aegilops tauschii subsp. strangulata; assembly: GCF_002575655.3. NCBI lineage: Eukaryota > Viridiplantae > Streptophyta > Magnoliopsida > Poales > Poaceae > Aegilops > Aegilops tauschii. The sequence goes on from NC_053037.3 coordinate 375,020,532, forward strand.
GTGATGTGGTTATGGTTATGTTCTCCAGGGAAGATGACTCTCTGATGTTCAGAATTTATGTGATGTAGGTTTAAATGTGGCAAATGACGCCGGTTGTGAGATTTGTGTGTGTTTGATTATGTTGCAGTATTTTTTTCTTTAAAACATTTGCATGTGAGATGGTCGAGTTCTATGGTATTATCAGATGGTTTGGAACAATTTATGTAATGCTTTCCTTTTTTTGCTCAAGCATAACTGTTTTTTATATATTCTTTATATTTGAACTGGAATAATTATAGTTGAACTCATGGGCATCCTTTCTTTTGACTGGGATATTTTCATGTACATAGCTCGCAGACGAAAAATATACGCTGATGATGTTTGTAGGACCCCTTTTGGGTTTTTAGTTTGCTGAACTTACATGCTGTTAATGATAGTACTGAACTATCTAGGTTGTCAATAGCCAATCGCATTTGTTTGTTGTATAGCATTTTTTCTTACTTTTTTACATGAATTTTAGAGCACAATTTTTCTTTTTCCAGTTGAATGGTGATAGTTCTAGTATTTTTACAAATAAAAAGAATTTAATCTTTGCTGCACAGTACTAATTTTACTTCAACCTTATGAATATTAGTAGTTGAACTTTTTATAAATTTGTTTCTGAAATTTTTATTACAATCTTCTATGTTTAATTTTCCAAAAAAGTATTTTTTTTATTTTTTTAGTTCTTACAATTAACATGTGTTTGAACTTTTTACATTATTTGCTTTGAATTGACTTCTTTTGAGGTTTTTTTAAAATTATCTGCATTTTTCTTTTGGTTGTGCGTGATCGGCTGGAATTTTGTAATGGGGTGAACTACTGTGTTGGGCCATCCGCCTGAGTCATTGTTTTCGGCCCAGATAGCTCGTCCACGCGGCTGTCTAGTGTGGCGTGCGCGTGCGCTATACATTTAGTCCCACCTCGCTAGTCGAGGGGGCTCAAGACCTGTTTATAAGTGCAGCCGAGGCTCACTGGTCGAACTCCTCTGAATACTTACCTAGCGCTTATACACGGCGCTCGCCCTCTGTCATGACCTGTGGGCCCTGGTCGGCTGGCCCTGCATTGTGCGGATTACTAGGGATTCGTCCACTGGCTCGAGTTCAAGTATCTAGCAGCGTCAGGGCCCGCACCTGTCCTGGGGCGGTCAATTTTTTCTTTTTTGTTTGTTTGAATCTAGTACTTGACTCCACGAGTAACGTGGACTGATACTTTTTGTTCTAGTTCTTGTGAGTTGTGTGTAAGTGTAATCTATAATATTTTTAATTCTTAGACATTTTTCTTTCTAGCTATTATGATTTTTTTGCCCAATATAAGCATTTTTTTAAGTACTAAATATTGTCCTCTACTTGAACTGACATCTTTTTTTTCCCTTGCTTTCTCTTTGTTGTCATTCTTTCTCACAATTTTTTTGGATCTTTTAATGAATATCTGGGTGAGATATATAGGGACCGCATCGAGTGGCATATTTGTACTGATAGATTTTTTGTATGTACTGAAGAACATCTATCTTTTTTAGGGGTGTGTGGGTGAGTGGCGTGGTGCTTGTGTGGGGGGAAATAGGATAAGCGCACTGCGCCTATCAAACAAGCGCACTGCCGCGTTAGCGCGAGGCCGAGCCGGGGGGGAGGGGGTCGGGACCCCCCATCCCCCATCCTGGCGAGGCCGAGCCAGGAACGAGCCGTAGCAGGCGACGACGCGGCGTGCCACGGCGTCGCATGCGGAGGCAAGTCCGTAACATGACTTGCCCCCGCACCGCACCGCACCGAGGGGCATAGTTGTACTGACACATCTTCCTTGTATGGACTTGCCCCCATTATCTTATCTTTTTAGGGGGAAAACCAGCACCGCACCGAGGGGCATAGTTGTACTGACACATCTTCCTTGTATGGACTTGCCCCCATTGTCTTATCTTAGGGGTGTGTGCGTGCTTGTGTGGGGGGCACAGAATAACCGCACTACGCCTGTCAAACGAGCGCACTGCCGCGTTAGCGCGAGGCCGAGCCGAGGGGGGCCCTCCTCCATCCCGGCGAGGCCGAGCCAAGAACGAGCCGCATGCGGAGGCGAGTCCGCAACATGACTTGCCCCCGCACCGCAACGCATCGAGGGGCATAGTTGTACTGACACATCTTCCTTGTATGGACTTGCCCCCATTATCTTATCTTTTTTAGGGGAAAAACCAGCACCGCACCGCACCGAGGGGCATAGTTGTACTGACACATCTTCCTTGTATGGACTTGTCCCCATTATCTTATCTTCTTTTAGGGAAAAACCAGCACCGCACCGCAACGATGGGCATAGTTGTAGTGACACATCTTCCTTGTATGGACTTGCCCCCATTATCTTATCTTAGGGGTGTGTGGGTGCTTGTGTGTGTTGGGGGGGACAGAATAACTGCACCGCGCCTGTCAAACGAGCGCACTGCCGCGTTAGCGTGAGGCCGGGGGAAGGGGGAGGGACCCCCTCCCTCATCCCGGCGAGGCCGAGCCAGGAACGAGCCATAGCAGGCAACGACGTGGCGTGCCGCGGCGTCGCATGCGGAGGCGAGTCCGTAACATGACTCGCCCCCACACCGCACCGAGGGCATAGTTGTACTGACACATCTTCCTTGTATGGACTTGCCCCATTATCTTATCTTAGGTGTGTGTGGGTGCTTGTGTGGAGGGGGGAAACAGAATAACCTCATTGCGCCTGACAAACGAGAGCACTGCCGCGTTAGCGCGAGGCCGAGCCGGGGAGGAGGGGGTCGGGACCCCCCCTCCCCCATCCCGGCGAGGCAGAGCCACGAACGAGCCGTAGCAAGCGACGACGTGGCGTGCCGCGGCGTCGCATGCGGAGGCGAGTCCGTAACATGACTTGCCCCCGCACCGCACCGAGGTGCATAGTTGTACTGACACATGTTCCTTGTATGGACTTGCCCCCATTATCTTATCTTTTTTAGGGGAAAAACCAGCACCGCACCGAGGGGCATAGTCGTACAGACACATCGTCCTTGTATGGACTTTCCCCCATTATCTTATCTTTTTTAGGGGAAAACCAGCACCGCACCGCATTGAGGGGCATAGTTATACTGACACATCTTCCTTGTATGGACTTGCCCCCATTATCTTATCTTAGGGGTGTGTGGGTCCTTGTGTGTGGGGGGGGAACAGAATAACCGCACTGCGCCTGTCAAACGAGCGCACTGCCGCGTTAGCGCGTCGCCGAGCCGGGGGGAGGGGGTCGGGACCCCCCTCCCCCATCCCGGCGAGGCCGAGCCAGGAACGAGCCGTAGCAGGCAACGACGCGGCGTGCCGCAGCGTCGCATGCGGAGGCGAGTCCATTACATGACTTGCGCCCGCACCGCACCGAGGGGCATAGTTGTACTGACAAATCTTCCTTGTATGGACTTGCCCTCATTATCTCATCTTTTTTAACGGGAAAAACCAGCACCGCACCGAGGGGCATAGTTGTACTGACACATCTTCCTTGTATGGACTTGCCCCCATTATCTTATCTTAGGGGTGTGTTGGTGCTTGTGTGTGGGGAAACAGAATAACCGTGCTGCGCCTGTCAAACGAGCGCACTACCGTGTTAGCGCGAGGCCTAGCCGTGGGGAGGGGGTCCGGGACGCCCCCCCTCCCCCATCCCGGCAAGGCCGAGCCAGGAACGAGCCGTAGCAAGCGACGACGCGGCGTGCCGCGGCGTCGCATGCGGAGGCGAGTCCGTAACATGACTTGCCCCCGCACCGCACCACGGGGCATAGTTGTACTGACACATCTTCCTTGTATGGACTTGCCCCCATTATCTTATCTTTTTTAGGGGGAAAACGAGCACCGCACGGCACCGAGGGGCATAGTTGTACTGACATATCTTCCTTGTATGGACTTGCCCCCCATTATCTTATCTTTTTTAGGGGAAAGCCAGCACCGCACCGAGGGGCATAGTTGTACTGACACATCTTCCTTGTATGGACTTGCCCCCATTATCTTATCTTAGGGGCTTGTGAGTTCTTGTGTGGGGGGAAAACAGAATAACCGCACTGCGCATGTCAAACAAGCGCACTGCCGCGTTAGCGCGAGGCCGAGCCAGGGGGAGGTGGGTCGGGACCCCCCTCCCCCATCCCGGCGAGGCTGAGCCAGGAACGAGCCGTAGCAGGCGACGACATGGCGTGCCGCGGAGACAAGTCCGTAACATGACATCCCCCCGCACCGCACCGAGGGGCATAGTTGTACTGACACATCTTCCTTGTATGGATGTGCCCCCATTATCTTATCTTTTTTAGGGGGAAAACCAGCACCGCATCAAGGGGCATAGTTGTACCGACACATCTTCCTTGTACGGACTTGCCCCCATTATCTTATCTTAGGGGTGTGTGGGTGCTTGTGTGGGGGGGGAACAGAATAACCGCACTCCGCCTGTCAAACGAGCGCACTGCCGAGTTAGTGCGAGGCCGAGTCGGGGGGGAGGGGGTCGGGACCCCCCTCCCCCATCCCGGCGAGGCCGAGCCAGGAACGAGCCATAGCAGGCGACGACGCGGCGTGCCGCGGCGTCGCATGCGGAGGCGATTCCGTAACATGACTTGCCCCCGCACCGCATCGCACCGAGGGGCATATTTGTACTGACACATCTTCCTTGTATGGATTTGCCCCATTATCTTCATTTTTAGGGGAAAAACCAACACCGCACCGCACCGAGGGCCATAGTTGTATTGACACATCTTCCTTGTATGGACTTGCCCCCATTATCTTATCTTTAGGGAAAAACCAGCACCGCACCGACGGGCGTAGTTGTACAGACACATCTTCCTTTTATGGACTTGCCCCCATTATCTTATCTTAGGGGTGTGTGGGTGCTTGTGTGGGGGGGCAGAATAACCGCACGGTGCCTGTGAATCGAGCGCACAACCGCGTTAGTGCGAGGCCGAGCCAGGGGGAGGGGGAAGGGACCCCCCCTCCCCCATCCCGGCGAGGCCGAGCTAGGAACGAGCCGTAGCAGGCGACGACGCGGCGTGCCGCGGCGTCACGTGCGGAGGTGAGTCTGTAACATGACTTGCCCCCGCACCGCACTGAGGGGCATAGTTGTACTGACACATCTTCCTTTTATAGACTTGCCCCCATTATCTTATCTTAGGGGTGTGTGGGTGCTTGGGGGGGGACAGAATAACCGCACTGCGCCTATCAAACGAGCGCACTGCCGCGTTAGCGCGAGGCCGAGCCGAAGCCAGGAATGATACGTAGCAGGCGACGACGCAGGGTCGCATGCCGAGGCGAGTCTGTAACATGACTTGCTCCCGCACCGCACCGCACCGAGGGGCATAGTTGTACTAACACATCTTCCTTGTATGGACTTGCGCCCATTATCTTATCTTTTTTTAGAGGAAAAACCAGCACCGCACCGCACCGAGGGGCATAGTTGTACTGACACATCTTCCAATTATGGACTTGCCCCCATTATCTTATCTTTTTTTAGGGGAAAAACCAGCACCGCACCGCACCGAGGGGCATATTTGTACTGACACATCTTCCTTGTATGGAGTTGCCCGATTATCTTATCTTAGGGGTGTGTGGGTGCTTGTGTGGGGGGAAACAGAATAATCGCACTGCGCCAGTCAAACGAGCGCACTACCGTGTTAGCGCGAGGCCTAGCCGTGGGGAGGGGGGTCCGGGACGCCCCCCGTCCCCCGTCCCGGCGAGGCCGAGCCAGGAACGAGCCGTAGCAGGCGACGACGCGGCGCGCCGCGGCGTCGCATGCGGAGGCGACTCCGTAACATGACTTGCCCCCGCACCGCGGGGCATAGTTGTACTAACACATCTTCCTTGTATGGACTTGCCCCCATTATCTTATCTTTTTTAGGGGAAAAACGAGCACCGCACGGCACCGAGGGGCACAGCTGTACTGACATATCTTCCTTGTATGCACTTGCCCCCATTATCTTATCTTTTTTAGGGGGAAAACCATCACCGCACCGAGCGGCATAATTGTACTGACACATCTTCCTTGTATGAACTTGCCCCCATTATTTTATCTTAGGGGTGTGTGAGTGCTTGTGTGGGTGGGAAACAGAATAACCGCACTGCGCCTGTCAAACAAGCGCATTGCCGAGTTAGCGCGAGGCCGAGTTGGGGGGAGGGGGTCGGGACCCCCCCTCCCCCATCCTGGCGAGGCTGAGCCAGGAACGAGCCGTAGGAGGCGACGACGCGGCGTGCCGCAGCATCGCATGCGGAGGCGAGTTCGTAACATGACTTGCCCCCGCACCGCACCGAGGGGCATAGTTGTACTGACACATCTTCCTTTTATGGACTTGCCCCCGCACCGCACCGAGGGGCATAGTTGTACTGACACATCTTCCTTTTATGGACTTGCCCCCATTATCTTATCTTAGGGGTGTGTGGGTGCTTGTGTGGGGGGGAAACAAAATAACCGCACTGCGCCTATCAAATGAGCGCACTGCCGCGTTAGCGCGAGGCCGAGCCGAAGCCAGGAACGATCCGTAGCAGGTGAAGACGCGGCGTGCCGCGGCATCGCATGCGGAGGCGAGTCCGTAACTTGACTTGCCCCCGCACCACACCGCACCGAGGGGCATAATTGTACTAACACATCTTCCTTGTATGGACTTGCGCCCATTATCTTAAATTTTTTAGAGGAAAAACCAGCACCGCACCGCACCGAGGGGCATAGTTGTACTGACACATCTTCCTTGTATGGACTTGCCCCCATTATCTTATCTTAGGGGTGTGTGGGTGCTTCTGTGGGGGGGAAACAGAATAACCGCACTGCACCTGTCGAACGAGCGCACTGCCGCGTTAGCGCGATGCCGAGCCGGGGGGAGGGGGTTGGGACCCCTCCCCCTCCTCCATCCCGGCGAGGCCGAGCCAGGAACGTCGCATGCAGAGGCGAGTCCATAACATGACATGCCCCCGCAGCGCACCGAGGGGCATAGTTGTACTAACACATCTTCCTTGTATGGACTTTCCCCCATTATCTTATATTTTTTAGGGGAAAACCAGCACCGCACCGAGGGGCATAGTTGTACTGACACATCTTCCTTGTATGGACTTGCCCCCATTATGTTATCTTTTTTAGGGGAAAACCCAGCACCGCACCGAGGGGTATAGTTGTACTGAAACATCTTCCTTATATAGACTTGCCCCCATTATCTTATCTTAGGGGTGTGTGGGTGCTTGTGTGGGGGGGAAACAGAATAACCGCACTGCGCCTGTCAAACGAGCGCACTGCTGCGTTAGCATGAGGCCGAGCTGGGGGGGAGGGGGGGAGGGACCCCCCTACCCCATCCCGGCGAGGCCCAGCCAGGAACGAGCCGTAGCACGCGACGATGCGGCGTGTCGCGGTGTCACATGCGGAGGCGATTCCGTAACGTGACTTGCCCACGCACCGCACCAAGGGGCATAGTTGTACTGACACATCTTCCTTGTATGGACTTGCCCCCATTATCTTATCTTTTTTAGGGGAAAAACCAGCACCGCACCGAGGAGCGTAGTTGTACTGACACATCTTCCTTGTATGGACTAGCCCCCATTATCTTATCTTAGGGGTGTGTGGGTGCTTGTGTGGGGGGAAACAGAATAACCGCACTGCGCCTATCAAACAAGCGCACTGACGCGTTAGCGCGAGGCTGAGCCGGGGGTGGGGGGGCCGGGACCCCCCTCCCATATCCCGGCGAGGCCGAGCCAGGAACGAGCCGTAGAAGGCGACGACGCGTCGTGCCGCGGCGTCGTGTGCGGAGGTGAGTCTGTAACATGACTTGCCCCCGCACCGCACCGAGGGGCATAGTTGTACTGACACATCTTCCTTGTATAGACTTGCCCCCATTATCTTAGGGGTGTGTGGCTGCTTGATGGGGGGAAACAGAATAATCGCACTGCGCCTATGAAACGACCGCACTGCCGCGTTAGCGCGAGACCGAGCCGAAGTCAGGAACGATCCGTAGCAGGCGACGACGCGGCGTGCCGCGGCGTCGTATGCGGAGGCGAGTCCGTAACATGACTTGCCCCCGCACCACACCGCACCGAGGGGCATAATTGTACTGACACATCTTCCTTGTATGGAATTGCCCCCATTATCTTATCTTTTTTAGAGGAAAAACCAGCACCCCACTACACCGAGGGGCATAGTTGTACTGACACATCTTCCTTGTATGGACTTGCCCCCATTATCTTATCTTTTTTAGAGGAAAAACCAGCACCGCACCGCACCGAGGGGCATAGTTGTACTGACACATCTTCCTTGTATGGACTTGCCCCCGTTATCTTATCTTAGGGGTGTGTGCGTGCTTGTGGGGGGTGACAGAATAACCGCACTGCGCCTGTCAAAAGAGCGCACTGCCACGTTAGTGCGAGGCCGATCCAGGAGGGAAGGGGGTCGGGACCCTCCCCTCCCCCATCCCGGCGTGGCCGAGCCAGGAACGAGCCGTAGCAGGCGACGACGCGGCGGCCGCGGCGTCGCATGCAGAGGCGAGTCCGTAACATGACTTGCCCCCGCACCGCACCGAGGGGCGTAGTTGTACTGACACATCTTCCTTGTATGGACTTGCCCCCATTATCTTATATTTTTTAGGGGAAAAACAAGCACCGCACCGAGGGGCATAGTTGTACTGACACATCTTCCTTGTATGGACTTGCACCCATTATGTTATCTTTTTTAGGGGAAAAACCAGCACTGCACCAAGGGGCATAGTTGTACTGACACATCTTCCTTGTATGGACTTGGCCCCATTATCTTATCTTAGGGGTGTGTGGGTGCTTGTGTGGGGGGGGGAACAGAATAACCGCAATGCGCCTGTCAAACGAGCGCACTACCGCGTTAGCGCGAGGCCGAGCCGGGGGGGAGGGGGGTCGGGACCCCCCCTCCCCCATCCGGGCGAGGCCGAGCTAGGAACGAGCTGTAGCACACCACGAGGCGGCGTGCCGCGGTGCCGCTTGCGGAGGCGATTCCGTAACATGACTTGCCCCCGCACCGCACCGAGGGGCATAGTTGTACTGACACATCTTTCTTGTATGGACTTGCCCCCATTATCTTATCTTTTTTAGGGGAAAAACTAGCACCGCACTGAGGGACATAGTTGTACTGACAAATCTTCCTTGTATGGACTTTCCCCGATTATCTTATGTTAGGGGTGTGTGGGTGCTTGTGTGGGGCGGAACAGAATAACCGCACTGCGCCTGTCAAACGAGCGCACTGACGCGTTAGCGCGAGGCCGAGCCAGGGGAGGTGGGTTGGGACCCCCCTCCCCCATCCCGCCGAGGCCGAGCCAGGAACGAGCCGTAGCAGGCGACGACGCAGCGTGCCACGGCATCGCATGCGGAGGCGAGTCCGTAACATGACTTGCCCCCGCACCGCACCGCACCGAGGGGCATAGTTGTACTGACACATCTTCCTTGTATGGACTTGCCCCCATTATCTTATCTTAGGGTGTGTGGGTGCTTGTGTGTGGGGGGGGAACAGAATAACCGCACTGTGCCTGTCAAACGAGCGTGCTGCCGCGTTTTTGCAAGGCCGAGCCGGGGGGCCATCCCGGCGAGGCCTAGCCAGGAAATAGCCGTAGTAGGCGACGACGCGGCGTGCCGCGGCATCGCATGCGGAGGCGAGTCCGTAACATGACTTGCAGACGCACCGCACTGCACCGCACCGCACCGAGGGGCATAGTTGTACTAACACATCTTCCTTGTATGGACTTGCCCCCATTATCTTATCTTTTTTAGAGGAAAAACCAGCACCGCACCAAGGGGCATGGCTGTACTGACACATCTTCCTTGTATGGGCTTGCCCCCATTATCTTATCTTTTTTTAGGGGAAAAACCAGCACCGCACCGCACCGAGGGGCATAGTTGTACTGACACATCTTCCTTGTATGGACTTGCTCCCATTATCTTATCTTAGGGGTGTGTGGATGCTTGTGTGGGGGAAACAGAATAACCGCACTGCGCTTGTCAAATGAGCGCACTGCCGCGTTAGCGCGAGGCCGAGCAGGGGGGAGGGGGGTCGGGACCCCTACCCCATCCCAGCGAGGCCGAGCCAGGAACGAGCCGTAGCAGGCGACGACGCGGCGTGCCGCGGCGTCGCATGCGGAGGCGAGTCCGTAACATGACTTGCCCCCGCACCGAGGGGCATAGTTGTACTAACACATCTTCCTTGTATGGACTTGCCCCCATTATCTTATATTTTTTTGGGGAAAACCAGCAGCGCACTGAGGGGCATAGTTGTACTGACACATCTTCCTTGTATGGACTTGCCCCCATTATCTTATCTTTTTTAGGGGAAAAACCAGCACCGCACCGAGGGGCATAGTTGTACTGACACATCTTCCTTGTATGGACTTGCCCCCATTATCTTATCTTAGGGGGGTGTGGGTGCTTGTGTGGGGGGAAATAGAATAACCGCACTGCGCTTGTCAAACGAGCGCGCTGCCACGTTAGCGCGAGGCCGAGCCCAGCCCCATCCCGGCGAGACCGAGCAAGGAACGAGCCGTAGCAGGCGATGACACGGCGTGCCGCAGTGTCGCATGCACAGGCGAGTCCGTAACATGACTTGCCCCCGCACCGTACCGAGGGGCATAGTTGTAAAGACACATCTTCCTTGTTGGACTTGCCCCCATTATCTTATCTTTTTTTAGGGGAAAAACCAGCACCGCACCGAGGGGCATAGTTGTACTGACACATCTTCCTTGTATGGACTTGCCCCCATTATCTTATCTTAGGGGTGGGTGGGTGCTTGTGTGGGGGGGGGGGGGGGCGAAACAGAATAACCGCACTGCCGCGTTAGCGCAAGGCCGAGCCGGGGGGAGGGGGGAAGGGACCCCCCCTCCCCCATCCCGGTGAGGCCGAGCCAGGAACGAGCCGTAGCAGGCGACGACGTGGCATGCCGCGGCGCCGCATGCGTAGGCGAGTCCGTAACATGACTAGCCCCCGCACCGCACCGAGGGGCATAGTTGTACTGACAATTCTTCCTTGTATGGACTTGCCCCCATTATCTTATTTTTAGGGGAAAAACTAGCACCGCACCGAGGGGCATAGTTGTACTAACACATCTTCCTTGTATGGACTTGCCCCCATTATGTTATCTTTTTTAGGGGAAAAACCAGCACCGCACCGAGGGGCATAGTTGTACTAACACATCTTCCTTGTATGGACTTGCCTCCATTATCTTATCTAAGGGGTGTGTGGGTGCTTGTGTGTGTGGGGGGGGGGGGGGTACAGAATAACCGCAGTGCGCCTGTCAAATGAGCGCGCTGCCGCGTTAGCGTGAGGCCGAGTCGGGGAGGGTCGAGACCCCCCCTCCCCCATCCCGGCGAGGCCGAGCCAGGAACGAGCCTTAGCAGGTGAAGACATGGCGTGCCGCGGCGTCGCATGCGGAGGCGAGTCCGTAACATGACTTGCCCCCGCACAGCACCGAGGGGCATAGTTGTACTGACACAGCTTCCTTGTATGGACTTGCCCCCATTATCTTATCTTTTTTTAGAGGAAAAACCAGCACCGCGCCGAGGGGCATAGTTGTACTGACACATCTTCCTTGTATGGACTTGCCCCCATTATCTTATCTTAGGGGTGTGTGGATGCTTGTTTGGGGGGGAAACAGAATAACCGCACTGCGCCTGTCAAACGGGCGCACTGCCACGTTAGCGCGAGGCCGAGCCGGGGGGAGGGGGTTCCCGGTGAGGCCGATCCAGGAACGAGCCATAGCAGGCGACGACGCGGCGTGCCGCGGCGTCGCATGCGGAGGCGAGTCCGTAACATGACTTGCCCCCGCACCGCACCGCACCGAGGGGGCATAGTTGTACTGACACATCTTCCTTGTATGGACTTGCCCCCATTGTCTTATATTTTTTTAGGGGAAAAACCAGCACCGCACCGCACCGAGGGGCATAGTTGTACTGACACATCTTCCTTGTATGGACTTGCCCCCATTATTTACTTTCTTTTTTAGTGGAAAAACCAGCACCGCACCGCACTGAGGGGCATAGTTGTATGGACACATCTTCCTTGTATGTACTTGCCCCCATTATCTTATCTTTTTTTAGGAAAAAACCAGCACTGTACCGAGGGCCATAGTTGTACTGACACATCTTCCTTGTATGGACTTGCCCCCATTATCTTATCTTAGGGGTGTGTGGGTGCTTGTGTGGGGGGGAAACAGAATAACTGCACTGCACCTGTCAAATGAGCGCACTGCCGCGTTAGCGCGAGGACGAGCTAGCACCGTTATGAATTATTATTTCTTTTGTACTTTTTTGATAATTTTTATTGTACTGTGGTGAGTTATTATTTGTACTCTAGCCGTTTGTTTTCTCCCTCTATATTAATTTTTTGTTGTATTTAATTTTTGCTATTATCTTTGGTAACTGCCCAGAGATAGTGGGCTTTGCCACGATTCTGGGCTTTAGCCGTCGGTTTTCTCCCACTCATCTTTTAACCTCCGCTCTCCCCCGTTCCGCTCCGCTCCCCTCCACAAATCGATTCCTTCTTCGTTCCCCTCTTCTTCTCTTCTCGCATAGAAGTTGCTTCTCCTGTTTTGCCGCGGGAGCGTCGGCCGACGGGTTGAACCCAGGGGCAGAGGTCTGGGTGCTCTGTTTGCTCCTTTTGCTCTGGCATCGACTGCCCTTGCATCCCCTTATGTATAGATTTTCCCTCAATTTCTAAGCTATTGCTCTCTTGTTGTCTCGGGTTGGATTCGCTAGGGTTCCTTTGCTCTTGAACGAGCGGTTCACGACAGTGATACTGGATTCCGTGGCGTATTTTGTGTTTGCTGGTAAGAGGTTTTCTTTGTATGGCGTGCTTCGTTTCTGAAATAGGTTGGAGCCCTAATTTTTGTTCATCTGTCTTGCAGATCCGGTTCGGCAGATTTCAGGTCTGTAGATCTCAATGGGTTCATCAATTGTGCTAGTACTTTGATCATTTTATTTTTTGTTGTTGTTTGAAACTAGTACCTCACTGGTCAATGTGGGCTGATGCTTCTGTTGTCTTTCTTGTGATTTTTCTCCTTGGTCGAACTGATATCTTTTTGATTTAGTTTTGGCCTTCTTTGTTCTAGGTTGTGGTTCTTCTCAAGGCAATATTTGGTGCCATCATAGTACTTGCCGTATAGACTAAGTTGTACTGACATTTCAATTGTGCTATTACTGTTATTCTTAGTGTGTCACTGTTTTAGGGAATGCGAACTAAAGTTTCCCGTTAATTTTTATTTTTGTAGAATGAATGTACTGTGTGTTCAAGTGTACCAGTACTTTCAATCCTAGCAATGTAGTGACTAGGAAATACGTACTGATGGTTCTTTGCTTTTCCTGTTGCAGTACTTAGTAATTTTCTAACTACTATTAGCATGATGTTGTTAGTATTGAACGTTGTCCTCAGCTGAAACTTAGTCTTTTTAGTGTTCTTCTGAAACTAAAAACTGATTTTTAGTGTGATAGTACTACCGTACATGACTAAGTTGTACTGAGCGTGCAACGCTACTATTTGTTGTTGTCCTTAATTAGTCTGCCACTGTTTTTTGTGAAAATATCCATGTGTTATTTGTTGCTCCATGACTAGTGCTGATAGCAGTCATCAAGTTTCATTCGCAACCTACTTCAACTTCAAATGATGGATAAACAAAATAGGAAGCTAGCAAACTTGTCGAACGACATAAGCAAAAGATGTACTTGATAGACATAGGCAAACTTGTTCAAATCCTGACACACATAACATAAGGAAGCTGGTTCAACCTAACGAAAGCAAACTAAAAATCTGAAAAAAAAAACAACATTAAGGACAAGCAGAAGCGCGAGCAACACGAAGGCAGACTTTCATGCCTTTTCATCCCGCGAAGTTGCAGTAGTAGTAGGGGTCAGCCTCCTACTCTTTTGAAATATCCCAACCTGTCACGATGTTGTCGATTATCTTCCATGACTTGTACGTGGTGTACGCATCTATTCATGCGTACTCCATGAGCCTGTCTGGCAGCGGGCTGATCCCCCACAGTTTGTGGTCTTCCTCCTTGTCGATCTTCTTCTTCATGCCTTTGTAAAATGAGTGGATGAAGTTGCCTGCAACATCGGCCAAGGAGTCGTAGTATTTGTTGTTGGTTGGATCTTCCCACTTGCGCTGCATGTCGATGAAGTTGTTGGGGTTGATCTCCAAACCAGACTTGTTCAGCATCCGCTTGTCACCTTCGATGCTGAAACCGGCAAATGTGTACAATTTCTCCTCCTGCAGGAACTGTTTGAGGCGCTTGGGCCTGCAAGGGGGGAGACACATATTGAAGATTAGTGTTCGCTTTTGAAGATTTGATTCTCCTGCTTTTTGGTTTACAAGTGATAATCCATGAGGTAGATGCTTATATAGTACAAGTCATGGATGAATGTAGTTCAGAAACTAGTACACAAAGTCCTGAAATTAAATTCAACTACACCATGTTATTTTTCTTTTTTGGTATCTTCAATTCTTCACCAAATGCTTCACCAAGTTCAAGAACCTATTTTACCAGAGTCAATGATATATGTGCTACTTACTTCAAGTTTAGTTTTTTTGTTGAATAAAAGACCTATACCAGTGCTTGATACATCTTTGTGCATCAATTCTATATCAAGTTCAGAAATTAATTTGAGGAACATGTGCATCAAGATATGGACCTATACCACTTCACCAAACATCTTTTAATACATCAATTCTATAAACTATACTAGTGCATCAAGATAAAAATCTATGCTAGTACATCAAGTTCAGAAATTAATTTGGTGAAACATTTTTCAGATGCTAATCCAGTGCATCAGTTTCAGATGACTAATCTGGTGAAACAATCCACTTCACAATTTCATAAATGCATGTAACTTGAGAAACATGTACTCGTGCATCCACTTCACAAACTATAGTAGTTCATCTAGTTTTGAAACAAGTTTAATGAAATTTTTAGGGAGTAGTACTAGTACAACGGATGAATGAACATTAGTTTTGGGTTACCATTTTGTGGTCGTTGTGATGTGGTACACCAAGCAGAGTTCCTCGACGCACAACTGCAGGACTGCTGCCATCTGGGGATGTTCTTTGTCGCTGGTGTACTCCACATCAACTCCAATGAAGCTCGGATACAAGCCGCCGCCCTTCATCCTGAGCTTGCTCATCATCTCGTCGGCCTTGTCTGGTTTGCTGGTGCAAACGATCTCCAGCGTCTCCTTGCTGTGGAGCTCAACCCCTGTGAGGGTTCTGGTGTACGCGCGCTTCTCGCCGCGGACGTGAACGTTGTCGAGGTTGGTGCTCTTGTTGGACGTCTCGCCATGATGACGCTTGGCGGACGGTTCCTCCGCCATCGCCCTCGTCCGGCGACTGTGGCCTTGGGAGAGAGAAGTTTCTAGGTTGTCTGTGGTGGAGACGGAAGCGGCGATGGTGGTTCTGGGAATGAGGCAGAGATGGAAGACAATGGGTTATTTTCCAGTGCGTCGACGGGGATGTGTGGGAGGCGGTTCATCGGGGACGTGGGTGTAGTGGTCGTGGGGGTCGCCGTTTGCAGTCCCTTGTGGCAACCGCCCAGTGGGTGGCGCGGGTGGTGGCCTGGAAGAACGAGCCGTCCAAGTCAAGGTTTTTTACTGTTGCACTGAGTAGTCTTGTCAAGCTGTACTTATCAGCTCCTTATCCCACTTGCACGTTTCAGGGGTGGTGATGATGGCATTTTTGCAGTGTTTAAGTGACGTATGCTTTGTGATGTTTTTCCAGGTGGAGGTTAAGTCTTGTTTTTCCACTGAAGTCTTATACACTAGTTGATCTCAAAACATTTTTCAGTGCCCTGGGAGTTGTTTCTCAAAACTGGGACTTATTTTATTTTCATCCATCCCAACCTAAGTTAGGCCTTTTATAGTTTTTGTATTCTCTTTTTTTAGTGCACTTATGGTTTAGTGCTCTGTGAACTGAATTGTAATTTCATACAACGTACGGTTTTGAAATTTGGTGGCACAGTGGTGTGAGTGGCCTGACTGTTTCTGCTTTTTAGTACTGATGTCATATGTATGTTTGAATGAGTTTTTTTATGGGGATTGAGAATATTTTACGATAAAATCGTTTGTTGAGGTGTGGACAAATTTTATATAAATAAGAAATTTAGCAGAATTGACAAACATTTATCTATTTGAACTTCTTGCATTTTAGTAGTTGAACTAGTCAGATTTTATATAAATAAGATATTTAGCAGAATTGACAAACATTTATCTATTTGAACTTCTTGCATTTTAGTAGTTGAACTTGTCAGTTTTTTATAAATAAGAAATTTAGCATAATTGACAAGCATTATCTATTTGAACTTCTTGCATTTTTGTAGTTGAACTTGAAAGTAATATTTAATTCGGTGTTTTGAATTATGTACATTTAACAGATAGGCTATTAAGTTCTCTGCTTTTTAGAGTTTCGTTGTTTTTGTATCATATTTTTTCCTTTTTTTATCATCCGTGGTGCAGAGCTAAAATTATTTTTATTTTTATTTTTCGTATTTAAAGTTATTGCCTGCGAACTAGTATTTGAACTTTTATATTTTCAGTTTTCGAACATTTTTTGTAGTTTATATTTCTTTGCCCCCCCCCCCCCGCTCTACTTTTGTTTAACTGGCCTTATTGATGGGGTGTTTGTAGACGATGGAGGCTATTGGGCCGTTTTCCGGCCCAAATGGCCCGCGTGGGTGTTTTGGGGACTGCTGGATGTGCGTGTGCTCTGGGTTTAGTCCCACCTCACTAAGGGAGGAGGCTCTCGGCCTGTTTATAAGCACGGCCGAGTCCTACTCGTTGAACTCCTCTGAATACTTACCTAAGCGCTTATACACGGCACTCTCTCTCTCTCTCATGACCTATGGGCCCTGGTTGGCTGGCCCTGCATTGTGCGGATTACTAGGGATTTGCCGACGGTTCCACCGTGGGCTCGAGTTCAAGTATCTAGCAGCGTCAGGGCCTGCCTGTCCTTGGGCGGTCAATTTTTTTTTTGCTTTGAATCTAGTACTTCACTCCACCAGTAACTTGGACTGATACTTTTTCTTCTAGTTCTGTGGAAGTGTTATTTTTTCATTTGAAGTTTTTTGCCTTGTTTTTGTGTTTGTTTTTGTGATTATTCTCAAGGGTCTTCTGGTGTCATTTTCAGCACTATGGTACTTGCGTGTAGACTAAGTTGTACTGATAGTCCATTCATAGTAGCACTTATGTTCTTAGTCTGACATTTTTTGGGGGGGGATTATGGACTGATGCTTCTTTGTATTTTTTATTGTAGTAAGTATGTACTGTCCGATCAAGTGTACTAGTATTGTCATTCTTAGTCTGCAAGTGACCAACATAAGTGTGTGCTGATGCTTCTTAACTTTTTCTGTTTGTAGTACTTGTTAATTTTCTAGCAGCTAGATATGAATGAGAACAGTACTTGAAGTACTAAGAATTTCTGCTTCAACTTTTGAAGCGTTGTTAAGCAATTCAAATTGTGCTGATTGTTTTGAACGTTATGTTTTCTATACAATACTTAAATCTAAATTACACATGGAACAACGTTGTGTGATTAGTTGCTTCATAGCTAGTACTTTAGAGTAGCCACAAAGTTCCATTCAGAAGCTACTTTGAATTTAAAATGATGGATTAACAAAATACGAAGCTACCAAAGTTATATAATGAGATAAGCAAAATAATGTACTTGATGACATAAGTAAACTTGTTCAACCATTACAAGCACGGCATAATCATACTAGTTCAACCCAACAAGAGCAAACTACTAATTTGAAACAACAAGATAAAAGGCAAGCACAAGCGGAAGGAAAACAAAGGCAGGCTTTGATGTATCTTCATCCCTAAAAGGGGCAGAAGGGGCGGTCGTAGTAGTGGTCATCCTCCCGCGCTTCTGCAATTTCCCAACCATTTGTGATGTTGTCGATCATGTTCCATGACTTGTACGCGGCGTACACATCTACTCCTGTGTACTCGATGAGGTTGTTTGGCAGCGGGCTGATCCCCCATAGTTTGTGGTCTTCCTACATGTCGATGTTCTTCTTCATGCCTTTGTAGAATGGGTGGATGACGCTGGCTGCAACATCAATCAAGGAGTCGTACTCTTTTCCGGTGTATGGAATTCTCCAGAAGCGCTGAATGTCGATGTACTTGTTGGGGTTGATCGTCGGAAGGCCAGACATCATCATCTTCTCTTTGTCGCTTTCAATGCTGAAACCGGCAAATGTGAACAACCTCTCATGCTTCAGCATCTCGTTGAGGCGCTTGGGCCTGCAAGGGGAGAGACATTTTGAAGATTAGCATTACTTTGATGTTTGAATTCTTCATTTTTGTTTTGTTTTACAAGCGATGAATCCATGAAGTAGATGCTTATATAGCATAATTAATGGATGAATGTACTTCAGAAATTAGTAAACAAAGTTCTGAAATTAAATTCAAGTACATCATGTTATTTTTCTTTTTGGATTATACACAGTTTGAGCCAATGTTGTATGTGCTGCTTTAGTACTAGTTTATTTACTTTTGTTGAATAGGACAACACATACCAGTGCTTCAGCAAGTTCTTAGTTTTTTTTGCTTATGAAAATAACATTAGACCAAATTCAGAAACTAGTTCACTACATCAAGTTCAGAAACATCTTTTTAATACATTGAGTACAGAAACTACACTATCGGATCAAGATCAGATACTACACTAGTACATCAACTTCGGAAATTAAACTTCTGCAAGATTTTCAAATAGTAATCCAGTGCATCAGGTTCAAAAATACATTTATAGTGTATGTACTTGAGAAAATGCAGTAGTGCATCCACTTCCACAAACCACACTAGTACATCTAGTTGGGAAACAAGTTTGATGAAATTTTCAGGATAGAGTACTAATTAAACAGATGAACCAAACAGGGGCAAATGAGTAGGATGGTTCACCATTTCGTGGCCGCTGCAATGTGGTACACCAGGCAGAGTTCCTCCACGCACAACTGCAGGACTGCTGCCATCTCGTGAGGTTCGTCTTCCCTGGTGTAGTGCACACCAAGGCCGACGATCTTACGACGCAAGCTGCCAGCCTTCCTCTTGAGCCTGGAGATCATCTCGTCGGCCTTGTCTGGTTCGCTGGTGCAGACGATCTCCAGCGTCTCCTTGCCGTGGAGCTCAACCCCTGTGAGCGTTTTGGTGTACGCGCGCTTCTCGCCGGGGACGTGAACGTCGTCGAGGTTGCAGCTCTTGTCGAACGTCTCGCCATGATGACGCTTGGCGGA
Organism: Aegilops tauschii subsp. strangulata; assembly: GCF_002575655.3. NCBI lineage: Eukaryota > Viridiplantae > Streptophyta > Magnoliopsida > Poales > Poaceae > Aegilops > Aegilops tauschii. The sequence continues at coordinate 375,039,744 of NC_053037.3, forward strand.
CGGTTCCTCTGCCATCGCCCTCCTCCGATGACTGTGGGCTTGGGATAGAGAAGTTTGTGGTTTGTCTGTGGTGGAGAAGGAAGCGGCAATGGTGGTTCTGAGAATGAGGCAGAGATGGAAGACAATGGGGTATTTTGCAGCGCCTGGACGGGGATGTGTGGGAGGCGGTTCGTCGGGGACGTGGTTGTGTAGTGGTCGTGGGGGTCGCCGTTTGCAGCCCCTTGTGGCAACCGCCCAGTGGGTGGAGCGGGTGGTGGCCTGGAAGAACTAACCGTCCAAGCCAAAGGGTTTTTACTGTTGCACTGAGTAGTCTTGTCAAGCTGTACTTATCAGCTGCTAAATCCGACTTGCACGTCTCAGGGGTGGTGATCATGGCATTTTACTGTCACACTGATCCGTCTTGTCAAGCTGTACTTATCAGCTGGTTATCCCACTTGCACGTGTCAGGGTTGGTGATGGAGGTTTGTACTTCTCTACTGTGGGTACTTGGACTGGTGATTTAAGTGTAACTGAACTTACCAAATACCAGTCGGACTGTGCGTGTCGTGCTAATCTTTTTTTAAACATTTTTTGTTTTTTTTGAAAGGATTGTTTATATCAACATAATCTTTGAAAGTATTTTTACAGATAAATTAGTTTTTCATCAGCACAGGTGTATTATATTTGCATTTGCTTGAGGTAATTATTATTCTGTATTGATGGACTTTCTGAACTAGGACTGGCAAAACCAGACATAGCTTGTTTTTTGAAACGATGTTTTTTGAGGTGTTCACGGGTGTGTTTGGTTACTCTGCCTTGTACTGACGAGTGAGAAATATCAGTACTGATGTGTGTGAGGGTTTAGATTTTCCTTAACATATTTTTGCTGAGTTACTTGTCGACGGTAGTGTTGGCGTCAGATAAATCCAGATAATTTTTTTCAAATAAATTTGTGACTGCATTCAAAAGGATTATCAAATGGTTTACATAATAATGTCACTGGTCCAGCGGGCACAAATCACAAATTATATCTTAACTATAGTACTGATCGAGAAATTGACGATAAAGCTAAATAAGTTTTGGTAACGACAGTGTTTCTGAAATGTTTCCTCATTGTGTACCGAGGCAACTGAGACTACAAGCTTATTTTTCAGTTGACGCAGCAGCATAACCACTATGGATTGTTCAGTCTTGAGCTCCTCCTAACTGGCCCAAAATGTTGTCCCTTGCCGGCGCCCTTTCCTGGTTGAGCCTTGGCAGCTTCATCGTCAGTTTCTGTTTCCTCGTCCCCAATACTGTCATCTTCATTGTTTTCGTCTGATTGGTCGTCATTCTCGTCAAACTCTTCTTCTTCATCCTCTTCATTTGATTTTTTGGAACTCTGGACCTTCCCCTATTTCGGTTCAGTGCCACTGACCTCCTTGCCCACTTTGCATGTGCGGGCATTATGTCCGTCAGTTCCCCCACACTTGCGGCAAGTGTAGCTGTTACGTGTGTCGTCTCCATTGGTAGAAACCTGGGCGGCTCCAATCTGCTTCTGCAGCTTTTGCTTGTTGACAATGGCATCTGTGCGGTGTGGGCATGTGCGGTAATTATGGTTGGTCACGACGTTGCAAAATCTGCATGCCCTTATCCCGAGAGGTTTGCCGTCCGGGCCAAATTCCACGCGCCTGATGGGGCATGGCGGCTTTTTGGCTGCTGCTTTCGCTGCTTGCGTCTTACTCTTCCTCCCTTTTGTGTTTGAGAATATGGGTGGTTTAATTACCCTTCCCTACTGCTGCTGGTAGGATCCCCTGTTGTCATGTCGTTCGCCTACAGCACCATCAAGCTCATGATCTTGCATGTGATCATGTTGCTGCTCTTGAGTGTGCACATGGGCAAGCTCTGGTTGTTGTTGTTCATCTTCCTCGTTGTCGAATGGGTCAATAGCTCCTAGATGGTTTATCTCGGATAACATTGTAGCAATATCCTGCTCAATGGCTTCATTGTCCGCGACACCTCCATTTTCAGCAGAATGCATGGCGTCGAGTTCTTGTTCAAGTTTGTCCATGACGACCCGTGACCTCGCCATTTGCTCTTGGCTTCTCAAGCTTTTTCTATGCACCCTCATGTTCAGCGTCAGTAGTGAGCTTTCAATTCAGTATTGGGAGGCCTTGTTTGACGCTACTGTCCTCAAGTCATTTCTGTCGAATGTTGGCTGGATGTTCGGGCGTTTGGTGTATCTCCTGAGGATGTATTTCTCTGGAACGCTGGCAGCCTTAATTTTCTGCATCATGCACAGGACATGCACGCAGAAAATACCTGTATTTTTTGGAAGAGGTGAATGTTTTTTGTCATTTCATTCGAACAAAAACTTTGCAAAAATAAGTAGTACAATATGTAACATCTTTTTTTAGTCCTTACCTGTGTGGTCCCATAGCTTGCACTCGCATTCATATATTTCTCCCACAGGGTCTGCAACCACCTGGAACGCGTGCTGAGACCACGCAGACAGTTTTTGCGGGTTGTTGTAGCGCACGAGGTACTTTGTGGGCTCTTTCGTCTCTGTCGCCGTGAAGAGTGTGCTCAGTTTTAGCCTTTTCTGATCTCGCTGTGCACAGCTCGTGAGTAAAGCTTTGCCATCTGGGTGTCAAACCCATAGAAGGTCACCGTGTTTTGTTCCTTTTGCCCATGCAAGAATGATGACCAAATTATTAGTTTTCTCGTAGCAAAAACTTGTCTAACTAATAAAGTTTTACTTTAGTAAGCATGTTATTTTGTCTCACGACAAGTGATAGAGCTATACCCTATTACCCATTGTCTCCTAGTTCTCTGTCTACCTCCTGGTTTTGATGCAGGAGTTTACCTGGCTGACAAACCGGTGTAGGTTTTGTCTCTCACTTACATAGTTCCTCTTAAGCACATAGTTCATGCTCTCACTTCGTTGTGTGGATGTCATTTTGGCGCAGAAAATTTCTTTGAAGTAGGCTGATATCCATCTCTCACGCTCGTTCCACATGGCCACCATCGTGGCATCATCATGGAGGTTGTACCTATCCATGAGTCCTTCCCAGGCAGCCTCAAACTCAGTTGGCATGAGGGGCCAGTTGAGGATTGATGTGAATTCATCCTTAAAGTCTTTGTGCAGGTTGTACAGGAATGCGAGGTGTTCCCTGTACTTCTTCATAATGTGCCAGCGGCACAGCTTGTGTACTGTGTTCTTGAAAGCATCTCGGATCGCCAAAGCCATTGTCGGGCACTGGTCTGGTAATGAGAAAAGAGACGTGGAGTGGTCAGCAGATGGTAGTGTATATATACCAATAGAACTGACACAACATTTTTACTGTGTTATTTTCCTTTTTTAGGGGGGTGGTTGGGGGTGGTTTTGGCGGTTACCTGTGATGATGCATGTAGGAGCCTTCCCTCTCATGCACCTTAAAAATGTCTTGAACAGCCATCTGAATGAATCTGCATCCTCATTTCTTGTCAGGGCGAAACCAAAGAATGTAGTCTGTAAGTGGTTGTTAGTACCCACAAACACCCCAAGTGGCATATGGTACTTGTTGGTCTTATATGTGGTGTCAAACGTTACGCAGTCACCAAAGTCCTGATACGCCCCTCGGTAGCTTGCGTTCGCCCAGAATATGTTCTTAACTCTGTCGGACTCATCAAGTTGCATGTCACAGAAGAATTCCCTGTTTATAGCTTTCATCTCCCTGAAGAAGTTGACAGTCTTTAGGACATCGTCCACATCATCCATCCTTGAATTTGCTGCATATTAAAAGCGAATAGTCATTCAAAAATGCATGTTGAACTGGCGTCAGGTCATGCGTTGCGTAGTATGTTTGTACTGACAAAGGAAAAAAGACGGAGGGGGTTTATGAGAGGAGAACAAGTTTGTACTTACAGGTTAATCAGGTCTTTGGCATTCATTTTGAGGAAGTAGCTACCGGGGTCATCGCCGCCCAGTATGCTCATGATTTGCGCGTGTTCAATGCCTTTGAACTGCATGTACTTGACGTACTCCAAGATTGTTTTGTCAAAGTTTTTGTGGGAGTGCAAGAAGACAAGCATTTGTGGGGTGAGCTGTAGCCTGTGGTTGTGTTCCCAGACTATCTCTTTTACGACAAGTGTTCCATCCTTTTCCCTCTTCAACCTCATTTTAGCCTCGCAGTTAGTCCTGGTTGTCGTCTTGTTCCACTGTCTATTTGCTTCTAACACCTTCGACTCATAGACTCCATAGCACATGCAATAAAGGTAGACTCTGGTCTTAACCTTTGAGCCTTCCCTGACAGCAAAACCCGCGTGCTTTGCATAGACGTTGTAGAAGTCCTTTGCTTCTTTGAAAGTTTCGAAACGCATCTCTAGCCTTGGCAGAACGTAAGCTTCAATGTTAGGTGGCTGCACGCAACATTGAACAAACAAAAACGCAGTTATGAAAATGTTAGATGGGGTGGTATGGACTGTGCTTGTATTTTTTTTCTGGATGGATACTTACATGTGTATAGCTCTGTGCTGCCTCCGGTGTTTGCTGTTCACCCTGGTGTATGGGCGCGGGTGGTGTCACCCTTGGCACATGCAGCAATGCATCTCTTGGAGGGAGCAATGTTGACGAAGATCTCCCTCTCTCATTGTACGGCCGTCTCCCCTCAGATTCGTTGTGAGGTTGCTCCTGTCTATATGGCTCATATCGTGTACTTTGGACCCTGCTAGAGTGGCCAAAATTTCTGTCTCTTTGGCCTGGTCTTCCCGTCGCAACCGCTTTTGCAGCACGGATGATTGATGTTGACGGAGCGACTGGTGGAAGCCTGTGTGTCCTTGCTTTTCTGCATGCGCTAGGGAAGGAAAACATTTGTTGTTGGGGAAATTGTTGACCTTGTTCCAACCCAGCAGTGGCAAAGCTTGTATTCCCAGATATTGGTGTTTGCTGCATAGAAGAACCTGTCCATGCTTCTGATGATTCCGGTGTAGCTTGAAATCTGCCTGTATTGTTGAAGTATCCAGGTGCTATTTCTGGTGTTACCCAACCAGGCGATGCCCCATATCTGCTTGGCTCATCAAACCCTCGCTGCGTGTCCCGCCTTGCATGTTTCTGCAATGATATTCAACAGTTTTGGGATTAATCTTTTCTGCATTTTTCTTGTATACATGTTATGGGTAACATGTCATGCACTGAAGGCAATGTACAAGTTGAACTTGCATTGCTGGCCTATATTAAACTTTGTTCTCTATTTTGTATCTGGTTTAGTTTTCAGTCGAACTAATGCACGTACATGTTCAGCACTGATGTACTGATTTTTAGCACTGCTTGTAAACTAAACATTGAACTTCATCTGTTATAGAAAGTTTTTTATCTTTTTCCCTATAACTGATGCATAAACATTTGGTGCACTGCTTACAATTTGAACATTGAACTTAAGATATGTATGGTTATGCATATATATAAATCTGATGCATGTCTTCTCTTTTTTTCATCTATAACTTATGCAGCTACACTAGGAGTACTCCTAGTTTATGTATCATTGAACTTACTGTGTAACAAGTGTATATTTTTTTAACAACATTCTTTCACTAGTTCGAACTGACGCAACTACACGGCATGTACTTTTAGAAATAACATCATATAACTTGCAGTGGTAGCTGAACCTTATATAAAGCCTAGTAGCTACTTGGACTGATGCATAAGTTTATATTTTTTGGCTTGAACTGAAGCTAGCATATTAGAGGTACTGACAGCAACCTCAACATCCAAATTGTGCATCAAGTGGCAGGGGTGTAATGAACTGATGCAAGCATTTGCAATGTACTATCAGGTTCTTCTTCATAGCAGGACTGATGAACTGATGGACTGACACAAACGTGGGAAGCAGACATTACCTCCAGTGGACTGACTTCTTCTTCTTCCTGATAGCACTCGCCAGTTACCCTTATAGTGGCGGCCAACGCTGCTCGCAGACGAGCGCTACTTGCAACACCTAGGGGGTTGCTTGCAGCAACTGTGTCCACCCTCGCAATACCCCCATGCGCAGCTTACAACGGTAGCCAAGGGTTTGCAGCACCCACCGCCCATGCAACACTACCACCCCTCAATGATGCAACACATGGTGGTCCCTTCTACAATGGTTGCTTCCTACAAGCGTGCAATGAGGAAGAAGGCCATGGCAAGGTAGGTATGTAGGAGATGAGGTGGTTGCAGTCGTTCCTCGGCCTACTATCACCTCTGTGGCCCACGGAGCATCCTGTTTCATGCATTGTATGACTAATGCCCAATTAAGGGGCACATATTTGCTTACCATTCATCTGTATGGATTAGTGTCAACTTCTTGTTCTCGTTCCAAATCTATCTATTAAGATACTAAGCACCCTCGACTTGGAACCTCCTGATGCTTCGGTGGTTGTGGGGTCACTACGGGCCCTGCTTATAAAGGGGTATCGCTACTTGAGAGTAACACACACATATATAGCCGTAATGTGTTGGTCGGTTTCCTGGTTTGGAGAAGGTTCTAGAAGGTATTACATGGGTTTTCAACTTTTTTTCCTTTTTTGTGTTTTCTCTACCGGTTTTAATAATTTTTCTTTGTATTTTCTTTTTTTGAATTTTCTTCTCCTAATGGTTTTTTATTTTACAACATTGTAATTCATAAACATTTAAAAATTGTGATTTTTATGAAATCCACAAACATTTTCCAAATTCGTGAACATCTTATAAATTCATGAAATTTTTTAAAGTTCACGAACATTTATAAAGTCCATGGACGTATTTAATATCGTGAACCTTTTAAAATTCATGAATGTTGTTTTAAATCCATGATTTTTTTGAATTTGTGAACATTCTTTAAAACTTATTTTTTTTTTAATTTGCAATATTTTTAAAATCCATTGCTTTTAGAAATTTGTGAACATATTTTAATTTCATGAAATTTTTCAATTAAAAATGATAGCAATTTTTTTCTCGAGGTAGCGGTAGAGCAAGCTGAGAAACACTAAGAGAGCGAGCGGAGTAGCAAACCGAGCTGATCAAGAACTTCATGGGCCAGCCCATGTGAGCTTTATAACGGCAATCCCACATTTTTAACGGGCAATAGGAGCTTTCCAATGGGATCACACCTTTGTTTCTATTTTGAAGGCAATTACACACTTTGCGTCCTAGAGAGTGGCCCTTTTTATTTTTCCTTTCCCCGGAAAGAGGATTTTCTTTGTAGTCACTTCTTTCCACTTCGACATTTTTCCCAACAATAATATAATTTTGGGAATCTTTATCATACCATATGTACAATTTATTTGAACCATAAGACAACTACATGTGGACATCTTTTTGAGAGATCATATTGTCTTAGCAAGCAATTTCTAAGTAGTATGGGCTAACTTCATACTTGGACCTCACCGCAAAAAAAAACTTCATACTCATCTTGGCCGACAAGCCATCCAAGAATCATTGTCCAGGTCGAGTATGAAGTTAGCGCGGCTACGTTAATGGTAATGCGTTGGACCCCTGTTGTTGCAACCTCGTGATCAGCAAAATGAAAATCATTGGCGAGAGCAACTAATTTAGGAGCATTCCTTCGGGAGTCTCCCAACGATCACATGGGGTGGGCTGAGAGCGTGCCACTTGGCGCACTCTTAGCCGCCGCCGCATGTGCTCTGGACGCTCCCTTCGGATTTTTTTTCCGCATGCGTTTTCGGATTTCTAAATGTTTTTTTTTTGACTTTTTGGTTTTCCACCGGTTTTTCTTAGCTTTTCGACAAAAAAAATATCGATTGTTTTGTGCAAAAAAATGTGTTTTCTTCTAAATCTCTCCACCCCCGAAGTTACTAATCTAGGAGTACTCCTTTCAAATATCAATCCCACTAATCTAATGGTACTCCTTTTCCCCACTTTTTTCCATTCGTTTTTGTTTTATTCTTCTACTTTCACTTGTATTTCGAAATATCCCTAAAACAACTTGTATTTCGAATGTTTTTTAGTATATCTATTATAAAAATAAGTTTATATACAATAGTTGAAATATGTTAATCATCCATTAGAAAATGTTTCTGACATATACAAAAAATATACAATGCGTACAGAAAAGGTAGATAAAAAATATAAGTTTTCAATTTCTTCTGAAAAATGTAATCATGCATTTAAAAATGTTAAATGTACATAGTGTTTCCGATGTATATGATTAATATATACAAAATATATGGATGATGTTAATAATGTATTTGCACAATTTTAAATGTGTATTTCGACAATGTATGGAAAATATGGACAATGCATAGAAAAAATGTTTCTGATGTTGATGTATATGAAAAAATTAGACATAAAAAAAGTTTTAAAAAATGTATCATATATTTGGAAAATATTAAACATGCATATAAAAATGTCCCTGATGTATAAAAAATGCAGAATGTGTATGGAAAAGTTGGACATCAAAAACATATTTTTGAAAAAATATTAATCATGAATTTGGAAAATATTAAATGTGTATATATAAAATGTTTTTGACGTATATACAAATAAATTTCCAATGTTTATGGAAAAAGTAGACAAACAAAATATATGCTCACTCCGTCCAAAAATACTTGTTCGAGAAATGGATAAAAATGGATGTGACTAGATACATCCATTACTCCGGCATATATTTCCGGATGGAGGGATATGTTCAAAAAAGTATTAATCATTTATTCTCAATATGTTAAACGTGTATATAAAAGTGTTCCGGGTTAATACAAAAAATACAATGTGTATGAAAAAAGTCATAAAAAATATAAGTTGTCAAAATGTTAATCATGTATTTAGAAAATGTTAAATGTGTATACAAAAATTATTTCTGGTGTATACAAAAAATGTACGAAGGAAACAAACAAAACCTATAGAAACAGAAAAGGAAACATGGGAAGAAATAGAAAAACAAGCGAAACAAAAAAGAAAAGAAAAAACAGTATAAACCCAAAAAAGGAAAAAGGAAAATCTTTAAAAACTGTGAAAGAAACGAAGAAAAATGTTAAAACAACAGACAACTAAAGAAACCGATGAAGAAAAAAGGGAACCAAAAGAAAATAAGAGAAAAATTACAGACATAATCGTATGTAAAACGTGCAAGCGAGTGATAACTCTAACGGGCCAGCCCATACACGCGAGCCCTTCAGGCGAGACGGACGCTAGTCTTGCTATAAGTGAGATATAATCTTCCCTGGTTGTAACATTGCCCCATTGACCCTTTACGTTTGGGTGGAATATCCTGTTTGCCGCTCGTTGCGGCAAGTTGTTGGGGCGACGCACAGGGAGATCAAACAAGGGTTCGGGGGTGGGCCGGCCCGTGAAACGTTCGGACGATTCCGGTTTTAGGAACCTTCTCAGTTGTTCCCAGACGGTTTTTCCTAGTTTTGGGAACGTTCTAGGAGGTTTCTAATACTATTTTTTTCTGTTTCTTTTCTGTTTTTTGTTTTTGTTGTTCGTTTTTCCTTTTTCTTGTTTATTTTTTCTCTCTATCTTTTTTTCCTTTTCTGTTTTTTCAAGTTTTATTTTCATCTTTTATCGTCTTTTTGTTTTCTTTTTTTATTTTCCCTTTCCTTCGCTTTTTCATTTTCATAATTTCATAAATGTTTCAAAACGTTCAAAATATATAAAATTTGTTTGCATTTAAAAATATTTAAAGTTTAAAAATTGTTTGCATTTTGAAAAATATGTTCAAAGTTTTCAAAAAAAATGTACACGTATCCAAAAAATGTTCGCATTTCCAAAGTTGTTTGAGATTTTCAAAAAGATTCTCCATTTTAAAATTTGTTCTTCAATTTTAAAAAATGTTCGTGCTATCTAAATTTCTTTCTTTCAAAAATTTGTTCTAGTTCTCAAAATTTGTGCACATTCAAAATATTCATAATTCTTTTGCATCTCCAAAGAATATTTGGACTTTAAAAAAATTATTCGTCTTTTACAAAAAATGTTCAATGTGTTCAAATGTGTGTTCACGTATTCAAAAAATGTTTGTAATTCCGGGGAAATTGAAAATTGTTCTCCGCTTCGCAAAAATTCTTTTAATTTAGAAATGTCTGTCCTTTCAAAAATGTTTCTGTCAAAAATTTGTTCCCATTTTTAAATTTTGTTTACAAATTGAAAAATGTTCAAGTTTATGGAAAAATGGCTGGAATTTGAAAATGAGTTTACGATTTTAGAAAATTTCAAAAACTGTTCGTAAGTTTAAAGAATATTTTGTGATCCTTTCTAGAAGTTTTAAGTTTGATACTTGGTTAGTTCTTTTAGTTTTCCGCTTCATATCTGCCGCAAGAGCATTTCTGTTTTGTTGGCATTCCCAAACGCACATCAGGGCGTCATCGCAGGTTCGAATCCCAGATGTTGCGAACGGTTTTTTTAGCCTAGCTCCGCTGCGCGGGCCGCCCAAGTAGACTGCCCTTTTGCGATTAGCCGACTACTTGCCCCATCGCTAAAAAAAAATAGACTACTTGCCCCAAAGAGCGGCACATAGGCAGGGCCGTCTCCAGGAATTTGGGGGCCCGGGACAAAATACAAAATGGGGTCCTAAATTTTTTTAAATTCATATAACAAAAGAAGTATCCAAAGAATATCTACACTACCAAAATAATACCTCGCTATCCGAGGAACGCATCATGCCCAAAGCATACATAAATTTGCTCGATTGCACAATATATGTGGATCTAAACTCAATGCTTAGCAATGGAATCAAATAGATTAAACATGACAAATAACGGACACAAAAGAATACCAAATCAATAGTTTGCTTCATCCATTCCTCCCATGTATGTAGACACTCCTGTTGTTGCAGGTCGGTCGCTAATGAAAATATGTCTTCATCTTATTTTTCTGTAGCATGAAATAAAATTGATATAAAGTGCATCAACTCGGGTTTCATATATACATGTACAGATTTCTTTTTCAGTTCAAAATTACTCCGTAGTTCATTGTTCAAAGACATCAGTCAAACTTCAAGTGCATCTTTTATAGTTGTTGGCTTCTCTCAGTCCAAGAAATCAGTAAATTACCTACAGATTAGTGGCCGAGGCAACGAGCAGCACCGGCTTTGGAGGGGCAGCAAGTCCTCCATGTAGCAGAGACAAGGCCAGCGTCTGGCGGCCAGGCGGAGGACGGGAATCACTGCTAGGCATGGTACGCTAGTGCAAGCACGGAGCAGCTATTAGGCAGAGCTAGACTAGGGGAGAGCGGCCGCCGCCGGCAGTCTGCAGCAGGCCGATACACGTGGATTCATTGCAGATCGCAAGAGAGGCGGCGCGTCTGCGTGGGCGAGGGACTGGCGAGGGTCACGGCCATAGGGCTCAAGCTGTAGCGAGCGCCGCAGAGACAAATTACCTAGCGATTTTTTCTCCAACTAAAAACCCCCTCATGTTTTCTCTTCAATCGGGGGCCCCATGAGTTGGGGGGCCCTGTGCGGTCGGCTACTTTGGCCCCCCTCATCGACGGGCCTGCACATAGGAACTCCCCGTTTGGGTGACCAACGTTTGACTAGTAGATAGAGTAAAAGAGCCTATTCATTCGGGAGTGTTACTATACACACGACATGCGTTGGATGATTTGTGCATGATCCTACTGATCCAACCGTACCAGTGTTGGACAAAGTGCAGGCCAGCCGCTAGATCAAGCATCGTGCATTGTTCGGCTACCAGGTATCGGCTGCTTAGTAGTTTCGTTCATTCGGACTCCCTCTTTGTCCCATGTCTTGGGCCTGTTCGCAACCTAAAACTCAGCCCATATACAAGGAGGATATGAGGGTATCCAGGTATGTCTGGCCAGTTCGTCACGTCGGATTCTCTCACTGCGGACCAACTTTTCTTTATTATTTCTTTCATCTTCTTGATAGGGCCACAAACCACCATCATCAATCATATACATGTGTCGGAATAATTTGAGAGACATGCCTATGTGCATGTATAAATAGACTCAAAGCGGACACGCTCAGACACCGTCACACTGTCCAAACGCGTCCGTGGACGTATGGAGTCCCAAATTAGTCCATGGTTGTATAGATGCTCTAATGGCTTAAAGTGTCCTACCGGGTGTTCTCAGCCTGTGGTGATGGCAATGCAACTACAGGGCTCGTCGGCAACGGTGTTCCCTGGGGTGACAAACCTGGCAACGCTGGAAGCTCTCGCGTGCCGCGAGGCTTTGGAGCTGGCGAGCGTTCTTCAGCGGCAGTGTGTCACAAAATAAAAAACCTTTCACGCAGTAAGATACCACCCCAACACGCTGAAGGTTATCAATGGCATCCATGGTGACGTCTGGAGGTGTTCGCGGCTGGAAATCTCCTTTTTCCCGGGGTATATTTGTCGACAAAAACACTGAAAAAGACTGTTCTCCATCTTCAGCTCGCGCGTGCTTGCAACTGCGTCGTCGGCACCCCGGCTTGCCGCGTTATCAGGAGTATATGGCGGGTCGGGCAGGTAGCCAGGTACCCCGACGATCGAGTGAGCGTCACAGCTTCACAAGTCACACCAGAGGCGCGGCCGCTTGAGAGTCATTTCACCGCGTTCTTCCCACATCCAAGCATTAGCTTGACCGTACGGCCGGCGTCAGAGGAGAGGTCGGCAGAGCCACCGAGTCTCCGGCCGTGACAGCGATCAGGGCAAGACAATTCAGTTCGCTGTTTCGATCCTGTAACCATGGAGAATTGAGCGTGCACTGGTATGTCTGAGGCGACATTTTCAAGAATTATGGTCGCCCTGACATCAGTTGTCGCCGTCTTCCTCTTTTAGCTGGCAAATTTGACAATTTTGACCTCGAAACGAAATAAATTCACAGAATGAACTGGGTGCGAAACTATTCACACCCCTAACCCTTTTGTGTAGCGCCCGCCACGCCGGCGCCACACCCTACGGTGCAGCGCCTAGCTCCGCGGCGTTGCACCTCTGTCCACCGTGGCAGCCCACGGGCCCGCACCCAGCCGTGCAACGCCTCCGAGCTAGGCGCTGCATCTGTAATGTGCAGCGCCTAGCCGCTAGGCGTTGCACGTGTAATGTGCAACGCCTAGCTGCTAGGCGCTGCACTGTGACTTATCCAGCCACTTGGCTGGGCCCCCCTCCCCCACCCCCCCCCCACCACACACTCTCTCACTCTCTCCCCGAGCTTTGCCCCCTCTCCCACTCTCCCCCCCCCTCTCAAATCTTCTTCCAAATCTTGCAAATTTGAAGAATTTGTCCGTGGATTTCGAAGTCAAACCCTCTCTCAAGGTAATAATCTCCGATCCCCTTGTTTTGATCGAAGTAAAGTTCTCCCATTGCTCATTTGTTGGTAGTTTGGGGAAACCCTAGTTTAGTTTGGATCTAGAGATTTGCATGGAGATGTGAGATGTTTGTTTGCCAATTTCTATGATTAGGCTTTGTTAGTATGCTAGGGTTATTCTTATGGGTGTTGTTATGTTGGTGCTAGGGTTAGGTTTAGGGCTAGGGTTATGGTTAGGGTTAGGTTTAGGGTTAGGGTTATGGTTAGGGTTAGGGTTGTTGTTTCATATATATATTAGGGTTTGTATTCGGTGTTAATTCATGGATTAGTACTCATGGAAGCAATGTTACCTTGTGTTCATTGCTTATAGGGATGGGAAGAACATGTGTGTTTGTTCATCATGGGGACAAAGACGCCTTTTTGAAAGGCAATAAAGAACCGGACCCGGATGAGCTTGACATTGTGTTTGATAGTAGTCCTAGCTATGCGGAGCTCTTGCAACAAGTTAGAAAAGATTTGAATTGGATGGACCCTAGTGATATCATTGAGTTGGAGGGAAGGCATAATGTTGGTTTTGGAATGCACATCCGTTGAAAGACAATGCGTGTAAACTCGGAGCAACGTTGGGTTGCATACAAGGAGACGGTGGCCGAATCACTAGACAAGGCTCTTGAGTTATTTGCAACGAAGAAGGTAGTCAAGTTTGCATTTGGACTTGAACCGGAACCCCTCCCCTTTGGTTGCTAGTAGCCCCCCACCCTTGAAGCAAGATGAAATTGTTGAACCTCTTTTGACCCAAGAAGTGAGGCCAACATTGAGCCCGTGTAGAAACAACCAAGATGAATCTTTGCAAGAGGACAACGATGAGTATGCGGACGATGACAATGAAGTTGATCTCCATGACAACAATGTGGGTGATCTCGACAAATATCATTTGCAAGAGACAATGGACCATTCCATCCCTTTTTCCCGTGCATATGCATCGGACTCGAATGACGATGGTCCCGATGAACAAGTTGATGCGGAGGGGTTCACGGTGAAGGAGGCCGAAGCTTTCGAGAAGGTATTTGGTCGGGATCATCGGACTACATTGTTCAAGGATGTTAGTCTCGCGGATGAAGCCGTGGTAGATGGTGGCCAATGTGTAGCTCTTGGGGTTAGGCCAAGCTCTCACCGTGATTTGGTAGACGACAAGAACCGGATTGCTAAAGGTTCTAAGTTCGACAGCTTGTTGGATTTGAAGATGTGGCTCGACAACTACTCGGTTACGCATTATCGTCCACACAAGGTGGTGCACTCGGACGTCAATGTGCGCTACACGGTTGCATGTGCATGTGAAGATGAAAAGGAGGTCCAACTTGGACTTACAAGAGGCCGTGGTGGTGGTAGAGGTCGTGGAAAGGAGGTCCAACAAGGACTGGCAAGACGCCGTGGCGGTTGTCCGTGGATTGTGCGTGCAAGACCATGGAAAGGAGGTCCTACTTGGCATGTAGTGAGTTGTGTGCCAACTCACATGTGCCAAGGCAAAAGGGTGGATGGCAAGATTGTGTCCCAAGACCACAAACAACTCACGTCCGAGTTCATCGCTTACAGGCTCTCGAACTCAATATCCACACTTCCAACAATGAGCGTCCAACATGTCATTGACCTTGTGAAAGCCATCTTTCATTACCAGGTGAAATACGGCAAGGCATGGAAGGCGAAGCAAGCCGCATTTAATATGTTGTATGGTACATGGGAGGAAGCATACAACCGAATCCCTAGGTTGTTGTTAGCCATGGCCGCGACAAACCCGGGCATGGTTCATGTGGTCGAGCCTCATGGGCACCAAACAACGGTTCATGAAGGAAGGAAAGTCAGAGTATTTGGCCGTGCTTTTTGGGCGTTCGAGCAATGTGTGAGGGCTTTCGAACATTGTAGGCCGGTCATCACAATTGATGGCACGTTCTTGACCGGACAATACAAGGGCACCTTGTTGGTTGCGATAGCAAGTGATGCCAATAACCGGGTGTTACCATTGGCATTTGCTTTGGTTGAGGTGGAAAACAATGACAACTGGGAGTGGTTTCTGCATCTTTTGAGGACGAAGGTGTTACCCGCTCAAAGGGAAATTTGTGTCATATCGGATCGAAATCAAGGAATTCTTAACGCCATGGAGATTGACATTCCCGGGCATGCTCCGTTGCACCATCGATGGTGCATGAGGCACTTTTGTTCGAACTTCTATAGGGCATGTGGCCTTAAGGAGTTGGCCGATGATCTTCAAGATTGTTGTCTCGCTTTCTCCGATAAGCGCTTCGCCACTTTGTACAACAAATTGCTCGCACACAAAAAACTTGATCCCGGGGGTCAAGAGTTTCTCAATAGGCACATTCAATACCGGAACAAGTGGGCACGTGCTTTTGATGAAGATGGCCGGAGATACGGTCAAATGACAAGCAATATGGCCGAATGCTTCAATAGGGTGCTCAAAGGTGCACGTGGATTACCCGTGACGGCAATAGTTCAATACACATTTGACAAGATGAATGCGTACTTTGTAAAGTACTCGATGGAAACCGATGCACAGATAGCGGGTGAGAACCCACGGAAGTACAAGTACAAGTTCCCACCCAAAGTTGATGAATGGTTGCTATTTCAATCACGGAAGGCGGACTCAGAAGAAGCTATATTATATGACAATGAGGAGTGGAAGTACGAAGTGAAAGAGCCAGGAGGAACCACAAACGATGGCCGGCAACATGGAGGTCGGGCTTTCAAGGTGTCGTTAACACAATGTGATTGCACTTGCGGGAGGCCATTGTTGCTTCATCTCCCATGCTCACATTTGTATGCCGCCGGCCGCGTTAGGAATGTGGACATCAATCACCCACGCACCGTGAGGGAGTCCCAGTTCTCAATCATGACGGTCAAGAAAACATGGGCTCCCCGCTTTCACCCATACTTTGACCAATCACAATGGCCGGAGTATCATGGAGTTCAACTATGGCCGGATCCGGAGTTGAAGGTTGTTAAACGGGGTAGACGTAAGACAAAGCGTCTTAGAGGCGACATGGACGGATGGGGCCATGGTGGGCGCCGCGAAGCGGGCAACGACCAATTCCAAGAGCCTCGTGAGAGCTCCCATTGTGGGGAGTGCAAAGGTCATGGCCACAACAAAAGAAAATGTACGAAACCAAGGAAAAGGTCCAAGAAAAATGATGCAAGCACAAGCCAACATGGAGCTACACAAGGGAGCCAACCAAGTGGTAGCCAACCTAGTGGTCGCCAACCTAGTGGTAGCCAACCAAGTGGTAGCCAACAAGTGCGAAGCCAACCAAGTGGTAGCCAACCTAGTGGTAGCCAACCTAGTGGTAGCCAACAAGTGCCAAGGCAACCAAGTGGTACCCAACAAGTGCCTAGCCAACCAAGTGTTAGCCAACCTAGTGGTAGCCAACAAGTGCCAAGGCAACCAAGTGGTAGCCAACAAGTGCCTAGCCAACCAAGAGGTCGGCAACTTGGACTTACAAGAGGCCGTGGTGGTGGTAGAGGTGGTGGTGGTGGTCTCGGCCGTGGTGGTGGAAGAGCTCGACGTGGTGGTAATGGCCGTGGTGATGGTCTCGGCCTTGGTGATGGTCTTGGCCTTGGTGGTGGACTTGGCCGTGGTGATGGACAAGCGCAAGTTCGTTATAGAGGAATGTTTGGATACCTAGATGGACCGTTTTCGTATGTTCCTCACTTACTATAATGTATCATATGTTCTTGTTTTTCCATATGTTCTTCTTTTTCATATTTGCTTCCATTTGTTCTTATTGTCCTTACTAACCATTATGTTCCACTCATTGTAGGTATGGCGGCTTCCCAACCCAACAAACCAACGATGAAGGAGGATGGCGAAGATGAGATGGCCGGATGGTGGGAGAAGGCGGCGAAGAAGCTTAGAGAGGAGGATGCAGCCAAGCTAAAGAAGAAGAAGGAAGAGGAGCTTGAGAAGGAGAGGAAGCGAAAACAGAGTGCGGCAAATGCGATGCGCGCTAGGGAGCAAGCGTTGATGAGGCAAGTTGAGGAGGCACGGAAGAAGCGTCAACAGGATTTTGAAGAAAGAACCATGAAGCTTTGGGCAATTGCAGCTGAAAAAGAAGAGAGGGACAAGCAGATATTCATGGAGAGGGTGGTTAAGGAGGCTCACCTCATAAGAAAAAGGGAGGAGGAAGAGGAAGAAGAGAGGAAGAAGAAGAAGGGAAAGGGGCCTTCCTCTACGCAATAGAGCTATGTCTCCTCTTCGATTTGCTTGTGAACTACTATGTCTCCTCTTCGATTTGGTTGTGAACTACTATGTGCCGTGAACTACTATGTCTCCTCCTCGATTTGGTTGTAAGAACTACTATGTGCGGTGAACTACTATGTGTCCTCCTTGATTTGGTTGTACAAACTACCATGTGTCGTGAAGTAGTATGTGTTATGAACTACTATGTGTCGTGAAGTACTTGGACGCTGCAATCTACCATGTGGCGCCTAACTGCTGTTGCTCTCTGGATAGCTAAAAAATTCACTAAGTCCAAGTCCAAGTGCCTCAAACTGTAAAGTACCTTCTGTTCTGGCTGCATAGCTACAGACCAGTGCAGCGCCTAGCTAGGAGGCGCCACACTGTACAGTGCAGCGCCTGCGGGCTAGGCGCTGCACTCTATAGTGTGGCGCCTCCTAGCTAGGCGTTGCACAAACACTTAGCGAAATTTTTGCCTGAAACTGGAGGCATACCTTCTGTTGGTTGCTGGATACCTACAGACATGTGCAGCGCCTAGCACGGAGGCGCCACACTCTATAGTGCAGTGCCTGCGAGCTAGGCGTTGCACTATACAGTGCGGCGCCTCCAAGCTAGGCGCTGCACATGTCTGTAGCTATCCAGAAAAGCAACAGAAGTTTGGCTAGTTACAGACATATGCAGCGCCTAGCTTGGAGGCGCCACACTCTATAGTGCAGCGCCTGCGAGCTAGGCGTTGCACTGTAGAGTGCGGCGCCTCCAAGCTAGGCGTTGCACATGTCTGTAGCTATCCAGAAAAGCAACAGAAGTTTGGCTAGTTACAGACATATGCAGCGCCTACCTTGGAGGCGCCACACTCTATAGTGCAGCGCCTGCGAGCTAGGCGTTGCACTGTAGAGTGCAGCGCCTCCGTGCTAGGCGCTGCATATGTCTGCAGCTATCCAGAAAGCAACAGAAGTTTGGCTAGTTACAGACATATGCAGCGCCTAGCTTGGAGGCGCCACACTCTATAGTGCAGCGCCTGCGAGCTAGGCGTTGCACTGTAGAGTGCAGCGCCTCCGTGCTAGGCGCTGCATATGTCTGTAGCTATCCAGAAAGCAACAGAAGTTTGGCTAGTTACAGACATATGCAGCGCCTAGCACGGAGGCGCCACACACTATAGTGCAGCGCCTGCGAGCTAGGCGTTGCACTGTAGAGTGCAGCGCCTCCGTGCTAGGCGCTGCATATGTCTGTAGCTATCCAGAAAGCAACAGAAGTTTGGCTAGTTACAGACATATGCAGCGCCTAGCACGGAGGCGCCACACACTATAGTGCAGCGCCTGCGAGCTAGGCGTTGCACTGTAGAGTGCGGCGCCTCCGTGCTAGGCGCTGCACGAACACTTAGCAATTTTTTTGCCTGAAACTAGAGGCCTACCTACTGTGCCTCCTCCCCCCCTCTACTGGGTCTTTTTCAGCCACAGTTCTTTCAGCCACAGTTCAACAACTAGTATAACAAACATTCAGGTACGACATCATTTCTCCAAGTATAACAATTAGTATAAGAAACAAAGGGTTCACAAAAGACTTCATTTCATAGAAATGACCATCACAATAAGTTCCAGTTTACCATAGAGCTACCACCACTCCAAGTTCAACGACATAAAAGGTACGACCACTCCAAGTTCAACGACATAACAAATCGCACTCAAAGTTCAACATTATAAAAAAACTAAGATGACTAGTGCTTTCCACGCTTGCTGGGTCCTCCCCCCTCTTGACGCTTATCTTCTTCACCTTCCTAGGAAGAGGAACCCGCTCCGGCTCCGGCTCCGCCTCCGGTTCGACATCGTCATCCAAATAGTCATCCAAAGCCGCCATCCGCGAGGTGCCGGCCGTCCTTTTGCCTCTTTGGGTGAAGTCTTCAGGTGTGTACTTGTTGATTCCCCTCCTAGGCTTCAACTCGTATGCAGACCGAGCCCGGTACGTCCCCAAGGTCATATCATCAGCAACCTATGCATCAACAAAAGATATGGAAAGACCGTGTGTGAGGATATAGTTAGCAATGCATCAACAAATGGATATATATCGTCATGCCATACCTCTTGAGTGACCCCACCCACATCCTCATCCGTGAAAGGTTCACCATGGCTCTGCCCCGAAGCGGGATCTGATGGTGTCGCCGACCTAGACCGTTCTGGTGATACATACTCGGGGTCACGACAACCGAAAAGGTTTGATAGCCGCCTTAACTTTTGGCCCTGGCGCTGCAACATGTACAAGTGAATGAGACATGGAACGTACCAACAAATGTTAAGTGCTAGTTTGAAGGAGATGTGAACCTTAATGAATTCTCGAAGTGCACCTTCCCCATCGCTTTTGCCAGCCGGGGTTGTTTCCAGAATAGTCTCGGTCTCGTCAGCTGCTTTCTTGATCTAGGCACGCTATGAACAGAAACGGTATCAAAGTGTTAGGCAAGCGAAGATGTGAAAAGTGCGAATGGAAAAGCAAAAAGGGCTAACCACAAAGTTCATCATTGGAGCTGAAGGGATCACCGAGTTGCCTTTCCTGACTAATGCGTTGTACTGGTGCTGGGCTACCTCATCAAAAACGGTGGGTTCTTCCAGAATCTCCTCAGCATACGCCGGCTGGCATACCTCCACGCGGGTACTTGCAAGAAACCATGCGAGATAGTTGTTGAACGCGATCGGGCAGTGCTCACGAAGCTGGGCTCGTTTTCCAGCCCTTGCTTGCTCCACACTAAGAGCGAACTGCACGACATACTTCCTGTGATGGCTGGCCCAATCCTTGATCTTCCGCTGCTTTTTCCTATCCAACCTGCAAGTTAGAAACAAGATATTAGCATCATCGAAACCATCGAGAAGCTGCTAAGTGCTCAAGGTTAATTATATCTTACGCGTGTAGCAACTTGTCCGTGTCCTCCCACTCCGGCGGGTGTGGCTGGAACAAACCAAACTGGCGGAACACCCGATGTGGCAGGTGAAGCTCAACCGCCCAGTTGCATATCAGTGGGCACCACATATGCCAGAGATCCCTATCCCTAATGCACATCGGATTAAGCCTGAACTCTATAGGGTTACCAAAACTCTCTCCTTTTCCATACGGCTCCCATTCCACCTGCAAAATGGGATTGAATGCAAAATTGATATCGAGTGAAGATGCAAGCATGATAATCACTTATGCAAGGTCGGTTCACCTGCTCAGGCATGATCGCCTCCAGCTCGCTCTTGTACAACTTGTACATTACAGAGGGATCATCCGTCGTCTCATTTAACACATCCCACTTGTAAGCCCAAGTGGGGAGCCGTAGTGGGTCGTCTTTATCGTCCCAATCCTCGTACTTCACGGTCTTAGGTCGTCCAACCGGCAAACGCTCCCAGCTCCATATGGAAAGTGCGAGCAGACAACCACCAATACCTCCAGTGTGCCTACAACTGGCATCGTCCAACTGCACATAAAAAAGAACATGGTCAAATTTGCCGCAAGTGTAACACCCCGAGAATCATGCTACAGTAATCCCCCCTAATGGTGGCCATGTCATCATGATTACTATGCACATTGCCACTTAATAAAAATCAAATTCAAATTCAAATTTAAATTTCAAGTCAAAATAATATTTCTTTAAACGGTAGAACAAAAAAAATGTTTGTTGGGTTGAAAATAATCACTATATAATTTACATGTAGAAACTAACATTATTTGAGTTGTTAAAGTGCCCCTAAAGTATTTAAAACACACCCAGCAACACGTGTTCAACACATTTAAATTCAAACCGAAAATCAAATAAATTGCGAATGCCCTCATTAGTTTTCGTGCAACCCTAGAATATTGCATATCATTTTTGTGCGAAGTTTCATATTTAAAAAAATTCATTTGATCACTAAACTATTTAGAAAAACAATAGCTAAATTGGAAAACAGAAAAAGATAAAGATGAAGAAAAGAAAGGGAGAAATCCCCCTGTTCACTAAGCCCAATACTAACACTGTACCAGGCCCAGCCCAGCTGGCCGGCCTTTTCCCCTACCTCTCGCAGGGGAGAGGCAGAGCCGTGCGTGTCGGCCATCCATGGCGCCAGGGCCACGTGCCGGCCATCCGCACCCTCCCTCGGCCTACTAAGGCGTCCCCCAGAAACCCTAGCTCGCCCTCATTCATTCCCCCTCGATCCCCATCGCCCCCCCTCTCCTCTGGCTCGATTTTGAGCTCGCAAGCTCACGCGGTCACCGCTGCCTCGCCGTCGTTGACGCGTCCACCGGCCTCTCCGGCGTACGGGAGCACATCCTGGAGGTTCGCCGCGCTCTACCGCATCCGTTCAGGGCATTGGAACGAGGCAGGGAGCTGCGTAGCAGGCGCAGTCTTCGTCTTCTTCGTTCGGCCGTCGCCGTCTCGCCATCACCACCGCCTCTCCGGTCCACCCCGACCCTCCCCGAGCGTGCCAATGGACTCACGGTGAGCAACTCCTCCGGATCCCTTCTTCCCCCGCCTCGATTCGTCGCCATTTGCCGTCCCCGAGCACATCCGAGCTCGCGTGTACGCGTACATATGTGTGTGCGTGAGCTGCTGCTTAACTTCCATCTGCTGCTGCTCTTCGTACTGCTGCTGCCGCTAGGTGCCCCTGCTGCTCTCGTACTGCTGCTGCCACTAGGTGCCGCCGTTGCCCGCCGTTGCTAGCCGTGCGCCGCTGCCTGCTGCTGCTGGCCACGGCCATGGTCGTGTGCGCCAGTGTGTGTGCGTGATGTGTGCGTAGTCGAGTGTGTGTGAGCGCGTTGTGTGTGTGGATGAGGCCGATCCTGGTTAGGTAGGTTAGCTAATTAGTAGTTAGGCTAAGTAGTGGTTAGGTATAGTGTAAATGACATGTGGGACCACCCTGGTTAATTACCATTTTATTAATCAAAAGACAATGACACACGGGACCCACTTACACTATTCATATGTTGACCAGTCAACCTTTGACCGGGTTAGCCCAACCCCACTGGCCCCATTGTCATACTCACATGCTAGGGTAGTACTAGGTGACAAAAGTATATTCTGTTTTTAATTTGAACTAATATAAAACCAGAAATTCTAGAAATTGTTTAAATCTTTAAAAATTAATATAAAATAATCCGTAACTCGGATGAAAATACTTTGTACATGAAAGTTGCTCAGAACGACGAGACGAATCCGGATACGCAGCTTGTTCGTCCGCCACACATCCCTAGCATAGCAAACACGCAACTTTCCCCCTCTGGTTCATCTGTCCGAAAACGTGAACCACCGGGAATACTTTCCCGATGTTTCCCCCCTTCGCCGGTATCACCTCGCACTGCGTTAGGGCACACCTAGCACCGCGTATTGACATGTTATGCTTTGTGATGCTTTGATTGCTCTGTTATTTATTGTGTTCCCATCCGTTACTTCTTTCCGGTAGACCCCGAGACCGCTGCCGGTACCCCTGTGATCGACTACATCGACGACAAACCCTTCTTGCCAGAGCAACCAGGCAAGCCCCCCCTGATCACCAGATATCGCCTATTCTTCTCGATACTGCTTGCATTAGAGTAGTGTAGCATGTTACTGCTTTCCGTTAATCCTATCCTGATGCATAGCCTGTCATTGTTGCTACAGTTGTTACCCTTACCTGCTATCCTACTGCTTAGTATAGGATGCTAGTGTTCCATCAGTGGCTCTACACTCTTGTCCGTCTGCCATGCTATACTACTGGGCCGTGATCACTTCGGGAGGTGATCACGGGTATATACTATATACATTATATACATGACACATGTGGTGAATAAAGTCGGGTCGGCTCGAGGAGTACCCGCAAGTGATTCTGATGAGGGGGCTGAAAGGACAGGTGGCTCCACCCCGGTAGAGGTGGGCCTGGGTTCCTGACGGCCCCCGACTGTTACTTTGTGGCAGAGCGACAGGGCAGGTTGAGACCACCTAGGAGAGAGGTGGGCCTGGCCCTGGTCGGCGTTCGCAGATACTTAACACGCTTAACGAGATCTTGGTATTTGATCTGAGTCTGGCCATTTGGTCTATACGCACTAACCATCTACGCGGGAGTAGTTATGGGTATCCCGGCGTCGTGGTATCAGCCGAAGCCTTCGTGACGTCAGCGACTGAGTGGCGCGCGCCGGATTGGACTGGAACGCCACTAGGCTAGGTCTGCTTCCGGCCGCGTACGCAACGTGCAGGTGTGCATAGGGCGATGGGCCCAGACCCCTGCGCGCATAGGGTTAGACCGGCGTGCTGACCTCTCTGTTGTGCTTAGGTGGGGCTGCGACGCGTTGATCTTACGAGGCCGGGCATGACCCAGAAAAGTGTGTCCGGCCAAATGGGATCGAGCGTGTTGGGTTATGTGGTGCACCCCTGCAGGGAGTTTATCTATTCGAATAGCCGTGTCCCTCGGTAAAAGGACGACCCGGAGTTGTACCTTGACCTTATGACAACTAGAACTGGATACTGAATAAAATACACCCTTCCAAGTGCCAGATACAACCCGGTGATCGCTCTCTAACAGGGCGACGAGGAGGGGATCGCCGGGTAGGATTATGCTATGCGATGCTACTTGGAGGACTTCAATCTTCTCTCTTCTACATGCTGCAAGATGGAGGCTGCCAGAAGCGTAGTCTTCGACAGGATTAGCTATCCCCCTCTTATTCTGGCATTCTGCAGTTCAGTCCACTGATATGGCCCTTTACACATATACACATGCATATGTAGTGTAGCTCCTTGCTTGCGAGTACTTTGGATGAGTACTCACGGTTGCTTTTCTCCCTCTTTTCCCCTTTCTATACCTGATTGTCGCAACCAGATGCTGGAGTCCAGGAGCTAGAGATCCCGAGGAAGATTCTACATGGAGTTCGGCTTCGAGGAGTAGTTAGGAGGTCCCAGGCAGGAGGCCTTGCCTTTTCGATCGTTGCTACTTTTGTGCTAGCCTTCTTAAGGCAAACTTGTTTAACTTATGTCTGTACTCAGATATTGTTGCTTCCGCTGACTCGTCTGTGATCGAGCACTTGTAATCGAGCCCTCGAGGCCCCTGGCTGGTATTATGATGCTTGTATGACTTATTTATGATTTAGAGTTGTGTTGTGATATCTTCCCGTGAGTCCCTGATCTTGATCGTACACATTTGCGTGCATGATTAGTGTACGGTCAAAACGGAGGAGTCACAAGTTGCTATCAGAGCCGACTGCCTGTAGGAATCCCCCTTTCCACACTCCTTGGCCGAAGTCGAGTCTAGACCTTACAAAACTTTTACTAACATGGTTGTGTGTCTTACGGGCCCACGTCGCCATTGGGTGGTACTAGGATCTTTTACTCCTCAACCTATACTCTGGGACTCTGACATCTCTTCTATTCGGGTTAAATGAATTTTTCTAAATCTAACATTAGGATCTCGTTATCACTTTCACCCGGAGAGCCCCTTATTACTGATGATCGTCTGCTGCACGTGAAGACCCTGAAGATACTCTCCGCTGTTAGCCCGAGAACTTGTGTTCATCGCTTTTGCAATTCCCTTTCATCGATAAACTCCTATAGATAACCACATATACCCGCCATTCATACAATGTTTCCCAGTTGATCTTGTTATTACAAGATACCCCGAAATTCTCTCTATTGTTCCGAGAATCCTTTGAGATTACTACCTTGCTGTTCTTTGTCACCTGAATACCCCTACGGATAATTCTCGCACTTACCGAGTATCCGGTCATCCCCAGTTGATTCAAGTATTTCACAATAGACTTCAAAATACTATTCGAACTTCCGAAAATCCTCAAGAGCCTATTGCTCTTGAAATTCTTGTTTGCTTGCATTATGGTTAATCCCATAAGTCTCGTAATCTTATTGGCATCTCTTATCATTATCATTTTGAGTCCGTTTATTCAATTTGTTGCGAATGCTCGCAATCCTCAATCATATCCTAGAATTCATTCTTCCGGCTCAGACGACATTTTAAACGTGAGCTGGATCTCGACCTATCAAATTGCCATCGATTGTACCCCTAAGCCTACTCAACTTATCCATCCTTGATCAGAGCGTTGCTTCTGACCCCATGATTTGGAAATCATAATTCTTTTGCATTTGAACTTTGAGTTAGTCAGTTGCTTCTATAATCAGATCTCCTTGCATTCTCCTTCCTCTGGTTGAGTACCGATGCTCACATCAGATCCCTTGTGGACCATCGGTTCCTTTGTTGAATTTTATCCGACAGTGTCCTTCATAATGAATAACCTTGTGAGCCTTTCCATGGGTATATAATGCCTTTGGTAAATTGTATCATCTGTTTTTGAACAATGCTCTTCTTTCGAGCTTGTAATATTTAGTCCGAAGTTTGTGGTATATGTTCCTAAGATGCCTTGATGGGTTGAACCTATACCTTCCCTAAAAACCGTATGAACCCGAAGGTTTTCACAAGCCATACCCTTCTGGTATTTTACCAGATAATTTTCTACCATACAACTTCATCGAACGCGAGAAGTGAATGAAAGGTTATGCATTGAAGAAGTGGGAGTCGACCTTGAACTTTGCGTTCATGCCCATGGACACGATGTAGATCTTATCATTAAAGCTTTTCTTAAATTAATTATTCCTTTGGTATAAGTTCATCTTATATCTGGGATCTGGCCTTTTTCAATCATGGTTCCGACCATGTTCTCCTTTAAATACCATTTCTCGGGCAAGTTTAAGCACTTGTCTTCTGCAGAGCAATACCCTAGTCCAACCTCTACTTTGATCTGTCGTCGAGCATTACCCCCTGGTATCTCGAGATTATCACGGAACCGCATAACGTCTTATGAGTTCTTCATCAAGTACTACATTCTCACGGATTACTATTTTTCCTGGGTTTTGAGTGGTTAATCACTCGAGTACCCCGATAATTGAATCGAGTCCGCACTACGGTTCAACAACTTTTAGTAATGCTCCTTACTTACGAGTTTGTACCCGATCGCGTCATTCCTAGCCTGTTTGGCTATATCATTATCTTGATGATTTTAACTGTGCTACCTGGTCCTTAACCCCGGAGCACAACTTTCGATGATGAGCTAAGCTTACGCCGATCTTCCTCTCATACCATTTCACCTGGAACAACAAGCTTGATTTCAAGCGTGTGTCCTACCCATGGTTCCAATAACCGTCTGCTTCATCATTCCTTTGACTTGATGTCGTCGCTGATTGATTACATCTTCATGAAATCTCTCGACAAATGTGTCGTGATCATCATCAACCTTATGCGCTCTTCCAGGATATCGATTGAGTTCATGATGAGAAATACCATCCTTGCCCTCGATGATCTGTGTTATCATCGACCACTTTATTGCCTTCCCACCAACACAAGCTTGTTCGTGTTTGGTGTTATACCTTGAGTTCCTTGCTATCTAGCAATTGTTCTTCTTTACCTTGGAGTATTACCATCTTTTATGTCAAGTATGTCGTAAGAATTTCACCACCTCGCATGACATCTTGGTACAGTGATACTTCTCCCCATCACCATTCTTCTTGGTCCCCGTGTTGTTTCTAAAAGGAATACCAACAAATGGTCTGTGATGTGTAAATTCTAAACTTCTAGCAACCCTATTGCTTTGAAGTCATTGGTCTATAGTTTCATTCTACGTCTATGGCTTAATGAATCATCATTCGAACATTGATTGTGCTACCTAGCCCATATTTCGGTTGCACATTTCAACCAATGTTTAACTGTGTATGTTTTCCTCGAGCATACATCATTAAGTCATTCGATCTAGCTAATGTTATCTCCTTGTTCACATAGTGGTGGAAATCCATCTTTTGGAAATCTCAATGGATTGTCGCTGAGTCAAGCAGTCACCTCCTCACCTCTCCTTGATTTAATTATGAACCCTTGTTCGGAACTCGCTTCCATAGTTCATCTCCCGAGAATCTTCGATGTCGTTTCGACAATTTGTGTTGCACCTTTTCTTCTCAGGCCCCCTAAGTCTGAGTTATCCTGACACCAATCAGATCTGAATCTCGGTCAGATATGATGGTTGGAACATATTTCCAAGAGTTATAACATTGGCCTATTTATGACCCGGTAAGGTGATGATACCCAGCACACCTGGCGGGAGGCCCTATTGTTATAAGTTTTTCCTTTTAGCAAGGTTAGTTGTTCTTCCATGAGGAAATTGTAAGACTTATTCTATAAGTTGTTCCTGATGGATCCTTTTTGTTTCCAAAGTCTGATCTTCCCCTGTTGACCATGTCAATGCTATCTCGAAGCATGTCTATGGTACTCCGATTTTCAACAGGAACATTTGAAGCCCAATGCTAAATGTTTCCTGCTCAATTATCCAAACACCGTTGTATGGGTAATGTCATGAAATTTCTCTCCCCTACCTAAAGAGTTTTCTACATTATATCCTGTCATGAATATCATGCTCAGCTTGTCCTTGGGAAGGATATAACCTTGAAATATGTGTTTAAACACATTTTCCTTTCCATTCTTCTGTTTAATCTGATAATCATATTTTCCTTTCTATTGTGTGGTTTAACCTTTCTGGTGATCTATATGATCTAAGCAGTAATATTCTCCTGCTTATGTAAACCCCTCGGTGTACAACTCTGTCAGTAAGACCCTGTTACTATTGTTGGTGACATTTCGGTAACCACTGATGGACGAGAACTTTGCCTAATGGTCCGCCTCATTTCAACGAGCAGGAAAATGGTTCTCTTCATCCCTCGCCCTTGGTACCGACGATGTTGCTGACATATAACTGACAGGCTACCCTCTGCCATGCCTTGCTATCATGATCGTGCAAGATATCACCGCCCTTCCTATTTTAACCCACATGGTGGGCCCATAACCCACAGTTCCACAGGATCGAAACCTGACTCTCCTGTGCACCCCCTGTTCCCAAATTTATTCATCGCGCGTGGCCTCGTATGTAATTCACGGGCCACCGTCCCAAGTGATCAATTCTGGTATCGGACACGATACTTATTCCCGTTGCTCTGAACCCTTCAGGCATCGAACGATTGCCTGCCCGCTCGAAACTTCCCCACGATACCTCCTTACTTTGCTCTCGATATTGTCTTAAATTTCCATTCGAGAGTTATTTCCGCCACCTTCCCCGATGTTATCAACCAGATAGTCAACCCTTCGGAGGTCTGTTATTCCGAAGTTACCCCTTGTCCTTCATAAGTACGATGGAGTTCCCGAAGAAAGGATGCCAGCTTCATCATGATGACCTTGAGCAGGAAAAATGAAGACATCCACGTAACGGATCAACTTCTTCGAGAAGAGCAACCAAGACCAAGAAGACTCGTTAGAATGTCGTAACCGAACCCCTTCCCCCTTACTCCCCCTCTTAAATCTCGGGACGAGATTTCTTGTAGTGGAGGAGATTTGTAACACCCCGAGAATCATGCTACAGTAATCCCCCCTAATGGTGGCCATGTCATCATGATTACTATGCACATTGCCACTTAATAAAAATCAAATTCAAATTCAAATTTAAATTTCAAGTCAAAATAATATTTCTTTAAACGGTAGAACAAAAAAAATGTTTGTTGGGTTGAAAATAATCACTATATAATTTACATGTAGAAACTAACATTATTTGAGTTGTTAAAGTGCCCCTAAAGTATTTAAAACACACCCAGCAACACGTGTTCAACACATTTAAATTCAAACCGAAAATCAAATAAATTGCGAATGCCCTCATTAGTTTTTGTGCAACCCTAGAATATTGCACATCATTTTTGTGCGAAGTTTCATATTTAAAAAAATTCATTTGATCACTAAACTATTTAGAAAAACAATAGCTAAATTGGAAAACATAAAAAGATAAAGATGAAGAAAAGAAAGGGAGAAATCCCCCTGTTCACTAAGCCCAGTACTAACACTGTACCAGGCCCAGCCCAGCTGGCCGGCCTTTTCCCCTACCTCTCGCAGGGGAGAGGCAGAGCCGTGCGTGCCGGCCATCCATGGCGCCAGGGCCACGTGCCGGCCATCCGCACCCTCCCTCGGCCTACTAAGGCGTCCCCCAGAAACCCTAGCTCGCCCTCATTCATTCCCCCTCGATCCCCATCGCCCCCCTCTCCTCTGGCTCGATTTTGAGCTCGCAAGCTCACGCGGTCACCGCTGCCTCGCCGTCGTTGACGCGTCCACCGGCCTCTCCGGCGTACGGGAGCACATCCTGGAGGTTCGCCGCGCTCTACCGCGTCCGTTCAGGGCATTGGAACGAGGCAGGGAGCTGCGTAGCAGGCGCAGTCTTCGTCTTCTTCGTTCGGCCGTCGCCGTCTCGCCATCACCACCGCCTCTCCGGTCCACCCCGACCCTCCCCGAGCGTGCCAATGGACTCACGGTGAGCAACTCCTCTGGATCCCTTCTTCCCCCGCCTCGATCCGGTCGCCATTTGCCGTCCCCGAGCACATCCGAGCTCGCGTGTACGCGTACATATGTGTGTGCGTGAGCTGCTGCTGCTTAACTTCCATCTGCTGCTGCTCTTCGTACTGCTGCTGCCGCTAGGTGCCCCTGCTGCTCTCGTACTGCTGCTGCCACTAGGTGCCGCCGTTGCCCGCCGTTGCTAGCCGTGCGCCGCTGCCTGCTGCTGCTGGCCACGGCCATGGTCGTGTGCGCCAGTGTGTGTGCGTGATGTGTGCGTAGTCGAGTGTGTGTGAGCGTGTTGTGTGTGTGCGTACGTGTGTGGATGAGGCCGATCCTGGTTAGGTAGGTTAGCTAATTAGTAGTTAGGCTAAGTAGTGGTTAGGTATAGTGTAAATGACATGTGGGACCACCCTGGTTAATTACCATTTTATTAATCAAAAGACAATGACACACGGGACCCACTTACACTATTCATATGTTGACCAGTCAACCTTTGACCGGGTCAACCCAACCCCACTGGCCCCATTGTCATACTCACATGCTAGGGTAGCACTAGGTGACAAAAGTATATTCTGTTTTTAATTTGAACTAATATAAAACCAGAAATTCTAGAAATTGTTTAAATCTTTAAAAATTAATATAAAATAATCCGTAACTCGGATGAAAATACTTTGTACATGAAAGTTGCTCAGAACGACGAGACGAATCCGGATACGCAGCTTGTTCGTCCTCCTCACATCCCTAGCATAGCAAACACGCAACTTTCCCCCTCCGGTTCATCTGTCCGAAAACGCGAAACACCGGGAATACTTTCCCGATGTTTCCCCCCTTCACCGGTATCACCTCGCACTGCGTTAGGGCACACCTAGCACCGCGTATTGACATGTTATGCTTTGTGATGCTTTGATTGCTCTGTTATTTATTGTGTTCCCATCCGTTACTTCTTTCCGGTAGACCCCGAGACCGCTGCCGGTACCCCTGTGATCGACTACATCGACGACGAACCCTTCTTGCCAGAGCAACCAGGCAAGCCCCCCCCCCCCCTTGATCACCAGATATCGCCTATTCTTCTCTATACTGCTTGCATTAGAGTAGTGTAGCATGTTACTGCTTTCCGTTAATCCTATCCTGATGCATAGCCTGTCATTGTTGCTACAGTTGTTACCCTTACCTGCTATCCTACTGCTTAGTATAGGATGCTAGTGTTCCATCAGTGGCTCTACACTCTTGTCCGTCTGCCATGCTATACTACTGGGCCGTGATCACTTCGGGAGGTGATCACGGGTATATACTATATACATTATATACATGACACATGTGGTGAATAAAGTCGGGTCGGCTCGAGGAGTACCCGCAAGTGATTCTGATGAGGGGGCTGAAAGGACAGGTGGCTCCACCCCGGTAGAGGTGGGCCTGGGTTCCTGACGGCCCCCGACTGTTACTTTGTGGCGGAGCGACAGGGCAGGTTGAGACCACCTAGGAGAGAGGTGGGCCTGGCCCTGGTCGGCGTTCGCAGATACTTAACACGCTTAACGAGATCTTGGTATTTGATCTGAGTCTGGCCATTTGGTCTATACGCACTAACCATCTACGCGGGAGTAGTTATGGCTATCCCGGCGTCGTGGTATCAGCCGAAGCCTTCGTGACGTCAGCGACTGAGTGGCGCGCGCCGGATTGGACTGGAACGCCACTAGGCTAGGTCTGCTTCCGGCCGCGTACGCAACGTGCAGGTGTGCATAGGGCGATGGGCCCAGACCCCTGCGCGCATAGGGTTAGACCGGCGTGCTGACCTCTCTGTTGTGCTTAGGTGGGGCTGCGACGCGTTAATCTTACGAGGCCGGGCATGACCCAGAAAAGTGTGTCCGGCCAAATGGGATCGAGCGTGTTGGGTTATGTGGTGCACCCCTGCAGGGAAGTTTATCTATTCGAATAGCCGTGTCCCTCGGTAAAAGGACGACCCGGAGTTGTACCTTGACCTTATGACAACTAGAACTGGATACTGAATAAAATACACCCTTCCAAGTGCCAGATACAACCCGGTGATCGCTCTCTAACAGGGCGACGAGGAGGGGATCGCTGGGTAGGATTATGCTATGCGATGCTACTTGGAGGACTTCAATCTTCTCTCTTCTACATGCTGCAAGATGGAGGCTGCCAGAAGCGTAGTCTTCGACAGGATTAGCTATCCCCTCTTATTCTGGCATTCTGCAGTTCAGTCCACTGATATGGCCCTTTACACATATACACATGCATATGTAGTGTAGCTCCTTGCTTGCGAGTACTTTGGATGAGTACTCACGGTTGCTTTTCTCCCTCTTTTCCCCTTTCTATACCTGATTGTCGCAACCAGATGCTGGAGTCCAGGAGCTAGAGATCCCGAGGAAGATTCTACATGGAGTTCGGCTTCGAGGAGTAGTTAGGAGGTCCCAGGCAGGAGGCCTTGCCTTTTCGATCGTTGCTACTTTTGTGCTAGCCTTCTTAAGGCAAACTTGTTTAACTTATGTCTGTACTCAGATATTGTTGCTTCCGCTGACTCGTCTGTGATCGAGCACTTGTAATCGAGCCCTCGAGGCCCCTGGCTGGTATTATGATGCTTGTATGACTTATTTATGATTTAGAGTTGTGTTGTGATATCTTCCCGTGAGTCCCTGATCTTGATCGTACACATTTGCGTGCATGATTAGTGTACGGTCAAAACGGGGGCGTCACAGCAAGAGCGCATTGATAATGTATCAATGAAGTGAAAAGGAAACAACTTCATACCTGTCGATACAAGTAAGCTAGTGTCGCCGAACCCCAACTCCATTTGCTATCGAAGACGGTCAACGCCTTCAGCCACATCCATGGAGCATTCTTGCCTGTGCCATCAGCAAACATTGTCCTCGATACCACGTACCACATGTAGACACGAGCATAAGTCTTCACCATGTCCTCATTAGCATCATCGGGGCAATGAGCGAAGTGCGATGATATCCACGTGAAAGTAGCGCCCGCTGCGACTCTTTCCTTCTTCTTATCTTCCCTTTCTGGCTCCCGAGGCTCCGGAGGAACCATACCGATAAGGGCTTGCATCTGCGCGCGCCACCCTTCAGAGTCGGTGTTCATACATAAAGGATTGCCATCGATAGGAAGACCGGTGATCATAGCGATATCCTGCAGCGTCAGGGTCATCTCCCCGGTCCGAAGATGGAAAGTGTGTGTCTCCGGCCTCCAATGATCAATAAGCGCGGTGAGTGCTGCAGCATTGTTGGGTGGCGTCGACCGGCGGACCAACTCAATGAAAGGGAGAAGTCCTGCCTCCCTAACATAAGGTGTGTACCGCTCATCATAGCTCATCCCTCCAAGGCTGATCCCGTGAGACCGAAGCTTCAGAGGTGCAAGCTCCTACAAACAAACAAATCATAACATTACATATGGGGCATGTGTGTTTGAACAAACATACGAAATTCATAACACCGGCCACTTTCAGTATTACCCGCTGCTGCACCGACATAGCGTACGACCGGTGTTGATGGTCCCAGTGATCATCGAGAAGCCAAACCATCCTAACAATTTCAACAAAGCATTCTTGTCAACACGATTATCTTTTCAATTCAAAAAAACTAAAGTAGGCCTACTACATGCAAGATCCAAAGCATATGGTGCTTCCCCCTACTTGGGCCTACTTCATACAAATAACATGTCAATCTATGTATCCAAACTATAACATGTCAATCTACTTCTCCATACAAATAACATGTCAATCTACTTCTCCATACAAAAAACATGTCAATCTATGTATCCAAACTATATAAATAACATGTCAACCTATCTATCCAAACCACATTCTAATCTAACAAGGGTTCCCCAAATCTAATATACGCAAGATTCAAACAAAAGTTGCCCAAATCTAATACATGCAAGATTCAAACAAGGGTTCCCCAAATCTTCAAAATATAATATTTTCTATGGATAGAAAGAAGGGGATCGGAGGAGAGTACCTTCTACGATGGATTGGTGAACAAATGCACGGACCAAATCGTCGGATCGGAAGGATTTGGGAGAGGGGATTGAGAGGGGGAGTGCAGATGGCCGCCGCCCTTTTTTCTGTAACTGCCAATGGGGAGGGTGGGGGAGGAGAGGGCTGGCGCGTTTGCATATAAGTCACAGTGCAGCGCCTAGCGGCTAGGCGCTGCACATTACACGTGCAACGCCTAGCGGCTAGGCGCTGCACATTACAGGTGCAGTGCCTAGCTCGGAGGCGTTGCACTGCTGGGTGCGGGCCCGTGGGCTTCCACGGTGGACAGTTGTGCAACGCCCCGGAGCTAGGCGCTGCACCGTAGGGTGTGGCGCCGGCGTGGCGGGCGCTACACAAAAGGGTCAGGGGTGTGAAATAGTTTCGCAACCAGTTCATTCTGTGATTTGCTTTCGATTATAGGTCAAAATTGTCAAATTTACCCTTTTAGCTACTCCTGCTCACGTATCATCCCTTCCCATCACGTCGGTTTGATGAGCCTCGGCTTTCGGCCCAAGCACGAGTTGGTGTAGTGAGCGACACGAAAGGAGGCCCATGCTGCACCAACCTGCCGCGCTTCTACCACAGGCAGTGCCAGAAGTGTGTAGTGGCATCATTTCGATATTCCCACGTCGTGGAGCGCAAGCTTGCACCGGCCTCTTGTCTCTTGCCTGCAACTTTTCAGGTCATATCGGAGTACAACCCCAAGGAAAACGGACGGAGAAGATATACCATCATAACTTAGCCACATCATCTCCTTCGTGGCAAGAAGGAAAAAACTTAGCTGCGGCATCGTCGGCATGTACTTTTGGTCCTGAGTTGGGTAAACATCCCATGTCACACACACGAACGCATCCATCAGACACCGCAGGTCGGCTGGGAACCGAGTCGTCCCGCGCGTGGTGACCGCGACCGTGATGCGTAGTACTACTGGTCACCACGCCTGTTGGGCCGCCATTAATGTCAAAAGGGTCGGTCGGTTTCATGGACCAAGAGTCCGACCGGCGACGCTCCCGCGCCTTCGATTTTACCCCCACGCCCATCAACCGGTTGCCGGCACGCGCACGACACAGAGCCCCGCGCGCGCCGGCCGGCCGGCCTGCCTCCGACGGTCGTGGTCGTCGATCGTGGCGCCAGTGCGTCCCCGGCCAACCACCGATGGATGCCGCCCGCCATGCTCCGGTCACATCGTTTGGAATTCAGAGCTCCTCGCACGCGCTCGCGTTCTGCCGGCAGCCTAGTTGCAAGATACTCTGTGGACGTCGACGCGATGGTCGGCAGGCGTGAGGATCAGTCCTGTGGGGGCACCGGTAAAATGTGATGTTCCGATCATGGCCGCGGTTAACGACCTTGGCGTAAGGATGCATGCATCGCCCCCTGAGTCCTGGTAAGTCCTAGTAACCGCGTGTCGAGCTCACTGTCAGGCGGCATCGGGCATTTGTCAAACTGAGGTTTCGATGACTAGATTTGGCACCTAACGCGCGTGGATGCAAGTTTTTCTCTGTAGATAGAAAAAAAACTTGAGCTTAATTGTAATCCGTACCGTACGTCGAGGGTGTGTCTGGAGTACGAACTACGCATGTCATGTAGAGCCAAACTCTGAAGTCCAAACCGTTACAACTAACAGAGCAGTTCATGTCTCCCTGGCCTATTGGTCTGGGGATAGCAGCACTCCCTGGCCTCATTGTCGCCTGCTGTTTCTGTAGTCGAAGTGCAAGGAATCCAAAAACTATATGCAATGTTTTTGGATTACCCTAACCTCCAGTACGCTGGCGCTATGGTAGTACGTACATTGTTGATCAGTTTTTGTATGGGAAAAGATGGAACAGAACATGTACTACGTACCAAACTGACAGTCAAATTCGAGTGCACCACACACACACACACATGCTAGACAAGCCCAGGCTGGATCGAAATTCGTTAGGGATAGAAAGGGAGCACTAGCGCATCATTGCTCTTAAGCTACTACTGGTACCAGGAGCAGAAGCATCTAAGCACTAACTAGGCGAGCTAGTGGGGCAGTTAATGATCAGCCCTGTCCTAATGCGTACACAGCAGAGGGAAAGCAAAGCTAAATTCTTGTCCAGGCAAAAATAGATCTACCACCAGGAGAACCGGCGCGAAAAGTTTAAGATCATGTGCTGCTTGCTTCGATTTGCCCCATGCATGCACCTGAGGCAGAACACGAGCCCAAGTGGGATTAGATGTAGAGAAGAGCGAATAAGAGATCATGCTCCATGGAAGCCTTTTGGCATAACATAATTGCTTGTAGGACTTCTTTATGTACGTATATTATGGCATGGCATTAATATGGCAACATGAGATATCCATGGAAGAAGGCATAAATCGAGCGGAGACCGTAAAGGGGGAGTGTGTTGGCTGAAACTGAAACACGAACAGGCTAACCAATTAAAAGACTACTAGGAGGTCGGAGCACTAGTGTCAGTTGTTCGGCCTGACTCTCCACGCAACAACACAACCTTTGCCAGAAAGATGGGGCTCTCTAATCATTCTGAGAAAGGCCATAGCTTGGTTTTGGCAAGTTGTTAGAGACGGAGGGACAGTCAGACAGGGCCTGGGGGCCATGGTTGAGCCCGGGGAGAACAGCTAAACGCAGGGTTAGTACTTGGCCGCTTTGTATATGGTTACGATGCTGGATGGGTCTGTGGGCAAGTACATGCACGCACGCGCAGCGGGAGAAGCCTCCTCCCCTCGACCTCGAGCGCCCAAAACCAAGGGACCCTTTTCAGCGATGCCCTTTGCCGTCTCAAGGGGCCTCCCCTCCCATCCCTAGAGACCTGCAACCGCAACAGCTACCAACGCGAGCAGGTGCATGCAGGTGCTCTCGCCATCCATCGGAGCTGGAGCTGCGACCCATCCAACGCCAAACCGGCCGCGATTGAATGAACTGATTAACATAATGCGGCAGCAGTTCGCCATGATTGTTGTTGTGGGCGCTTTCGGGTCTCGATGTCTCTGCCCCCTGTACACGCCCTGCATTCTTTTGCGTGCCACCCTGTTCAGCTGTTCTATTTTGGTCAAACGTGCGTGCACGCGCGGTACGGGTGTGCGTAGGTTGAAGCCTTGAAGGGATAGGGTCTCTCTACGGCTGCGTTGCATGCTCTCTCATTCTTGTGTTGCTGTTCGTAGATCAACCTAGACTAGGAAGGTGTAGACCCGTAGCACGTACGAGTACTACACTACTACATGCACAGGCCTTGTTTTCTCCACACAAAAAGCCTCCAAACAAAGGAGGCTTCCGTTTCGAGAAGTTTGTTTCAGATGCTTTTGTTACAGAAGACTAGCCTCTGCTCAAGGGAGTAGCTAGCGAGCCAGGCATCTAGTAAATGGCAGAGCAATATTATTAGTATATTACTCGCAGGGTTAGTCGCTGGATTGGATTATATAGTAAACATGAGAGAAACAGCTTGGCTGTTGCAGAGGATAATACTGGCACAAATACATGGTGCCGCGTCCAATCAAGCGCAGGCGAGCCACATCATCAAGCAAGGTGCACATGACATGGGGAAATTATCCAGTGATACCAACACTCACATGCTCCCATGCTACCAACTTGAAAAATTCAAATTTAAACATTTCAAAGAAATATGAAAAAATATGAATCTTCACAACACATATGTCGACAACCCCTAAAAATTTCAGATCAAAATTTGAAATACACATGAAGAAACAAAAAAGACAAATTCAGATGTGAATAGTCCCATTTCTGCTTTTGTCTTCTTTTGACACTATTCATGACGAATATGCCTTTTTTTGAATTTCGATGTATATTTCAAATTTTGATCTGAATTTTTAGGGGTTATCTGAACATGTGTTGTGAACATCCATGATTTTTTAGATTTTTTTTAATATTTACATTTGAAAATTTTAAATTAGTAGCATCGGAGCATTTGAGGGATGATATCACATGATACTTCCCCCATGACATGAGAGAAGCACGCCTGCAGTTAGTGCACACCGCCCTAACAAGTGATGGAACGGGAACTCCCATACCCTCCGTCTTCGTGTCTTTTTTTAACACGATACAGGCGCAAGCACTCAGACATACGCACATACACTCATCGCTGTAAATGCACGCACACACAGACACACATCATATCCTTATGACCACCTCAGAGAGACTAAGCCGGCACATCA
Source organism: Aegilops tauschii subsp. strangulata (assembly GCF_002575655.3). Taxonomy (NCBI): domain Eukaryota; kingdom Viridiplantae; phylum Streptophyta; class Magnoliopsida; order Poales; family Poaceae; genus Aegilops; species Aegilops tauschii. The sequence goes on from NC_053037.3 coordinate 375,077,618, forward strand.
TCATGATATTGACGAAGTTGCCACATACACCTTCTTAATCGACAGAAACGTCTTCTCCCACTGAACGCACATTGCTGGAAAGTCTGGAAAAAAATGCGAGCACCAGTGTCGAGTCTAGGAATTGAACCCTGTGGGTTGGGAATACCACTGTCCTCCTAACCATCCAACCACAGGTTGGTTCACCTCCATTGCCGTGTCAACTCGTGTTGTACAAGCGATCTTGTCATTTTGAATTTTCTATCGTTGCATTGCCTCTTTAATAGGATTTTCAATGAAATTTCACCCCTTTTTATAAATCATGAAATTTTACCCTTTAAATGGTTGGAGTCCTTCTGAAATTTTCTGCGGTAATGTTAACTGGGAACGTCCCCTGGGGAGGAGGTCCCACACAACGCCTCCATAGTCGTCTGATAAAAATCATGCAGTGACAGTTTTCTGAAAAAAGTTGCCTTATATACCAAAAACTGACATCCTCTTCTGAAGAAAATGCCATCCATGTATAACTAAAACTGCTAGAGAAAGCGTTCAATGTCATCCTTTCCTGGAGAGCATTCACCAAATATTGTGGTCCTATTTTCTATGTTGGTCCTCCGATTTTGTAGGATTGAATTCTACAAGATAGATGTCTCCATTGTACATGCCCTGACTGGATCCCCTCAGCCTAGCCCCCCTCGCGGCGCTAGCCACTTCGGCCGTGGCGGCCTCAACTCCTCTCGTTGACAATCGCCCTGATTGCAGGCGACCACCCTTCCTGGATCCCGCATGGCGCTTGCAGACCTCTCCTTCGACCGTGGCCATGCCTTCAAAGAGCGCATTTGGAGTAGGCTCAACCTCACGATCAACTTCACGCCAAGCAAAGGACTCAGGGAATTCTTTCTAGTGGTGGCATTCACCAGATCGAGGATTCATCTCACACAGGAAATGGTTGGTACAATCCTCTTATCATGTTTTGGTGGCAGAGCCTCTCTCTTCAAAGACTCAAAGATCCAAGGTTCTCTATTCAAGTTCTCGGTTTCTTCAATCGATGTGGGCTTCGCTATTTACAATGGAGGTAACATTTCAAATGATCTCTTCACCTCCGGGGCCCTAATGTTCCCAAGAATAGAATGATCCAAGCTCAGCCCGTGCAAGATCAAGAGGAGGGTTGGATGCTCGTATCTAGATCCAGGAGACCTAACTCATATTCTAATGTTGTTCGAGCCCCTCATTTCTTCAATCAGAGCAATGGTAATCAGAATCCGCCGCCGACGGCGATCACCGGAGTCCGGTCTACAGCCGTGGTGCCCGTTGCTTTAGTTTTTAGTCGCCTTCAGTTCCCCATTCAACCCACCATTCAAAGGGCGGGATCTTCAGGCATTCAAAATGGGCAAAATGGATGCAATCGACCCCATCAGTCTGGGCCAAGAAATTTTGGAAGGACTGGGTTCACAGTATAGGCCCTTTCGCGCCTGCTGCCTAATGGAAGGCCACCTTCGATCGGATTGCTCCAACAAAATTAGATGCCACACCTGCAAGAGGTAGGGTCACATTGCCAGAGACTACCGCTCCAACTTCCCGACGGCCGATACGTCCAATCAACTCTATGGCATGGCTCCAGTTTCCATGCCCGATCCCGCTGTTAATGCACTGATATCTGCTCCTGCTAGGGAAGAAAATCCTGCTCCAGCTCCCACCTCTTTGCTTCCCATCCCGCATCTAGTTCATCGCCATCCCAAACCTTATTGTTGTCCCCGCCCCTACCCCCGACAAAGCATCGCTCCACACAAGCTGCCGCTTCAGACATGGCCAACTTCCTATTTGATCCGACCCCTTTTCTTCCACCCAACCATCAAGCTATCAATGTGGTGGGCAGGCCTGCTTGTGTTAGGGTGATCTCATCAGCTTCAGCATGTGTCCATGAAGTTGGGCAATTGTTATCATTGTGCCCATGCCGGATCTGCAGGCACCTTTTGCTAATGTCAAACACCTAGGGTTAACAGATGTTACTCACTGTCCATTTGGTCAAGCATATGTTAAACTGGACAACCCCTTTAATAGAGACTCCCCAGTGAATCAAAGCTCTCATGTGTTTGGAGATGTGCACATCATTTTTCAAAAACATAATCAAGGTCTGAACTAGAGAAGTTTGACTCTAAATAGACATATTTGGGTTCTACTGGCTGGTTTTTTGTTTGATAAAAGAGAAATTCATGAGATTGCTAACTCTGTCAGAAGCTTTGATAAGATGTTGTTATGGGATAGAGCTCAGAGCACCAAACCTATGCTCATGATTAAAGTCGAAGTTGAGGAACTGCGAGATGTCCCTGCTAGTATTATGGTGGGTGAAAAAGATGATTTTAACTCTGAATCATGCATGGACAGTTCCAGTGATTATCGTGCATCAAGAGATGTTGGGAGCTGGCGCTAATCTTAATGCTCAGGAGAATGATGATGATATTATGGCAGAAGATGACCTAGAAGAGGAAGATCTCCCTGGATGGGGGCACGGGGTTATGCCTAATGACCAGGACATTATTGATCAAGAGATAGAGGAGGGGGAGTTTGTGGAGCTGGCAGATCTAATGCAGCCTCTTGATGCTCCTGCAGTTGAGCCAGATCTACACTACAAAAAAAACACTTCCGTGATGATACGTGTTTGTCACAGTAGGTCGCATTTTTTGTCATGCATGCACATCCATGACAATTTTATGACAGAATCAAGATAGTCATACATGTGCTGTCGTAGAAGTGTTCCATGACATTACCAAAATTACATCACGCAAGTGTCCACTTCCATGACGATAAATCGCGCGTCACAGAAGTGCTTTCGTCAAGGGTGACCGGCACGTGGCATCCACCGTAACGGAACGCCGTTAAGCTATCGAGTCCGGTTTTTGATCCCCGACCAATGGGGATTTTCCACGTGTAAAATCATCATTGGCTGGAGGAAACACGTGTCAGCTCACCGTTGGGACAGATGTCATCCACTCATTGGATACAAAGCGCCTATGATATGTCGACACGTGGCACGGCCCAACAAAGGCCCATTCCTGTGAAAAGGCCGGCCCGTTTGACTTGGTCAAAAGGTGGCGGGCCGGCCCACGGCAAGCCTGTTAACGGCATGTTCGCATATAGCCCATTTACAGCCTGCTAACCCAGGGGCCCATTTACGGCCTAACCGAATTAGGCCCAGTAGCGTCATCTGGGCTGTCCAATATAATTCCAGCCCGTTTTAACTTTCGGCCCATGTATGGCCCATGACGTCTTTCGGCCCATATGAGGCCCTTATTACTCTCGGCCCATTAACGGCCCGTGGTAAAACTGGCCCGTAATGAACAGTGTACCACTTTATACCCATTAATGGCCCGTGGTGAAACTGGCCCGTAATGAACAGTGTATCACTTTATAATTAACGGCCCGTTATTCAGTTGGGCCGTTTCCAGCCCATGTTATCTTTCGGCCTTCTCGGGGCCCATTTATTCTTGGGCTCATTTCCACATTCGTTTACTTGCGGCCCGTTACTGTCATTTTCTGCTTGTGGGCCAAATTCAGCCCGTGGTTACAGTCGGCCCGTTTGTGGCCCGTTAATACGTTGGGCCGTTTTGATAGCGTCATCAAAATATGGCCGATTAACGACGGCCCGTTATGGTCGGCCCATGAACGGACGATTTCAACTCTAGCCCATTTACGGCCATAATGTGGTCTGTTATTGGCCCATGTTTGGCCAACCGATCATAAGCCCATAGAAGGCCCATTGATGATACGGCCCATAGAAGGCCCATTGTGTCTACAGCCCGTATAAGGCCCATTGTTTCACGCCACGTAGAAGGCCCATTGTTTCTACGGCTCTTAGAAGGCCCATTGTTTCTACGACCCGTAGGAGGCCCATGTAAACTACAGCCGGTGGGCATCAAAGTTCGCCACTAGTGCAAATATAGGGAACACCCTACACTATACAAAAATGGCTTGCTGTTTTCTTCAGCCGGTGGCTGCACGTTAAGAACAAATTTTGTATCGCACCAAAACAAATTACAACTATAAAACAAAAGGAAGGTTGGCATAAAAGTTAACAGTCTAGCAGATAAATGCACCACCAGAAGTTCAGAAGCTCAGTTCATTTGACCTGACTGTTACGTTTTCATGCTGTATTGTCCGATGGAGCACCATAACCTTGGCCTTCAGCTCTCCTAGGCTCCTGAACAACATAGCAAATGTCTGATAGTCTGGTTTCAAAACCATGCTTATCTTGACAACATCGAACAATGTCTCTCCTTGTTTCACAAAGGGTCTCTGTTAGGGAATGGACTTGTGTCTGGAGCGCAGATACAACATTGTTTTGAGCTTGCATATCTTGATCATGAGGCAGTTTGGACGAGATTACCTTAACAACCAACCCAGTATTACGCAGGAACGTGCTTTTGGCACTGTTAGTGGACAGGTACTGACCCACTGCAGCAAGAGGTGACATTGCAGTTATAGTTGCCTCGCCACCTTCAGAAGGTGGCAGTTCCACCATTTTTTCCATAGCTCGTTGAAAAGTTGTGGTTTTACATTAGTAGTACCAAAACATAAGATATTAAGGAGGCAGCAAAACCAAACAAAATAGCTTTGGTCTATATACGGAACTTATTCTGGTGAACCCATGTAAAATAATAGTTGTATTTTATTGCAAAGTACATAATAAAACCAGGTTCCAAACATATGACCATGTACCATCGCTAATGTATTGTCTATTTCTTCACATTGTATTGAGGGCTAAGGATAAAGAGACAAAGTTTATAATACGGTAAGCATAGTATGACATCATTCATATCACAAAACAACTGAGAACAGACAAACAGGCAATTGTAACGTTGTGTGGGCAAGTCCAACACGGAACTAGATTACAGGTCAAGATCAAAGGAACATCACTCCTCTCTTTTAAACCTTGTAAGGTGCAATGATACGCTAAGACAATTGTGTATAAAATTGAAAAGAGTAATAGACATTGGCTGCAAACCATGCAGTTCAAGGCACAAGTCAGAGTAAATAGTAGTTAAAAGGCATGAGGATTAAGGACTTACAACAACGGCTTTGACTAGTGTAGTCATGCCCTTCTTCTTGCTGGTGTGATAGTCCTTGAAGATTTCCACATCCTTTGGTTCAGGTACTTTTTGGTCCTTGCGGGCTTTCCTCTGCATTTGGAACAAGTCAATATAGATCTTATAATATGGTACAGCAAAAGGAGTGAAACAACAGCTAATTACAAGAGCCTCGCAGTGTGCAATATAGCTACGAGATCCTGTCGTCTGTTGGAATTTCACTTTCGTACGGTTGGCCTTGTTCTTTGAACAGTTCACCTACAAGAAGATAGATTTGTGTGGCACATGCGTAAATAGGACTTCAACATGTGATTTGATCACATATATATAATGTACCTGATACTTCGGACGGACCAGTGTTTAACGAGGCCTCTCCAGTCTTCATCAGATATATTTTCCATTGGAGATGTTTGGGCAAGTTCACTGTTAGCCTTGCCTTCAAAGTGAGTTTTCCTCAAGTTATACTGATACTGTCGCAGCAGACTTGAAAACATGGGTGCAAGCTTGTCTGGTTGCATCATCTTGGCTATCCAACTTGAACCTCATATGTTGAAAATTATGGGAGTCTCATTATCAACAACCTAGAAAGTATTGGATAGAGCAAGACGATATTACTAGTTTCCATACATAACCATACTTACAGATAAATGGTTGAGGAAGGTGTTGAACTGGGTTTCATCTTTGTCATTCCTGTACTGAATCCATGTTGGGAGGATACGTACATGACACCTAACAGCAACCGCTGCCTCTGATACTAACTTGGCTGACTCTGTAGCATCACGTGGCCTTTTTAAACCTGCCTCAAAACGGATCTCCATTCTTCCTCCTCTAGATTTAGTTAACCTATCAAGCATTATCCCTGATGTTTATTTCCTCTTGCGCCTAGGTGCTAGTCCAACAACAAACATAGGAAGTGTTAGTGTACATCAAACTGTGAGACTACATATAAAGAAGCATGCAACTGTAACTTGACTCCAGCAACTACCTTCTTGCTGTTGAAGCTCACAAAGTTCATCTGATCTTGCCAACTCATCTTGTGTCCAGAGTGCTTCGGAAGTAGTGTCAGGGGGCAAGGGAGCTTGGGAACGTGCTGCTAGCTGAGTTGACGAACAAGTAAATCGTGCAGCTGGTGGTACTGTGGAAGGTGTTGCAACAACTAGGGTTGTCTCTGCTTGTTTGGTGGAAGCTATTTGTTTCTGTTTGGCTTGTTCTGCAGCTCGTGTAGCATGGGATACCCTGTCGGTACAATTTTCCGCTGGACTTTGACCTTCTATTGCACCATCAGTACCAGCAGAATCTGTAGGATTGTTCCGCTTCCCTTTCCCTGTCGTTCTGTCTTGCTTCCTCTTTCTCTGTGCCATGTTAAGGCAAGCCGACAAGAAAAACGAATAACAATTTAGTTCTTCAGAACAAATGTACTTTGATGTAAGAACATGGTGTGATAGACAGATATTGTATGTTCTAGAAACAGGAACACGTGTCTTAGTCACAAATATAATGTGTAAAGTAAGCAAATGCAATTCAACAAAATTAGAAGCAATACAAGCTAGACATCATACATAACATGCAACCACATATAACAGTGCCAAGTTAGAGGGAGCACCTGTGATGGTGCACTAGGGGAGACGTGCTCATCACCAACACAGCTACGTTGAGTGTCTATGCATGTGTTGTCTTGGAAATCATCTTGGGGGGGTGGAGGAGTAGAATATGTAGAGGCCCTCCATTTGGAAGGAGCACCTTCATCTGCTGCCTTGCTAACTTCCTTCCGCTTTATTGATTTTGAATTGTCAAGTAAAACCGACAAGAAAAAGCAATAAAATTCACTCTTCAGAACTCATTCGTGTACGATACTGACAATCACTACTTTGATGTAAGGCAAACACATGATTCTAGGATGGAATAATACGAAAAACAGGACGACATGGCATATTCACAACTGTTTGTGTAAACTAAGCAGAAACCATTTCACCAAATAAGAAGCAATGCAAGCTTGACACCACATGAAAGATGCAACCAATATGACTCTGCCAAGTTAAAAGTGTCCCATCATAAAAGGCATTTCAACAAATTAGAAGCAGCGCATGCTATAAATCATATCAAAGATGCAACTAATATCACACTGCATATACTGAAGGTGTCTCGTCATATTGATTTATGCGGGATACAAAAAAACAATAGTTTTATGTGAGGACATGCTTAATAGACAGATGTACTATGTACTAAATACAGGAAGGCATGTCACATTAATAGGTATAATGTATAAGCTAAGCAGAATAGCACATGCAGTTTAACCAGATTGGAAGAATTACAATCTAGACACCATATGGAACATGCAACCACATATCACGCTGCCAAGTTAGAGCAAGCACATGTGATGCTAGTGTAGGGGAAATGCGGTAATCAACTACAGAGCTACGTTCACTATTTTCATTTAGCCTTGCTGTTTCTTGAGAATCATGTCGGGAGGCTGACACTGCATTTTTTAAATGAGGAGTATTCCGCTTGCCTGACTGCCTCATCATAAGTGATTGATGAGGGATACACAAGAACATTAGTTTGATGTAAGAACATGGTTAATACATAGATGTACTAGTATGTACCAAAAACAGAAAGGCATGTCATATTCAAAGGTATAATGTGTAAGCTAAGCAGATGCAATTTAACCAAATTGGAAGCAATACAAGCTAGACATCCGGCTGGAGTGGTAAGCATGATTATCTAGGACCTGAGAGCCTGGCGGGAGGCAGGCTGCTTCGCCACCATCGCGGCTTTTTAGTTGGCTTCCAGGTGATGCCTCTCTTTGCTGGGCTTGTCACTGGCTCGACCAGTGCCCTGACTAGCTATTTGTCTTCTGGTGCTCACGAGATGGTGGTTCATGTAAAAAGTATCTTTCCTTATCTTAATAAAGACCGACTTCGGCCTTTTGAATACAAGCTAGACACCATATGGAACATGAAACCACATATGACACCGTGAAGTTAAAGCAAGCACCTGGGATGGTGGTTCATGGCGAGCGAGATCATCAACTCCAGAGCTACGTTCCCCGTCTCCATCTGCTGACACTACACCCTTTATAGTCTTGAAACGTGTCTGGCTTAGCCGCGTACCACGCAGGAGCGACTTCTCTCTTATCTTTTCTGCTTCTGTCAAGGCAGGGTCTGAAATACCCTTGCATGAAAACACAATAGTGAGAGTATGGGTGAAGTGTGTGCAGACTAGTGCACTGTAAAAGTAGCAGATAGCAGGTGGCTGAAAAATAAATGACAGGAGACATATGATAGCTCTACAACATTGCATGGCAAACAAAATTAAATTCTACTCCGTATGATTTTCTAATATATGAGCACATGAAATGCAGGTACTCCTCCAGATAACCACCACATGTTGTCCTATCAGATAACAGTCGACTAAAAATAAATCGGTCAGTCGATTTTTCTATGAACCGTCCGATCTATAAGGAACGGGCAGATGGCCTTCGTCTACCTCTAGCCAGTCACTGTTGACGATCTTTCTCGAACCGCCAGCGACCACCGGCCCAGACCCCTGCCTCCGCCGCCCCGCTCTTCCCTCGACCTCACACCACCGCTGTGCTTGGCAGCACCCCCAGGCCATCCCTTTAATCCCGGCCGACCTCTAGATCGGGCGCCAGCAGCTCTAGGCCCCACACGCCCCTAAGATAAACACCGAGGCGATGCTTCCCTGGCGTAATAGGCGGACTAGCACCTGTTACGCCGGGGAATGATTCCGTTAATTGGGAATCAACTGACCAGGAATTGAAATCCAGGGGGCGACGGACCTCTAGCTAAGGTGAAATAGTATATGAGGAGAAACCTTGTGCATCACGTGTTACTAGGAAAATCTAGTATCAAGAAGAAGCGGTCAACTAGTGTCTTCTGTGGGATGAATACCGTGCAAGCAGACACGTAAGATTTGCACAAATAAGGGAAGAGGAGTACCATTTTCGGTTGCCGGCATGGTCCGCTCCACATGTCGCGGCGATCTTCTTCTTTTTGCCAGGGGAACCGATGTTTCGGAGGAGGGTGCAGGCTTGGACGAACCCATGGCCAAATTGTTGACTGTGTTGCCGTGGCCGTAAGTCGGCGGAGGGGAAGCAGATCTGAGGCAGCGAAGGACGGCGTAGCAGGAACAGCTCCGGTGCGGTGGAGGGTGGCGAAGTTGGAGCGGCAGCGGTGAGGCGCAGGACGGCGTGGTTGAACTGGCTCGGGTACGGACGGCTCGGCCTCGGCTTCAACTACTAGCCGTGGAGGGCGTTGCGGTTGAGGTTGCGGTGTACGACGACGTTGGGATATCGGCTCCGGCGTGATGGAGGAGAGCGGTGATTGATGGGTGGAATGGGGTGGCGGACGGAGGACGCCGGGGTTTTGCGGCTGGTGGAGAGGTAGTTTTTGCGCCCACGGAGTACGAATGGGGAATCGGACGGGTGGGTGGGGGGGGAGGGGGAGAACCATGTTTTGGTCTGGGACGCGCTTGTTTTTGGCTTTTTTAAACAGAAGATGGGACGCGCTTGTTTGAAATTTGGGGAAAGTACAAACTTTGCCCCCCTCTTAAATTTCGGACCTACTGCGGGTCGGGGGTAGGATGGTAATCCCAGGTGTCCCAAATAGTGGGCGGGAGCGATTTCGGCCGCGCACATGCGTGCTTAGGCGGCCATTGTGTATGAATGTTTTTCGGAGGTGGTTGTGTGGCGTCTAGATGAAGCTACAAACCTACCCCAGTTTAGACCTTTGGATGTCGGGCCGGTAGGTTTCACGGGTCGGAGTTATTAGAAAAGTAATTTCCTTGTACTACCAAACATTGGTCTCACGCGGTTTCGGGCGAGTAGAGGCTCTTTTGGCGCTTCGTTCGAAATTTTGAAACACAAGCATTCACGTTTAGAGTACTCTCGAACTTTGAGGATTGACCTAAATAGACAACGTTAAATTTGACCTTGTATGTTTGAAAACCTCATTAAATTATCCGCTTCTTTTTGAAATTTTGACACTTGAAAATCCTATAACTACGATTATTTTGGAATGGAGGAGCTAAATTAGAATCTATTTTGTGCACGACTACATATGCTATTATGTACAAAATCAGAGCAAAGATTGGTGCCCCCATAATTTAGGTATGATTTACAAACGCCATGATATCAAATTCAAATAATTGAATGGACTTCATGTTGAATTCGATTTTTTAAACCACCTTAAGTTGAATTCAAATGTATGCTAGTTCATAGGTAGCTATTTATAATGTTCATTGTGTAACTTCGTATGTATAATGTGCTTTACACGCACAACATGAACTATACTCACGTTTATATTAGATTGCTAAAGCGATGCATTGTCTAGAGTTCAAAATACTAACTATGTGGATCAATTGTGTCGAATAATAACATAGACTTGCTCAAATTTGATAGAATCTAGATGTCTGATGGATCAATGACCGTTCCTTACGCGAATTGCAAATATCATGATCCCATCCTAATATTTGGATACAATTTATATCTTTAATCAATGTGTACAGCAGTCTTGTACGTGTAGTTTCACTCTCCATCGGTGGTCTCTCACACATGCTCACACACTCTCTTCTGAGGTGTCTTTCTCGCACACTTGCTCTCGATATAACCCTCCCTCCCTCTCGTAACCATTTACGACTGTTTTCACTAACCTTTATCACAAGCACTCTTCCTCTCGCAAGCATACACACGCACAATCCCCATCGACCCTTTCTATATACATAGACCTGCCTACGTGTCTCCTGTACGCACATTATCTTTAGGCATGTCTCTCACGCATTGTCTCACACCTCTCTTCCTAATCGACGAGTATGATTCTAGCAGAGCATTCTGTAGGATGCCCCTTAAAGTTAGGTTGGATGAATAGTAATATCAGAGATAAAGGGGTTACCTTAGTCCGAGAACCCAGGGTTACAAATCCTAGCCGGCTTTGTCAGTGGACATAGAGTCCTTCACAATTATGCTATCTTTGTCTTGTACGACTAGTCATCCATGGGTATCCCTAAATGCGTCACGAGCCGACCAATGTGGCGTGGGACGGAACCGAACGAAGGCCTCACCTCGACCCACCGGACCTCACGCGGTGACACACCCTCTGCCCCCATGTCTCGTTATCTTCTCACACCCACACATACCAACACAGACACCACACACAAAAAATATATTCTCCTGGTGCATCTATCCACTCCCCCTTGCATATACACACTCAAGGGAATCTCTCACCGTGACGTCATATTCGTCTCTCTCTCTCTAGACCACTCTCATTTCTCGTGCTATCTCTCCCACGCCCCCTCTCGGCCCCTCTATCCATGCCTCTCTCGAATACGTAATACACACATACCTCTCTAGGACCTGCCAAATGCATCAACTACGCATTCACACATGTTACATCACGTACCCCATTGATCTAAAAAGCCCTCTCTTCACGTTTATTTCGCATACAACATTCATTTTGAATAAAGTGTGGCCAAAAAAATGTTTTAGAATTTCTACATATATACAACATTACAAAGTTATATGGAGGAGTATGAACGCTTGCATTGCATGGTGCCCACAATGATATTTATTCCGCACTGTGAATTTGTATATTTTTATACTATATATAAAGGTAGTCATAATAAAGAGAAACAAAGAGCATCTCTCTCTCCATCGCATACCCCCCTCTACGCCCCTTTCAGGTACGCACACAAACTATCTCCAGGTCCTCTAAAAGTAAGCCCCCAGCACATTCACGCATGTTTCATCTTTCTCTCACGATATATACAGTGACGATCATTGTATTTGAAGCGAAAGCACGATACGTACATTGGACTTCAGAATCCACTCATTACGGTCACCATTTACGTTTTGTGGTTATTATACAGTCACGGGCTCACCGTACAACTCTGTATTTTCTCAAGACAGGACTAGTTGACCAGTTAAATGCTCCACGTGGCACCTCTAGTGTTGCATCACATTATCTCACTACCATCGGGCCCACCTGTCGGCTTGTATCTACTCTACATCTACACTCTTATAAAATACTAGCAAGATGCCCATGCGTTGCACGGAACATCAAGATGCATTTGTATGAGTAGTTTATCTTGTGGGAGAAAAGGATGAACAAGGGAATGCCTTATTTGCAAGTGTGGAGAGGGGTGTGGGTATCTTTTTGCAAAATTGCCATAGTTTCCTTCCTATCCCTCAGATTTAGATCGGACGGCCTATATTGCAGGATGGCAGGCACACGATCATCACCGACTATGCTTTTTATAAGAGTAGGGATAAAATACACTCTTATAAAAAACAGAGTTGGTGATGATGGTGTGCCTGCCGTCCTGCAATATAGGCCGTCTGATTTATATCTGACGGATAGGAAAGAAACTATGACAATTTTGCCTAAGATGTACCCACACACCTCTCCACATTTGCAAATAAGGCCTTCCCTCGTTCATCCTTTTCTCTCACAAGATAAACTAGTCATACAAATGCATCTTGATGTTACGTGCAACGCACGGGCATCTTGCTAGTAAGAATGAAAACAAGCGACAAAATAATATTGGACGGTGGTTCGAAGTCATGACCGCGGGCACAGCGGACAAGGTGGCCTTGTATTGGTATGTTGAGCCGTCTGTTTTAACACACATGAGCTGGTGTGGTGATTATAGACACACGCAGGCATGCACACGAACTGCATGCACGCAACACTCACACGAACACATGCACCCACGCACGCACGCAACACTCACACGTACACACGCAGCCATGCACGCACGCAACACTCACACGCACACACGCATGCATGCATGCACACACCAGTACACCACACGACCAACACATACTCTCACGCTCAAGTGCTCAACCTACACGTTCATGCGCACACATCAGGCCCTGACAGACACATACACAACCAGGTGATTCCAGCGCACGGGGTGGAGTCTTGTCACGCCTGCGTAAATTTGTGTTTATCTGACCTTTTCCCTATGCGAACTGACATGTGAGACCCACAAGGAACGTGGTCAATTTAACTAGTCAACATGGTGCCACGCAGACTATTTGGCCGGTCAACAGAGTGCAATCCGATGCTGAACCGTGAGCAAGTGACCGTATAATCACCGCAAAACGTATATAGTGACCGTAATCAGCTTATTCTGAAGTTCGGTGAACGTATGACGCTTTTCTCTCTGTAGGCCCTCCAAAACTACATCTCTACACGTTCTCGCATGTTACATCTAACAACTATGCAATACAGCCCTACTCCTACACTCTAACACAATAAATCATATGTGTTTTTAGTTTTACTAGATATCATATTGTTACTTAATTATTCAGTTTGCATACATTAAAATTGCCTTTGAAATGTATGGCCAGTATCATATACCGCGCGGGAAAAATCCCGCCCTTTCCTGTTTAATCGGGTTTGTATCGATGGATCGTGCGAAACAGCAAAACTATAGTACTATATACAGTACAAGTGACAGTTCACTGGGCCGTCGTGTCGTGTACTCCTCCGTTGTAAGAGTGGAGCGCTCGCTTTCATAAATCTTCTAGTCCCTTTCGCCGACATGTGGGGCATCAAGCTACCGGGTCCACGTGCCATACCGGAATACAGTGCAGAGCAGCCGGGGTGAAGCACCCAGTCATGGCGCCGGCGTAGTAATGAGCAATGAGGCGTCAAATCACAAAGCTGCACCTTTCCCGCAGTTAAGTTGGAGGGACGAAGTAATAATGCTAAAAAAATAAGTTGGAGGGACGAAGCAACCATCATTTCACTCGTTGCTGAATCCGCTTCTCCCTCATCTTCTTCAACTTAACCACGTGTTGCTTCTGCCGTTGTTCTGCCTCATGTGGGAAGCGGATCGGCTTGGTAAAGCACTGACACGTGGGACCGCATGTTAGCAAACCGCCAGGACAACGTCCTCTAAAAATAAGAAACCTCCCCCGCCATCCGCGCGGCAAAATCACCTCCTTTTTACTAATCTTGATTCTATAATTTTTTAGATCAATATAATTGAGATTTGTATAGACAGCACACAGGAGCAAAACCAAGTGGTACGGTTAAGGGCATCCACAATGTGTAGCCAAATGTGAAAATAGCTTTTGGCATCGTGGGAACCATTGTGGACGGTGTTGCCAAAGCCAAAAGGATGGAACCGAAGCTCCCTGATTGATTGATTGAAGGAATAGAAAAATGCAACGTCTCTCCTCTTTCTCCCATGCTTGGACGGATGTACAGTATAGAGGACAAAGTCTACTCCCCTGTCCCTTCTATCACAAATCACAAAGCAGTGAGGCGTCAAATCACAAAGCACGGACGAAGCAACCATCATTTCACTCTTCGCTGACTCCGCTTCTCCATCGTCTTCTTCAAGAAACCATCTCACCGCACTAAGCTGGACGGACGACGCTATTATGTACGAGTAGTACTAGTACATTTACGCGTCCTTTGGTTCAACGGACTTCCTGGATGCAAATAAGGCGGTCGTCTCGGCTTGCAGGCGGCACTTGCGAACGACTTACCGTGGTCTCCCTCAATGGTGTTCTCCGTCGAACGCACTTCGCCAAACCACAACGTTCGAGATATCGTCGACGTCACCGCAATGAGGAAGGAAGTCAAATATATTTACTACCTCCATTTTTTTGTACACAAGGCTAGTATATCAAAATTACAATTTGCAAAAGGCCACTAACACTAATCGAGGCAAAATTGATGGGGTTTGCCTCGTACTAGCAACCAAGGACATTAATATCCCCTGCATGCATGCGGAAGTGAGAAGGTTGGTTTGCATGGCACTTCATTAATCAAGCGATGAGGAGTGAGATGGTTAGCTCTTTGGGCTTTGGAGAAAAAATACGCATTAATTGACACGTGAAACGAGGATTTGTATCGATTAATCCCGCGAAGGAAAACCCCGCCTTTCTTTTTTAACACTAGTACTCCTAGTACGTAGTACTACGTACTTATCCTGTTTGGGTCTAGGCCTTGCATTGCCATACTTCGCCACACATTTTTGCCAAGCTTGCCTAAAGTTTTCAAAATGAAAAGGAGGTACACTTGCGCAAGACCATCGCGGTCGCACCGCACCCTCACACGGTCGCTCCTGCACGCCGCGGTCGCACCGCACCCTCACATGCACAGTCGCTCCTGCACGCCACAAACCCAACCAAGGGAACGCACCCTCACACACACGTGCTGTCGCATGTGAACAAACCAAACTCAGCCATCCTACCGCTGACACATAATTTTCGTTCATAGAGTATGTTTATCCAACCGCATGTTGGGGAGTATCCGTACGGCCCGTGCGGTGGTCTGTTGGGGAAGAAGAAGTGGTGAGGAAGAAGGGTTAGGAGACATAGGATATTCATCCAACCGCCTGAAATGGTAGACTGACCCAAGTCAGGCGACTTGCATAACAATATACTCCCTCCGTCCCAAAATTCTTGTCTTAGATTTGTCTAGATATGGATGTATCTAATACTAAAATGTGACTTGATACATCCGTATTTAGACAAATCTAAGACAAGAATTTTGGGACGGAGGGAGTATGTTTTTACACAGCAAAAGATCCATAAAAACAACAACATAAAGAAAAACTATCACTGCTCGCGGAACGAGACGGCCTCGTCGTCTTTGGCTGCCGGCGCGAACCAGCCATAGCTGCCGACGTGTGTCTCCGCACCGTGGTTGTCCTCGGCCTCCAGCTACTCGTTCACGCGGAGCGTGCGGGCGCTCTGCACGGACGAGAGCACCACCCGGTTCAAGTCGAGGACGTCCAGTTTCGCGTGCAGGAGGGCCTCGATGGCAGCGGCATCCGCACGCTCCGCGTTGAGTCGAGCCTCCGCCGCCCGGTTCAAGTCCAGGACGTGCGGTTCCGCCTGCAGGAGGGCCTCGATGAGAGCGGCATCCGCGCGCTCCGCGTCGAGTTGAGCCTCTGCCGCCCGGTTCAAGTCCAGGACGTCCGGTTCCGCCTGCAGGAGGGCCTCGATGGCAGCGGCATCCGCGCGCTACGCCTCAAGTTGAGCCTCCGCCGCCCGGTTCACATCCACGACATCCGGTTTCGCCCGCAGGAGAGCCTCGATGGCAGCGGCATGCGCGCGCTCCGCGTCGAGTTGAGCGTCTGCCTCCTGGTCCTCCTTTAGCATCGCCAGGTTGAACCGCTGGTTCGCCTGCACCATGGGGGACTCGGACGCCGACACGAAGTCGACGTCCATCGTCTCATACCCATCGGGGGCCTTCTGCGCCGCGACCTCCGCCATGAACATTGGATCGGCTTCCTCCTCCTCGTAGCTTGGCTCCAGAGAACTCGGGGATTGGCCCGCCACAAAGCAAGCTTGGGAACGGAGGTCTCTGGCGCCGACCGCCGCCGCGATTTCTGCGCGGCGCTCCGGCGTCAGCATATTGTAGTACGTGATCTTGCGGCACACCATGGCTTTCTGGCGAACTAGGGGACGCTTGATGCAGGCTAGGGGATCAAAAGGTGGGGGAAGGGGCTGGAGATTAGGTGTGGTTTTAGGGCAGTGGCTGGCGTAGGCCGAGCAGCGAAGGTTCTGGTGTGAATAGTGGTTCCGGTGACGACCGGTCAATCGGTTTTGACTGTACATCGCTCTTGTCGCCTTCGGGTTGCAGCCCGGCACGCTGGACCCTCCACGCCACTCACCAAATGGAACGCGCTTCGTCTTACGTTTTCGCTCACTTGTGGGACCGCAGTTGAGAGCAAACCAACGTCCTTCCCCCTCCCCCGCCCGCGTCATTTTATGCGGAGTAAATAAAAATAGAGGGAGTATACTACGGATGAGGATCTCCTGACGTGGCCGAACCCATTGAGTAACTGACATGCGGGGCCTAGCAAGCATGGGGTCCGCCAGTAAGTGACCGAAAGGGAGGGTAAGGGAGGGATACGTATGTGAAAGGAGCTTCCAATGATATAATTTTCACATTATACATCTCATGTACTATTAATCTTGTCAATAGTCAAATGCGGTTTTGAAAAACGCATTAGAGCATCGTTAATAATATAGCCAGTCGATGGCTATAAGGAACTGCCATGTCATCTATAGCCATCATCTATTATATGCACTCATACAGTAGTGTGGGCTATAAGGTTGGCTATTTCCCGCAAAAAAATTATAAGGTTGGCTATTGTATTAGTACTTTTTCCCATCTCCTCTCCATCTCTTTCTTCATATTTATTGTACGTATTTAACTAGGAAAGTGTATATAGCTAGGCTCTTGCATGAGAGCTCACTCCCCTTACTTTTTCACATCTCTCTCCTCCACATAGGCCCTATATAAATGGAAGGAGGGAGTACAACTATGAGCACTGCATACTCTAGTACAGATGTTGTCAGTACTCCACTAGTACTATTGGATAGGGAGCTTAAAAAAAGTTACTATTGGACTGGCTATACGTGGCAAAATCCTAGTAGGAAGAGCATGCGCGAGAACAAGCACATTCATGTGGTTGAAAACAAATTGGAAACCATCTCGAGTACAAATCTAGGAGTACATACGAATCTAACAATATTGATTGGGCGTTGTTGAATGTTGATACTTTTTTTTATCAAAGTAGAGATACTTTGACTACACATAAAACTTATATGTAAACTAGAAAGGATAGGAGGGAGTATATTGTACGTTAAAAAACGAAACAAACATTGAATACCCTTTATATATGATTTGCGGATGCTATGATCACCGGTTCAAAATTTTGAATCCGCCTTAGGTATCACACATGCCCCCACTCGTTCTCTCTCGATTTCATCTCGGGGTCCGGAGATCGATTGAAAGAGGACTAGGGTGGGTACAATACATTCGTTTCGCTTATGAACGTACAATATACTCCCTCTGATCCACACAACCCCCCCCCCCCCGCGGGTCATTTCTATCATAGAAACAGACCAAACCTTTATCTCCTTGCATGACACGCAATTGATCTCTGAACATCAATCGATCTCGTCAACATGTGTCGGGGCATGCATGAACCAAATGGGATGCGAAAACTAAGACGCGAAGCGACACATACTGGAGGCAAAGTGAAACTTCAAACGAACCGTTTGTTTGTATGCATGTCGGACAAATTGCAAATAAACATAGGAAATACAAGCATGGTCTAGGCCCACATGCGAATGATACTCAGCAGAATGTTCAAATGAGGCATGCGGGAGGATGGACTCGACCAGAGGGTGACATGATCGATGGAGAAGAGGGTTGGAGATGAATGAGAAATAAGCAAACGCCACATGATTATACTTGACAGGCTCAAATAAACAATAAGTTGTCTCGCTTGGCCTACATAGTGAAAGGCCTAATGCGCAACGTGGAGCACTGACGCTCGAATATGGCCGGGAAAACAGGGAAACCGACATGTGGGGCACACCTGTCGGGACGACGTAGCGCAAACTAGTCCAATGGAGGAGCTGGCCCACGACCTCCTCGCCACCGGCAACCATTCATGTGGGTTGTGGGGGCCAACAACGTGGCGCAGCTCCAGCACCGCCTCTGGACACGGCGACCGTGGTGAGCGACACGCTCATCGTCACTAGACACGGTCGGTTTCAATGTGCCGAGGGTGGCGTTAGTGCTGTGGCACAACCAACTGCTAGTATGTTTGGTTTGTGCCCAAGGTTGCCCCATCAAAGCATTGGGTAGCCAAAATTTTGGTTGAGGTTTTGGTTGCCCATGATTTGGCCGACATCGGCAAGAAAAATGAACTAGAGTTGGCTAGAGTTCATTGGCATGCCAAAAAATGGCAACCATCCATTTTTGGGTCATGACCAAAACCTAAAAAAAATGGCAACCATCCAAACAAAGACCAATCTTTGGGTCATGACCAAAATTTTGGTAAGGTGCACTTTGGCCACAATCCAAACACACCCCAACACCCGGCTCGTCGAGGATGCACGGGGCGCCGGGACGCATCCGCGGAGTGGTGTAGCGCGGCCAACTGCATCCTCAGGACCTGAGACCATGCCGGGTCGTCTTGCTTTTTCAATGACATGCGTCGATCGCATGTGAGCAAAGGGCATCTCCAACGTTGCCACGACTACAGTTGACTACCCTGGCACACCAAAAGCCCTCGTCCCTCGCGCCGTCGCGCGGTGCGTTCCCAGCCGGCGCCAGCTGCCCGCATTCATGCCGTCCGCCCGTATGCCGTCTTTAAGAGGCTCGGTGCCCGAGAAACCAACTCCGGCGACTTAATGACGCACCAGGACGCTTGGCCTCATCGGAATGCGCTACTTAAAGCGGCAACGCCCAGCTAACCTCCACACCATAGCGCATCGTCCTCCTACCTGGCACCACATCCGCCATGACCACAAGCGCGAATGCTCTGCGGGAGAGCTTGTCTTCGGGGATGGAGCTCGGGTCGCCGCCCTCGCTCAAGTCGCCGCACAACCGGTGGCCACGCTGGCGGCCGACGACGGGAGCACCGTCAGCCACGTGTCCTACTTGCCGCCGTCCAACGTCCGGCACCGCCGAGGTCGGGGACTCCTCCGAGGATGAGTAGGGCATGGGAGGCGGTAGGGCATGGTGTGCCAACTGACCGGTCCGTCTCCTGTGTTCTACTTTTCCTCGCCGGAGACCGCACCTTCACTTCACGGGTCTTGAACACCGCCCCCGTACATGGAGATCGCAGATGGAGGACGTCGGTCGCCGCCGTAGAATAGGTTTAGGGTCGGGTTTCTTTTATTTTTCTGTCCTATAAAAGTTCGAAATGTAATGAAAATCTGTCGTGTTTGCATTAATCTCGACCGATGTATATGAACTTTCACAATAATATAGTATATTGTAGGAGTACTAGCAAGATGCCCGTGCGTTGCACGGAAGATCAAGATCTTGTGGGAGAAAAGGATGAACGAGGGAAGGACTTATCTGCAAATGCACATTCACGCATTTCACATTTTTCTACATCTACGGGAACCTACGAGGGTTAACGTAAATTGCCTCTCTCTCTCCTCCCCTGATTTTCATGGTGGTGGGCCCCTCCCTCCCCCCAATCTACAATCAACAGCTCACACGTTTCACATTATGTTAATTACGTAACTGGGACTACGTAGGTGTAGCACTAATCGTCCTAAAAAAACCAACTAAGCCAACCTCCCAGGATATCGCGCGGGAAAAGACCCGGCCGCGCCGTTTTAGTCGGGATTACCGGATTACTAGTAGTAGTATCGATGGATCGCACGAAGCAACTAGTTTTTTTTTGAGGGGGCGAAGCACCTTGTTTAAAAGGAAAAAAGGCGGTACACTCACAGCACCCCTGTCGCGGTCGCATTGCACCCCACACACGTTCGGTCCTGCACACGGCTTACTGATACGTCTCCAACGTATCTATAATTTTTGATTGCTCCATGCTATATTATCTTCTGTTTTGGACATTATTGGGCTTTATTATTCACTTTTATATTATTTTTGGGACTAACCTATTAACCGGAGGCCCAGCCCAGAATTGCTGTTTTTTTGCCTATTTCAGAGTTTCGCAGAAAAAGAACATCAAACGGAGTCCAAACGGAATGAAACCTTCGGGAACGTGATTGTCAGAACGAACATGATCCAGGAGACTTGGACCCTACGTCAAGCAACCAACAGGGAATCCACAAGGTAGGGGGGCGCGCCTACCCCCCCCCCCCCCAGGCGCGTCCTCCACCCTCGTGGGCCCCCTGTTGCTCCACCGACGTACTTCTTCCTCCTATATATACCTACATACCCCCAAATGATCAGATACGGAGCCAAAAACCTAATTGCACCGCCGCAACCTTCTGTACCCACGAGATCCCATCTTGGGGCCTGTTCCGGAGCTCCGCCGGAGGGGGCATCCATCACGGAGGGCTTCTACATCAACACCATAGCCTCTCCGATAAAGTGTGAGTAGTTTACCTCAGACCTTCGGGTCCATAGTTATTAGCTAGATGGCCTCCTCTCTCTTTTTGGATCTCAATACAATGTTCTCCCCCTCTCTCGTGGAGATCTATTCGATGTAATCTTCTTTTGCGGTGTGTTTGTTGAGACCGATGAATTGTGGGTTTATGATCAAGTTTATCTATGAACAATATTTGAATCTTCTGAATTCTTTTATGTATGATTGGTTATCTTTGCAAGTCTCTTCGAATTATCAGTTTGGTTTGGCCTACTAGATTGATCTTTCTTGCAATGGGAGAAGTGCTTAGCTTTGGGTCAATCTTGCGGTGTCCTTTCCCAGTGACAGTAGGGGCAGCAAGGCACGTACTGTATTGTTGCCATCGAGGATAACAAGATGGGGTTTTTATCATATTGCATGAATTTATCCCTCTACATCATGTCATCTTGCTTAAGGCGTTACTCTGTTCTTATGAACTTAATACTCTAGATGCATGCTGGATAGCAGTCGATGTGTGGAGTAATAGTAGTAGATGCAGGCAGGAGTCGGTCTACTTGTCTCGGACGTGATGCCTATATACATGATCATACCTAGATATTCTCATAACTATGCTCAATTCTGTCAATTGCTCAACAGTAATTTGTTCACCCACCGTAAAATACTTATGCTCATGAGAGAAGCCACTAGTGAAACCTATGGCCCCCGGGTCTATCTTCATCATATTAATCTTCCAACACTTAGTTATTTCCGTTGCTTTTTACTTTGCTTTTATTTTACTTTGCATCTTTATCATAAAAATACCAAAAATATTATCTTATCATATCTATCAGATCTCACTCTCGTAAGTGACCGTGTAGGGATTGACAACCCCTTATCGCGTTGGTTGCGAGGATTTATTTGTTTTGTGTAGGTGCGAGGGACTCGCACGTAGCCTCCTACTGGATTGATACCTTAGTTCTCAAAAACCGAGGGAAATACTTACGCTACTTTGCTGCATCACCCTTTCCTCTTCAAGGGAAAACCAACGCAGTGCTCAAGAGGTAGCAAGAAGGATTTCTGGCGCCGTTGCCGGGGAGGTCTACGCAAAAGTCAACATACCAAGTACCCATCACAAACCCTTATCTCCCGCATTACATTATTCACCATTTGCCTCTCGTTTTCCTCTCCCCCACTTCACCCTTGCCGTTTTATTCGCCCTCTCTTTTCCGTTTGCCTCTGTGCCGTTTGCTTGTCTTTATGGCTAGTCCTTTATCAACTCCTTTGTCCCCTGAGTTCGAAGTCTTTCACTTCAAACAAAGACAAGGAGAAAACTTAAAAGATGCCTGGGTGAGAATAATGGGGTCTTACCGCAATTGTACCTTTGAAGTGAACCTGAGAATTTTGCTTCGCAATTTTTATGTTGGATTAAATATGTCTCATAGACAACTCTTGGATTGCGTTGCCAAAGGCAATTTTATTGAAATTGATCCCCATATTGCGCATGAAGTTATAGAAGGTATAGTGGGATCACTACCTCAACAAAAGGGGCCTCATCATACCCAGGAAGAGACTCAAGTTTTTGAAAAAAATTGCGAAGTAACTAAGATTTTACAGAAGTCTCTTGAACCTCTTAAGAACATTAGCGGAAATATTCACCGCATGAATATGTTGATTACTCTTTGCAATAAGTGGTTGGATTACTTAGATCTAAAAAATTCAGAATACGAAGGGAAACGTAAAGAACCTCCCGGATTCGAGCTTGATTCCGCTAAAAAGTTGAAAGCCAAAGATGGCAATACCTAGATCTATCCTTGCTTTTATGCCTAGCTAGGGGCGTTAAACGATAGCGCTTGTTGGGAGGCAACCCAATTTTATTTTTAGTTGTTTTGCTTTTTTGCTTCTGTTTAGGAATAAATATTTGTTCTAGCCTCTGGTTAGATGTGTTTTTATGTTTTAATTAGTGTTTGTGCCAAGTTAAACCTATAGGATCTTCTTGGATGATAGTTATTTGATCTTGTAGAAAATTCCAGAAACTTTCTGTTCAAGAACATAATTGTTAAAAATCACCAGAACGTGATAAAATATTGATTCCAATTTCTGCTGATCAATAAACAAATTGTCTAAGTCGTCCTATTTTGGCTGATTTTTTGGAGTTCTAGAAGTTTGCGTTAGTTACAGATTACTACAGACTGTTCTGTTTTTGACAGATTCTGTTTTTCGTGTGTTGTTTGCTTATTTCTATGGCTAGTAAAATAGTTTATAAACCATAGAGAAGTTGGAATACAGTAGGTTTAACACCAATATAAATAAAGAATGAGTTCATTACAGTACCTTGAAGTGGTCTTTTGTTTTCTTTCGCTAACGGAGCTCACGAGATTTTCTGTTAAGTTTTGTGTTGTGAAGTTTTCAAGTTTTGGGTGAAAGATTTGATGGATTATGGAACAAGGAGTGGAAAGAGCCTAAGCTTGGGGATGCCCATGGCACCCCCAAGATAATCTAAGGACACCAAAAAGCCAAAGCTTGGGGATGCCCCGGAAGGCATCCCCTCTTTCGTCTACTTCCATCGGTAACTTTACTTGGAGCTATATTTTTATTCACCACATGATATGTGTTTTGCTTGGAGCGTCTTGTATGATTTGAGTCTTTGATTTTTAGTTTACCAGAATCATCCTTGCTGTACACACCTTTTGAGAGAGACACACATGATTCGGAAATTATTAGAATACTCTATGTGCTTCACTTATATCTTTTGAGTTATATAGTTTTTGCTCTAGTACTTCACTTATATCTTTTAGAGCACGGTGGTGGATTTGTTTTATAGAAACTATTGATCTCTCATGCTTCACTTATATTATTTGGAGAGTCTTAAATAGCATGGTAATTTGCTTAAATAATCCTAATATGCTAGGTATTCAAGAATAGTAAAAACTTTCTTATGAGTGTGTTGAATACTAAGAGAAGTTTGATGCTTGATGATTGTTTTGAGACATGGAGGTAGTGATATAAAAGTTGTGCTAGTTGAGTAGTTGTGAATTTGAGAAATACTTGTGTTGAAGTTTGCAAGTCCCGTAGCATGCACGTATGGTAAACGTTATGTGACAAATTTGAAACATGAGGTGTTCTTTGATTGTCCTCCTTATGAGTGGCGGTCGGGGACGAGCGATGGTCTTTTCCTACCAATCTATCCCCCTAGGAGCATGCACGTAGTGCTTGGTTTTTGATGACTTGTACATTTTTGCAATAAGTATGTGAGTTCTTTATGACTAAGGTTGAGTCCATGGATTATACGCACTCTCACCTTTACATCATTGCTAGCCTCTTCGGTACCGTGCATTGCCCTTTCTCACATTGAGAGTTGGTGCAAACTTCGCCGGTGCATCCAAACCCCGTGATATGATACGCTCTTTCACACATAAACCTCCTTATATCTTCCTCAAAACAGCCACCATACCTACCTATTATGGCATTTCCATAGCCATTCCGAGATATATTGCCATGCAACTTTCCACCATTCCGTTTATCATGACTGGTTCATCATTGTCATATTGCTTTGCATGATCATGTAGTTGACATAGTATTTGTGGCAAAGCCACCATTCATAATTCTTTCATACATGTCACTCTTGGTTCATTGCATATCCCGGTACACCGCCGGAGGCATTCATATAGAGTCATACTTTGTTCTAGTATCGAGTTGTAATCACTGAGTTGTAAATAAATAGAAGTGTGATGATCATCATTTTTCTAGAGCATTGTCCCAAGTGAGGAATAAAAAAGAGAGATAAAGGCCATAAAAAAAGAGAAGGCCCAAAAAAATGAGAGAAAAAGAGAGAAGGGACAATGTTACTATCCTTTTACCACACTTGTGCTTCAAAGTAGCACCGTAATCTTCATGATAGAGAGTCTCTTGTTTTGTCATTTTCATATACTAGTGGGAATTTTTCATTATAGAACTTGGCTTGTATATTCCAACAATGGGCCTCCTCAAGTGCCCTAGGTCTTCGTGAGCAAGCAAGTTGGATGCACACCCACTTAGTTTCTTTTGTTGAGCTTTCATATATTTATAGCTCTAGTGCATCCGTTGCATGGCAATCCCTACTCCTTGCATTAACATCAATCGATGGGCATCTCCATAGCTCATTGATTAGCCTTGTTGATGTGATACTTTCTCCTTTTTTGTCTTCTCCACATAACCCCCATCATCATATTCTATTCCACCCATAGTGCTATGTCCATGGCTCGCGCTCATGTATTGCGTGAAGGTTTATAAAGTTTGAGATTACTAAAGTATGAAACAATTGCTTGGCTTGTCATCGGGGTTGTGCATGATGAGAGCATTCTTGTGTGACGAAAATGGAGCATGACTAAACTATATGATTTTGTAGGGATGAACTTTCTTTGGCTATGTTATTTTGAGATGACATAATTGCTTAGTTAGTATGCTTGAAGTATTATTATTTTTATGTCAATATGAACTTTTATCTTGAATCTTTCGGATCTGAATATTCATACCACAATTAAGAAGAATTACATAGAAATTATGCCTAGTAGCACTCCGCATCAAAAATTCTGTTTTTATCATTTACCTACTCGAGGACGAGCAGGAATTAAGCTTGGGGATGCTTGATACGTCTCCAACGTATCTATAATTTTTGATTGCTCCATGCTATATTATCTTATGTTTTGGACATTATTGGGCTTTATTATTCACTTTTATATTATTTTTGGGACTAACCTATTAACCGGAGGCCCAGCCCAGAATTGCTGTTTTTTTGCCTATTTCAGAGTTTCGCAGAAAAAGAATATCAAACGGAGTCCAAACGGAAAGAAACCTTCGGGAACGTGATTTTCGGAACGAACACGATCCAGGAGACTTGGACCCTACGTCAAGCAACCAACAGGGAAGCCACGAGGTAGGGGGGCGTGCCTACCCCCCCCCCCCAGGCGCGCCCTCCACCCTCGTGGGCCCCCCTGTTGCTCCACCGATGTACTTCTTCCTCCTATATATACCTACGTACCCCCAAACAATCAGATACGGAGCCAAAAACCTAATTCCACCGCTGCAACCTTCTGTACCCACAAGATCCCATCTTGGGGCCTATTCCGGAGCTCCGCCGGAGGGGGCATCCATCACGGAGGGCTTCTACATCAACACTTTCGGGTCCATAGTTATTTGCTAGATGGCTTCCTCTCTCTTTTTGGATCTCAATACAATGTTCTCCCCCTCTCTCGTGGAGATCTATTCGATGTAATCTTCTTTTGCGATGTGTTTGTTGAGACCGATGAATTGTGGGTTTATGATCAAGTTTATCTATGAACAATATTTGAATCTTTTGAATTTTATGTATGATTGGTTATCTTTGCAAGTCTCTTCGAATTATCAGTTTGGTTTGGCCTACTAGATTGATCTTTCTTGCAATGGGAGAAGTGCTTAGCTTTGGGTTCAATCTTGTGGTGTCCTTTCCCAGTGACAGTAGAGGCAGCAAGGCACATATTGTATTGTTGCCATCGAGGATAACAAGATGGTTTTTTTTATCATATTGCATGAATTTATCCCTCTACATCATGTCATCTTGCTTAAGGCGTTACTCTGTTCTTATGAACTTAATACTCTAGATGCATGCTGGATAGCGGTCGATGTGTGGAGTAATAGTAGTAGATGCAGGCAGGAGTCGGTCTACTTGTCTCGGACGTGATGCCTATATACATGATCATACCTAGATATTCTCATAACTATGCTCAGTTCTGTCAATTGCTCAACAGTAATTTGTTCACCCACCGTAAAATACTTATGCTCATGAGAGAAGCCACTAGTGAAACCTATGGCCCCCAGATCTATCTTCATCATATTAATCTTCCAACACTTAGTTATTTCCGTTGCTTTTTACTTTGCTTTTATTTTACTTTGCATCTTTATCATAAAAATACCAAAAATATTATCTTATCATATCTATCAGATCTCACTCTCGTAAGTGACCGTGTAGGCATTGACAACCCCTTATCGCGTTGGTTGCGAGGATTTATTTGTTTTGTGTAGGTGCGAGGGACTCGCGCGTAGCCTCCTACTGGATTGATACCTTGGTTCTCAAAAACTGAGGGAAATACTTACGCTACTTTGCTGCATCACCCTTTCCTCTTCAAGGGAAAACCAACGCAGTGCTCAAGAGGTAGCACTCACGCAAACGGAACGCGCTTCGGCTTGCCTCTTCACTGACACGTGGGACTGCACTTGGAGAAACCGACCATGCACCAAACTCCCCCCGCCCACCGCACGAAAATCCTCCCCCCCAACCCAAAAATTCCCCCCAAATCCTAGATTCAACCGCCCTTCGGCCAACTAGCCAATAATATTCCCCAAACCCCCTCCCCCCGTCCCCCTCCACTCCATTCGCTCTGCCAATGCCGCCCTCCCCGCCACGCCGATACGTCGGCGCCGCGGTTCGTCGAGGGGACGCACGGCGATCCTCTCGCTCCCATAGTACGCTCTCGTAGGCTGCCGTCCTCTAGCCGCGCCGCCACTGCTGGCGACGTTCTTGTGGAGGCCCATGGCGGTCAGCGCCGCCACCGCTGGCGACATTCATGTGGAGACGCACGGCAGTCAGCTTCTCCCGCGGTATGCGCATTCTAGACTGAGGCCCCGTGCATGTCGGTGTAGCGCTGAATGTTAGCTGATAGACGCTGTTAATCTCACTGTTTCTCGAAGTAGTTTACAGTCAATATGCTCTGCTTAAGAAGCTTCCTTGCCCTGTTCTGCACTCAATTTGCTTAGCTGAGATGGTATGCCAAGGCCGATTAGTTGCTAAAATATCCTGCCATATATTTATTGTGACGTAGATTGCCATGGTCTAGTAGCCAATCTGTTAGGTGAAATAGCTCTACACCGTTTTATACTCGATCTTTCTTGCTGCGATGGCCTTCGATAGTTCGATGGCTGTGTGCTCGGCCTCATTGACTGCTGAAACAGCCTGCCATAATTTAGCACTCAAATCTGTTTGCTGAATTAGCTTTTCATATATTTTGTTACTTAGATCTGCTCGTCTAAATATCTTGCCATAGCTTTAGACATCGACCTAGGTATTTTCTTTTGGACTTCACAATAAAAAAGCATATATGTTTTTCCTGTAATATCTAGTAGAAGAACTAATTTGTATGTCTAACAGATGGACAGGACATGGATAACTTCTGCTCGAAGATTCTCCGTTGCATATGTCGAGGGGGTTGAAAAATTCATGATCTTTATCAGAGCTGAGTATGGTGGTCCAAAATCGGATGTGCTCTGCCCGTGTAGCAGTTGTATGAATTCAGTTACAAGACCCCAGTCAACTGTGCAAAAACATCTACACTTGTATGGGATGTCGGTCACATATACTAGGTGGGTTCATCATGGTGAAGCTGTGAACGTCAATGTTATTGACTACGTGGAAGCAGCAGATCACCATCTTGATCTGCCTGATGCTCAGGTGGAAGAGGAGGAGGTGGTGGTGGCGGAGCCAGTGAGTTTGACCAACATTGAAACAATGCTACGAAATGCTCGTGCATTCCATGAACTTTCACCTATAGAAGAAAAACGGTGGGCCCGCATGTTGGAACAATGCAACGTGGCTGTCACCCCAGGAAATAAGTTGTCAGTATTCTCAGCTATGGTCACCTTTCTTCAGGTTAAGACATCCGAGCGGATGACCAACAAATCATTCCATGCGATGTTGGCTGCTTGCCGCAAAGCTTTCCCAGATGCGTCTGAACTGCCACACACCTACAGTAAAATGAAGAATTTCCTTCATGCAGTAGGAATTGGATATGATATGATCCATGTTTGTAAGAATAATTGTGTTCTGTTCCGGAAGGATTATGCCAACTTAAGTGAATGCCCGAAATGCAAATCATCAAGATGGAAAGATGGCGATG
Organism: Aegilops tauschii subsp. strangulata; assembly: GCF_002575655.3. Lineage (NCBI taxonomy): Eukaryota > Viridiplantae > Streptophyta > Magnoliopsida > Poales > Poaceae > Aegilops > Aegilops tauschii. Next base: position 375,106,413 of record NC_053037.3, read on the forward strand.
CTGTGAAGAGGATTCCTCATAATGTTGTGAGACATTTTTCAATTACACCAAGATTGCAGAGGTTGTTTCATGATGCTGAAACAAGAGAGGATGTACTGTGGCATTCTAGGAACCAGGATTTCAGAGATTAGAATGTAATGAGCCATCCATCTCATGGTAGTGAGTGGAAAAGCTTCAATCAGAAGCATGAAATGTTTCCTGCTGACCCGAGAAACATTAGACTTGGCTTAGCTTCAGATGGATTTAACCCATTTGGCCACCAGAGCGCCACATATAGCATGTGGCCAGTGCTTGTTATCCCTTACAACATGCCTCCAAATGGCTGCACCAAAGAATCAAACTACATGATGGCCTTGCTCATCCCAGGTCCAAAAAGTCCTGGAAAGGATTTTGATATGTTCATGGAGCCTCTTGTGGAGGAACTTCAACAGCTATGGAGGGGTGTTCTCACTCGAGACCTATATAGCAGCCCACCAGCTGATTTCTTTCTGCGTGCTGTTATAATTTGGTGCATCCATGATTATCCGGCTTTGGGCACTATGTCAGGGCGAACGACACATGGTTACAATGCATGTGTTCGCTGTGACAGGAATCCGCTGTCATACGCAATACTTAGCAAGATCTGTTACATTGGACACCGCCGTTTCCTTGCCAAGGACAAGCCGCATCCTAGAAAATACCGAAGACATGTGTTCAATGCAAAGCATGAAAACCGTGATGCGCCAAAGAGGCTCACCGCCGATGAGTTGCAAGTGGAATTAGAGAAGGTCGGGCATATTACACCAGGAAACCATCCTGATAATGGTAGCGGGAAAAGGAAGCGTGGTAGGGCAGAAGAGAGATTATTGTTTACCCGCAGGTCCACTTTGTGGGACTTGGAGTATTGGAAAGATTTGGATCTGCGGCATAATCTTGATGTGATGCACATCGAGAAAAATATATGTGACAGCATTATCGGCACACTTCTTAATACTGAAGGCAAGACGAAAGATACCTTAAAATCTAGGATTGATTTGACACACCTAGGTATCAGAAAGGATTTGCAGGTGCAAGATGAAGGTAAACCACGGGATATGGCACCAGCTGTGTACGTCTTGGACAAGGTAAAAAGAAAAGAATTCTGCAAGGTCATGTCACGTGTGAGATTCCCACATGGATTTGCTTCCAACCCTGAAAGGAGAGTCAGTGCAGATGGAGACAAGGTACAAGGGTTGAAAACTCATGACTGCCACGTCCTACTTCAAAGGGTTTTACCTGTTATCCTTAGAGGATTGGGCCGCCCTGACTTATACAGAGCAGTTGCAGAGTTGGGACAATTCTTCAGGGAACTCCGCAGTAGAAATATCAGGATAGATGCTTTGGAGCGTCTTAGAGACAAGATACCAACTATCCTATGCGACCTTGAGAAGATATATCCTCTAGCCTTCTTTGATGTGATGGTGCATTTGGCTGTTCATCTACCTGATGAGGCACTACTTAGAGGTCCAGTACAGTATGGCTGGATGTACCCTATTGAAAGGCGGCTAGGCACTTTCAAGGGCTATGTTAGGAATAGAGCTAGATCCGAGGGTTCCATTGCAGAGGCCTACATTGCTACAGAAGCATTGACATTCTGCTCAAAATACATTGAAACAGCTTATCAGCTTAGCAAAGACGTGGATGAAGACAATCCCGGGCTCAATGTTTTCAATTATTCTGTTCGAGTTACAGGGAAGAGTCGACAAGAGGAAAAACCTAAAGATTTGGACAAAATGGTTTGGTATGTGTTGAATAACTGTCCTGAGATACTACCTTATATCAAGTAAGTGCCAAGTACCGCAGCTTATACATCGTAATCTACTAAACTTGCAGCACATTCTTATATATTTAGATGTTTGACGCGATCACTATGTTGTGCAGCATCTACAAAAAGGAGTTACTGCCGCAAAATCCAAGAAACATTGACAAACTGGTTATGGCAGGATTTGCGAAATGGTTCAAGAGCCATGTAAGCTTTTGAATTGCACTGTCAGTTTTTTAATATATTGAGTACATAAGATGATTAGCTTGTGTATTTTCTAACCATAGGTTAAGAAGATGCGGGAGGATGGGCAGGCAGTTGATGATGCCCTTTACTCACTAGCAGGGTCCTGATACTCGGGTAAGACATTATGAATCTTGTGTTGTTGGAGATGTGCGCTACAACACCCTTGCACGAGACGAAGGCAGGAAGACACAAAACAGTGCCATCATGAGCACGGATATGTATGACAAAGAGACAACTGAAATGTATGCTAACATAACAGACATTGTTAAGTTGCAGTATATCTCCAGTTTCGAGGATCATCGGTGTGTGGTTCTGTGGTGCTGTCGTTGCTATAACCTGTTTTCCAGGATCGCAAAACCCAGAGCTGATGATTATTTCAAATCCATCAATGTCAAGGCGGCGTACCAGACCAATGAGCCTTTTATTTTGGCAAATCAAGCAGCACAGATATTTTTCTTGGAAGACACATTTGCACGTAGCGATGACTGGAGAGTAGTGCAAAGGTTTGAGCAGAGGAATTCGTTTAATGAAGTTGCACAACAAGATGATGCTTACACTGCTCCTGATGTACAAGATAACACAGATGTTCCTAATATCTTTGAGAACCATCACGTCAATGACGCCGGCGAAAAGATTTCCTGTCGTGCTGTGGACATACAAGAGTTGATCAAGAAGAAGCCAACGTTCGAGGACGTTGAGGACGAAGAAGAAGATGACACCATGGGGAATTACGATTTAGACTGATACACACGGCGAAGATGTTGATGCTGCTGCTGCGGATGATGATTACATTGGTTTTGTCGTATTTGCCTGTCAGAAGACGTTTTTATCTACTATGTGAAATTGTGTTTGCTATGACAACTGAAACCTGATGAACATGTTGTTTAGTATTTTCCTGTGAGAACATCACTTGTTATGTATGCTGATTTGTGTTTGGTGATTGTATGACAACTAAAACATGATGACATTGTTGTTTAGTTGTACTCATATTTGGTTGTGAAACTTGAATTTGATGACATAGTTTGCCGTTGGACTGCAATTTGCTCGACGTCTTCGAATGAGAACAAAGCTAACCCGATAGGTCCTCTGCTAATTTATTTATTTATTACCAAAAGGGACTCTGCTATTTATTTATTTATGAGCAAAAGGGGATACCCCCTGATTTCCGTTAATAGAAATCATTAGATGTTCACAACACTACGCCCAGCCTGCTACACAGGTTTCATTCATTACTAGTTTCAGCAAAGTGCTCATGTAGCCACTGAATACATCACGAGTGCTACATACACTGCAAATAAAGAGACAATCATCCTACAGAGCACATCGATTTTGCCCATTATCTTCACAAGCTCTTTCATCTCCTCATTGCTGTCAAGGCCGTTCAGCAGCTGTTGCTTGGCCATGATCAGAGGAACTGCATCTTTAACCTTCTGCTCTGAATCTTCCTCTTCTGTCGTTCCTTCAGTTACTTGTCCAACACCCCAACCTGCTGGTATTGGGATTCCTCGGCTAACCAAATAATCAGCATAGCTGCACTCCCCCACATCAGCAACTTCCCAGAAATACAAATCACACGAATCTTCCCTTTTCTACACGAATCAAATTGGAAGATCATGAACCAAACTATTAAAAAAATCAGCAACTGAAAGCAGCAGAACAACACTTAAACATATTATTACCCCATGATTCGGGCATTTGTAGAAGACTCGGCCAGGGTTGAGGATTATGGTTTAGACACGACGGATGACTCTGTGCGATTTGCAGCAGTGGCACCACACCAACGACAGCGGGTTGCGATGAGCAGCCGGCTGCGATGCGCGTGCCGGCGGGGGTGTGATGAGACCCACAGGTGATGGTACGGGTGGGGACTTGGCGCATATTTGGTTGTTGCATGCTGAAGAGCAGGTGGACGAGCAGCCAGCGGACATGGTTGCTGCGGCCAGAGCTTCTGATGCTAGGCAGAGTAAGTAGAGAAGAGGAGAAGCGAACGTTGGATATGTCAGTTTCATTACTTGCAGAGTAGCATAGCACCATATATAGTCATAGTCTAGGTTTGGATTGGAACCAGCTACAAGAGCACGTCTCTCTTTTTTCTAAAACTCAGCAACGTCTCTTTACTGATACACTAGCTTGTTCTGTACGCCTTCTCAAGTCTTTGATTCCTCCACCTGACATCTGGGACCCACCGGAAGGGTCTCTGAATTTCGCGAAAAAACATGCCCCCCGCTGACAGGTCGGACCCACCAGCTATCTTCGCACGCAAGGAAGTGCCTCCTTATTACGCACAAAAAAATGAATACTCCCCTTGCCAGCTGGAACCCAGCATCGTGGGAGGCTGACTTGTGGGCCTACCAAGTTGACGGGGACGGAGGGCTTTGTCAACTTAGTCAATATGAACGATTCTAGCTCCAGTTACCGTATGATGTTCATCCAACGGCAGTAGTGCTTCTTCAACCTCTGGTCTTCTTGCTGCAGCCGCCCAAACCAGCGCCGGTCGTGCCGCGTGCTCCTGTCTCCCGTGGCGGCTGTGATGCCGTGGAGGCCTCACCTCCCTCTACTACTCCCACCGCTCGCCAGGCCATCCCTCTACTCACCCACACCCCCTGTTATTCTGCGGCGACGGCAGCCTCACACCGCAGCCGAACCAGTGAACCCTCGTACTCCTCTCCGCCTGGGCATCCACTGCCGCGTCTTCCCCGGCTCAGTGTCGTCCCCTTCCTAGGCCTCGCCGTCGTCCACCGCCTTGGTGCTCTCGGCGCGGCGTGGTCAATGTGGTCAATGACCGACTTCTATCGGAAGAGTACTGTACGTGGAGAGGCTGACAGCTGGGTCCACGGCCGCAGCTGGGTCCACGGCCGCAGCTGGGTCTTTTGTGATTTGCCAAGTAAGTCGCTTTGTCAGGCCTGTTGGGTTGCAAATCTTTCAAGACGAGGAGAGCTTCATTCGGCTGGCCGAGAAAATGGCCTATCAGTAATGAGAAATGGGTTGTACATTTTTAAAACACATCAAACCAGCAATTAGTTTCAAATTTCTTTTTTTCATTTCGAGATTTTAAATTGCATTAATTTTTATGCGTGGACAATTTGTTGGATTTTATATTGATATACATTTATTTTTAAAATAAGTTTGAATGTGACTCGAAATTTCGGGATTAAAAACAGTTCGGACCGCACCGAAATATGCAAAATTTCGTATAATTTTTAAACCGTGGCCACAATATGGGCTGTAATGCTAACAAAAAGAATATGGGATCCAAAAAAACCTTAAGAATTAGCAAATGGGCTGTAAATTATTAGAAATAATGGCAGATTGGCTGTATGCTGTTTTCCATAGATTTGAGGCTTTCCTAAAAAAAGGTTGACGCACAAGAAGTGACTGTTGGATGTCCATCCAACGGCCGTCGTGCTTCTTCAATCTCTGCTCTTCCTGCTCCAGCTGCTCAAACAAGCGCCGGCGGGACTGCCTGCTCCCTCCTCCCAGCGGCCGGCTGTGCTGCCGCGCAGGCCTCACCGCCCCACCGTACTCCCATCGCTGGCCTAGCCATCCCTCTACTCACCCACACCTGCTGTTATTCTCCGGCGACGGCAGACGAACCAGTAAACCCTCATACAGTCGTACTCCCCTCCGCATGGGAAACAACTGCCGAGTCTTCCCTGCCTCCGTGTCGTTCCCTTCCTAGGCCTCGCCGTCGTCCATCGCCCTGGTGCTCTCGGCGCGGCCTGGTTAACATGGTCAACGACCGACATGCATCTGATGTGGACTGTACGTGGAGAGGCCGACAGCTGGGTCCACGGCCGCACGCAAGGAAATGCCTCCTTATTACATGCAAAATAATGATTCCTCCACCTGACATCAGGGACCCACCGAAAGGGCCTCTGTATTTCGTGAAAAAAACGTTACCGCCGCTGACAGCTTGGACCCACCAGTTATATCTTCGCACGCAAAGAAGTGCCTCCTTATTACGCACAAAAAAATGAATACCCCCCTGTTAGCTGGGACCCAGTATAGTGACAGGCTGACTTGTGGGCCTACTAAGTTGACGGGGATGGAGGGCTTTGTCAACTTAGTCAATATGCACGATTCTAGCTCCAGTGACCGTACGATGTCCATCCAACGGCCGTTGTGCTTCTTCAACCTCTGGTCTTCTTGCTCCAGCCGCCCAAACCAGCACCGGTCGTGCCTCGTGCTCCTGCCTCCCGTGGCCGGCTGCGATGCGGCGGAGGCCTCACCGCCCCCTACTAGTCCCACCGCTGGCTAGGCCATCCCTCTACTCACCCACACCCCCTGTTATTCTGCGCCGACGACAGCCTCACACCTCAGCGAACCAGTGAACCCTCGTACTCCTCTACGCGTGGGCATCCACTGCCACGTCTTCCTCGGCTCCACTTCGTCCCCTTCCTAGGCCTCGCCGTCGTCCACCGCCCTGGTGCCCTCGGCGCGGCGTGGTCAACGTGGTCAAGGAATGGCTTCTATCGGACGTGGACTGTACGTGGTGAGGCTGACAGCTGGGTCCACGGCCGCAGCAAGGAAGTGCCTCCTTATTACGCGCAAAATAATTATTCCTCCACCTGACAGCGGGGACCCACCGGACGGGCCACCGTATTTCATGAAAAACATTTCCCCCTGACTGCTGGGACCCACCGGCTACATCTTCGCACGCAAGGAAGTGCGTCCGGGCAAAAAAAAACGATTCGCCCCCCTGACTGCTGGGACCCACCAGCTACATCTTCGCACGCAAGGAAGTGCCTCACAGTCGGGACCCACCTGGTCGAAACGTACGTAGCATTGTCATTCTGGTCGCGAACGTGTACGTACATACTGGTCGATGTAGAGGCGTGCACGTGTCGTAGTAGAGGCGCGCACGTAGCATGTACACGTACGTACATCGGCCAGTGTGCAAGAAAGAAAATACGGCCACGTAAGTACATACGGGCAGGGTCTCGAACGCCTACTCGCGCATACGTACAGCCAGGGCTCGTGTACATGGCTGGGTCGGAACGGAGAAACATCGTCGTCGTCGTGTTCATGGGGAGCCAACCGGCTGGGTCGGAACGAAATGCGTCGTCGTATTCATCGGGAGGGCTTGGACGGAACAACCGACAGAAACGAGGCCTGGCGTACCGTAGAATGGAGGAAACGGCCTTGTGTTCGACCGGCCAAGTTCGAAACGGGATCCTGTTCATCGGGAGGGGTCTGGCGTACCGCAAAACGGAGGAAACGGACCTCCTACTGTCGAAACGGGGGTCCTGTTGATCGGGAGGGGTGTGGCGTACCGCAAAACGGAGGAAACGGACTTGTGTTGGAGCGCTACTGTCGAAACGGGGGTCCTGTTCATCGGGAGGGGTGTGGCGTACCGCAAAACGGGACTCCACGGGATACTGTTCATCTCCACCGTCGACCCCTTACAGCCTCCACGGGATACTGTTCATCCACCGTCGACCTCCTCCAGCCTCCACGTGCGACTGTTCATCCACGGGCTCCTGTTCATCCAGCCTCCACCGCGCGCTACTCCACCGGCTACTGTTCAACCAGCCCTCTCCACGGGCTCCTGTTCAACCACCCCTCCACGGGCTACTGTTCATCCTGCCCTCCACTGTCTACTGTTCATCCTGCCCTCCACGGGTGGTCCTGTTCATCCTGCCCTCCACGGGGTCCTGTTCATCCAGCCCCAACCGACTCGAACTATCGGGGTCCTGTTCATCCACCCCCACCGGGAACTGTTCATCCAAACCCCCCAGCAACGCTCACTGTTCATCCAGAGGCAACGCCACGGGGTCCTGATCATCCACCCCCACCGGGAACTGTTCATCCAACCCCCCCCCCCCCGCGCGCAACGCTCATTGTTCATGCAGAGGCAACATCGATCGGCTTCAGTTAGCAGAAGTAGCGAAGGAATCGCTCGAGCGGGTTCAGTTAACAGCCATCGATCGATCGCTCGGGTTCAGTAACGCGTAGCCTGCAGTGCAATCGCTCGGGTTCAGTTAGAGCCCAACGTCTCGCTCGGGTTCAGTTAGAGCCCAACGCCTCGCACACACGCGCGTACGTATGAGAGAAACGCGCATCGCTCGGCCCCCGACCACCCACCGTAACCGGGGACTCCCCGATATTTTCCGCGCCCTCGCTTCTACCATGGTTTTTTCCATCATGGACGACCCAAAGAATGTCATGCAGCTGCGTCTCCGGCCCGCCCAGGACGAAAAGCCCATTTTCTGTCATGATTTTTTGTCATAGAAGTAGGACCCCACCACATCTATGATGATACCGGGGTTTGTCACAATTATCGTCATAGAAGTGTCATAAGTATGACAAAAGATTTTCGTTCGGCCCAAAATGTCACGGATGTGTCTTTTTTTTGTAGTGTTACCAGATGGATAAAAACAATAGTCTTACTTTATCATTGGGATCAAATGAAATTGTTCCTTTGGAAGAGCAGACTGGACACGTAGAAAGCCTTTTTGAGGGAAATAACAATTTGAACTAGGAAGTGCAGGCCCATCCTATTCTTCATGGGCTTCCTAACCTAAATCTAGTATCGGGGCCCATTCAGGCCCATAAGCCCCTCCTATATGAAGAACCAGAAGCACTTCCTGAGTTGAATGCAATTGAGGGCCCAGAACAGGCTAATTTGGGATTTATTCCACTGGCCCCACCTGAGAATATCCTGCCTGCTCGCTCTTCCTATGAATTAGTCAGATTTGACCTTATTCAAGCTCAGCCTGAGATTATTGAAAGCCGTGAGATAACAGAAAAAGAACAGAATATTACTGGAACAGTGTAGGAAGAAGATATCCTTGAAATATATGAGATTGACCCAGTGATTCAACTTGCAGATCCTCTTGAGCCATAGTTCATTAGAGATCCAGAATATAGCGCTTCAGTTGATGAAGAAATAGAAATTGATGAGCCTGCCAATGAAGTAAGCTCTGCTCCTTTACTAGTTGCATCTGTTCCATTGCTGGAGCAATCTTCCCAAAATGTGTCGAGCTCTTTAGAAAGCTGTGCACCTCCAGGTTTTAAGATTAAAGGCAAATTTCTGATAGCCAATCAAGGTGACACTTCTCATATGGTTGTTTCTAAAAATTCCTCTGCAACTACAGATGTTGCACAAGAGGAGGGTCTGCTGGCTTGTAAGAAGCACTTTGTTGAGCCATCTGAAGGTGCTCTTGCCATCAAAATCCCAATTGAATGGGTAATGTTCATCTCCTCCACCCTTTTAACTCCTGACAAGTTTGAAGGGGTTAGGAACTTCTTAAAATCTCCAATGTGGACCATTATTTTAGAAGGATCTGATAGCAATGACTGCCTTGATTTCTACATTCCTGATGCTTGTCCTGTCTCCTGTCCTCCTACCTGTCCCCATGACGAGCTGCCTATGGCCCCTTTCTCTACTCCTCAAGGGAAGGGCAAGAAGGATGTACAAGACCAGGTGGCCTCATTCACAAGTGCTCTGCACGTCAAAGGACAGAGCATCTATTGTTGAATCTGAGGTAATAAGAAGTACAAGGCTTCAACATGCAAAATAATGGTTTCAAGAGGAAAGAATGCAATGATAGAAACGGCATGGCTTGTCATTCTAAACCTCCTACTATAAAGAGCAAGATTGTTACGAATCTTAATATTTCTTATTGCAAGATGGACCCAAAGGATACCACAGAAGACATTCTTCAAGAGAAGAGGACCAAGAACGGTGGAAAACCACCCAAGCCAACTAGAGTAAATGATGGACAACAAGCTGAAAACAGAGAAGAGGAATTGGAAGGACTGCATCAGAAGTAGCTTGCTATTTGTTTGCCTCTTTTTGATTTGTGGGTCTCTTAGTATACCCAAACTTGTAAGGGTACTGTTATGTGGGGATCATCTTGATGAGCTATGATGTATTCCCAAGACTTCCTATCTTATGATTTGCTTCTAGATCAAGATGATATGAACTTAATTCATGCCAATGAATGGTCCTATTAATAATAGAGCATGGAATGTGCTTAACTGGAACATCAGAGAAATTAATTCTAGTAATAAATGGCTAGCTTTGGGTCATAAGATTGAAGAGTCCGGGTGTTCAATTGTTTGTTTGCAAGAAACAAAAAGAGAAGCCTTTGACAGTGCTTATTTAAAGAACTTTTTCCCTAGGAGAACTAACAAGTTTGATTACTCACCTTCTGTGGGAGCATCTGGGGGGCTCCTAGTAGCTTGGAATGCGTATATGTTTCATGCAGAGTGTCTATTTAAGAACGGATACTCAATCTCCATCAGATTCACCTCAACCCATACAGGTGGCTCTTGGATACTTACCAATATTTATGGGCCCATGTGATGCTGAGGAAAAAGACAATTTCCTACAGTGGTTTCAAAATATACAAATGCGTGATGAAATTGATTGGATGGTAGTAGGGGATTTTAATTACATAAGTTACCCTAGCAACATGAACATGGGCATAGGAGACTTCAATAACATGATGAAATTTAATGAATCTATAAGTGAGCTTGCTCTGGTTGAAATCTCCTTAAAGGCAGAAATAACACCGGGAGTAATACTACTTCTTGAGCTTGCGTTGGTCTTTCCCTTGAAGAGGAAAGGGTGATGCAACACAGTAGAGATAAGTATTTCCCTCAGTTAAGAACCAAGGTATCAATCTAGTAGGAGAAACGCGCAAGTCCCCAATAGATGCACCTGCACAAACAATCAAACACTTGCACCCAACACGATAAAGGGGTTGTCAATTCCTTCACGGTCACTTGCAAAGGTGAGATCTGGTAAAGATAGATAGAACTAAACAAAAGATAAAGTATTTTTGGGTTTTTTGGTTTATAGATCTGAAAATAAAAGATTGCAAAATAGTAGATTGGAAACTAATATGATGGAAAATAGACCCGGGGGCCATAGGTTTCACTAGAGGCTTCTCTCATGAAGGTAAATAATACGGTGGGTGAACAAATTACTGTCGAGCAATTGATAGAAAAGCGCAAAGTTATGACAATATCCAAGGCAATGATTATGAAATATAGGCATCACGTCCATGTCAAGTAGACCGACTTCTGCCTGCATCTACTACTATTACTCCACACATCGACCGCTATCTAGCATGCATCTAGAGTATTAAGTTCATAAAGAACGGAGTAACGCCTTAAGTAAGATGACACGATGTAGAGGAATAAACTCAAGCAATATGATGAAAACCCCATCTTTTTATCCTTGATGGCAACAATTCAATATGTGTCTCGCTACCCCTACTTTGTCACTGGGTGAATCACGCAAGATTCAACCCAAAGCTAAGCACCTCTCCCATTGCAAGAAAAACCAATCTAGTTGGCCAAAGCAAACCAATAATTCAAAGAGAAATACAAAGATATCAAATCATGCATATAAGAATTCAGAGAAGATTCAAATAATATTCATAGATAAGGTGATCGTAAATCCACAATTCATCAGATCTCGACAAACACACCGCAAAACAAGATTACATCGGATAGATCTCCAAGAACATCAATGAGAACATGGTATTGAGAATCAAAGAGAGAGAAGCAGCCCTCTAGCTATTAGCTATGGACCCATAGGTCTGTGGTAAACTACTCATGCTTCATCAGAAGGGCAATAGAGTTGATGTAGATGCCCTCCGTGATCGAATCCCCCTCCGGCAGGATACCGGAAAGGGCCCCAAGATGGGATATCATGGGAACAGAAGGTTGCGGTGGTGGAAAAGTGTTTTTTTATGTTTCTGGTGGTTCTGGAATATATGTGAATATATAGGAGGAACAGCTAGGTCAGGGGGTCACCGAGGGGCCCACAAGGTAGGGCGCGCCCTCCACCCTTGTCGCCGCCTCATGGCTCTTCTGACTCGCACTCCAAGTCCCCTGGGTGTCTTCTGGTCCAAGAAAAATCATTGTGTAGTTTTATTCCGTTTGGACTCCATTTAGTATTCATTTTCCGTGAAGCTCAAAAACAAGGAAAAATAGAAACTGGCACTGGGCTCTAGGTTAATAGGTTAGTCCCAAAAATAATATAAAATAGCATATTAATGCATATAAAACATCCAAAACAGATAATATAATATCATGGAACAATCAAAAACTATAGATACGTCGGAGACGTATCAAGTAACATGTAGGAGCCCCTCCCCCTGCCGGAGAAAATAGATCGGGTTTTCACATCTGAATGTTGGACCAACTACCCCAATACCATTGCTTTGCCCCTCACCAAACCAGTTTCAGATCACACCCCTTGCTACATTTCAATTGGCACTCACATTCCCAGATCCCCTATTTTCATATCTGAAATTTTCTGGTTAGAGATACCCAGCTTTCATGAAGTGGTGGCTAGTATCTGGAGCCAGCCAACTCAAGAACATGATAGTGCTAAGAACATCACAACCAAATTTAAAATGCTCGGAAAAGGGATCAAGATTTGGGCCAAAAATGTCAAATTTAGCAGGTATTATCAGAGCCACTAATGAGGTAATATTGTTCTGGGACTTCATTAAAGAAATTCATCCACTATCTAAAATGGAAACCACTGGCGGAGATTTGTTAAAATATGATCTGTTGAAGATCTTCTCATATCAGAGAACTTATTGGAGACAGAGCAACTATCAGATGGGTCAAGTTTGGGGATAAAAGCTCAAAATTCTTTCAGACAAAAGCAACAATAAAGCACAGATGTAGCCACATTTCCACACTTCAAGATGAAACTGGCAATGATGTCTCTGATCACTATGCAAAGGCAGCTATCCTTTGGAAAACCTTCAGAGATAGATTGGGTCACACCTCTCAAACTAGTAACCCTCTTCGTCTGCAGTCCACCATCTTAAAATGGGACAACTTGGAAGAGTTAGAGGCCCCTTTCACTCAACAAGAGATTGATGATGTGGTCAAGAAAATGCTAACTGATAAACCTCTAGGCCCTAATGGTTACAATGGTGCCTTCATTAAAGCCTGCTGGAACATTATTTCAGGAGATCTCTGTAGATTAATTCAGGACTTCTTCCATGGCAGGGTTAACCTTCAAAGCATCAATGCTTCTTACATTACCCTTTTCCCCAGAATAGACACCCCCACTTTTGCTAATGACTTCAGACCCATTTCTCTCCCGAACTGTTCCATCAAGATAATCACTAAACTCAAACAGGTTGCAGAAGGTTATCCTCAAGCTTGTACATGTAAAGCAGAATGGCTTCATCAAAACCAGAACCATTCAAGATTACCTTGCTTGGGCTTTTGAATATTTGCATCAGTATCAACAGTGAGACCGCCTATTGCTGTGTTGAAACTGGACTTTGAAAAGGCATTTGATCTTATTGAACATAGTAATACTATTGAAATTCTGAGAGCTAGGGACTTTGGTGAGAGATGGTTTTCTTGGATACATATGATTTTGGACTCTCGCACTTCCTCTGTTCTTCTCAATGTGGGTACCTGGAAAAGTATTTCACTACAAGAAAGGAGTGAGACAAGGGGATCCTCTCTCCCCACTTCTGTTTGTCCTAGCTACTGATCTTCTTTAGTTAATTCTAAGTGAGGCTATGGAAAATCAGTTGATTCAAGCCCCTTTGATCAGACAATCTTGCCCAGACTTTCCTGTAATTCGGTATGCAGATGACACCATCCTTGTGCTCCCAGCAATCCCATCATAGCTCTGGCAAGTCCAAAACCTTCTACTCCACTATGCCAATTACTGGTCTCAAAGTAAACTATAGAAAATCCTTCCTTGTGCTACTGAAAAGTCATGAAGATTCCTTGTCTGGTTTGCTGCAAATTTTGGGATGTCAACAGGGCAAACTACCTTTTGCATATTTATGTTTGCCAAAGGGCACTACACAACTTAAAATTGATGACTTCTCCCCTATGATGCAAAGGGTGGAAATAAGACTCACTAGATGCTCCACACTTCTATCAAATGATGGGAAACTGCTCTTAATCAAGTATGTATTCTCACTTCCCATTTTCTTTATGTGTACTCTGGCTCTTCCTGTGGGAGTTATCAATCAACTCCAAAAGTATCTGAGAAACTTTCTATGGAGAAAATTTGGCTCTACAGAAAATGGAATGACTCTAGTTGCTTGGGACAAGATCTGCAAACCAAAGACTCAAGGAGGACTAGGAATTCTAGACATCAGTCTTTATAACAAGACACTCCTTATAGAAAGTGTGCATAAGTTTCTTAACCAAGAAGATCTACCTTGGGTAAAGCTAATTTGGGAGGTTTATTATTCATCTTCCTTCCCATGGGACAAGAAGGAAGTCTCCTTTTGGTGGAAATAAATTCTCAGTTTAATACCTTCTATAAGCAAATAGCTACTTGCAACACATGGTCTGGCTCTACTATCCATTTTTGGACTGATAATTGGAAGCAAGATCCTCTAGCCCAACTCTATGCCGAGCTTCATTCCTTTGCTAAAGAGAAGAGGATCTCACTCCAAACCTTTGTGGCCCAAGATGATTGGATATACAACTTCCATCTTCCTCTTTCTGTGCAAAACCATGAGCAATTCCTATAATTGTCTGATTTGATCCCAGACCTCTCTGATACAGAAAAATATATTTGGCAATATATCGGACAACAAGGTAGATTTTCCTCAATGAAGGCCTATAAACAACTGACGAGACAACAAGAGGAGCACAATTTCTTTAAACAAAACTAGAGATCCAACAATAGACTCAAACATAAAATCTTGCTCTAGTTAATAGCTTATAACAGCATTCTACAAGGTCATTCCTAATAAGAAGAGGCATGCAACTTCATTACCCTTGATACATCTCCAACGTATCTATAATTTTTTATTGTTCCATGCTATTATATTATCAATCTTGGATGTTTTATAATCATTTTATAACATTTTTTTGTACTAACCTATTGACATAGTGCCAAGTGCCAGTTGCTGTTTTTTGCATGCTTTTTACATCGTAGGAAATCAATACCAAACGGAGTCCAAACGCAGCAAAACTTTTTGGAGATTTTTTTTGGACCAGAAGACAACCAATGGGCCAAAGAAGCACTTGGGGCAGCTCTGAGGGGAGCACAACCCACCAGGCGCGCCTGGAGGCCCAGGCGCGCCCTGATGGGTTATGCCCACCTCTGGTGCCCCCTGGACCGCCTCTTTACTCTGTAAATACCCAATATTCCAGAAACCCTAGGGGAGTCGACGAAAATCAATTCCTGCCACCGCAGGGTCCAGAACCACCAGATACAATCTAGACACCGTCACGGAGGGGTTCACCACTTCCATTGGTGCCTCTCCGATGATGCGTGAGTAGTTTTTTGCAGACCTTCAGGTCCGTAGTTAGTAGCTAGATGGCTTCCTGTCTCTCTTTTGATTATCAATACAATGGTCTCTTGGAGATCTATATGATGTAACTCTTTTTGCGGTGTGTTTGTTGGGATCGAATGAACTTTGAGTTTATGATCAGCTCTATCTTTTTATATCCATGAAAGTTATTTGAGTTTCTTTGATCTCTTATATGCATGATTTCTTATAGCCTCGTATTTCTTCTCCGATATTTGGGTTTTGTTTGGCCAACATGATCTATTTATCTTGTAATGGGAAGAGGTGCTTTGTAGTGGGTTCGATCTTACGGTGCTTGATCCTAGTGACAGAAGGGGAACCGACATGTATGTATCGTTGCTACTAAGGATAAAACGATGGGGTCTATTTCTACATAAATAGATCTTGTCTACATCATGTCATCGTTCTTATTGCATTACTCCATTTCTCCATGAACTTAATACACTAGATGCATTGTGGATAGCGGTCGATGTGTGGAGTAATAGTAGTAGATGCAGGCAGGAGTAGGTCTACTAATCTTGGACGTGATGCCTATATAATGATCATTGCCTGGATATCGTCATGATTATTTGAAGTTCTATCAATTGCCCAACAATAATTTGTTTACCCACCGTTTGCTATTTTTCTCGATAGAAGCCACTAGTGAAATCTACGCCCCCCGGGTCTCTTTCACATATATTTGCCTTTGTGATCTATTTTCCTTTGCTTTTATTTTCATATCCATTAAACCACAAATACAAAAATACCTTGCTGCAATTTATTCCTATTTTATTTTATTTTATTTTGGCGTTCGATCTATCAATCTACTACAATTTATTCACGTCCGTTTGCCAATTTCTGGCGCCGCTACCCGAAAGGGATTGACAACCCCTTTTACACGTCAGGTTGCGAGTATTTGTTATTTGTGTGCAGGCACTGTTTACGTAGTGTTGCTTGGTTCTCCTACTGGTTCAATAACCTTGGTCTCATAACTGAGGGAAATACCTACCGCCGCTGTGCTGCATCATCCCTTCCTCTTTGGGGAAATACCGACGTAGCTTCAAGCCGCATCAAAAGGAATTTTTGGCGCCGTTGCGGGGGGGGGGGGATCTTCAACACATACCAGGTTCCTAATCACAAATCTCATCTCCTTGCAATTTAAATTATTTGCCATTTGCCTCTCGTTTTCCTCTCCCCCACTTCACAAAAATTTTCCGTTTTATTCACCCTCTTTTTCGTTCGCCGTTTTCTTGTCAGATCTGTTTTTGTTTGCAATCTTGTTTGCTATCTTTGCTTTTGTTGCCATGTGTCTTCTATTTGCCTGCATCTTCGCTTGCTAAAAATCTATTGATATGGATCCTGATCAACTTGATAATCTTTTCAAAGATCCAATTGCGATGAATCAATTGCTAGTGATTTGAGTGCACTAGATTATCTTTATAAAGATTTGCTTGAGATTCGTGAATCTGAAAATTGTGATGCTGAAACTTATGAAGTAATTCATGATAGCTCCTTGAATGAAAAGCATGATTGCAATGATTTTACTATAAATTCTATTAATGTGAATTGTGCTAATGATATGCCAAACCCCAAGCTTGGGGATGCTAATTTTGATATGTCCACTACTTATTGCAATGATCACGATTGGGGTGATAATGATTCTTATGATCTTGAAAATTTATTTAAACCTCATGATGGATATGCTTGCGATAATATTAAAAATGGGTTTGGAAGAGTGTCAACTTTAGGTAAAAATAATCCCACATATTTGGAGAGTGTTCAATCTTACGATTTTTTTGATGAAAGTGGGTTTGGAGGGGTCATGACTTTAGTTGATGTTAATCCCACTATCTTGGAAGATTATAAAACTTTTATGCATGTGCATCATGAAGAGAAAATTTGATGTGCTAGTTGTATTGTTGAATTTGATTATGATCCTACATGTAATTATTATAAGAGAGGAAAATATGGTTGTGGAAATTTTCATGTTACTAAATCACCTCTCTTCGTAGCGATCCGACCTTAAACGGTAAAATCTCTGTGCATAAGTGTCATCCCTGGATCAATAATGCTGACACACACAATACTTGAATGGATTTATAACAGAGTAGCAATCACACACTTATTACATCGAATGTATCAAAAGAGAACTTATTACAATAAATATGGCTTAAGGCCATCTAAATAAGATAAGAGCGGAAGGCTTGGAAGATAAAGTGAGTCCATCAACTCCAACGGCATAGCTGAGTGCATGACAATGACCTAGCGCACCTTACTCTTCGTCTGAAAAGTCTGCAACATGATATCTTGCAGCCCGAAACGGGTCAGCACATGGAATATGCTGGCAATATAACACAGTAGAGCAATGAACAGATAAAAGCTATCACTACATGCATATATGGCTGGTGTAGGCTCTATGGTTGTAATGTTTTGCGAAAAGCCAATTTTTCCTACAACAAAGGAATATATTTTATTTAACTATCATGGTGGTTGAAACATTGAGAAGGTTCCTCCAACTCAATTCCAATTAAAAAGTAATTAACAACCCAACAAATTAATTTAGAGTGATGAGATCAAATCAATATTTCAAGTACCAGATACTCAAGATGTCCATAACCGGGGACACGGCTAACCATGATTAGTTTATACACTCTGCAGAGGTTTGCGCACTTTTCCCCACAAGACTCGATCTCCTCCGTTGGATTTCTCGCACTACACGGTGTTTGAGAAACGGATGAGCGAGACACGGTCTTTCAGAAGCAATAACTCTAACCCTGGGTAGACAGTACCAACCTACATCCCCTACATCCGCTAGCCTACCACTAGAAGAGGTCACGCAACATACTCAACTATGCTAGAGCCCATAATAGCTTGTGGCTCCACACGGAAGTTTCTAGCATGAATAATCTTATGATCCCTTTGAGCCTAGGTGGCGAGCCGTAGGATGATCACACGGGTCCTCCGGGATATCCGAGGACAACACTGGATTCTCCAGGTGCCCGCAACCAATCCACCCAGATGTGTATTTAAGTAGCCACCTTATGATAACCATTAATTAACAATCTCACATCTGTCATGGATACACTCAAACCCAATCCACGTCTACGAGCATAGCATGACAATATAAGTATAGCGTAGAAGTAACTCCCAAGGGTTGGATAACAAAAGGGAAATAGGTTCTACCTCATCATCTACTTCCCAATACCCACAAGTTAATCACATCCTAATCATGCAATGTTTGAGGATTGTATCTAAGGCATAAAAACTGGGTATGAAAAGAGTATGATCAATGTGTTACTTGCCTTGCTGGCGATCCGCAAACCCTAAGAGCATCTCCGGTCGAAATGTAAAAATACCTAACTTTTGGACCATCTGGGGCAAAAAACGCTGCTCCAACACACGGTCCATATGCAAAAAAAAATTGGACCGTGGCCTCCTCATGATGTAAAATATAACACCTCGCGATGCAAATATACATCACGAGATGCATGTGGTCCAAAACTAGCCGCCGCCCGCGAACGCCCAACCGCCACTTCATTTCCTTCCCCCCCCCCTCGTCCGCCCGCCCGCGACCCTCCCAGCCACCGCCGCCCCCCGCCGTCCGGCGCCGCCATGGCCGATGCCGATGACCCCGCTGCCTTCTCCGCCGCTGCCGCAGCCGGTGGGCTGACCCATGTGGCCGCCGCCGCTGCCGCCGCTGCCATCCCGCCCGCAACCGCGGCCATGCCGCCGCCCCCCGCCCACCGGCCCGGATCGGCGCCGCCCCGGCCGGTGGCCACCGCGCAGGTGGCGAAGCTGGCGAAGGGACGAGGAGGCAGCGTCAAACGACCGGCCAACCGCAGCCGCAACCCAACCGACAGTTCAACGCGGCCGGTGAAGGTCTCAAAGGCAGCCGCGGCGGCTCGGGGCGACGACTCGCAGACGGTGCGGCCGGCGGCCTCCTCCAGCAGCCACACATCCATTCCTCCACCGCCACCGCCGGCCGTGGAGGAAGATGTGGCCACGCTGACGGCCACCGCCTCCAACATGTTCGACGAAATGTCGCAAAGGTATAAATTTTGCGGTTGTGCTCTCGTTTGTTGTTTCAAATTTTTGGTGTCCTTGATTGTTTGTGCGTGCAATTGTAGTGTTGATGATGAAGCTTTCATGCACACAACAAATGTATCAAGGAGCTTTCATGCATGGGAGGTGGCTTTGGCGGCATGGGAGGTGCTTTTGGCGGCAACATGATGGGTGGCTTGGGAGGTGGCTATGGCGGCAACATGAGTGGCGTTGGAGGTGGATATGGCAGCAACATGGGACACAATGAAGATGGTTCCGGTGGTGCTCACGACAACGAGAGTTCACCGCTTGTTGAGAACGTCGACAAAGATGGTGGTGGAGATGATGATCATACCACGGTTCACAACACCGGTGGAGTTGATGACCCGAATGAGTAATATTCATGTGCATTTCAATTTCTAGGGCGAAAAACTTTGATTGAGACGATGCTCTTTTGGTAGACGAATTTGATACTATGATGGTGATGCACTTTTGATTAAAACTATGAATGATGATGCACTTTATTTCAAATTGTAGTTGCTATTTCAATGCAAAACAGCGGCTGAACAGTGGCTGTCAGCAGCCGCGCGGCCGTTTTCATATTGTTTTACATCTTCATTTTGGACCATCTATTGGAGTTGCAAATTTGGACCATCATTTTGGACCATCTGTTGGAGTTGAGCTTTTTTCGGAGCTCCAAAACCCACTTTTTGGCGGTCCAAATTTTACTCCGGTTTTGGACCGCCAAATTTTGGACCATCTATTGGAGATGCTCTAAAGACTCGTAGTAGCACGCTTCGCACTCCGGGAATTCTATCGCAAACAAACGATAGCATACATAAGCACTCAAGCATAAATGCACGGGTAAAACTCAAATAAGAAGATCCAATCTGAAAGTTCAACTGAAGAGATTTGATTTGCAAAAAGAATCAATCGAATCGGAGTTACGGAACTCAAACTACGGTCAAAAGAACTGCGAAAACAAATCTGCTTGAAACCAAATTTTAAATTGTCAAAACCTTGTTCAAGTTGATTAAACAGAAAGAGAGGCTGGAGACGAAGATTTTGGCGTTGGTTTCACTGGATTTGGACAAACGATTGAAAAGTTACGAGGGTTTGAATATCAGGGGCTAATCTGCGATAAAAGTAATCGTGGATAGGTCCCTGGCCGAAAATAAAATAAAAAGAAAAGACTAACGAACGAACGTTCGTTATCTGAACCTAACCGGCGAACAACGTTCGTTAAAACGAACGATCAGACGAACATCCGCTAAATAAAATAATCCGACGAAAACCGAAGAAAAACCGATCTATAGAAAAAAACGCATCTAGGGTTTTCTAAAAAACCGACGGTTTTACCTAAAAACCAAAAAAACCGGGCGACTCGGATCGGGTCGGTGTGCGGCTCCGACGGCGTGCGGCGGCTCCGGCGAGGCAACAGGCGGCGGCGACGCGGCGGGGCAACGGCGGCGCGGCGCAGCAGCAGTAGCGGGGCGGCGAGGGGCGGTGGCGCGGCGGGCGGCGCGACTGGCGGCGTGGCTCGGGAGGCAGGGTGGTGTGGGGGGTTGAGGCGGCGGCGGGCTCGGCCTTTAAAGGCCCGAGGGGGGGCTGGCGTGCGGGAGGGGGCGACGAGGACGGCGGCGCGGGAGTGGGCCGGCTCGGCTAGGCTGGGCTGTTGGCCCACTCGGGCGCGCGTTTTTTTTTAAATAAGTTCCGACGGGAAAAATTCTCAAAAACAAAAATAAAAATCTAAAAATGCCAAAAACAATTTTCGTAGTCTAAATAAAATATTTAGAACAAAGTGACCATTTTCTTAGCCTAAAAATGCAATTCTGAAAAATGCATATTTTTCTAATTCAAATAAAATAGCAATAAAATCCAAATTAAATTATTTATTTGATTTTAATATTTTCCCGAATATTTCATTATTTTGGAGAAGTCATATTATCTCCTCTCATATATTTTAATTATGAAATATTTTTGGAGAGAAAAATAATTAAAACCAAAATGAACCCCGTTTCAATATTTGAGAAAATTCAAATATGAAAAATCGTGAAATCCCCAACTCTCTCCGTGGGTCCTTGAGTTGCTTAGGATTTTCTAGGATCGCAAAACCGAATGCAACAAAATATGATATGCAATATGATGTCCTATGTACAACATTTCAAATTGAAAATTTGGGATGTTACAAACCTACCCCCCTTAAGATGAATCTCATCCTCGAGATTCGGGTTGGCTAGAAAATAGGTGTGGGTGGTCTTTGCGTAGATCTTCCTCTCGTTCCCAGGTGGCTTCATCCTCGGTATGGTGGCTCCACTGAACTTTGCAAAACTTGATAACCTTGCTGCGTGTAACTCGGCTGGCAAACTCGAGAATCTTGACTGGTTTCTCCTCGTAGGTCAAATCACTATCCAACTGAATTACTTCCAGGGGCACCGTATCTCTCAGAGGGATATCGGCCATCTCAGCATGACACTTCTTTAACTGGGAAACATGGAACACATCATGAACTCCTGACAGTCCTTCGGGTAACTCCAACTTGTAGGCCACTTCTCCCATACGTTCCAAAACTCGGTATGGTCCTACAAATCTCAGGGCTAACTTTCCCTTAACTCCAAAACGTTTAACTCCTCGCAGTGGTGATACACGGAGAAATGCCCTATCTCCGATTTCATAGACTACCTCATTTCGCTTTGAATCTGCATAACTCTTCTGCCTGGACTAAGCTACCTTCAGTCTATCCCGAATCAACTTAACCTTCTCTTCAGACTCTTTAATAAAATCCGGTCCAAACAACTGACGGTCTCCAACTTCATCCCACATCAATGGTGTTCTGCATCTTCTTCCATACAAAGCTTCGAAAGGTGCCATCTTCAAACTGGCCTGGTAGCTATTGTTGTATGAGAACTCCGCGTAAGGCAAATTTTCATCCCAACTAGATCCATAATCTAGCGCACAAGGTCTCAACATGTCCTCCAGAATCTGATTGACTCTCTCGGTCTGTCCATCTGTCTGCGGATGAAAGGTTGTACTGAACTCTAGCCTGGTACCCAAAGTCTGGTGCAGCTGGTGCCAAAACTTTGAAGTAAACTGTGTTCCTCTATCTGATACGATGGTCCTCGGAACTCCATGCATACATACAATCCTGGTCATATATATTTTGGCCAACTTCGCCCTTGTATAGGTGGTCTTCACTGGTATAAAGTGAGCCACTTTGGTAAAACGATCCACTACTACCCAGATAGAATCATATCCCGATCGGGTCCTGGGTAATCCAGTGATAAAGTCCATGCCAAGCTTGTCCCACTTCCATTCGGGTATCGTCATAGGCTGCAGTAGTCCTGCTGGCTTCTGATGTTCTGCCTTCACTCTCTGACATACATCACATACGGCTACATACTCGGCAATATACTTCTTCATACCATTCCACCAGAAACGCTCCTTCAAATCCAGATACATCTTGGTGTTTCCGGGGTGTATCGAGTATGGCGAGTCATGAGCTTCCTGAAGTATCAACTTCCTGATCTCTGCATTATTGGGTACATAAACACGGTCCTCAAACCACAAGGTGTCGTGCTCATCCTCACGAAAACCTTTGGCTTTTCCTTTGCTCATTCTCTCCTTTATCTCGGCAATTTCTTTGTCATCCTTCTAAGCTTCTCGGATTTTTCCCAATAATGTTGACTGAACCTCCAATGCTGCAACAAAACCTCTAGGACTATCTCCAAATGAAGCTCCCTGAGATCTTCTGCTAATTCCTTTGGTAATCCTCCGCTTACGAGGGTATTGGCATAACTCTTCCGGCTCAAAGCGTCTGCTACGACATTGGCCTTGCCTGGATGATAGTGCAACTTCATATCATAATCCTTTATGAGCTCCAACAATCTCCTTTGCCTGAGATTTAGCTCCTTCTGCGTGAAAATGTACTTCAAACTCTTATGATCCATGTACACATCACAATGGTTTCCAATAAGAAAATGTCTCCAGGTCTTGAGTGCATGCACTATGGCTGCTAACTCCAAATCATGCATGGCATAATTCAACTCATGCGGTCAAAGTTGTCGTGAGGCATATGAAACAACTCTCTCGTCCTGCATAAGCACACCTCCAAGTCCTAAGCGAGAAGCGTCGCAATACACATGGAAATCCTTGCGTATATCCGGCAAAATCAACACTGGGGCTGTAACCAAACATTTCCTCAACTCCTGGAAACTTGCCTCACATTCATCAGTCCATTTGAATTGATGTCCTTCTTCAACAACTCCGTCATAGGCTTTGCAATCTTGGAAAAATTCTCAATGAATCTCCGATAGTATCCCGCGAGTGCTAGAAAACTGCGGATCTCTCCTATTGAGGTGGGTGCCAACCACTCAGTGACTGACTGAACCTTGGTGGGGTCCACTGCTATACCTTCACCTGATATAACATGTCCAAGAAATCCTACTTCCTTCAACCAGAACTCGCATTTGCTGAACTTGGCATATAACTGATGTTCCCTGAGCTTCTCGAGAACTAACCGCAAATGCTCCTTGTGTTCCTCTTCATTCTTCGAGTATACCAAGATATCATCAATGAACACCACGACAAACTTATCCAAGAACTCCATGAACGCCTTATTCATCATGCACATAAAATAGGCAGGGGCATTAGTCAATCCAAATGACATAAACGTATACTCATATAGCCCGTACCTTGTGGTGAAGGCGGTCTTAGTTATATCATGTTCTCAAATCTTCAGCTGGTGGTATCCTGATCGCAGGTTGATCTTTGAAAACACTTTTGCTCCTTGCAGCTGGTCAAACAAGTCATTGATCATCGGTAGTGGGTACTTGTTCTTGATCGTCACTTCATTCAACGCACGATAATCAACAACCATTCTCAATGATCCATCCTTCTTCTCAACCAAGAGCACTAGGGCTCCCCATGGTGACGAACTTCGTCGAATGTAACCTTTCTCCAATAACTCCTTAATCTTCTTCTTGATCTCTTCCAGATCATTTGCGGGCATCCGATACGGTCTCTTCGATATTTTTGGTCTGGTGCCTGGCAACAGCTCTATCAAAAATTCAATGTCTCGATCCGGCGGCATGCCTGGTAACTCCTCTGGAAATACATCCGGGTAATCCTTCACAACCGGCACTTCCTCCTGAACAACTCCCGTGAGAGAATTTACCTGGGCCCCCCTCGGTGAATGCCTGGATATATACTTGATCCTTTTTCCCTTCGGGGTGGTGAGTAGAATTGACCTACTAGCACAGTCAATGTTTCCTCCATACTTTGATAACCAATCCATTCCTAGTATCACATCCAATCCTTGTGACTCCAAAATTATTAGGTCTGAGGGGAAAACATGGCTACCAATGGTTAAGGGTATCTGATCGCACCATCGGCTGGCCATATACTCTGCACCTGGTGAGCTTACTAACAAGGGTGTCCTAAGGGCTAAGGTGGGTAACTTAAACTTGTCCACAAATCCCCTAGAAATGTATGAATGCGATGCACCAGTATCAAATAGAACAAGAGCGGTAAATGGCTTAACCAAAAACTTACCGATAACTGCATCTAGCTGCTCTTCAACCTCCTCTACGTTCACGTGGTTCACTTGTCCCCTGTTGAAAGGGTTGGGCTTCTTCCCAGAGCTTCCATTGCCATTACAATTCTTTTCTTCAGAACATTCAGTGGCGTAATGTCTAGTCTTCCCGCACTTGAAACAAGTAATGTGACTTAGATCCTTCTTGGCGGGCGTTGCTGGGTTAGAGCAGTTCTGATTGCTGCCTGCTCCATTCCCGTTTCCATTCTTGGGGCCACTGTGGTTATGCGAGCTTCCTCCATTGTGGGTATGGCCTCCATGGTTATGGGTAAATCCTCCCGAGTTCGGGGCGTATCGAGGCTTCTGCTGGGCTCCTGAATTGTACTTCCCTTGTCCATACTTCCTCTTGCGGCTCTCAATTTGCTATTGCTTCCCTTCAATCATAAGAGCCATGTCTACCAACTCCTGATAGTTAGCGAATGTCTCAACCATCAACTGCATGCTCATCTCATCATTCAGCCCTTCCACAAACTTCTCCTGCTTCGCGGCATCAGTGGCCACATCATCCGGGGCATAGCGAGCTAACTTGCTGAACTCATCCACGTACTGCCCCACCGTACGGTTTCCTTGGCGCAAGTTGCGAAACTCACGCTTCTTCATACTCATAGCTCCAGTTGAGACATGTGTAGTGCGGAACGCTTGCTGAAACTGATCCCAAGTGACATTGGCTATAGGGAAAGTGGTCGTGTAATTCTCCCACCATGCGGCTGAGGGTCCATCCAATTAATGTGCGGCAAAACGCACCTTCTCAGCATCTGTGCAACCTGCGGTGGTCAACTCCCTTCCAATCCTGCGTAGCCAGTCATCAGCAACTATTGGCTCGGTGCTACTGGAAAACACCGGCGGCTGCAACCTCAGAAAACAGGCTAAGTTGTCAACTGGAGGTGGTGGCGGTGGGTTTTTGTTGTTGTTGTTGTTGTTGTTGTTGTTGTTGTTGTTGCCTTGGTTCTGGACTAGTTGCTCTATCAAGGCATTTTGCTGTTGGATCAACTAGGTGATCTCCGATGGGAAGACAAATCCGGTGTCACGTCTCGGAGGCATCTGATGGGTTTACAGGGGAGATATTAGAATAGAATGAGGTCTAGTGAGAGAGCACTACCCATATGCACATGAGACAAACACAATCATTTCACACCAAATCAATTCAAGCAAGGGCATACAATCGGTCTAGAACTATCGTTACAGTGCTCTGACTACTACTATATACATGGGGGAAATACTACTAATCATATGGTGGGCATCTAGAAATTTTGATCGATGGAAGACTCCATGATATCCGCTCCAGCTTCGTCTTCATAGTCATCATCACTATCATCGGGGTCGGAGTCGGTGTTGTCGATGATGATGTAGTCCTCGGGATGGTCGTCATCTCCTCCTGGCGCGGGGTTTCCCATGAATACTCCTAGCTTCCTTGTCAGGTCGTCATTCTTCTCCACTAGTATTGCAATTTCCTCCTCATATCCGCTGCGTGTAGACTTGAGTTCCTCTTCTAGCTCCATGTTCCTGGTCATTGCCTTCTTCAAGTCTATCATGCTCGCGCACATCTGGTTCTCCTGTCGACGAATGTGCTGGTTTAGCTCCTGGATGAAAGCTGCAATGGACCTATCCCTCCTAGTGCTGATCATCTCCCATTGCTCATCTCGGTGCCCACATATCTGGTAGATGGTGTCCTTAAGATCCTTGTGATAAACTGCGCCGATGCGTCCCATGGCGATGTGGGCTGCCATGCTCTTTCCTAGACTCCAGGTTGGTGCATCAAAGGAAAACTCTATGGGCTCAGTAACTGGCGCGAATGTCCTTCCTGGAACTTGAACTCGGATCATCCATCGCTCCTCTTCTGGTAAAGTGGCGGTGTAGGTCCCGGTGAAGCTTGGTATTCCGATGTTCAGGTACCTAGTGACTTCCTTCAAGTGTCGTCCAAAGGGTGTGTCTTCATCCGGTTGTGCAAACTTGTTCCTTGAGTCCGCCATCCTAAAGAGTAGAAAATGGAGAGGAGTCAAAAATGAGTAGAGAAGAGTGACCTATCGCTCATCTTAGTGGTCGTGTCCTACATTCAGCGTGTGCTCTGATACCATCTTGTAGTGATCCGACCTTAGACGGTCAAATCTCTGTGCATAAGTGTCATCCCTGGATCGGTAATGCTGACACACACAGTACTTGAATGGATTTATAACAGAGTAGCAATCACACACTTATTACATCGAATGTCTCAAAAGAGAACTTATTACAATAAATATGGCTTAAGGCCATCTAAATAAGATAACAACGGAAGGCTTGGAAGATGAAGTGAGTCCAGCAACTCCAACGGCATAGCTTAGTGCATGACAACGACCTAGCATACCTTACTCTTCGTCTGAAAAGTCTGCAACATGATATGTTGCAACCCGAAACGGGTCAGCACATGGAATATGCTGGCAATATAACACACTAGAGCAATGAACAGATAAAAGCTATCACTACATGCATATATTGCTGGTGTAGGCTCTATGGTTGTAATGTTTTGCGAAAAGCCAATTGTTCCCTACAACACAGGAATATATTTTATTTAACTATCATGGTGGTTGAAACATTGAGAAGGTTCCTCCAACTCAGTCCCAATTAAAATGTAATTAACAACCCAACAAATTAATTTAGAGTGATGAGATCAAATCAATATTTCAAGTACCAGATACTCAAGATGTCCATAACCGGGGACACGGCTAACCATGATTAGTTTATACACTCTGCAGAGGTTTGCGCACTTTTCCCCACAAGACTCGATCTCCTCCGTTGGATTTCTTGCACTACACGGTGTTTGAGAAACGGATGACCGAGACACAGTCTTTCAGAAGCAATAACTCTAACCCTGGGTAGACAGTACCAACCTACATCCCCTACATCTGCTAGCCTACCACTGGAAGAGGTCATGCAACATACTCAACTATGCTAGAGCCCATAATAGCTTGTGGCTCCACACGGAAGTTTCTAGCATGAATAATCTTATGATCCCTTTGAGCCTGGGTGGCGAGCCGTAGGATGATCACATGGGTCCTCCGGGATATCCTAGGACAACACTGGATTCTCTAGGTGCCCGCAACCAATCCACCCAGATGTGTATTTAAGTAGCCACCTTATGTTAACCATTAATTAACAATCTCACATATGTCATGGATACACTCAAACCCAATCCACGTCTACGAGCATAGCATGGCAATATAAGCATAGCATAGAAGTAACTCCCAAGGGTTTGATAACAAAAGGGCAATAGGTTCTACCTCATCATCTACTTCCCACTGCCCACAAGTTAATCACATCCTAATCATGCAATGTTTGAGGATTGTATCTAATGCATAAAAACTGGGTATGAAAAGAGTATGATCAATGTGTTACTTGCCTTGCAGACAATCCGCAAACCCTAAAGACTCGTCGTAGCACACTTCGCACTCCGGGAATTCTATCGCAAACAAACAATAGCATACATAAGCACTCAAGCATAGATGCACGGGTAAAACTCAAATAAGAAGAACGAATCTGAAAGTTCAACTGAAGAGATTCGATTTGCAAAAAGAATCAATCGAATCGGAGCTACGGAACTGAAACTACGGTCAAAAGAACTTCGAAAACAAATCTGCTTGAAACCAAATTTTAAATTGTCAAAACCTTGTTTAAGTTGATTAAACAGAAAAAGAGGCTCGGGACGAAGATTTTGGCGTTGGTTTCACTGGATTTGCACAAACGGTTGAAAAGTAACGAGGGTTTCAAGATCATGGGCTAACCTGCGATAAAAGTAATCGCGGATAGGTCCCTGGCCGAAAATAAAATAAAAAGAAAAGACTAACGAACGAACGTTCGCTATCTGAACCTAACCGGCGAACAACATTCGTTAAAACGAACGATCAGACGAACGTCCGCTAAATAAAATAAACAGACAAAAACCGAAGAAAAACCAATCTACACAAGAAAAAAACGCATCTAGGGTTTTCTAAAAAAACCCGACAGTTTTACCTAAAAACCAAAAAAAAAACGGGCGACTCGGATCGGATCGGCGGCGGCTCCGGCGGCATGCGGCGGCTCCGGCGAGGCAGAAGGCGGCGGCGGCGCGGCGGGGCGACATTGGCGCGGCAGCAGCAGCGGGGCGGCGAGGGGCGGTGGCGCAGCAGGCGGCGCGACGGCGGCAGCGGCGCGGCTCGGGAGGCGGGGTGGTGTGGGGGGTCGAGGCGGCGGCGGGCTCGGCCTTTGAAGGCCCGAGGGGGAGGGGCTGGTGTGCGGGAGAGGGCGACGAGGACGGCGGCGCGGGAGTTAGCCGGCTCGGCTCGGCTGGGCCGTTGGCCCAGCTGGGCGCGCGTTTTTTTAAATAAGTTCTGCCGAGAAAAATCCTAAATAAACAAAAATAAAAATCTAAAAATGCCAAAAACAATTTTCACCATCTTAATAAAATATTTAGAACAAAATGAACATTTTCTTGGCCTAAAAATGCAATTTTGAAAAATGCATATTTTTCTAGTTCAAATAAAATAGCAATAAAATCCAAATTAAATTATTTATTTGATTTTAATATTTTCCCCCAATATTTCGTTATTTTGGAGAAGTCATATTATCTCCTCTCATATATTTTAATTATGAAATATTTTTGGAGAGAAAAATAATTAAAACCAAAATGATCCCCGTTTCAATATTTGAGAAAATTGAAATATGAAAAATCATGAAATCCCCAACTCTCTCCGTGGGTCCTTGAGTTGCTTAGGATTTTCTAGGATCGCAAAACCGAATGCAACAAAATATGATATGCAATATGATTTCCTATGTATAAGATTCCAAATTAAAAATTTGGGATGTTACACTCTTTGTGTTGAAATTATTAATGCTTCCTTCTTCTTATTTGCATATGCTAGAAATTGCTTGTCTTGATAAAAAAATCCCTATAAAATGCCTATGCATAGGAAGTATGTTAGACTTAAATGTGTTTTTCACATGCTATATGATGCTTTATTTGTGCTCCAATTCTTATCTTTCATGTGAGCATCAATAGAATCTTATGCCTATGCATAGGAAGTATGTTAGACTTAAATGTGTTTTTCACATGCTATACGATAGCGCTTGTTGAGAGGCAACCCAATGAATATATTTTTTTGCTTTTTGCTTTCTGTTCTTGAGTGTTAGCACAATTATGCTACTGTTATGATTGTGTTTTAGTTAGTGTTTCTGCCAAGTAAAGCCTTTAGGATCTTCTTGGGTGATAGTTGTTTGATCTGGCTGAAAAACAGAAAAATTTGCACTCACGAAAACAATTCTTTTTTTTAACCAGAGCATGATAAAATACCAATTCTTTTTGCAGAAGATTAATATACAAATTTCTCACGTGGTCCTATTTGTTTCAGAATTTGTGGAGTTACAGAAGTATTCGAAATATTCAGATTACTACAAACTGTTCTGTTTTTGACAGATTCTGTTTTCTTTGCGTTGTGTGCTTGTTTTGATAATTCTATGGTTTTCTTTGATGAGTTTTTGCCATAGAAAAGTTGGAATACAGTAGATATAATGCAAGAATAAAATATGAATTGGTTTGCTACAATACTTATAGTAGTGATTTGCTTTCTTATACTAATGGATCTCACGAAGGTTTTTTTGGAGTTTTGTGTGATTGAAGTTTTCAAGTTTTGGGTTATCTTACGATGGATGAAGGAACGAGCAGTAAGAAGAGCCTAAGCTTGGGGATGCCCCGGCATCCCAAGCTATTATGCAAAGAGAGCAAGGAACTAAGCTTGGGGATGCCCCGAGTGGCATCCCCTCTTTCTTCTAACGACCATCGGTATTTTACTCGAAGCTATATTTTTATTCATCACATACAATGTGTTTTGCTTGGAGCATCTTGTATGATATGAGTCTTTGCTTGTTTTGTTTTGTGTTTTTAGTCTTGATTCTTTGCTGGACACACTTATTTGAGAGAGCCAAAATTATGCCATGACTTGTTAGAATTGCTCTCTATGCTTCACTTAAATTTTTATGAGCTATGGATTTGCTCTAGTGCTTCACTTATACCTTTTTGAGCACGGTGTGCTTTAGTTTTTTTTTTGAAGAAATGCTCTCTTGCTTCACTTAGATTTATTTGAGAGTTAGTAAATTTTTTGAAAAATTCTCTCTTGCTTCACTTAAATTAATTTGAGAGAAAGAAAATTTATGCTCATGATCTTCACTTATATTTGTTTGAGCTTATCAAAAGCAACACATGAAAATTAGTTCCAAAGTGATAGATATCCAAGAAGGATATAATAAAAAAATCATGAAGATCATTAGACAAAATAAACTTGGTTCTTAGTAATAGTTTTGAGATATGATGATGTGATATGTGAGTCGTGTTGATGAGTAATTATGCTTTAGTAAGAATATTGGTGTTAAGGTTTGTGATTCCCTATGCAAACACAGAAGTCAATAGTCACGCAATGAAATTATATCCTACTTGTGGTGCATTATTCGGTGTTAATTATGCTTAATGCTCGCTTATGAGATTATTCGTTTCTTGGTTTGTCGCTTCTCAATCTTTTGCTAGCCTTCATTTTGCACTAAGTATGATCACTACTTGTGCATCCAAAAACCTTTAAACCAGTTTTGCCACACGAGTCCACTATATCTACCTATATGTAGTATTCTTTTGCCGTTCTAAGCAAATTTGTATGTGCCATCTCTAATTTTCAAAATAAACTTCTTTTTTGTGTGTTCATACCGCTCGCGAGGCGGTGAGGGTGGCTAATATTTTCCATGCTCGACGTGTTATTCTCACGATGAGTGTTTATTCAGTTGTTATTGCACGAGAGTAAGGGAAAGGTATTAGGGATGCCCAGTCTCGAAATGAAATGAATTTACTTTATGTTGTCAAATAATAAATTCCTTGGAAAGTGTTGGTATGGAAGGCACCCGTGGATACAGTTAGCCATGGAAAGTGAAAGTATGGTGGAAAAAGGAATAAACTTTAATTTCTGTTTGGGAACCGCCTATGATATATCTAGCATGGAAAGTGTTGGGAACTCTAAGTCGTTTTCGTTGGTGGGAAAGGCACACCTCCCAAAATGTTTTTATCTCTCAATTTTCGCTTTGAGCTCTCGCACCTCTACAAATCCCTACTCCCTCCGCGAAGGGCCTTTCTTTTACTTTATGCAATTTTTATTATGAATTTGAGTCTCCATCTTCTCTTATAAAGCACCAACTAGGAGGCACTATGATCGTACTTCAGTATTGGGTGTAGTTAATATGC
Source organism: Aegilops tauschii subsp. strangulata (assembly GCF_002575655.3). Classification (NCBI taxonomy): domain Eukaryota; kingdom Viridiplantae; phylum Streptophyta; class Magnoliopsida; order Poales; family Poaceae; genus Aegilops; species Aegilops tauschii. Next base: position 375,138,551 of record NC_053037.3, read on the forward strand.
AAATGTGTTTCATGAATGGATCAATGGTTGAGCATGATGGGCTAGGGATATCTTATTTTAGCGTTGATATTTCGAAAGACATGGTTGCTTGTTGACATGCTTGAGTATTTAAGTCATCATGTCAAAACTAGACTATTGCTTTGAATCACATAAAAGTCCAAATGTCCATGCTATAAAGAAAAGAATATGAGATAACATGTTAGGCAGCATCCCACATCAAAAATTCTGTTGTTATCATTTACCTACTCGAGGACGAGCAAGAATTAAGCTTGGGGATGCTGATACGTCTCCAATGCATCTATAATTTTTTATTGTTCCATGCTGTTATATTATCAATCTTGGATGTTTTATAATCGTTTAATAGTCATTTTATATCATTTTTTTGGTACTAACCTATTGACATAGTGCCAAGTGCCAGTTGCTGTTTTTTGCATGTTTTTTACATCGCGGGAAATCAATACCAAACGGAGTCCAAACGCAGCGAAACTTTTTAGAGATTTTTTTGGAACAGAAGACAACCAATGGGCCGAAGAAGCACCTGGGGGCTGCTTCGAGGGGAGCACAACCCACCAGGGCGCCCCTGGAGGCCCAGGCGCGCCCTTGTGGGTTGTGCCCACCTCGGGTGCCCCCTCGACCACCTATTTACTCTATAAATACCCCAATATTCCAGAAACCCTAGGGGAGTTGACGAAAATCAATTCCAGCCGCCACAGAGTCCAGAACCACCAGATCCAATCTAGACACCATCATGGAGGGGTTCACCACTTCCATTGGTGCCTTTCCGATGATGCGTGAGTAGTTACTTGTAGACCTTCGGGTCCGTAGTTAGTAGCTAGATGGCTTCCTCTCTCTCTCTTTTGATTATCAATACAATGGTCTCTTGGAGATCCATATGATGTAACTCTTTTTGCGGTGTGTTTGTTGTGATCGGATGAACTTTGAGTTTATGATCAGATCTATCTTTTTATATCCATGAAAGTTATTTGAGTTTCTTTGTTCTCTTATATGCACGATTGCTTATAGCCTCGTATTTCTTCTCCGATATTTGGGTTTTGTTTGGCCAACTTGATCTATTTATCTTGCAATGGAAGAGGTGCTTTGTAGTGGGTTCGATCTTATGCTGCTTGATCCCAATGACGGAAGGGGAACCGACACGTATGTATCGTTGCTACTAAGGATAAAACAATGGGGTCTATTTCTACATAAATAGATCTTGTCTACATCATGTCATCATTCTTATTGCATTACTCCGTTTCTCCATGAACTTAATACGCTAGATGCATGCTAGATAGCGGTCGATGTGTGGAGTAATAGTAGTAGATGCAGGCAGGAGTCGGTCTACTAATCTTGGACGTGATGCCTATATAATGATCATTGCATGGATATCGTCATGATTATTTGAAGTTCTATCAATTGCCCAACAGTAATTTGTTTACCCACCATTTGCTATTTTTCTCGAGAGAAGCCACTAGTGAAATCTACGGCCCCCGGGTCTCGTTCTTATATATTTGCCTTTGCGATCTGTTTTCCTTTGCTTTTATTTTCAGATCTATTAAACCAAAAATACAAAAATACGTTCCTGCAATTTATTCCTATTTTATTTTATTTTGGCGTTTGATCTATCAATCTACTACAATTTATTCACGTCCGTTTGCCAATTTCTGGTACCGCTACCAGAAATGGATTGATAACCCCTTTTACACGCCGGGTTGCGAGTATTTGTTATTTGTGTGCTGGCGATGTTTATGTAGTATTGCTTGGTTCTCCTACTGGTTCGATAACCTTGGTCTCATAACTGAGGGAAATACCTACCGCCGTTGTGCTGCATCATCCCTTCCTCTTTGGGGAAATACCGACATAACTTCAAGCTGCATCAACCCTCACTACCCCAATTGTGATCGAAATGCAGAGGAAACAATTTATCACTTGCTATGGGAATGCAACTTTGCTCAGCAATGTTGGGATTCATTACTTCTACACAGGAAAAGGGCACCTCAATTTTTGAAGATATTCAACTGGCAACAAAGCAACCGCACCTTAAAACAGCCATGGAAATCATCATGCTAGGATGCTGGAGCATCTGGATTCGGAGAAATGGAAAGGAGGGCCATTCAACCCACGGTGTTCAACTGGAGACATACAATGAAACCATAGATGAAGAATCTACAATATAAAATCAACGAAAATAATTTGGAAGCTTTCAAAAAGTTCCTTGCAGACAACTTTGTGTAAATGATGATTTCGTTTCCAAAAGCTAGCCTAGGTTGACTTTGTTTCATTTGGAGCTTTGCCTCCATTCTTTTCCTTTTCTTCTTTTCCTTCTCCCCCCTTGTAACATACTTTTTATTTATTTATAAAATTTAACCCTAGAACGATTGTTCCATGGTGTGTGGGTCAAAAAAATTCTATAAGATATTTTTTTCAAGGATTCCCTTGTTATACATTCCATATGAATTGTAATATCCACTCAAACTTATTGCAAATAATCTTTTTTCTCTTTTGTGAAGCAATCAAACAAAGCAAAATACATGGGATTCATATGGGAGAACATTAAATAATCCTATGTTTTTTCATATTTCTACGTTTTTGAAACCGTGTGAACCGAGGAGGCCTTAGCAGTTTGCTCTTTTATTTTAAGTTGTCTGAAGTGGGAATCATCAAAACTATAAATGCACCACACTTTATATGTACCAATATGCTTTGTAGTTTTCAAATAAAGGCTCACAAAGCGGTACATCCTCATCCCCCCCTCGCTCTCCTCGGCCTTTCGTAGTTGCCGCCTCTTTCTTTGGTCTCCTGGTCAATGTTGGGGGTGTCAGCTACGACGACTCCCATTCCTCGAGTAGCCACTCTAGTTGGCTTCCACCGCCAGTTGTCTTTCTTGGATATGAGATGGAGGCATGGTAACACTGGTTATCGAGTGAACACTTCGAGGTGGCATGACACACCTTGATCAACATGGCTAGCCCGTAAGGATTTTCCTGATGGCCGTGGAAAATCATGGCGGTTTGACAATTTCGGTAGGTAGTGATGGCGTAGGATGCTTACGTTGTGTAGCATCAGACACGTCGTGTGGCGGCAAATTCTTCAATTTGATTGTAGTTCCACGTGTCTCCTCTCGAGGCTCTTGTATAGGTAGTTTTGGTGGACGCTCTAGGGTTCTCTTTTATCCACTCCATTTGTCATTTTGTAGTAGTTTTTATGACAATTTGCGTGATCCGTTGGGTGAATTCGAGTAGTGGTGACGAGGGTACATAGCAAGGGCGGCGACTGTTCAGAACATGACGTGGTGACATGGTCCTTGATTGGATTCGGCAATGGCAATATTGAGGGCTCAATTATTTACAACCTATCCAGGATGAGAACATATGTCTCGCTGCTGCCGACATTCTGCACTTGTCGCCTTGTTGAAGGCACTGGTACACGCTTCCCAGATGGAAGGCCTGGCCTCATTGGTTGAATAAGGTGACGACTATGCGAGTTGTAGTCCTCCTTAGCGGTGTCGCCGCCTAAAGACTGGACTCCTCTACACCCCTATGTTGATTGTTGAGTAGTTGATGTTAACCATGCGGCTGCATTCTAATAGTATAGGATGTAAGACTCGCCTATACAGTTGTATATCCATGTTTTTTATTTATCATGAATAATGTTTTTTATTTATCATGATTCGATATCTAAGAACTTAAGATATAGCTTCCCTAAGATAGTACGATCATGGATTTCATGGTGTACTTGTTTTCGTGCGGTTCTTTTTTAATCATCTTGATAATGAATTGGTATTGGCGGACTACTGCCAAGGTAATGATATTTTCGTAGGGGAACACCACTTGACAGATAACGAGCTGTGAGCAAGCTTAAGAGTTAAGACACCCAATCAGGGAGAACTCAGTCAAGATATCAATCCTTGAAAAAGAAAAGACGAGACCAAACGCAAGCACGTCGTTACATCAGTGTAAGCTCTCACTCAGCGACATGTAATGGTTGTATACAAGAGCTAAATGTGGATTAACGTTGAACTGGTAGTACTGTACCTATATAAATAATACGTAAATCCTATAAGAAGCGACACAGCAACATAAGTTCATTTTTAATTAACAAAAACACTAAAAACCTGACGTAGCAGGACAAATATGACATTTCTCATGACAGTTTATATTGACGCGTTGGTGGCAACTGGCAAATATAGTTTGCAAGCAAGACAAATTTCTTACAAAAAAAAAAGACCCAAGACGGATTTGCCATTCTCACCAACTAAACTTGCCATTCTCAAACAACATAATTTGCCATTAAAACATTCGAACTTGCATGGTTAAGATCTGTCGTCAGTTTTGTGGTGTAGTTTATAATTCAAAAAAAAAAAGGTAGTGTAGTCTATAATTAATTAGCAGAAACGGGAAGATTAAAAGCGGCCAAACCGGTGGACCGTATCAACGCAAAGGCCCGCAGCCAAAAACCCGGGATGCCGGTATAGTGGATCGCACATACCCTGACACACAGTATATAGACAGAAAAATAGTAAAATGAATAAGAAATGAATGGAGAAGAGCACACGTCTGGACTCCAACTGTCTTCCTAGCTGGCACAACAAGAACACCAACTCACGCGTCCAGCACAATCCCCTCCCCCATAATCACACACTAAGCATGAGATTACAATCTAATCAGCCCTCGCACGCACCCTCAGGAATATTTTCAAACCAGTACAAGCGATCCGCACTTATTTATTTTGTATTATAGAAAAGAAGAAGAATGAATGAATCAACTAGAAACGACCAACATTAACATGGTAGGGTGAAGTAAAATCTGGACCCAAATGATCAACCGGCATATAACATGCAAGACGCAAAGCCAGGTCAAAAAAGGCGCTTGTCCAGACTTGAGAGACGCCAATCTCTGATGCAGAGGAAAAGGAGGGCCAGCAAAGGAAAAGCTAGCCCCAACAAAAACCCCACGGTCCTCAACACTGTTCAAGATGAGCAGCTGCCAAAAAGCAAAACTAGTTCAAATTTTGAACATGCTGGACTAGATTACACTGGAGTATTATACAGTGGTGTTGTGTGGTGTGGCTAGCTAGCAGAGCAGATTCTGAAGAAGAAGAGCCTCTCGATCCAGGAAGGGAGAGGGAGAGGGAGAGAGAGAATTCACAGCCCCCCTGCAAAACTTGACACTTCTCTTGTCTTGTCTCCGTGTTCTATCGTCGTGCCGTTCGCCGTGGCACCACCATGGCCCCCACCTGCCCGTGTCCGGTCAGCCGCCGGGCCCTCCAAAATCGGCGGCGTATCAGAAAATTTTGAACCCGAAAAAGCTCTCGAGCTTTTCCCTGTTCTTCTCACCCCACCATGCCACGGCATTGTCTCCGGGCGACTGACCCGTCCTCGTCATCGGCGTCGTCCTTGTGTCCGGACAGTCCTTGCCTGCCATGAACGGCCGCATGGAGGCGAGGCCCGTCGCGATCCCACGCCGCGCCCTCGGTGTCGCGCCCGAACCCGAAGCCTTTTCCTGTTCTTCTTACCCCACCATGCCATGGCATTGTCTCCGTGTGACTACTCCGTCCTCTTCATCGGCGTCGTCGTGTCTGGACAGTCCTTGGCTGCGTAGGAACTGCCGCATGGCGGCGAGGCCCGGCCCGCGCACGTCGCGATGCCACGCCGCGGCCTCGGCGTCGCGCCCGGCGCCCGCGAGCCGCGCCAGGACGGTGCCGGTGGCGTCGAGGCGCCGAACGGGCCAGCCCCAGCCGTCTGCCATGCGCCGGATCTTGCCGACCTGCGCCGCCGCGAGCACCCGAGTGTTCGCCTTGATCTCGTCCACTGCGGCGGTGAGGCTTTTACGCCCGGCGAGGTAGTCCCCGATCTCCGGCACGCCGATGGCCTTGCGCAGCCCGGCGTGCGAGGCCCGTTCAGAGGCCGACGTTGTCGCGAAGTATTCGCGGAGCTCCTCGACCATGCCCTCACCCAGCATGTCGTCGACACGCCGATCGAGGTATTCGTCCAGAACTGCCTCGTCGACATCGACCCAGAGGAGACAGCACGGGAACCTGAGCGCCGGCCGGTATCCGGTTGCCGCAGCGGCGAAAGGGTCCCGAGGGGCGTGGGCATCAAATCGCTTGGCGAGGAAGGCGTGGATGAGGGAGTTGGACCCGCCGGCCACCACTGGCACGTGCCCGCGCGCCGCGATGTCGGCCGCCTTGGCGGCGGCGAGCGAGCGGAAGGACGAGGCGGGGAGCTCGCCGGCATCGGCGCGGACGGCGCCGAGGAGGTGGTGGGCGACGCCGCGGCGGTCGGCGGGCATCACCTTGTTGGTGGTGACGTCGAGGCCCCGGTAAAGCTGGATCTTGTCGGCGTTCACCACCTCGCCACCGAGCTCTAGGGCCGCGTCGATGGACAGCTTGGTCTTGCCCGTGCCCGTTGCCCCCACGATCACCACGAGCCTCGTGTCCCCACGTTCTGCCTCCATCTTGGTGCCGCTACAGCTGCAGCTGCAACAACCCCTGACTCTTGTCCTTTCCATGCTCACACTGGGCCATCGCGGCCGCTTATGTGTGCCGCCGACGCCGGCGATGGCCGCGGACGCCATCGGTGAGCGGACGCCGCTGCCGATCCTGCTGATGAGGCCGCTCATATAGGCGGCTCAATCCCGCGCACCCCACCAGTCACCTCGCCACAGTAGCAGCGGGGACTCGCTTATTGCCACGGGTTGGGAGATATCAGCTGAGAGTGCCACGGCATTCTGCCGGAGGGAACACTCATGCGCGGCTTGTTGCTTGTAGTCTTGCACGGCTGGTATCTGTATTTGTGCGACTTACGAGTGTTCGTTGGCTGCCCCGCACATATATATATATAGTTCAGGACGACCCCCCCACACCCCCTTTCTCATTTGTTCATATAGTTCGTATAAGATATATTCACTCCATCTCAAAATAAAGTGTCTCAACTTGAATACTAAGTTTAATAAAAAGTTATACTAAAACTAAAACACTTATTTTAGGATGTAGGGAGTATCAAATTAGGACATAGCATAGGGGAGCTGTGAGCAAGGATATAATTCATACATGACATAGGATATAGTTCATATAATATCATCGGACTATCAAAATTTGGCATGTGTTCTACTAATTCATAGGATTATAGAGGAAATTCATCCATGGCCGCCCTAGTCCTTCACTCATTTGTCGTCGTTGTCGCGGAAGTAGCGCTGAGAGATGCAATACGGATTAATGCTAATCTGCTCGGCGTCGGAGCTCGATGGATAGGAGCATCACCGTAGATGTCCTCCTTTGTGGAAGGCTTACGGGGGCATTGACAGCCCAACCATGGTCCGCCTCGAGGGCACGGACCGCCCGGGCGTGGCGCTTCTCCTAGATCTGGCTACAACTTCTTTCTCCGTGGCACCGCGTGTACGAGCACTCTCACAACGAGCACGCCGTGCCTCGACCTCAGACGGGCCGCCATAGTAGCCGCATCTGGGGCATAGGGGGCCTTGCACATTGGTGTCATTGACCTCATACTCCGATCTTGATGTCGCCGGGACAAGGACCTAGCTTCACGGAGTTGTAGAGCCTCTCTCTCAGTCGGGGCGAAACCTTTTGTCGGGAGCTTGCTCAGCCAATGGGTCGCGGTTCGAAACGCTGAAAGGATCGAGAGTTGACTAGAGGGAGGGGGTAAATAAGGCCTATTATTAACCCACAACTCTCCAAATGTGATTGTTGCCTGCCTTTTTCGACAAAGGGTGCTTTATTACTTAAAAGGTTTAAACATTACTGTAACACCCTGATAGTTAACCTACAGTAACCACACACTAACGGTGCCATGTCATCGCAATTAATTTTCTAAACCTCACTTTGTTCCAAATCGAATTCAAATTCAAATTTAAAATAAAGTCAAATAAATTATTTCTTCTAGCAGTAAAACAAAAAACGTTCATAATATTCCAAAACTTCCCAAAGCTATTGTAAAAATAAAACCAACATTATTTGGGACTCCAAAATGCCCTTAGCTATTTTTGGGTGACCCAACAACACCCTTCCATTACAATTAAATTCAAACAAAAAAATGAAATGTTTTCAAATGATGTTCAAACTTTTTGTGGCATTGCCAACTAATGCAATTTAAATTATGTCGCAAGTTGCTTATTTTACAAAAAGTCATTTGGTGCTCTATTTAAATGCAAAATAGAGCATAACAAAAAGAAATAAAAAGAAAATAAAAAGGGCGAGAAGCTACTGTGCAACTAGGCTCTAGTTGAATAGCGCCCTGGCCCAGCCCCTCTGGGGCTTGCCCCTACCTCTGTTCATCAGAGGGAGGTGGATGCCCGTACGGGGTCCGTGGCTCGGATCAGCCACGGGGCAGCCATCCGTCGTGCCCCTGCGCGGCTAAGGACGCCCTCGCCCCTCGCCCCTCCCCCGAAACCCTAACGCCTCACTCTTCTCCCTCGCACCGCTCTCTTCTCCCCCCGCTCGAACCTGAACACGCCTCGCCGCGCCATGGACGTCGCCGTGGCCACCGGCCGCTACTCGCCGTGCCGCCATGGTCAGGAGGACCGCCTCGCTATGCTTCATCCTCTGCGTGCAAGCGTTTGACCGGAGCCGCACCCCTTCGTCGCCATCCTTGTCGCCTCTGCTCGATCACCGCCGCCCTTGATTCGCGCGACACCGAGCACCCCGGCCTCCCCAAGCCTCTCCTCGACCCTGCCTTGAGCTCCGCGTCATCCCCCTCTGTTCCCTGCTAAGTTTTAGTCGCCCCATCGCCTGTTCCGTCGCGTCCGAGAGCTCCTCGCCACTGGGCTTCGCGTAGCCATGGCCACAGTCGCAACGGCTCGCCTCTGAGCACGCTGCCGTGCTTAGTGCATTGCCGCGGAGCCCCCCGTGCTTGCAGTCCATCTTGCTGTGCTCCGTGGCGCCGCGCACGTGAAAGAACAAGTGCTCCCTGGGTGGTTTTGGTAATTAATGGCAACATATCTCTTGTTGGACTAATGTTTTCATCTAGTATATTTCATAAAAGTTCAACAGATGGAGTGGCGTGGACAAGAGGATATGGAACCCCTTGAAAATGCTAAGGACAAAAGATTGGCTCAGGCTCCAAAGCTCAAGACTCTACATTTTACTTTTAGTGATCCAAGATCACATTGAGTCCATAGGAAAGCCAATACTATTAAAAGGAGATGAGGTGTTGCTTAATGGCTTGCTTGCTCAAAGTGCTTAGTGATATGCTCCAAAACCCTCAACCACTTTCTCATATCCACATATGTCCCAAACCAAAAGTCAAACTCGGCCTGTAACGCCCACGATGCGGCTATATCTCCCACGTGTCGAGGCACGACTTAGAGGCATAACCGCATTGTGGTTTTGTCGCAAGAAGGGTCATCTTCACACAATCCCATGTAATGAACAAGAATGGGATAAAGAGTTTGGCTTACAATCGCCACTTCACACAATACATAAATGAATCATACATCATTCAAGATACACACATAGGTCCGGCTACGGAACCAAAATAAAAGAAGACAACCCAACTTCTAGATCCCCGATCGTCCCAACTGGGCTCCACTACTGATCAACATGAAAAGAAACAACACAACGAACACGATCTTCATCGAGCTCCCACTTGAGCTCGGTTGCGTCATCTGCACTGGTCCCATCGGCACCTGCAACTGTTATGGAAGTATCTGTGAGTCACGAGGACTCAGCAATCTCACACCCGCGAGATCAAGACTATTTAAGCTTGTAGAAAAGGATGGTGTAATAAGGTGGAGCTGCAGCGGCAATAAGCATATATGGTGGCTAACATACGCGAAAGAGAGCGAGAAGAGAAGCAACAGAGCGGTCGTCAACTAGCAATGACCAAGAAGTGATCCTGAACACCTACTTACGTCAAACATAACCCAGAAACCGTGTTCACTTCCCGGACTCCGCCGAGAAGAGACCATCACGGCTACACACGCGGTTGATGCGTTTTAATTAAGGTCAAGTGTCAAGTTCTCTACAACCGGACATTAAAAAATTCCCATCTGCCTCATAACCGCGGGCACGGCTTTCGAAAGATATAACCCTGCAGGGGTGTCCCAACTTAGCCCATTATAAGCTCTCACGGTCAACGAAGGATAAACCTTCTCCCGGGAAGACCCGATCAGTCTCGGAATCCTGGTTTACAAGACATTTCGACAATGGTAAAACAAAACCAGCAAAGCCGCCCGAATGTGCCGACAAATCCCGATAGGAGCTGCACATATCTCGTTCTCAGGGCACACCGGATTGTCCAAGCTTCCGGTAGGCCAGCCTAGAGTTGCCCCTGGTGGCCACCGGCGACTGACGGGTTGGACCAACACTCAGAGGAGCACTGGCCCGGGGGTTTAAAATAAAGATGACCCTTGAGTCCGCAGAACCCAAGGGAAAAAGGCTTAGGTAGCAAATGGTAAAACCAAGGTTGGGCCTTGCTGGAGGAGTTTTATTCAAAGCGAACTGTCAAGGGGGTCCCATAATTCACCCAACCGCGTAAGGAACGCAAAATCAAGGAACATAACACCGGTATGACGGAAACTAGGGCGGCAAGAGTGGAACAAAACACCAGGCATAAGGCCGAGCCTTCCACCCTTTACCAAGTATATAGATGCATTAATTAAGATAAGAGATATTGTTATATCCCAACATAAACATAATCCAACATGGAGCAATCTTCATCTTCACCTGCAGCTAGCAACGCTATAAGAGGGGTTGAGCAAAGTGGTAACATAGCCAAACAACGGTTTGCTAGGAAGGGTGAAAAGGTTAGGGGCTGACATGGCAGTATGGGAGGCATGATATAGCAAGTGGTAGGTAGCGCAGCATGGCAATAGAACGAGTAACTAGCAAAGCAAAGATAGAAGTGATTTCGAGGGGTGGTCATCTTGCCTGAGATCCCGCTAGGAAGAAGAACGAGTCCATGAAGAAGACAAACGAATGTAGTCGAACGAATCCTCACAACTCCGGAACGAAACCGAAGCTAACGAGAGAAGCAACCCGGAAAGAAACAAACAACCTAGTAAACAACCACCACATACACATGGATGATGCAAAAACAAATATGATGCATGTCCGGTTTAATGAGGCATGGCATGGCAAAGTGCAACAAACAACACTACAAATTAAGTGGAGCTCAATATGCCACGAGTTGCATATTGACGGAACACCACATCAATTATTTAGTTCTCTCTCGTTTATGGACCCAACAATATTAAATGTTTTTAACCATGGCAAGAGGTGAAGTATATGGAAACTATCTATGTAGGCAAGTTTAAATGAGGCCGAAAATAACAAACGACAATACCGGAAAATCCCCATATGTCAATTGGCAATTTTAATGAAAACATCAATTTTAGACATTTTAAATGTTGTTATCATGATGTGAATGACAGATGTAAGTTATATGCAATTTTATGAAAATGTTGACATGAAGATGATTAGGAGCATTTGGTCACCATGGCAGAAAGAATTGGGTGCCACGGCGATGAAAACGGAAACGATGCCATGGCAACGTCCCGGTTCCGATAACTCGTTGAGCGACCGGTGCAAACGAAGATGTGGATGTGCGGAACATGCAAAAGATGGTGGGGTGATCCCGGTTACCGGGTTCCCACGGGACGATGGCATGACAACGAGGAGGAACATGGAATGACAACTCGGAAACGGTGCAACCACGAGCATCTCATACAACACACATGCATTCGGTCCACGGACGTCGTCTCGGGGTTATACCTTCGAAGCGTGCATTCGGGGCGGAACGCGTTCGAAGTGGAAGTAGTTGTTCACGGGGTCATCATGGAAGTAGTCGTTCTCGCGACGGTAGTGGAAGTAGCGGTACACGCGGAGGTAGTCGAACTTGACGGTTCCGTTACACGGGTCTTCGGAGACGGTAGTGGAAGTAGCGGTACACGCGGAGGTAGTCGAACTTGACGGTTCCGTTACACGGGTCTTCGGCGACGGTAGTGGTACACGTTTTCGTAGATGTTCGGGGTCGTCGGTAGAGGTACTTGACGTTATCCGGGATGGTCTTGGTGCATCCGGGGCTCCGGATGTCGTGGTACTTGGCAAAATTCTCGGAGAAGATTGACGGTCCGGGTACGGGTCTCGCAGTGTAGTCAAACTTGGTGTATCCGAAGAAATACTTGGTGAAACCACGTAGTCGAACACCGTCGTAGTGGTACTTGCCGCTCATTGTGTAGTTGAACACGGGGTTCCTCGGAGGATCGGTCTCGGTGATCCAGTGGCAGCAGCAACGCGGTATACGGGGCAACAGTTGGAGGAGCTCCCGGCGACGCAGGGGAGCAGCTGGGACTTGGTGAAAAGCGGCGGCGGCGAGGCTTGCTGCCGGCGTGGGGAGGTAGACCGGCGGGGCAGGAGGTCGACCCCGACGGAGACCCAGGGCGGCGCGGCGAACTTGGCGAAGCAGGGGAGGTCCGGGGCGCCGGGAACCACGACGGCGGAGCGGATACTGCCGGAAAGAGGACGGGGACGGCGCGATGAGAGGAGGCAGGCGTAGCGACGGGGAGGTAGTGGAGGCGCTGGTCGCGGAGGTCGATGGAGAGGGCTTGGCGCGGCGGGGACGAACTCGCGGGGCTCCGACGAGTGGCGCGGAGGCAGAGGCGCGGGGCGACGTGGCCATGGCCGGAGCAAGCCAGGCATGGCGAAGCGACTGGACGGCGGGCGAGCTCCAGGGCGGGCGCGGCTGGAGGTGGGGATGGCGCTGCGTCTCTGGACGAGGAGGAGGCTGGGCGCTGGAGGGAGCAGCAAGGCAGCGCCATGGAGGGTGCGAGCAGAAGGGAGCTCCTCTCCCTGGCTCTATGCGGGCGTGTGTGTGCGTGACGGCGCAGGGAGGGACGAGAGGGAGAGATGGGGATCGGGAGAGAACGACGGCAGAGTGAGAGATGGGGAATAGATCGGGCTAGGGTTTGGCTTAGGTGGGCCGCGGGGATGGGCCTTCGGGCGGCGGCTAACAGGAGGCCCAAGTGGACTGCGGCGGGCTGGCTCCTCTCTCCTATCTTCTCTTAAAACAGAGAAAAAGAAAGGAAAGGGAAGAAAAGAAAAGGTTAGAGAAAGAGTTTGGGCATGGGGATTATTTTCCCGGAATCACAAAAATGCGCTTGATCCAGGAAAAATAGAAGTGGCCTGATTGGACGATATAAATTCAAATGATTTGAAGGAAGTGAGGGTTGGGAAGGTCCAAAAATGTTCGGATTTTTGGTGGAGCTCCGGAATAAGATGAAAAGAATATAATGCGAGGTTGGAGACCAAGAATTAAGATAACAAAGGCATTGGGATATTTGCAAGTGTGTTCCGGTTGATTCCAAACTAATGGAATATTTATAATATAGCTCCCCAATATTGGGAGGATATGTTCTAAAGTGAAGTCACCCTTCCCTCGATTTAAATAGATCGAAGATCCATGCAGTTTATTTAGTTGAGTTTTAAAAATTAAATGACATGATGCAATGCAACAATAAAAGAACAAGCACCAAAAGGAACACACGGCGATCACGAAAATAAGGAAGTCTTCTGAAGCGCCGGTCTTGGGGCGTCACACGGCCCCACCGAAACTTTCTATCCAGCGCTACCGAGTTCAATTGACATAGCCACTGCCAAAAACCCTAATCAATTCGGTCTCACCGATGGGATCTCGGTCTCACCGAGATGGGCTTGCAAACTCTCTGGATCCTGTTGCATTAAGTTCGGTCTTACCGAGTTGTGTAATCGGTCCCACCGAGTTTGCTTGAGCAACTCTCTGGTTAGCCTATTACCAAAATCAGTCCCACCGAGTTTGTGTAATCGGTCTCACCGAGATGAGGTTTTACCCTAACCCTAGCACATCGGTCCCACCAAGTTGATCATATCGGTCCCACTGAAATGCCTAATGGTCACATTATGAACTGAATCGGTCCTACCGAGTTTTCTGATTTGGTCTCACCGAGTTTGGTGATTTGTGTGTAACGGTTAGATTTTGTGTGGAGGCTATATATACCCCTCCACCCTCTCTTCACTCGAGAGGAGAGCCATCAGAACATGCCTACACTTCCAGCATACATTTTCTGAGAGAGAACCACCTACTCATGTGTTGAGGTCAAGATATTCCATTCCAACCATATGAATCCTGATATCTAGCCTTCTCCAAGTTGCTTTCCACTCAAATCATCTTTCCACCAAATCTAAATCTGTGAGAGAGAGTTGAGTGTTGGGGAGACTATCATTTGAAGCACAAGAGCAAGGAGTTCATCATCAACACACCGTCTATTACCTTTTGGAGAGTGGTGTCTCCTAGATTGGTTAGGTGTTACTTGGGAGCCTCCGTCAAGATTGTGGAGTTGAACCAAGGAATTTGTACGGGAAAGGAGATCGCCTACTTCGTGAAGATCTACCCTAGTGAGGCAAGTCCTTCATGGGCGATGGCCATGGTGGGATAGACAAGGTTGCTTCTTCGTGGACCCTTCGTGGGTGGAGCCCTCCGTGGACTCGCGCAACCGTTACCCTTCGTGGGTTGAAGTCTCCACCAACGTGGATGTACGATAGGACCACCTATCGGAACCACGCCAAAAATCTATGTGTCTCCAATTGCATTTGCACACTCCAATCCCATCCCTTTACATTCTTGCAAATTGCATGATTTACTTTCCGCTTCTCATATAATCTTGTCATGCCTGCTTGATATGTATTGTGAATGTTTAATCTTGTGCGAAAACTCCACCTTAACTTGAAGAAAATAAAAACTGCAACTTTTTCTTGTTAAGAGTCTATTCACCCCCCTCTAGACACCTCTTCTCGATCCTTTCAATTGGTATCAGATATTTGATCTCCATTGCTTTGGTTTAAACACCTTTGGAGGAAGATGGATGTGTCTACGTTTGGGAGTCTTAAACATAGAGTGCCTATTCTTGATGGAGAGTACTTTCATGAGTGGAAAAATGAGATGCATGAGATTTTCAATTAATATCATTTGAACAAGTAATTACTAGTTCTTGCATTCCCCCTAGTGATCCTTTGCATCCCACTCCCGATGAGGATCTTGACATGACTCGCAATCTTAGAACTATCAATCTTATCATTAGAGGATTGCCCAAAAATTTGATTGCTAGCTTGCCTACTCTTGACTGTGCCTATACTATATGGAGATTTCTCGAGGAACGATTCCCAAATTATTCCTTGAAAAATCTAGATGAGATTCTCCATAAGTCTATTTCCTTGAGCAAGATGAATTCCAATGATCCTAAGTTTGGTGATTGTCTATTTGAGCTTACTAACCTCATGCGTGCCAAAGGAGATGTTGGAATCATTAGCAACATCATCTCCGAAGTCATTAGAATCCATAAAGATGCACATTGTCATGGTCATAAATCTAATGAATCACTCTCTCTACGAATTGATCCATCACAAGACGATGTTGAACATGGATACTATGATGATGATAGTGACTTTGATCTCAATGAATCTATGAGACACTTTGGTCTTATGGCAAATCTTCGCGGCTACATGGCTGGAGGAAAGGAATGGGTCCTTGATAGTGGATGTACTGATCAGATGACCAGAGATAAGGATATGTTTCATGAGCTTGCTGAAAACGACGGCCCTCGGAAGTATGTCACTTTTGGTGATAACTCAATGGGTAAGGTGGTTGGCCTTGGTAAGGTGGCCATCTCACATGATAGCTCCATACAAAATGTTATGCTCGTTGAATCTCTTGGCTACAATTTACTTTCCATATCTAGACTTGCTGACTTTGGCTTCAATGTCCTATTCACTGAAGTAGATTGCCAAGTGTTTCGTAGATATAATCATAAAATGGTCTTTATCGATATACGTAGAGGAGATCTTTACATTGTTCACTTCACTAAAAAGGCTCAACCTAGAACTTGTTTAATTGCTAAATCTTTAAAAGGTTGGTTGTGGCATAGAAGGTTAGGTCATGTGGGCATGCAAAATCTTGATAAGCTTATTAAAGGTGATCATATCCTTGGAGTAAAAGATGTTATATTTGACTAAGGATAGATTGTGCAGTGCTTGTGAAGAGGGAAAACAAGTAGGAGGAAGTCACCCCGTGAAGAACATCATGACCACGAGAAGACCGCTCGAGCTACTTCATATGGATCTTTTTGGTCCCAATGCCTACAAAAGTCTCGGTGGTAACTCATTTGGTCTAGTCATAGTCGATGATTTTTCAAGATTTACGTGGGTGTTCTTTCTTGATGATAAATCGCAGGTCCAAAAGATCTTCAATAACTTCACCAGGAAGGCCCAAAATCAATTTGAAGTGAAGATCAAGAAGGTTCACAACGACAACGGAACGGAGTTCAAGAACGCAAATGTGGATACCTTTCTTGACGAAGAAGGGATCTCACATGAGTTCTCGGCTACGTACACGCCTCAACAAAATGGAGTTGTTGAGAGGAAGAACCGAACTCTTATCGAAATGGCAAGAACGATGCTTGATGAGTACAAGACTCCAAAACACTTTTGGGCGAAAGTGGTTGAGACAGCTTGTCATGCAACAAATCGCTTGCATCTTCACAAGCTACTCGGCAAGACGGCATACGAGCTTCTCACCGGTAACAAACCCCAAGTTGGATACTTTCGAATATTCGGCTCAAAGTGTTACATTCTTGATAAGCATCGTCGTTCTAAATTTGCTCCTAAATCTCATGAGGGTTTCCTACTTGGTTATGACTCAAACTCTCACACTTACCGTGTCTATAACAATTTCACCCGAAAGGTTGAAGAGGCGGTAGATGTGAAGTTTGATGAATCTAATGGCTCGCAAGTAGAGCAATTGCCAATTGATGTAGGAGATAAAGACCCTTCAGAAGCAATCCAAGACTTGCCTATTGGCAAGATTCGTCCAACGGAGGTGAAGGAGAGTACCTCGTCCGTCCAAGTGGAAGCTTCTAGCTCAAGACAAGGTGAACCAAGAGTTGACACGAAAGCATCCACAAGTGGGACACATCAAGATGAAGAAAATGAGGAAGTACACCAAGATGAACCTCATCAACCTCCTTCTCCACCATGATGAGAGAACGACAATGTCAACAATGAAGAAGGCCAAGAAGAAGAACAAGATGATGAAGAAGATGTTCCACCCCGACCCAAGCAAAAGCTCTCACGAGTTCGAGCAAGAGTCTCAAGAGACCATCCCGTCGAACAAATCTTCAATGATATCCAAATCGGGAGAATCACTCGCTCTAAAACTCGTTTGGCTAATTTTTGTGAACATTATTCATTCATCTCTAGCATTGAACCTATGAAGGTTGAAGAAGCATTGGAAGATCTGGATTGGATAAATGCTATGCGTGAAGAGCTACATAACTTTGAGAGAAATCAAGTGTGGACATTGGTCGAGAAGCCCGACAACAACCACAACATCATCGGTACCAAATGGGTGTTTCGCAACAAGCAAGACGAAGATGGTCAAGTCGTTCGCAACAAAGCACGTCTCGTCGCCCAAGGCTACACTCAAGTCGAAGGTATGGACTACGGTGAGACATATGCCCCCGTTGCTAGACTTGAGTCCATCCGCATCTTACTTGCCTATGCTAATCACCATGATATCACCTTGTACCAAACGGATATTAAAAGTGCTTTTCTAAATGGTGAAACTGAGGAGGAAGTTTATGTTAAACAACCTCCCGGTTTTGTCAATCCTAAGAAACCCGATCATGTTTACAAACTTCACAAAACTCTTTATGGTCTTAAACAAGCTCCTAGAGCGTGGTATAAATGCTTGACCAAGTTCCTTATTGAGAAAGGCTTTGAGATTGGAAAAATAGATTCTACTCTTTTTACTAAAAGGGTTAATGGTGAATTATTTGTGTGCCAAATTTATGTTGATGATATCATACTTGGTTCGACTAACCCTCATTTTAGTGAAAAGTTTGGAAAGCTAATGTTGAAGAAGTTCGAGATGTCTATGATGAGTGAACTCAAGTTCTTTCTTGGTTTGCAAATCAAGCAAACTAGGGAAGGCAGCTTTGTTTCTCAAACAAAGTACACCAAGGACTTATTCAAGAAGTTCAACATGCAAGAAAGCAAAGGTATGAAAACTACCATGCCTACTAGTGGACATCTTGACTTGACCAAGGATGGCAAATCGGTTGACCAAAAGGTTTACCGATCTATGATTGGTTCATTGTTATATCTATATTCCTCCTGCCTCGACATTATGCTAAGTGTGTGCATGTGTGCACGATATCAAGCGGCCCCCAAAGAATGTCATCTTAAGGCTGTGAAAAGGATAGTGAGATACTTAATACATACACCAAATTTTGGCATTTGGTATCCCAAGAGGTCTTCTTTTGATCTTGTTGGCTATTCCAACTCGGACTATGCCGGAGACAAGGTTGATAGAAAATCCACTTCGGGTACTTGTCAATTTCTTGGTAGATCTCTTGTATCTTGGTCCTCCAAGAAACAAAACTCGGTATCCTTATCCACCGCCGAAGCGGAATACATTGCCGCCGGTTCATGTTGTGCTCAATTACTTTGGATGACCCAAACTCTTAAGGATTATGGGATCTATGTGAAACATGTTCCATTGCTTTGTGACAATGAGGGTGCTATTAAGATTGCTCACAATCCCGTGCAACATTCTCGAACTAAGCATATTGAAGTTCGTCATCATTTCATTCGAGATCATGTTGCTAAAGGGGACATTGATCTTAAGCATGTTCGTACCGATAAGCAATTGGCGGATATATTCACCAAAACGCTTGATGAGAAAGTATTTTGCCGTTTGAGAGGTGAATTGAACATCATCGATGCTTCAAACTTGGAGTAGGAACTCCTTGTGGATACGTGCAAGGCATGAGCCTATGACTAATCCTTGACTTTTTCTCTTATGATGATAATCATATGTCTTGGATACATTTGTACCCTTGCATGCTATCTATGTTGGGTAATGTAGTAATAATTCCAAATTTTCCTACATGTCGCCAAGATCAATCTAGGAGATGCTATCAACGAGAGATAGGGAGTGCATCTTCATACCCTTGAAGATCGCTAAGCAGAAGCATTATAAGAACGCGGTTGATGGAGTCGTACTCGCGGCGATTCAAATCGTGGAAGATCCGATCAAGCGCCGAACGGACGGCGCCTCCGCGTTCAACACACGTACAGCCTGTGGACGTCTCCTCCTTCTTGATCCAGCAAGGGGAGAGGAGAAGTTGAGGGAGAACTCCAGCAGCACGACAACGTGGTGGTGGAGGAGCTCGTGGTTCTCGGGCAGGGCTTTGCCAAGCACTACAGAAGAGGAGGAGGAGTTGGAGAGGCGGAGGGCTGCGCCAGGGGAAGGGTCACGGCTGCCCTCCCACCCCCTCACTATATATAGGGGGAAGGGGAGAGGGGGATGCGCCCTAGGGTTTCCCCTAGGAGCGGCGGCTAGGGCAGATTGGATCTCCCTAGGGAAACCCTAGGGAGACTTGCCCCCCAAGCCAAGCCAAGTGGAGGCTTGCCTCCCAAGTCAGGTGGAGGCGCCCCACTGATACGTCTCCAACGTATCTATAATGTTTGATTGTTCCATCCTATTATATATTCTATTTTGGATGTTTAATGGGCTTTATTATGCACTTTTATATTATTTTTGGGACTAACCTATTAACCCAAGGTCCAATGCAAATTGCTGTTTTTTTTGCCTATTTCAGTGTTTCGTAGAAAAAGAATATGAAACGGAGTCCAAACGGAATGAAACCTTCGGGAACGTGATTTTTGGAACAAACGTGATCCAGAGGACTTGGAGTGGACGTCAAGAAACAACCGAGGAGGCCACGAGGCAGGGAGGCGCGCCTGCCCCCCTGGGCGTGCCCCCACCCTCGTGGGCCCCTCATGGCTCCTGACCGACTTCCTTCACCTATATATACCTACGTACCCCGAAACCATCCAGGAGCACGACGAAACCCTATTTCCACTGCCGCAACCTTCTGTACCCGTGAGATCCCATCTTGGGGCCTTTTCCGGTGCTCCGCCGGAGGGGGCATCGATCACGGATGGCTTCTACATCAACACCATAGCCTCTCCGATGATGTGTGAGTAGTTTACCACAGACCCTCGGGTCCATAGTTATTAGCTAGATGGCTTCTTCTCTCTCTTTGGATCTCAATACAAAGTTCTCCTCGATCTTCTTGGAGATCTATTAGATGTAACTCTTTTTGCGGTGTGTTTGTCGAGATCCGATGAATTGTGGGTTTATGATCAAGATTATCTATGAACAATATTTGAATCTCCTCTGAATTCTTTTATGTATGATTGGTTATCTTTGCAAGTCTCTTCGAATTATCAGTTTGGTTTGGCCTACTAGATTGATCTTTCTTGCAATGGGAGAAGTGCTTAGATTTGGGTTCAATCTTGCGTTGCTCGATCCTAGTGACAGAAGGGGAAACGACATGTATTGTATTGTTTCCATCGAGGATAAAAAGATGGGGTTTATATCATATTGCTTGAGTTTATCCCTCTACATCATGTCATCTTGCCTAATGCGTTACTCTGTTCTTATGAACTTAATACTCTAGATGCATGATGGATAGCGGTCGATGTGTGGAGTAATAGTAGTAGATGCAGGCAGGAGTCGGTCTACTTGTTGCGGACGTGATGCCTATATACATGATCATGCCTAGATATTCTCATAACTATGCTAATTTCTATCAATTGCTCGACAGTAATTTGTTCACCCACCGTAATACTTATGCTATCTTGAGAGAAGCCACTAGTGAAACCTATGGCCCCCGGGTCTATTCTCCATCATATAAGTTTACATATATTTTACTTTGCGTTCTTTACTTTTACTCTTTATCATAAAAATACCAAAAATATTATCTTATCATCTCTATCAGATCTCACTTTTGCAAGTGGCCGTAAAGGGATTGACAACCCCTTTATCGCGTTAGTTGCAAGGTTCTTATTTGTTTGTGTAGGTACCAGGGACTTGCGTGTGGCCTCCTACTGGATTGATGCCTTGGTTCTCAAAAACTGAGGGAAATATTTACGCTACTTTGCTGCATCACCCTTTCCTCTTCAAGGGAAAACAACGCATGCTCAAGAGGTAGCACCCACCTCCCCAAGCAACGTGGGAAAGGGTGTGGGGGCGCTCAGCCCCTTAGTGGGCTGGTTTGCCCCCCTCCCCTTGGCTCATGAGGCCCTGCAACACTTGCCGGGCCCCCCGAAACACCTTTCGGTCATGCTGGCCATAGCCTGGTACCCCCGGAACACTTCCGGACTCCAATACCCTTCATCCAATATACCGATCTTCACCTCCGGACCATTTCGGAACTCCTCGTGACGTCCGGGATCTCATCTAGGACTCTGAACTACCTTCGGTAACCACATACTATTTCCCGTAACAAGTCTAGCGTCACCGAACCTTAAGTGTGTAGACCCTACGGGTTCGGGAACCATGCAGACATGACCGAGACCTCTCTCCGGCCAATAACCAACAGCGGGATCTGGATACCCATGTTGGCTCCCACATGTTCCACGATGATCTCATCGGATGAACTACGATGTCGGGGATTCAATCAATCCCGTATACAATTCCCTTTGTCCATCGGTATGTTACTTGCCCGAGATTCGATCGTCGGTATCCCTATACCTTGTTCAATCTCGTTACTGGCAAGTCTCTTTACTCGTTCCGTAACGCATGATCCCGTGGCTAACTCATTCATTAGTCACACTGAGCTCATTATGACGATGCATTACTGAGTGGGCCCAGAGATACCTCTCCTCACATGGATTGACAAATCCCAGTCTCGATTCGTGACAACCCAACAGACACTTTCGGCAGAGATACCTCTCCTCACATGGATTGACAAATCCCAGTCTCGATTCGTGACAACCCAACAGACACTTTCGGAGATACCTGTAGTGCACCTTTATAGTCACCCAGTTACGTTGTGACGTTTGATACACCCAAAGCATTCCTACGGTATCCGTGAGTTGCACAATCTCATGGTCTAAGGAAAATGATACTTGACATTAGAAAATCTCTAGCAAACGAACTACGCGATCTTGTGCTATGCTTAGGATTGGGTCTTGTCCATCACATCATTCTTCTAATGATGTGATCCCGTTATCAATGACATCCAATGTCCATGGTCAGGAAACCACAACCATCTATTGATCAACGAGCTAGTCAACTAGAGGCTTACTAGGGACATATTATGGTCTATGTATTCACACATGTATTACGGTTTCCGATTAATACAATTATAGCATGAACAATAGACAATTATCATGAACAAGGAAATATATTAATAACCATTTTATTATTGCCTCTAGGGCATATTTCCAACAGTCTCCCACTTGCACTAGAGTCAATAATATAGTTCACATCGCTATGTGATGAATACTCATAGTTCACATCGCCATGTGACTAACACCCAAAGAGTTTACTAGAGTCAATAATCTAGATCACATCGCCATGTGATTAACACTCAATGAGTTCTACGGTTTGATCATGTTATGCTTGTGAGAGAGGTTTTAGTCTACGGGTCCGCAACATTCAGATCCGTGTGTACTTCGCAAATCTCTCTGTCATATTGTAGATGTTGCTGCCATGCTCCACTTGGAGCTATTCCAAATGGTTGCTCCACTATACGTATCCGGTTTTCTACCCAGATTCATCCGGATAGGTGTTAAGCCTTGCATCGATGTAAGCCTTTACGCCGAACTCTTTATCACCTCCATAACCGAGAAACATTTCCTTATTCCTAAGGAAAATTTTGACCGCTGTCCAATGATCCACTCCTGTATCACTCTTGTACCCCCTTGCCAGACACGTGGCAAAGCACATCGCGGTACACAGCATGACATATCGTATAGAGCCTATGGCTAAGGCATAGGGGATGACTTTCGTCCTTTCTCTTTCTTCTGTCGTGGTCGAGCTTCAAGTCTTAACTTCACACCTTACAACTCAGGCAAGAACTCCTTCTTTGACTGATCCATCTTGAACTCCTTCAAGATCATGTCAAGGTATGTGCTCCGTGAAAGTCTTATTAGGCGTCTTGATCTATCTCTATAGATCTTGATACCCAACATGTAAGCAGTTTTACACATGTCTTCCTTTGAAAAACTCCATTCAAACAACCCTTTATGCTTTCCATAAATTCTACATCATTTCCGATCAACAATATGTCATCCACATATACCTATCAGAAATGTTGTAGTGCTCCCACTCACTTTCTTGTAAATACAAGTTTCTTGCAAACTTTGTATAAACCCAAAAAGCTTTGATCACCTCATCAAAGCATATGATCCAACTCCGAGATGCTTGCTCTAGTCCATAGAAGGACCGCTGGAGTTTGCATACCTTTTAGCATCCTTAGGATTGACAAAACCTTCTGGTTGTATCACATACAGCCTTTCCTCACGGAAATCGTCAAGGAAACTTTGTTTTGACATACATCTGCCTGATTTCGTAAATGAAAATGCAGCAACTGCTAACATAATTCTAACAGACTTTAGCATCGCTATGATTGAGAGAGTCTCATGATAGTCAACCCCTTGAACTTGTCGGAAACTTCTTTGAGACAAGTCGAGCTTCACAAACAGTGATATTACCATCAGCGTTTGTCTTCTTCTTAAAGGTCCATTTATTCTCAATGGCTTGCCGATCATCGGGCAAGTCCACCAAAGTCCATACTTTGTTCTCATACATGGATCCTATCTCGGATTTCATGGCTTCTAGCCATTTATTGGAATCCGGGCCCACCATCGCTTCTCCATAGCTCATAGGTTCATCGTTGTCCAACAACATGACCTTTAAGACAAGGTTAACACTCAGAAGTTGCATACACCCTTGTCGACCTACGAGGTTCGACAGTAACTTGATCTGAAGCTCCATGATCATCATCATTAGCTTTCTCTTGAACTGAGGTAGGTGCCACAGAAGCATCTTTCTGTGATGTGCTATTCTCTGGTTGAAGTGAAGGTTCAACAACCTCATCAAGTTCTATCTTCCTCCCACTCAATTCTTTCGAGAGAAACTCTTTCTTGAGAGAGGACCTGTTCTTAGCGACAAACACTTTGCCCTCAGATCTGAGATAGAAGGTATACCCAATCGTCTAGTTTGGGTATTCTATGAAGACACAATTTTCCGCTTCGAGTTCGAGATTTTCCTGCGGAAGCCTATCGACATAAGCATCGTAGCCCCAAACCTTAAGAAACAACAACCTAGGTTTCCTGCCAAACCATAGTTCATACGGTGTCGTCTCCACGGACTTAGATGGTGCCCTATTTAAAGTGAATGTAATTGTCTCTAATGCATAACCCCAAAATGATAGTGGTAGATCGGTAAGAGACATCATAGATTGCACCATATCCAATAGGGTGCGATTACGACGTTCGGACACACCATTACGCTATGGTGTTCCAGGTGGCCTCAACTGTGAAACTATTCCACCTTGTCTTTAGTGATTGCCAAACTCATAACTCAGATACTCTCCCCTTGACCAGATCGTAGGAAATTGATCTTTTTGTTATGATGATTCTCATCTACTCTGAAATTGCTCGAACTTTTCAAACGTTTCAGACTTATGCTTCATTAAGTAAATATACCCATATCTACTCAATTCATCGGTGAAGGTGAGAAAATAACGATATCCACTGCGTGCGTCAACACTCATCGGACCGCACAGATCAACATGTGTGATTTCCAACAAGTCACTTGCCCGTTCCATTGTTCCAGAAAACGGGGTTTTAGTCATCTTGCCTATGAGGCATGGTTCGCATGTGTCAGGTGATTCAAAATCAAGTGACTCCAAAAGTCCATTAGCATGGAGGTTCTTCATGCGCTTTACACCAATATGACCCAAGCGGCAGTGCCACAAGAAAGTGGAACTATCATTATCAACTCTACATCTTTTGGCATCAATGTTATGAACATGTGTATCACTACGACCGAGATTCAATAAACCATTCACATTGGGTGCATGACCATAGAAGGTATTATTCATGTAAACAGAATAACCATTATTCTCTGACTTAAATGAATAACCGTATTGCAATAAACATGATCTAATCATGTTCATGCTCAACGCAGACACCAATGCAAACAACATTTATCTGGGTTCAATACTAATCCCGAAGGTAGAGGGAGCGTGCGATGGTGATCATATCATCCTTGGAAACACTTCCAACACACATCGTCACCTCGCCCTTAGCTAGTCTCCATTTATTCCGTAGCTTTTGTTTCGAGTTACCAATATTAGCAACTGAACCGGTATCTAATACCCATGTGCTACTAGGTGTACTAGTAAGGTACACATCAATAACACATATATCAAATATACTTTTGTTGAAGTTGCCAGCCTTCTTATCTACCAAGTATTTGAGGCAGTTCTGCTACCAGTGACAGTTCCCCTAATAGAAGCACTTCGTCTCGGGTTTGGGTTCTTGGGTTTCTTCACCAGAGCGGCAACTGGCTTGCCATTCATGAAGTTTCCCTTCTTGCCCTTGCCCTTCTTTGAAACCAGTGGTCTTGTTAACCATCAACACTTGATGCTCCTTCTTGATTTCTACCTTTACGGCCTTAAGCACGACGAACAACTCCGGGATCATCTTCCCTTGAATGTTATAGTTCATCACGAAACTCTAGCAGCTTGGTGATAGTGACTGGAGAACTTTTGTCAATCACTCTCTTATCTGGAAGATTAACTCCCACTTGATTCAAGTGATTGAAGTACCCAGACATTCTGAGCACATGCTCACTGGCTGAGCTATTCTCCTCCATCTTGTAGGCAAAGATCTTGTCAGAGGTCTCAAACCTCTCAACACGGGCATGAGCCCGAAATACCAATTTCTGCTCTTGGAACATCTCATATGTTCCATGGCGTTCAAAACGCTTTTGGAGCCCCGACTCTAAGCCATAAAGCATGGTGCACTAAACTATCAGGTAGTCATCAGAACGTGTCTGCCAGATGTTCACAACATCCACAGACGACGCCAGAGGGGTTGGCACACCGAGCGGTGCATCAAGGACAGAAGCCTTCTGTGTAGCAGTGAGGACAATCCTCAGACTACGGCCCTAGTCCGCACAACTGCTTGCAATATCTTTCAATTTAGTATTTCTCAAGGAATGTATTAAAACAGGGAGCTAAAGCGTGAGCTATTAATCTACAACATATTTGCAAAGACAATTTTAGACTATGTTCATGATAATTAAGTTCATCTAATCAAATTATCAATGAACTCCCACTTAGATAGACATCCCTCTATTTATCTAAGTGATACATGATCCGAATCGACTAGGCCGTGTCCGATCATCACGTGAGACGGACTAGTCATCATCGGTGAACATCTCCATGTTGATTGCATCTACTATATGACTCATGTTCGACCTTTCGGTCTCTTGTGTTCCGAGGCCATGTCTGTACATGCTAGGCTCGACAAGTCAACCTAAGTGTTTCGCATGTGTAAATCTGGCTTACACCCGTTATATGCGAACGTTAGAATCTATCACACCCGATCATCACATGGTGCTTCAAAACAACGATCCTTCGCAACAGTGCACAGTTAGGGGGAACACTTCCTTGAAATTTTGTGAGGGATCATCTTATTTATGCTACCGTCATTCTAAGCAAATAAGATGCAAACATGATAAACATCACATGCAATTCATAAAGTGACATGATATGGCCAATATCATCTTGCGCCTTTGATCTCCATCTTCGAGGCGCGGCATGATCACCATCGTCACCGGCATGACACCATGATCTCCATCATCGTGTCTTCATGAAGTTGTCTTGCCAACTATTACTTCTACTACTATGGCTAACGGTTAGCAATAAAGTAAAGTAATTACATGGCATTTACATTGACTCACAGGTAATACAATAAATTAAGACAACTCTATGGCTCCTGCCGGTTGTTATCCTCATCGACATGCAAGTTGTGATTCCTATTACAAGAACATGATCAATCTCATACATCACATATATCATTCATCACATCCTTTGGGCCATATCACATCACATAGCATACCTTGCAAAAACAAGTTAGACGTCCTCTAATTGTTGTTGCATGTTTTACGTGGCTGCTATGGGTTTCTAGCAAGAACATTTCTTACCTACGCAAAAGCCACAACGGTGATATGCCAATTGCTATTTACCCTTCATCAGGACCCTCTTCATCGAATTCGATCTGACTAAAGTGGGAGAGACAGACACCCACTAGCCACGTTATGCATCAAGTGCATGTCAGTCGGTGGAACCTGTCTCACGTAAGAGTACGTGTAAGGTTGGTCCAGGCCGCTTCATCCCACAATGCCGCCGAATCAAGATAAGACTAGTAACGGTAAGTAAATTGAACAAATCATTGCCCACAACTACTTTGTGTTCTACTCATGCATAGAATCTACACATAGACCTAGCTCATGATGCCACTCTTGGGTAACGTAGTTGAAAGAACATGCGGTGCCCCCATGTTTGGTTTTGGTAATTGATCACAATCTCTATGGACTAATGGTTGCCTTGAGTTATATTTGAAGGATTTGTCCATAGGCATTTCTTGAAGTCCATGTGTTGGTTTCAAGGAGTTTATGTGGTGACCAAGGTGTTATTAAGGAATTATCCAAAGATTGGTCATGTGAGAGTTGAGCTTATTACAAGCATGTCTTGAAGAAGAAGATTGTGTGATCATTCATGTTTACCTTCAAGACATCATCCAAATGAAGAGAGTTGGAAAGAGTCAAGGTTGATCAAGACTAAGTCAAGAGTGAATCAAGCTGATCAACACACAAAGCGCACAAGATGTACCGAGGGATCAAGCGATCCCATGGTATGGTAAGCATTGTCAATTACGCCTTGTGTACTAACCCATGGTCTTCGTGAGTGTCCTATGTGGGGTTAGCTTTGTGTTCATGCGCTTGCATCAAGAGGAAGATATCACTCAACCCATGGAGAGGATGGCATCAAGTGGTGATCGTCATCAACATTTCCGTGTGCAAGTTCAAGTGGAGCATCACGAAGAGATCAAGTGCTTGAAGCTTGCCGTCCATTGTGGTGACAATGGACTTGCGAAGATGTGCGGAAGGGTGGCTCACCCATAGTGGAGTATGGGGGAGCAATCAACTAGTCTTCATCGAGCCAACGCAATCAAGAAAGGTGGTCCATCTTAAGGGAGTCAAGATCGTCATCATCTAGCTCAAGTGGACCATGTGCAAGGCAAAGGTTTGCTCTTGATAGGTTTTCTATTTTACCGGTCTCATGATGGTAGTTGGGAGACCGGGTTATAGGATCGTTTGCCGTACTATCAAGGGGGGCTCTCGATGAGTAGCTTGATCGTATCGTTCATAGAGAGCTCAAACCATTGCATCCTTGCATCATCTTTATAGGTTCTTGTTTGGTTCTTCTCTTTGTGAGTTTTGGAGCTTATGGTCATCTTGATGACAAGCTCGAGTTCATCGAAAATGGAGTTCACTCACATCTTCTATGATGTTTTCGATGTTGGAGGTTATGCCGGTTTTTCTCGGTTGGAGGTTTCACTCCTCTATTTTGTTGGCATACCTTCCCTGCCTCTTCTTACTATCCAACAAGCTTGAGTTTGCTCAATTCGGAGCTCATATGAAGAAGTTTTGGCAGTTCTGTTTTTCTCCCTGCGGTAGTACCGCGGTGGCAGCGGTAGTACCGCTTGTAGCGTCAAGCGGTAGTACCGCTTGTAGCGTCAAGCGGTAGTACCGCTCCAGTACCGCTCTACTACCGCCTCGATTTTGGGTCTGCTCTTTTCGTGTCGGGTTCAGCGGTAGTCGCGCGGCAGTAAGTCAGGGTAGTTCCGCCTATAAGCGGTAGTACCGCTCCGGTCGAGCGGTAGTACCGCTGGGGTGAGCGGTAGTACCGCTTATAAGCGGTACTACCGCCCCAAGGTTCATGTTTTGTTGATCCGTTTCCCTGCTTCTTCCGCCCGAGCGGTAGTACCGCTCGTGGAGCGGTAGTACCGCTCGTGTGCGGGCTGAGCACATAACGGTTGGATTTTCCCCTCCTATAAAAGGGGGTCTTCTTCCCCAATAAACCTTATCCTTTGAGCTCGTGTTCTTCCCCCATTGTTGACCTTCTTCGAGCTTGCTAACTCTCAATCCCTCCATGGATTCTTGCTAGTTTTTGAGGGAAAAGAGAGAGGAGATCTAGATCCACTTTTCCACCAATCACTTTCTCCTCTATGTGAGGGGAACCCCTTGGATCTAGATCTTGGAGTTCTTGGTGTTCTCCTTCTTGTTCTTCCTCTCATTTTCCTCCCTAGCATTAGTTGCTTCGGTGGGATTTGAGAGAGAAGGACTTGGGCACTCCGTGTGCCCTTGCCATTGCATTTGGTGCATCGGTTTGAGTTCTCCACGATGATACGTGGAAGTTACAAGTTGAGAAGCTTATTACTCTTGGGTGCTTGGTACCCTTGAGCTTGTTCCTCTTGGGTGCTTGGGCGCCCTAGACAGTCGGTGGTGTTCGGAGCTCAATCATTGTGGTGTAAAGCTCCGGGCAAGCGTCGGGGTCTCCAATTAGGTTGTGGAGATCGCCCCGAGCAATTTGACGGGTTCCGGTGACCGCCCCCAAGGGTTGCCAAAGTGTACGGGTTCGGTGACCACCCCCAAGGGTTGCCATTTGTACGGGTTCGGTGACCGCCCTCAAGGGTCCCTTAGTGGAATCACGGCATCTTGCATTGTGCGAGGGCGTGAGGAGATTACGGTGTCCCTAGTGGCTTCTTGGGGAGCATTGTGCCTCCACACCACTCCAAACGGAGATTAGCATCCGCAAGGGTGTGAACTTCGGGATATATCGTCGTCTACGCGTGCCTCGGTTATCTCTTACCCGGGCCCTTTACTTATGCACTTTACTTTGTGATAGCCATATTGTTTCTTGTCATATATATTGCTATCACCTAAGTAGTTTTTCTTGCTTAGCATAAGTTGTTGGTGCACATAGGTGAGCCTAGTTGTTGTAGGTTTTGTGCTTGACAAATTAACCGCTAGGTTTATTCCGCATTTGTTCAAGCCTCAACCGTAATTATTTTAAAGCGCCTATTCACCCCCCCTCTAGGCGACATCCACGATCTTTCAGTAGTAATAATTCAAAATTTTCCTACGTGTCACCAAGATCAATTTAGGGGATGCTAGCAACGAGAGAGAGAGAGAGTGCATCTTCATACCCTTGAAGATCGCTAAGCAGAAGCGTTACAAGAACGCGGTTGATGGAGTCGTACTCGCGGCGATTCAAATCGCGGAAGATCCGATCAAGCGCCGAACGGACGGCGCCTCCGCGTCCAGCACACATACATCCCGGGGACGTCTCCTCCTTCTTGATCCAGCAAGGGGAAAGGAGAAGTTGAGGGAGAACTCCAGCAGCACAACGGCGTGGTGGTGGAGGAGCTCGTGGTTCTCCGCCAGGGCTTCGCCAAGCACTACGGAAGAGGAGGAGGAGTTGGAGAGGGGGAGGGCTGCCAGGGGAAGGGTCACGGCTGCCCTCCCACCCCCTCACTGTATATAGGGGGAAGGGGAGAGGGGGAGGCGCCCTAGGGTTTCCCCTAGGGGCGGCGGCTAGGGCAGATTGGATCTCCCTAGGGAAACCCTAGGGAGACTTGCCCCCCAAGCCAAGCCAGGTGGAGGCATGCCTCCCAGGTCAGGTGGAGGCGCCCCACCTCCCCAAGCTACGTGGGAAAGGGTGTGGGGGCGCACAGCCCCTTAGTGGGCTGGTTTACCCCCCTCCCCTTGCCCCATGAGGCCCTGCAACACTTGTCGGGCCCCCGAAACACCTTTCGGTCATGCTGGCCATAGCCTGGTACCCCCGGAACACTTTCGGACTCCAATACCCATCGTCCAATATACCGATCTTCACCTCCGGACCATTCCAGAACTCCTCGTGACGTCTGGGATCTCATCTAGGAGTCCGAACTACCTTTGGTAACCACATACTATTTCCCATAACAACTCTATCGTCACCGAACCTTAAGTGTGTAGACCCTACGGGTTCGGGAACCATGCAGACATGACCGAGACCTCTCTCCGGCCAATAACCAACAGCGGGATCTAGATACCCATGTTGGCTCCCACATGTTCCACGATGATCTCATCGGATGAACCACGATGTCGGCGATTCAATCAATCCCGTATACAATTCCCTTCTAATGATGTGATCCCGTTATCAATGACATCCAATGTCCATGGTCAGGAAACCACAACCATCTATTGATCAACGAGCTAGTCAACTAGATGCTTACTAGGGACATATTATGGTCTATGTATTCACACATGTATTACGGTTTCCGATTAATACAATTATAGCAGGAACAATAGACAATTATCATGAACAAGGAAATATAATAATAACCATTTTATTATTGCCTCTAGGGCATATTTCCAACAATCTAACCCTTGTAGGTACTTGGATGAATCTAGATCCATGGGATTGCAACTCACTCACACCTTGAGCAATCTCTACATCACCAAGTCTCTACACCATGGTGGTTGAAGACAAGGGAGCATGAAACACTTCAACATATCCTTTGACAAATCCTATATATATCAAATTTCATGATTGTCATGTTGGATACACAAGTGCTTTTCCTTGCAAAACTAGCCCATGTAGGTAGATGAACTCAACTCCAAGTGGTGCTCCCAACCATTGATGCGCTACATCAACCTTGAGCATTCCACGCAAGTTCAACTACATGATCAAGTTCAACACCACCACCCAAGGTATGTTATTCCATCTTAGAGAAGCTTTACTCCAAGTCATGGGTTAAAGCAGCTCAACAAGATGCGAATACATCAAAAGCTTAAACGAATAATGGTAACCCCATTTTGAGCTTAAATGATGAGTATGACTTATGATCAAGTGTTCTCACTTGACTCCTTAGTCAATATACTCTAACATAGGTGACTTTGTCACCGCCCAATTCTAGATGAAGTTCTCTAGTGTTTCTCTGAGTTATTGTATTTGTTCCTGCATTTTTGTTCCCCTTCCCTTTATCAAAAAAAAAACTTCATCTAGATTTTATTTTCTCTGACTTTGTTCTGCATTTCTTTGCATCCAATTCATTGCAAATCCTTCAGTTAATTCCTTGCAAATCCTTGTGAGATCTTATTTGCCTAGTGAGCTGAGGTGACTATTGTTTTTTTTGTCGAACTCGGTCACACCAGTTTGCTATTTTCGGACCAACCGAATCCTTTCGGTGCAACCGAAGAACACAACTCGGTGCCACCGATTTCACTGCAGAAAAGACAATTTGCCACTTGTTTCTGCATTTTTCTCCAGCTCCACTCAATGATTCTAGTCCTCTACCAGCATCACACTTTACATGCTGCTTTCCTCTGTGACTCAAGGACCAAACCTATTTTGACTCACACTCCAGAAGATCCCTTCTTGGAAATTGATGTCAAAGGGGGAGAGAGAGATCACATGAAAGCTTAATCCTTCAAAAGGGGGAGAGTATACTTCAAACCGGGGGAGAGAGGAATCACATGCCCCAGATGCTTGGTGTTCAAGAGGAGAGAAGTCACATGTCTTTAAGAGGGGAAAGACATGTCTATGTTATGTTTCTGTGATCTGATCTGTTTTTGCTCTGATTTTGTTTCCCTATTTTCTCCCATTATCCAATATAAGATTCAGGGGGAGAAAGATTGCTAGGGAAGGAAATCTTTGAATTCATTGCATATCTTTTACCTTTGGGAACATGTCTATATCCAATAGAGTACCCAGTACTCACTCTCTACATGTTATCCCAATCTTGGTACTCTTGTGGCTTCTTTTGTTTGCTATGTCTAGTAGATGTATCTGTGTTATCTAACCTTGTTTACTCAGGTTTATCCCTTCCTAAGCCAGCTCAAGACCACAAGGTAAGTATATGCATCACACTCATGTGCATGATGATTTCTTGCTGATGTACATAATGTTTGCAAGAAGGAATCATGAACATGAGGTTACACTTCATATATTCATATCATTTGCTCTGATGCATATAGCCAAGATACATGTAACACATTGCTTGCTCTGCCATGATTATGCATTCACATACTCTTACATTCCATATTGACATGATTGCATACATCTAGGGAACCTATGCATGCTACATTTCCCTCCAAAGATTTACTTGCTATTCTCTTCATCTTTACCTAAAGCTTTGATGTATGTTGTCATCAACTACCAAAAAGGGGGAGATTGAAAGCACAAGTGCTCCCTGGGTGGTTTTGGTAATTAATGTCAACATATCTCTTGTTGGACTAATGTTTTCATCTCGTATATTTCAGACAAGTTCAACAGATGGAGTGGCGTGGACAAGAGGATATGGAACCCCTTCAAAATGCTAAGGACAAAAGATTGGCTCAGGCTCCAAAGCTCAAGACTCTACATTTTACTTTTAGTGATCCAAGATCACATTGAGTCCATAGGAAAGCCAATACTATTAAAACGGGATGAGGTGTTGCTTAATGGCTTGCTTGCTCAAAGTGCTTAGTGATATGCTCCAAAACCCTGAACCACTTTCTCATATCCACATATGTCCCAAACCAAAAGTCAAACTCGGCCCCACCGAAACTTTCTATCCGGTGCCCCCTTGTTCACTTGACATAGCCACTGCCAGAAACCCTAATCAATTCGGTATCACCGATGGGATCTCGGTCTCACCGAGATGGGCTTGCAAACTCTCTAGATCCTGTTGCATTAAGGTCAGTCTTACCGAGTTGTGTAATCGGTCGCACCGAGTTTGCCTGACCAACTCTCTGGTTAGCCTATTACCAAAATCAGTGCCACCGAGTTTGTGTAATCGGTCTCACCGAGATGAGGTTTTACCCTAACCCTAGCACATCGGTCCCACCGAGTTGATCATATCGGTCCCACCAAAATGCCTAACGATCACATTATGAACTGAATCAGTCCTACCGAGTTTTCTAATTCAGTCCCACCGAGTTTGGTGATTTGTGTGTAACGGTTAGATTTTGTGTGGAGGCTATATATACCCCTCCACCCACTCTTCACTCGAGAGGAGAGCCATCAGAACATGCCTACACTTCCAGCATACATTTTCTGAGAGAGAACCACCTACTCATGTGTTGAGGTCAAGATATTCCATTCCAACCATATGAATCCTGATATCTAGCCTTCTCCAAGTTGCTTTCCACTCAAATCATCTTTCCACCAAATCTAAATCTGTGAGAGAGAGTTGAGTGTTGGGGAGACTATCATTTGAAGCACAAGAGCAAGGAGTTCATCATCAACACACCGTCTATTACCTTTTGGAGAGTGGTGTCTCCTAGATTGGTTAGGTGTTACTTGGGAGCCTCCGTCAAGATTGTGGAGTTGAACCAAGGAATTTGTACGGGAAAGGAGATCGCCTACTTCGTGAAGATCTACCCTAGTGAGGCAAGTCCTTCATGGGCGATGGCCATGGTGGGATAGACAAGGTTGCTTCTTCGTGGACCCTTCGTGGGTGGAGCCCTCCGTGGACTCGCGCAACCGTTACCCTTCGTGGGTTGAAGTCTCCACCAACATGGATGTACGATAGCACCACCTATCGGAACCACGCCAAAAATCTTCGTGTCTCCAATTGTGTTTGCACACTCCAATCCCACCCCTTTACATTCTTGCAAATTGCATGATTTACTTTCCGCTCCTCATATACTCTTTTCATGCTTGCTTGATATGTATTGTGAACGTTTAATCTTGTGCTAAAACTCCACCTTAACTTGAAGAAAATAAAAACTGCAACTTTTCTTGTTAAGAGTCTATTCACCCCCCCTCTAGACACCTCTTCTCGATCCTTTCAGCACGAGCTTGACCGAACCCCTGTCGCCGCCCCGTCTGTCACCGCCATCACTGCAGGCCGTCTCCGGAGCTGCCACCAGCACAACACAACAAGCGCCGTCATGGGCATTTGAAAGAACCCAACCGCGCCTCCGGTCGTGCCCCGTAGCGGTTTTTCGACGAGGTCGGGCCCCCTCCGCCGCGGTTCTGGACACCAGAGTCCCACCGCCGGCACGCCTCGCACTGGGTCGCTGACCACTGGACCCCGCGCGTCAGGAGATTAGTTAGGGCTAATCTGGCTGCTAACAGCCACCGATGTGTGGGCCCGCAGCACTAATTAATTTCACTAATTAAAACACGTGTCTATGACACTGGGTCTCACTAATGTTAAATAACCAATTTCATTAGATTAAGCTCTGCTTATTTAAAATAAACCATGTTAAGCCCACTGTCAATGACAGGTGGGACCCTCTGCACTGTTGCAGTGGATAAGACCGTCCCCGTCAGCTGCTGACTCAGCAGCTAGGCCCCATCTGTCAGCCTCACGTGCAAAAGTGTGGGTACCCTTTTGGGTATCCGTAGCATTTAGGTATTTAAATTGATATTTGCATTAAAATAAATCTGTAATTCCAGAAAATATTAAAAACTTTGAAAATTAATATAAAATAATTCGTAACTCAGATGAAAATAATTTATATATGAAAGTTGCTTAGAAAAATGTAACAAACCTGAATGTGCCATCCACATACCTGTCACGTGTCTCTAACACTGCAAACATGGAACCTTCCCCTCTGGATCGTCTGTCTGATAAATGCTTGGAGCCCGGAAATTATTCCTAGATATTTTCCCGCTCTGTCTGTAACGCGTAGCACTGCGTTAGGTCACCCCTAGCACTGCGTATTGCTATGTCATACATTGTGGTGCTTTTTTTTTGCTTCATATTTATTGTTTGTTCCCCCTCTTCTTCTTCGGTAGTCCCCGAGACTAACGCTGCTCCCGAGTACGGCCACGTCGCACACGTTCACCCCTTTCAACAGAGCTTCCAGGCAAGCAAACCCCCTTGATCATTCAGATATCGCCCATTCCATTCTCTCTCATGATTGCATTAGATTCTGCTACTGTAATTAATTGCTCCTATTCTGATGCATAGCCTGCTTTTGTAACCTGCTTTTGTACCTTACCTGCTTATCCTATATGCTTAGTATAGGTTGATTAGTGATCCGCCAGTGGCCCCTCACCTTGTCCCAGTTGCCCCGCTTGATGACCTATTACTCGATCAACGTGATCGACGTCCAGAACCCGACACATCACATCACACCCCCTTAGTTGTACGACACTGTAGGGTTACTATCGAGTGTCGAGGGTGATACCTCGTATATCACTTCTGATGAGATCCCTATAGTTTAGTTAATCTGTTGTGGTTTACGGAGGGTGATTCCTCCTTCACCACTCCCGGTAACGACTCTGTCATGCAACACATCAAGAGTGAACCTCGAGGGTGATTCCTCCAAGTTTACCTTGACGATTACAGCAGGTGGAATCCATCAGGGTTATTCCTCGGATCCCCCCTTGGTGTTTTGGACACACGGTTACTTTGACTTTAACCCCAGAACCATGTTAAAGACGGGTCCGCCCCGAGGGGTACCCGCGAGAGTTACTGCTACTGCAGGACTGGAGGGACAGGCGGTACCACCCTGGTAGAGGTGCACCTGAGTTCCCGGCAGTCTCTTGCGAGTCAGGTTGGCCATGAGGGTACCCGCGAGTTGATGTGTTGTCGGGTTGACCTGTAGGGTACCCGCGAGATTTCTACGTGGCACGACCGGGCATTCCGGGCCCTTGCCATAAGTCCATGAGACGAGGCGGCGGGGTCACATGATCGCGAGTCTCTGCTCGTTACCGCGCGCTCCCAAGACAGTAACGAGATTGGGTATTTGATCTGACTTGGTCTTTGACCTATACGCACTACCACGCGGGAACAGTTATGGGCACTTAGCATCGTATGTATCATGCGAAGCTCTCCAGACGTCAACCACTGAGCGGCGTGCGCCCGGGAGGCCCGTGTAAGCACCTGCCTTGTATAAGGAGGTTGCTAGGCCTAACACTGGTCGTGTTCACAACATGCAGGAGTGTAACGGGCGATGGGCCCAAGACCCCTGCGCGCTCAGGATGTAGGCCGGCATGCTGGCCTCTCTATTGAGCCTAGGTAGGGCTACGACGTGTTGATCTTTCGAGGCCGGGCATGACCCGGGAAAGTGTGTCCGGCCAGAGTGATCGAGCGTGTTGGGTAATGTGGTGTACCCCTGCAGGGAAGTTTATCTATTAGAATAGTCGTGTCCACGGTAACAGGACGACTTGGAGTTGTATCCCGATCTATACAACTAGAATCAGGGCCGGTCCTGAGATTTCTGGGGCCCGGGGCGAGACTAAAATTAGGGGGCCCTCAATATGATCATCAAAATAATATTCAATATATGTATATGTGGAATATTATTAATAAACAATATAGTAAAGTGCATCCAAAATCAAATAATTTCTATTTTACCTTAAAATTTTGCTCTAGCATTCCTAGATGCAATTATGTTTACTATGGTATCAATAAAATCTCATTCAATATTTTTTAAAGTTACCAAACTATTTAAGCTCCCATGGAGTATATATCTATTTAAAAGATGTTCATGCTTCTTACTGACAATAACTATCACATAAGGCAGCATATATACCTCAGCCATTATTCACACATCCAGTGCCTCCTTATACATGTCCTTTTTGATAAAAGTAATCATTCTTGAAGCACTAGAAATATCTTCTAAGCTCTAGAGATAACATGGATAATGAGATGGATGTCATAAACTATATGAGAGAACCATTGAACAGAAGATTCAGTATATTACTAGATGTCATCTCCAGATCTAAAAGGCATTATTTTCTATCAAATTTAATCTTGGAGATATATGTTGAAACTTTCTAAAAGGAAGGAACCATCTGAATGTTTTTGAGAAAAGTGATTTTGCAGAATCACTAGGAAACCCTAAAATTGATCAGCAAGATAATTGAATAGACAAGTCTCATAAAAATTAGATGTAACTTAGTGTTAATCCTGCTTCAGTAGACATCAACCCCTACTCAGAATTTCTCTAAATCCAACAGTAACATCATGACCCTAATTTTCGAATGCCAAACTTAAATCCCGCTGATGGTGACTATTTCTTTCCATCGAGAGCAAGGGGAGAAATATGAAAATCGGCACAATCCCACAAGATTCGATCAAAAAAGAGCGAAGCGGTCCTTACCAGGGCCTGAAGATGAGCCTAGCTATGTGCTCCTCCTCCCTGGCCGCCATCGTAGCATCGGCGGCAAGAGCCTTACCGCGATTCGGTTTTGAAGTTTGGCGTCGGTGGCGGGCGATGGGCATCCACGAAGGAAAAAAATGACACGAGGGCGTTGTGCGCTACTTAGGGCGTTGGCAGCATTGGGCTAGGCCCAGTATCTTAGCGAGAGGGATGGATGATGGATCGCAACAATGGAAACATGACAACGTACGTACAAGGCGATCTTCATCTAAAAAATGTACAAGGTGAACTGCATGCTGCTGCGTAGGATATGCCTGGTCAGAGGGGGCCCCTGGATTTGGGGGGCCCTGGGCGGCCCCCCTCCTGCCCCCCTCAGGGCCGGCCCTGACTAGAATTGGATACTTGAGATGGTAATTGGATATGATGGCTCCGAGATTGCTTTCTCGCAAGGAGTCGAGGAAGGATCTCTGGGCGTTAATGCTACAACATGCTTGCTATTTATAATATGCTATTCTTTAGTCTTCTAAATGTTGCAAGATGCGTGAAGATGCTAGCCTTCGATAGGCTAGGCCTTCCCTCTATTCTGGCATTTCTGCAGTCTAGTCCACAAATACACCCCCATTCCTTTCATACTGATGCATACTTAGCATAATCTGGTGTAAGTCTTGCGAGTACTTTGGATGTACTCACGGTTGCTTTGCTATCTATTTTCCCCTATATCCGAGTGTTGCGATCAGCTGACGGATCCCAAGAGCCAGAAGCCACCACCGACGACGACTACTACCCAGAGGGTGCCTACTACTACGTGGAGGCTGGAGACGACCAGGAGTAGTTAGGAGGCTCCCAGGCAGGAGGCCTTGCCTTTTCAATCGATGTTTCATTTGTGCTAGCCTTCTTAAGGTGAACTTGTTTAACTCATGTCTGTACTCAGACATTGTCGCTTCCGCTGACTCGTTTGTATTCGAGCATATGTATTCGAGCCCTCGAGGTCGCTGGCTTGTAATATGAAGCTTGTATTATTTTAAATTGTGTCTAGAGTTGTGTTGTGATATCTTCCAGCGAGTCCCTAATCTTGATAGTACACATTTGCGTGTATGATTAGTGTATGATTTAATCAGGGGCGTGACAGTTGCACCTGGCATCTGCATAACTGAGATGAACACATCCATAACCAAGTCCAAGTTCCAAAAAATAGAAAAAGGTACAATACAAGTAATGATGTGGAGATTGTATAATGCCTAAGACGTAGGAGGGCCAATCCGATGATCATGCTACCATCCATGTTGGGTAAAATATCCCTCGCCATGGCCTCCAAGTGTGTACAGACCACCGTAAATAGGTCTTGAATCTCCACACATTGTAGAGACGGCCATAAATGGAGCGTACCGGTACATCTATAGATAACCTGCAGAAGAGAAGAACTTCAATCGTTAATAACCTTATCATTTCTACATAGCCAAGTGCTCCCACCTTGAGAAGAATTCTAAACTTGTTATTGATCCCATCTAACCAGTTGCCAAAAATATTAGCAACACTACATGGAGGATACACTCTAGAAGTTACTTGGATGACTGACCATATAAAATGACCATTTTGCATAGGAAGAACAAGTGTTTTATGGTCTCATCATGGTGAAAAAAAACACATTCCACACTTCCATGCTAGTTCCTCTTAATAAGGTTATGTCTAGTAAGAATGACTCCTCGACGAAGGTACCACACAAAGATTTTATTCTTGAGTGGTGTCTTCATCTTCCAAATCATTTTATTATTATCAACTGGTATATCTGGCTGGATCAGCGCTCTATACATGGAATCCTCCGAGAAATTACCACTCACGTGTAGGTTCCAACGAAATACATCGGTTCCTTGCGACAATTGCATCGTGGACAGGCGTTGTATCACAATGTTCCACGATTCAAGTCTAGGACCAATTAAATCTCTCCTGAACATCACATTCGGCAAAAAGGATTCCATAACCGTGGCGATAGTATTACCCTTGTGACGCACAATATTGTATAGGGCAAGATATTGTTCCCAGCGAGTGGTATTGTCTAGCCACTTATCCTCCCGGAACGTAATCTTTGATCCGTCTTTAATGGAGAATGATCCATAGCAGAAGAAATGTTTCTTCTTAGCCATTACACCAGCCCAAAAGTGTGAGTCCCCAGCCTTCCGATATACTTGAGACACTGCCTTTGAGCCAACATATTTTCTTCTTAGGAAGGTTTGCCATACACCATCTTCTGTAAGTAGCTTAAACAACCATTTGCCAAGTAGGGACGCATTTTTAACCTCAAGGTCATGAATAACCAATCCTCCTTGGTCTTTAGGACGGCAAACCACACTCCATTTAGCCAGTCGATATTTCTTCCTTTTGCTATCTCCTTGCCAAAAGAATATTGATCGGAAATAATCCAATCTATGTAGAACTCCTTTAGGCAGTTGGAAGAAGGAAATCAGATACATTACCATATTACTTAGCACTAAGTTTATGAGGACCCGTGAGGCTGGGGCCATCCAAGTAGAATACCCTAGACCTCGTGGGCACGGGGGTTAGAGACACAATGCGCATGTAGTGTCCAGTAGGTTTTCCATCGGACCCCATGGGCACTGGGTTAGGAGCACCGTGCACATGGGGTGTCTAGATATATTTCCTTGGTCTCCGTGGGCACGAACCCTATACCTAGTGGGCACGAAGAGGGCAAGCCACAACACAAAGGAGGGAGAGTTTTGAGGCTATTCTCTTGGGATTTTTATTTCTGTGCCCCTGGTTCCTTAGCTCTACTCATTCATCCCCACTCTGTTAACTTTTGCTCACTTTTCCTCACTCCCTTGCCCGAAACCCTCAGAACAGGTTATAACGGACGTTGCCATCGGGTCAATGCCTTTGACCGTTAGCTGACGAGTGGGGCCCCGTATACATGGGCGCATGCAAGACCACGGTCGTGGGGTAGCACGTGTCCATGGACATGCCCGAAACGTCCCATCATATAAAGAGGGGCAACCACCTCCATCGCCCCTACCATTTTCCCCCAAATCCCCTCCCTGCCGCATCATCTTCTTTTCCCTACCGGCGTCATCTCGCTCTCCTCCACTGCCTCCACCGCACCGTCTCGCTCTCCCCCACCGCATCCTCTTCCTCACCTTCATCGCCTCCATTTGTCAGATGGCCGACGCTCGTGGCGACGCCGGCGCAGTGGCCGGAGATGTGGTGGAGCTGCAGGGTCAGGGCGCGGTGACCGCGGATGTCGGCGGCGTCCACGGTGGTGCGGGGAAACTCGCAACCACTGCGGATGTGCCGGGCTCCACCTCATCGCTGCAGAAGGGGACATCGTCGAGCGGCGCAGTCCATCCTGATGCCCCCGATGCGCCGCCTGCCATGGAGCAGCAGGTATTTGCACTTGCTTAGCTTGTAGAGTTAGTTGCTCCCTAGTTGCATTGGTTAGATTGTGGTTCATATGGTAGTTCAGATGGTTAGAGTAGTTGGTTTGACGGATGGGCTGGGTTTTTTTATGGGTTGGGGCATTGGGGTTTTTGGACTAGGGTTTGTTGGATAAATTCGTTGCAAAAATGCTAGATGTTGTAAACTATGATTTTAGGTGCTGCAATGATTAGGGTTTTTAGATTTGTTTTTAGATTTGGATAAATTTGTTGAAAAAATGCTAGATGTTGTGAACAGATGCATGCTTATTAGATTTGTTTTTAGTGCTCACAGATTGGGGTTTTTAATGCTACTCAGATTCATTGCCTTAGATTGGGTCCCTATTAGATTTGTTTTTGAATGCTACTCAGATTGGGGTTTTGAATGTCATATGCCCAAATGGAATCCATTGATTAAGAAGTTAGTTATGTTTAGAATCACAATCCTACCGTATGAATCACAATATAAATTTGAATGCCATAACCAAAAGTAACCCTTGATTCATTAGTATATAAATTTGTCCACAATATGTAGTTATATTAGCCCTGTTGTTCAATTTGTGTGCATGACAATGGAAAATGCAAAACAATGATCATAGTATATTGGGAGTATATTAGCCCTATGATCAATGTGCCATGTGTGCATATCTAAATTTTCAATTGGCTTCCGTATTTACTAGTGATGGATGTAATTGTATGTTCAGGAGGATGATGGTTGGGGGTAGAAAGAGGAAGCTGGCCCAGTACGACCCGTATGATCCAGAGGAAAGTGATGATGAAGAATATGAGGTAAGCCTACTTGAAATTTAGATTGTCCATTTAGTTCCTTTGACATAGTGTATCCATGAATCTATAATGTATTAATGTAACTCATTCATGTGTGTAGTATGACTCTGGACAAGAAGTGTACAAGGGCAACGTCGCATCCTTCACAGCCAAGGAGGTGGTGAAGATCAAGGCCAAGGGAGTTGCTTCCTTCTACAACCGCAAGACCAAGAAGTGGCACTGCCCCTACTGCATCACCAAGCCAAAGCCAAGGGATGGCCGATTCGATCACCTTCTGTCTCATGCAGACGATGTAGCGATTCGCGGGGAGGACTACATGATCAGGGGGCAGCATGCCGCCCTCGCGAAGGCCCTGACTCCGGTGTGATGTGATCGATGATGTGATGCTGTGAACTGAATCTTTAAGTTTATCTGTTGGGTTACTTTTGGTTTGTTGAACTGAATCTCGTTGGTTATGGTTTGTTGAACTGAATTTGGTTATGGTTGGCTATGTTGATGCTAGTAATCTGGTTGCTATCTATATTTGTCTGTCCTTAAATTTGCATGTGGTATATTTGTCTGTCCTGAATCTATGGTTAGTTATGTTTAGATGTTCTGAACTACTCCCTCCGTTCCTAAATATAGGGTGTATAGTTTTTGGCACGGAAATTAAAGAACGCACGTGGAGGAAAAATTTCACATGTTTTGGACAAGATTACACATGACTAATTGACATGAGAAAATAGAGGAGCTTGCCTAATATAAGGAAATGTAATCAAATCCCTAAAAAAATATCCAAACAAGTGATGCAATGCACCTTATATTTTGGATTTTTTTCTCAAAAATCTATACACCTTATATCAAGGAACAGAGGGAGTATGATTTTAGGTCTTGCAATGATCACACATGTTGTGTAGGAAATCAAATGCATGCTCCAAATGAGATCATGTAAACCTTGGCAAACCTGGACAGTATAAATTCAAGAAAATGCATAAACAAGTAAAACCTTGGCAAACTATCCATGTTTGTGTAGGAGATCATGTGTGCAAAATTTGAAGTGATTTAGAGGAGGTCAAATAAATTTGAATTTGAGAAATGTGCTCCAAATGAGCTCCCAGGCTAGGGTAAACAGCCCATTTGTAATCAAGTTTTTTTGGACCTACTCTAAATGAGCCAAATGTTTTTTTATTAACACATATTCACTTTCCATAGTTTAGATTCGAAGTCTCACTATTTTTTGAATTAATCTTCATATTTTTACATTTTCTTTTGAAAACATATGCTTTAATATAAAAACTATTAAAAACACGTTTGAAATATGAAAATGGAAAACTAACTTCAGATCCTTCTTATTCACTTTGAAATAAAGCTTTGGTGATTTTTTTGAATTTTTTTTCAAAAACAGAAGGTAACCCTACCTCCTCTCCTTGAACTCTATGAAATCATGTACATGATAGCTTATATGTGTGAAGGTTTTCCAATGAAAATTACCATAGACCAAGTTTATGATTTTTGGTTGGTAACATGTCACATAAGACAACATTGTGCACAGGTTTTATATTTTTTTGATTTTTTTCAAAATTAATTGTGCTCATTTGACCTCGATCGTGCCAGCTAGGGGTTTTTCATGAAAATGACCATAGACCAAGTTTAGTATTTTTCCTCGTTAGTTGTCTTATAAAATGACGAACGGTGAAGGTTTCATATTTTTTGATTTTTTTTAAATTAGTTATGCTCAGTCAAAGCCTTCGAAACCCCGTTAACCAGCTCAAAACCCCTCTAAACCCCGCAGGGTTTCGCCTAACCCTAGCTCCCAATGTCAGCCGTCCGATCATACCCTCGCGCCAAGCGACAGCCCTCAGATCTGGTCTTCTAGAAGGAATTAGGTGGGCTGGCTGCATGCAGGCTCCGCGCCGTTGGATCAGAAGGACGGCTCCGCATCGTTGGATCATGGGGCGATCCGCGAGAGGTGATCCTATTGGTTGTGCTCGGCTGCTCACCCACCACTGACTCCGTGAAAAAAACGTTGTTATTGGGCCCAAAAGGAAACCAAGCTCTGGTTGGGCCGTCAAATTGCGTCGTTTTGTCTGCATTGTTTGCTCTGTTTTGTGTGAACGTGCTGGCTCTGTGTTTTTTGGCATCGTTTGAAATCAATTGACATTGCGTAGCAAAATTTAGTTCTTTCTGTTCTATACAAATGCAAAATGACCAAATTTTGAAGGGCCAAAATTATTTTTATCATGCAAAATGGCCACAAACTATTCACAAATTGTCTCTTTTTGTTCATATAATATA
Organism: Aegilops tauschii subsp. strangulata; assembly: GCF_002575655.3. Taxonomy (NCBI): domain Eukaryota; kingdom Viridiplantae; phylum Streptophyta; class Magnoliopsida; order Poales; family Poaceae; genus Aegilops; species Aegilops tauschii. The sequence goes on from NC_053037.3 coordinate 375,183,035, forward strand.
TATGACCACGGATTCCCACACGTGCAATTAGCTTCTTTTTATTCTTCTTTTTCAAACCACTGTTTCCCACGCGTGTACACTCCCGATGCTGCGATGGGTTTGAAAACGGGCTACTTCACATTTGACCCCGTTATTGCCATGGCCAAATAACACGTAGCACTACGGCTATTTAAGCCACCCTCTGCCTCTGCCATCCCTCATCCATCTCCCATCCTCTCTGCCATCTGGCCTTCTTGCTCTTCGACCACTTCTCCTTCTAGCATATCCTCAGCCATGCAGTACACCGGACCAACCTACCACTTCCCACCCACCGTACCGGAGAGGCTCTACCCTCCTGGCGTGTACGTTGAGCGCACACTACGTGTGTGGGCGATATCAAGGTGGAGGACCGCAAGGAACTTCACCGAGTTCTTCCTCGCGTCCGGCTACCACCACCTCCCGCGGGGATCTCCAAGGATGTTCCGTGTCGAGGAGGTCATCCAAAACGGGGTGTTGGTTGCTCTCCTTGCCCACTTCACCAACACATTCGACGCCTTCTACCTCCTCGGCCGGGTGTTTTGGTGTGGCTGCGAGTTCATCGCTTTCACCACCCACAACATGTTCACGGAGTACACCAACATCTTCCCCACCGCGTCGGGCATGCACACTCTTCCGTACCCCATCGACAACGCCCAGGAGGAGTAGTGAAGGGCGCCCGGAGGAGGAGCGAGGTGGAGAAGGTGGCGTCTAGGGTTCTAAACCCTCTATCTTTTTTTTGGGTCCATGTTATGTTAAGTTGTAATTGAACCATGTTGGAGATGTTATGGGCTTGTTGGCCCTTTTATCAAGTTCTATTATTAAGTTTTCTATCTATTCTATTATGAAGTTCTTCCTAGTTTCAACTATGTGATCGTGCTATGGGCTTGTTGGCCCTATCTACATGTTTGTTGATTGTTTTCTTAGAGAGCTCGCTTTGTTAGTAACCACCTAGTGCATGCAGCCACAACGAACCCTTCTTTTTTTACACAAGCCACAAATATGTAGCCACCTAGCTAGTGCATGCAGCCACAACATATTTGTTCAATTTATTTGTCATAGCAAAACGGGTGCAGATGCAAGTGGATCGAAAAGGCTGCAACTGATCGTAAAAAATGATGCTCTAAATCAAGGAGACAAGCGTGCGAGAAGAGAGGAACTAGCGGCAGCGACCGTCGCTGCATCCGTGGTGGCTGGCGTGCACGAAAGCGGCTCGGTCAGGGCATCGTGGCAGCACACAACAACGCATGCAGGCTCGGTCGGCGCACCGTGGCGGCGCGCATTGACGCATGCAGGCAGGCTTGTTGGGTGATGCATAGCAGGTTTCTGTCGTGGCGGCGCGTGCAGGCGTTTAATGCAAGGGACGGCCCAACGAAACCATGACCCAACGGTCGAACAGCTACACCGCCCAACGCGGCCCCACTCGTCAGAGTTAACGGTCAAAGCACTGACCCGACGGCGACGTCCGTTGTGACCTCTTTTGAGGGTTTCGGGCAAGGGAGTGGGGAAAACTGAGCAAAAGTTAAGAGCGTGGGGATGAATGAGTAGAGCTAAGGAACCAGGGACATAGATGTAAAAAACCCTATTCTCTTTATGACGGGTGTAGGATGGCTGGTCTATATATTTTGCATGATCCCACAATTTAATCCAAGCAACTCAACGCCTCTTAATAGTGGGATTGTTCTATGACTCAATAGGACCAAAACAAAACTCTTGAGTCGTCGGATAACCACGTTTATTTTTTATTTTTTAAGTGGGATTCAATCATCTCCATTTAAAACCCCTTGAGAAACCAGTGAATTGAGATATGCTTAGTAATCGTTGTTGGTCTCACTAACCACATTACATCACACCAAAATACCATTAAGGATCAAATGCACTTTTAGTCTCTCCCTTTTTGGTAAATTGATGACAATAAGGTTGGCGCATGGCACAATGAATGAATACATGCAACACTATCAACATAGAGGAAGCTCCCCCTTGGTATGTGCATTTATTCAAATAAGCTTGAAATGCAAAATACAGACATACGAGGAGCCCCCCTATGTCAATAGATTAGTGCAATAATTATGAGTGAAAGCACATAATGCAAGGATACATTGCAAAAGTGCTTGACATGTGATCAACAAGTTAAACAACGGTGATGCAAAGATCACATGCAAGAGGTGTGATCTGAGAACAACAAAAATATATAAGATAATGTCAGAGCTGATTATGGTAGATCACTTGGTAGGGTAGCGTGCCTAGCTGGTGCCTAAAATCCATCAAGCCATCAAGAGAAAAGAAAGAGGATCCCCGCGATCCATGGTTCCACTAAGCCAATTTAAATACCCCTTGAGTTCATCACATTACTTGTTACTTTTGGGAAACCCTAGTTGGTTTTGTGTCACCTATAATCTTTCAAAGTGTTCTTTTGTTCTCCCGAAAAGTTCTATAAAGGTTTGGTGCCAACCTCATGGTCAACCCCTAGTGATTTGTGTTTGGTCTTATTTTGCCAAGGTTCAAGAAGAAGGCGACGATAATTTATGTCGCGTGGATCAAACTCTCCAGTGGATATTAGCATAAACCAAAGGACGTTAAACTATGGTCACTTAATTCCCTAACTTCTACTTTCAGCTTATGTTGCTAGCCATCTCGTGTATCTTTTTTTAAGAAAAGGAGGACACAACCCCCGACTTCTGCGTCATAGCAATGCACACAACCATATTTATTGATTATTAAAGAGTATGAGTATTATCATTCAGCACAACACAAACACATGGGGAAGATAAAAAGCCACAATCGACGCATAATAGGAAAATATGCCTACATAGATAGCCTATGATTGGACCGCAATTTAAACCAGTTGAATTTATCATGTGCTATTGTCTCCTATCAGTTGCACCCAAACATCATATGTGCCAGCCCTTCAACACTCTGAAGTAAGATCATGTACGGATCCATCTGGTACGTAGCCATGTAAATGACCTGAAAAAAATGTGGATCTTCCCTTTATTGAAAACACAACCATTTATGCAAGTTCCATAATGCCCAAAGAAAAGCACACACTTCCTCATGGATGTGTGCCTTAAATTTAGATCTAGTCCCACCCAGCAAGTTATGGAACAAATTTGCTACACTAGTTAGTGGCGACAAATTAAAGGCAACAAGGATTATACACGAAGTAAGAGCGGTAAAGGAACAAGTAATAAAAAATGATAATTTGTTTCCTCTTCGTCACAAAATCAACATTTTCTACTACCTTGTTAAGTATGGTTTACCACATTATCCTTGTTAAGAAAACACGTCGGTGTCAAAACATCTTTTAATCTTTAGAAAAACCTTAGTTTTCCAAATATGGTGTCTACGGAAGATAGTTCAGATATTCAATAAGGTTAATATACATGGATATAAACAAGAATACACTAGAAGAATGTATACACCAGTGGAGGAATTCGGCTCATTAGTTAAGTTGGCTGACATCAACAGTCGAACTAAATCTAGCCATGTCACCCACCTTTCCCTGACTAAGGCACGTCGAAACTATATATTGAGCGAACTTGTCTCTAATACTATATGAACATAATTTCCTTTTTCGTTGCACAATATTATAAGTGTTGAGTATAATAAAGCTAAGGATGTATCAACGGCGGTGAATACTCACAGAAACTCGTAGTCCTCCCATCAACTACTTTAAAACAACCTCCAAGAAAGTTTACTCGCTTCAATTAAATTCCACGCAATTGCTTATTCGTGGAAAATATTGTTTGTACCAGCTATATCTAGTCATATAGGGTAATTCATTTAGTTGCATATTTAGAGAACTTATAATTATGCTTAAATAACCAAAAAAAATTGGTAGTTGCCTATTTAGCTCCACTCTAGTTTAAAACTTGCTAGTTGCCTATTTACCTCCACTCTAATCACATTTTTATCCTTCATCAAGAGTGATGTAATATGAAGAGCCAACAACCCACAATGATTCATTCTTCTCTTCTCTCTCTTCTCCTTTTACATCATCCAAATAATCATTAACTTGATATGGCTGACCACACCTGCTGTGTGGTCACCATGACTCAGGATCCAATCTTCAATTCTTTGCTACTCCCCCCGCTCCACAATGTAGTGCGTATAGATATTTTGAGAAGTCAAACTTTACTAACTTTGACCAAATTTGTAGATAAAAACATATACATCTAGAATACCAAATACATTTCATTAGATGCATCATATTGTATATATTTGGTGTCGTAGATATAAATAGTTTTCTCCAAATTTTGTAAAATTTGACTTTAAAAAAATCTATAAACACTACATTATGGAACGGAGGGAGTATATGACACCCCACATGTTGTTGCGGGAATGTTTTGTAATATACTTCAATAAAATTTGAAGATATTTAGAGTAATAATATGAGAACTAAAACACAAAATACATATGATTTATTGTGTTTGATTATTGTATAGTTGTAAAATAATTATATTAAATATAAATACCATAATCAAATGGAGATTTTCATGCATGTTTGCATGTTGAAGTGACTTTTCTATGATTGGTTCCGTGTTATGCTGAACCCTTTTCCATGCTTGCATGTTAAGAGAAATAGTTTAATGGGGGCTAACTATTTGGATGTAGAAGATATGCACTGAGAACATTCATGGACACTTCTCAGAGATCATTGGTAAGGCTCCGACGAGCCAAATGGATTTCAACTAGCAGGATCTCAACCTCGGCACTTGCGACTTGCATGACCTTGATGCACCATTCACCGAGAAGTAGGTGTGTGATGCTATTCACCATATGCCTAGTGACAACGCTCCGGACCAGATGTTTTCACCGGTGCTTTATTTAAGCAATGTTTGGTAATCATTAAAAAGGATTCCATGAAGGCTATCAACCACTTTGGCAACCTGCATGACGCCAACCTTCCTTGGCACAACACCGCCAACATCGTGATGTTGCCTAAAAAAGAGGGTGCAGAGGGGATGGCCGAATATAGACCTATTAGCCTCATTCACGCATTTGCAAAGATTATAGCCAAAATTCTAGCCATGCGGTTAGGTCCCCACATGGGCACCCTCATTTTCAAAGCCCAAAGTTCTTTCATCAAGAGGAGGAGAATCCATGATAAATTCATGTATGTGCGCAATCTCGGGCATAGCCTTCACAAGAGAGAAAAAACCTTCCTATTGTTTAAGCTTGACATCTGAAAGGCGTTTGACTCGGTTCGTTGGGAGCACCTTCTTGATATACTCCAATATAGGGGCTTCCCTAGCAAGTTCAGAGATTGGATTGCTACTTTGTTGTGCTCCTCGTCATCTCGAGTGTTTCTCAATGGTGTGGCCAACCCCCATCAAGCATTCCCGAGGCTTACGTCGTGGATCCGCTATCCCCATTTCATCATTGTTATCGAACCCCTTCAACACATCCTTGACTTGGTAACATCGCATGGCCTCCTTCACAAGGTTAGGGGTCAGGGAGCCATCATGAGATATTGATTATATGCGGTCGACACACCATATTTATGGAACCAATCAAGAACAACATAGATAACTTTGCTTGCATACTCTGTTGCTCGGGGAGGTCACCAGTCTATCCATCAATTTCCAACAGTGTCGTCGCCCCCATTCGTTGCTCTAATTGAAAATTTGATGGCATCCTCGTGAGTCTTCCAGCCACCCGCGCCTCCTTCCCTAGCAGGTACTTGGTCCTTCCCTCTTGGTTTGGCAACTTAAGAGAAGGGATTTTCAATTCATTGATGAGAATATTGCTAAGAGCCTCACTCCTTGGGACAGAAGGAACATCACCACCATGGCTCGTGGTGCACCTATCAAGTCTGTGCTTACCTCCCAACTTATCTGCCGCATCACTCCACTCATTCCACCTCCGAGTAGGCTTCATAGCATTAACAAAGCTGAATGAGCATTTCTTTGGTATGGAACGAACAAGACCACATGTGCTCAATGTAAGGTCAATTGGGACACCATTTGCCTCCCGCGTGGCTTTGGGCGGCTAGGTGTGCAAAACCTATTCAAGTCCGTCAGTGCTCTTTGTTATGATGGATTTGGTTCGAATGGAAGCAGCTAACCAAGATATGGGTTGGTATGGGAAGCCCTTGTGATGACATGGACCATGATTTGTTCTACCCCTCCACTATAATTAGCATTGGTAATGCGGAGCATGCCTCCTTTTGGGATTCTCCATGGGTTAATGGCGTATGCCCTAGCGAGATTGCACTGTTGATCTTTGAGTCCCGTTGAAAGCATTGCAAGGTGGCCGAGGCTTCGAAAGATGGTGCTTGGCTCTCTAGAATAAAGCTTCCCACCCTTTGGAAGATGGACCATATTCTCCAAATTGTCTATCTTTGTGTCAACTTGCGGGATTTTCAGCGGCCCATGAGGGCACTGAGGATGACATAATTTGGAAGCAAACTTCTAGTGGACACGACTAGGTGACATCCACCTATAAGTTGCAATTCCTAGGACTCACCTCCCCCATCCTCGAGCACATTGTTTGGAAGGTTGGGCACCTTTGACGGTCTATTTTGTGCATGGTTGGCCATCCAAAATCGAATTTAAACCACCGACGAAAAAGTGTGGGTTACGAAATTGTGTTTTAGGCCCCCTTTGCAAAAGGGAGAATGAAATCGTCAAGCATCTCTTCTTCAAGTGCCGGTTCTCCGTCAGGCGTTGGGGCGTGATTAAAGCATGGCTCCAGCATCACGCCGTCGGCATCTCCTCTTGGGGCGTGATGCATTCCATCAAGGAGTGTGGACCGGCATGTCGGAAGCGCATATACCAAATCGGAAGGGCATGGATTCTCTCAGCATGCTCTCATTTTGGACTATTTGGAATGAGCACATCGTGCGAGTTTTCCGCCACAAGTCCACGCGTCCACCTATACTCCTTGCTAGCATCAAGGAAGAAGCCGCCCTTTGGTCCATCGTTGGAGACAAACACTTGGGGAAATCATGTTGAGAGAGTGAGCGATTTGTTGTAACAGTGTCGTTTACGAAACTCTCATTCCTTAATTAATGAATGAGATAGGTCTTTTGCCTCGGTTTCAAAAATAATAATACAATACACCAACATAGCGGATCAGTCGCATAATGCTACAACCTACGATGTGGCTAGCGTTGCTCTTGCTCGTGTGCAGGGGACTAGACAAGATGTCAAAGGCACTCCTCGCACCCCTTGTGCTCGGCGCCACCTCCTTGCGACCGTCGCCATACGACTGCGGCCGCCGGCTGATCAGGAGCCGCTCTTGGCCAATGCCTTGGCGCCGGCCAAGACCCAATTATAATCTACCTTTCGCTTTTAGGAGGCTTTGTGCTATTTTCCATAAACCATATTGTAAATTCAACCGCTAACTAGTGGGCTCCACAGCTGATCTAAAACCATTTTTACAGGATTTGTTTTGCAGAACACGTGTCATACCAGTTTTGCATTATGCCATATACTCCCTCTATCAAGGCCTAATGCGTTTTTCAAGGCCAACTTTGACCACATATTAGAGCAATAATATATGACATGCAAATTACACAAAGCATGCCATCCAATTTATATGTGAAATGAGCTTTCAATAGTATTATTTTCACATTATACATCATATATACTATTAATCATATCAAAAGTCAAAGACAGTCTCGAAAAACATATTAGGCCGTATATATATAGATGGAGGAAGTACCGGTTTTGCAAAACGAGATTTTGCGGTATATGCTAGAGTTGCTCTTATTGTGTGAATTCACGGTTACAAAACGAGTTTTGTAGCGCCATCGAGTGCTGGGTTGTCTTGAATAGGAGCAGCACGTATAAAGTATGCACACTCGTGCGTATTCGAGAAAAAAGAATAGGAGCAGCACGCAGGGAGTTTCAGTGGATGTTGCTTCGTTCTGCACGCGCAGGCGCACACTCGGTCCATCTCCGCGTTTCGGGGCTTCCTGTCCAGCGATCCGCGTAGCAAGCTAGCATTACTGACCGACAGATGTGGCTCTAGAGTTGAATGTTTCTCCGAATCTCGACGTATTCTCCTAAATCCTAATCAGTGCTGACCATGATAGATGATTAGATTTTCTTACCTTCTTTATTCAGTTCTGCTCCCTTCACCATTAGCAGTGCTCACATTGCTTCCTGATTGCGCATCCACCGGCCCTTCACCATGGTAGATTTCTTTGGGAATCAAATCCAATGCAGATTTCATTGCTTATCCACAGATCTTCATTTTCTCTAGCAGAAAACAGTGTACGCAGTAGCTATCACGTATAGCAGTGTACATGCATCAAGATCGACGAGCAAATTTGTAGGCTAGAGATCACGAATGTAGTCCATCTTGTTTCTTGTGTCAGACCTGGAAAAGGCAACTTTCAGCAGCTTAATTCAACAACGTCATTCTTCTCCCAAAGAAAGAAGGCATGAAACAGCTAATAAGCCTCATCCATGTTATCACGACGATTACTGTAATGAGACATTCACGAATCAAGATATGCTGAGGGGTAGGAATGTTTTGAAGAACTTCTGAAATTAGAACGCCATGCTCTCGTCCTCTCCGATCTTCCCAAATGGATACCTGGCTTACAACATCTCCAACATCGACCCTCAAACCACCCGTAACCGACCGGACCACATGGTCCAGACGTGTTTTGCCATCCAACGCTGCATCGGTTCTTTCGGCGGTCCGGACACATTTTTTTCCGCAACCGAAGAAAAACTAGGGGGAGGATTGCTCGCATCCAGACTGCTGCCACACCCGCGTCTGATTAACCAGGCCCACCAAAAACCCATTTCCCGCTCCCGCGCGCTTTCCCACCCAAAGCCAACTGCCCGCATTCATGCCGGCCCAAAGCGGACGTGACCGCTCACTGGAGCTGAAATTGAAGCGGCTCGTCGGCCGAGAGCGCCGCCCGCTGCTCGCTCACTGTGCACGCATCCGTCTGCCTACCTACCCCCGTTAAACCGACGCGTGTGCCAAGGAACCTACTCCGGCGCCCGAGTGCCATCAGTCTGTTCCTATGCCGACGACCATTAAACGCCTCTCCGGCTAGCTACTCGCATCCGCCCGCTATATAAACATGTTCACGCGTTGGGAAAGAACCACACCTCACCTCTGCTCTCTCCATCTCCTCCTTGCACAACACCCGCCATGGCCTCCGGCAAATAGAAGGAGTTCTTCGACATTGCTGCTGCCTGGGTTGCCCGGTGAGCCACACCGATACAGGTTGGCTAGCCCGCAAACCCTCTGGATCCGGCGCTACCACCATCGCCACCTGCTCCTCGCCCATCCAGGCTGGACAACATCGTCTCCCAGCAAATCCGTCGCGAGCAATGGCGGCAACGCGTCAAGCAGGTGGGGAAAGAAGCCATGTCGGCGGAGTCCAGCATGTCCCCGGCCACCGCGGACAGCGAGGAAAAGTAGATCATGGGAGGCCGCCGCCGCTTGGGTCCCGTGAAGGCCATTGCCACCATGTCGCTGGGTTACACAGCCAGTGTCTTGCCCTGTGAGCGGGGGCATAGACCACGATGACCGTCTTGCCCCGCCCAAAAATCAACCCTGATCCGTGCTTCATGAAAACCGAGGGAGGCTATTCTTCCCTTTTGGCTGAAGCATATCCCTCCAGGGCTAACGACAGTATGATGAGTGGGTTGCCGGACATGGGAAAGGCATGTCGTGGGAATGGATATCCGCCGTGGCCGGTCCTAGACTAGTTTTACCGCAGTCTAGTATAGTTTAGTTAAAAAATATGCCCAAAATGTAAATGTTTTCGTCTGGTTTGAATGAAAATCATCCGGTTTGCATGTAATTCATCTGGTTTGTTTAAATCTGATTTGAAATATATGCGGATAGCATTAGATGAGTGACTCACTCATTCGTGTTAATGAACTGGTCCCCCTGTCCGCGGACAGATGCGGTTTCCGAGTTGTCATTGGAGATGCCCTTACCTAGCAACCCCATCAAGAATGATCGAGGCTTAGAGCATCTCCAACCACAAGGAGCTGATTCTAGTCCCTATACGTCCGTGGACGTGCCCAGTTAGTGACCGGGCGCATCTATTTTGAACCTTCAATTGTGCATGCATGCAATCATGTCTCCTACATCCTCCTCAAATTGTCTGATCAAATGCATGTGATTGACGGGGATGCGGAGAAAGAGTGAAAAGAAAGAGAAAAATTGTCTGGGGTGGGCCACATCCTACATGGAGGGCTGCTTGGACATGCCCAGACATCCATCCCCATATACTCCCCATATTTGGTATGGATATGGGGATTTGCGGACAGCCCGGTCAAATGGAAACAAAGTGAGGGGTCTAGTTGGGTGCCTTTTTCCTCTCTCTCTCCTGCTTGGATAATGACCGGGACGTCCACCCCGGCATATGGGGAGGATTTGGCTGGTCCGGTTATAGATGCTCTTACGACATCGCCATCATGGCTCATCAAACCTGCTCTTTGTTCGAGCTAGAGAGTATGAACAATTTTAATTCTTCAATGCTGACACTTAATAGGACCAGACCAGTCCGGCCATCCGAAATCCCCCGGTCTGGCTCCAAATCGGCGGGAGGACTAGAGGAGTCAGGATGTCGCCACATTGGATGCATATCCACCTAAAGCCCCACCCTATGCCCGCGGCTTTCACACTACTCATTGCTCTGCCTACGCACATTGAGGCCCAACCGAGTAGTGTGCTATTCGAGAGGCATACTCCAACTATTAAATCCAGTTGACGACCCCCCAACCCTTGCCTCTAACCCATTTCCCCATCCCCACCCACCCAACAAGCAAAAATGATAATTTGTGAACTTCCAGTCATTTATGTATTATTACATGACGGACGGGACAACACAAGTCCATCATGTATGATTTTGGGTAGCTAGACCACATGAGAGGTTGTGCCAAATCTAGGGTTGTTTGTAAAAAATGTCAACACACATAATTGATAATAAGTCCTCCCAAGTTCTCTCCAATGATATGTGTGCAGCCAGTGTGTCAAATTATGCTGCTATTGGGTGATTGTTAACCAAAATGACCCCATCTGCCAAGTTATTTCATGATGAAGGATTCACGCCTTGTTGAACTAAAGTGTTTCCCTGCCAGGTCTGAGGGGCCCTGGTGCCATTTACTCTCTCATCCTCCAAAGCTTGCCACTTGTTCTCTTTCGATTACCATGGGATACTCTAGCAAGAATTTTTTGTATATCAACTAAAAACATTATTTCCAACACCTCAAACACAAAGTGTGGGTAGACTCAACATTGTGAAATAAAAGTACCTAAAAGCCGCCCTAGTTAATCAATTTTGTGATTTGCTAAAAAATAAAATGAATCAATTATTACTTCCTAGGAGGTGTATCACCTTTTTATGCCAGAAAAGAGTTGCATCACCCTAACCCCATCATCGTTTCATTGGGTCCCCAAAAACAATGACACGATGAGGCACGTTTTTCCACAACACATCAACATAAAAGGCTTCCGAGGGAAAAATAAATGTCAGAATCTAAAGATTGTGTTATATTTCTTACATTGCTTAATTACATTTAGTAAAAAACTATAAGGCCCATATCTTTGCCGGGGGTGCCCGAAACTCCTTTCCGGTGACCCGGTAAGTATTCGGTACACTCCGAAACACTTTCGGTGTCTGAATACCATCGCCCTATATATCAATCTTTACCTCTCGACCATTTCGAGACTCCTCGTCATGTCCGTGGTCTCATCCGGGACTCCGAACAACATTCGGTCACCAAATCACATAACTCATATAATACTATATCGTCAACGAACGTTAAGCGTGCGGACCCTACGGGTTCGAGAACTATGTAGACATGACCGAGACACCTCTCCGGTCAATAACCAATAGCGGAACCTGGATGCCATATTGGCTCCTACATATTCTACGAAGATCTTTATCGGTCGAACCGTTATGACAACATACGTAATTCCCTTTGTCTATCGATATGTTACTTGCCCGAGATTCGATCGTCGATATCTTCATACCTAGTTTCAGTCTCATTACCGACAAGTCTCTTTACTCGTTCCATAATACGTCACCTCGTGACCAACTCCTTAGTCGTTTGCTTGCAAGCTTATGATGTGTATTACCAAGAGGGCCCAGAGATACCTCTCCGATACTCGGAGCGACAAATCCTAATCTCGATCTATGTCAACTCAACAAACACCTTCAGAGATACATATAAATCATCTTTATAATCACCCAGTTACGTTGTGACGTTTGATAGCACACAAGGCATTCCTCCGGTATCCGGGAGTTGCATAATCTCATAGTCGAAGGAATATGTATTTGACATGAAGAAAGCAATAGCAATAAAACTGAACGATCATTATGCTAAGCTAACGGATGGGTCTTGTCCATCACATCATTCTCCTAATGATGTGATCCCGTTATCAAATGACAACTAATGTCAATGGTTAGGAAACCTCAACCATCTTTGATCAACGAGCTAGTCTAGTAGAGGCTCACTAGGGACACAATGTTTGTTTATGTATTCACACATGTATTAAGGTTTTCGATCAATACAATTCTAGCATGAATAATAAACCTTTATCATGAATAAGGAAATATAAATTAACAACTTTATTATTGCCTCTAGGGCATATTTCCTTCAGTCTCCCACTTGCATTAGAGTCAATAATCCAGTTCACATCCCCATGTGATTAACACCAATAGGTCACATCGCCATGTGATTAACACCCATAGTTCACATCGCCATGTGACCAACACCCAAAGGGTTTACTAGAGTCAATAATCTAGTTCACATCACCATGTGATTAATACCCAAAGAGTACTAAGGTGTGATCATGTTATGCTTGTGAGAGAGGTTTAGTCAACGGGTCTGCCACATTCAGATCTGTATGTATTTTGCAAATTTCTATGTCTACAATGCTCTGCACGAAGCTAGTCTAGCTAACTGCTCCCACTTTCAACATGTATCCAGATTGAGACTCAGAGTCATCCGGATCAGTGTCAAAGCTTGCATCGATGTAACCCTTTATGATGAACTCTTTGTCACCTCCATAACCGAGAAACATTTTCTTAGTCCTCTTTAGGTACCTAAGGATAATTTTGACTGCTGTCAAGTGATCTACTCCTGGATCACTATTGTAACCCCTTGCCAAACTCATGGCAAGGTACACATCATGGCATACTTTATAGAACCTATGGCTGAGGCATTGGGAATGATTTTCATTCTCTCTCTATCTTCTGTCGTGGTCGGGTTTTGAGTCTTACTCAACTTCACACCTTGCAACACAGACAAGAACCCTTTTTTTGACTGATCTATTTTGAACTTCTTCAAAATTTTGCCAAGGTACATACTTTGTGAAAGTCCTATTAAGCGTCTCGATCTATCCCTATAGATCTTGATGCCCAATATATAAGTAGCTTCACCGAGGTATTTCATTGAAAAATTCTTATCAAGTATCCTTCTATGCTATCCAGAAATTCTATATCATTTCCGATCAACAATATATCATCCACATATAGTATCAGAAATGCTACAGAGCTCCCACTCACTTTCTTGTAAATACAAGCTTCACCATAAGTCTGTATAAAAGCATATGCTTTAATCACCTCATCAAAGCGTATATTCCAACTCCGAGATGCTTGCACCAGTCCATAGATGGATCGCTGGAGCTTGCACACTTTGTTAGTACCTTTAGGATCGACAAAACCTTCTGGTTGCATCATATACAACTCTTCTTTAAGAAATCCATTAAGGAATGCAGTTTTCACGTCCATTTGCTAGATTTCATAATTATAAAATGCGGCAATTGCTAACATGATTCGGACAGACTTAAGCATCGCTACGGGTGAGAAAGTCTCATTGTAGTCAACTCCTTGAACTTGTCGAAAACCTTTCGCGACAAGTCGAGCTTTGCAGATAGTAACATTATCATCAGCGTCAGTGTTCTTTTTGAAGATCCATATTCACTATGGCTTGTCGTTCATCGGTCAAGTCCACCAAAGTCCACACTTTGTTCTCATACATGGATCCTATCTCAGATTTCATGGCCTCAAGCCATTTGTCGGAATCTGGGCTCGTCATAGCTTCTTCATACTTTGTAGGTTCGCCTTGGTCTAATAACATGACTCCAGAACAGGATTACTGTACCACTCTGGTGCGGATCGTGCTCTCGTAGACCTACGAAGTTCAGTAGTAACTTGATCTGAAGTTTCATGATCATCATCATTAGCTTCCTCTCTAGTTGGTGTAGGCATCACGAGAACGGATTTCTCTGATGTGCTACTTTCCAAATTTAGAGAAGGTACAACTACCTCATCAAGTTCTACTTTCCTCCCACTCACTTCTTTCGAGAGAAACTCCTTCTCTAGAAAGGACCCATTCTTAGCAACAAAGATCTTGCCTTCGGATCTGTGGTAGAAGGTGTACCTAATTGTTTCCTTAGAGTATCCTATGAAGACGCCCTTCTCCGATTTTGGTTCGAGCTTATCAGGTTGAAGCCTTTTGACATAGCGTCGCATCCCTAAACTTTAAGAAATGCCAGCTGAGGTTTCTTGCCAAACCACAGTTCATACGGTGTCGTCTCAACGGATTCAGACGGTGCCCTATTTAACATGAATGCAGCTGTCTCTAATGAATAACCCCAAAACGATAGTGGTAAATCGGTAAGAGACATCATAGAACGCACCATATATAATAAAGTATGGTTACGACGTTCGGACACACCATTATGCTGTGGTGTTGCAGGTGGCGTGAGTTGTGAAACTATTCCACATTGTTTTAAATGAAGGCCAAACTCGTAACTCAAATATTCGCCTCTGCGATCAGATCGTAGAAACTTTATTTTCTTGTTACAACGATTCTCCACTTCACTCTGAAATTCTTTGAACTTTTCAAATGTTTCAGACTTGTGTTTCATTAAGTAGATATACCCATACCTACTCAAATCATCTGTGAAGGTTAGAAAATAACGAATCCCGCCGCGTGCCTCAACACTCATCGGACCGCATACATCGGTATGTATTATTTCCAATAAGTCATTAGCTCGCTCCATTGTTCCAGAGAACGAAGTTTTAGTCATCTTGTCCATGAGGAATGGTTCGCAAGCGTCAAATGATTTATAATCAAGTGATTCCAAAAGTCCATCCGCATGGAGTTTCTTCATGCGATTTACACCAATATGACCAAAACGGCAGTGCCACAAGTATGTTGCACTATCATTATCAACTTTGCATCTTTTGGCATCAGTATTATGAATATGTGTATCACTACGACCGAGATTCAATAAATTATTTACATCGGGTGTATGACCATAGAAGGTTTTATTCATGTAAACAAACAACAATTATTTTCTGATTTAAATGAATAACCGTATTGCAATAAACATGATCTAATCATATTCATGCTCAACGCAAACACCAAATAACATTTATTTAGGTTCAACACTAATCCCGAAGGTAGAGGGAATGTGCGATGGTGATCATATCAACCTTAGAATCATTTCCAACCCACACCATCACCTCACTTTTAACTAGTCTCTGCAACTCTTGTTTCGAGTTACTAATCTTAGCAACTGAACCGGTATCAAATACCTAGGGGTTGCTACGAACACTAGTAAAATACACATCAATAACATGTATATCAAATATACTTTTGTGCACTTTGCCATCCTTCTTATCCGCCAAGTATTTGGGGTAGTTCCGCTTCCAGTGACCAGTCCCTTTGTAGTAGAAGCACTCAGTTTCAGGATTGGGCCCAGCTTTGGGCTTCTTCACGGGAGTGGCAACGTGCTTGCCATTCTTCTTGAAGTTCCCTTTCTTTCCCTCGCCCTTTTTCTTGAAACTAGTGGTCTTGTTAACCATCAACACTTGATGCTCTTTCTTGATTTCTACCTTCACCGATTTCAGCATCGCGAAGAGCTTGGGAATCGTTTTTGTCATCCCTTGCATATTATAGTTCATCCTGAAGTTCTAGTAGCTTGGTGATAGTGACTAGAGAACTCTGTCAATCACTATCTTCTCTCGAAGATTAACTCCCACTTGATTCAAGCGATTGTAGTACCCAGACATTCTGAGTATATGCTCACTGGCTGAGCTATTCTCCTCCATCTTGTAGGCAAAGTACTTTTCAGAGGTCTCATACCTCTCGACACGGGCACGAACCTGAAATACCAATTTTCAGCTCTTGGAACATCTCATATGCTTCGTGGCGTTCAAAACGTTTTTGAAGTCCCGGTACTAAGCCGTAAAGCATGGCACACTAACTATCAAGTAGTCATCATATCAAGCTTGCAAAACGTTCATAACGTTTGCATCTGCTCCTGCAATAGGTTTGTCACCTAGCGGTGCATCAAGGACATAATTCTTCTGTGCAGCAATGAGGATAATCCTCAGATCACGAACCTAGTCCGCATCATTTCTACTATCATCTTTCAACTTAGTTTTCTTTAGGAACATATCAAAAAAATATAGGATCTATATCGCGAGCTATTGATCTACAACATAGATATGCAAAACTATTAAGACTAAGTTCATGATAAATTAAGTTCAATTAATCAAATTACTAATGAACTCCCACTTAAATATACATCCCTCAAGTCATCTAAGTGATCGTGATAAAAATCAACTAACCGATGTCCGATCATCACGTGAGATGGGGCAGTCAGCAATGGTGAACATCTCTATGTTGATCATATCTACTATATGATTCACGTTCGACCTTTCGGTCTCTAGTGTTCCGAGGCCATGTCTCTACATGCTAGGCTCGTCAAGTTTAACCCAAGTATTCCGCATGTGTAAAACTGTCTTACACCCCTTCTATGTGAGTCTATCACACCCGATCATCACGTGGTGTCTCAAAACGACAAACTGTAGCAACGGTGCATACTCAGGGAGAACACTTTTACCTTGAAATTAAGTGAAGGGATCATCTTATAATGCTACCGCCGTTCTAAGCAAAATAAGATGCATAACGGATAAACATCACATGCAATCAAAATATGTGACATGATATAGCCATCATCATCTCGTGATTTTGATCTCCATCTCCAAAGCATCGTCATGATCTCCATCGTCACTGGCTTGACACCTTGATCTCCATCGCAGCATCATTGCATCGAGGTAGTCATGCCAACTATTGCTTTTACAACTATCGCTAACACATAGTGATAAAGTAAAGCAATTACATGGCGCTTGCACTTCATACAATAAAGAGACAACCCTAAGGCTCCTGCCGGTTGTCGATATTACAAAACATGATCATCTCATACATCAACATATATCACATCATATCTTGACCATATCACATCACAACATGCCCTGCAAAAACAAGTTAGACGTCCTCTACTGTATTATTGCATGTTTTACGTGGCTGCTACGGGTTTCTAGCAAGAACCGTTCTCACCTACGCAAAAACCACAACGGTGTTTCATCAAGTTTTTTGGTTTAACCTTGTTCAAGGACCATCCGTAATCAAATTCGATTCAACTAAAGTAGGAGAAACAGACACCCGCCAGCCACCTTTATGCAAAACTAGTTGCATGCCTGTCGGTGGAACCGGTCTCCTGTGCGTGGACATGTAAGGTTGGTCCGGGCCGCTTCATCCCACTATACCACCGAATCAAAATAAGACGTTGGTGCTAAGCAGTATGACTATCACCGCCCACAATTCTTGGTGTTCTACTCATGCATATCATCTACGCATAGACCTGGCTCGGATACCATTGTTGGGAATCGTTGCATGGAAAACAAAAAATTTCTACACACACGCAATGATCTATCCATGGAGATGCATAGCAACGAGAGGGGAGAGTGTGTCTACGTACCCTCGTAGACCGTAAGCGGAAGCGTTTCACAACGCAGTTGATGTCGTCGAACTTTCTTCGCGCTCCAACCGATCTAGTACCGAACGCACGGCATCTCCACGTTCTGCACACGTTCAGCTCGGTGACGTCCTCCGCCTTCTTTATCCAGCAAGACAGCGAGGTAGTAGATGAGTTTCGGCAGCACGACGGCATGGTGACGGTGATGGCGAAGTGATCTCCGCAGGGCTTCGCCTAAGCACTACAAAAATATGACCGAGGGAGTAAACGGTGGATGGGGGCGCCACACACGGCTAAGACAATGTTGTGTCTGGTTGTGTGGCGCCCCCTACCCATGTATATATAGGTGGGAGGGGAGGCAGACCCTAGGGCGCCCCAAGAGACCTGGCGGCAGCCCTAGGTCTGCTGCCTTGCCCTACGCCCCCCTTGTAAGAAGAAGGGGGAGGAAAGGGGGGGAGGGAAAGAAGGGGGAGTCCTACTCCACACTTTCCTTTCCCTCCCACTTTCCTTATCCTCCTCATAGGGCCGGCCTGTATAGGGGCGCACCAGCCCCTTGTGGGCTGGTGTGTTCCCTCTCTTGGCCCATAAGGCCTATATCTTTGCCGGGGGTGCCCGAAACTCCTTTCCGGTGACCCGATAAGTACTCGGTACCATCCGAAACACTTTCGGTATCCGAATACCATCGTACTATATATCAATCTTTACCTCTCGACCATTTCGAGACTCCTCGTCATGTCCGTGGTCTCATCCGAGACTCCGAACAACATTCGGTCACCAAATCACATAACTCATATAATATTATATCGTCAATGAACGTTAAGCATGCGGACCCTACGGGTTCGAGAACTATGTAGACATGACCGAGACACCTCTCCGGTCAATAACCGATAGTGGAACCTGGATGCCCATATTGGCTCCTACATATTCTATGAAGATCTTTATCGGTCGAACCGTTATGACAACATACATAATTCCCTTTGTCTATCGATATGTTACTTGCCCGAGATTCGATCGTCGGTATCTTCATACCTAGTTTCAATCTCATTACCGGCAAGTCTCTTTACTTGTTCCGTAATACATCACCTCGTGACCAACTCCTTAGTCGTTTGCTTGCAAGCTTATGATGTGTATTACCAAGAGGGCCCAGAGATACCTCTCCGATGCTCGGAGCGACAAATCCTAATCTCGACCTATGCCAACTCAACAAACACCTTCGGAGATACCCGTGGAGGATCTTTATAATCACCCAGTTACATTGTGACGTTTGATAGCACACAAGGCATTCCTCCGGTATCCGGGAGTTGCATAATCTCATAGTCGAAGGAATATGTATTTGACATGAAGAAAGCAATAGCAATAAAACTGAACGATCATTATGCTAAGCTAACGGATGGGTCTTGTCCATCACATCATTCTCCTAATGATGTGATCCCGTTATCAAATGAAAACTCATGTCAATGGTTAGGAAACCTTAACAATCTTTGATCAACGAGCTAGTCTAGTAGACGCTCACTAGGGACACAATGTTTGTTTATGTATTCACACATATATTAAGGTTTCCGATCAATACAATTCTAGCATGAATAATAAACATTTATCATGAATAAGGAAATATAAAATAACAACTTTATTACTGCCTAGGGCATATTTCCTTCACAAAGATCATCATAGATTTGATAATTATCAAGGTAACAAACTACTAGTACAATGGAAAGACTAGTTGACACAAAAAATCAATAAAAAATAAAATACATTCAAAATAATATTGGGGATCTTCTTCCTTTGATTGTGCATTGCCCACTAGAGATTAAAAATTACACTGAGCTGACAACAAAGAAAAGGAAGGCCTGCAAATGTCCTTGTTGTACCAGGCTTTGAATACCGCAATAGCTCTTCAGTTCTTCAAACGAGATCTAGACTTCGCACGAGAAACATCGGGTGGGGCATGAACCAATGCAGCACATGGTTAAACAAATCACAACTAGTCGAGAGGGTTTTGAGAAACTGGACCTATCGTCAAATAAAATTGAAAGAAGATGTTGAAGTCGCTAATCCAACCAAGTGATTTCCTTAATCGACACACCAAATGCCATGATCCAAAGAGGGCCAACGAATCGGGCAACACCTACCCTCACATGCCCTCCTTCGACATTGGATCGCACATCATCGATGTAGAAAGAGGCTGGAGAGACCTCATTTCAATCGGTCATTGCCGCTGCCACCACTTTGCTGATGCAACCAAGAATCAAAATCTAAGGGGGAAAAGAATGTACTAGAACTAAGAAAAGAATGAAAGGGATGGGTCTTCACTCCTCTTGCCGCCGCCGAGGCTGTCGAACAAAAGAGAGGAGGGGGCTTGGCCGCGGTGTAGAGGACACTTTGGATGGCGGCTAGGATGAGAGGGGAGTTAGGCCAGTTCCTGTTGGGATGTAATTGTAGATTAGTTTTTCTGCTTTGTGACTTTGACATTGACCCTATGCATGCACTAGACCTTTGAGATGTACTAGTGTGCTAGACCACTAAAAATATATATCTAAGAGTTCTAGAAACTCAAAAAATATCATAATATAGAGGTAATATATGACATACCATACTACAAAGTTTCAAGTCCATTCGATTTACAACTATGAATATTATCACATGCAAACCTGGAGTGTCGAGTTGGTACTATTCACAGTAAAAACTAACCCTTTTCATTTCTTGAGATTATATTGTATGAGTGTCACCTATTTTCACACAAATTCCAAGTCATTTTTCATTGTGTATACATTGTATAAATGGAGTTTCGTATTATTATGGAATAACAACAAATGTGGTGCGCACCCTGGGACCGAAAACATCCTACAGGGAGAACACTAAAGGGAACCGATACGACACATCGTCGCGTGCATGCATCTATGGCACATATGGTACAATTGTTTTATCATCTATAGCATTTCTTGCAAATTGGAGAATAATTGAATACAGACAAATAGTCAAGTGCAGTTGACCACAACAAAAAGGGGGGAGAGTGAAGTCGAGAAGGTGGGTCAATCCAACTCAATTATGCAAGGGAATATTGGAAAGCTAAAGGTGAAGTTGTGGAACATTAAAGGTAAACATTCCCACATGCTTTGTTTTAGAGAAGATATAAAATGTAATTAGTTCTCACTTGTGTAGCAAAGCATGATCCTGAATTCATTTTAGATATAGGTAAAGTTAAACTTTAAAGCATTGGTCACTACTGTCTGAGCTTTTTTGTAAACATACACTGAAATAATAAGTGTTTATAGAAGTTCTTACATTTTGGTTGGGGCTTATGAACATGTTACAATATGAGTTAGCAACCAAAGTTATTTTTTAGACTTCCTGATATCGAAAAGCAACATATTGTAATGAACTATGAATATTTATATTTTTACGACACACATACTCGATGAGTAGTCAAATGGGAAACCAATGTCCTAGATCCACAGGTGCAGCACAACACCCACTAATTTAAACACGAGCTCAAGACTTGAAATCCACTTGATGAAGGATGAGTGCATAATATGGTACATCAAGATTCAAAAGGACAGAGATAAAGGTGTATTCTGGTTGATGATAAAATGCGATTTGACGGGGCATTAAATAACAGGAGTGGATTGGAAGCTAGAATTTTAGGATTGGTTGAGGAACCATAGCTTTTTGCTACCAATTGTAGCATCACGGTATAAAGGAGCCCCATTTGCATGAAAAAGTGCAGCCCTTTTTCGTTGTTGCATATTGGTGCACTAAGTATCCAACCATCTTAGTCGAATCTCTTACACGGCTTCAGTTTTATCAATGATGCTTAGTGTGTTTTGTGTGGTTGCCACATGAACGTAATGGGCATGGACCATCTTTGCCTTGCAATTAGGATTGCACTAGCCATCACGTTTTTGAGAAATCTATTTAGTTTGTGCAGCGTCCTAAAATACTTTGTTGTCACATACTCCCTCCGTAAACAAATATAAGAGCGTTTAGATCTTTAAAATAGTGATCTACATGTTCTTATATTTCTTTACAGAGGGAGTACTTCTGAACCAGTGGGGCAACCCGCGCAATAGTGCGGCTAGATTTACTATGGTTTATTATATATAGTATACTTTCTAACAGTATGTCGCGTGGATGAACTTTTGCTAGTATAAATCTTTTTATTACTATTTTTATTTGTCAGAAAAAAATCTTTGTGTGATAACTAAAGTACTATGTGGCACGGAGGTTTGAGCTCCAAGTTGAGTCATGCAAGACAATAGACATTAATGCTTGCCTGTAGCATTTATTATATGACCTTCATTTAAGCCCTTGATTATTTATGTGCATTAATTTCTTGAGAACTTTTTTACTCAGAGGTAAACCTAAAATGTTGTGTTGACTTGGAAACCTTGTTTTCTCTTCATGGTTTCATGTACCTGTTTTTACCACCAATCCTAGGCAGTTGTTATTCACTTTGTCTGGTAAAATTAATTTCAATATAAATATATGCCCAAATATGCTCTTAGTAAAAACCATTATTTCAACTACCCATGTGCATGTTTTATTCTCCTCTAAACATGTCTCCCTTTGAAAGTTATGCTCAAGCATGTACTCCCTTTGATATCTCTACACTACTTGACAGGTTGTGCGAACTCGACCATGCTCGAACACAATATTTTCCATACTCTCTTGCCATACTCATGTCTTGTTTTGATAAATCAATCATCGCTACACTTCCTTTTATTTGCTATTCTCCTCGCTCTTTAGGCACCAGGCTATGATAATCCTCCTTGAGCGATGCTAGATCCCACGGTTACTGGTCACTATGGAACAACTTCATTTGTTGTCATGGGTCACACAAGTCTTCTTTGATCTTTTAATTTTTATTTGAAATGTTACATTAAACGTTAATCTTGATAATAAGTTCTCCGTCGCATCATAATTTTACCTAATTTTGTAAAGCCTGACTCGTATGGCTTGGGTTTAGTAGCTGACTATGAGGTCGGTCATTCTCTCTCACTCATATTGTGTCAACACGAATGATTTATGGTTTCCATATCAACACAGTTTTTTTTCTGCTGGGTCAATATGTTCACTCAGAACAATAACATGTTGTTGATCCACCTATATTCTTCCAAAACAATGGCATGCATGTCTGCTACGCGGTGCTTATACATGTATGTATTGTTCGATTGTTCCTATTCTAGCACTTATTTGCCACATTAAGCTGTTGTGAAACCTCTCTCGTCACTAATTCTTTTCTTCAGAGAGATTGACTGCTAATTAATTCTGCATGACTCAGCTCAACTTTCTCCTGCACCGATTTTTCTTTTGCGAGATTATTTTATTTTCTCACTAGTCTTATTAGGCACTTTCATACATGTCTTGTGCACTGTACTTATATGTATATATTTTTGTTATTCTCCATGGTGTGCCTCTTTTCGTGCTATAAGCCACTATGAACTGTGTATGACCTTCAGCAGTTCTTTTTTGGAAAGCAATACACCGTGCGACGTCGCGCTAGCTGGAGGAATCGTATATATGCCGGTTCCATCCATCAGAAGCATAAAGCGCCCGGTCGCACTCGCTTCATCGTTCCATTCAGGTGATGCGACGGTACGGTGTGTGCATCCATGCAAGCTAGTTTGACAGGCAAATGTCGAGTGCACTGTGCACACGTACATCGACCCATGCATTCTGAATATATACTAGCTTCCCCGCGTAACATCGGTCCCTCCCGCACTAGCTAGTTTGCCTTCTGAAAGCTCTCCTTGTCCCTTCCCCTTTGTCTCATATAATAAAAGCACAGGGTATGTAGTTCAAGGAGTGCAAATTAAGTTCTTGATGCAAAATACCCAAAAGCAATGAATTATAACCAAAAGCGAATATGATCGCCCGGTGTACAGTAGTTGTATTAGAAATGCAAGACATCATCAAGCTAGTAGGTCTAGCGACGTTGATCACCAGAAAGGTGGCTTTCGATTGGTCCATGTATTGATACAAATACAGACAGTTTTTTTAGGAGCAATGCTTCGGTAGACCCCCTCTCACAAAGCGTATAAAGGGCAATATAGACATTTCACAAATTATACGGTAGTCTGTCGTACATGTATTAATATACATTTTTGAGACACGTATCCGTAATAAATGCGAAAAATAAAAACACTTGCATCGGGTATCGAACTCACCACCTGGGGAAACGATGCTAACTAGACAGCCTAGTAACTGAGTACAGCTTAAAGGCAGCGCTAACGTTTAAAGTACTATTTAGAGCTGCAGATCCGACTTTTTTTCTTTTCCAATACTTTTGCAAAACAGTGCGAACAAAATTTCTTGAAAATGCCAACAATGTTTCAAATCATAAAAAAACAAATATTCTTTTCTTAAATATGAACAGTTTTCTAAAAAGTGAATTTAAAATTCGCACTTAACATTTTCCTAGTATACGATTTTTTTTCAAATACAAACTAAACTTTATTTAAAATATATGCTGAATATTTTTTAAATGCACGTAGAATAAAATTAGTAGACATGATGAACACTTTTTATACACAGTGAACATTTTCCTAATATACGGCGAATACTTTTCTTCAATACAGGGAGCTTAGGGAACCTTCTAAAAGGTTCCCAAAATCGGTTGCTCGTTCAAAGTGAGCAGACGCTTATCTTGTCGGTCGCTTCGCTTCAACAAAGCCATGACGGTTTGACACCCTCGGGCGGCAAATAGGGTTCGCCTTCGGGAAGTAGAGTCAAATAGAAGGTGCCGCGCATAGTACGCTGCCTCGACTGGCCCCGCCCATTATCGCACGCGAAAACAAGGAAAATACATTAAAAAGGAAATGACAATGCGCGGATCAAACCTTGTAACTCTCACTGCCGACCACTCGCCGCTAGGTACACAAACTGATAAGCTCAAATGTCTAACTACAAAAACGCAAACTACTAGAACTATCCTTTACCTGTTGGGGAACGTAGCATGCAATTTCAAAAAAATTCCTACGATCACGCAAGATCTATCTAGGAAATGCATAGCAACGAGAGGGGGAGAGTGTGTCCACGTACCCTCGTAGACCGAAAGTGGAAGCGTTAGGTTAACGCGGTTGATGTAGTCGAACGTCTTCACGATCCAACCGATCCAAGTACCGAACGTACGACACCTCCGTGTTCAACACACGTTCAGCTCGATGATGTCCCTCGAACTCTTGATCCAGCAGAGGGTCGAGGGAGAGTTTCGTCAGCACGACGGCGTGGTGACGGTGATGTGATCCGCGCAGGGCTTCGCCTAAGCACTACGACGCTATGACCGGAGGAGTAAACTGTGGAGGGGGCACCGCACACGGCTAAGAGAACAATTAATGTGCCTTTGGGTGCCCCCCGCCCCCGTATCTCTACTCCTAATGGAGCAGTTAGTAGTCTCGCTTTCAGGGTTTTTTTCGTCCCACCTCCCATGGTTTTTTTGGTACCTCCTCCCACCTTTGCTGGTTTTTTTCGTAGTTTTTTTTCGTCCCCTCCCCCCACTTCATCGGTTTATTTTCGCGTCACCCTCACACACAACGAAAGAAATCTGAACGGATCAGAACTTTCCATACTGGCGCAAGTTATTTAGTAATGTAGAATAAATCACGAACAATCTCTAAAGATCAAATCTAAATTAATTAACCTTACCTTAAATCACTCAATCATATTAATTAGAAAACAAATAATTGATTTTCAGAAAAATCGCTCAATCACATTAACCTTACCTTAACTCACGGATGGTAATCAATCTCCAAACAAAGGAAACAATACATCGAGGGAGCAGTAAATAAACACCCTTTCTTATGACATGTATACGATCTTCCCTTCCCTCTCCGTTGTCGAGCGTTCTTGATTCTCGAGGCCGAGGCTTTTGCTGCGTCACTGGGTCGCGACGGTGCCGGAGGACGGGGATGGCGAGGCCGGGTGCCGCGGCCGGTGAAGGGGGCGAAGAAGGGCGGCTTCCCTGGCCCTGGCCGTGGCCCTGGGAGTTGGTGCGTTGGAAGCGGCACTTGAAGGACCCGGCGTGGGTGGCCGACGCGTAGACGCACTTGGGAGCGGGCCCGTGGCCCACGCCGGACAGCGCCGACGCCGACCCAGGCCACCTCCTCCACGTATTCTTGGAGCTGTGGCTGGCCGATTTACATGAAATTAATTCCCTCAGTTGTGGTGGCAAATATAATACACATAATCCATATTGTTATGCACTAGTGTGTGTGTGTGTGTGTGTGAAATAGATGGATTATGGTCCCGTACCCAATAAGATGGATATGTTTGTGTGTTAGAGAGAGAGAGGGAGAGGGGGAGAGAGAGTGAGGAAGAGGGAGGGAGAGAGTGTTGTGTGAGGATTTGATGGTAAAAAAGGTCGCCAATGTCACTTGATATGTATGAGAATATTAATATTGAACTTTTAAAGTTAATGTGGCCCCGTTGCAACGCACGGGCGTTCTTCTAGTATAAAGGAGGGGAGGAGGAGGCCGGCGGCCAGGAGGGGCGCGCCATGGGGGGAGTCCTACTAGGACTCCAGTCCTAGTAGGATTCGCCCCCCCTTTTCCTTTCTCCACCGGCGGAAAAGGAAGGAGAGGGAGAGGGAATGGGGGGCGCCGCCTCCTCTCCCTAGTCCAATTCGGACTGCCATGGGGGGGGGCGGCCACCCCTTGCGGCCCTCCTCTCTCTCCACTAAGGCCCACAAAGGCCCAATATTTCCCCCGGGGGTACCGGTAACCCCTCGGTACTCCGGTAAAATACCCGAATCACTCGGAACCATTCCGATGTTCGCATATAACCTTCCAATATATCAATCTTTACCTCTCAACCATTTCGAGACTCCTCGTCATGTCCGTGATCTCATCCGGGACTCCGAACAAACTTCGTTCACCAAAACACACAACTCATAATACAAATTCATCGAACGTTAAGCGTGCGGACCCTACGGGTTCGAGAACTATGTAGACATGACCGAGACACATCTCCGGTCAATAACCAATAGCGGAACCTGGATGCTCATATTGGTTCCTACATATTCTATGAAGATAGTTATCGGTCAAACCGCATAAGAACATACGTCATTCCCTTTGTCATCGGTATGTTACGTGCCCGAGATTCGATCATCGGTATCATCATACCTAGTTCAATCTCGTTACCGGCAAGTCTCTTTACTCGTTCCGTAATGCATCATCCCGCAACTAACTCATTAGTCACATTGCTTGCAAGGCTTATAGTGATGTGCATTACCGAGAGGGCCCAGAGATACCTCTCCAATACTCTGAGTGACAAATCCTAATCTCGATCTATGCCAACCCAACAAATACCTTCGGAGACACCTGTAGAGCATCTTTATAATCACCCAGTTATATTGGACGTTTGATAGCACACAAGGTGTTCCTCCGGTATTCGAAAGTTGCATAATCTCATAGTCAGAGGAATATGTATAAGTCATGAAGAAAGCAATAGCAATAAAACTAAACGATCATTATGCTAAGCTAATGGATGGGTCTTGTCCATCACATCATTCTCTAATGATGTGATCCCGTTCATCAAATGACAACACATGTCTATGGTCAGGAAACATAACCATCTTTGATCAACGAGCTAGTCAAGTAGAAGCATACTAGTGACACTCTGTTTTGTCTATGTATTCACATATGTACTAAGTTTCCGGTTAATACAATTCTAGCATGAATAATAAACATTTATCATGATATAAGAAACAACTTTATTATTGCCTCTAGGGCATATTTCCTTCATTACCAACCAGCTTACCGTAGCAAAACAGACTTTTTCCACTATTTCTTTCTCTTTTTTGCCGATAGTTTTTGTTTCTTTTCCATTTTCATTTTTTTTCAAAATTTCAAAAAAAAAAGTTTGCCTTTTCAAAATTTGTTCATAAATTATAACATTCGCATTCTAAAAAATTATACAAACATTGAACAGACACAATTGTAAAAGAAGTACAAACATTGAAATACAAATATTCATAAAATACAAAGCTTCATCTCATAGCATGTTGTTTTTCGACATCCTTGAAATGACCCTATTTTTTTCCAGTGGCTTGTATGACCAAGTTATGGCACCATGCCAAGTTGATTTGCTTTTTGACAAATTTGTATTTTCTGGAGTTTTCTCGGTAAAAAATGGTCGATAAATGGCAGGACGTGTCGCAACTTGCATATGGTGTAGGAAATCATTCAAACCTGGCGTAAATGACTACCATGTGCACGCCTACTTACTTACGAAAGTTTGGGTCAGTCTTGATATTTCCAAAAATACCATGTTCGACGGAGACTGTCCGGTTAGGCCAGAAGAGTCCGTTTGGGAGTAGCCCATTTCTCAACATCTCTTAAATGGTCTCAGTTTTTTTCATGTCCTTGCATGATCAATTTAAGGCACCATGTCAAGTGGTTTGGGGTTTCAACAAGTTTTGCATTTTTTGGAACATGAATTGATAAAAATTTCATGTTTGTAGATTTTTTTAAGGATTTGAGAAAGTTCATCCATTTTGAAAAAAGTGCATCAATTTTGGCAAAACAAATTCATCTACTCTGAAAATATGCGTTTATTTTGAAAAAAACTTCATCAATTTTGAGAAAAAGGAACATCAATTTTGAAAAAAAAAATCATCTATTTTTAAAAAACGTTCATCAATACTTTTTATGAATTTTAAAAAAGGTATCGATTTAGGAAACGTTCATCAAGTTTGAAAAAATGTTTGCAAACTTTGTTAAAAGTCCATTCTTTCATAAAAACAAAATTGGAAAAAGTTTGCACATTGCAAGAGAAAAGGGAAAATAAAAAATGAACAAAAAAGAAAGGAAAATGAAAAATAAGAAACAGAGAAGGAAAATAAATCTGGGGCAAAACCGTTAAAAACGAGAAAAAAAAGAGCAAGAAAAAAGGAAGGAAGAAAGAAAGAAGTAAAGAAGAAAATTGGAAAAAGAAAAGCGGATTGAAGAAAAGAATAAGAAAGACACCTGCAACCACGTGAAGTGATGGTGGCAAGTTGGTTATTGCGTCGCATTTTGAACCAGAAGTTCGTGTCTTGAATCTTGGCACACTCATATTTTTTGCGATTTAAAGAGATGGTTGGGACGGCCCAGTGCGCAATTGTACGGTCTATACGTACATCGAATTGATATTCTAAAAAGAAAAACATACACAACAAAATATAACAATCATGTCCTTTATTATGAAGAGGTATGGGCTAATCTGAGCCGTTCTTGTGTTTAGGGGGTCTACCGAAGCAGAAGTGTTTTTTAATGAATACAGACGGTTTTTACCAGAATTAAGTTACAGGGTCAGGTGTCAAGGTACGTTTGTAAACCAGTCTGTAATTCCTCATTACTCCTAGTTGTACAGATCGATGGAATGCCCGTGACTTCACTATGGGTATGCATGTATGAGATAATTATATACGAGGCTACTAGAGCCATGTAGTTAATTTGCTTAATCAGTCGGACTCCGTGATGATGACGACGATCAAGTATGATGAATCATCAAACTATTAAACAAGGCAGTTCGAAGCTTCGAAGGTCACGGTGAAGTCAATTTGCTCGTACTAGCTGGAGTACTTGTAGCTTTCATCAAGACGGATTGATAGAGCTGTGACGAGTGCTGCGAGCTGTATATACATCCAGATTATGATGCGATGAAGACAGTACAATAAGTTATCATATCCCTCAAGGTGATCAGATCAGCATGCATGCATCAACTATTCAACTGTCATTCTTCCATGGAACCGTAGATTTCCTTATCGTTTACTTCCTTCAGTTTTGGTTAGCTTTAGTCTCGCAAAGTAATTAAAGAACGCGAGTGAAGCTTGCACACTGCCAATACGATTCCTGTAACAGGAGAGCTCTAGCATGGTGTTTAGTTAGTCATCTTGCCCTCATCAGTTGTTTATCGAAAAAGGCTTTCGCCCCGCTTTATATATAAAGCAAAGACCCACCACGACCCAATACAAACACACGCCACCACAACACATGCACGCATCCAAGGCCGCATACATAGGCGCTGAGCGCAACAACACCACTCCTAGCACTACCACCGCGAAGAGATGAAGCCGCATACGACGAACCGTGCGCTCCAAGGCGGCGCCTTCAGGAAGGATACGACACCGGAGCGCCGCCGCCGCCCGATCCAAGGACCAGAGTTTTCCCTGGAGCCGCACGACGGGCAATGAGAGCCGCGACGACGCCTTCAAGAAGAGAACGAGCTCGCCGCCGCCGGTCCGTCCAAAGATAGAACAGGTTTTCACCCCGGCCAACACTCACCGCCACCGAACGCCACATCCCGGCTACCACGCCGCCCACAAGGCCATGGCCACCGGGCAGCACCAAGCGACGGGCTTTGCCCATGAGCACCACGCTACCACCTCCAGGGCCACCGCCCTGACATCCAAGACCTCGACACCGTCTCGCCCGATACCCGCCGCCACCCCCACCAAAGAGACGAGTGGAAAGGTCCCACCTTACACACCCCTGGGCGACCCCCAGCGCCGATACCCAAAAGGCCAGCCAGCAGTGGCTTCCATCGACCCGTCCGGCAGCACCGGGCGCGAGACGAGCTAGGTCCTGCGGCACCGTGAGCGAGACGAGGTCAGTCCTGCTGCACCGTGCGCGAGACGAGCTTGGTCCTACTACACCGTGCGCGAGACGAGCTCAGTCCTGCCGACCGGACGCGAGACGAGTGATGGACCGCAGCTGGGAGAAGCCAGCCCTTCGACGAAAGTAGCTCCCGGATGACAAGGAGAGGGATCGAAGGCCGAAACAAGCCGCCTACGGACGAGCCGACGCCGAAACATGCCAGCCGCCGCCGCACCCGACCTGCCAAGCTGCCGTGGAGCCATCCACAGCCGGAGAAGAAGCCACACCGCAACACTACCCAACCCGCGCCGCCCGCCAAGCTCCAAGCGTTGGAGCCGCCGGACACGCAACTCCTGCTTCCGGCAAGCCACCCGCAGCTACCCGAACACGCCGGACCGAGCCACCACAAGCCAGCACGCCGGAGCTACCACCACGTTGGAGCCTACACCCCACCGGAGCGAAGCAGAGGCGGCCAACCCACGCCGCCCACGACCCTCGTCGCGAGGTGCGGCAGCGGACAGAGCTGGCCGAGGCCATCCGCCACCACCGGGACCCCCGCACGCGCCACCATCCAGCCCGCCGTCCGACGCACGTCCCCCCGCCGCCACGGCCCGCGCCGCCCACGCCCACGAGCAGCCGGCCGGAGGGAACCCCGATCCAGATCTGGATTGAGAAGTCCAGCCCCACCGCCCCGCGCCGACACGCCCCACCTGATCCGCGCAGCCACCGCAGCCAGCACGCGCCAACGCCGCCCGCCCCGCCGACCACCGCGTCCCGCGCCGCGCGCCGCCAAGCCAGGGGAAGAGAGCCCCGCCGCCGCCGACGCGGACCAGGCTTTGCCCGGCCGCGCCCTCCGGCGGCGGCGAGGGGAAGGGGAGGCAGGAGGAGGGCTAGGGGCGGCGGCGCCTAGGGCTTCGCCCTGCCGCTCGCAGGAGCGGTCGGGACGAAGCGGGGGATGTGATCCGTTGCTTCCCAAAAGTTGTTTCGGAGAGTATATAACTAGAGGTTTCGGAGATGAGCCTATGTCATTATTGTGTATATAACTAGCTAGAAGTCTATAACGACATGTTGGTGTGGGGGTATAACCACTTAAGAGTATTGATTATAAGAGTGCAAGGAAAAGCAAATATTGATGTGGCACTAAAAAATACAACAACAAGTTGAAGTTATTCTAGATACTAATACAGGTAGTATCTGGCCAAAACTATAATAAAGTAGATAATGTACAATATCCTTCCAACTGTAGGCTTCTAGAATTCTTGGGGAAACCATAGTTCTGTAGATGGGTTTAAATACAAAAGCTGATGTATTATCAACATAACTAATTTGCAGCTCTATATTTTAAGGGAAATGTAAGGGCATCTCCAACAGCAACTCGCAAATTCCCTCTCGCATCTGTCCGCGGATAGGGGGACCAGTCCACGAACATGGATGCGGGAGGCCGCCAGTCAACCGTAGCCGCATACATTTCACACTTTTTTCAACAAACTGGATAAAATTCATGTAAACAAGGGAGGATTTCATATAAACACGTCTGGATTTCATATAAACATAACATATTTCATTACATTTAGATCAAAGCGGTGCTAGTATGGCTCTAGAGGTATAATTAATACCTAATCTAAATGGTCACCGGCGCCTGTTCCCCGTGTCCGATCATTAGCCCCGAGAACAGCAGCTTCACTGTCTCCACTTCCGCCTCGGCGCTCTTCAGCTCCGCCTCCGGAGGCCCGGGAAGTGAAGCTGTCCGCCTCCACATTGCCTCCAAGCGACTAATCGGCCGAAGATAGTGAGCCCACCAAGCTTGGCGTCGATGGGAGGGGAGGAGCGGTGGCCTTCCTGGGACACGAGCGGCGGCGACCTACAATGCACTACTCTTCCTCGCTGCCGGCTGCGCCAGCGGACGTGTTGGCTTTGTGGTCGCCGTGGCGGGGCGTGGACTCGTCGATGTCCTCCTCGTCGCCGGTCTCGCCGAACACAGCCTTGCCTGCATCGTCGCCCTCCTTGTAGGCAGCCGCCACCTCCGCCGAGGCGGATCTCGCAGGCGGAGCGGTAGGACTCGAGCAACGCCTGCTGCTCCGCCAGGTCCATGTCCGGCGCGACAGCCCTACCGGCGGTGAGCTGCCCCTCCGCCTGCACATGCTCTTGCAGGAGGTGGTGGTTGTAGGCAGCGGCGGCCTGCGCCTCCCGGAACTGCTCCTCCCGCACCATGTCAATGTAATGGGCACGGGCCTCGTCGATGGTCAAGGTGAATGCACCGGCGAGGTTGGCGTAGAGGAGGAGGGTGGCGTCGGTTCGTCAGTGCCGGCGTCCTCCGGCTGCTTGCCGGCCAGCCAACCGGCAGCAATGGCAGCCAGCTCCTTCTGGTCTGACATCAGCCTGTCCAAGAGAGCTTTGGTGGGGGGGAGTGGTGCGGAGAGGGATCGGAGGTGGATGGCTGTGGCTATGGCCGGGGCACCAGCTTTTATAGCAATGGTGGGAGGCAGAGGGATGGGCGGGTGGCAGCGGAGGAGACGCCTCGGCATCCGCGTGCCATCAATGTGGGCGGTAGACGGACGGACGGGTGGCCATCGTGTCATTTGAACGCGCGGCAATCGCCTACGCCGGGAAGCGGTGAGGGCAGCACTATCTCGGTCGGCGCGCCGCTTCAATGCCGACACCAGTGAGCGGTTGCGTCTGCTCTGGCCGGGCATGTATGCGGGTGTTGACACTCTGGAGCGGCGCTGACCGAAAACGAGCGGGAGGGGGTGGTGTTTTTGGTGGGCCAGGGCGGCCAGAACAATGCTTGGGATCAGTGCAGACTCCTGCAACCCCCCCCCCCACGTTTGTGTCTGGTTTGCGGGAGAAATCACGTACGGACCGCCCCGCGGACCAATACAGACCGCGTTGGATGGCTTCCGTTGTCCGAACAGCGTGGTCTGGACGGATGCGGGAGGTTTGAGGGTCGGCCTTGGAAATTCCCTAACACTCTTTCTCCTTTAGCTCCATTTGTTTATGAATGCAGCCCGTGTGCTCTGATGGTGTATCATCTCCCTCTCTCATCCGCTAGAGATGTCCTAGGCAGTGGTAGGGGGTGTCTCCCCCCTGCACCCTAGCTCGAAATAGTTGCGCCCCTCCGATGGGCGTGCTCCTCCCATTGGGCCATTGGGTGGCCGGCCAGGTTGAGGTGGTGGCTGGTAGGAGGGCTTGTGACCGCCTTTCCCCGCTAGTCCTGGGAGCCTGCGCTTACACAGATCCATCACATGGTGGGGTCACCGACCCGGGAAGCCGGTCGCGGCCAGAAGTGTTGTGGCCGTTGCCTTCCGCTAGTGGATGGATCCCCATCGTAGGGATTGCTCTTACTTGGCTGGCAGGTTGTGGGTCACCTGCTGGTTTGTTGTTGGCAAGATTTGGTCGAGGCCATGGCTGGTGCCAGACTGGGTTGGATGGTTGAAGGTATCATGGAGTGGCTCCCTTGGGTGGACGCTGGGAATGAGGTCAAGCAGCGGTGCAGGGACTTGGGTTTGGATGTCAGGGTGCTGGACCTAGAAGGAGGGTTGCACGGTTTGCACTCCAGCTAGTAGTGTAGCGATAGTTACCCCCTCTCGGTGAGGTGGGATCCATATCCTAGGCACGTCAGTGATACGTCTCCAACGTATCTATAATTTTTGATTGTTCCATGCTGTTTTATTATCAATCTTGGATGTTTAATAATCATTTTATATCATTTTTTGGTACTAACCTATTGACATAGTGCCAAGTGCCAGTTGCTGTTTTTTCCATGTTTTTTACATTGCAGGAAATCAATATCAAACAAAGTCAAAATGCTACGAAACTCCACGATGATTTTTTATGGGTCAGAAGAAAGGCAATGGGCCCTGGTTGCACCTGGGGGGTGCCCCGAGGGGGGCACAACCCACCAGGGCGCGCCAGGAGGCCCAGGCACGCCCTGGTGGGTTGTGCCCACCTCGGGTGCCCCCCGGACCGTCTCTTTGCTCTATAAATACCCCAAAAATACCAGAACCCAAGGGGAGTCGACGAAATATTCATCCAACCGCCGCAGAGTCCAGAACCACCAGATCCAATCTAGACACCATCACGAAGGGGTTCACCACTTCGATTGGTGCCTCTCCGATGATGCGTGAGTTGTTCTTTGAAGACCTTCGGGTCCGTAGTTAGTAGCTAGATGGCTTCCTCTCTCTCTCTCTCTTCTGATTCTCAATACAATGGTCTCTTGGAGATCCATATGATGTAACTCTTTTTGCGGTGTGTTTGTTGGGATCTGATGAACTTCGAGTTTATGATCAGTTATATCTTTTTATATCCATGAAATTTATTTGAGTTTCTTTGATCTCTTATATGCATATTCTCTTATAGCCTCATATTTCCTCTCCGATATTTGGGTTTTGTTTAGCCAACTTGATCTATTTATCTTGCAATGGGAAGAGGTGCCTGGTAGTGGGTTCGATCTTACGGTGCTTGATCCCAGTGACAGAAGGGGAACCGACACATATGTATCATTGCTGATAAAAAGATGAGATCTATATCTACCGCCATATAGATAAACGGATCTTGTCTACATCATGTCATCGTTCTTATTGCATTACTCCGTTTTTTCATGAACTTAATACACTAGATGCATGCTGGATAGCGGTCGATGTGTGGAGTAATAGTAGTAGATGCAGGCAGGAGTCGGTCTAGTAATCTTGGACGTGATGCCTATGTAATGATCATTACCTGGATATCGTCATGATTATTTGAAGTTCTATCAATTGCCCAACAGTAATTTGTTTACCCATCGTTTGCTATTTTTCTCGAGAGAAGCCACTAGTGAAACCTACGGCCCCCGGGTCTTCTTTCTCATATATTTGCCTTGCGATCTACTTTTCCTTTGCATTTTTATTCAGGTCTATTAAACCAAAAAAAATACAAAAATACCTTGCTGCATTTTATTTCCATTTATTTTATTTGGCATTCGATCTATCAATCTACTACAATTTATCTCACGTCCGTTTGCCAATTTCTGGCACCGTTACCCGAAAGGGATTGACAACCCCTTTAGCACGTCGGGTTGCGAGGTGTTGTTATTTGTGTGCAGGTGCTGTTTACGTTGTGTTGCTTGGTTCTCCTACTGGTTTGATACCTTGGTTTCATAACGGAGGGAAATACTCTACCATCGCTGTGCTATGTCATCCCTCCCTCTCCGGGGAAATACCAACGTAGTTCCAGCTACCATCAAGGAGAATTTCTAGCGCCGTTGCCGGGGAGGTTCTTCAACATAACCAGGTTCCTAATCACAAATCTCATCTCCTCGAAATTTACATTAATTTCCTTTTGCCTCTTGTTTTTCTCTCCCCCACTGCACAAAAATTTGCCGCTTTATTCGTCTCTCTTTTTGGCCGATCTCTTGTCTCTAGTCCCAATGGCTAGCGTCCCTACTCCTCCTTTGTCACCAGATTTTGAAGTCCTTTACTTCAAGCAAAGACAAGGAGAAAAATTGGAAGATGCCTGGTATAGGCTTATGGAATCATATCGTGTTTCCAATCTAAAGGGGGGTGCTAAGGTTTTGCTTCGTAATTTTTACATAGGATTAGCTTAGCATCATAGACAACTTCTTGATTTTGCTGCTAAAGGAAATTTTATTGAGCTTGATGCAAACGCTGCGTATGAAATTTTGGAAGGAATTTTGGGAATTCCTCCTCAAAAGAAGGGGTTTTCCTTTACCCCTAAGGGAGTTCAAATGTTGGACAAACTTGGTGATTTGCATAAACATATGGTTGAAATATAGAAATATAATGAACCCCTCAAGCACCTCAATGGTAGTATCAATCGCATGAATACCTTGATTACTCTTTGCAACAAGCGATTGAATATTTTGGATCTTAAGATGGTTTCTTTTCCGGAGAATTTAGGGAAGCGTAAAGAGCCTCCCGGGTTTGAGAAAACCCTTGCAAAAGTTGCCAAAACTCCGGAAGACAAAACTTAGATCCTTGCCTTATGCCTAGCTAAGGGCGTAAAACTATAGCGCTTTTTTGGAGGCAACCTAATGAATAAAATTTATTTTTTGCTTTTTGCTTTCTGTTCTTGAGTGTTTACACAATTATTCTACTGGTATGATTGTGCTTTTTATGTTTTAATTAGTGTTTGTGCCAAGTAAAGCCTATAGGATATTCTTGGGTGATAGTTGTTTGATCTTGCTGAAAAAGACAGAAACTTTGCGCTCACGAAAATAATTTTCATAAATCACAGAAAAGAGCTTTTGTCATGATTCTTTTTAAATAAGATTAATATACAAATTACCCAGGTCTTCCTATTTTGGTAGAATTTTTGGAGTTACATAAGTATTCGCCAAAGTCAGATTACTACAGACTGTTCTGTTTTGACAGATTCTGTTTTCTTTGTGTTGTGTGCTTATTTTGATGGCTCTATGGTTTTCTTTGATGAGTTTTTGCATAGAAAAGTTGAAATACAGTAGATATAACTCAAAAACAAAATATGAATTGGTTTAGCACAGCACTTATAGTAGTGGTTTGCTTTCTTATACTAACGGATCTCACGAAAGTTTTGTTGAGTTTTGTGTGATTGAAGTTTTCAAGTTTTGGGTTATCTTACGATGGATGAAGGAAGGATGTAAGAGCCTAAGCTTGGGGATGCCCCCGAGTGGCATTCCCCGCTTTCTTCCAACAACTATCGGTATTTTACTCGAGACTATATTTTTATTCGTCACATGATATGTGTTTTGCTTGGAGCGTCTTGTATGATATGTGTCTTTGCTTGCTTTATTTTGTGTTTTAAGTCATCAATCCTTGCTGGACACACCTATTTGAGAGAGCCAAAATTATATCATGACTTGTTAGAATTACTCTCTGTGCTTCACTTAAATCTTTTATGAGCTAGGACTTGCTCTAGTGCTTCACTTATCTTTTTGAGCACGGTGTGCTTTGTTATTTTTGAAGAAATGCTCTCTTGCTTCACTTAGATTTATTTGAGAGTTATTAAAATTTTGAAGAAATTCTCTCTTGCTTCACTTAAATTATTTTGAGAGAAAGAAAATTTGTTATGCTCATGATCTTCACTTATATTTGTTTGAGCTTATGAAAAGCAACACATAAAAGTTAGTCCCAAAGTGATAGATATCCAAGAAGGATAAAGTAAAAAATGTCATGAAGATCATTGGACAAAATAAACTTGATTCTTAGTAATAGTTTTGAGATATGATAATGTGATATGTGAGTTATGTTGATGAGTAATTGTGCTCTAGTAAGAATATTGATGTTAAGGTTTGTGATTCCCTATGCATGCACGAAAGTCAATAATCATGCAATGAAAATTATATCCTACTTGTGGTGCATTATTCGGTGTTACTTATGCTTAATGCTTGCTTCACGAAATTAGTCGTTTCTTGGTTGGTCGCTTCTCAATCTTTTTGCTAGCCTTCATTTTGCACTAAGTATGACCTCTACTTGTGCATCCAAAATCCTTTAAACCAGTTTGCCACATGAGTCCACTATATCTACCTATATGCGGTATTCTTTTGCTGTTCTAAGCAAATTTGCATGTGCCATCTCTAATTTTCAAAATAGACTTCTCTTTTGTGTACTTTGTCTCGCTCGCGGAACGATAACGGATGGCTATATTTTCCATGCTGGATGTGTTATTCTCATGATGAGTGTTTATTCACTTGTCATTGCACGAGAGTAAGGCAAAGGTTTTAGGGATTCCCAGTCCCGAAATGCAAAAATGAATTTACTTTATGTTGTCAAATAATAAATTCCTTGGAAAGTGTTGGTATGGAAGGCACCCATGGATACGGCTAGCCATGGAAAGTGAAAGTATGGTGGAAAAAGGAATAAACTTTATTTTCTGTTTGGGAACCGCCTATGGCATATCTAGCATGGAAAGTGTTCGTAGCTCTGCATCGTTTTCGTTGGTGGGATGGATACACCTCCCAAAATATTTTTATCTCTAATTTTTTGCTTTGAGCTCTGGCACCTCTACAAATCCCTACTTCCCTCTGCGAAGGGCCTTTCTTTTACTTTATGCAATTTTTATTTTTGAGTCTCCATCTTCTCTTACAAAAGCACGAACTAAGAGGCAATATGATCGTACTTAAGTATTGGGTGTTGCTAATATTCGAGTGTGTTTCATGAATGGATCAATGTTTGAGCATGATGGGCTAGGGATAACTTGTTTTAGCATTGATATTTTGAAAGACATGGTTGCTTGTTGATATGCTTGAGTATCTAAATTATTATGTCAAAACTAGACTATTGCTTTGAATCACATAAAATTCCAATTGTCCATGCTATAAAGAAAAGAATATGATATGACATGATGAACAACACTCCACATCAAAAATTCTGTTTTTTATCACTTACCTACTCGAGGACGAGTAGGAGTTAAGCTTGGGGATGCTGATACGACTCCAATGTATCTATAGTTTTTTCATTGTTCCATGTTGTTTTATTATCAATCTTGGATGTTTTATAATCATTTTATAGTAATTTTATATCATTTTTTGATACTAACCTATTGACATAGTGCCAAGTGCCAGTTGCTGTTTTTCCATGTTTTTTACATCGCAGGAAATCAATATCAAACGAAGTCCAAATGCCACAAAACTCCACGATGATTTTTTTGTTGGGGAACGTAGTAATAATTCAAAAAAATTCTACGTGTCACCAAGATCAATCTAGGAGATGCTATCAACGAGAGAGAGGGAGTGCATCTTCATACCCTTGAAGATCGCTAAGTGGAAGCGTTACAAGAACGCGGTTGATGGAGTCGTTCTCGCGGCGATTCAAATCGCGGAAGATCCGATAAAGGGTCGAACGGATGGCGCCTCTGCGTTCAACACACGTACAGCCCGGGGACGTCTCCTCCTTCTTGATCCATCAAGGGGAGAGGAGAAGTTGATGGAGAACTCTGGCAGCACGACGGCGTGGTGGTGGAGCTTGTGGTTCTCCTGCAGGGCTTCGCCAAGCACTACGGAGGAGGAGGAGGTGTTGGAGGAGGGAGGGGCTGCACCAAGGGAAGGGGTGCGGCTGCCCTCTCTCTCCCTCACTATATATAAGGGGGAAGGGGGAAGGAGGAGACGCCCTAGGGTTTCCCTAGGGGAGGGGCGGCGGCCACAGGGGAAACCCTAGATGGGTTTGGGAGGCCCCACCCCTAGGAAACTTGCCCCCAAGCCGGGAGGGGTGGCTGCCCTAGGGGAGGCGCCCCCACCTCTCCAGATTACGTGAGATGGGGTGGGAGGGGCGCACAGCCCCTTAGTGGGCTGGTGTGCCCCCTCCCCTTGGCCCATAAGGCCCCCCAACGCTTGCCGGGGCCTCCGAAACTCCTTTCGGTCACGCTGGTCGGCACCCGGTACTCCCAGAACAATTCCGGACTCCAATACCCTTCGTCCAATATATCGATCTTCACCTCTGGACCATTCCGGAGTTCCTCGTCACGTCCGGGATCTCATCCGGGACTCCAAACAACCTTTGGTAACCACATACTATTCCCATTACAACTCTAGTGTCACTGAACCTTAAGTGTGTAGACCCTACGGGTTCGGGAACCATGCAGACATGACCGAGACACCTCTCCGGTCAATAACCATGATGTCGGGGATTCAATCAATCCCGTATAGAATTCCCTTTGTCCATCGGTATGTTACTTGCCCGAGATTCGATCGTCGGTATCCCCATACCTTGTTCAATCTCGTTACCGGCAAGTATCTTTACTCGTTCCGTAACGCATGATCCCGTGGCTAACTCCTTAGTCAGATTGAGCTCATTATGATGATGCATTGCCGAGTGGGCCCAAATATACCTCTCCGTCATACGGAGCGACAAATCCCAGTCTCGATTCGTGCCAACCCAACAGGCACTTTAGAGATACCTCTAGTGCACCTTTATAGCCACCCAGTTACGTTGTGACATTTGATACACCCAAAGCACTCCTACGGTATCTGGGAGTTGCACAATCTCATGGTCTAAGGAAATGATACTTGACATTAGAAAAGCTTTAGCAAACGAACTACACTATCTTTTGCTATGCTTGGGATTGGGTCTTGTCCATCACATCATTCTCCTAATGATGTGATCCCATTATCAACGACATCCAATGTCCATGGTCAGGAAACCACAACCATCTATTGATCAACGAGCTAGTCAACTAGAGGCTCACTAGGGACATTTTGTGGTCTATGTATTCACACATGTATTACGGTTTCCGGTTAATACAATTATAGCTTGAACAATAGACAATTATCATGAACAAGGAAATATAATAATAACTATTTTATTATTGCCTCTAGGGCATATTTCCAACAGTCTCCCACTTGCACTAGAGTCAATAATCTAGTTCACATCGCCATGTGATTAACACTCATAGTT
The DNA here is from genome assembly GCF_002575655.3 of Aegilops tauschii subsp. strangulata. Taxonomy (NCBI): domain Eukaryota; kingdom Viridiplantae; phylum Streptophyta; class Magnoliopsida; order Poales; family Poaceae; genus Aegilops; species Aegilops tauschii. The sequence continues at coordinate 375,223,749 of NC_053037.3, forward strand.
CACATCGCCATGTGACTAATACCCAAGAGTTTACTAGAGTCAATAATCAAGTTCACATCACCATGTGATTAACACTCAATGAGTTCTGAGGTTTGATCATGTTATACCTGTGAGAGAGGTTTTAGTCAACGGGTCTGCAAAATTCAGATCTGTATGTACTTTGCAAATCTCTATGTTATATCGTAGATGCTGCTTCCACGCTTCACTTGGAGCTATTCCAAATGGTTGCTCTACTATACGTATCCGGTTTTGCTACTTAGAGTCATCCGGATAGGTGTTAAAGCTTGCATCGACGTAACCCTTTACGCCGAACTCTTTATCACCTCCATAACCGAGAAACATTTCCTTATTCCTCTAAGGACAATTGTGACCGCTGTCCAATGATCCATTTTTGGATCACTCTCGTACCCCCTTGCCAAACACGTGGTAAGGCATATATCAGCTGCGGTACACAGCATGGCATATCGTATAGAGCCTATGGCTAAGGCATAGGGGACGACCTTCGTCCTTTCTCTTTCTTCTGCCGTGGTTGAGCTTTAAGTCTTAACTTCACACCTTACAACTCAGGAAAGAACTCCTTCTTTGACTGATCCATCTTGAACTCCTTCAAGATCATGTCAAGGTATGTGCTCTGTGAAAGTCTTATCAGGCGTCTTGATCTATCTGTATAGATCTTGATACCCAACGTGTAAGCAGTTTTACATAGGTCTTCCTTTGAAAAACTCCATTCAAACAACCCTTTATGCTTTCCAGAAATTCTACATCATTTCTGATCAACAATATTTCATCCACATATACTTATCAAAATGTTGTAGTGCTCCCACTCACTTTCTTGCAAATACAAGTTTCTTGCAAACTTTGTATAAACCCAAATGCTTTGATCACCTCATCAAAGCATATGTTCCAACTCCGAGATGCTTGCTCTAGTCCATAGAAGGATCGCTAGAGTTTGCATACCTTTTAGCATCCTTAGGATCGACAAAACATTCTGGTTGTATCACATACAGCCTTTCCTCACGGAAACCGTCAAGGAAACTTTGTTCTGACATCCATCTGCCAGATTTCGTAAATGAAAATGCAGCAACTGCTAACATAATTCTAACAGACTTTAGCATCGCTATGATTGAGAAAGTCTCATCATAGTCAACTCCTTGAACTTGTCGGAAACTTCTTTGAGACAAGTCGAGCTTCAAAAATGGTGACATTACCATCAGCGTATGTCTTCTTCCTAAAGATCCATTTATTCTCAATGGCTTGCCGATCATCGGGCAAGTCCACCAAAGGCCATACTTTGTTCTCATACATGGATCCTATCTCGGATTTCATGACTCCTAGCCATTTGTTGGATTCCGGTCCCCACCATCGCTTCTCCATAGCTCGTAGGTTCACCGTTGTCCAACAGCATGACCTTTAAGACAGGGTTACCACTCAGAAGTTGTACACACCCTTGTCGACCCACGAGGTTCGATAGTAACTTGATCTGAAGCTCCATGATCATCATCTTTAGCTTTCTCTTCAACTGACATAGGTGCCACAGAAACATCTTTCTGTGCTGCGCTACTCTCTGGTTGAAGTAAAGGTTCAACAACCTCATCAAGTTCTATCTTCCTCCCACTCAATTCTTTCGAGAGAAACTCTTTCTCGAGAAAGGACCCGTTCTTAGCGAGAAACACTTTGCCTTCAGATATGAGATAGAAGGTATACCCAATCGACTTCTTTGGGTATTCTATGAAGACACAGTTGTCCGCTTTGGGTTCGAGCTTTTCTGGCCGAAGCCTATCGACATAAGCATCGTAGCCCCAAACCTTAAGAAACAACAACTTAGGTTTCTTGCCAAACCATAGTTCATACGGTGTCGTCTCCACGGACTTAGATGGTGCCCTATTTAAAGTGAATGTAATTGTCTCTAATGCATAACCCCAAAATGATAGCGGTAGATCGGTAAGAGACATCATAGATCGCACCATATCCAATAGGGTGCGATTACGACGTTCGGACACACCATTATGCTATGGTGTTCCAGGTGGCATCAACTGTGAAACGATTCCACCTTGTCTTAAGTGATTGCCAAACTCATAACTCAGATACTCTCCCCTTGATCATATCGTAGGAACTTGATTTTCTTGTTACGATGATTCTCAACTTCACTCTGAAATTGCTTGAACTTTTCAAACGTTTCAGACTTATGCTTCATTAAGTAAACATGACTATGTACTCAATTCATCGGTGAAGGCCAAAAAATAACGATATCCACCGCAGGCGTCAACACTCATCGTACTGCACACATCAGCATGTATGATTTTCAACAAGTCACTTGCCCGTTCCATTGTTCAAAGACCGGGGTTTTAGTCATCTTGCCTACGAGGCATGGTTCGCATGTGTCAAGTGACTTCAAAAGTACATCCTCATGGAGGTTCTTCATGCACTTTACACCAATATGACCTAAGCGGCAGTGCCACAAGAAAGTGGTACTATCATTATCAACTCTAAATCTTTTGGCATTAATGTTATAAACATGTGTATCACTACGACCGAGATTCGATAAACCATTCATATTGGGTGCATGACCATAGAAGGTGTTATTCATGTAAACAGAATAACCATTATTCTCTGACTTAAATGAATAACCGTATTGCAATAAATATGATCTAATCATGTTCATGCTCAACGCAGACCAATGCAAACAACATTTATCTGGGTTCAACACTAATCCCGAAGGTAGAGGGAGCGTGCGATGGTGATCATATCATCCTTCGAAACAATTCCAACACACATCGTCACCTCGCCCTTAGCTAGTCTCCGTTTATTCCGTAGCTTTTGTTTCGAGTTACCAATATTAGCAACTGAACCGGAATCTAATACCCATGTGCTGCTAGGAGTACTAGTAAGGTACACATCAATAACACATATATCAAATATACTTTTGTTGAGGTTGCCAGCCTTCTTATCTACCAAGTATTTGAGGAAGTTCCGCTACCAGTGACCGTTCCCCTAATAGAAGCACTTCATCTCGGATTTGGGTTCTTGGGTTTCTTCACTGGAGCAGCAACTGGCTTGCCATTCATGAAGTTTCCCTTCTTTCCCTTGCCCTTCTTTGAAACCAGTGGTCTTGTTAACCATCAACACTTGATGCTCCTTCTTGATTTCTACCTTTACGGCCTTAAGCATGACGAACAGCTCCGGGATCTTCTTCCCTTGCATGTTATAGTTCATCACAGAACTCTAGCAGCTTGGTGATAGTGACTGGAGAACTTTTGCTAATCACTCTCTTATCTGGAAGATTAACTCCCACTTGATTCAAGCGATTGAAGTACCCAGACATTCTGAGCACATGCTCACTGGCTGAGCTATTCTCCTCCATCTTGTAGGCAAAGATCTTGTCAGAGGTCTCAAACCTTTCAACACGGGCATGAGCCTAAAATATCAATTTCATCTCTTGGAACATCTCATATGTTCCATGGCATTCAAAACGCCTTTGGAGCCCCGATTCTAAGTTGTAAAGCATGGCAGACTAAACTATAAAGTAGTCATCAGAACGTGTCTGCCAGATGTTCACAACATCCACAGACAATGCTAGAGGGGTTGGCACACCGAGCGGTGCATCAAGGACAGAAGCCTTCTGTGTAGCAGTGAGGACAATCCTCAGACTATGGCCCTAGTCCGCACAATTTCTCACAATATCTTTCAACTTAGTCTTTCTCTAGGAACATATTAAAACAAGGAGCTGAAACGCGAGCTATTGATCTACAACATAATTTGCAAAGACAATTTAGACTATGTTCATGATAATTAAGTTCATCTAATCGAATTATTTAATGAACTCCCACTCAGATAAACATCCCTCTAGTCATCTAAGCGATACATGATCCGAATCAACTAGGCCGTGTCCGATCATCACGTGAGACCGACTAGTCATCAATGGTGAACATGTCCATGTTGATCGCATCTACTATACGACCCATGTTCGACCTTTCAGTATCTTGTGTTCCGAGGCCATGTCTGTACATGCTAGGCTCGTCAAGTCAACCTAAGTGTTTCGCATGTGTAAATCTGGCTTACACCCGTTGTATGCGAATGTTAGAATCTATCACACCCGATCATCACATGGTGCTTCAAAACAACGAACCTTCGCAACGGTGCACAGTTAGGGGGAACACATTTCTTGAAATTTTAGTGAGGGATCATCTTATTTATGCTACCGTCGTTCTAAGCAAATCATAAAGTAACATGATATGGCCAATATCATCTTGCGCCTTTGATCTCCATCTACGAGGCGCGGCATGATCACCTTCGTCACCGGCATGACACCATGATCTCCATCATCGTGTCTTCATGAAGTTGTCTCGCCAACTATTACTTCTACTACTATGGCTAATGGTTAGCAATAAAGTAAAGTAATTACATGGCGTTTTCATTGACACGCAGGTCATACAATAAATTAAGACAACTCCTATGGCTCCTGCTGGTTGTCATCCTCATCGACATGCAAGTCGTGATTCCTATTACAAGAACATGACCAATCTCATACATCACATATATCATTCATCATATCCTTTTGGCAATATCACATCACATAGCATACCCTGCAAAAACAAGTTAGACGTCCTTTAATTGTTGTTGCATGTTTTACGTGGCTGCTATGGGTTTCTAGCAAGAACGTTTCTTACCTATGCAAAAGCCACAACAGTGCTATGCCAATTGCTATTTACCCTTCATAAGGACCCTCTTCATCAAAACCGATCCGACTAAAGTGGGAGAGACAGACACCCGCTAGTCACCTGATGCATCAAGTGCATGTCAGTCGGTGGAACCAGTCTCACGTAAGCGTACGTGTAAGGTCGGTCCGGGCCGCTTCATCCCACAATGCCGCCGAATCAAGATAAGACTAGTAACGGTAAGCAAATTGACAAATCATCACCCACAACTACTTTGTGTTCTACTCGTGCATAGAATCTACGCATAGACCTAGCTCTGATACCACTGTTGGGGAACGTAGTAATAATTCAAAAATTTCCTACGTGTCACCAAGATCAATCTAGGAGATGCTAGCAACGAGAGAGAGGGAGTGCATCTTCATACCCTTGAAGATCGCTAAGTGGAAGCGTTACAAGAACGCGGTTGATGGAGTCGTTCTTGCGGCGATTCAAATCGCGGAAGATCCGATCTAGCGCCGAACGGACGACGCCTCCGCGTTCAACACACGTACAGCCCGGGGACATCTCCTCCTTCTTGATCTAGCAAGGGGAGAGGATAAGTTGAGGTAGAACTCCAACAGCACGACGGCGTGGTGGTGGAGCTTGTGGTTCTCCTGCAGGGCTTCGCCAAGCACTACGGAGGAGGAGGAGGTGTTGGAGGAGGGAGGGGCTGCACCAGGGGAAGGGGTGTGGCTGCCCTCTCTCTCCCTCACTATATATAAGGGGGAAGGGGAAGGAGGAGGCGCCCTAGGGGAGGGGCGACGGCCACAGGGGAAACCCTAGATGGGTTTGGGCGCCCCCACCCCTAGGAAACTTGCCCCCAAGCGGGGAGGGGTGGCTGCCCTAGGGGAGGCGCCCCCACCTCTCCAAGTTACGTGAGATGGGGTGGGAGGGGCGCACATCCCCTTAGTGGGCTGGTGTGCCCCCTCCCCTTGGCCCATAAGGCCCCCCAACGCTTGCTGGGGCCTCCGAAACTCCTTTCGGTCACGCTGGTCGTCACTCGGTACTCCCAGAACAATTCCGGACTCCAATACCCTTCGTCAAATATATCGATCTTCACCTCCGGACCATTCCGGAGTTCCTCGTCACGTCCGGGATCTCATCCGGGACTCCGAACAACCTTCGGTAACCACATACTATTCCCATTACAACTCTAGCGTCACCGAACCTTAAGTGTGTAGACCCTACGGGTTCGGGAACCATGCAGACATGACCGAGACACCTCTCCGGTCAATAACCAATAGCGGGATCTAGGTACCCATATTGGCTTCCAAAGGTTCCACGATGATCTCATCGGATGAACCACGATGTCAGGGATTCAATCAATCCCGTATACAATTCCCTTTGTCCATCGGTATATTACTTGCCCGAGATTCGATCGTCGGTATCCCCATACCTCGTTCAATCTCGTTACCGGCAAGTCTCTTTACTCGTTCCATAACGCATGATCCCATGGCTAACTCCTTAGTCACATTGAGCTCATTATGATGATGCATTGCCGAGTGGGCCCAGAGATACCTCTCCGTCATATGGAGCGACAAATCCCAGTCTCGATTCATGCCAACCCAACAGACACTTTCAGAGATACCTGTAGTGCACCTTTATAGCCACCCAGTTACGTTGTGACATTTGATACACCCAAAGCACTCCTACGGTATCCGGGAGTTGCACAATCTCATGGTCTAAGGAAAAGATACTTGACATTAGAAAAGCTTTAGCAAACGAACTACACGGTCTTGTGCTATGCTTAGGATTGGGTCTTGTCCATCACATCATTCTCCTAATGATGTGATCCCGTTATCAACGACATCCAATATCCATGGTCAGGAAACCACAACCATCTATTGATCAACGAGCTAGTCAACTAGAGGCTCACTAGGGACATGTTGTGGTCTATGTATTCACACATGCATTACGGTTTCCGGTTAATACAATTATAGCATGAACAATAGACAATTATCGTGAACAAGGAAATATAATAATAACTATTTTAGTATTGCCTCTAGGGCATATTTCCAACATTTTTATCGGCCAGAAGAAAGGCAATGGGCCCTGGTTGCACCTGGGGGGTGCCCCGAGGGGGGCACAACCCACCAGGGCGCGCCAGGAGGCCCAGGCGCACCCTGGTGGGTTGTGTCCACCTTGGGTGCCCCACGGACCACCTATTTGCTCTATAAATACCACAAAAATACCAGAACCCTAGGGGAGTCGACGAAATATTCTTCCAGCCACCGTAGAGTCCAGAACCACCAGATCCAATCTAGACACCATCACGGAGGGGTTCACCACTTCCATTGGTGCCTCTCCGATGATGCGTGAGTAGTTCTTTGTAGACCTTCGGGTCCGTAATTAGTAGCTAGATGGCTTCCTCTCTCTCTTTTGATTCTCAATACAATGGTCTCTTGGAGATCCATATGATGTAACTCTTATTGCGTTGTGTTTGTTGGGATCTGATGAACTTCGAGTTTATGATTAGCTATGTCTTTTTATATCCATGAAAGTTATTTGAGTTTCTTTGATTTCTTATATGCATGATCTATTATAGCCTCGTATTTCTTCTCCGATATTTGCGTTTTGTTTGGCCAACTTGATCTATTTATCTTGCAATGGGAAGAGGTGCCCGGTAGTGGGTTCGATCTTACGGTGCTTGATCCCAGTGATGGAAGGGGAACCGACACGTATGTATCGTTGCTACTAAGGATGAAAAGATGAGATCTATATCTACCGCCATATAGATAAACGGATCTTGTCTACATCATGTCATCGTTCTTATTGCATTACTCCATTTTTCCATGAACTTAATACACTAGATGCATGCAGGATAGCGGTCGATGTGTGGAGTAATAGTAGTAGATGCAGGCAGGAGTCGGTCTACTAATCTTGGACGTGGTGCCTATGTAATGATCATTGCCTGGATATCGTCATGATTATTTGAAGTTTTATCAATTGCCAATAGTAATTTGTTTACCCAACGTTTCTATTTTTCTCGAGAGAAGCCACTAGTGAAACCTAACTCCCCCGGGTCTTCTTTCTCATATATTTGCCTTGCGATATACTTTTTCTTTGCATTTTTATTCAAATCTATTAAACCAAAAATACAAAAATACCTCGCTGCATTTTATTTCCATTTATTTTATTTGGCGTTTGATCTATCAATCTACTATAATTTATCTCACGTCCGTCTGCCAATTTCTGGCACCGTTACCCGAAAGGGATTGACAACCCCTTTAACACGTCGGGTTGTGAGGTGTTGTTATTTGTGTGCAGGTGTTGTTTACGTTGTGTTGCTTGGTTCTCCTACTGGTTCGATACCTTGGTTTGATAACTGAGGGAAATACTCTACCGTCGCTGTGCTACATCATCCCTCCCTCTCCGGGGAAATACCGACGTAGTTCCAGCTACCATCACCCAGCGTGGCAGCGGAGCCACCAAATGCTTGTAGATGATGTAACCAATGTAGGGTAGTTTATGCATCTCAAATGTATCTATAATTTTTGCTTATTCCATGCTACTTTTATATCATATATGCATAGTTTTGGGTAATTTTTATTAATTTTGTGGACTAACCCATTAATTCAGTGCCCAATGCCATTTGTTGTTTTCTACTACCTATTGGACTTTTCAGGGAAATCAATTTTTCAGGGACCAAAAAACAACAAAACGTATTTCAAGAACTTTCAAGAAATGACGGAGCTAGAGCCACTTGAGCCACGCATGGAGGCTATGGGGCCCATGGCGCCTGGAAATGCAGTCCAAGAGCGTGGTGGGGTTGGGTGAGCTCCTTAGGGATTCACCCCATAGACTCATGGATTCCCTGCCTTCATATTCTCTCGAAAATGCCAAATTCATTTATCGAGGAATTTTTAAGCCGTCGTCATCTCCTGTTCTAGGAGGATCTAATTAGGAGGATTTGTCTGGTACTGTGTTGGAGGGGAAATCATCATTGGATCTATCTTCATCAATCTCACTACCACCATGACTATGAGTGACTAGTCCTCCTTGGACTATAGGTCCATGACATTAGCTAGATGGAATCTTCCTTATTCTTAAATACAAAGATCTCATGAGATGCCCTACATGATTGAGATCAATCGATTAATTCTTAGTGTGTCTGATGTAGTGTGATGAGCTATCACTTTATAATAAGATGTGTTCATGGATTTCCTTTCGATTACTATGGTCTCTCTAATCTATTAGTGTTGCACTTACTATGTTTTGATGAATGATATCGAAGAGATAATTGTGTATGTTGGTTGGGTTCATTCATGTGGGTGATATATCCAAGTGGCCAAAAGAGAAAAAAATCATCTACCATGTTGTTGCCACTAAAGATAGAAAGATAGTCGAGTCTCGGTGATGAACTGGAGCTAAAGACAATACTACCAACATTATGTTACCTTGCATAACACAATATTCATTTTTACCTAATACTTTGAGATGCATGCTAGATAGCAGTTCTGAGGTGGAGTATTAGCTATAAAGGCAGTTGGCTAATGGTATATTGATATAAGGACATAATATCTATTTGCAACCATGACATGAATAATCATATTCATAATTATTGCCACCAGTGATGAAACTATGTTTCTTACCACTTTTTATGCCGGTCCTCATGACAATTATTGTTGCATTGAGGATTTATTTGGGACTAATGATGAATCTATATTTGATCACAATATTATTGAAACTAGGATTGGAGAGGTCATGACTTTAGGTAGTAATGATCCCGGTATTCTGAAGAGTGTGCAAATCTAGTTATGATAATGATATAAGTGGGTTTGGATGGTCATGGCTTTAGTTATTGTTGATATCACTATATTGGAGAATGATAAAGTATATGTGCATGTGGATCATGAGGGAAGTGTCTTACATTGAAAGTCTCAAAGTTGCCCTCTTCTCTCTTGCCTATGCCAGGGATGGTTTGTGCTTATCATTTGTTTGATTATAAGATGCCTATGCATAGGAAGTAGGTTAAACTTAAATATGTTTGATATATGTCTTTTGATGCTCTCACTTATGTTTCAATTCATGTTTTCACGCGAGCATCATTATAATTACAATCCTATCTTAATGGATATAACTGAGTGTTTCCTCGATCTAGTTCATGTTAATAATAATGTTGCCTTAACTCTAAAATTTATTTTGCACTAGCAGATAATAAATTGAATGTACAAGATACCAGGGGCCAAGGCTATGATGGTGGAAGCAACATGAGAGGGGAATGGAATGGATGGAAAGCTCTAATTCTCCATGAGTGCATGTATGTCTACTATATTCATTGTATGGATCATCACTTATAGTTGGCCCTTGTTTCTACTTCACGGAAGTACATGAGGTGCATAATTTTATCACAATGAAGATTTTGTAATAAATATTGTTAGTGCTTCTACAAAGAGCAATGATGAGATACTTGTAAAATCCAGCAGTTGAAATTGCTCATGAAATCGAGTTGGGGGATCTTGATACATGTAGATGGCAAAACCAGATAAGCATCTTATACCAGTTGATACAACATGGAGTTCACACTACAAGTCCATACAAGTCTTTAGATGTAGATTGTTCAATTTTTTTGGAGATGTCGTTGGATCCTTAGAATTTCATACCATGTGATTTTTGTGTTCATTTTACATCTAATGGAAAATATTGTGAAGACCAGTGATGTGTACTGTTAGAAACTCCAATGCAGATCTTTGGATATTTTAAATGCCTTGGATTTTGTTTCTAACACAAAGGTCCTAATTAGTGAGCTAAGGGCCATGGTTGGGAATCTATTTTAGAGGAAGTTAAATATTTCTATGTGAAGCACGATATTGATATCCCAGATTTAGACTGCAAGTATGTTTTTCTACTCTCTAAAATTACCTAACTTATAATAAGTTATATCTTGGTTGTGTTTTATCTCGTGAACTGAGCTGACTTTGTAATGCAATTCATATGTATGTTGATGTCACCAAGTGCCGAAAAAACATGACAACACAACAACGCTCCACCACTACAGAGTAGATGTTTTCAGCATTGCAATTGATCAACAAGTGAGTGAGTTGAATCATTGATTTAGTACCCAAGAAACACAACTCCTTACACTTTGTTCATCATGGGACCAAAGGCATGAATCTTTTGATATCCCAAAGATAAGCACACTCACAGAAAAGTTGTATTGGTGAATTTTCAAGTCGAGAAATAGCTCAGTTGGAAAGTCAGCGACCACATTTTAACTCGATGTGTGTAGCCATCCAGAACTGATGACCTTACCATCAATTGCTGGTTTAACAGAAGGACTAGTTAAAACAGGTAAAACTTCTGCATATCCAGTGGTTGACATGTTGTTGCGACTAGTTGGCACTCTCTGAGTCTCAGCGCAACCACAGAGCGGCCTTTTTCATCTATGAAAATTGTCAAGACACATCTTAAAAGTAAAATAGAAGACGATTTGCTTCGCCAATGCATAATTTACATAGAAAAAGAATTAGGAACTAAGATATCTTCTGATGAAATTAATAGTATTTTTTATCTTATTGGCAGTCATAAAGGTACTAAGATATCAATCCGTGGATGACACATTTCATACAACAATGATAAGTTCTACAACAAAAATAAAACTTTACTTGTGTCCTAAGAACATAATAAGTTGTCAACCTTGCTAGCTTTGCTAGTTTTACAATATAATAAAACACTGTGATGTGTAATATTTTTTAATTATTGGAATAAATAATAATTGAAAATAAAAGTACAAGTAAGAAATAAGTGTTTTTATCCTAAAAAACTAGAACGGGGTTCAAGGGCTCATCAAGGATAACTCTCCATAAGAGAAAAAGTGTCGCGGTAAAATAGTCATGTGAGAAAGAGAGCAGAATATTTGGTGCTCATGCTAGATTTTTTGTAATGTGTTGATCTTATATAGGCAATACGTGCATAATCTATAAGTCGGGACCTGTCGGTGGAAACGACACCTATGGGATCACGGGGAATCCCTTCTACGGTCGGCGGGCGCGGGGCTATGGAAAGAGCGGGCTTAAGAGATCAACACAGGAAATTTATCCAGGTTCGGGCCGCGAGTGACGCGTAATACCCTACTCCTGCTGGCTTGTGTTTATTTGGTGTTCTTGGACTAGCTACAAAGCGTGCAGGGTCCAAAAAGTTCGAATCCTCTCTCAGTACCCCGCGGGCCTTCTTTTATAGTCAAAGGGGCTGCCACAGTGGCACACAGGAGGTGGAAAGTTGCACAGTGTACAATCTTATCGCCTGACATCACAGGACAAAACGCAATAAATGCGCTACTTAGGTGTCCTCGTACTTTATCGGGGACGGCGACGAGGCCCGTCCCGTCCATCGCCGCTTCGCCTTGCTCCGACACGCGTCCAGGCCAACGGGGCATGCAGCGCCATGTAGGCTGGCAGGCTGCTGAGCGGGTGTGGTGGCAGGGTCTTCACAAAGATCTGCATGCCACCACATAGGTTCTTGACTAGTTGGCTTAGGAGCCACGTACTGCTACGTGGGTACCTGCTTAGTTGGTGGGTCGGCCGCTGAGCTGGGGCGGCGATGGGGCGGCAAGGTCTTGCTGCGGTCTTGCTGATATTCCCGGCAAGGGTCTTGATGAGGCCTTGCGGGCGCCCTCGGCAAGAGTCTCGCCAGGGCTTCGTGGGTATCTTCGGCAGGAGCCTTGTCGGGGCCTCGTGGGTGTCCTCGACAAGGAGCCTCGTTGTCGCCTTGTTTTATGGTTCTTATCTAGGCCTTGTAGGCCCTTTGTCTTCACAAAGATTTGCATGCCACCATGGAGGCGCCTCCCGAGCCTTGGTTCCAATGTGGTTGATGGCGTCGGAAGTCTTAGGCTCAAGGGTGGCGGCCTCGTTGGTGTTGGGCAAGTTGCCCCGGCAAGGCTCTTGCCGGGGCCGTGAAGGCCGCCCCGGCAAGGGCCTGTTGGGAAACGGAGTAATTTCAAAAAAAAATCCTACGCACATGCAAGATCATGGTGATGCATAGCAACGAGAGGGGAGAGTGTTGTCTACGTACCCTCGTAGACCGTAAGCGGAAGCGTTATGACAACGCGGTTGATGTAGTCGTACGTCTTCACGGTCAACCAATCCTAGCACCGAAGGTACGGCACCTCTGCGGACTGCACACGTTCAGCTCAGCGACGTCCCACGAACTCACGATCCAGTAGAGCTTCGAGGGAGAGCTTCGTTAGCACGACGGTGTGATGACGATGATGATGAAGTTACCGACGCAGGGCTTCGCCTAAGCACCGCTACGATATGACCGAGGTGGAATATGGTGGAGGGGGCACCGCACATGGCTTGGAACAATCAACTTGTGTGTTCTAGGGTGCCCTCTGCCCCCATATATAAAGGAGCAAGGGGGGAGGCCGGCCGGCCCTTGGGGAGCGCCAAGGAGGGGGGGAGTCCTCCTCCTAGTAGGAGTAGGACTCCCCTTTCCTAGTCCAACTAGGAAGAGGGAAGGGGGAAGGAAAGAGAGGGAGAGGGAGAGGGAAAGAGGGGCCGCGCCCCCCTCCCCTAGTCCAATTCGGACTGCCCATGGGGGGGCGCCACCTCCTAGGCTGATGCCCTCTCTCTCCCCTAAGGCTCACTAAGGCCCAATACTTCCCCGGGGGGTTCCGGTAACCCCTCCGGCACTCCGGTTTTCTCCGAAACCACCCGGAACACTTCCGGTGTCCGAATATTGTCGTCCAATATATCAATATTTATGTCTCGACCATTTCGAGACTCCTCGTCATGTCCGTGATCATATCCGGGACTCTGAACTACCTTCGGTACATCAAAACACATAAACTCATAATACCGATCGTCACCGAACGTTAAGCGTGCGGACCCTACGGGTTCGAGAATTATGTAGACATGACCGAGACACGTCTCCGGTCAATAACCAATAGCGGAACCTGGATGCTCATATTGGTCCCTACATATTCTACGAAGATCTTTATCGGTCAAACCGCATAACTACATACGTTGTTCCCTTTGTCATCGGTATGTTACTTGCCCGTGATTCGATCGTCGGTATCTCAATACCTAGCTCAATATTGTTACCGGCAAGTCTCTTTACTCGTTCCGTAATGCATCATCCTGCAACTAACTCATTTGTCACATTGCTTGCAAGGCTTATAGTGATGTGTATTATCGAGAGGGCCCAGAGATACCTCTCCGACAATCGGAGTGACAAATCCTAGTCTTGATCTATGCCAACTCAACAAGTACCATCGAAGACACCTGTAGAGCACCTTTATAATCACCCAGTTATGTTGTGACGTTTGGTAGCACACAAAGTGTTCCTCCGGTAATCGGGAGGTGCATCATCTCACAGTCATAGGAACATGTATAAGTTATGGAGAAAGCAATAGTAGTAAACTAAAACGATCAAGTGCTAAGCTAACGGAATGGGTCAAGTCAATCACATCATTCTCCTAATGATGTGATCCCGTTTATCAAATGACAACTCATGTCTATGGTTAGGAAACTTAACCATCTTTGATCAACGAGCTAGTCAAGTAGAGGCATACTAGTGACACTATGTTTGTTTATGTATTCACACATGTATTATATTTCCGGTTAATACAATCTTAGCATGAATAATAAACATTTATCATGAAATAAGGAAATAAATAATAACTTTATTATTGCCTCTAGGGCATATTTCCTTCACTCTCCCACTTGCACTAGAGTCAATAATCTAGATTACACAGTAATGATTCTAACACCCATGGAGTCTTGGTGCTGATCATGTTTTGCTCGTGAGAGAGGCTTAGTCAATGGGTCTGCTGCATTCAGATCCGTATGTATCTTGCAAATCTCTATGTCTCTCACCTGGACTTGATCGCGGATGGAATTGAAGCGTCTCTTGATGTGCTTGGTTCTCTTGTGAAATCTGGATTCCTTTGCCAAGGCAATTGCACCAGTATTGTCACAAAACATTTTCATTGGACCTGATGCACTAGGTATGACACCTAGATCGGATATGAACTCCTTCATCCAGACTCCTTCATTTGCTGCTTCCGAAGCAGCTATGTACTCCGCTTCACACGTAGATCCCGCCACAACGCTTTGCTTAGAACTGCACCAACTGACAGCTCCACCGTTTAATGTAAACATGTATCCGGTTTGCGATTTAGAATCATCTGGATCAGTGTCAAAGCTTGCATCGACGTAACCATTTACGACGAGCTCTTTGTCACCTCCATAAACGACAAACATATGCTTAGTCCTTTTCAGGTATTTCAGGATGTTCTTAACCGCTGTCCAGTGATCCACTCCTGGATTACTTTGGTACCTCCCTGCTAAACTAATAGCAAGGCACACATCAGGTCTGGTACACAGCATTGCATACATGATAGAGCCTATGGCTGAAGCATAGGGAACATCTTTCATCTTCTCTCTATCTTCTGCAGTGGTCGGGCATTGAGTCTTACTCAATCTCACACCTTGTAGTACAGGCAAGAACCCTTTCTTTGCTTGATCCATTTTGTACTTCTTCAAAACTTTGTCAAGGTATGTGCTTTGTGAAAGTCCAATTAAGCGTCTGGATCTATCTCTATAGATCTTAATGCCTAATATATATGCAGCTTCACCGAGGTCTTTCATTGAAAAACTCTTATTCAAGTATCCCTTTATTCATGTATTATATTTCCGGTTAATATAATCTTAGCATGAATAATAAACATTTATCATGAAATAAGGAAATAAATAATAACTTTATTATTGCCTCTAGGGCATATTTCCTTCAGGGCCTTGCCGGGGGAGTTCACCTCGCCCTTCTGCTCTTCATGCTTATGGTCTTGAGCGTTGCTCTGGTAGTCTTGCGACTTTGCTTCCTTCCCCTGCCCCGCTAAGTTTGGCCGTAGGTGCGGCTCTAACTGCCCGTGCACAAGTAAAGGGGTATAAAGAAGGGCCCCTACTTTTGTACACCGACAGGAGCCCCCGGGTCTGGGCCATACATAAGCGCGACACGTTGTTGGGCTAGGCCCAAAACGGTGCGCGGGCACGCGGGGCTGAGTTTTTACTGTAGTAACTTCCCTCGCCAGTTGCGCTTCCCCACGACCCGCGTTGAATGCGTGACGTGGGGGTCGTGCGTGGGGCGGTTGCTACATGCGTGCGTCACATCATGGTAAATGGTAAAGAGGCGGCCTGCGCCTTCCCCATAAAAAGGAAAAACTACAGGCGCGCTGCTCATTTACCCTCTGCGCCTTTTCCAATCTCGGAACCGCCGTTCCCCTCTTCTTCCTCAGGCGAAAGATTTGAAGCTCTTGTCTCTGCTCTCCGCCGCCGCGCCCCCCATTGATCTCGATTCTTCGCCCTCTCCCGGCCGCCATGGCACCCAAAACCAGCAAGGGCAAGGGAGCGGCCAAGGACGCCGGGGAGAAGGAGGCGCCGGAGAGCGAGATGGCGGTGCTTCGGACGCAGCACGCCTACTTCCCTTCGACCGTCAACGCGGTCCACCTCAGGGACTACTTCAAGCCCCTGTGGGGGAGGAAGACGACGGGGCACCCTGCCACACACATCACCCCTGCCGATTTCGCCAAGGCCGGCCCAAATCGGTACCCCTTCTTCGTCGATTACTTTTCTTGCGGGCTCTGCCCCCCTTTCTCTGATTTCTTCAACGACATCATGCACACATACGGCTTTCACCTCCTCGACTTTACGCTGAATGCCGTGGCGTGCATGGCCTTCTTCGCCCATCTTTGCAAGGGCTTTGCCGGAGTGCTCCCCTTCACGACGCTCTTCCGCCACTACTTCTATCCTCGCATCCAGCCAGGGGACGCCATTTCTGGGTGCATCTCCTAGCTCCCGAGGACCCAGGAGAAGGGCACGTACCCGGAGGGCACCCAGAATGAGAGGTGGGACGAGTGGCAGGGCCGGTGGCTCTGGATCAGGGAGGAGGATCCGCAGGAGTTCTCCCGAGTTCGCCAGAGCCCGCCAACCCGCCGCAAGGACTGGAGCGACCTTGACGCCAACGACAAGAAGCTCATAGTCGCCACCACCAGGATCCATCGCCTCACCATGGCCGGGCTCACCCTCGAGATGATTGGGGCCGATTTCATCCGTCGTCGAATCGCCCCGCTGCATAACAAGGGGAGGCCGGCCTGGGACTTCAGGAATGCGGCCGACGTCATGAGGCTGCGCCCTGGCCTGAAGCATAACTTCACGGTGCTGGGGCATGCCCACTTTTGCCAGAGGCTCTTTCAGCTCAATGTGGGTGACGACGGCAGGGCTGAGAGGACCGGCAAGGCCGTCAAGGGGCCCCTGTTTGGGTTACCAGCAAGAGTGGTCCCGCTGAGCAACAACTCTCGCCAGACCGCCATCATCGCCATGATGCCAGACTTCAACGCGCACGGCCTCGATCCGCTCTGGGACGAGCCGAAAGTGGAGGAGGTGCAAGCGTTCTTTGATAACTTGTCGGAGGGTTATGTCCGCGACGAGCCGGTGCTCATCCGCGACACCACCAAGGAGGAGCTAGACTACATTGATGCCAGGGCGACGGAGGCGGTGCTTGCCAAGGAGGCCGGCAGCGCCGGTGCCGTGCAGGACGAGGCCGATGCGGCTGCGGAGGAGAAGGAGCTCGCCCAGTGGGTGGAGTCTGCTGGGGAGGCCAGCGGAGTCAGCGCGGGGGCCCCCCTTATTGAAGACGCGGGCGACGAGTCGCCCGAAGAGGAAGCCGAAGCGGAGGACCCTCCGTCCGCGGGGAAGAAGCACATCCTGCGGCGGGCCAGCTCCGGCGAGCCGGTCTGGCCCGGCAGGACCGTGCAGCGGCAACAGGTCTAGGAGCAGTCTGTGCGCCAGACGAGGGCCGCGGCGACGAAGGCCACGGCAGCGAAGAAGGCGGTGAAGGCCGTGGTGGCGAAGAAGACGGCGACTGCCTCCTCCTCGTCCAAGCGGCGCCAGACCCCATCCCCTTCTCCCTCTCCTTCGGACAGCACCCTGGAGGCCAAGTTCGACCTCGGGTCTTTTAGCCCGAAGAGGAAGCCAATGGAGGAGGAGGTGGGGCACGAGTAAGTACTTCGCCCCCCATCATTTCCTGACCTCACGCCTGTGTTATCCTTCTTTGATTTGATGTTACCTTCACAGGGACACGAGACGCTGGCCCAGAGGGCGGCGAAGAGGGCCAAGGCCTCGACGGGCGACAAGCCCCCGGCGGGTACTTCGCGTACGCCGGTGTTGGTGGAGAGCAGTCCGGACGGCAGCCCCGACGCAGCCCCCGCTTCAGCCCCCAGCGTGAGCTCATCACTCACTCCTTCACTGATAAACATTGGGGGTGTGAATTCTTGATGCTGACCTTGCCGAGTTTGCAGGAGAAGAATGGCAGCAGGAGGAGCCGACCAGGGCCACTCCCAACACGCCGCCGAGAGGGGCGTCCCCGGCAAGGGAATCCACCACCGAGCCCACGCACATGGAGGAGGAGGGGGCGAGCTTGGGTGCCGGTGGTTCCGTCCCGGCAACAAATGTTGGCGGGGAGGGCGCCACTTCTTCCTAGCCCGGCGCGGGTAAGTTGTTTGCTTCCCGTCCCTGTTCTTTTTCTTGTTCTGAGTTTTGATTTTTGATGTTGTCTTCGTCTCATTCTTCTTCTTGGCTTCCAGTCCCTCCCTCGGCGGACCAGGAGGACATCGACACCGTCATCGAGGAGGTCGCCAAGGATGCCGAGGCCGAGTCTGACAAGATCGTTGCCGAGGAGGCCGCCAAGGGGCCTGCCGGGGAGGCCGGCAAGGCCGGTGCCGAAGGGGCCGGCGAGGCCGCCGCTGGGGAGGCCGATAGGGCTGCCGCGGAGGAGGAGGTGGCCAACGACCAACCTCCCTCCCCTCCGGCCCCCACCCCGAGCAGGTACTTGAAGGTGGGCGACGGCCTGTTCGTCCACCTCCCAGGGACGGCGGGCACCAGGGCGCTGGCCGAGGGGGAGGTTTTCGACGACGAGGCGCTCGCCACCGCCTGGCTCCAGGTTGTCGATGAACCGAGCCCCAGCGACGGCGGTTCCCAAGAGGAGCAACTTCTCCGAGCCATGGGCGCCAACTTTCAGAAACTCCAGGCACTCCACCTTGCCCGCCTGGACAAGGCGAAATCCAAGTTGGCGGCCGTGGACAAGGCGGAGGCGGATCTTGAGGAGCGCGTCGCTCAGACGCAGGCCTGGTTCTGCGAGGCTCAGGAAGGACTAAAGGCTGCCCAGGATGAGCTGGCCGAGCGCAAACGGGAGCTCATCCTGAAGCAAGCTGACGTCGAGAAGGCCCAGGAGGTGGCGAATGCACAGGCCGCCTAGGACGAGGCTGCCTGGCAACAGCACCAGGCTCTGCTGGACTCCCAAGAGGAGGACCTTACCGCTCGTGAGGAGGCGCTCGCCGCCACACTCCGCGGCAAGGACAAGGAGGTTGAGAAGCTTGTCGCGCAGGGGACCCAGGAGCTGGAGCAGAGGCACAAGGACACACTCGATGCTCTGACCCTGGACCATGCCGGCAAGGTGAAGGAGCTGGAGCTGGAGCGGGATGGGCTGAACAAAAAGGTCTTGGAGCTGATGGAGGAGAAGGACACGGCCAACGGCGCTTTGGCGGATGCGCAGGCCGCGGTCCTCGTCAAGGCTGAGCTACTCTCCAAGGCCAACGACTCCATCAATGACCTAAAGCTGAAGCTGGATGGCCTGGAGGGGACGCTTTCGGAGGTCAGGGCCCGGGAGGAGACCCTGACCAAGGACCTGGAGGAGGAGAAACGGCTGCGGAGGGACGGCACCGCCGAGTACGAGGAGTACGCGAAGGGCGTGAACCTCTGGATCGGCCGCCTCGTCGACGTCGCAGGGAAGCTCACCGCCCAGCTAGCCGTCATGGGCATGCCGGACGTCAGGCTCTTCGAGGACCGGAACATAAGCCCCAACGCCAGGCTGACGTTGTTCTTCGAGCGCATCCTCGATGCCCTGGATCAGCTCCGCTCCAACCGGGCAACTTATCTAGCCAACGAGGCCCGGAGGCTCTGCCGGGGTGCCCTTACCAAGGTGGCGTTCTAGAACCCCACCGTCAACTTCGCCGACGCATTGGAGAGCTTGCCGGAGGAGGCGGACCTCGCGGTGCTCAAGGAGCGTATCAAGCTCATCATTGACTGCGTCGACGGAGTCCAGAGGGTGGAGGGCCAGCGCCGGGACTAGGCACCCCGTTTCTCGTTGCCGCTGCGAGTTCAAGACCAAGACAATTTTATCTTAAGTTAGAACCGCAACAACAATTGATGTGATATAACTCTGCAGTACTTTGAAATGATGCATGCTATTTTCATGTTCGATCTTTCTTGGTATGTATGCCCTACGCTTAGTCGGACAAGCTTGCTGGCGCGTAAACCCAAGCCGCGGCGTTTTGACGACGGATCCTTAGCGGCCTGTCGGGTGTGCTTGCTGCCGGGCAAACCACCTTACCGCTCTCAGCGCGGCCGCTTGAACCATTGAGCGGACTCGAAACAGAACAAGGGCGTTGCCATTAGCGGATAGACCACCCTGCCGATCTCAATGCGGCCGCTCGAACTGTTGAGCGGACTTGAAGAACAAGGGCATTGCCAATAGCGGGAGGGTCCCATCGCGTGCAGGTTTCCCATACCAAGAGTGAGATCTTTTGAGGAAAATAACCTTATATAAAAAAGGGAATTACTCAAAGTTTTGCGCGACTTAGCTTTTTGCGGCCACGCAGATGATCGTTGCTGCCGCGGACGGCACCAGAGTGCGGCTGATTGATGCCGCCTTCTCTTCTCGGGTCACCGAGACGAGGGAGTCGATAGGTTGGTTCTGAAACCGGATTCTCACAGCTTGCGCCCCTACCTGGCGCGCCAAAGATGTCGGTGGAAACGACACCTATGGGATCACGGGGAATCCCTTCTACATTCGGCGAGCGCGGGGCTGTGGAAAGAGCGGGTTTAAGAGATCAACACGGGACATTTATCCAGGTTCGGGCCGCGAGTGACGCGTAATACCCTACTCCTGCTGGCTTGTGTTTATCCGGTGTTCTTGGACTAGCTACAAAGCGTGCAGGGTCGAAAAAGTCTAAATCCTCTCTCAGTACTCCGCGGCCTCCTTTTATAGTCAAAGGGGCTGCCACAGTGGCACAGAGGAGGTGGAAAGTTGCACAGTGTACAAGATTGTCGCCTGACATCACAGGACAAAATGCATTAAATGCGCTACTTAGGTGTCCTCTTACTTTATGGGGGACGGTGACGAGGCCCGTCCCGTCCGTCGCCGCTTCGCCTTGCTCCGACACGCGTCCAGGCCAACGGGGCATGCAGCGCCATGTAGGCTGGCAGGCTGCTGAGCTGGTGTGGTGGCAGGGTCTTCACGAAGATCTGCATGCCACCACGTAGGTTCTTGACTAGTTGGCTTAGGAGCCACGTACTGCTACGTGGGTACCTGCTTAGTTGGTGGGTCGGCCGCTGAGCTGGGGCGGCGATGGGGCGGCAAGGTCTTGTCGCGGTCTTGCTGATATTCCCGGCAAGGGTCTTGCCGGGGCCTTGCGGGCGCCCTCGGCAAGAGTCTCGCCGGGGCTTCGTGGGTATCTTCGGCAGGAGCCTTGCCGGGGCCTCATGGGCGTCCTCGGCAAGGAGCCTCGCTGTCGCCTTATCTTCTGGTTCTTATCTAGGCCTTGTAGGCCCTTTGTCTTCACAAATATCTGCATGCCACTATGGAGGCGCCTCCCGAGCCTTGGTTCCAATGTGGTTGATGGCGTCGGAACTCTAAGGCTCAAGGGTGGTGGCCTCGTTGGTGTTGGGAAAGTTGCCCCGGCAAGGCTCTTGCCGGGGCCGTGAAGGCCGCCCCGGCAAGGGCCTTGCCGGGGGAGTTCACCTCGCCCTTCTGCTCTTCATGCTTCTGGTCTTGAGCGCTGCTCTAGTAGTCTTGCGACTTTGCTTCCTTCCCCTGCCCCACTAAGTGTGGCCGTAGGTGCGGCTCTAACTGCCTGTGCACAAGTAAAGGGGTACAAAGAAGGGCCCCTACTTTTGTACACCGACAGGACCATCTCCGCATCTATAGCTAAAATCCACTATTTGACTGAGATTCTCTCCGCATCATCCAAGTATTAATTCTAAAATGGATAATTGCCTTAATCAAGATGACATATTGTTGATCGCAAGATTTCATTAGAGGCATCATGCAAACATTTATTCTTAGTGGCAATAATACAATGCAAACATTTTTCATGTACTATCACCATGGAAGGTTACTTGCAAGATTAAACTCAACTAATGCACACCTTTTCAACTACTTATTACTTTGTCCAATAGAGGACAAATAATCATGAAAACTATGCATTTATAAATAAAATATAGGGCATTAACACAATCTTGACATAAATAAATAATTCATCACTTGATTAACATCACCGCTAGGTTTACATCAGATGGACCATAATCACGATAGATATATCATCTATGCATTGTAATTACCAACAAAAATGAGAGATTAATCAAGCCTACTACCGTGAACCCATAATACAGGGGATGGACTATAATCACAACTCATATTGAAGTAGTGATGATCGATGTTGATGAAGACGATGATTAATTCCCCTCTAGCAAATTACAAGATTAGAACAGAAACAAAAATTGCCTCCGAACACGTAGTGCTGGAAGAGAAAAAATGATTGATAAATATGAGGAGTTCCAGTGGATGTATAAAGCACCATAGCAAAGAGGAGGGGGCTAGGGGAATCCTAGGTAGGGGGGCTCCTCTAGCCACAGGGCGCCTAAGGTGGGCTCCCCATGCCCCTAGGCTTCCCTAGGCATGTTGAAGTAGTGGCCCTTCGGGTATTTTAAGGTCTTTTTATCTTTTTTCCTGATTTTTTCTAAGTCCATAGATATTTCATTACCTAAAATGTAAAAAGAGCAACTGAAAGTGTCAACTAAATTAATAGGCTAAATCTAAATAACTTTAAAAATGTTACATAAATGAAGGATAACATGCATGAAATATACAAAAAAAATGAAAACAATGGAGTCATATTAGGTGTCACTTTCCTCTTGGGGATGTCGTTGTGGTATTCCTCCTCCGTGTGAGGGAACATTGTGAAACCCCATGATCGGTCATTACCCTCTTTGGGGCAATCACATGGAGCTCAGGTTCCTTCACGTCTCGATGCAGTTGTGTCTTTGAGCAGGCTTGGATCGTTTCCAAAACTTATTCGACCCGAGCATGGAGTAGTTTTGTCGGCCACTTGTCTTTTACACGTGATCTTGTCTGAGACATTCTCAGGCGTTTCTGTTCTCCGGTTGATCGGCTCTCCGCGGCCCGACGCGAGAGTGCAAAGGGCCCTCTCCGGCAACTTTGTGGCGAGGGCATTTGGGGCGAAGTCTGGTGGTCTCTTCATGAGGCTCAGGGTCGCTCTTTGTAAATTTAGCGGATGCTTCTTGTTTTGGTTCGACCGCTCATGTTCTCATGCTCGATGACAAGTTGGCGGTGTAAATTGATTATTGTTTTACATTTCTATTTGTTTCTCTTTTTCTTTAATGTGTTTTGCAAGAGGGTTTGATCATCCCCTCAAAAAAAGATGGTTTGATCAATACCTTATGTCATTCAGTTGTATGGTGCTTTAACTATAAAACAGGGTGAAAGCCTCTTTTTAAAAGGGATAGGGGATAGAGAAATCCATGAGAAAATGAGTTGTGTCCTGCAATCCAAGAAGACACTAATTTGGAACGTATAAGAAAACCACACAGATTTGTAGCTCGCTCATCCGGCGGCGTCTGATGACTCCATCGGTAGCGGGCGTTGCTCCCCTTCCCGCGATGGCGGTTCCGGACTGTGACTCGACTTCCTCTTCTCTGAAGTCTACCCCGGCGACTTGGATTGCTTAGACAAAGGACAGGGCAAAATCCCTGCTCGGTTGGCCGATGCTGGCAGCAGCGACACTCACGGGTGTCGTCCTCTATCTGGAGACGCTGCCATAGCCTTCATCTATGCCCCTCTTCGAGCATCATGGAGAACCCTAGGTCCAGTTATTTGGACAGGACATCGACGGCGCCTTCGACGTCCTTCCCTTCATGAAGGTATTGTGTTGTTCGCTCACGGCTTCCCCGGCGGTGGAGTTGGAAATGTTGGTTTCCTTTGTTTGGTTTGAGCTGCTTCTCAGGACTAGGCGAGTTTTGCCGTGTTGTTTTCTATGTTTGGGCTGAACACCCAATGTCTCGCTGCTCCAGACATCATGTCATGTCTTCTTGCCTTCGCGTCATGTTTCATACCTTGTACTTACTTTTTTTTTTCTTCTATCATTAGAATGATACGCAAGTTTTGCGTACTCGCGAAAAAAAAAGAACCCACACAGATATCAACTAGCCACGAGTCCGATCGAATATACCACAGCTGGGGCCTGGGGCCGGTTACAGCTGCGAACCGATACATGGTGATTAGTTGGTTGCTTCTCTGTCGGCAAGCTTAAGCTAAGATCATCCCCGCAAAAAAAAACTTAAGCTAAGATGTGGTTTCAACACTTGTCATACCAGCTAAATTTGTAAGTACTATGTTTACGCCATAGCCCGTTTAAGAAAGCAAGCACGTCCGTGTCATCACTTATTTATCAGTGTCAGGCGTCAACCTCGCGACCAGGCTTTGCCAAGAAGAAAAGAAAACCTCACGACCAGGAACGGGCCAACGCATCTAGAGATGACGGCAACTCAAGTTGGCCGTCTTTTACGTGCTTCATCACGGTCGCGGAGGGGAAGACTCGGTTCGGATAGCGGCTGACACTTGTTCCGCCGATCGAACCTATATCTGTATCGTTTGGAGGCTCCATTTTGTATGCCGTGATAATATTTGGTCTTTAGTTTTTTCGGACAGTGGAACTACAAGTTATTGTACACTGAGACTGAGAGCTTCGGGTATTTGGAAATGGCTAGTTTGTCATGTCCTGATGTGACCATCTGATGCATGAAAGTGACCTAGCCATTTCATTAGTTGGTGGTTTGTACCAGAACAGATCACAAAACACGACTCAACAAGAAGTACGTGTCGCCCCCCAGGTTAGTCGACCTTAAGCTTTGCCGGTGTGCTTAGCCATCAAGTTGAACTTCAAGTTGGCGAGATCCAACTTTGTCTTGAGGCAATGGCAAGATCCAACTTACATATAGTTTTGGAGCATAGTAAACCCTAAGAGAAACTTTAGCAGATTTGTCGGATCGGCCCGATCCCGGTAATATGGCGATTTTAGTTGAAAAGGCCATTTTGATAAAGTTATCATTCGGCCTCAAGTTGCCATAATTTATGGAGCGCACTTCACATATGACCCGTGAGATTATATTTGAAAGCTGGGGGCTCGATATGAAACGCACATCATTGGCTAACTGCTTGCGCATGGGAAGTTACAGCTCCCTCCTCGCCTCCCGTCATGTTTTTTCGAAGCCCGCCGCTCGCAGCTGTAAAAAGCGCCCCTTCCCATCTAGCCGCCGACAACCTCGACTTCCCTTCTAGCCGTCCACAACCTCCACTACCACCGCCAGCAGAGTGGGTTAAGCATTAGATGAGACATCTGCGTTATGTCTGCCTAATGTTCATCATAATTTCGAGCATCGCCATCGGAACAGAGTCACCTCCAGAATCGGAGCGGAGTTGAAATTGTTCTCGCTGCTCACCTTGTGCTCGTGGTCATCCAATCCTTCGCCGTCATGCTTGTGGTTTTAACTGAATGTTGTTGTCTGAATGTTGCTATTTTAACTGAATATGTATTGGAGATTGGAAAAAAAGTCTCTCTGACGAATGGGTCCCATGATACGGAGACAACCATTATGTCGACTTTGACTTTACGCATCGTTTCGGCAGCCATAATATCAATATGGAGTGCCCATCATATGCATTATGCTGATCATGTATATGGCGAACATGCTAGAGTTGCTCTATGAGACTAGGAGCATCCAGGTATTGTAGTTTCTCTCGTCCTGAATATAGGTCGCTTCGAGCATTGAAAAGTCTTCGACGGTAATCTGACTTTCAGTTTTAGTACTAATATACTGTCTCACACCGAAACAGTTGCACATTAATATGTATATACTAAATGATGTCCCAGGAACATTGGTAAAATATATGCATAAATAAATGCTAAAAAACCTAAAACTATTGCCAAAAAGCTCTCGGGATGTATTTTAAAAATAATAAAGTATATGAAGCATGTGAAAACATATTGCATAAAAAGAAGAATCTATTGGATTGAAGTCAAACGTGGTGCCATTTTTAACCAAAAATGTGTAACATGACCTACATATGTTTGCTGCAAGCGTACAACATACAAATTTATGTAGGTCATACTACAAAAATGTGTAACATGACCGTCAATACTCGCACAAAAAAATAAGTGGAGCAAATTAACATGCATGGTTGCTGAGGTGGCATGGTTGCATGAATTATAACTTTATGATCACATGCATGATTTAATGATGTGGCATAGTTGCATGAAAAGGAAAAAATAGGTAGTAGGTTGCAACTATTTAAGAATAGAAGATGCCCTTTCTTTTAAATACTTCACAACAGATGATTCCTCACGCATTGCTGCAGAAACACTAAGCGACATGTAGCTATGAAATATTATTACTACATCGTAACATTTATTTTGTTAAGCTAGCAACTTAGCGGTTCGAGGAATTTTAAAAATAAATTATTTTTTCCTAATGAAAAAAAAACTCAAGTCAGACTGTCTGATTAATATTTGGCAATACTATTTTTCCATTTTCATAAACATATCTCCAAAAAGTCTTGTAGCATTGTAGAGTTTTCAAGAACAAATACTTTAGTATTTACGAATAGAAAACACACCAGCCAATACTTCTATGCACGTATTACCTTTTGAAGTATTGGCATGCATATGGACTCAATATGATCTTGGATCACTAAAATGAAAAAAAAAATCCTTCGGCTTTCCCGATACCTGTCCTGATGAACTTTGTAGGGGTCACCTTCAATTATTTTGTTGCACCCGCGAGGAACATTTCTTGAAATCAGCTTGTAGAGGCATTAGTTCCTTGAGATATATTGGCATTAATTACCAAAATCCACCAAGGGGGTTATATGCACTTTCAGCAAAGTTTTTGAAGTTTATTTAGACTAACATATTAATAAAGTGCCCAATACCGGTCTCTGTTTGTCATTCTTTATGTTTTCAGAGCAAATAGATATTTTAAACTTCCAAAAAAACAAGAAAAATGACGAGAGAAGTTTCAAGTCCGATTAGCCAAGCCCAACACTTGTGGGCTCAAGGGCCCCATGTAGGTTCCTTGAGCCCGATGCCGCCTAGCAACCCTAGCCCAACTTCCCTCTGACCTCCAGTGCCCGATGACTTACATATACCTAATAGGCAGCTACGAATTTTTGCCTTGATGACGTCCCACTTCCGGACCCAGTTCGGCGCGGCCTCTCCGAATTCTCTAGTGCTCCTTTGAAGAAACGCCTCAACTGGTGCCCCCGGAGTCCCAAGGAGGAAGATAGTGCGGAAGTAAAGAGGTTGGTCAGTAAGCTCAGATTACTAGCTCATACCAAGCTCTCGATAATCGAAGTCATGGCCATTGCAATAAAACGATGTGTTCAGCCCCTTCAGTCCAAAGTAACTCCTTTATGGTGTTCCAATGGACAAGACGACGCATCTCGTTACAGACTCAAGGGTCCGGACACCCCAGCCGAACTGGCCATGATCCTGGTGATCTGTACAAGGGGGAAAAAGAAGACTTCCTCCGCCTAAACTGCCGAGAAGCCTTTTCCATTTACAACCCCATTGAGTGGGTAAGATTTTGATTATCAGTGCTGTTGTACCTTGCCATTGAGGCACACTAATCAAATTGTTCTTTGTTGTCTCAAAACAGTCATGGAGGAAGATGATCGAGGACCTTCATTGTCCTGCCCCACAGCCAGAGGATCACAATCACAACGAAGACCCTGGATTCTGCGAGGATTCGGATATATATGTAGAGTTCGATGATGGAGTATTTTATCAGGCGAGCCTTGATGGCTTGGACGTGGCTATTACAGCCGGCTACCCCCGCCCTTACTCCTTCTCCATTGTAAGTAGTCAAATAGCTTCCTCAAAAAGAAAACACCTGATTGCACCTTATCCATTGCACTAAATTGTATTTCATAGGATCGGCGCTCGGTAAGCCGTACTCCCTCGAGAGCGGCCCCTACGCAGAGCGACCGTTCCAAATGAAAAGAAACTGGGAGCGCTGTCGAGCCTTCTCCTCCTTCAAAGAGGTATGTCCTTTGATATATGCCCAAGCATGAGATCAGATTGTTAAATTTCTCTTCTACCTCTATTTCAGGAGGAGCACGCGGCAAACCATGGGAAAGCGCCCTGCTATCCAAATGTCGGCTAATCCGGCACCAGACTCGTCAACTAGGACGAGGGCTGATACAGTGCCGGACCCGCCTCCTCAAGAGGATTCGGATGACGTATCTATCATGAATTCCGAGGTAGAGAGCGTGATGAATCATCGTCGACTGAAAGAGGCCATGCGCGCTCAAGTTTTCTCTGAACAGGAGTTTACCGCACTTAGCTCCGTGGATGCTTATATCCGAGCTGCCCGGGACGGACTTGCTGGAGTTACTCAACTGTTTTCAAAGGATATGCAGGTAATAATTTGTGCAAACAGATATATGCCAGTAGCCCCCGAGACTTAAAGCGGTTAAGCCAGCCGATTTAAGGATCGTTACAACTTGCAGGTTCTCACGGAGAAGAACAACACGCTGTCCCAGGAGCTGAAGACAAACCAGACAAAGCTGAATGTTGTCACCACAGAGCTTGCGGAGATGAAAAAGGCCACAATAACCATTGATCAGAAGAACAAGCTTGAGGAGGCTCATTTATCAGCCACGCAGCAAGAAAATAAGAAGTTGAAAGGCGGCATATTCGGTATGACCTATTGAACCATCTAAAGGTTGTATAATATCCCATAGTTCAGATTGTCACAACTATGCTATTGCAGGTCTGCTAACCGGTCGACCTGAAGAGGAAGTATCCAGATTTCAAGGCGACGTGCTTAAGGAACTATCTGTGATGCATGAACGAGCCCGGAATGCTATGAGAAATATGGCGAAGGCTTTATGGCCATCCGATGCCCCGCTGGAAAGTATGGAGGGGTTGGCAAACCTGTTCAAAGGTGCCCGGCGCCGTTTCAAGCTATGGAAGGCATCCGCATGCCGGGAAGGCGCACGAGAAGCGTGGGCGATGGTGAAAACGTGCTACACCGGAGTCGACCTGAATCATATGGCCTGAGTTGGACCTCAGGGGCCCGACGGAAAGGAGATTCCCGTGAACTTGGTGTACGACCAAGTGATGATAGCTGTGAAGTACTCGCAAGAAGACTGTAGTTTACACAGTCTTATAGATGGTATAGAGAAAGAGTAGATTTCCGTCTCGACGTACCAATGTACTTTTACTCTTTATCTCCCACCGAACATGTGAAAATTTGTCTTCGCGGACTTTTGGCTTCGGCCCTTGAACCCAGAAGGTGGGGTGTTTCCGTATACCATTTGGGAATCTAAGAAATGTTCATTATGTCCGGAAACCGGGCAACCTAGTCATATTGCTCAAACAGACAAAAATGTAGTTCGGGGAGTTATGTTATATTACGTATTTAACGTAAGAAATATCTTCCAAGGAAAATAGTTCTGTTAAGGGTTCCTTTCCTTGGGTTGGCATGCCTAATTACGCGTGCCTAGGCGTTGATCCGAATTATGGGTAGCCTGTCCCGTATTGTTTCATAGAGTTACAGGAATGTAAACAATCGTTGCTTGCTGACCAATTATTCTCTGAAGAACACTAGCTTTCGGCTTCACCTGTCTGAGGTACAGGTCCGGATTACCCGATTGTAACAATGGTAGAGGTGCTCCCTTTACACCCTAGCAGAACAATCGGGAACGTAGCGTATAAACACAGGAGCGAGGCAATCCAGCTTGGCAAAAACTTAAGTCATAGAGGTGCATATAATGGCAAAATTTGTATATAGAGAACGACGTAAGCAATGAAAGCGACAAGCTTTTAATAGAAACTTCGTTCAATGAAGCACCCAGTTATAATGGGGTATATACATTTAAAGATATGTACCCCTAATAGTTCGGTAGATCCGAACATACACTGGGATATATAAAAAAAGGAAAAACAAAAAAGAAGAGAAAGAAAGAAGAGGAGAAAGAAAAGGAGCCTATAAACATAAAGGAGGCGGTCGAACTATGCGTAGAACCGTCGAAGCTGAGCAGCGTTCCATGGGTTCGGCTCGAGGCGATTATCCGATGCATTACGAAGGCGATAGGCTCCCCCTGTGATAACTTCATCTATGACGAAGGGGCCCTCCCATTTTGGTTTGAGCTTGTCCTTCTTCTTCTCTGGGAGACGTAAGACGAGATCGCCGACGTTGTATGTCTTGGCCCGCACCTCCCTGTTTTGGTATCGCCTGACCTGTTGCTGATAGAATGCAGAATGGGCCTTTGCAATATCACGCTCTTCTTCAAGGCCGTCTAGGTCATCCTGCCGATCGAGCTCGGCTTCTCGCTCTTCGTACATGTGCACTCTAGGTGAGTCATGAATAATATCGCAAGGCAAAACAGCCTCTGCGCCGTACACCATGAAGAAAGGTGTGTATCCGGTCGTGCGATTAGGCGTAGTCCGCAGCCCACAGAGCACGGAATCGAGTTCCTCAACCCAATGCTTATCAGACTCCTGCAGGGAGCGCACCAGTCTGGGTTTAATGCCGCTCATAATCAGGCCGTTGGCCTGTTCAACTTGACCGTCAGTTTGCGGGTGGTAGACGGATGCATAGTCGAGTTTAATGCCCAAGTTAGCGCACCAGGTTTTCACCTCATCAGCTGTAAAATTGGAGCCATTATCAGTGATGATGCTGTGCGGGACACCATAACGGTGTACCATGCCGGATATAAAGTCGATCACTGGCCATGCTTCAGCCATTTTTACTGGTTTGGCCTCTATCCATTTAGTGAATTTATCCATCATGACCAGTAAATGTTTCTTTTTGTGGCTTCCCCCTTTGAGGGGTCTGACCATGTCTAGCCACCAGACCGCGAAAGGCCAAGTGATGGGGATTGTTCGTAAGGCAGTAGGAGGCATGTGACTTTGATTGGCGAAAAGCTGACATCCTACACAACGTTGCACAAGGGCTTGTGCGTCTGCTCGGGCTATTGGCCAGAAGAAGTCTGTCCGGAAGGCCTTGCTTACAAGGGCCCGAGCTGCGGCGTGATGTCCGCCTAGACTAGCATGTATTTCAGCCAAGAGATGCCGTCCCTCCTCTTCGAAGATGCACCTTTGAAGGACTCCAGTAGTACTTTTCTTGTATAGTTCACCTTCGTGAACTTTATAGGCTTTAGAACATCGAACTATGCAACGGGCCACATTTTGATCATCGAGAAGTTCCTGTCTATTAAGGTAGGCCAGGAAGGGTTTGGTCCATGGAGCAATAACTACCATGATTTCATGGGCAGAGGGTGTTACTTCGATGCCCGAACCCCCGATGATATATGTACTGTGTTCGGCTGCTGGGGGAGTGATTAGGTCCGGACTAGTATTTCCACTCTTGTCCTGCCATACCACGGATGGCTTAAAGAGCCTTTCCACAAAGGTATTAGGTGGGACGGGGTCGCGCTTGGTGCCCATTCGAGCAAGGATGTCCGCTTCCTGGTTACTGTCTCGAGCAATGTGATGAAACTCGAGCCCCTCGAACCGAGCCGATATTTTTAATACGGTGTTTCGATACGCCGCCATTTTGGGATCTTTTGCATCGAACTCTCCATTTATCTGAGATATTGCGAGGTTCGAATCACCGCGAACCTCGAGGCGTTGTATGCCCATCGAGACAGCCATTCGGAGACCATGTAGAAGTGCCTCGTATTTGGCTGCGTTATTTGAGTCTGTATACATGATCTACAGTACGTAGCGGACTGTGTCCCCTGTGGGGGATGTCAATATGACACCAGCCCCTAGTCCGACTAACATTTTAGAGCCATCAAAGTACATAATCCAGTTGGAATATGAGCCGTACTCCTTAGGGAGCTCGGATTCCATCCACTCGGCGACGAAGTCAGCCAGCACCTGAGATTTAATAGCTCGGCGCGGCTTGTATGTGATTTCAAAGGGCAAGAGCTCAATGGCCCATTTAGCTATGCGGCCGGTGGCGTCCCTATTATTTATAATGTCATTAAGTGGTACTTCGGATGCCACCGTGATCGAACACTCTTGAAAATAGTGCCGGAGTTTGCGGGATGCCATAAAGACCGCGTAAGCTATCTTTTGATAGTGAGGGTATCGAGAGTTGCATGGTGTAAGGACCGCCGACACATAGTATACTGGCTTCTGGAGGGTAATTTATGTCCCGCTTCCTCTCGCTCGCTGACGAGTACGGCGCTCACTACCTGGTGAGTTGCCGATATATAGAGAAACATGGGCTCGCCAACACTTGGTGCGGCTAGGATTGGGTTGCCTACTAATAAGGTTTTTATTTCTTCCAATCCGGCTGTAGCCGCGTCCGTCCATTCGAAGTGGTCGGTGCGTCTGAGCAGTCGATAAAGAGTAATGCTTTTTCTCCTAATCTAGAGATGAAGCGGCTCAAAGTTGCCACGCACCCTGCTAGTTTTTGGACCTGCTTTAAGTCCGTTGGTATGGCCAATTGTGACAAGGCTCAGATTTTGACTGGGTTCGCTTCAATTCCTCTATTGGAGACAATGAACCCCGGCAGCTTTCCAGCTGGAACGCCGAAAACACATTTTCCGGATTAAGCCTTATGTCATATGTTCGGAGGTTGTCAAATGTGAGGCGGAGATCGTCCACCAATGATTCGACATGTTTAGTCTTGATGACCACGTCGTCCACATATGCCTCCACTGTCTTGCCGATTTGTTTTTTCAAACATGTTTGAATCATGCGTTGGTAAGTGGCACTAGCGTTTTTAAGCCCAAAAGGCATAGTGTTGAAACAAAAAGGCCCGTACGGGGTAATGAACACCGTTGCGGCCTGTTCGCACTCCTTCATCTTAATCTGATGGTATCCGGAGTAAGCATCGAAGAAACACAATGAATCGTGTCCTGCGGTTACGTCGATAATCTGGTCAATGCGGGGCAACGGGAAAGGGTCCTTGGGGTAGGCCTTATTGAGGTCTTTGAAATCGACACAAAGGCGCCAGGATTTATCTTTCTTTGGCACCATGACCAAGTTGGCTAGCCAATCCGGGTGTTTGATTTCTCTGATGAACCCGACCTCGAGTAACTTAGCTAGCTCCTCCCCCATAGCTTGTCGTTTGGGTTTGGAAAATTGTTGTAGCGTTTGCTTGACCGGTTTGAACCCCTTAATTATGTTAAGGCTATGTTCGGCCAGTCTGCGTGGGATTCCGGGCGTGTCCGAAGGGTGCCAGGCAAAGATATCCCAATTTTCACGCAGGAATGCTCGTAGGGCGGCGTCGACCGCCGGATCCAGCTATGATCTGATCGATGCTGTTTTGTTAGGATCCGTCGGGAGCACTTGAAATTTAACTATTTCATCTACTAGTTTGAAAGAGGTAGATTTGGGCCTCTTATCGGGGATCACATTGTCTTTGTTCACCGTGGATTGCAGGGTGGTTAGTTCTTCGGCCGCGAGGGCTTCAGATAGTGCCTCGAGGGCCAAGGATGCGATTTTATTTTTGGCAATGAGTGCTATGTACGGATCACTTGTGATAGTGATTATTCCATTGGACCCCGGAATTGTAAGCTTCATGTACCTGTAATGGGGTATGGCTTGGAAGCATGAGAAGGCATCCCGCCCCAAAAGGGCGTGATATCCGCTGTTGAAGGGGGCCACGTGGAAAAGCAACTCTTCGGACCTGTAATTCTCAGGTGTGCCGAATACCACATCAAGTTTGATTTTCCCCGAACATCGTGCTTCGCGACTGGGGATGATGCCTCGAAAGGTGGTACTGCTTTGCTCGATGCAGGCCTTGTCAATTTGCATTTTGTCGAGCGTGTCCTCGTAGATGAGGTTAAGTCCGCTGCCACCATCCATGAGCACTTTGGTGAGTTGGAAGCCATCCACAATTGGGTTTAAGACCAGGGCAGCTGGTGCTCGGACTGATCGGTCCCTTGGTTCGTCGTCCACGGTGAAAGTTATGGCCGCGTCACTCCAAGGGCTCATTGCGGTTACTTGGTTAATTTCGGCGAGGTCGCGGAGTGCCCTTTTGCGCCGATTATTTGAAGAGAAGGTCTCGAAGACCGTAAAGATGTTAAGATCGTCATCCTCTAGAGAATGCTTCTCTGGAGTAATGTTGGTGAGGATAGCCTCGCCGCTTTTAGCTACTTGCCGGAGTACCCAACATGCCCTCAGGCTGTGAGTTGGTTTAGTACTCAGCGTCGCATGTATCTGACAGGGTTTGTCCAGGAGTTCGTCAAGAACTGTTCTGTGTCCCGTGAGGGGTTTGTTTTTCTTGCCAACGGGCTTATGATCGGATGCCTCGTAGGGGTGTAACCGTTTTGCCCGTGTGGTGGACCGCTTAGAGGCAGCGGGTTCCAATCAGGCTTTCCGGGCCTTCCATGTACTTTCCATCACACAATACTTTTGTACTAAGTGTGACAATTCCGCAAAGTTCTGTATGCGACGGTGGTTGAGGGCGTTCAGAATTCCCTCGTCCGTACAATTACGATAAAAAAACCGGAACTGCATCGTCGTCGAAACAATCTTTAATCTTGTTTTTAACAAGGAGGAATCTAGCCCAGAAGTGATGGACCGTTTCCTGAGGTTGCTGTCGTACATAAATTAGGTCACATATGTTTGGAGGGCCTAAATTGCTTGGAGAATATTGATTGTGGTGGGTGGGTGGGATAAAATCCGACCCCTGACCCAAGATTGAATCCGGAGCTTGAAAAATCTCTGAGGTGACCAGTTCGGGTTCCGGAAGATCCAAGTGCTTTCCGGGCCCTATGTCCGACCGTGAGTTCGGAGGAAGTACAATCTCATCCCGAGTGAGGGTATCCGGCTCAGGGAGCTCAGAGATCCGGACATAGCTGGTCTTTAACTTAGGGGAAGAAGTGTTTTTGGCTCGTTCCTCGACGACTACTACCAGATGGGTGATCGGCGAGGAATTAATTTCCCTCTGATCGGGTTTAAGCCCGATTCGATCATAATCGGTTGC
This sequence comes from Aegilops tauschii subsp. strangulata, assembly GCF_002575655.3. Taxonomy (NCBI): domain Eukaryota; kingdom Viridiplantae; phylum Streptophyta; class Magnoliopsida; order Poales; family Poaceae; genus Aegilops; species Aegilops tauschii. The sequence continues at coordinate 375,258,523 of NC_053037.3, forward strand.
AAGCCCCAGGGCGGCGATGCGATCTAGCAGCTCGTTCAAGGATGAGACGTCCGCCGGGTCCATCTTTTCGGAGTGTTCGAGACCGATGCGGAGGTGATGTTTGGCGAACGCGGGGGGTGCCGTCGGCTTGAAGGCCGTGCGGGTGCCCATGGTGAAACCGCCAAGCTGGAGGACCTGTCCCAAAGTTAGGTTCCCTCCAGAAGTGATGTCATTGTTGATGACAAGGCGAGCCATCGATCCTTCCGTCGACAACACGGTGGAACTCTCAATGAAAGCACCAATGTCAGTGTCAAAACGGGCAGATCTCGGGTAGGGGGTCCCAAACTATGCATCTGAGGATTGATGGTAACAAGGGACAAGTGGGACACAATGTTTACCCAGGTTCGGGCCCTCTTAATGGAGGTAGAAACCTACGTCCTGCTTGATTGTATTTGATGAGTATAGGGGTTACAAGAGTTGATCTACCTCGAGATCGTAATGGCTAAAACCTAGCTGTCTAGCCTATGAGAATTATGATAGCCTCCACGGACTAAACCCTCCGGTTTATATACACACCGGAGGGGCCTATGGTTGTACAGAGTCAATTTGCAGAAGAATGAAATAATACATCCGGACATCAAACTTGCCGTCTACGCACATAGGAGTCCTACCCGGACACGGGGAAGGCCTTCTGCTTTTATCTTCTCGGCCCATCAGTCCGGCCCACTTCGAATGGTCCGGACACCCCAGGACCCCCTGATCCAGGACTCCCTCACTCACAGCAAACAAGGAAAATATGACAAACAATAAGAAGACACTTATTCAGTTTTAATGCATGAATATGAGACATTATCCATGAAATGCGTGTGGTGCAAGGACATCGGTCCCTTGGACCAACTTACCATCTCGGGTTACCTCGGAACCCATATGATCAACTTACCATCGTGATCCTCACTAGATCACTTTCGGAACCAACCTTGTGGTCATTACGAGACCACTAACTTCTGTATGTGCCATCTCAGAATATTTACTGTGCAGGTTAGTTATTACTGTTGACCCACGGTGTGACCTAGTACGAACTGTGTCCATAACCGAGGACGCGGCTATCGATAGATTATACACTCTGCAGAGGTTAGTACATTGTACCCACACCATGAATGCTCCCATTCGGGTGGACCAACGACATTCCGACAAAACCAATCTATTGCATGACACTCTCCCAGCCACTCCAACAAACTCCCATTTGGGATAAGTCATGGGTGGCCTCGGATGCCCACTCTGGACATTTGCCACCTTCATGGCCGGCCACCGTCGTGGCAAAAAAAAAATGGTCCCAAACGGGGACAATGGTACCATACAACTTTGGGCACACAAGGTTGTGGCTACCTACCGGGCCAGGGCAGCGCAAGCGCACAACTTTCCCTAGCTGGAGGCACCGGCGAGAGGCATGACAATAAACCAAATTAGGGCCTCCCCATCCAGGCAGGTGTGGTTGCACTGATGAGCTCGATTCGGTGGCACCATGACCCAATCAACAGATTGTTCAAGTTGAATTAACATCATGTTTAACTTGAATTTAAAATGAATCGAGTCATAGTATGAGATGAAATGCAGATGTCATGTATATGAAAACTAAATGCATCATCATAAGCATAAACATATGATCTCTACTGCACATGATATCAAGATGACATGTATGCTACTGCCAAGATATAACATGAATGAAACAACATGCATAAAGATTCATATAGCAAGTTATATCAATTAAATGCACTAAAATGAATTTTAATTCAAGTAAAATCATTGCTATTGCAATTCCATCCTTGCAAATGGTTGTTGTGGCTTGCCTTTGTTCAGAGGAGTGTCACAATAGTCCTGGTCTTCTCCAAGGAAATCAGAACCTTCTAAAAATATTACAAAATGCAAAAAGAAAATGTCACATAAAGCCTTTTATTGCACCAGGAAATACCTGCAGCAAGAAAAATTCTCAACTTTTGCATGCAGAAAGTTTAGCTCATAATAAAACTAGTGCAAAAAGAATAAATTCATTTGGACTTATAGATTAGGAGATATTGCTGGTCAAAGTTGAGTCAAAATATATGAATTTAACTGGAAAATCAGAAATTCCAGAAGAGGCCACGTCGAAAGCGTATTTTCAAAATACGCCTCCCTTATACCCCTTCGGGCGAGAGAGAGAGAGAGAGAGGCTGATGGGTGGGGCCCTCTGTCAGGTTTGATGGAGAGAGAGAAACAGAGGGGGGCAGCGCTGTCACCGGCGTTCCTCCGGCGAGGAAGCCACGGCGCCAGAGAGGAGGGGGTGGATCAGGCTCAACAAGACGAACACACACGTACCCGAGGCGAGGGCAGAGGTGGACGGACGGCATCGTAACGGTCGTCTTTAGAGAAGGCGGGCGGCGGAGCTCGTCGGACTTGGCGATTTCGCTGGGATTCCGACAAACCAAGAGCACCGTCGTGCTCAGGAGGACCACACGAACTCGACAGAGGAGAAGAACGGGGTCGGGGAGCACCGAAGCAGGTGGGCGGCCGAGGGGGGTCCGCGGCCAACTTAGGCGCCAGTGGCAGGAGGCCTTCCAGGCCTTGCCGTACTAGCTAGAGCTTCGATTTGTGGCCAGGGGAGAAGTGGTGGATTGTTAGAAGGGCTCGGGGCGAGCTGCTTTTATAGACGGCGAGGTGACCGAGCTCGGGTCCGCCGAAGAGGGTTCTGGAGAGGAGAGAGGGGGCGAGAGGAGCTCGGGCTCTACGTGAAGGATCAAGAGGACGCCGCCAAGCACAGTGGAGGGACGCGGACAAGCTACAGGGCGTGGGGTGGGACGTTTCGGTCATGCGGGCGCACTGTGCTCTCTGTGCTCACCGTGTCCGCGTCCGCCGCGCAGGCTGCCGGCGTCGGGGAGCTGCACAAGGAGGCTAGGTGGACGCGGGAGAGGCTGCTAAGTGTCATGGACGAGCTGCGGTGGCGCGAGGAGGGCGAACGGGTGGCGCTAGAGGGGTCCCGACGCTCAGAGCGTGCCGACCGCCTGTCGAATACCGCGCTCACACGCGGTCACCGCGTGCACTGGCGCACGCGGTATGCCAGAGGCTTCCAGTCTGTGTCTAGGGTGTTGTCCCTTCGACGCGGTGCTGCAGAGTGCCCTTGGCTTGCCACCTCGACCATTGGATGAGACTTGAGCTTGCAGAAAAGTTTCTGGACAGAAACTTGTGATGGAACTAGAGAGAGATTTACTGAGAGTTAAAGGGTGAATTTTGGTGGTTAAGCTTCTCGTAGGAAGGTAGTCATGTGGTAAAAATTTCAGCTCAAGAGGATCAAGTAAAAATACACTTGCTTCACAAAGTGCCCTTACTATCCAGAAGTGAAAATAATTTCTTGAGCAAAATTTCTCCAAATGACTATGGCATATTTTTGCATAGAAAGGTAAGGCATGATCCAAAGAATATTTGGGAATTTATTGGGAATATTCTGAGCAAGAAAATGAGGGTTGCTTCATAGCAGATTGAGAAAATATTCATTTTCAGAAGGAAAATGAATATTATGCCATTAAAGAAAATTATTCCATGGCATTATTTTGGGAGGGATGAAGTCAAGAGATGGTTTAGAGATGATAGAACCCACTTGGAAGAAAATCAAAAGAATTTCCAAATGGCAAGTCCAAAAGAATTGACTAAAAATCCAAATGAAAAATCAAATATTCTTTAAATCCAATAAAAAGAAAAAGGGCAAAATCCAGGGTATCACACCAAATCATTTATAACATATAATAATATAGACATTTGTACAATGGTTTGTTCACAAAGATTTTGTTTTAGCATCCCTCACAACAACAGCTGCAACCTATGCGACCAAGTGGATGAATTGCTCCTGCACCTTGTTCTCCATTGCCCATATGTGGGATGTATTTGGCTATGGATCGCAGATTGGTTGGACAATCCTGCTCTTCTGACCATGCGCAAGAGGCCATTGCCATTTCTTTTGAGCAGATTCTAGAGAATCCAGGTGTGAAAAATCAACCAAGCAAAAGAACTCGATTTATCTTTGAAAATTTTGGTAGGATTCTCCCGAATGCTAGTGCAATCCAAAATCCTCAAAAAACTTGAATTTTTCCATACTATCGGGATTTTGGAGAGTTCCTCAAAAGAAAGTGTTTCGATTAATATAGTACCCCTAGGTATTTACGAGTAGTTGTCACCGATGCCTCCTATAGGAAAATACGACATGCAAAGTCCGCATGCAACCCCCCCCCCCCCCCTAGTTCGCATCGAGGGAAATGAATGCTAGGGTTGCCGCCGCCGGACCCGCTGGAAACGAGCTAGGTGCACGGCCATCAAACTCGCCTTGATGGCCCGGTCCTCGCCACGACCGGGCCCATCCTCACCCTTGCTCCTGCCTCCCGCCACCCTTCTGCCTCCGCTGGACGCCGACGCGGCCGACATCCCTCTCCTTCAAGCGAAATAGCTGCTGGTGGTCTCTTTCAAGCAGCCCGCGGTGAGCATCTCTTTGTTCCTCTCTTTTTTGTATGCTAATTTGAATACATGCTAGATGGATGGATGGATGGATTGGATTGATGCCTATATTTTTTAGATGAACATGTTGTGTGAATGATACTGTTAGAAGGATGAATATTTATGAATGATGATGTTAGATGTTGCTACTGTAAGCTGATACTAGATGCCTAAATTCTATTGTATGATTTCTGTATGTTGTTAGATGGATGAGTGAAATGATGTTAGCAGATACATGATGTTAGATGTTGCCATTGTATGAATTTTTCAATGATGTTGTTACATGTTGTTTAGAGGTGTCAACGCTTAACCACCAGAAAATGATGTACCATAACTGCAACACATGAGGCTATTGCTGCCAGTCTCGTACCTTGAGATTATTCCTTTATTTGTAGTACTATGACCGCAACACATGCGGCTATTTTGTAACGATCAGAACTTTAGAACTATTCTAATTATAATATTTAGCACTTTATAATATCCGTAAATCACTTTTGTGGTCATATTCAACCAGAAACTGTTCGAAACAACAAAATGTCTCAGCAAACAGTTTCGGTCAAAGGGTGGTACAACATTTCAACACACAACTAAACCCACAATCTCATACTACTATCTCAGAAAAGAATTGGACGACAGATTATGTGAGAAGCAGATTTTGTGTGAAGTTTTCCGAAATCTTGATTCTGCAGAATCCTGCATGAAAAGAACTGGCCCTACAGCTATCACCGACTGGTGGAACGAGCACACGCACCATGAGCAAGAAGACTATTGCGGCTGCAATCTACACTGCAAGGAATATTTAGACGGAGCGTGATAGGAGGGTCTTTCATAAAACGGATTTATGATGCGTGAGGCAACGGAGCACATTATTTTGAACTGCTAACAAGGTACTTAAAATTATTATTTTTTAAAATGATTTTTTTACATGAATACACATGCGTGGGGCAACGGAGCACATTATTTTGAACTGCTAAAAAAGGTACTTAAAAGATTTGAATAAAGTTGGTTTTTTTACATGAATACGCATGCGTGTGGTCTAAGTACCCGTGAAATTTTGTTCAATAATATGTTGTACTATGTGCTGCGCAAAGAAGACAAATTTTGCTCCAAAAACAACAACAGAAAGAGCCCCTAATTTGCATGTAGTTTGTCTTTTTTTTGTATCTCTTACATGCGAGCACGTATATTGCTGAGAATTTGGCCCATTATACTACAGTGCTATACGTGCACGCACTTTTTTTTTTATAAAATCAAGCCATAAAAATCTGATTTTTCTTTTTTAGCTTCAAAAAACCAGGCACTATGTCCCCGTGCTCAGATGTCAATGTTTGGGTCTTTCAGCACATCCCTGTCCCTGAGATGGCAGTCTTTCAGCTCAAGCAAGACATCATGCAGCAGAACCTATCCATCCATCCATTGTTATCCGATGTTGAGAACCTATCACCTGAACCCGACTAGCTTTACTTCCTGTAAGTGAGGGACACCTTCAACCCATATCCTTGTAACACTTAAGACGTCTATGTTTGATTTTCTCCTGCTTAATATATCGGCGTGCTAACCGCCAATTCCTCAACAAAATAAAATATCGTAGGATCCTACAGACAATATTTCATACAACAACAAAATCATCGCCTTCAAGCTGTCTGTAAGATCCTACAGACTGTTTGTGGATCTACACAGAATTTCTTTCTCTCTCCCTTTTCTCTTTCCTCCACATTTTTTATTTTTATGTGACAACTTGTGTAGAAATCTGAGCTAAACACTATTGTATCTAACTAAATGGATGCATCAGGTACACGCGCCGGCATTCTGAGCTAGATCATCTGCTAAGCTAAGGGTGCTGCAAGCTGTGCAACAAATACAGACAAGCGATGATTTCATCAGAAACCAACCATTAATACACCGGACACCGGCACGAGCTAACTAAAGAAGCAGGGTCAATGTCTCGACGTGCAACAGTTGTTCGAATGCCAGGTGACCCGTGTACCATAGTGTTGCATTTCTTTTGCGTGCAATCTCAGCTCAATCGAACCACTTGGAACGCAGCAGAAAAAAGAAGCACGGAAGATCTCACGTCCCAGATCCGATTTGGTCTAGTCCATCTTTTGTTGAACAGAGACCCCAGGCTAAACATTAGTCCCAGGGCTATGTCGCCTAAACAGATACGTGGGAGAAGTCGTCAAAACCTGGAGATTTCTACACAATTTTGATGAACATTTTTTTTCCTCAAAAACAAAAGGTGAGCTCCTTTTTTTTAACCTAACCTGGAGTTTTATTTTATTATTTTCCTTTCCTATTTTTTGTTTTTCTGTTCCAAATTCACAAACAATTTCTGAAATCTGGGAACATTTTTTCAAATCTGTGAACATTTTTTGAAAACATCGAATTCAAAATTTGTTCATCGAAGTAAAAAATGTTCACCAAATTCAAAAAGTTCACATTTTCTAAAATGTTCCTCATATTCAAAGAATGTTCACGAAGTCAAATTTGTTCATAAAAATTAAAAAATGTTCATCCAAAATTCAAATTTTGGTCATCAAAATTAAAAAAACATTTTTAGAAATTATGTTTTTTAATTCATGGGCTTTTTTCAAAATTTGTGAACATTCTTTTGCATTAGTGAACATTTTTTGTAATTCTAATTTTTTACATCCCAAAATTTTTTAAACGGAAAAAAACAAAAAAATAGGGGAGCCCCGTCCCGCACCTAGGCTGGCCCAAGGTTGCGCATGGGAAAGAGAGGGCACGCACTGCCCTCTTTCCCTAGAGCTCCTACTTGAAAGGAGCGAAATCACTAATTGAGGAGTACTCGTTGCAAAGATCACTCCAATTCCCGTGGTTGCGACAACTGGCGTACATGCAGCGCGCCACTTGTCGCAACCTGGGAGTTTTCCCTTTTTTCGTAGATCCTTTTATTCAAAACATTTTATCTCTCAAACCATGCGTCCAAATCTCGAACCGCATTCACCGTTGGATTCCTCGCGTCGAGATCTTCAAAATTAGATCCCATGTTGATGGGTTTTGACGAACTTTTATTTCATGAAAAAACCGGACGAAAAAAACCAGACGAAAAAACCGAACCGGGAGCACGAGTTTTTTCCCTTTCCGAAAGAGGTACGCCCGTGCCTCTCACGAAATCACAACGGTGCCTCTCGCGGAAGCAAAACCGTGACTCTCGCGGAAGAAAAAAAGAAAGAGAAAACGCGTTTTTTTTTCGTTTTCGAGGAGGCACGGCCGTGACTCTCGTGAAAGACAACAGTGCCTCTTACGGAAGCAAAACCGTGATTCTCGTGAAAGAAAAAAACAGAAAACGCGTTTTTTTCCTTTTCGAGAGGCACGGCCGTGACTCTCGCGAAAGCACAACCGTGCCTCTCGCGGAAGCAAAACCGTGACTCTCTCGAAAGAAAAAAAAAGAAAAAACGCGTTTTTTTCTTTTCCGACCGTGACTCTCGCGAAAGCAAAACCGTGCCTCTCGCGGAAGCAAAACCGTGACTCTCGCGAAAGAAAAAAAATGAAAACACATGGTTGAAAAGCTAAGGAAAACCGGTGGAAACCCAAAACATCGAAAACCCCCGAAAAAAACCGTCTAAAAAACCGAAAACGCGTGCGGAAAAATAAAAAAAAAATCCGGAGGGAGCGCCCAGAGCGCGACACGTGCCGAATGGCTGAGAGCGCGCCAAGTGACGCTGATCGTTGCGAGGCTTCCGAATGAGCGCTCGTTAACTAGTTGCTCTGAGAAAGGAGACCTCCTATCTGCCACCTTCAGCATCAGGCAAGCGCCTGCATCTCCCCTTTGCGGGACTCGGCCCAATGCGCGTTGGCACGCTCGTTCGCATGCCTCGCCTGAATTCGTTTTTCCATTTGACCAAAAAATTGGCAGTTTGAGCATTCACCCATTGTCTAGTTGACCATTTGACCACTGACTTTAAAGGAAAAGTTCAGGGAATTGAAAAAATTTCATGATTCTGAATTTGAATAAAGTTCACAAATTCAAAAAAAATCACAAATTTGAAAAAGTCCATGAATTCAAGAGAACATGATTTTGGAAAAAGTTCTTGATTCCGAATTTTTGAAAAGTTCACAAACTTGAAAAGTTCATAAATTAAAAAACAAATTCATGAATTTGAAAAAGTCTGTCCATCTAGAATAAGTTTATGAATTTGAAAAAAAGTTCATGATTTGGAAAAATGGAAAAAATAAAATAAAAACGAGAAACCGAAGAAAATTTGTAAAAACAGACAAACAAAAATACGGACCAGAAGCTAAGCTTCCCAAACCAGTCCCCACTCGAGTTTCTCGCTTAATTAACGCCTTATATGGGCTGGCCCATACATGATCAAGCTAAGTGGGAGGGGTGTGCATGGAGCTAAATCCGCGAGATCCCTATCCTAGCTAGGCAACTTGGCACGATGGTAACATGATGCAAGGTTTACCTATGTTCATGCCCTCCAGAGGAGATAATACCTACATCATGTTTGTGTTTTATTGTGTCGAAGTGTATTCAAAGTACATGCAAAGTATCAAGGGATTGAATATGACCTATGACGAGCCCGCCCCTGGCTTATACAACATACTGGAGTTTCTAGGCCCCAAACAACTAGGTCGGTGACGTTGGCGGAGGTAGAGTCCTTCACAACTATGGTATCTTTGGGTTGTGTTCCAAGTCTTCCAGAATCTACACATAGCCCCGCTATGGTCGGGCCCAGGATGGAACCGACCAAGGGGTCACTGAGGGAGTCCCGGACTGGGGGGTCCTCGGGCTGCCGGCCTATCTCTTATGGGCCGGACAGGTGGGCCACTCCATGACTACTAAAAGGTCGAACTATGCGGTGGCTCCATGTTTGGACAGGAGATCTTTGAAGCCTTGGTGTGTCCTCCAAGTCAAGATAGGAGAATCGGCATGTTTATTCCTTCCTTGTAACCGACCATGTGTAACCCTAGTACCCCTGGTGGCTATATAAACCAGAGGGTTTTGGTCCATATGGGCTAGAAGAAGGACCATCATCCTACTCACCTAGGGTTTAGTTCCTTTGATCTCGTGGTAGATTGACTCTGTAATCATCCTATACACTTCAATATAATCAAGCAGGACATAGGGTTTTACCTCTTCGAGAGGGCCCGAACCTGGGTAAACATCGTCTCCTTCGTCCCTTGTTCCTCATTGATCCAAGATCCACATTTCGGGACCCCCTACCCGAGATCCGCCAGTTTTGATACCGACATTGGTGCTTTCATTGAGAGTTTCGCTGTTGGATGCCGGAGGATCAATGGATCACCTAATCATTGGAGATAGCATCCGTACCGGAGGACGCCTTCGCCCCCGGCCAGATTCTTGCGTTCGGCAACATCGTGCTGCACGTCGATCGGATCGGTCGTCTCGGCCAGGTCAAAAGCTTTACCCCCGATCAAGAGATCAGGTTTAGGAACCTAGAGTTCATCACCGACTCCCGAGGAGATCTTACTCTCACAAAATTTTCAGCTCCCCCTGAAGAACTTGCTAATCCCGTCGCTTTAACTTCGGGAGCGGTAAACCTAACAGGGGCTGATAACACCGGGGGCGCGGCCGTAAAGCTCGACCCCATCGCTCCGTCCGAACAAGTTTCGGCCGAACACCGCTAGGGCGTGACTTTGAGCACCCCGGGAGCAGCGACACTGCGGGTCAATCCCGAATACTCCGAGAGCATGGACCCAGCAGACCTCTCATCTTTGAATGAGCTACTAGACCGGATCCCAGCCATGGGAATTTCCGACGGCCGATCCTTGGTCTATGATCAAATCGGGCTCAACCCCGATAACAAGGAAGTTTACATCCTGCCTGTCACACACCTCGTCGCCACTGTCGAGGATTTGGCTGAAGGCTCACAGTCACCTAAGTTAAGAACGGATTGTGTCCAGGTTTCCGATCATCCGATCCAGGCCTCTAGCTTGGAATCCGATGTTCGCCCCGGAAGAAACCCGGGATCGAGCCCCGACTCTAAGCGTGACCTCGAGTCCGTGCAACAGTACCCAATTGACAGTCCGGATTCCGAACCCGACACGCAGAATACCGCGCCACAGTGGGATACCAGCACCGAAGCCCCGGACCCGCAATTCATCAGGACGCAAAGTTTTTTCCCACCCACCCCCACGTTGAGTACTCCCCAAGTAACTCCGGGAAGCCAGACATATGGGATTTAATGTAGATAAAGCAGCAGCCTGGAGAAACGGTCCACTACTTTTGGACCAGACTCCTCCTGGTCAAAGACAGAATGACGGACTACTACGACCAAGAAATGATAGCGACCTTTCGGCATAACTGCCGAGACGAAGGAATCTTGAATGCCCTCGCCCGTCGCCACTGATACGCCCATTTTGCATCATGTTTTCCTACAATTATTTATATTGTTTTTATGTATAATAATGCATTTTGGAGTAATTCTAATGCCTTTTCTCTCATAATATGCACGGTTCACACAAAGAGGGAGAATACCGGTAGCTGGAATTCTGGACCTGAAAAAGCTACGTCGGGCCACCTATTCTACACAACTCCAAATGAGTTGAAACTTCACGGAGAATTTTTCATGGATTATATAAGAATTATTGGAGCAAATAAGTACCAGAGGGGGCCCACCAGGTGGGCACAACCCACCTAGGCGCGCTAGGGAGCTCAGGCACGCCCTGGTGGGTTGTGCCCTCCTCGGCCCACCTCCGGTGCCCTCTTCTGGTATATAAGTCATTTTGACCTAGAAAAAATGAGGAGAGGACTTTCGGGATGAAGCGCCGCCGTCTCGAGGCGGATTTGGGCAGGAGCACTTTTGCCCTCCGGCGGAGCGATTTCGTGGGGGGAACTTCCCTCCCGGAGGGGGAAATCATCGTCATCATCATCACCAACAACTCTCCCATCTTGGGGAGGGCAATCTCCATCAACATATTCAATAGCACCATCTCCTCTCAAACCCTAGTTCATCCCTTGTGTTCAATCTTTGTACTAGAACTATAGATTGGTGCTTGTAGGTGACTAGTAGTGTTGATTACATCTTGTAGTTGATTACTATATGGTTTATTCGGTGGAAGATTATATGTTCAAATCCATTATGCTATTTAATACCCCTCTGATCTTGATCATGATTATCATTTGTGAGTAGTTACTTCTGTTCTTGAGGTCACGGGAGAAATATTGTTGCAAGTAATCATGTGAACTTGGTATGTGTTCGGTATTTTGATGGTATTTATGTTGTGTTTCTCTTAGTGGTGTCATGTGAACATCGACTACATGACACTTCACCATATTTAGGCCTAAGGGAATACATTGTGGAGTAGTTATTAGATGATGGGTTGCGAGAGTGACGAATCTTAAACCCTAGTTTGTGTGTTATTCCATAATTAGGGACTGATTTGGATCCAACAGTTTAATGCTATGGTTAGATTTATTCTTAATACTTTTCTCATAGTTGCGGATGCTTGCGAGGGGGTTAATCATAAGTAGGAGGCTTGTTCAAGTAAGAACAACACCTAAGCACCGGTCCATCCACATATCAAATTATCAAAGTAGCGAACACAAATCAAACCAACATGATGAAAGTGACTAGATGAAATTCCCGTGTACCCTCAAGAACGCTTTGCTTATCATAAGAGATCGTTTTGGCCCGTCCTTTGCCTCAAAAGGATTGGGCTACCTTGCTGCACTTTTGTTACCGTTACCATTACTTGCTTGTTACAAATCATCTTGCTATCAAACTACTCGTTACTTATAATTTCAATGCTTGCAGAGAATACCTTGCTGAAAACTACTTGTCGTTTCCTTCTGCTCCTTGTTGGGTTCGACACTCTTACTTATTGAAAGGACTATGATTGATCCCCTATACTTATGGGTCATCAAGGCTCTTTTCCGGTGCCATCGCCGGGGAGTGAAGCGCTCTTGGTAAGTGGAAATCGATAAGGAAAAATTATTACTACGTGTTGAAATTTATTGTCACTTGTTACTATGGAGAACAATCCTTTGAAGGGTTTGTTTGGGGTATCTTCACCTCGACCGGAACCATAATTAGTTACCACTCAATCTACTGCACCTACTAAAAATATTGGTTATGAAATTCCTTTGGGTATGATAGAACAACTGCTAGCTAATCCTTATGCAGGAGATAGAACCGAACATCCTGATATGCACTTGATATATGTGGATTATTTAAGCTTGCAGGTTTGCCCGGAGATGAAGCTAAGAAGAAGGTTTCCCCTTTATCTTTGAATGGAAAAGCATTGGCATGGTATAGGCTATGCGATGATATTGGATCTTGGAATTGGAATCGGTTGAAATTGGAATTTCACCAAAAAAATTATCCTATGCATCAGGTTCATCGTGATCAGAATTATATATATAATTTTTGGCCTAGTGAAGGAGAAAGTATCACTCTAGCTTGGGGAGGCTTAATTCAATGTTATATTCATGCCCCAATCATGATCTCAAGATAAATTATTAGTCAGAACTTTTATGCTCGGCTTTCTCGTGATGATCAATCCATGCTTGATACTTCTTGTACTGGTTCATTTATGAAGAAGACTATTGAATTCAGGTGGGATCTTTTAGAAAGAACTAAATGCAACTCTGAAGATTGGGAACTCGATGAAGGTAAAGAGTTAGGTATTAAGCTTAAGTATGATTGTGTTAAATCTTTTATGAATACCGATGCTTTTCAAAAGTTTAGCACTAAATATTGACTTGACTCTGAGATAGTAGCCTCCTTTTGTGAATCCTTTGCTACTCATGTTGATCTCCCTAAGGAGAAGTGGTTTAAATATCACCCACCTATTAAAGAAGAAATTAAAGAACCGGTTATAGCTAAAGATGAAACTATTATCTATAATGTTGATCCAGTTGTTCCTACTACTTATATTGAAAAACCACCTTTCCCTGTTAGGATAAAGGAATATGCTAAAGTTTCAACTGTGGTCAATAAAAGTTATATTAGAGCACCTAAACGTGTTGAATAAATCAAAGTAGAACCTAGTGTTGCTATGGTTAAAGATCTCCTGGTAGAAGATATAGATGGGCATGTTATTTACTTCTGTGATGAAGCTACTAGAATTGCCAAACCCAATGAAAAAGATAAACATAGACCTGTTGCTGGCATGCCTGTTGTCTCAGTTAAAATAGGAGATCACTGTTATCATGGCTTATGTGACATAGGTGCTAGCGTGAGTGCTATTCCTTTTACCTTATATCAAGAAATTATGAATGATATAGCACCCGCTGAAATAGAAGACATGGATGTTACTATTAAACTTGCTAATAGAGACACCATCACACCACTTGGGATTGTTAGAGATGTTGAAGTCTTGTGTGGGAAGATAAAATATCCTACTGATTTTCTTATTCTTGGTTCCCCACAAGATGAATTTTGTCCCATTATCTTTGGTAGACCTTTTTTGAACACCATCAATGCTAAAATAGATTGTGAGAAACAAACTGGTCGGTGTTAGTTTTGGTGATGAGTCTCACGAGTTTAATTTTTCTTAGTTTAGTAGAAAACATCATAAGAAAGAATTGTTTAGTAAGGATGAAATAATTGGTCTTGCTTCTATTGTCGTGCCTCCTACTGGTCCACTAGAACAATATTTGCTAGACCATGAAAATGATATGCATATGCATATGCATGAAAGAAATGAAATAGATAAAAATTTCTTTGAACAATGACCTCTGCTTAAACACAACTTGCCTATTGAAACTCTAGAAGGTCCTCCTCCACCTAAAGGTGATCTTGTGTTTGAATTAAAACAATTAGTAGACACTTTGAAATATGCTTATCTTGATGAGAAAAAGATATATCCTGTTATTATTAGTGCTAACCTTTTAGAACATGAAGAAGAAAGATTATTGAAGGTTCTGAAGAAGCAACGTGCTACTATTGGGTATGCTCTTGATGATTTAAAGGGCATTAGTCCCACTCTCTGTCAGCATAAAATTAATATGGAACCTGATGCTAAACCCATTGTTGATCATCAACGGCGTTTAAATCCTAAAATGAAAGAAGTGGTAAGAACTGAAATATTGAAGCTTCTGGAAGTAGGTATAATCTATCCTATAGCTAACTGTAGATGGCTAAGTCATGTTCATTGTGTCCCTAAGAAGGGAGGTATTACTGTTGTTCCTAATGATAAAAATGAACTTATCCCACAAAGAATTGTTACTGGCTACAGAATGGTAATTGATTTTAGAAAATTAAAGAAAGCAACTAGAAAAGATCATTACCCTCTACCTTTTATTGATCAAATACTAGAAAGACTATCTAAGCACACACATTTTTGTTTCCTTGATGTATATTCTGGTTTTTCTCAAATACCTATCTCACAACCTGATCAAGAGAAAACCACCTTTACTTGTCCTTTTGCAACTTATGCTTATAGACGAATGCCTTTTGGTTTATGCAATGCACCTGCTACCTTTCAAAGATGTATGACTGCTATATTCTCTGATTTTTTGTGAAAAGATTGTTGAGGTTTTCATGGATGATTTTTTCGTTTACGAAACTTCTTTTCATGATTGCTTAAGCAACCTTGATCGAGTTTTGCAGAGATGCGAGAAAACTAATCTTGTCTTGAATTGGGAGAAGTGTCACTTTATGGTTAATGAAGGTATTGTCTTGGGACATAAAATTTCTGAACTAGGTATTGAAGTGGATAAAGCTAAAGTTGATGCAACTGAGAAAATGCCATGTCCTAAAGATACCAAAGGTATTCGTAGTTTTCTTGGTCATGTTGGTTTCTATAGGAGATTTATTAAAGACTTCTCTAAATTTTCTAGGCCTCTTACAAATCTTTTACAAAAGGATGTTCCATTCGTTTTTGATGATGATTGTGTAGAAGCCTTTGAAACACTTAAGAAAGCCTTAATTTCTGCACCTATTGTTCAACCACCTGATTGGAACTTGCCTTTTGAAATTATGTGTGATACTAGGGATTATAATGTTGGTGTTGTTCTAGGACAAAGAGTTGATAAGAAACTAAATGTTATTCATTATGCTAGTAAAACTCTAGACAGTGCCCAACGCAATCACGCTACCACTGAGAAAGAATTTTTAGCAGTGGTGTTTGCTTGTGATAAATTTAGATCTTACATTGTTGATTCTAAAGTGATTGTTCACACCGATCATGCTGCTATAAAATATCTTATGGAAAAGAAGGATGCTAAACCTAGACTCATTAGGTGGGTTCTTTTGCTACAAGAATTTGACTTACATATCACTGATAGAAAGGGAGCTGAGAACCCCGTGGCTGATAACTTGTCTAGGCTAGAAAATATTCTTGATGACCCACAACCTATTAATGATAGTTTTCCTGATGAACAATTAGTTGCAATAAATTATTATTGTAATACTCCTTGGTATGCTGACTATGCTAATTAAATTGTTGCGAAGTACATACCACCTAGCTTCACATACCAACAAAAGAAAAAAAAAATCTATGATTTAAGACATTACTTTTGGGATGATCCACACCTTTATAAAGAAGGAGTAGATGGTATTATTAGACGTTGTGTACCTGAGCATGAACAGGGACAAATCCTATGGAAATGTCACTCGAAAGCTTATGGAGGGCATCATGCGGGAGATAGAACTGCTCACAAGGTATTGCAATCTGGTTTTTATTGGCCTACTCTCTTCAAGGATGCCCGTAATTTTGTTTTATCTTGTGATGAATGTCAAAGAATTGGAAATATTGGTAAGTGTCAAGAAATGCCTATGAATTATTCTCTTTCTGTTGAACCATTTGATGTTTGGGGATTTGATTACATGGGACCTTTTCCTTCCTCTAATGGGTATACTCATATTTTGGTTGCTATTGATTATGTCACTAAGAGCGTCTCCAACAGCAGCCGAACGCGCCGCGCGCTAAAACCTACTTTGTCGCGCGCCCATCGCCTGGTTTGGCGCGGCGGGCAGCGCTGACTCCAGCAGCCGCGCTAAAATGCAGCGCGCAAAAAATGCAGCGGGCGCGACTCGCACAAACAACATATGCATTTCAAATAGAAGCAAAAATGATCAAACTATAACAAAATAAATCAACAACAAATAGTTCAATTTCGTTATTACAACCCAAACGAATAGTTTATCATTCAGTACAACAAATAGTGCAATAAACACAACAAATAGTTCATGAACAATACAATGTCGAACGCACAAATCATGCTCTTTGTCGTCCATGCCATGCCCACCACTCCTCAATGAGATCCTTCTGAAGATCACTGTGCGCTGCGGGACGCCGAATGGCATGATAGGAGGCAACAAAACGGGCCACCCTTTCAGCCCTCCGTCGCACTCGCACGGGATGTCCCAAGAGCTCATACTGTGAGTAGTCTAAATCTTGGCCACGCTCATTCTCGATGATCATGTTGTGCATGATCACACAAGCGTGCATGATGTACCAAAGCATTTTTTGATCCCAAAATCTAGCCGGTCCTCTCACAATAGCAAATTGGGCTTGCAAAATCCCAAAAGCTCTCTCCACATCTTTTCTAGCCGCCGCCTGAGCATTGTGGAAATCAAGATTTTTCTTACCTTCCGGCTTTTTCAACGGCTTCATGAAGGTTTGCCACTTTGGGTAGATGCCATCCGCTAGATAATAGCCATAGTTGTATGTACGACCATTTGCTACAAACTGCACCGGTGGCAACTCACCATTTGCAATCTTACTCATCAGTGGTGACCGGTTGACAACATTGATGTCATTCAAAGATCCAGGCATTCCAAAGAATGCATGCCAAATCCAAGTCTCTTGATCGGCCACTGCTTCAAGGATTATAGTGGAACCCTTTTTTTGCCCGTGGAATTGCCCATGCCATGCCTTTGGACAATTCTTCCAACTCCAATGCATGCAATCTATTGAGCCAAGCATGCCAGGAAAGCCGCGAGCTTTGTTCATCGCCAATAGCCTTGCGGCGTCTTCAGCATTGGGAGATCTCAAATACTCCTCGCCAAACACTTGCACAATTCCGACTGCGAAGCGCTTGACACACATGATGGCTTGACTCTCACCCATAGCCAAGTGATCATCAACTAGATCAGTCGGGATACCGTATGCCAACATACGCAAAGCGGTTGTCACCTTCTGAAAGGTGCTATGCCCGAGCTCTCCGGCGGAATTCCTCCTTTGCTGAAAAAACCGGTCATGGCTCGCTAGTTTCTCTGCAATGCGCCTGAACAACTCGGTGCTCATCCTAAACCGGCGATGAAAGTAGGACTCCGGGTATGTGGGATTCGCCACGAAATAGTGCCTCATCAATCTGTTATGGGCATTGATCCTATCCCTCCAAATTTTCTGCCGACCCATAACCGAACAACCGTGCTTCAGTTTTTTATTGATATGCATAGCTAGGATCATTGCAAGATCCTCCTCCTCTTCCATATCAAATTCTTCTTCGGAAGAATCATACGACGAACTCATCTACAATGTTCAATACTATGCTATAAAAACTAGAATCAACATGCACCAAATTCATGACGTTTGAGCAATACATACCTTGCAGGCGTTTTGTCGAACACCTGGCGGGCGCCGAGCGGCTGCGAGCGCTCGGGCGCTGTTCGTCCGACGACGGACGTGCGCGAGGGGCAGCAGGACTAGAGGGGGGCGGAGAAGCCGCCGCGGCGCGGGGATAGGCCGGCGAAGCGCCGGAACGGTCACCGGGTGGCGCGGGCGGCGGCGTCGGCGCGGCTGGATGGGGGGGGTGGGAGTTGCGAGCGAGTGCGCGAGAGTCCAGCGCGCGGGGGCAGGCGCAGCAAATAAGCGGCGCGTGATCCCTTTTCGGCCCGCGCGCTGAACTAGATATGTCGCGCGCTCTGTTTTTGCGCGCCCGCTGGAGCCACTATACCGGTTGCGCGCGCGCTAAAACGGGCAATTTTGCGGCGCGACGCTAGTTTGGCGCGGCTGTTGGAGATGCTCTAAGTGGGTAGAAGCTATTCCAACTAGTAGTGCTGATCACAACACCTCTATTAAAATGCTTAAGGAAGTAATTTTCCCAGGGTTTGGAGTCCCTAGATATTTAATGACTGATGGTGGTTCACACTTTATTCATGGTGCTTTCCGTAAAATGCTTGCTAAATATGATATTAACCATAGAATTGTGTCACCCTATCATCCTCAGTCTAGTGGTCAAGTTGAACTTAGAAATAGAGAAATAAAATTAATTTTACAAAAGACTGTCAATAGGTCCCGAAAGAATTGGTCTAAGAAATTAGATGATGCACTTTGGGCTTACAGAACAACATATAAAAATCCTATGGGTATGTATCCTTATGAAATGGTTTATTGGAAGGCTTGCCATTTGCCTCTTGAGTTAGAACATAAAGCATGTTGGGCAATTAAAGAACTCAACTATGATTTCAAACTTGCCAGTGAAAAGAGGTTATTTGATATTAGCTGACTATATGAATGGAGAACCCAAGCTTATGAAAATGCCAAGTTATTTAAAGAAAAAGTTAAAAGATGGCACGATAGAAGAATCCAAAAGCCTGAGTTCAAAGTCGGAGAATATGTTCTTTTGTACAAATCTCGTTTCAGATTCTTTGCAGGAAAACTCCTCTCCAAATGGAAGGACCCTATGTTATCGAGGAGGTTTACCGATCTGGAGCCATCAAAATAAATAATGCCGAGGGTACTAACCCGAAGGTTGTCAATGGGCAAAGAATAAAACATTATATCTCAGGTACGCCCATTAATGTTGAAAGCAATATTATCCAAACTATGACACCGGAAGAACATATAAAAGAAACCTTCCGGAACACTCCAGAATCATGAAAAATAGGAGGTATGTGATACGGTAAGTAAACGGACTGCGAAAAATCCACAAAAATATTTTTTGTCAGTTTTGGAACATATCAAAAAATAGGAAAATAAGAAACAACCAGGAAGGCACCCCTGGTGGGCACAAGACACCAGGGCGTGCCTTGCTTGCCAGGCGTGCCTAGGTGGGTTGTGCCCACCTCGGGTACCTTCCAGACTCTATTTTTCTTCCGTTTGTTTGTTTCCCAAGATAAAAAATCTTTATATACCCCCCAAACCTATTGACCATCGTATCACAGAGAAATCTTCTATTTTCTTTTCCTTGTTGTTTTCTGACAGATCCAATTCACCATGGCCGCTTCGAGCTCCTCCAAGGACAAGTTCTTTGAGAACGTCATCAACCCATATCTGCGAGAGGTGATGCAGCACCCTCAAGCTATCGAGATGTGCGAGGGGGTGCTCCACATCTATGATGTGCAAGGCTCCTAGGGGACGGGATCCGTGGAGGCTAGGCTTGAAGCTATGGAGCAGGTGGTCTTCTGGTTCAAGGGGATGGTGGAACGTGGACTCAATGCCAATCACCTCATGATCGCGGACTTTACCCGTGATCTCAAGGTGGAGGGCAAGTCCATGAAGGTCATCGTCTTCACCTTCAACGAGCAAATCAACTTTCTCCAAAGCCAGATTTACGATCTCCAAAACCAAGTCTTTGAATATGAGGCAAGGTTCAAAGGTATGATTTTGGCTGCTAGTTGCAGGACCTGCGAGACTCACTCCTCCTCTTATGATGGTGAGCCTTTGCCATGGAAACCTGAGGATAAGATTGCTACCACTTCATCACCACCACCTCCTTCTTCATCACCAAAGGAAACTTGAGTATCGGTATGGGCACTCCCCTTGGATTGTGCCAAGCTTGGGGGAGGTGCCCCGGTATCGTATCACCTCCACTATCTTTTGCCTTTACTTATCTTAGTTCAATCCATAGTTATCTTTTGCTTTAGATGAATAAAAGTTTAGTTCTATCCTTTCTTTTCAAGTATTTGCTTAGTGATCTATCCTTGTAATCGTGTGCGAGATATGATGCGGCTTGAACTACGTTGGTATTTCCCCAAAGAGGAAGGGGTGATGCATGCTACCTCTTGAGCACTGCGTTGGTTTTCCCTTGAGGAGGAAATGGTGATGCAGTAAAGTAGCGTAAGTATTTCCCTCAGTTTTTGAGGACCAAGGTATCAATCCAGTAGGAGACCACACTCGAGTCCCACGCACCTACACAAACAAATAAGAACCTCGCAACCAACGCGATAAAGGGGTTGTCAATCCCTTCACGGTCACTTACGAGAGTGAGATCTGATAGATATGATAAGATAATATTTTTGATATTTTTATGATAAAGATTAAAAGTAAAGATTGCAAAAATAAACGGCGGCAGAAATAACTAAGTGTTGGAAGATTAATATGATGGAAAATAGACCCGGGGGCCATAGGTTTCACTAGTGGCTTCTCTGAAGATAGCATAAGTATTACGGTGGGTAAACGAATTACTGTCGAGCAATTGATAGAATTAAGCATAGTTATGAGAATATCTAGGTATGATCGTGTATATAGGCATCACGTCCGTGACAAGTAGACCGAAAAAATTCTGCATCTACTACTATTACTCCACACATCGACCGCTATCCAGCATGCATCTAGAGTATTAAGTTCATAAGAACAGAGTAATGCTTTAAGTAAGATGACATGATGTAGAGGGATAAACTCATGCAATATGATATAAACCCCATCTTTTTATCCTCGATGGCAACAATACAATACGTGTCGCTTCCCTTTCTGTCACTGGGATCGAGCACCGCAAGATTGAACCCAAAGCTAAGCACTTGTCCCATTGCTAGAAAGATCAATCTAGTAGGCCAAACCAAACTGATAATTCGAAGAGACTTGCAAAGATAACCAATCATACATAAAAGAATTCAGAGGAGATTCAAATATTGTTCATAGATAATCTTGATCATAAACCCACAATTCATCGGATCTCGACAAACACACCGCAAAAGAAGATTACAGTGAATAGATCTCCAAGAAGAGCGAGGAGAACTTTGTATTGAGATCCAAAGAGAGAGAAGAAGCCATCTAGCTAATAACTATGGACCCGAAGGTCTGAGGTAAACTACTCACACATCATCGGAGAGGCTATGGTGTTGATGTAGAAGCCCTCCATGATCAATGCCCCCTGCGGCGGAGCGCCGGAAAAGGCCCCAAGATGGGATCTCACGGGTACAGAAGGTTGCGGCGGTGGAAATAGGGTTTTTGGCTCCGTATATGATGTTTCCAGGGTACATGGGTATATATAGGAGGAAGAAGTACGTCGGTGGAGCAACGAGGGGCCCACGAGGGTGGAGGGCGCGCCTTGGGGGGGGGGGGGTAGGCGCGCCTCCCTGCCTCGTGCCTTCCTCGTTGATTACTTTATGTAGACTCCAAGTCCTCTGGATCACGTTTGTTCCGAAAATCACGTTCCCGAAGATTTCATTCCGTTTGGACTCCATTTGATATCCTTTTCCTTCGAAACACTAAAATAGGCAAAAACATCAATTTGGGTTGGGCCTCCGGTTAATAGGTTAGTCCCAAAAATAATATAAAAGTGTATAATAAAGCCCAATAAACATCTAAAACAGAATATAATATAGCATGGAACAATAAAAAATTATAGATACGTTGGAGACGTATCAAGCATCCCCAAGCTTAATTCCTGCTCGTCCTCGAGTAGGTAAATGATAAAAACAGAATTTTTGATGTGGAATGCTACTTGGCATAATTTTCAATGTAACCCTCTTAATTGTGGTATGAATATTCAGATCCGGAAGATTCAAGATAAAAGTTTAATATTGACATAAAAATAATAATACTTCAAGCATACTAACTAAGCAATTATGTCTTCTCAAAATAACATGGCCAAAGAAAGTTCATCCCTACAAAATCATATAGTTTGGTCATGCTCCATTTTCGTCACACAAGAATGCTCTCATCATGCACAACCCCGATGACAAGCCAAGCAATTGTTTCATACTTTAGTTATCTCAAACTTTTTCAACTTTCACGCAATACATGAGCGTGAGCCATAGATATAGCACTATGGGTGGAATAGAATATAATGATGGGGGTTATGTGGAGAAGACAAAAAGGAGAAAGTCTCACATCAACGCGGCTATGGAGATGCCCATCAATTGATGTTAATGTGAGGAGTAGGGATTGCCATGCAACGGATGCACTAGAGCTATAAATGTATGAAAGCTCAACAAAAGAAACTATGTGGGTGTGCATCCAACTTGCTTGCTCACGAAGACCTAGGGCATTTGAGGAAGCCCATTGTTGGAATATACAAGCCAAGTTCTATAACGAAAAATTCCCACTAGTATATGAAAGTGACAAAACAAGAGACTATCTATCATAAAGATCATGGTGCTACTTTGAAGCAAAAGTATGGAAAAAGATAGTAGCACCGCTCCTTTTTATTTTCTCTTTTTTTGAGGACAATGCTCTATGAATGATAATCATCACACTTCTATTTATTTACAACTCAATGATTACAACTCGATATTAGAACAAAGTATGACTCTATATGAATGCCTCCAGCGGTGTACCGGGATGAGCAATGAATCAAGAGTGACATGTATGAAATAATATGCATGATGGCTTTGCCACAAATACGATGTCAACTACATGATCATGCAAGGCAATATGACAATGATGAACGTGTCATGATAAACGGAACGGTGGAAATTTGCATGGCAATATATCTCGGAATGGCTATGGAAATGCCATAATAGGTAGGTATGGTGGCTGTTTTGAGGAAGACATAAGGAGGTTTATGTGTGATAGAGTGTATCGTATCACGGGGTTTGGATGCACCGGCGAAGTTTGCACCAACTCTCAAGGTGAGAAAGGGCAATGCATGGTACCGAAGAGGCTAGCAATGATGAAAGGCTGAGAGTGCGTATAATCCATGGACTCAACATTAGTCATAAAGAACTCACATACTTATTGCAAAAATCTACAAGTCATCAAAAACCAAGCACTACGCGCATGCTCCTAGGGGGTTAGATTGGTAGGAAAAGACCATCGCTCGTCCCCGACCGCCACGCATAAGGAGGACAATCAAAGAACACCTCATGTTTCAAATTTGTTACACGACGTTTACCATACGTGCATGCTACAGGATTTGCAAACTTCAACACAAGTATTTCTCAAATTCACAACTACTCAACTAGCACAACTTTAATATCACTACCTCCATATCTCAAAACAATTATCAAGCATCAAACTTCTCTTAGTATTCAACACACTCATAAGAAAGTTTTTACTAATCTTGAATACCTGGCATATTAGGAATAATTTCACAATTAAAGCAAATTACCATGCTGTTTTGTAGGACTCTCAAAATAATATAAGTGAAGCATGAGAGAACAATAGTTTCTAGAAAACAAATCCACCACCGTGCTCTAAAAGATATAAGTGAAGCACTAGAGCAAAAACTATATAGCTCAAAAGATATAAGTGAAGCACATAGAGTATTCTAATAAATTCCGAAGCATGTGTGTCTCTCTCAAAAGGTGTGTCCAGCAAGTATGATTGTGGTAAAATAAAAAACAAAGACTCAAATCATACAAGACGCTCCAAGCAAAACACATATCATGTGGTGAATAAAAATATAGCTCCAAGTAAAGTTAAAGATGGACGAAGACGAAAGAGGGGATGCCTTCCGGGGCATCCCCAAGCTTTGGCTTTTTGGTGTCCTTATATTATCTTTGGGTGCCATGGGCATCCCCAAGCTTAGGCTCTTGCCACTCCTTGTTCCATAATCCATCAAATCTTTACCCAAAACTTGAAAACTTCACAACACAAAACTCAATAGAAAATCTCGTAAGCTCCGTTAGCGAAAGAAAACAAAACACCACTTCAAGGTACTGTAATGAACTCATTCTTTATTTATATTGGTGTGAAACCTACTGTATTCCAACTTCTATATGGTTTATAAACTCTTTTACTAGCCATAGATTCATCAAAATAAGCAAACAACACACGAAAAACAGAATCTGTCAAAAACAGAACAGTCTGTAGTAATCTGTAACTAACGCAAACTTCTGGAACTCAGAAAAATCTACCAAAATAGGAAGACCTAGACAATTTGTTTATTTATCTACTGCATTTGGAATCAGTATTTTATCACGTTCTGGTGATTTTAAACAATTGTTTTCGTGAACAGAAAGTTTCTGGAATTTTCAGCAAGATCAAATAACTATCATCCAAAAGATCATATAGGTTTAACCTGGCACAAACACTAATTAAAACATAAAAACAAATCTAACCAGAGGCTAGATCAAATATTTATTCCTAAACAGAAGCAAAAGGCAAAAAAAAACTAAAATAAAATTGGGTTGCCTCCCAACAAGCGCTATCGTTTAACGCCCCTAGCTAGGCATAAAAACAAGGATAGATCTAAGTATTGCCATCTTTGGTGGGCAATCCATAAGTGGCTCTCATAATAGATTCATATGGTAATTTAATATTCTTTCTAGGGAAGTGTTCCATGCCTTTCCTTAATGGAAATTGGAATCTAATATTCCCTTCCTTCATATCAATGATTGCACCGATCGTTCTAAGGAAAGGTCTACCAAGAATAATAGGACATGAAGGATTGCAATCTATATCAAGAACAATAAAATCTACGGGCACATAGTTCCTATTTGCAACAATAAGAACATCATTAATTCTTCCCATAGGTTTCTTAATAGTGGAATCCGCAAGGTGCAAGTTTAAAGAGCAATCATCAAATTCACGGAATCCTAGCAAATCACACAAAGTTTTTGGAATCGTGGAAACACTAGCACCCAAATCACACAAAGCATAGCATTCATGATCTTTAATTTTAATTTTAATAGTAGGTTCCCACTCATCATAAAGTTTTCTAGGGATAGAAACCTCCAACTCAAGTTTTTCTTCATAAGATTGCATCAAAGCATCAACAATATGTTTAGTAAAAGCTTTATTTTGACTATAAGCATGAGGAGAATTTAGCACGGATTGAAACAAGGAAATACAATCTATCAAAGAGCAATTATCATAATTAAATTCCTTGAAATCCAAAATAGTGGGTTCATTAATATCTAAAGTTTTGATCTCTTCAATCCCACTTTTACCAAATTTCGTATCAAGATCTAAAAACTCCGAATTTTTGGGACGCCTTCTAGGTAAAGGTAACTCATATCTAGTCCCATCATTATCAAGATTCATATTGCAAAACAAAGATTTAATAGGAGACACATCAATAACTTTTAGATCTTCATATTTATTCTCACAAAAATTAGAAGAACACGCTTTCACAAAGCAATCTTTCTTAGCACGCATCCTAGCGGTTCTTTCTTTGCACTCATCAATGGAAATTATCATGGATTTGAGAGACTCATTGATATCATGCTTAGGTGGAATAGATCTAAGTTTCAAAGAATCAACATAAAGATAAATTCTATCAACGTTCCTAGCCAATTCATCAACCTTAAGCAATTTTTCTTCAAGCAAAGCATTGAAATTCTTTTGCAAATTCATAAAGTCCTTAACACTAGTCTCAAATTCATAGGGCATCTTATTAAAATTTCCATAAGAATTGTTGTAGGAATTACCATAATTATTAGAGGAATTACTAGGGAATGGCCTACGATTAAAGTTTCCTCTATACGCGTTGTTACCAAAATTATTCCTACCAACAAAATTCACATCCATAGATTCATTATTATTCTCAATCAAAGTAGACAAAGGCATATCATTAGGATCAGAAGAAACACTTTTAGTAGCAAATAATTTCATAAGTTCATCCATCTTTCCACTCAAAACATTAATTTCTTCTATCGCATGCACTTTTTTATTAGTAGATCTTTCGGTGTGCCATTGAGAATAATAACCATAATATTATCTAGGAGTTTAGTAGCTTCTCCTAAAGAGATTTCCATAAAAGTGCCTCCCGCGGCCGAATCTAAAAGATTTCTAGAAGCAAAATTCAATTCGGCATAATTTTTTTGTATAATCATCCAAAGATTCAAACCATGTGTAGGGCAATTACGTATCATTAATTTCATCCTCTCCCAAGCTTGTGTGCCATGTTCATGATCAAGTTGCTTAAAATTCATGATATCGTTTCTAAGAGAGATGATTTTAGCAGGAGGAAAATACTTGGAGATAAAAGCATCTTTGCACTTATTCCATGAATCAATACTATTCTTAGGCAAAGACGAAAACCAAGCTTTAGCACGATCTCTAAGCGAAAAAGGAAATAGCTTCAATTTAACAATATCGTTGTCCACATGTTTCTTATTTTGAATATCACACAAATCAACGAAGCTATTTAGATGGGTAGCGGCATCTTCACTAGGAAGGCCGGCGAATTGATCTCTTATGACAAGATTCAACAAAGCAGCATTAATTTCACAAGATTCAGCATCGGTTAGAGGAGCAATCGGAGTGCTAAGAAAATCATTGTTGTTGGTATTGGTAAAGTCACACAATTTAGTATTATCTTGAGCCATCGTGACAAGCAAGAAATCCAACACACGAGCAAACAAAAAGCAAGCGAAAAAGAGGCGAACGGAAAAGAGAGGGCGAATAAAACGGCAAGGGTGAAGTGGGGGGGGGGAAACAAGAGGCAAATGGCAAATAATGTAATGCGAGGGATAAGAGTTTGTGATGGGTACTTGGTATGTCTTGACTTGTGCGTAGACTCCCCGGCAACGGTGCCAGAAATGGCTCGTTGACGGGAAATCAAATCTTGACTTGACTTAGTGTGAGCCTCCCCGGCAACGGCGCCAGAAATACTTCTTGCTACCTCTTGAGCACTTCGTTGGTTTTCCCTTGAAGAGGAAAGGGTGATGCAGTAAAGTAGCGTAAGTATTTCCCTCAGTTTTTGAGAACCAAGGTATCAATCCAGTAGGAGACCACACTCGAGTCCCACGCACCTCCACAAACAAATAAGAACCTCGCAACCAACGCGATAAAGGGGTTGTCAATCCCTTCACGGTCACTTACGAGAGTGAGATCTGATAGATATGATAAGATAATATTTTTGGTATTTTTATGATAAAGAGTAAAAGTAAATATTGCAAAAATAAACGGCGCCATAAATAACTAAGTGTTGGAAGATTAATATGATGGAAAATAGACCCGGGGGCCATAGGTTTCACTAGTGGATTCTCTCAAGATAGCTTAAGTATTACGGTGGGTAAATGAATTACTGTCGAGCAATTGATAGAATTGAGCATAGTTATGAGAATATCTAGGTATGATCATGTATATAGGCATCATGTCCGTGACAAGTAGACCGAAATGATTCTGCATCTACTACTATTACTCCACACATCGACTGCTATCCAGCATGCATCTAGAGTATTAAGTTCATAAGAACAGAGTAATGCTTTAAGTAAGATGCCATGATGTAGAGGGATAAACTCATGCAATATGATATAAACCCCATCTTTTTATCCTCGATGGCAACAATACAATACGTGTCGTTTCCCTTTCTGTCACTGGAATCGAGCACCGCAAGATTGAACCCAAAGCTAAGCACTTCTCCCATTGCGAGAAAGATCAATCTAGTAGGCCAACCAAACTGATAATTCGAAGAGACTTGCAAAGATAACCAATCATACATAAAAGAATTCAGAGGAGATTCAAATATTGTTCATAGATAATCTTGATCATAAACCCACAATTCATCGGATCTCGACAAACACACCGCAAACGAAGATTACATTGAATAGATCTCCAAGAAGATCGAGGAGAACTTTGTATTGAGATCCAAAGAGAGAGAAGAAGCCATCTAGCTAATAACTATGGACCCGAAGGTCTGAGGTAAACTACTCACACATCATCGGCGAGGCTATGGTGTTGATGTAGAAGCCCTTCGTGATCAATGCCCCCTCTGGCGGAGCGCCAGAAAAGGCCCCAAGATGGGATCTCACGGGTACAGAAGGTTGCGGCGGTGGAAATAGGGTTTTTGGCTCCGTATATGATGTTTCCAGGGTACATGGGTATATATAGGAGGAAGAAGTATGTCGGTGGAGCAACGAGGGGCCCACGAGGGTGGAGGGCGCGCCTGGGGGGTAGGCGCGCCCCCCTGCCTCGTGCCTTCCTCGTTGATTACTTTACATAGACTCCAAGTCCTCTGGATCACGTTTGTTCTGAAAATCACGTTCCCGAAGGTTTCATTCCGTTTGGACTCCGTTTGATATCCTTTTCCTTCGAAACACTGAAATAGGCAAAAGACAACAATTTGGGCTGGGCCTCCGGTTAATAGGTTAGTCCCCAAAATAGTGTATAATAAAGCCCAATAGACATCTAAAACAGAATATAATATAGCATGGAACAATAAAAAATTATAGATACGTTGGAGACGTATCAATGCAGCACAACTACGGTAGGTATTCCCCCCCAGTGATGAGACCAAGGTTATCGAACCAGTAGGAGAACCACGCAACACCATGTAAACAGCTCCTGCACACAAAGAACAAATACTTGCAACCCGACGTAAGAGAGCGGTTGTCAATCCCTCACGGGTAAAAGGATGGGTAAAATTGTAGTAGATTGGATAAATAGATCTAGCGGGAACACGAGATAAAATAAATAAATAAAAATTGCAGCAAGGTATTTTTGTGTTTTTGGATTAATAGATCTGAAAATAAGATCAAATAAAAATAGATCTCGAAGGAAAATATAATAAAGAAGAGACCCGGGGGCCGTAGATTTCACTAGTGGCTTCTCTCGAGAAAAATAGCATACGGTGGGTAAACAAATTACTGTTGGGCAATTGATAGAACTTCAAATAATCATGACGATATCTAGACAATGATCATTATATAGGCATCACGTCCAAGATTAGTAGACCGACTCCTTCCTGCATCTACTACTATTACTCCACACATCGACAGCTATCCAGCATGCATCTAGTGTATTTAGTTCATGGAAAAATGGAGTAATGCAATAAGAACGATGACATGATTAGACAAGATCTATTTATGTAGAAATAGACCCCATCTGGTTATCCTTAATAGCAACAATACATACGTGTCGGTTCCCCTTCTGTCACTGGGATCAAGCACCATAAGATCCAACGCATCACAAAGCACCTCTTCCCATGGCAAGAAAAATCGATCTAGTTAGCCTAACTAAACCAAAGATTCAAATAAGAAATACGAGGCTATAAGTAATCATGCATATAAGAGATCAAGAGACTCAAATAACTTTCATGGATAAAAACATAGATCTGATCATAAACTCAAAGTTCATCGGATCCCAACAAACACACCGTAAAAAGAGTTACATCAAATAGATCTCCAAGAGACCATTGTATTGAGAATCGAGAGAGAGGAAGCCATCTAGCTACTAACTACGGACCCATAGGTCTACAATGAACTACTCACGCATCATCGGAGAGGCACCAATGAGGATGATGAAACCCTCCGTGATGGTGTCTAGATTGGATCTGGTGTTTCTGGAACTTGCGGCGACTGGAATTGATTTGCGTCGACTCCCCTAGGGTTTCTGGAATATTGGGGTTTTTATAGAGCAAAGAGGCGGTGCGGGAGGCCACCAAGGTGGGCACAACCCACCTAGGCGCGCCCTGGTGGGTTGTGCTCCCCTCGGAGCACCCCTCAGGTACTTTCTTGGCCCATCGTGTGTCTACTGGTCCAGAAAAGATCACCAAAAAGTTTTGCTGCGTTTGGACTCCGTTTGGTATTGATTTCCCGCGAAGTAAAAAACAAGCAAAAAAACAGCAACTAGCACTGGGCGCTATGTCAATAGGTTAGTCCCAAAAAATGATATAAAGTTGCTATAAAATGATTATGAAACATCCAAGAATGATAATATAACAACATGGAACAATAAAAATTATATGCATTGGAGACGTATCACTCCACAATGCATTCCCTTAGGCCCAAATATGGTGAAGTGTCATGTAGTCGACGTTCACATGACACCACTAAGAGAATCACAACATACATACCATCAAAATATCGAACACATATCAAGTTCACATGATTACTTGCAACAAGATTTCTCTCGTGACCTCAAGAACAAAAGTAACTACTCACAAATGATAATCATGCTCAATATACATACCTCACGAAGATCAAGGAAGCTGAAGCTCTGGGGCGACATGGCTTTGGCGAGGTGTGCTCGCAGCGTGGGCTGGCCCAACGCACGCACACACCTGCCCAGGAAGCCCCCCCGCATGAGGCGCGCGAGGGAGAGCGAAGGGCAACTGTCGTTCTCCCTGATCCAAGATAAAGAAGCAAGCGGAGTAGGAGGAGAAAACCCAACTAGGCAATCGAGAAACGCTAGAGCGCCAAATTCCATTAAAAGGTTGCAAACCAGCTACAAAAAGCAAGCAAATGAACAGCCGCGTCCGGCACCTAGTCTAGTCTTCTCACCAGCGCGGAGCTAAGTGCTGCCACTAGGATGTGGGAGGGAGCCCCCGAGGCCGGAGGGCGGCACTCTGGAGACTCCAGGGCATGTACAACCTCACTCATTATTACGTGAGAGTGTCATGAGCGGAGACCTTCACAGGCCCTGGGCCTTGCTTCATGGATAGAACTTCCAGAGGTGCTGGATGTTCCAGGCGTTCTGGATGGGGACCCTGTCCTGCGTCTCCAAGCACACGGCGCCAGGCCCGGAGACGCGGGCAATCCTAAATGGGCCTTCCCACATGGGAGAGAGCTTGTGCAGCCCCTCCCTGGAGAGCACCCGCCTCAGGACGAGATCGCCCACCTCGAGCGTCCTGGAGTGGATGCTGCAGCAGTGGTACCGCCGCAGCGCCTGCTGGTACCTTGCCGCCCGGAGCGAGGCTTGATGGCGGCGTTCCTCCCCTAGCACGAGGTCCATCCCCCATGTGGCGTCTTGGCGTGCCTCGTCGAACGTGAAGTCCCGCGCGTAGTGATACTTGACTTCGTGTGGGAGAACCGCTTCGGCCCCGTAGACGGGGAAGAATGGAGTCTCGCCCGTCGGCTTGGTGGCGATGGTGTGGATGGACCACAACACGGACTGGAGCTCATCGAGCCAGCCCCTGCCGCAGGCCTCAAGCTTCTTCTTGAAGGTTCTTGTTTTGAGGCCTCTCAGGACCTCCGCGTTGGCGCGCTCAGCTTGGCCGTTGCTCCAGGGGTGTGCCACTGAGGCCTAGCATATCTGCATTCCAAGGTTAGCACAATATGTTTTGAAGAGATTGCTAGTGAACTGTGAGCCGTTGTCGGTGATGATACGATTAGGGACCCCGAAGCGACTCACGAGGCTCTTGATGAACTTGACTGCCGAGCCGGCTGGGATGGTGCGGACAGCTTCCACTTCCGCCCACTTGGTGAATTTGTCGATGGCGACGTAGAGGTAGCGGTAGCCCCCAGGCGCCCGTGGGAACGGTCCCAAGATGTCCAGTCCCCAGATCGCGAATGGCCACGTGAGCGGAATGGTTTGGAGGCCCTGAGCAGGCTGGTGAATCAGCTTGACGTGGAACTGGCAGGCTTCGCAGGACTTGACCAGCTCGGTGGCGTCGTTGAGCGTCGTGGGCCAGTAGAACCCGCTGTGGAATGCCTTTCCCACGAGAGTGTGTGATGAGAGTGGTGCCCGCAGTCCCCGCCATGTATGTCCGCCAGTAGGTCGTGCCCCTGCTCCTTGGAAATGCATCGTAGGGAGACGTCTTTCGGACGCCTTCGATAAAGCTCACCATCCCGAATGCAGTATGTTGTAGCCTGGCGTGCCACCCGCTCTGCGTCTTCCTCCTTCTCCGGCAGGGTTCCCTGAAGCAGGTATGCCCTGAACTCTTCCATCCAGCATCCCTCCTGAGGCTCGAGCGCGAGGAGCAAGCGCACTCCTGAGGTCGGGCCACAGGCGGGGGCTCCCGAGGTTTGTGCTGGGGGGAGCTCTTCCTGAGGTAGAGTCGCCTCCGCAGTAGGCAGGGCTGCCGAAGGCATGAAGAGCCGCTCCTCAAAGACGCCAGGCTCCTGAGGTAAGCGTCGGGACGCCCTCTTGGTGATGTCGTCGGCTTCCTTGTTTGTGCCGCGCGGCACGTGCTGCAGTTCCAGGCCCAACAATTGTTTCTCGATTTTGCGTACCTCCGCCAGATATGCCTCCATGTGCTCGTCCTTCGGCCCGTATACCTTGTTGGAGAAGTTGACGAGGAGCTGGAAATCGCCCTTGATGGTGAGGCGCTTCACTCCCAACGCTGCCGCAGCCTTGAGTCCGGTGATCAAGCCTTCGTACTCCGCGATGTTGTTGGAGACCTTCTTGCCCCGCTAGAAGCAGAGCTGCACGGCGTAGTAGAGCTTGTCCTGGGTGGGCGAGATGAGCACGGCTCCAGCCCCCGCACCCTGACGCGTGAATGCGCCGTCAAAGTACATGATCCAGCCGTCCGGCGCCTCACTTCCTGGTGAGAGTAGGCGGCCCTCACCCGTCTCAGGGCTGGGAGCGTCGGTTCATCCCGCCACGAAGTCGGGGAGCGCGACACCCTTGATGACTCTGGTGGTGCTGAACTCCAACTGGAAGGCCTGCAACTCGATGTTCCATTCTGCGACCCTCCCCGCAGCATTGGGGCTCCGGAGCACCCTCTCCAGTGGGTAGGCCGAGACAACCTTGATGGGTTGGCCTTGGAAGTAGTGGCGCAGCTTGCGGGAGGCGACAAGGAGCGCGAGCAGGAGCTTCTATGGCATGGGGTAGCGCGCCCGTGCGTCACGCAGTACCATGCTGACGAAGTGCACTGGGTGCTCCATGAGGGCTGGAGCACTGGTGATGTCTTGTACCTCCTGAGTACGGGGGTCCTCAGGAGCATGGCTGCTTGCAAGGGTAGCCCGAGCCTCAGGGGCGTCATTCGGAGGGGCCTGGTCGTCTGCTGGTGTCGCCGGGGCCTCAGGAGCACCGTCTCGAAGCTGTGTTGTTTCGTTCTGTCATGCGGCGCTGCACAGTGGGCCCTTGGCTTGGTGCTCTTCCCGGACCGCTACCAGCACTGCGCTGGCAGAGTGTGGCGTAGCGGCGAGGTAAAGCACCAAGGGCTCAAGGGGTCGCGGCGCCACCATTACAAGTGGGTTGGTAAGGTATTTCTTGAGGTCTTGAAATGCTGCGTCAGCCTCCGGAGTCCACTCGAACGGCCCCTTCTTCTTCATCTGCTTGAAGAACAGGAGGGCGCGCTCCCCCAGCTTGGAGATGAAGCGCCCCAGCGAGGTCATGCAGCCTGCCAGCTTTTGCATCTCCTTGAGAGTCTGTGGCGGGCTCATCCTTTCTATGGCTTTGACCTTCTCTGGGTTCGCCTCGATCCCTCTGTGTGACACCAGGAACCCTAGCAGCTTGCAGGAGGGGACGCTAAACATGCATTTCTCTGGGTTGAGCCGCAGGTCCACTGCACGCGGACTGGCGAATGTTTCTTCTAGGTCCTCGATAAGGGTCCTTGCCTCCCGAGACTTCACCACTATGTCATCGACATACGCCTCAACGTTCCCCCCGAGCTGCTGGCCTAGAGCCATGTGCATTAGTCACTGGAAGGTTGCTCCAGCGTTGCGCAGGACAAACGCCATGCAAGTGTAGCAGTACACCCCGCATGGGGTCAGGAAGGCCGTCTTCTCAACATCTTGCACCACCATCTTAATTTGATGATAGCCCAAGAAGGCGTCCAGGAAGCACAGCAGGTCACACTCGGCGGTGGAGTCGACAATCTGATCGATGCGCGGGGGCGGGAAGGGGTCTTGAGGGCAAGCTTTATTGAGGTTGGTGAAGTCGATGCACATACGCTCCTTCCCGCCCTTCTTGGGCACGACGACCGGGTTTGCTAGCCATTCCGGATACCGCACCTCCTAGATGACCCCAGCGTCGTGCAACTTGCGGGTCTCTTGGACAATGAACGACTTCTTCTCCGTGGACTGCCGTCGCACCTTCTGCTTCACCTGCCATGCGTTAGGGCATACCCTCAGTGGTGTTCGATTATTCCTCTTGGGATTCCAACCAGATCCTTGGGCTCCCACGCGAACACTCCTTTGTTCGCGCGCAAGAAGTCGACCAACGCCTTTTCTTGATCTGGGGGAAGGTTGGCACCTATGGTTAAGGTGGCTCTAGACGCCCCATCCTCGTCAACCGGCACCTGCTTCGTCTCGTCCCGATCTTGAGAGAACATCTGCCTCTTCTTCGCCGGCGCGGCCCTTGGGACCTCACACTACTAGGGAAAAGCCTAGCAGTAGCGCAGGTTTTAGGTACATCAGTAGCGCGGGTACCCGCGCTACTGATACGGCGCTACAGCTAACTGGTAGTAGTAGCGTGGGTGCCACCCGCGCTACTACTACGTGCATTAGTAGTAGCGTGGATACCACCCGCGCTACTACAAACTAGTAGTAGCGTGGGTCTGTACCCTCGCTACTGCTAACTAATTAGGAATTAAAAAAATTCCAGCCATGGCTGCTCCTGCTAGCTAGGCGTCATCGCCCTTTTCATCCTTGGTCGATGCTGATCCTAGAGGGGATGAAGTCGTCCATGCTGATACACCTCTCCTTTGCTGCTGCTACAAAAAAAGGTACAAGGATTAGAAGAGGAAGAGAGAGATAGAGAGGAGTAGGTGCAGCAACTCACCGGTGGTCGCTAGAGTTGGAGCCGAAACCCTAGATAACGCCATGGATGGTGCTCTGCTCGATCTGGAAGAGAGAGAGAGAGAGAGAGAGAGAGGAGTAGGAAGAACAACTCACCTGTGGTTGTGTCCATGGTGGATCTGGCTGATGAGGACATGTACCTAGGGTAGGGTCACAGGCCTGACCTAAATACCCTCCCCAAGGACATCACTCTAAAGCCAGAAGCATTCGAGGGGTACCATCACCCACTCGACCAGAAACATTTCCACTCGGAGGAATCAAGATCACTCGACCGTAACAAGAAACACTCGACGGACAGAAGACCTAAAGTCACTCTACACAGCAACGGCCGGGCATTAACTCCTAGACTTAATAGCCATTTATAACACTCTATTACGAACGTTACCTGCAATGCTCCTTCTTGATGAACATTGAACTCCTTGTAACGTGGGCTGGCTGGGGTTCTGGCGCACTCTATATAAGCCACCCTCCTCCACTAGCACAAGGGTTGGCACCCCCTGTAACACACATGCATATAATCCAGTCGGCCGCCTCATGGCACCGAGACGTAGGGCTATTGCTTCCTCCGAGAAGGGCCTGAACTCGTAAAACTCGTGCGTACAACTTCTCCATAGCTAGGATCTTGCCTCTACATCCCCACCCCCTATTCTACTGTCAGACTTAGAACCACGACAGTTGGCGCCCACCGTGGGGCAGGTGTCTTAGCGACTTATTGGAGAAGTTGCGATTTTTCCGATCCCCATCAGCATGGTTTCAGGCGGAGGATTGGCTGAGGGTCGCGAGATCCGTCTTGGCGCGCTCGGGTTCGTCGCCGACGACTCCGCTTGGCTCCAAGAGGCTCCGCTCGACGTCGAGGCGCTCCCCGTCCACGGGGCAACGCACTTTCGTGCGTGCGTCCGCGGCGTCCTCCTGCGGCAGCCGTCGACCCAGTATCGGTCGGCTCCTGTGGCGTCTTCACTCCCTGGTGCCCGCCGGCGCAAGCATTCCGGTCGGTCAAGGCTCCAACGGTGGGTGAGGCACACGGTGGCTCGCCAGTCGGTCACCCCCCAAGTCACGGCAATCGAGCCCGACGAAACTCTCTACGGCCTATTCGACCTGTCGACTGGCTCCGTCGAGACTGCATCCGAGTGCGACAGCAGTGACCCCGCGGCGGAAGTCTTGATGGTCAATGGACCATGTAGTCCACCTTGCTTCCCCCGCGACGACGGTGGTGACGGCGGAGGCGATCCGTCGCGTGTCCACGAGGAGTACCGCCCCGAGCCCCTCTCTTCGCAGCAGAGGGTTCGCCGCCGTAATATGGATGCACTTCACACTCCAATCGTTGGAGAAACCCCCGAGGCCCGGGCCTTGGAGGAGGCGCGCTTGGCCAACTTGGCTGAACGCACTCGACTGGAGAACCTCCAGCACGCACTCGATGAGCGTGCTTGGCAGCGGGTTCCTGAGTCCAGTCGACGACAACTTTTTCCGCCTCCGACTCAGGTATATCGAACTCTGATCCAGAATCTCACAGTTGTAGCCCGAATAGAAGAGTCGATTCAGCCTTCCTAGTCGGAGGCTGGTAGAGGTTTGATGCGGATCCGAGCTTTGCTCCGGGCGGCGGGGGAGCAGAACACAACAGTGTCACAGTCTCGGAATAGGATTCATAGTAGATCTGTAATGGCAGACACAGACCAGTCGGCTCACAGCCCAAGATCGCCTCCAAGGCTTGAGGGACGTGGAGACTGACATGATCAGTACAGAAACCGTGAGCAGTATGATCGACGTCGAGTACCCATACCTCCCCCAAGGAGTGGTCATACGCACCTCGGCAACACGATGACAGACGCCCTCACAGTGGTGGGCGAAGGATTCCAGTCGACCCCCGGGAGCCGGGCTTTGACGCGAGATCCATTCTCGTTCAAGGTCTGGTTGACAGGAACAGGGCACACAGAGATGGCCCGATAGAGATCAGCCGACCGGCAACAGAGTGCATGTTTCAGGTCCTGAGTGTTTCAGCAAAGCCATCAGAGCAGCAGTGATTCCTCCCAACTTCAGGTTGGCGACTGGAGCCAACAAATTCGCTGGTGAATCCAAGCCTGACACTTGGCTTGAGGACTACCGAGTAGCTGTGCAAATTGGTGGTGGCAATGATGAAGTGGCCATGAAGCACCTTCCTCTGATGTTGGAGGGCTCGGCCAGAGCGTGGTTGAATCAGTTAGCACCTGGCAGTATTTATAGCTGGGAAGAGCTTGCCCGAGTGTTTGTCAGAACATTTGAAGGTACATGCAGACGGCCAGCAGGGCTAACAGAGCTACAATCTTGTGTGCAGAAGCCGAATGAAACTTTGAGGGATTATATCCAGAGATGGATCACGTTGCACCACACGGTGGAGAATGTGTCTGATCACCAAGCAGTTTGTGCCTTCAAGGAAGGTGTCAAGTATCGAGAATTGAATCTGAAGTTCGGTCGGACCGGAGATATGTCTCTGAGTCGAATGATGGAAATTGCCACCAAGTATGCTAATGGTGAAGAGGAGGATCGGCTCCGGAGTGGCAAGCACAAAACAGTCGCCCACGAAACCGGGGGAGGGAACTCCAGTTGGAAGCAGAAGCGCAAAGCCGAGCCAGCTGCTCCCGGAGAAGCCTTAGCCGTGACTCAAGGAAAGTTCAAGGGGAAGCCCAAAGGGCCATGGAACCCCAAGAAAGTAAAAGATCAAGATGGAAATGATGTGTTGGATTTACCATGCCACATTCACACCAAAAAAGATGAGGAGGGTAATCTCATTTACCTGAAACATACCACTCGACAGTGTCGGCTCCTAATCCAGCAGTTCCGAGAGAAACATCCCAAAGAGAAGGAGAAAGAATCGGACAAAGTTGAAGATAAAGAAGAGGACGATGATGGTTACCCCCACGTCAATTCCACTCTGATGATTTTTGCTGATGTTGAGAGCAAAAGTCGACTGAAAGTCATCAATAGAGAAGTGAACATGGTCGCTCCAGCGACGCCCAGTTATTTGAAGTGGTCTCAGAC
The DNA here is from genome assembly GCF_002575655.3 of Aegilops tauschii subsp. strangulata. Taxonomy (NCBI): domain Eukaryota; kingdom Viridiplantae; phylum Streptophyta; class Magnoliopsida; order Poales; family Poaceae; genus Aegilops; species Aegilops tauschii. The sequence continues at coordinate 375,296,430 of NC_053037.3, forward strand.
TGCCATTACATTCGACCAGTCTGATCACCCAACACACATAGCCACCCCTGGGAGGCAAGCGTTGGTGGTTGACCGAGTCGTCGAAGGCACTCGGTTGACTAAGGTTCTGATGGATGGTGGCAGTGGCCTGAATATACTGTATGCGGAGACCTTGAAAGGAATGGGCATTCTGATGTCCAGACTTAGTTAAAGCAATATGAGTTTCCATGGAGTTATTCATGGCAAGAAGGCTGAGTCACTTGGCCAGATCGCCCTCGATGTGGTTTTCGGTGATTCCAAGAATTACCGCAAAGAAAAGTTGACGTTTGAAGTCGTGGATTTCCAGAGTGCTTATCATGCTATTCTGGGCAGGCCAGCTTATGCACGTTTTATGGCTCAACCATGTTACGTGTACCTCAAATTGAAGATGCCTGGTCCTAAAGGAGTGATCACTATCGCTGGCAATCGGAAGAAGGCAGAAGAGTGCTTCCAGAAGGGCTCAAAGATCGCCGATGCGCAAATGGCAGTAGTTGCGAGCTAAGAAGCCTGCCACGGATTCAGCATTTCAGTCGTCTGGTGAAACGAAGCCGATTCATATTCACCCGACTGATCCCAATGCTGCTCCGACTCACATTTCGACAACACTCGACTCCAAATAGGAAGAAGCACTCATCCAGTTCCTCCGTGAGAACTGGGACATCTTTGCATGCAAACCTTCTGACATGCCGGGTGTTCCCAGGGGGCTGGCTGAGCACCGTTTGCGAGTCGACCCAAAAGTGAAACCAGTCAAAGAACATCTTCGACGGTCCGCCGTACAGAAGAGAAAAGCAGTCGATGAAGAAGTGGCTCGGCTCCTAGCAGCTGAGTTTATCCGAGAGATTTACCACTCCGAGTGGCTAGCCAATGTTGTCATGGTCCCCAAGAAGGACAACTCACTTCACATGTGCATTGACTTCAGGCATATCAATCGGGCCTGCTCGAAAGATCACTTTCCTCTCCCCCGCATCGACCAAATAGTCGACTCGACTGCAGGGTGTGAGCGCTTGCCCTTTTTGGACGCCTATTCCGGGTATCATCAGATCCGACTGTATGGACCCGATGAGATAAAAACAGCTTTCATCACTCCATTTGGGTGCTTCTGTTATGTCACCATGCCATTCGGCCTGAAGAATGCTGGAGCCACATTCATGAGGATGATTCAGAAGTGTTTACTCACTCAAATCAGTCGGAATGTGGAAGCATACATGGATGACATTGTGGTCAAGTCACGTAAAGGTTCCGACCTGCTGGCTGACCTTGCTGAAACTTTTGCCAACCTCAGAAGGTATGATATCAAGCTTAATCCATCAAAGTGCACATTCGGAGTTCCGGGCGGAAAATTACTCGGCTTCCTCGTTTCCGAACAGGGGATCGACGCTAACCCAGAGAAAGTTGGTGCCATTCTCCGAATGAAACGCCATGTGCGTGTGCACGATGTCCCGAAGCTTACAGGTTGTTTGGCCGCCTTAAGTCGATTCATTTCTCGCCTCGATGAAAAGGCACTACCTCTTTACCGACTGATGAAGAAGTCTGATAAGTTCGAAGTGGACTCCTGAAGCTGATGCAGCATTTGCAGAGCTCAAAGCCCTGCTTTCCACCCAGCCGGTGCTTGTTGCCCCAATCAGTAAAGAGCCTTTACTGATTTACATTGCAGCCACTGGACAAGTCGTCAGTACAGTACTTATGGTCGAGCGGGAAGAAGAAGGAAAAGCCTATAAAGTTCAGCGCCCAGTATATTATGTTTCTGAAGTTTTGACTCCATCAAAGCAAACATATCCACATTATCAGAAGCTTGTTTATGGGATTTATATGACCACAAAGAAGGTTGCACACTATTTCTCTGACCACTCCATTACAGTCGTCAGCGACGCTCCATTATTAGAGATTTTGAACAACAGAGATGCAACTGGTCGAGTGGCAAAGTGGGCGATTGAACTTCTTCCCTTGGATATCAAGTTTGAGGCAAAGAAAGCTATCAAGTCCCAAGCAATAGAAAATTTCCTCACCGAGTGGATCGAACAACAACTGCCGACTCAAGTCCACTCGGAGCACTGGACCATGTTCTTTGATGGCTCCAAGATGCTGAATGGTTCCGGTGCTGGGGTGGTACTGGTATCCCCCCGAGGAGACAAGCTCAGATATGTTCTCCAGATTCACTTTGATTCCTCCAATAACGAAGCGGAATATGAAGCACTCTTATATGGGTTACGTATGACCATCTCACTCGGCGTCCGTTGCCTCGTGGTCTACGGCGACTCAGATTTGGTAGTCAATCAAGTGATGAAGGAGTGGGACGTCAGAAGCCCAACTATGACTGGTTACTGCAATGCGGTGAGGAAGTTGGAAAAGAAGTTTGAGGGGTTAGAGCTCCATCATATACCCCGACTGAAAAATCAAGCAGCCGATGATTTGGCAAAGATAGGTTCCAAGAGAGAAGCCATTCCCAGCAATGTGTTTTTGGAACACATTCATACACCTTCAGTTCAAGAAGATCCTTTCACTGAAGAGCCCCCGCAGCCTAAGAGTGTTACAGATCCGACTGAAGTCGAGGTCCCAGCCGTGGTCGACCTAATCATGGAGGTTTTAGTCATCACTCCCGACTGGACAGTGCCATATATTGCGTATATCCTTAGGAAGGAACTCCCAGAGGATGAAGAGGAGGCTCGACAGATCGTCCGTCGGTCCAAAGCCTTTACTGTGATAAGAGGACAGCTGTTCAGACAAAGTGTGACTAGAGTCAGCCAGAAATGCATAACGCCAGAAGAAGGTCAAGTGATCCTCAACGATATCCACTCGGGGACCTGTGGCCACCATGCGTCCTCTCGGACCATTGTGGCCAAAGCATACCGAGCTGGATTTTATTGGCCGCGAGCAAATGAAATGGCGAAAGATATAGTTGACAAATGTGAGGGCTGCCTCCAATATGTCCCACAAGCCTGCGTCAGCCCTGAAGACCATTCCACTTGTCTGGCCCTTTGCTGTTTGGGGATTGGATATGGTTGGACCGCTGAGGACTGGTAGGAGCGGCTTCACTCATGTGCTTGTAGCAGTCGACAAGTTTACCAAATGGATTGAAGCCAAACCTATCAAGAATCTTGAAGCCAGTACTGCCGTCAGCTTCATCAGAGAGTTGACATACAAATATGGAGTTCTGCACAACATCATCACTGACAATGGGTCGAACTTCGATTCTGATGAGTTCAGAGCCTTCTGCGCTTCCCAAGGCACACGAGTCGACTATGCTTCAGTCGCCCACCCACAGTCGACAGAAAGAGCAAATGGCTTGATTCTCAAAGGACTGAAACCCCGACTGATGCATGATCTCAAGCACGCAGTAGGCGCCTGGGTCGTTGAACTTCCATCAGTTCTGTGGGGATTGAGGACAACTCCCAATCGGTCGACTGGCCGAACTCCATTCTTCTTGGTCTATGGAGCTGAAGCTGTTCTACCGAGTGACTTGCTTCACAATACACCCCGAGTCGAGCTCTTTTCTGAAGATGAAGCAGAACAGGCCCGGCAGGATGCAGTCGATCTCCTAGAGGAGGAAAGAGAGATGGCCTTAATCCGGTCGACCATTTATCAGCAAGACTTGCGTCGATTCCACGCCAGGAACGTGAGGGCCGAGCCTTTCAAGAGGGAGACTTGGTTCTTCGAGTGGATCAGCAGAAACCACACAAGCTTGCCCCTTCTTGGGAAGGTCCCTTCATTGTCACCAAAGTTCTCCACAATGGAGCATACCATCTTTACAATGTCGAGCATCAGAAAGACGAGCCACGGGCTTGGAATGCGGAGCTGCTCCGCCCCTTTTATACGTAAGTACTCATTCGGATGAGATGTAATAAGAAATACCTTTGTAGTTTGTTTATCAAAGACAATAGCTTTACAGTCTTCTTAAACGATTGTTGTTGCTTTTGTTTGCGTCTGAAATCCCTCAGTGGGTGACTTTGCCGCGAATCCGTTTCGCCTAAGTTTGAAAAATCCTACCGAGTGATGAGCAAGCCTCTCACTCGGGGGCTTAGCTGCAGTCCAGTACTCGCCTAAGTTTGAGAAATCCTACCGAGTGATGAGCAAGCCTCTCACTCGGGGGCTTAGCTGCAGTCCAGTACTCGCCTAAGTTTGAGAAATCCTACCGAGCGATGAGCAAGCCTCTCACTCGGGGGCTTAGCTGCAGTCCAGTACTCGCCTAAGTTTGAAAAATCCTACCGAGTGATGAGCAAGCCTCTCACTCGGGGGCTTAGCTGCAGTCCAGTGCTCGCCTAAGTTTGAAAAATCCTACCGAGTGGTGAGCAACCCTCCCACTCGGGGGCTTAGCTGCAGTCCAGTGCTCGCCTAAGTTTGAAAAATCCTACCGAGTGGTGAGCAACCCTCCCACTCGGGAGCTTAGCTGCAGTCCAGTACTCGCCTAAGTTTGAAAAATCCTATCGCATGGTGAGCAACCCTCCCACTCGGGGGCTTAGCTGCAGCCCAGTACTCGCCTAAGTTTGAAAAATCCTACGGAGTGGTGAGCAACCCTCCCACTCGGGGGCTTAGCTGCAGTCTAGTACTCTCCTAAGTTTGAAAAATCATACCGAGTGATGAGCAAGCCTCTCACTCGGGGGCTTAGCTGCAGTCCAGTACTCGCCTAAGTTTGAAAAATCCTCCCGAGTGATGAGCAAGCCTCTCACTCGGGGGCTTAGTTGCAGTCCAGTGCTCGCCTAAGTTTGAAAAATCCTACCGAGTGGTGAGCAACCCTCCCACTCGGGGGCTTAGCTGCAGTCTAGTGCTTGCCTAAGTTTGAAAAATCCTACCGAGTGGTGAGCAACCCTCCCACTCGGGGGCTTAGCTGCAGTCCAGTACTCGCCTAAGTTTGAAAAATCCTACCGAGTGGTGAGCAACCCTCCCACTCGGGGGCTTAGCTGCAGTCCAGTACTCGCCTAAGTTTGAAACCCATCTCTATCCGCAAGGACGTCGAGGTGCAGGTCGACTGCAACCTTCTCCTTAGGGACTGCGTCAGAAGTGCAACATGCACTCCATCCCTATCCGCAAGGACGACGAGGTGCAGGTCGACTGCAACCTTCTCCTTCGGAGCCGCATCACAAGTACAACGCGCGCTCCACCCTTATCTGCAAGGACGACGAGGTGCAAGTCGACTGGAGTATCCACCTCAGAGCTGCATCTCAAGCACAAAGATTATTCCGTGTGGAGGACAAATTCCACTCGAAGGCAAATGCAAGCATATTCAGAGATAAATCAAGTTCAGATAAATCCTAAAGTTCAAGACCACGGATCAAAGTACTCGGGCATTCAGCCCGAAGGAGTTTAATGATTACAAAATCACTCGGCATTCCGAGGTAAATTTAAGGCAGTGCATAAAAGTTTGTTCACTCCGCAGGAGGAGGGCTGGCAGGCTCGACGAATTCGTACAGGTCGATCCCGTCAGCAATCGGAGTGGCGGCAGCAATGAAAGTCTCCATGAAGGACTGGAAGTCGTGCCTCTTGGTGTTAGCAACTTTAATCGCCGCTAGCTTCTCTTCCCGAGCTTCTCGACAGTGGACGCGAAGCAGAGATAGAGCCACATCAGCGCCGCACCGGGCAGAAGACTTCTTCCATTCTTGAATTCGACTGGGAACTTCATTGAGCCGAGCCATCATAGACTCGAGGTCATTCTGAAGTGTTGCCATGGGCCAGAGAGCTGTGTCAATCCGCGACATCGCGACTTTCAATCAACAACATCAGTGATGCGGGATTCCAGTCGGAGCACATTCGTGGCAGCTTCATCCTTCACTGGAGAGTTGATGGGGTCCAAGCTTGGTTCAATTCGCCCGGTCTCTTCCTCGAAGTCCCGGCAAAACTCTGCATGCACAATTCAAGGGTGAGTCAATGATCATATGTCGAGTCGACAAGAACAAACCAGTCAGATCAGAGAAAACACCTTCAAGCATGACGAACAACTTCTTAGCAAGGCTTCCCAGATAACGCTCCAGATCGTTCCTCCTGCAGGCAATACCTTCCATCTTCTTGTTCAGATTTTCCTTGTCCTTCTTCAGGCGAGTCGCTTCCTTATTGGCTTCGTCAAGGGCAGTTTTTAGCTTGGAGTTTTCTTCCTCCAATTTGCCGACTGAAGCCAACTTCTGTTCAGCGAGTGCGGTTTTCTCATCAGCTTTTTTCTGCGCGGCCGCCAGATCTTGATCCTTTTTCGCCAGAGCTTGGTTCAGTTTCTCTGAAAGAAATAATGCTTGATTCAGAAAAAGCAGAATGAAATCCGGTTCAGGGATAACTCAGTCGACAGGTCTTCCTTACCAGCGGCGTCATCCTTGGCTTTCAGCAGTTCTGTCTTGGCCAGCTCTAGATCGAGGTTGAGTTGAATCTGCTGCTTCTCCAGGTCAGCAAAACGAGCTCCAAGATCACAAGATTTCTGCAACCAAAGAACAGGTTAGTCGACAGGTGAAAAGATTGGTTATTTCGGAGAGATAAAAGGATAAAGCCAACAAATTCTAAGACTACTGCCGAATCAAACATCCAACAGTAGTGTCGGGGACTACACCCAGTGGGTGCACTTATCATGCCCCCACTGGTTCAGTTTACACTCGATAAGGCCTGTCTAGCACTAGTGCAAAAAAGAGAGAGAGAAAGCAACAAACAGAGTCTTCATACCATAGTCGACTGCCAGCAGTCGACCACGGTCTCGGGGACTACACCCAGTGGGTGCACTCAGCGTGCCCCCACTGGTTCAAAGTTCCACTCGACATGGCCGACCAGACCGAGTGAAGAAATTCAAATTCCAAGACTACAATCGACTGCCCGCAGTCCACCATAGTCTCGGGGACTACACCCAGTGGGTGCACTCAGCGTGTCCCCACTGGTTCAAAAATTCAATTGACAACAACATCGAATTCAGCTCAAAGTACGGATTTGCCCAGTGATAAATCAAAACACCCAGTGGGTGTACAGATGCGAAGCGCAGACAGATGAAAAGATTCTTTGAAAGAAAGTTTTCAGGTACCATATCCTAACAGAACAAGCCAAAAGAGTCGGTAGGCAATCTGCTAACCTGGACATTGCTCTGGAGAGCGGAGCTGGCATCATAAGCAACTTGGCTGGCTTCCCGCACCATCTTCACCTTCTCCATCATAATGCCCGCCTGGCGTATAGCCTCTTTGGCAGCACCCACTTGGTCCTCTGGGACGTGATGTGTAGAAAAAAGTGAAGGTGGATCGGCGGGAGCCTGTGCAGCTGACGCGGAAGGTCGAGCATTCGACAGCGGTATGGCGAAGGAGACGGAAGTCCGATTGGCATCGCCGGCGTCCTGAACTACCGGTTCCGCCACCGGCGTCGACTGAAGCGTCTTGCCAGCAGACGTTTTCCTGTTTCTTCTCCCCAAGGGCCTCTGTGGCTCGTCCTCGTCATCATCGGGGAGGTCAATGACGTTGAGAGCTATAAAAAGATCAGTCGCCAAAATTTCATCACCCGATTGGATATATCACAGTTCAATCGACAAAGCGAAGACAAAATCACAAAGATTGTACCCGGATTGGAGGTGACCGCATCTTCCATTTCCTCGTCCTTGTTTTTATAAGCAGAGGTCCCGGAGGTAGGGGCACTGCCAGTTTCAAGATTCATTCGGTCAAACCAAGGGGAAAATAAACAGCACAGAATGTCGAGTAAAAGCGAAAGAAGAACACTCACGCAGAAGCAACAGGAACGTCAATTTTGATTCTCGGCAGCGCCTTCCGAGTCGTCTGCACTACAACCTTGGACTGCTTTGGAGCCTTTTCAGTTGGTGCCGAAGAGGACGTCCGAGGACGCTTTGACGACTGCCCGGTCTGAACGGTCGCCTTGTCACGGGCGCTCGTCGGGTCGTGAGTAAGTTTGGATCGCCTTTCCCTGCGGGGAGGAGAGTCGACCTCTTCTTCATCACTCGGGTCGTCGCTCTCCTCGTCCCCCTCTCCGTTGGAGTGCCACTCGCCGCTTTCACCTCCGCTTGCCTCCCCCTCCGGGTCCTGCTCCTGCTCTCCGTTGGGCATTGAATACATTTTAGTAAGGGCCTAGAATAAAACAAGCAAGACAAAGTCAGTCGGTGAAGCATAAACAGTTGCATGTTAAATCAAGATGACACTCGGTAATTCAAAATCGGACCTTGTCCGGTTCATAGGATTGGTCAAGTGGAGGGATTCTCCTGGCTCCTCTGGGGTTATCCTTGTTGCGAGTGATACTCCTCAACCACTTCTCCACTGTATCCTCGTCGACTTCTTCTGGGTGCACCCGAGTGGAATCTTCAATGCCCGAGTACATCCACATCGGATGGTCGTGGGCTTGAAGTGGCTGAATGTGTCGTCTAAGAAAGACTTCCAGCAGATACATTCCAGTTACACCCTCACGGATGAGATGGACCACTCGCTCAACCAGCACTTTCACCTCCGCTTTCTCCCCTGGAATCACTTTCAAGGCGGAGGGCTTCTCTACGCAAGCCATAGAAAAAGGAGGAAGTCCAGTCGACTGACCTAGAGTCGGCTGGTCTTTGCAGTAAAACCAGGTCGACTGCCACCCTCGTACCAACTCAGGAAGAATTAAGGCTGGGAAAGAGCTCTTACCCCTCATCTGAATCCCAAGACCCCCACACATCTGGATCACTTGGGTCCTCTCGTCACTCGGGTTGGCCTTTTTGACCGACTGGGAGCGACACGTGAAAATGTGCTTGAAGAGACCCCAGTGTGGTCGACAACCCAAGAAATTTTCACACAGAGACACGAAAGCAGCAAGATACACGATGGTGTTGGGGGAAAAGTGATGAAGTTGTGCTCCAAAGAAATTCAAGAAAGCTCGGAAAAATGGATGCGGAGGCAAAGAAAATCCATGGTCGATGTGAGTGGCGAGGAGGACGCACTCAGCCTCCCACGGTCGGGGTTCGGTCTCATCCTCCGGGAGCCGCGCCGATCCGTGAGGAATCAGCCCCTCCTCTGCCAGATCGTCGAGGTCATCCTGGCGGATCGTCGACCGGATCCAGTCACCCTGGATCCAGCCGTGCGGCAAACCGGACCGTGACGAGGATCCGCCCCGGCTGGACTTTTTCCCCTTCGCCTTCGCCGTCGCCTTCTTCGCGCGCTCCAGAGCCACCGTCTTTTCTTTCCCCATCGCCGCAGACGGAGCTCGAACGGAGCGGCGGCGCTGGAGCAGGAGCAGGCACAGTGGGGAAAACTGAGAAGGGAGAAGAAGAATGAGGACGCACTGTTCAAAATCCCCGGTCCGACGCCTTATATGGGGTTGCTTCCGAGTGACTGACCTATAGGCCCGGGCGATCTTATCAAATCCCGCAACAGTCGCGCGCGCGATACGTGGCAAAAAAGGCGGCACGGGAATCGAGGCGGCCTTACCTTATCCAGCCCGATTACTGCGGCCTCCTCCGCCCCGCGCGCTTCTCGAAATTCGAATCCCGCGAGATCCATGGGCAGCAGAACAACTTGTCAGACGGAAGATCTCCACCTCATTAGCACTCGGACCTCTTCCAGCAAAAGTTCACTCGACAAAACCAGGAATGGATCAAGGCGACTGAAAAAGAAGTTGGTTTCACCACCTCGGTTCGTTGATCCAAAACAAGACACACCTGAAGCGCGAAAAATGAGTCAGAAGTATTTTCAACTCCTTCTCCACTCAAACCCTGATCCATTCGGGGGCTAATGATGAGGACATGTACCTAGGGTAGGGTCACAGGCCTGACCTAAATACCCTCCCCAAGGACATCACTCTAAAGCCAGAAGCATTCGAGGGGTACCATCACCCACTCGACCAGAAACATTTCCACTCGGAGGAATCAAGATCACTCGACCGTAACAAGAAACACTCGACGGACAGAAGACCTAAAGTCACTCTACACAGCAACGGTCGGGCATTAACTCCTAGACTTAATAGCCATTTATAGCACTTTATTACGGACGTTACCTGTAACGCTCCTTCTTGATGAACATTGAACTCCTTGTAATGTGGGCTGGCTGGGGTTCTGGTGCACTCTATATAAGCCACCCTCCTCCACTAGCACAAGGGTTGGCACCCCCTGTAACACACACGCATATAATCCAGTCGTCCGCCTTAGGGCACCGAGACGTAGGGTTATTGCTTCCTCCGAGAAGGGCCTGAACTCGTAAAACTCGTGCGTACAACTTCTCCATAGCTAGGATCTTGCCTCTACATCCCTACCCCCTATTCTACTGTCAGACTTAGAACCACGACACTGGCCGCCGCCATGGATGGCGCTCTGCTGGATCTCCCTCTCCTTCCAACATCAGAGAAGGAGGAGGAAGGAGGGGGAGGGGGCTGCGGTGGGTGTGGAGGTCGCCGGATTTGGGGGAGGCATGAGGTGCGAGGCCGGCGGTGGTGGTGGATGAGGAAGGGAATCGCGGGTGGGAGGGAGAAGCAGAATAGGAGAGCCTATGGAGAGAGGGGGAGAGTGAGGGAGAGAGGAGGGATTCGACCAAGTATATGGAGACTTCACCTACCTTGTACTTAGTAGTAGCGAGGGGTATAAACCCACGCTACTACTATCAACTTAGTAGTAGCGCGGGTTCATACCCCTCGCTACTACTATGGCATGTCCCGGGGGGCACGGTAGAGACTGCTTAGCAGTAGCGAGGGTTAAAACCCCGCGCTACTACTATCAACTTAGTAGCAGCGGGGGGTAAAAAACTGCGCTACTAGCAAGTAGCAGCAGTGAGGGGTATAAACCCGCGCTACTACTATCAACTTAGTAGCAGCAAGGGGTAAAAAACCGCGCTACTAGTAAGTAGCAGCAGCGAGGGGTATAAACCCGCGCTACTAGTAAGCGCCTGTCTATAAGCTTTTCCCTAGTAGTGTTAGGAGCCCCCTCGCCAGCGGGGCGTGCTGCCGCCGCGGCCCTGAAGGCAAGCTTGAGGGTCATCAGGGCCTCCTTGGTGTCTCCGGCCACAGTGAGGACACCGCTGCTCCCCGGCATCTTCATGAGGTTGTAGGCAGGGTGAGTCGCTGCCATGAACTTGGCCAGTGCTGGGTACCCGAGGATGGGGTTGTACGGCAGGCTGATGCGGGCGATGTCGAAGTTGATAAGCTCGGTGCGGTAGTTGTCGCGAGTGCCGAAGGTGACGGGGAGGCGGATCTGCCCCAGGGGGCTGGTGGAACCATCTACAACTCCGGAGAAAGGCTTGGTGGGGTGGAGCCGGTTGTGCGGCACGTGGAGCAAGCCGAAAGCTTCCATAGAAAGCACGTTGAGGCCAGCCCCGCCGTCGATGAGGGTCTTGGTAACTGCCACATTGCAGATGGTGGGGGTGTAGAGCTTGGGAGCGCGCCTGCGCCCGCGGTGGTTGTTGGATGGTCCCTCGAGTCGAAGGTGAGGTCGGCCTTGGGCGTCGCCCATCCCGGGGGAGCTCCCTGCTGCACATGGGCGGCTCCCACTTGGCGGAAGAACTGCTTGACGTGGCAGTCCGAGGGCGGCGCCTATGAGCTGCTGAGGAGGGCTGCGAAGGCGAGGGGCACCGGTGCTGCGAAGCACACGATGAAGAGACTGCGTAGCTCCTCCCAGGAGGCCACAGAAGATCCCGGTAGGTTGAGCAGCCAGGCGCGCGGCGCGCCAACGAGGGCCATGGGAAACCAGTTGGCCATGACCTTGCCGTCGCCCCCGGCCACCCGAATGGCCTCCTCATATGCTTGGAGGAAGGCTGCTGGGTCTGCCGCACTGTCGTAGCAAGGTGGCATCTCTGGCTTGAACTTGGGTGGCCACTGCACTTGTCGCAAGGCGGGGGAGAAAGTCTGGAGCCCCACAGCGCCTCCGTGTGCACCCGTCTGTTCGGTCGGAGGAGCGGTGCCCGCCATGAGAGCTGAACGAAGAGGCGAAGCGGATGGAGAGGCGAAGCTTCGACGCACCCCTACCTGGCGCGCCAAATGTCGGATTCGGGGTTCCGCAGACCCTTGAGAGGTTCGAACTCTAGGGTGCGTGCGAAGAACTCGTCCTCCCCAGTCTTCTCACTCAATGATTCCAAGGCCTAGCTCGATGAACCCAAGGGACAAGAGATGCAACAGTTTATCCTGGTTCGGGCCACCTTGCGGTGTAATAACCTACTCCAGCGTTGTGGTGGATTGCCTCGAGGGGCTGAGGATGAACTAGTACAGTAGCGGAACAACCTCAGGAGGTGAGGTGTTCTTGAGCTCGATGAGCTGGTGAGGTGGTCAGGGTGGAATGGATCCGTCCCCTCTATGGTGGTGGCTAAGTCCTATTTATAGTGACCTTGGTCCTCTTCCCAAATGTAGGTGGGAAGGGATCCCACAACGGCCAAATTCGAAGGGAGACAGCTAGTACAAGTTATCCTGACAAAAGTGGTCTTCGCCTGCAAAAGCCTCTGATGGTGACGCTGCAGTGGGCTCCGTGATGACCTCCGTCTTGCCGTCCTGGCGGTCTTGGTCTTGTTGCACTGATATGGAAACCTTTGCTTGATTCCTCGGGACCCCGCGCCTGCGCTTGTCTTCTTAGCACCGAAGAGGAAACTGTCATACTGTGCACGCTGGCGCTCGCCTGGCCTTGGTCGTCACGGCTCACATCATGCGAACCTCGCGAGGTGCAGCTTGCATTGATATCTCCGCCTCTTGGGAGCCAGTCTGGGGAGGCCGCCCCTCGTGGAGGTCTTGTCGTCATCCGCCTCGCGAGGCCTGGCCCCTCGTGAGGGTCTTGAGTTTTTGTTGCTGAAATTGGGCCGTACCAGGCCGTCGACGGAGCCACGCCATGGGGCGCAGGCAGGCAAGTCTGGGCACCCCTGGTCCCAGGACACCGACAACAGAGTTCTCTAGTCACTATCACCAAGCTACTAGAACTTCGTGATGAACTATAATGTGCAAGGGATAACAGAAAAGATTCCCGAGCTCTTCACGATGCTGAAATCGGCGAAGGTAGAAATGAAGAAAGAGCATCAAGTGTTGATGGTTAACAAGACCACTAGTTTCAAGAAAAAGGGCAAAGGAAAAGAAAGGGAACTTCAAGAAGAATGACAAGCAAATTGCCACTCCTGTGAAGAAGCCGAAAGCTAGACCTAAGCCTGAAACTGAGTGCTTCTACTGCAAAGGGAAGGGTCACTGGAAGCGGCACTACCCCAAATACTTGGCGGATAAGAAGGATCGCAAAATTAACAAAGGTATATTTGATATACATGTTATTGATGCGTACTTTACTAGTGTTCATAGTAACCCCAGGGTATTTGATACTGGTTCAGTTGCTAAGATTAGTAACTCAAAACAGGAGTTGCAAAATGAACAGAGACTTGTTAAGGGCGAGGTGACAATGTGTGTTGGAAGTGATTCCAAGGTTGATAAGATCACCATTGCACACTCCCTCTACCTTCGGGATTAGTGTTGGACCTAAATAAATGTTATTTGGTGTTTGCGTTGAGCATGAATATGATTGGATCATGTTTATTGCGATACGGTTATTCATTTAAGTCAGAGAATAATTGTTGTTCTGTTTACATGAATAAAACCTTCTATGGTCATACACCCAATGTAAATGGTTTATTGAATCTCGATCGTAGTGATACACATATTCATAATATTGATGCCAAAATATGCAAAGTTGATAATGATAGTGCAACATATTTGTGGCACTGCCGTTTAGGTCATACTGGTGTAAAGCGCATGAAGAAACTCCAGACAGATGGATTTTAATCACCTGATTATGAATCATTTGTTACTTGCAAACCATGCCTCATGGGCAAGATGACTAAAACTCCATTCTCCAGAACAATGGAGCGAGCCAATGGCTTATTGGAAATAATACATACCAATGTATGCGGTCCGATGAGTGTTGAGGCACCCGGCGGGTATCGTTATTTTCTGACCTTCACAGATGATTTGAGAAGATATGGGTATATCTACTTACTGAAACACAAGTCTGAAACATTTGAAAAGTTCAAGGAATTTCAGAGTGAAGCGGAGAATCATCGTAACAAGAAAATAAAGTTTCTATGATCTGATCGCAAAGGTGAATATTTGAGTTACGAGTTTGGCCTTCATTTAAAACAATGTGGAATAGTTTCACAACTCACGCCACCTGAAACACCACAGTGTAATGGTGTGTCCGAATGTCATAACCGTACTTTATTAGATATGGTGCGATCTATGATGTCTCTTACAGATTTACCACTATCGTTTTGGGGTTATGCATTAGAGACAGCTGCATTCACGTTAAATAGGGCACCGTCTAAATCCGTTGAGATGACACCGTATGAACTGTGGTCTGGCAAGAAACCGAAGCTATTGTTTCTTAAAGTTTGGGGTTGCGACACTTACGTCAAAAGGCTTCAGCTTGATAAGCTCGAACCCAAATCGGAGAAGTGCATCTTCATAGGATACCCTAATGAAACAATTGGGTACACCTTCTACCACAAATCCGAAGGCAAGATCTTTGTTTCCAAGAATGGAACCTTTCTAGAGAAGGAGTTTCTCTCAAAAGAAGTGAGTGGGAGGAAAGTAGAACTTGATGAGGTAATTGTACCTTCTCTCGAATTGGAAAGTAGCACATTAGTGAAATCCGTTCCCGTGATGCCTACACCAACTAGAGAGGAAGCTAATGATGATGGTCATGGAACTTCGGATCAAGTTACTACTGGACCTCGTAGATCGAATAGAGCACGTTCTGCACCAGAGTGGTATGGTAATCCTATCCTGGAAGTCATGTTATTAGACCATGGCGAACCTATGAACTATGAAGAAGCTATGATGAGCCCATATTCTGACAGATGGCTTGAGGCCATGAAATCTGAGATAGGATCCATGTATGAGAACAAAGTGTGTGACTTTGGTGGACTTGCCCGATGATCAGCAAGCCATTGAGAATAAATGGATCTTCAAGAGGAAGACGGACGCTGATGGTAGTGTTACTATCTACAAAGCTCGACTTGTCGCAAAAAGTTTTCGACAAGTTCAATGGGTTGACTACGATGAGACTTTCTCACCTGTAGCTATGCTTAAGTCTGTCTGAATCATGTTAGCAATTGCCGCATTTTATGAAATCTGGCAAATGGACGTCAAAACTGCAATCCTTAATGGATTTCTTAAAGAAGAGTTGTATATGATGCAACCAGAAGGTTTTGTCGATCCTAAAGGTGCTAACAAAGTGTGCAAGCTCCAGCGATACATCTATGGACTGGTGCAAGCATCTCGGAGTTGGAATATATGCTTTGATGAGGTGATCAAAGCATATGGTTTTATACAGACTTATGGTGAAGCCTGTATTTACAATAAAGTGAGTGGGAGCTATGTAGCATTTCTAATATTATATGTGGATGACATATTATTGATTGGAAATGATGTAGAATTTCTGGATAGCATAAAAGGATACTTGAATAAGAGTTTTTCAATAAAAGACCTTGTTAAAGCTACTTATGTATTGAGCATCAAGATCGATAGTGATAGATCGAGATGCTTAATAGGACTTCCACAAAGCACACACCTTGAGAAGATTTTGAAGGAGTTCAAAATGGATCAGTCAAAGAAGGAATTCTAACCTGTATTGTAAAGTTTGAAGTTGAGTAAGACTCAAAGCCCGACCACGGCAGAAGATAAAGAGAGAATGAAAGTCATTCCCTATGCCTCAGCCATAGGTTCTATAAAGTATGCCATGCTGTGTACCAGACCTATTGTGTGCCTTGCCATGAGTTTGGCAAGGGGGTACAATAGTGATCCAGGAGTGGACCACCAGGAGTGGACCACTAGACAGCGGTCAAAATTATCCTTAGATGCCTAAAGAGGATTGAGGAAATATTTCTCGCTTATGGAGGTGATGAAGAGTTCGTCGTAAAAAGTTTCGTCGATGCAAGCTTTTACACCGATCCAGATGACTCTGAGTCTCGATCTGGATATGGATTGAAAGTGGGAGCAATTAGCTAGAGTAGCTCCATCCAGAGCATTATAGAAATTTGTGAAATACATACAGATCTGAATGTGGTAGACCCGTTGACTAAACCTCTCTCATAACCAAAACATGATCACACACCTTAGTACTCTTTGGGTGTTAATCACATAGCTATGTGAACTAGATTATTGACTCTAGTAAACTCTTTGGGTATTGATCACATGACGATGTGAACTATGGGTGTTAATCACATGATGGTGTGAACTGGATTATTGACTCTAGTGCAAGTGGGAGATTGAAGGAAATATGCCCTAGAGGCAATAATAAAGTTGTTATTTTATATTTCCTTATTCATGATAAAGGTTTATTATTCATGCTAGAATTGTATTGATTGGAAACTTAAATACATGTGTGGATACATAAACAAATACCGTGTCCCTAGTGAGCCTCTACTAGACTAGCTCATTGATCAAAGATGGTTAAGGTTTCCTGACCATGGACATGAGTTTTCATTTGATAACGGGATCACATCATTAGGAGAATGATGTGATGGACAAGACCCATCCGTTAGCTTAGCATATTGATCGTTCAGTTTTATTGCTATTGCTTTCTTCATGTCAAATACATATTCCTTCGACTATGAAATTATGCAACTCCCGGATACCAGAGGAATTCCTTGTGTGCTATCAAACGTCACAACGTAACTGGGTGATTATAAAGATGCTCTACAGGTATCTCCGAAGGTGTTTGTTGAGTTGGCAAAGATCGAGATTAGGATTTGTCACTCCGAGTATCAGAGAGGTATCTATGGGCCCTCTCGGTAGTACACATCATAAGTAGCCTTGCAAGCAAAGTGACTAATGAGTACTTTCAGGATGATGTATTACGGAACGAGTAAAGAGACTTGCCGGTAACGAGATTAAACTAGGTATGAGGATACCGATGATCGAATCTCGGGCAAGTAACATACCGATGGACAAAGGGAATAACGTATGTTGTCATAACGGTTCGACCGATAAAGATCTTCGTAGAATATGTAGGAACCAATATGAGCATCTAGGTTCCGCTATTGGTTATTGACCGGAGAGGTGTCTCGGTCATGTCTACATAGTTCTCGAACCCGTAGGGTCCGCAGGCTTAACGTTCGATGACGATATTTCATTATATGAGTTATGTGATTTGGTGACCCGATATTGTTCGGAGTCCCGAATGAGATCACGGACATGATGAGGAGTCTCTAAATGGTCGAGAGGTAAAGATTGATATATAGGATGACAGTATTCGGACACCGGAAGTGTTCCAGAGTGTATCGGGTATTTATCGGAGTACCGAAGGAGTTACCGGAACCCCCGAGGAGGATATATGGGCCATATGGGCCATAAGAGTGGAGCACACCAGCCCACAAGGGGTGGCGCCCCCCCCCTTAGGCATGTGGCCGAATTGGAGAAGGAAAAAAAGGGGCTTCGGCCCCCCTTCCTTTCTCTCTTCCTCATTCCCTTTCTTCTCCAGTGAAAAAAGGAAAGGGGGGCGCCACTTGGGGAAACCCCAAGTAGGATTCGGATCCTACTTGGGGCGTCCCATGGCTTCCTCTCCTCCCCTCCCACCTATATATATGTGGGAGGGGGTGCCTAGAACACACAACATCAATTGTTAGCCGTGTGCGGCGCCCCCCTCCATAGTTTACAACCCCAGTCATATTCCCGTTGTGCTTAGGCGAAGCTCTGCGCGGATCACTTCACCATCACCGTCACCACACCGTCGTGCTGACAGAACTCATCTACTTCCTCGACATCTTGCTAGATCAAGAGGACGAGGGACGTCATCGAGCTGAACGTGTGCAGAACTCGGAGGTGCCGTACGTTCGGTACTTGATCGGTCGGAGCTAGAAGAAGTTCGACTACATCAACCGCGTTGTCAAACGCTTCCGCTTTCGGTCTACGAGGGTATGTAGACATACTCTCCCCCTCGTTGCTATGCATCTCCATGGATAGATGATGTCGCTTGAAGCTACGTCGGTATTTCCCCAAAGAGGAAGGGATGATGCAGCACAGCGGCGGTAGGTATTTCCCTCAGATATGAAACCAAGGTTATCGAACCAGTAGGAGAACCAAGCAACACAACGTAAACAGCCCCTGCACACAAATAACAACACCTCGCAACCTGACGTGTTAAAGGAGTTGTCAATCCCTTTCGGGGCACGGCGCCAGAAACTGCGTGTTGACGGGGTAAAATTGTAATAGATTGAAATAATAGATCGCAAATAAAATAAAGTGCAGCACAGTATTTTTGTATTTTTGGGTTAATAGATCTGAATAAAAGAGAAAATAAAATAGACCGCAAAGCAAATATATGAGAAAGAAGATCTGGGGGCTGTAGGTTTCATTAGTGGCTTCTCTCGAGAAAAATAGCAAACGGTGGGTAAACAAATTACTGTTGGGCAATTGATAGAACTTCAAATAATTATGACGATATCCAGGCAATGATCATTACATAGGAATCACGTCCAAGATTAGTAGACCGACTCCTGCCTGCATCTACTACTATTACTCCACACATCGACCGCTATCCAGCACGCATCTAGTGTATTAAGTTCATGGGAAAACGGAGTAATGCAATAAGAACGATGACATGATGTAGACAAGATTCATTTATCTATGGAGGTAGATATAGATCTTGTCTTTTTATCCTTAGTAGCAACGATACATACGTGTCGGTTCCCTTTCTGTCACTGGGATCAAGCACCGTCAGATCGAACCCACTACCGGGCACCTCTTCCCATTGCAAGATAAATAGATCAAGTTGGCCAAACAAAACCCAAATATCGGAGAAGAAATATGAGGCTATAAGAGATCATGCATATAAGAGATCAAATAAACTCAAATAACTTTCATGGATATAAAAAGATATAACTGATCGTAAACTCTAAGTTCATCAGATCCCAACAAACACACCGCAAAAGAGTTACATCATATGCATCTCCAAGAGACCATTGTATTGAGAATTCAGCGAGAGAGAGAAAACCATCTAGCTACTAACTGCGAACCCGAAGGTCTACAAAGAACTACTCACGCATCATCGGAGAGGCACCAATGGAAGTGGTGAACCCCTCCGTGATGGTGTCTAGATTGGATCTGGTGGTTCTGGACTCTGCGGCGGCTGGATGAATATTTCATCGATGCTTCTAGGGTTCTAGTATTTTTGGGGTATTTATAGAGCAAAGAGGCGGTCCGGGGGGTTGTGCCCCCTCAGGGCACCCCCAGGTGCAACCAGGGCCCATTGCCTTCCTTCTGGCCCATAAAAAAACATCGTGGAGTTTCATGGCATTTGGACTTCATCTGATATTGATTTCCTGCGATGTAAAAACATGGAAAAAACAGCAACTGGCACTTGGCACTATGTCAATAGGTTAGTACCAAAAGATGATATAAAATGACTATAAAATGATTATAAAACATCCAAGATTGATAATAAAACAGCATGGAACAATCAAAAATTATAGATACGTTGGAGACGTATCAATAGATCATTGCGTGTGCGTAGAACTTTTCTTGTTTTTCCATGCAACGTTTCCCAACAGTAACCACACTCCGCGTAATGGTGGATAGGGATGACGTGGTCCTTAGTAAAAGGCCCAAATCCACATCCTTCAAACCAACAGATGAAATCCTCAAATTCCAAGTGCATCCCACTGATCCCAAAAAAACAGCGTCCACTGGAGCCTAGCTGGACCCCGCGGTTGAAGTAGCATTACGCGCGTTCCTGTGCAAGAAATAGGACATATTTGCCTGGCACCCTTCTGATATGGCAGGAGTCCCATCAAGACTAGCGGAGCATAGCCTGAACATAATCAAGGGCTTTAAGCCAGTTAAACAGGCAATGCACCGATTTTTCGAACCCAAGCGTCAAGCTATGGGTGAAGAACTAGCAAAACTGATGCGGAGCATCCGACGATCATCCCCATGTACACTCGAGCCTACGCCATTGGACCTAAGGTGAACTCGCTCCTTTTCGAATCTTCCCTTTCCGCATGCAAGACATGGATGCTACTTCAAGCACGGACCTTGTTCATACTCAGGTACACCCGAGGAGACCATGGAGAACCCAAGGACCAAGGCCAAGCGTGCGCGTAAGCAAAGGAAGGAGAAGGAAGAAGAGACAGCTGCTACAGGCCCCGGACATCCGGCCCCAGCCCGGACATCCGGCCCGACCCCCGGAAATCTGGTGCCCATCACAGAAGACACCCGAAGCTGAACCAAGTCAGCCCGGACATCCGGCCCGTCGCGAGCCGCCGGACATCCGGCCCAGCTCCCGGAAATCCGGCGCCCCATCACAGAAGCTGGACCCTGCCAGCCCGGACATCCGGCCCCAACGCCCGGACATCCGGCATCTCGGGAAGGCCCGGACATCCGGCCCGTCGCCCGGACATCCGGCCCCCTCTGCCTGCGTGCAGCGCATCTGGGCCGAGGCCCATGTACCCCTTTGTCCCTTAGACTATATATACTCCCCCACCTCCTCCTAGTTAGGGTCAGCATTGGTTTAGCTCATAGTTGAGATAGAGCTTTGCTCATCCATATCGGATCTACTCCACGAGAGAGACCGCGGCCCCTCTACGGAGAAGATCCCCATTGGATTCAAGACCTCCTCACGGAGAAGACCCCCATCAAGACCTCCTCGCGGAGAAGAACCGGTTACCCTTTGTATCGTCCTTTGTTGATCGTGGATCTTGTATCTCCTCTCGTGTTTCGAGGATCTAGCACATGTGTGATTGATCTTCTTGGTTGAGTGATTTCTCTCGTGTTTCCCCTCGTGTTTTCCCCCGTTTTCCCCTCGTGTTCTTCGTGTTCATCGCGGGATCCGCTCCTTTCGTGAAAGATCGGCTATATAGGGTTCCACCCTACATCATCTTGGATCAGAGCCAGCTTGTCTCATGATATCTTGGTATCATGAGCCACGTTGATCACGATTTCGGAGCCTCCCCGTTGTGTTTTCTAGCCTTGTTTTGTTAATTTTGTCCCAAATTCGAAAATTGCCCCACAAAAATAGCCCCAATTTTTTTTGTGATTTGTTGGTGAGATGAAGTTTTGTTGATTTTGATCCGTGGATTTGCTTGGTTTCAAGTGGATCTAGCTTTCCCCCATCTTTCCCCCCCTTTCCATCCACAAAATCCGTCAAATTTTGCCGCCGAAATCATCCATTTCCGCCCCAAATCGAGTTTCGAAGTCCAAATCCCGATCTGGAATCGTCGGGCCAGACATCCGGGCCTCAGGCCGGACATCCGGGCCATCTGGCCGGACATCCGGGCCCCAAGCCGGACATCCGGCTCCTGGAGGGCAAAATCGCGCAAGTTTCTGGACATCAGGTCCCGGATATCCGGCCCTGACCACGGATGTCCGACCCCTGGGATTTCAGCTTTTTCCGTTTCACCGTTTTGTGCATAACTTCCACATCCGGAGTCCAATTTTCGCGTTCTTTAGCTCGTTGAGTAGCTATTGACATCCTCTATCCATCTAGATAGGTCCCATCCCCATTTGACTCCATAAAATTTTGACAACTTTGGCATCTTTGCCTAGGGCTTCCACCACAACATCTGCATAACCACCACCGACTTCCGCAACCTAACCAATTTTGTCCCCCTTTGCATTTGAGGTTGTTAGAGTTGTGATTCGAGTCTCCTAAGGTGTTTCGGCTACTTAGGGACCGTGTTTCGAACTCCGACACCGTGTATAGTCCTTCCACCTTACCCTCGACTTCCGCATTACGTCTCAAGCCCCATCATTGCATTTCCGCAATCCCATTGTGCTTCCGCAAAACCACCACCGTTTGACTTTTGTCCTCGAGATTTTGAGTTGTGGTTTTTCCGTTTCCTAAGGTGTTTCGGCTACTTAGGGACGAGTCTCCATCATCTTGGTATCTACATCAAGAACACCGCCACTCATCATCGCCAAGGACGGTAACCTCGACGACACCATTGTATATTCCCCTTGCAATTGCATTGATAACCCCCTAGCCCATTTTGCGTCACTTGCCTATCGAGACTAGCCATTTGAGTATTGCCGGCAACGTTACTTGTGCACATTAGTGATCTACACCATACATTGCATACATGCCATATCATATTGGTATCATATCATCTCGTGTGCCTCAAGTTTGTTCCCGCATATACACAATTGCTATCTTGGTTTGTGCATTTCGCAAAGTGGCCATACATACAAAAAAAACAATAAGCTTTTAAGCAAAAGAGAAAGAGCAAAGAAGCTTGTAAGCAAGTGCCATAGCATCATACCACATTGCATATAAGATTGTCATATCCGATCATCTTGGATCATCTTGAGAGAAACACCGGGAACCATACATACATAGCATATTTGGGATAGAAGTTTATCCATTTTGCATATCATAGGTTGTGCACAAGTGTCATATCCGCCTATTGAGCAATCGTGCTAGCGTCTCTCTTGAGTTGTGCAACACGAGCGTTTTCCGTGGACTCCACATTTTGTGCTCATTCCTTGGTTGCACGACCCCATTTATCATTCCGTGTGTGTGTTTCCATGTGTCATTCTTTGCTATTGGTCTACTTGTTTCACTTGCGAATTTTTGAATCTCTTTCAACATTATTGACTCTTGCTAACATTTTGCATCAATATTTTGTGCCACTATCCTCACCGAGCTCCACCATAAGCCTTATTTGTGTAGGTGTGAGAAACCGACAAGAATTGGTACCAATTGTGCTATTTCCTTGTTACACATTGAGTGATCATTGATCCATCTTCAACATCGGTCAAGGTACATTTGGTATAAGTTCTTCTCTTTCTCCCACTCATATTTGCTCGAGTCTTGTGATTGATAGGCAAGGCATTTCATCTCCGGTCTTCGACAACAATGGCAGCGCGAACAACTACATCACCAAAATGTCCATCTTCGGACTACAACACGAAATGCAAGGTGCACAATCTACCTTGCGAGAGCGCCTCGACAACCTCGCCATCGACATACAACACTCCAAAGCAAGGAAAAGGGACTACATCGACACCAAGTTGGGCGAGCTAAAGTATCAACTACGCGACATGGTGGTCGACTACAAGTCTTCTTCCCCTTCATCATCCTCAAGGCGGCGGCGAGCAAAGCGATCATCTTCGGAGCGCCCATGCGACGCAAGCGCAAGTCATCCACGTCCACATCTAGATGGCGACCACCATCACGTTCGTGATCCACATCGTCATGAAGGGCAAGTCACCTCCAAGCATCATGTGCACGACGACGACGAACGACATCTACTACGAGCTCAAGTGCGACAACGACACCATCAACATGAAGATGCTCCACAAGCGCAAACGTACAAGTCCAAGCTTCATGAGCATAAGAGAAGACCGCGAGACGAGCACCACCAAGACGGAGCTACGGCTACAACAACCATTTCGGCATTTTCGCCAAGTGCTATGAAGGCATTTTCGCCTTTGGACGTTCGGCATCTTTGCCTACTTCCCACGAGTACGCCTACAACAACTTCATCAAGTCCAAGGCGACCACCTACGAGCGAGGGCGACACTTCCATCTTCGGAAGCCCCTCAAGGAAGATGGCCGAGCATGGGAAATTCCCTTCGGTCATGGAGACGAGCTACGAGGTGCCACATCATATGGGCCTCCAACAACAAGACGGCGACAAGAAGGTTGAGCATGGGACTATCCCTTCAACCAAGGCGGCGATAGGAGTTGCGCATGGAGACATTTGCACCAACATCTCTCCGACACCCACATATCATGAGATGACCCAATTGCCATGTGAAGAGAGCATTTCCTATGAGAGGATGAGTGTGACCACCACTAGCCCCACACTTGAGAGCGTGCCACACATCCTATGTGAGGTTGACAGCCATTTGAGTGACTCCACCAACCATATGAGTGAGAGCATCATACCGGGAGTGAGTGAGCCACGACACTTAGTGAGTGAGGTATTTGAGAGTGCACATGAGGCCACTATGATTTTTAATGACTTGACCTCTACTCCTAGTGTGTTTTCTTCTTTGGTGCTAGGTCTTCTACATGACGACATGCCTATCCTCGACGAGTCCAAAGCTCCAATGGAGACGACGATGGCCATGGTGGATGATGATGTACCCCCCACATGGTTCCATCAAGATGAAGATGATAACGACTTGATCTTCGACACCTCACCTACAAAACATGTGCAACCTTCCAAAGGTAACATAGGTGACAATGCTTCTCTTGTCCCACTAGCGGATTATCTCACCAATGATTGCTTGCATGATGTTGACACACCTATTCCCATGCTTCATGCTAGTGCGACTTCTTCATGTCATGACTTACCAATTTATGATGAATATGATGATGAGCATGTTGAGTTGCCTAGTTGTGATTCTATGCTCCATAGGATATCTTGTGAAAATTCTATTGGTCACTTCATGTTTGACAATCCATTGAACTTGTCATATGCTATGAGTGAGATCTCCCATATTGCTTCATTTCAATCTCAACATAGTAACTATGCATGCCCCATTAAGATAAATCCCATTTGCACTTATGGCATAGATGACGAAATGATGGTCATTGGCTTTTGTTTTTCATGTGATGATATTGCCATGCTTCCTTTACATGATTTGCGCAATTCATCTATTATGCCATGCCATGATCACATTGTTCCAAATATGCATTGTTTTGGATATTGTCCCTCCATGTGATGTTTCTACAAATGCTCATGAGGAGACTCCCATAGTTTCCTCATACATATTAGGAGATCTTGATGCATTCCATACTTTGCATGATTCCCATAATTGCTTGCACCATATGCATTCCATAAATAACAATGCTCTACATATTTCCCATGATGCATTTCATCCTTTGAGTCTCCATTATGCTATACATAATAACAAACCTCTCATGATGGATGACATGTTTCTATATCACGCATCTCATTTATTTGAGCATAGGCTATTTTGTGCTAACCAACACATGCACGTATGCATCATGATGGATGATGTGTACATCTACCCCGCACACACAATTTTTCCTTTGCCTTTGTTTTGTGTAGGTACTCACGTACACTCGTCAACCTCACAATCCCATGAATTGACGAAACGAGCTCTTGAGAGCAACGACGATTTGGGATCCCGTGGATTGTCCTTCCCACCATTCCCTTCGCGCAACGACTTCGCGCATTCCTTTTACTTGGCTCTCACACGGCTTTGGGCTATATATCACTTGTTACGTTATGCCCATTTTCCCGTGTTCACTTTGCATGCTATGCCTCTTTCTATGATTTTGCCATGCAATTGTGACCCTTGCTTGCTCTTACCCATGATTCACAATTATGATACTCCTATGTGTATTTGCATGCTTAGTGGAGATCCTTGTTGCTATTGCCATGTTTATCATGTGCCCCATGCTATTGATGCTATTTTGCTCATTCTCGCCTTTATGCTTGTGAAATGTCATGTGCATTATATATGCCCACTATTTGCACACATGACATGCTTGCCATGATTCCTCCTAGTACGTTGCATCTTCGCACTACTAGCTTGCTTGACTTGATCACTATGATTACTTGCTTGGTTGCATCACCCATGTTCCATTACTCACTTTCTTGGGTTGATGACATCTATGTTCATGCCTCTCACATGATATATTTTGATCATTGTCTCTTGTGTACATTAGTTGCCTCTCTCATATCCAATTGTATTGAGTGCAACCATACTATGCTTATTGATCTTGGAGACTTTGACACCTTACGTGTGATGCATGCTCGTTTGATTGAGCCTATTGTATTTGGTTGTTCTCGCATCATATGCTTTCATACCATACCACACCTTGTCCTTTCTTATGATAAGAATGATGAGAACACTTGTTTGGTATCTTACCACTCGAATGATAGGTGCTACATTTGCACTAACCTCATTTGTTTTTCTGAGTGTTTGTCATGTTCTTTCGTTTTGAAGGATTCACAAGGCATTCCCATCACGAGACATATTGGTTATGTGAAGGCGTATATGATGTGCAACACCAACATTTTCGACAAACTCATCAAGGTGAACTCTTTCCCTTTGAGCCATCCTCAATTACGCATATTGGATGGGTCATTCTTTCATTGCTGGTTCCTTCTTCTTGTCTACATGATACATCTATTGGATGGAGGACCGACATTGGAGATTGGCTCTATGGACCTTCAAGTTGAGGAGTGCCACGACATCGAGCATTGGTACATCAACACTCCTTTGACACATTGCACCAACACATACATATTTGTTGATTGTGTTCCCATATGTCATGCTCGATGGACATATCATACCCATAGCAAATTTGCATATTATGCATGGACTGACTCACCCTATGATTGCCTTGTTGCATCTTGTATTTCGATGTCATCCATGATATATGAGCTTGTGCACTTCCTTAGCAAATTTGTTGTGATCTTTCTTGATGGCATATTCATACATAATGATCACATTGCCTACCATAAATTGCATGATAACATAATCATATTGAGCATCCATTGCCATATTCATGCTATTGATAAACCGTCTCACTATGACATCATTTTGCACCGTGGTTGCATTGATCACATTCACACCACATTTGTGTGTACAATGCATGCTTTTGCACCCATGAATGCTATACATCTCATTCCATATCATCTTGCTAAGCTTCATGTGCTTTCTCATGAACAATCTTGCCACACGGACTCATTCTTACATGATGGACAACTTGTGTGCGCTAACCATTGTATTTCCAAGTGTCGTTTGTGTTTGCTCTTTTTGCATGTGTACCACTCCGGAAAAACCTTGGAGTACTTGGATTGCGCCATGACTTTCACTCCGTCCAATTACAAGTCCGTCCACGACAACCATTTCCATGGTGATGAGGATTTCGATCCGAGGTCGGATCTTTCCCAAGGGAGGGGAGATGATGCGGAGCATCCGACGATCATCCCCATGTACACTCGAGCCTACGCCATTGGACCTAAGGTGAACTCGCTCCTTTCCGAATCTTCCCTTTCCACATGCAAGACATGGATGCTACTTCAAGCACGGACCTTGTTCATACTCAGGTACACCCGAGGAGACCATGCAGAACCCAAGGACCAAGGCCAAGCGTGCGCGGAAGCAAAGGAAGGAGAAGGAAGAAGAGACAGCTGCTACAGGCCCCGGACATCCGGCCCCAGCCCGGACATCCGGCCCGACCGCCGGAAATCCGGCGCCCATCACAGAAGACACCCGAAGCTGAACCAAGTCAGCCCAGACATCCGGCTCCTAGGCCCGGACATCCGGCCCGTCGCGAGCCGCCGGACATCTGGCCCAGCTCCCGGAAATCCGGCGCCCCATCACAGAAGCTGGACCCTGCCAGCCCGGACATCCGGCCCCAACGCCCGGACATCCGGCGTCTCGGGAAGGCCCGGACATCTGGCCCGTCGCCCGGACATCCGGCCCCCTCTGCCTGTGTGCAGCGCATCTGGGCCGATGCCCATGTACCCCTTCGTCCCTTAGACTATATATACTCCCCACCTCCTCCTAGTTAGGGTCAGCATTGGTTTAGCTCATAGTTGAGATAGAGCTTTGCTCATCCATATCGGATCTACTCCACGAGAGAGACCGCGGCCCCTCTACGGATAAGATCCCCATTGGATTCAAGACCTCCTCACGGAGAAGACCCCCATCAAGACCTCCTCACGGAGAAGAACCGGTTACCCTTTGTATCGTCCTTTGTTGATCGTGGATCTTGTATCTCCTCTCGTGTTTCGAGGATCTAGCACATGTGTGATTGATCTTGTTGGTTTGAGTGATTTCTCTCGTGTTTCCCCTCGTGTTTTCCCCCGTTTTCCCCTCGTGTTCTTCGTGTTCATCGCGGGATCCGCTCCTTTCGTGAAAGATCGGCTATATAGGGTTCCACCCTACATCAAAAACTACTCGAAGTCGGATTTATCCGAGAAATCAAACACGCAGTGGTTGGCAAACCTGGTCATGGTGCCCAAGAAGGACAAATCCTGGCGGTTGTGCATCGATTTCAAGAACCTAAATAAAGCCTACCCTAAAGATCCCTTCCCCTTAGCCCGCATAGACCAGGTCATTGACGCCACCGCCGGACACGACTCGCTATGCTTCCTCGATGCCTACTCCAGATATCGTCAAATTAAAATGAAGGAGTCCGACCAAGCCGCAACCGCATTCCTCACCCCCTATGGGCCATTCTGCTTCAACACAATGCCTTTCGGGTTAAAAAATGCAGGAGCCACATACCAGCGCATGGTTCAGACATGCCTAGAAAATCAAATCGGCGAAACAGTGGAAGCATATGTAGACGACCTGGTCATTAAAACCAAAACTGTCAACCAATTGGTGGACGACCTTTGCCAAACCTTCGATAATTTGCGGTCTTACGATATATGGCTCAACCCGGACAAATGTGTCTTCGGAGTTCCCGCCAGAAAACTGCTCGGATTCATTATTTCCCATAGAGGAATAGAGGCCAATTCGGCTAAAATCCGAGCTCTATCCCAGATGGCGATCCCTACGGAGCTAAAACACGTCCAAAAACTGGCGAGCTACGTGACAGCCTTGAGCCGCTTTATCTCCGGCCTTGGTGAAAAGGCATTGCCGCTCTACAGGTTGCTCAAACGAAACAAAAACTTTGAGTGGACTAATGAAGCACCCGCCGCACTGGAGAAAATAAAAAGTTATTAGCCGACAACCCTATATTAGCATCACCCGGCGTAGCCAAACCTATGTTGTTATACATCTCGTCCACGAATCAAGTGGTGAGTGTGGTTCTCATGGTGGAACGAGAAGAGGAGGGCCACAAGTTTCGGGTGTAGAAGCCAGTCTACTACGTATCAGAAGTGCTTACCCCGTGCAAATCTCGGTATCCACATTATCAGAAGATAGCCTATACAGTTTTCATGGCATCCCGAAAGCTCTGACACTACTTTCAAGAGTGTTCGGGCACGGTGGCATCCAAAGTACCACTGAACGTCATCATCCACAACAGGGACGTCACCGGCCACATTGCCAAATGGGCCATAGAGCTCCTTCCTTTCGAAATCGTGTATAAACCACCCTGAGCTATTAAAGCTCAGGTGCTGGCCGATTTTCTCGCCGAATAGACAGAAGCCAAGCTCCCCAGGGAATATAATACATACTCACATTGGACAATGTACTTTGACGGCTCCAAAATGCTAGCCGGACTGGGGGCTGGGGTGATCCTTACATCCCCCACTGGCGATAACATCCGGTATGTACTACAAATTATGTACACTGATTCCAACAACGCAGCCGAATATGAGGCCCTGTTGCATGGGCTTCGGATGGCAACATCAATGGGTGTTCAACGGCTTGAGGTACGGGGAGACTCTAACTTCGCCATCTCCCAAGTCAACGGTGATTTGATGCTAAAGACCCAAAGATGGAGGCATATTGGAATGTCGTCCTTAATATCCGACCGATTCGAAGGGCTAGAATTTCACCACGTCTCCAGAGACAGCAATCAAGCCGTTGACATCCTTGCTTGCATGGGTGCCAAGCGCGACCCAGTCCCCAAGACCTTTGTGGAACAGCTTTTCAAGCCATCCATAGTGCGGCAGGGCGTGGGAGCCAATGGCCCAGAACAGATCGTCCCTCCTGACATTGAGCCAGACCAAGAAATAATTGGAGGCTCAGAAATCGAAGAAACATCTTCGGCTCATGAAGTCATGGTTGTAATCGCGCCATGGACCGGGCCCTTTCTTGCCTACCTTCTTTGACAAGAGCTCCCCGATGACCAGACCGAGGCACGACACATAATTCGGCGTTCTGAAGCTTATAAGGTCCACGAGGGCGAACTGTACAAGAAAAGCACTACCGGAGTCCTCCAGAGATGCATATCTGAAGAAGAGGGGCAACAACTTTTTGCCGAGATACATGCTAGCATGGGCGGTCATCACACGGCAGCTCGGGCCCTGGTAAGCAAGGCCTTCCGAGCAGGGGTTTTGTGGCCCACCGCTCGTGCGGACGCTCAGACATTAGTCCAACATTGCGTTGGATGCAGCTTTTTGCAAATCAAATCCACATGCCCCCATGGCTCTCTGGACGATACCGATCACCTGGCCTTTTGCGGTCTAGGGGCTGGACATGGTCGGACCACTTAAAGGGGGACCAAAAAGAAGAAATACCTACTAGTCATGGTCGACAAATTCACATGGATTGAGGCGAAACCAGTACCTTCAGCCAAGTTCGGACCGGTCATCGACTTTCTATCCGGCGTGGTCCATCGTTATGGTGTCCCCCACAGTATAATAACAGACAATGGATCAAATTTCACAGTCCAGGAGGTACTGGTGTGCTAACAGACCAACCGAAAGGTCGAACAGGCCAATGGACTAATCATGGGCGGCATAAAGCCCTGTCGGCATAAAGCCTTGTCTAGTCCGTTCCTTGAAAGAATCTGATTGCCACTGGGTGGAGGAGCTCGATTCTATATTATGGGACTGTGTACCACCCCTAACCGGTCAACGGGATACACGCCTTTATTCATGGTGTATGGCGCGGAAGCAGTCCTCCCCTGCGACCTCATTCATGACGCGCCTAGAGTGCGCATGTACGAAGAAAAGGAAGTCGAGTTAGATCGGCAGGACGACCTGGACACCATGGAAGGAGAGCGCGACATAGCTCGGGCCCGCTCTATGTTTTATCAACAGCAGGCCCGGCACTATCAGAGCAGGGAAGTTCAGGCGAAGGCATATGACGTAGGCGAACTCGTCCTACGACTCCCTCAGAAGCAGAAGAACAAGCTCTCGCCCAAATGGGAGGGTTGAAGGAAATATGCCCAGAGGCAATAATAAAGTTATTATTTATTTCCTTATATCATGATAAATGTTTATTATTCATGCTAGAATTGTATTAACCGGAAACTTAGTACATGTGTGAATACATAGACAAACAGAGTGTCACTAGTATGCCTCTACTTGACTAGCTTGTTGAATCAAAGATGGTTAAAGTTTCCTAGCCATATACATGAGTTGTCATTTGATTAACGGGGTCACATCGTTAGAGAATGATGTGATTGACTTGACCCATTCCGTTAGCTTAGCACTTGATCGTTTAGTATGTTGCTATGGCTTTCTTCATGACTTATACATGTTCCTATAACTATGAGATTATGCAACTCCCGAATACCGGAGGAACACCTTGTGTGCTATCAAACGTCACAACGTAACTGGGTGATTATAAAGATGCTCTACATGTGTCTCCGAAGGTGTTTGTTGGGTTGGCATAGATCGAGATTAGGATTTGTCACTCCGAGTATCGGAGAGGTATCTCTGGGCCCTCTCGGCAATGCACATCACTATAAGCCTTGCAAGCAATGTAACTAATGAGTTAGTTGCGGGATGATGTATTACGGAACGAGTAAGGAGACTTGCCGGTAACGAGATTGAACTAGGTATTGAGATACCGACGATCGAATCTCGGGCAAGTAACATACCGATGACAAAGGGAACAACGTATGTTGTTATGCGGTTTGACCGATAAAGATCTTCATAGAATAAGTGGGAGCCAATATGAGGATCCAGGTTTCGCTATTGGTTATTGACCGGAAACGTGTCTTGGTCATGTTTACATAGTTCTCGAACCCATAGGGTCCGCACGCTTAACGTTCGGTGACGATCGGTATTATCAGTTTATGTGTTTTGATGTACCGAAGGTAGTTCGGAGTCCCGGATGAGATCGGGTACATGACGAGGAGTCTCGAAATGGTCGAGACGTAAAGATCGATATATTGGACGACTGCCTATATTCGGACATCGAAAAGGTTCCGAGTGATTCAGGTATTTTTCGGAGTACCGGGGTCGTTACGGGAATACGGGAGTACATATGGGCCTTAGTGGGCTTTAGGGGAAAAAGAGGAGAAGCCACGAGGGCTGTCCGCGCGCCCCCCATGGGCCTAGTCCGAATTGGACTAGGGGAGGGGCTGCGCCCCCTCTTTCCTTCTCCTCCCCCTCTCCTTCCTTCCCCCTCCTAGTAGGACTAGGAAAGGAGGAATCCTACTCCTACTAGGAGGAGGATTCCTCCCCCCTTTGGCGTGCCTAGAGAGGTCGGCCGGCCTCCCCTTACTCCTTTATATATGGGGGCGGGGGGCACCCTAGGACACACAAGTTGATTGTTCCAAGCCGTGTGCGGTGCCCCCCTCCACCATAATCCACCTCAGTCATATCGTAGCGGTGCTTTGGCGAAGCCCTGCGTCGATAGCAACATCATCACCGTCATCACGCCGTCGTGCTGACGGAACTCTCCCGTGAAGCTCTGCTGGATCGGAGTTCGTGGGACGTCATCGAGTTGAACGTGTGCTGAACTCGGAGGTGCCGTACGTTCGGTACTTGGATCGGTCGGATCGTGAAGACATACGACTACATCAACCGCGTTGTCATAACGCTTCCGCTTTCGGTCTACGAGGGTACATGGACAACACTCTCCCCTCTCGTTGCTATGCATCACCATGATCTTGCGTGTGCATAAGAATTTCTTTGAAATTACTACGTTCCCCAACAGTGGCATCTGAGCCAGGTTTATGCGTAGATGTTATATGCACGAGTAGAACACAAGTGAGTTGTGGGCGATATTAGTCATACTGCTTACCAGCATGTCATACTTTGATTCAGCGGTATTGTTGGATGAAGCGGCCCGGACCGACATTACGCGTACGCTTACGCGAGACTAGTTCTACCGACGTGCTTCGCACACAGGTGCCTGGCGGGTGTCAGTTTCTCCAACTTTAGTTGAATCGAGTGTGGCTACGCCCGGTCCTTGTGAAGGTTAAAACAGCACTAACTTGACGGAATATCGTTGTGGTTTTGATGCGTAGGTAAGAACGGTTCTTGCTCAGCCCGTAGCAGCCACGTAAAACTTGCAACAACAAAGTAGAGAGCGTATAACTTGTTTTTGCAGGGCATGTTGTGATGTGATATGGTCAAGACGTGATGAGATATAAGTTGTTGTATGAGATGATCATGTTTTGTTGAAGTTATCGGCAACTGGCAGAAGCCTCATGGTTGTCTCTTTATTGCATAAGATGCAAGCACCAAATAATTGCTTTACTTTATATCTATGTGATAGAAATAGTTGCAAGAGCAATAGTTGGCGAGACAACCATGTGACGACACGTTGATGGAGATCAAGATGATGGAGATCATGGTGTCATGCCAGTGACGATAGAGATCATGACGGTACTTTGGAGATGGAGATCAAAGGCGCAAGATGATCATGTCCATATCATGTCACACATTTTGATTGCATGTGATGTTTATCCTTTATGCATCTTATTCTTCTTTGATTGACGGTAGCATTATAAGATGATCTCTCACTAAATTTCAAGGTACAAGTGTTCACCCTGAGTATGCACCGTTGCCAAAGTTCGTCGTGCCGAGACACCACGTGATGATCGGGTGTGATAAGCTCTACGTTCACATACAACGGGTGCAAGCCAGTTTTGCACATGCAGAAATACTCGGGTTTAAACTTGATGAGCCTAGCATATGAAGATATGGCCTCGAAACACTGAGACCGAAAGGTCGAGCGTGAATCATATAGTAGATATGATCAACATAGTGATGTTCACCATTGAAAACTACTCCATTTCACGTGATGATCGGACATGGTTTAGTTGATTTGGATCACGTGATCACTTAGATGATTAGAGGGATGTCTATCTAAGTGGGAGTTCTTAAGTAATATGATTGATTGAACTTTAATTTATCATGAACTTAGTCCTGATAGTATTTGCAAATCTATGTTGTAGATCAATAGCTCGCGTTTAGCTCCCCTGTTTTATTTTTGATATGTTCCTAGAGAAAAATAAGTTGAAAGATGTTAGTAGCAATGATGTGGATTGGATCCGTGATCTGAGGATTATCCTCATTGCTGCACAAAAGAATTATGTCCTTGATGCACCGCTAGGTGAAAGACCGATTGCAGGAGCAGATGTAGACGTTATGAATGTTTGGCAAGCTCGATATGATGACTACTTGATAGTTTAGTGCACCATGCTTTACGGCTTAGAATCGGGGCTTCAAAGATGTTTTGAACGCCACGGAGCATATGAGATGTTCCAAGAGTTGAAATTAGTATTTCAGACTCATGCCCATATCGGAAGGTATGAGACCTTTGACAAGCACTTTGCCTACAAGATGGAGGAGAATTGCTCAGCTAGTGAGCATGTGCTCAGAATGTCTGAGTACTACAATCACTTGAATCAAGTGGGAGTTAATCTTCTAGATAAGATAGTGATTGACAGAGTTCTCTAATCACTATCACCAAGTTACTAGAACCTCGTGATGAACTGTAATATGCAAGGGATAACGGAAACGATTCCCAAGCTCTTCGTGATGCTGAAATCGACGAAGGTAGAAATCAAGAAAAGGATTAAGTGTTGATGGTTGACAAGACCACTAGTTTCAAAAAAAGGGCAAAGGGAAGAAGGGGAACTTCAAGAAGAACGGCAAGCAAGTTGCTGCTCAACTAAAGAATCCCAAGTCTGGACCTAAGCCTGAGACTAAATGCTTCTACTGCAAAGGGACTGGTCACTGGAAGCAGAACTGCCCCAAGTATTTGGCGGATAAGAAGGATGGCAAAGTGAACAAAGGTATATTCGATATACATGTTATTGATGTGTACATTACTAGTGTTTATAGCAACCCCTCAGTATTTGATACTAGTTCAGTTGCTAAGATTAGTAACTCGAAACGGGAGTTGCAAACAAAACAGAGACTAGTTAAGGGTGAAGTGACAATGTGTGTTGGAAGTGGTTCCAAGATTGATATGATCATCCTCGCACACTCCCTATACTTTCGGGATAGTGTTGAACCTAAATAAATGTTACTTGGTGTTTGCGTTAAAGCATGAATATGATTTGATCATGTTTATTGCAATACGGTTTTATTCATTTAAAGTCAGAGAATAATTGTTGTTTTGTTTACATGAATAAAACCTTCAATGGTCATACCCCCAAGATGAATGGTTTATTGAATCTCGATAGTAGTGATACACATATTCATAATATTGAAGCCAAAAGATGCAAAGTTAATAATGATAGTGCAACTTATTTGTGGCACTGACGTTTAGGTCATATTGGTGTGAAGCGCATGAAGAACATCCATGCTGATGGGCTTTTGGAATCACTTGATTATGAATCAGTTGATGCTTGCGAACCATGCCTCATGGGTAAGATGACTAAGACTCCGTTCTCCGGAACAATGGAGCAAGCAACTGACTTATTGGAAATAATACATACTGATGTATGCAGTCCGATGAGTGTTGAGGCTCGCGGCGGGTATCATTATTTTCTGACCTTCACAGATGATTTAAGCAGATACGGGTATATCTACTTGATGAAACATAAGTCTGAAACATTTGAAAAGTTCAAAGGATTTCAGAGTGAAGGAGAGAATCATCGTAACAAGAAAATAAAGTTTCTACGATCTGATCGTAGAGGCGAATATTTGAGTTACGAGTTTGGTCTTCATTTGAAACAATGCGGAATAGTTTCACAACTCACGCCACCTGGAACACCACAACGTAATGGTGTGTCCGAACATCGTAACCGTACTTTATTAGATATGGTGCAATCTATGATGTCTCTTACCGATTTACCACTATCGTTTTGGGGTTATGCATTACAGATAGTTGCATTCACGTTAAATAGGGCACCATCTATATCCGTTGAGACGACACCATATGAACTGTGGTTTGGCAAGAAACCAAAGTTGTCGTTTCTTAAAGTTTGGGGTTGCGATGCTTATGTGAAAAAGTTTCATCCTGATAAGCTCAAACCCAAGTCGGAGAAATGTGTCTTCATAAGATACCCAAAAGAGACAGTTGGGTACACCTTCTATCACAGATCCGAAGGCAAGACATTCGTTGCTAAGAATGGATCCTTTCTAGAGATGGAGTTTCTCTCGAAAGAAGTGAGTGGGAGGAAAGTAGAACTTGATGAGGTAACTGTACCTACTCCCTTATTGGAAAGTAGTTCATCACAGAAATCTGTTCCTGTGACTCTTACACCAATTAGTGAGGAAGCTAATGATGATGATCATGTAACTTCAGATCAAGTTACTACCGAACCTCGTAGGTCAACCAGAGTGAGATCCACACCAGAGTGGTATGGTAATCATATTCTGGAGGTCATGTTACTTGACCATGGCAAACCTACGAACTATGAGGAAGCGATGATGAGCCCAGATTTCGCGAAATGGCTTGAGGCCATGAAATCTGAGATGGGATCCATGTATGAGAACAAAGTGTGGACTTTGGTTGACTTGCCCAATGATCGGCAACCATAGAAAATAAATGGATCTTCAAGAGGAAGACGGACGCTGATAGTAGTGTTACTATCTACAAAGCTAGACTTGTCAAAAAAGGTTTTTGACAAAGTTCAAGGTGTTGACTATGATGAGATTTTCTCACTTGTAGCGATGCTTAAGTCTGACCGAATCATGTTAGCAAATTGTCACATTTTATGAAATCTGGCAAATGGATGTCAAAACTACATTCCTTAATGGATTTCTTAAAGAAGAGTTGTATATGATGCAACCAGAAGGTTTTGTCGATCCTAAAGGTGCTAACAAATGTACAAGCTCCAGCGATCCATCTATGGACTGGTGCAAGCATCTCGGAGTTGGAATATGCGCTTTGATGAGTTGTTCAAAGCATATAGTTTTATACAGACTTGTGGTGAAGCCTGTATTTACAAGAAAGTGAGTGGGAGCACTACAACACTTCTGATAAGTATATGTAAATGACATATTGTTGATCGGAAATAATGTAGAATTTTCTGGAAAGCATAAAGGAGTTTTTCAAAGAAAGACCTCGGTGAAGCTGCTTACATATTGAGCATCAAGATCTATATAGATAGA
Organism: Aegilops tauschii subsp. strangulata; assembly: GCF_002575655.3. Taxonomy (NCBI): domain Eukaryota; kingdom Viridiplantae; phylum Streptophyta; class Magnoliopsida; order Poales; family Poaceae; genus Aegilops; species Aegilops tauschii. Next base: position 375,333,170 of record NC_053037.3, read on the forward strand.
TCAAGACGCTTGATAAGTTTTTTTTTCAATGAGTACATACCTTGACAATATTTTGAAGTAGTTCAAAATGGAACAGTCAAAGAAAAAGTTCTTGCCTGTGTTACAAGGTGTGAAATTGAGTAAGACTCAAAGCCCGACCACGGCAGAAGATAGAGAGAGAATGAAAGTCATTCCCTATGCCTCAGCCATAGGTTCTATAAAGTATGCCATGTTGTGTACCAGATCTATTGTATACCCTACACTGAGTTTGGCAAGGGAGTACAGTAGTAATCTAGGAGTAGATCACTGGACAGCGGTCAAAATTATCCTTAGTGGAATAAGGATATGTTTCTTGATTATGGAGGTGACAAAAGGTTCGTCGTAAAGGGTTACGTCGATGCAAGTTTTGACACTGATCCAAATGACTCTAAGTCTCAATCTGTACATATTGGAAGTGGGAGCAATTAGCTAGAGTAGCTCCGTGCAGAGCATTGTTGACATAGAAATTTGCAAAATACATACGGATCTGAATATGGCAGACCCATTGACTAAACTTCTCTCACAAGCAAAACATGATCACACCTTAGTACTCTTTGGGTGTTAATCACATGGCGATGTGAACTAAGATTACTGACTCTAGTAAACCCTATGAGTGTTGGTCACATGGCGATGTGAACTATGGGTGTTAATCACATGGTGATGTGAACTATTGGTGTTAAATCACATGGCGATGTGAACTAGATTATTGACTCTAGTGCAAGTGGGAGACTGAAGGATATATGCCCTAGAGGCAATAATAAAGTTATTATTTATTTCCTTATATCATGATAAATGTTTATTATTCATGCTAGAATTGTATTAACCGGAAACTTAGTACATGTGTGAATACATAGACAAACAGAGTGTCACTAGTATGCCTCTACATGACTATCTTGTTGAATCAAAGATGGTTAAAGTTTCCTAGCCATAGACATGAGTTGTCATTTGATTAACGGGATCACATCATTATAGAATGATGTGATTGACTTGACCCATTCCGTTAGCTTAGCACTTGATCGTTTAGTATGTTGCTATTGCTTTCTTCATGACTTATACATGTTCCTATAACTATGAGATTATGCAACTCCCGAATACTGGAGGAACACCTTGTGTGCTATCAAAAGTCACAACGTAACTGGGTGATTATAAAGATGCTCTACATGTGTCTCCGAAGGTGTTTGTTGGGTTGGCATAGATCGAGATTACGATTTGTCACTCCGAGTATCGGAGAGGTATCTCTGGGCCCTCTCAGTAATGCACATCACTATAAGCCTTGCAAGCAATGTAACTAATGAGTTAGTTGCGGGATGATGTATTACGAAACGAGTAAAGAGACTTGCCGGTAACGAGATTGAACTAGGTATTGAGATACCGACGAACGAATCTCGGGCAAGTAACATACCGATGACAAAGGGAACAACGAATGTTGTTATGCGGTTTGACCAATAAAGATCTTCGTAGAATATGTGGGAGCCAATATGAGCATCCAGGTTCCGCTATTGGTTATTGATCGGAAACGTGTCTCAGTCATGTCTACATAGTTCTCAAACCCGTAGGGTCCGCACGCTTAATGTTCGGTGATGATCGGTATTATGAGTTTATGTGTTTTGATGTACCGAAGGTAGTTCGGAGTCCCGGATGAGATCGGGGACATGACGAGGAGTCTCAAAATGGTCGAGACGTAAAGATCGATATATTGGATGACTGACTATATTCGGACATCGGAAAGGTTCTGAGTGATTCGGGTATTTTTCGGAGTACCGGGGGATTTACGGGAATACGGGAGTATATATGGGCCTTAGTGGGCTTTAGGGGGAAAAGAGGAGAAGCCACGAGGGCTGGCCGCATGCCCCCCATGGGCCTAGTCCGAATTGGACTAGGGGAGGGGTTGCGCCCCCTCTTTCCTTCTCCTCCCCCTCTCCTTCCTTCCCCCTCCTAGTAGGACTAGGAAAGGAGGAATCCTACTCCTACTAGGAGGATTCCTCCCCCTTTGGCGCGGCTAGAGAGGCCGGCCGGCCTCCCCTTACTCCTTTATATACGGGGGCACCCTAGGACACACAAGTTGATTGTTCCAAGCCGTGTGCGGTGCCCCCCTCCACCATAATCCACCTCGGTCATATCGTAGCGGTGCTTAGGCGAAGCCCTGCGTCGGTAGCAACATCATCACCGTCATCACGCCGTCGTGTTGACGGAACTCTCCCGTGAAGCTCTGCTGGATCGAAGTTCATGGGACGTCATCGAGCTGAACATGTGCTGAACTCGGAGGTGCCGTACGTTCGGTACTTGGATCGGTCGGATCGTGAAGACGTACGACTACATCAACCGCGTTGTCATAACGCTTCCGCTTTCGGTCTACGAGGGTACGTGGACAACACTCTCCCCTCTCGTTGCTATGCATCACCATGATCTTGCGTGTGCGTAAGAATTTTTTTGAAATTACTACGTTCCCCAACAAGGGTCCCTTCATAATCGATGAAGTACTAGCAGGAGGAGCATATGTCCGTCGTGCATGACATCTTCGGGACAATAACACAAGGCACGATGGACAGTTCCTTTAAATGGGAGGAACATTCTTCGGGACGCCCGGTGAGGAGACCTAACACAAGGCACGACATGTCCTTTGCATTCACACAATACATATATCTACGTGATCACACGTTGAAATATCACTTACCGAACATGCCACCTTTTAATCTCTGGTTCTCCTCAAGGGCTTGTGCCAATTGAGTTTTCAAAATCCCAATTTCTTCGGCCTGCTGCTGGTTTTTCGCCTTGAGCTTGTTCTTTTCATCATGGCTTCGGGCCAGTAATCGGCGGCCAGCTTCATGCTGTGATTCGGCGTAGCTTTGGGATTCTTTGGCCGCATCCAGTCCTTTTTTAGTTGACCTATGGACTCAGCTGCTACAAGGGAAGCCTGTGTTAGACAAGGTGCCCCAGACAGTTCATGCATATTAAAGCTTTTTACTCACCATGCAGCCAACTGTGTTCCGTTTAACTCAAGGTCATCAGACAGTTTTTTGTTCTGTTCCCTCGAGGCCTGCATAATACCACAAATATATATACTCTCAGATCCTTAACTCAGTCGTCCCGCCCAAATTAAGGCTCGGTGTCTGTCAGTGTCAAAACCGGCAGATCTCAGGTAGGGGGTCCTGAACTGTGCGTCTGAGGATTGAAGGTAACAGGAGATAGGGACACGATGTTTACCCAGGTTCGGGCCCTCTTAATGGAGGTAATACCCTACTTCCTGCTTGATTGACTTTGATGAGTATAGGGATTACAAGAGTTGATCTACCTCGAGATCGTAATGGCTAAACCCTAGATGTCTAGCATGTATGATTATGATTGCCTCTACGGACTAAACCCTCCCGTTTATATAGACACCGGAGGGGCCTAGGGTTGTACAGAGTCAGTCTACAGAGAAAGAAATCTTCATATCCGAAGGCCAAGCTTGCCATCCACGCAACGGAGAGTCCCATCCGAACACGGGGAAAAGCCCTCTATCTTGTATCTTCACGCCCCGCCAGTCCGGCCCATGTCACATAGCCCGGATGCCAGGGGACCCCCTAATCTAGGACTCCCTCAGTAGCCCCTGAACCAGGCTTCAATGACGATGTATCCGGCGCGCAGATTGTCTTCGGCATTGCAAGGCGGGTTCCTCCTCCAAACACTTCAAAATAGTTGATCAAAAGAACTATATCCGGCTCTGTTTAATAGTTACAATCCACAATCGCAAGGGCATAATACTTAATCAAAAACATGGTATGTCTTTACTGACATCTTTGCTAGTGAGACATTACGTATGGCCACTTCATTATTTCGAATCGTTTTTCGACCACCCGCTTTGCGTTTCAAGACGCAACCTCCGGTGACACATCTTGTCAAAGAAGAGATCGTGCCCCCTTATTACGGGATTCTCATCAATGAGGGCTTGGGTAATCCAACCGTGCCATCCGCACGACCCCTTGGGAGTAGGCAAATTTTAAGGCTGGGGAGGGGGCGCTTGACATTCACTGCCTTTATAAGAGGATAAGGATCCACCTTTTTACCCCACGCCTTCTTCCTCCTCAGCCCATCCGCCCTCGAGCTCTAGCGCCCAAGCTTCAATCATTTCCATCCCCAGCAAACACTCCAGCCATGTCTGGATCTGGAGCGCAGTGCAAGTGGATGGCCTCCTCCATCACGGAGGGGAACATCAAGGAACTCCGGGAAGCGGGGTACCTAGCCAAGGAAATCGCCCACCGGCTTCGGCCAAAAAGCAGATCGTCCCCACTCCGGAGCCCAATGAGAGGGTAGTATTCATCCCCCGCTTTCTTCGTGGATTAGGGTTCCCCCTCCATCCTTTCGCTCGCAGTCTCATGTTTTACTATGGGCTAGATTTCCATTATCTAGCCCCGAATTCCTTCCTCAACATTTCGACATTAATCGTCATGTGTGCGGCATTCCTCCGCATCCCCCCCACTTTGGCCTATGGCTCAAGGTCTTCAATGTGAAGCCGAAAGTGGTTGATGGTCAACACGCGGAGTGCGACGGCGCTATGGTGAGCAAGCTTCCCAACGTCACCTGGCCCAAGGGCACCTTTGTGGAGACCGTGAAGGGATGGCAACAGGAGTGGTTCTATATCACGGAACCTCATAACCCCCATGGGCCGCCCCTCCCGAGTTTAAGTCCGGGCCTCCGATGCGACTCACATCCTGGCTCAACAAGGGCCTGGATTGGGCGTCGTCCGGCGAGGTGATGACGCTGCAGAAGTGCGTCAAGAGTGTGATAGACAAGAATACCAGTCTTGCCAGCGTGATCCAGGTGATGCTTTTTCATCGGATTCTCCCCTGCCAACGCCAGACTCAATATCTGTGGGAGTTTGATCCGGCCAGTCCCCGGACCCTGCAGCGGTTCTTCGGTACAACGCACGAAGACATATGGAAGCTGATTTTCAAGGCCCAGAAGTCGTGGCCGAAAACGACCGAAGACCTCGGCCTCGACCGCACTCATCCGGCCACTCCCGTAAGTTTTCTGATAGTCTTAATTTGTGGACCCGAGGAGTATACTGAGCTTTCCGTTCTCCTCACAGGGCTGGACGAAGAAGGCGGAGCGGATCCACTGCCCGGCTCCACTACCCAAAGACCCATCCATTCCTCTGCTAACGAGGATGTTGGTTCCGGCGCCATATCAAGCACCGGAAAAGAAGGCCAAGAAGAAGGGCAAGGAGGCCAAAGGTGGCCTCCGTCGTAAAGGCGCTTCGGACGTAGTGTCTGAAGATACCGAAACTCTCTCCTCTCATGACGAGGATGAAGAGGAGGAGGAAGAGAGCAATTATCCCCTTAAGGGGGGAGAAGAAAAGGGGGGCTTCCGTGGATCTAGAGGCGGAGGCGTCCAAGAAAGGGGGGATCTCTCTTACGGATGATTCTGAATCGGACGCTGACGACATCCCCGAGTGGCGCCCCTGGCCGGATCGTAAGTATTCAAGGGCACTGCATATATATCCAGCTTTCGCCTTGTGGTTTCAGCACATTGAACTGCGTGTTGCAGTCCAGCTTGTGACCTCCCCCAGCGATCCTCATCTTCTGGGAATTCGCTGGGTCCGAACATGATGGAGGGTGATACGTCTCCAACGTATCTATAATTTTTTCTTGTTCCATGCTATATTATATTCTGTTTTAGATGTTTATTGGGCTTTATTATACACTTTTATATTATTTTTGTGAGTAACCTATTAACCGGAGGCCCAGCCCAAATTGTTGCTTTTTGCCTATTTCAGTGTTTCGAAGGAAAAGGATATCAAACAGAGTCCAAACGGAATGAAACCTTCGGGAACGTGATTTCCGGAACAAACATGATCCAGAGGACTTGGAGTCTACGTAAAGTAATCAACGAGGAAGGCACGAGGCAGGGGGCGTGCCTACCCCCCCAAGGCGCGCCCTCCACCCTCGTGGGCCCCTCGTTGCTCCACCGACGTACTTCTTCCTCCTATATATACCCATGTACCCTAGAAACATCATATACGGAGCCAAAACCCTATTTCCACCGCCGCAACCTTCTGTACCCGTGAGATCCCATCTTGGGGCCTTTTCCGGCGCTCCGCCGGAGGGGGCATTGATCACGGAGGGCTTCTACATCAACACCATAGCCTCTCCGATGATGTGTGAGTAGTTTACCTCAGACCTTCGAGTCCATAGTTATTAGCTAGATGGCTTCTTCTCTCTCTTTGGATCTCAATACAAAGTTCTCCTCGATCTTCTTGGAGATCTATTCGATGTAATCTTCTTTTGCGGTGTGTTTGTCGAGATCCGATGAATTGTGGGTTTATGATCAAGATTATCTATGAACAATATTTGAATCTCCTCTGAATTCTTTTATGTATGATTGGTTATCTTTGCAAGTCTCTTCGAATTATCAGTTTGGTTTGGCCTACTAGATTGATCTTTCTTGCAATGGGACAAGTGTTTAGCTTTGGGTTCAATCTTGCGGTGCTCGATCCCAGTGACAGAAAGGGAAGCGACACGTATTGTATTGTTGCCATCGAGGATAAAAAGATGGGGTTTATATTATATTGCATGAGTTTATCCCTCTACATCATGTCATCTTACTTAAAGCATTACTCTGTTCTTATGAACTTAATACTCTAGATGCATGCTGGATAGCGGTCGATGTGTGGAGTAATAGTAGTAGATGCAGAATTTTTTCGGTCTACTTGTCACGGACGTGATGCCTATATACATGATCATACCTAGATATTCTCATAACTATGCTTAATTCTATCAATTGCTCGACAGTAATTCGTTTACCCACCGTAATACTTATGCTATCTTGAGAGAAGCCACTAGTGAAACCTATGGCCCCCGGGTCTATTTTCCATCATATTAATCTTCCAACACTTAGTTATTTCTGGCGCCGTTTATTTTTGCAATCTTTACTTTTACTCTTTATCATAAAAATACCAAAAATATTATCTTATCATATCTATCAGATCTCACTCTCGTAAGTGACCGTGAAGGGATTGACAACCCCTTTATCGCGTTGGTTGCGAGGTTCTTATTTGTTTGTGTAGGTGCGTGGGACTCGAGTGTGGTCTCCTACTGGATTGATACCTTGGTCCTCAAAAACTGAGGGAAATACTTACGCTACTTTATTGCATCACCCTTTCCTCTTCAAGGGAAAACCAACGCAGTGCTCAAGATGTAGCACGAAGGATTTCTGGCGCCGTTGCTGGGGAAGCTCACACTAAGTCAAGTCAAGATTTGATTTCCCGTCAACGAGCCATTTCTGGCGCCGTTACCGGGGAGTCTACGCAGAAGTCAAGACATACCAAGTACCCATCACAAACTCTTATCCCTCGCATTACATTATTTGCCATTTGCCTCTCGTTTTCCTCCCCCCCACTTCACCCTTGCCATTTTATTCGCCCTCTCTTTTCCGCTCGCCTTCCTTTCGCCATGTCAGAATCAAAAAGGGTTGGGGTTTCTCTCCCGAGTTGGACAATCCTTCTATTCTATCTAAACTCATAAATAATGATGCTATGGAAAAACCTGCCAGAGTTATCAATGAGAGTCTTAATAATTTTGATGAAGATTATTCTGGAATTTTTCGTTATTTACTCGATGAGTCTTTAAAAGATGCTTGGGATATACTATTAAGGATCCGGGCTAGCTATGTGCCCCAATACCAAATTGAAATTTACTTAAAGAGCTTTTATGTTGCCCTACCTTCTTCGTTTAAGCATGTCTTAGATTCTATATTTGAAGAAGGTTTTCTTGAAGGGGATGTCATAGATACTTATGAAAAGATGAAGACCATATTTGGGAACCCCATGAATGAGAAAGTTGAATCTACATCTCTTTTGCTCTCCTACCAAAACGAATCTATCAAAGAGATAAAGGCTAGCTTAGATGCAAAATTTCCGTAACGTGCTTAATCTTTCTTCTACCATTAATAGCCATGTGCTTTACCAAAATAGAAAGATTAATTCCATAGATAACAAGTTTGCTCTTTTCCTCCCTGAAACCAAAGATGGAAATACTTATATCTATCCTTGTTTTTATGCCTAGCTAGGGGCGTTAAACGATAGCGCTTGTTGGGAGGCAACCCAATTTTATTTTAGTTTTTTTTTTGCTTTTTGCTTCTGTTTAGGAATAAATATTTGATATAGCCTCTGGTTAGATTTGTTTTTATGTTTTAATTAGTGTTTGTGCCAAGTTAAACCTATATGATCTTCTTGGATGATAGTTATTTGATCTTGCTGAAAATTCCAGGAACTTTCTGTTCACGAAAACAATTGTTAAAAATCACCATACGTGATAAAATACTGATTCCAATTTAAGTAGATCAATAAACAAATTGTCTAGGTCTTCCTATTTTGGTAGATTTTTCTGAGTTCCAGAAGTTTGCGTTAGTTACAGATTACTACAGATTGTTCTGTTTTTGACAGATTCTGTTTTTCGTGTGTGTTTGCTTATTTTGATGAATCTATGGCTAGTAAAAGAGTTTATAAACCATAGAGAAGTTGGAATACAGTAGGTTTAACACCAATATAAATAAAGAATGAGTTCATTACAGTAGCTTGAAGTGGTGTTTTCTTTTCTTTCGCTAACGGAGCTTACGAGATTTTCTGTTGAGTTTTGTGTTGTGAAGTTTTCAAGTTTTGGGTAAAGATTTGATGGATTATGGAACAAGGAGTGGCAAGAGACTAATCTTGGGGATGCCCATGGCACCCCAAGATAATCTAAGGACACCAAAAAGTCAAAGCTTGGGGATGCCCCGGAAGGCATCCCCTCTTTCGTCTTCGTCCATCGGTAACTTTACTTGGAGCTATATTTTTATTCACCACATGATATGTGTTTTGCTTGGAGCGTCTTGTATGATTTGAGTCTTTGTTTTTTATTTTAAAACAATCATCCTTGCTGGACACACCTTTTGAGAGAGACACACATGCTTCGTAATTTATTAGAATACTCTATGTGCTTCACTTATATCTTTTGAGCTATATAGTTTTTGCTCTAGTGCTTCACTTATATCTTTTAGAGCACGGTGGTGGATTTGTTTTATAGAAACTATTGTTATCTCATGCTTCACTTATATTATTTTGAGAGTCCTACAAAACAGCATGGTAATTTGCTTTAATTGTGAAATTAGTTCTAATATGCTAGGTATTCAAGATTAGTAAAAACTTTCTTATGAGTGTGTTCAATACTAAGAGAAGTTTGATGCTTGATGATTGTTTTGAGATATGGAGGTAGTGATATTAAAGTTGTGCTCGTTGAGTAGTTGTGAATTTGAGAAATACTTGTGTTGAAGTTTGCAAGTCCCGTGGCATGCACGTATGGTAAATGTTGTGTAACAAATTTGAAACATGAGGTGTTCTTTGATTGTCCTCCTTATGAGTGGCGGTCGGGGACGAGCGATGGTCTTTTCCTACCAATCTATCCCCCTAGGAGCATGCGCGTAGTGCTTGGTTTTTGATGACTTGTAGATTTTTGCAATAAGTATGTGAGTTCTTTATGACTAATGTTGAGTCCATGGATTATACGCACTCTCAACCTTCCATCATTGCTAGCCTCTTCGGTACCGTGCATTGCCCTTTCTCACCTTGAGAGTTGGTACAAACTTCGCTGGTGCATCCAAACCCCGTGATACGATACCCTCTATCACACATAAACCTCCTTATATCTTCCTCAAAACAGCCACCATACCTACCTATTATGGCATTTCCATAGCCATTCCGAGATATATTGCCATGCAACTTTCCACCGTTCCATTTATCATGACACGTTCATCATTGTCATATTGCCTTGCATGATCATGTAGTTGACATCGTATTTGTGGCAAAGCCACCATGCATATTATTTCATACATGTCACTCTTGATTCATTGCTCATCCTGGTACACCGCCGGAGGCATTCATATAGAGTCATACTTTGTTCTAGTATCGAGTTGTAATCATTAAGTTGTAAATAAATAGAAGTGTGATGATCATCATTCATAGAGCATTGTCCGAAAAAAAGAGAAAGGCCAAAAGAAAAAAAGAAAGGCCCAAAAAAGGAAATAAAAAGGGGCAATGCTACTATCTTTTTCCATACTTGTGCTTCAAAGTAGCACCATGATCATTATGATAGATAGTCTCTTGTTTTGTCACTTTCATATACTAGTGGGAATTTTTCGTTATAGAACTTGGCTTGTATATTCCAACAATGGGCTTCCTAAAATGCCCTAGGTCTTCGTGAGCAAGCAAGTTGGATGCACACCCACTTAGTTTCTTTTGTTGAGCTTTCATACATTTATAGCTCTAGTGCATCCGTTGCATGGCAATCCCTACTCCTCACATTAACATCAATTGATGGGCATCTCCATAGCCTATTGATTAGCAGCGTTGATGTGAGACTTTCTCCTTTTTCTATTCTCCACATAACCACCATCATTATATTCTATTCCACCCATAGTGCTATATCCATGGCTCACGCTCATGTATTGTGTGAAAGTTGAAAAAGTTTGAGATTACTAAAGTATGAAACAATTGCTTGGCTTGTCATCGGGGTTGTGCATGATGAGAGCATTCTTGTGTGACGAAAATGGAGCATGACCAAACTATATGATTTTGTAGGGATGAACTTTCTTTAGCCATGTTATTTTGAGAAGACAATTGCTTAGTTAGTATGCTTGAAGTATTATTATTTTTATGTCAATATTAAACTTTTATCTTGAATCTTCCGGATCTGGATATTCATACCACAATTAAGAGGGTTACATTGAAAATTATGCCAAGTAGCATTCCACATCAAAAATTCTGTTTTTATCATTTACCTACTCGAGGACGAGCAGGAATTAAGCTTGGGGATGCTTGATACGTCTCCAACGTATCTATAAATTTTGATGTTTATTGGGCTTTATTATACACTTTTATATTATTTTTGGGACTAACCTATTAACCGGAGGCCCAGCCCAAATTGTTGTTTTTTGCCTATTTCAGTGCTTCGAAGGAAAAGGATATCAAATGGAGTCCAAACGGAATGAAACCTTCGGGAACGTGATTTTCGGAACAAACATGGTCCAGAGGACTTGGAGTCTACGTAAAGTAATCAACGAGGAAGGCACGAGGCAGGGGGGCGCGCCTACCCCCCCCAGGCGCGCCCTCCACCCTCGTGGCCCCCTCATTGCTCCACCGACGTACTTCTTCCTCCTATATATACCCATGTACCATGGAAACATCATATACGGAGCCAAAACCCTATTTCCACCGCCGCAACCTTCTGTACCCGTGAGATCCCATCTTGGGGCCTTTTCCGGCGCTCCGCCGGAGGGGGCATTGATCACGGAGGGCTTCTACATCAACACCATAGCCTCTCCGATGATGTGTGAGTAGTTTACCTCAGACCTTCGGGTCCATAGTTATTAGCTAGATGGCTTCTTCTCTCTCTTTGGATCTCAATACAAAGTTCTCCTCGATCTTCTTGGAGATCTATTCAATGTAATCTTATTTTGCGGCGTGTTTGTCGAGATCCAATGAATTGTGGGTTTATGATCAAGATTATCTATGAACAATATTTGAATCTCCTCTGAATTCTTTTATGTATGATTGGTTATCTTTGCAAGTCTCTTCGAATTATCAGTTTGGTTTGGCCTACTAGATTGATCTTTCTTGCAATGGGAGAAGTGCTTAGCTTTGGGTTCAATCTTGCGGTGCTCGATCCCAGTGACAGAAAGGGAAACGACACATATTGTATTGTTGCCATCGAGGATAAAAAGATGGGGTTTATATCATATTGCATGAGTTTATCCCTCTACATCATGTCATCTTACTTAAAGCATTACTCTGTTCTTATGAACTTACTACTCTAGATGCATGCTGGATAGCGGTCGATGTGCGGAGTAATAGTAGTAGATGCAGAATCGTTTCAGTCTACTTGTCACGGACGTGATGCCTATATACATGATCATACCTAGATATTCTCATAACTATGCTTAATTCTAGCAGACTAAGGCATAGCCTAGTGGTGGGAAGGGGCTGAGGCCTTCCCACCCACCCAGGTTCAAGGCATGGTACTTGCAATTTGGGGTTGTTGCACCAATTATACTGTAGGGGGTTCCCTTACAGTCTTTCTGTAAAAAAAAACTATGCTTAATTCTATCAATTGCTCGACGGTAATTCGTTTACCCACCGTAATACTTATGCTATCTTGAGAGAACCCACTAGTGAAACCTATGGCCCCTGGGTCTATTTTCCATCATATTAATCTTCCAACACTTAGTTATTTCTGGCGCCGTTTATTTTTGCAATCTTTACTTTTACTCTTTATCATAAAAATACCAAAAATATTATCTTATCATATCTATTAGATCTCACTCTCGTAAGTGACCGTGAAGGGATTGATAACCCCTTTATCGCGTTGGTTGCGAGGTTCTTATTTGTTTGTGTAGGTGTGTGGGACTCGAGTGTGGTCTCCTACTGGATTGTTACCTTGGTCCTCAAAAACTGAGGGAAATACTTACGCTACTTTTCTGCATCACCCTTTCCTCTTCAAGGGAAAACCAATGCAGTGCTCAAGAGGTAGCAGAGAGTGAGTCCCCTCCGCCGGCCTCTCCCCCCACTGCTACGGACAACACAGAAGTGTTGTTCCGAAGGACCCTTCCGGGTCAGGGAGAGGTACGGGAAGCCATCAAGGCGCCCCCAGAGGGTGATACCTCTGCTACCGAGAACATGGGGGAACCGACCCCCATGGAGACTGGCGACGGGGGCCATGTCCAATTTGGCCCCCAACCAAATGTCATTCCGGAGACCCACATGGCTCCGGAATCAGGTGAGTAGCCTCCTTCGAAAGAAGGGGGCGCGTCAACTCCACCGGCGACCTCTGTCAATCTGGAGGCGCCGGACGCTCTGGTGGAAGCGCTTCAAAGTGCCTCCATTTTGGAGGAACATCGTACCCTTATGTGTACGGTGGTTGAAAAGGTTTGGTCCGCTAAAAGCGGATTGAACAAGGCCTATACTAGCCTTCTGAGAGGCTTGGAGGTATGTGATGTAATACTTTTTAGCTATATAAAAGGAATGCCTGTGTATAGATAGTAGCCCCTTAGACTCTGTTCGGTGTTCGCAAAGAAAGGCCAAACAGAGGATCGAATAGCTCTCGTAGGAGATTAACATACATATCTATTTGAACAATCAGGTTGTGATGTTGGCGGCAGCTTCCCATGCCGCCAAAGTGTCCGAACTGATGCGGAAATTAGAGGAAAAGCAAGGTATGTGACACCGAAACACATCTGAAATGATATCAGCCCTGATTTGTTATCTGAATGAGTCTTATGATTATGCTCATAGCTGACGCGTCTGAGGCCGAGACCCTCAAGAGTGCGCTGGCCGAAGCCAAGAAGGAGGCGGAGGAGGAACGAGCCGCCCGCCTAAAACATGAATCAAGGGTGGAGGAAGTCCAACAAGAGCTCAAGGATGCGATAAGAAAATGTGAATCCTTGGAGCGCAAGATTTTGGATCAAGATTCCGAACTTGCTAAGGCCCTCCAAAGCGCGAAGGAAGCGCGGGTTGAAGCCCAAGGCGCCCGCCAGGAGATCCAAGAGGCTAAGCAGATCGCGGCGGGTAAGGCCTTTAATATGCAGAGCAAATTTGTAAGGAGAAGGTACATCTTACTGATCCACGTTTGGAGTTCTCCATGAGCGTTTGTGGATCTACCCCGGAGTATTGCTGATGCTGCAGAGTTCTTCCGGGCCAAAGAGGGGATCTCAACGAAGAAGTTGTTCTGGTCGCAATACCTTGCGCCAGAGCATCCAGTGCCTTTCAGTGGTCAGCTGAAGCAGCTGACCGAACTGCATAGGGTGGCCGAATTGGCCATGAAGGATGTTATAGTCTGTCTTTGACCAGCCGAACCCATACCCAGCAGTTATTTCGGGCTCGTGAAGTGGCTAGTCAGTGCCTGCCCCCGGCTTGATGCCATAAAGCGGTCGGTCTGCATCGAAGGTGCCATGATGGCCTTCGCCCGTGTCAAGGTGCAATGGGCGAAGATGAATGCCGTCAAGCTTGCAACCGAGGGACCGCCCGCAGGCAAGGAGCACCGCACGCCAGAGCGTTATTTTTATGACGTCCTGGAAGGATCCCGCATTGTAGAGGGCCAGTGTTCGAAGGACATTATTTTTGAATGAATGTATCCGTGCTGCCCGAACTTTGTATTATGAAACAAGGCTTATGTATAATATGTTGCTTGTTTTACCTCAAATTCCTTTCCTCCTGTGCGGCCGTTTACGGTATCTGAGAGTTGGCCACTCGTTAGCTTCAGCCCCCACGTAGGTGATACGTCTCCAACGTAACTATAATTTTGATTGTTCCATGCTATTATATTACCTGTTTTGGATGTTTATGGGCTTTACTTTACACTTTTATATCATTTTTGGGACTAACCTACTAACCGGAGGCCCAGCCCAAATTATTGTTTTCTTGCCTATTTCAGTGTTTCGAAGAAAAGGAATATCAAACGGAGTCCAAACGGAATGAAACCTTCGGGAGAGTTATTTTTGGAACGGAAGCAATCCAGGAGACTTGGACTGTACGTCAGGGAAGCAACGAGGTGGCCACGAGGCAGGGAGGCACGCCTGCCCCCTGGGCACGCCCCCACCCTCGTGGGCCCCTCGTGGCTCCCCTGATCGACTTCTTTCACCTATATATATCCATATACCCTAAAAACATCGGGGAGCAGAATAGATCAGGAGTTCCGCCGCCGCAAGCCTCTGTAGCCACCAAAAACCAATCGGGACCCTGTTCCGGCACCCTGCCGGAGGGGGGATCCCTCACCGGTGGCCATCTTCATCATCCCGTCGCTCTCCATGACGAGGGGGGAGTAGTTCACCCTCGGGGCTGAGGGTATGTACCAGTAGCTATGTGTTTGATCTCTCTCTCTCGTGTTCTTGAGGTGGTACGATCTTGATGTATCATGAGCTTTGCTATTATAGTTGGATCTTATGATGTTTCTCCCCCTCTACTCTCTTGTAATGGATTGAGTTTTCCCTTTGAAGTGATCATATCGGATTGAGTCTTTAAGGATTTGAGAACACTTGATGTATGTCTTGCATGTGCTTATCTGTGGTGACAATGGGATATTTACGTGATCCACTTGATGTATGTTTTGGTGATCAACTTGCGGGTTCCGTAACATTGTGAACTTATGCATAGGGGTTGGCACACATTTTCGTCTTGACTCTCCGGTAGAAACTTTGGGGCGCTCTTTGAAGTTCTTTGTGTTGGTTGAATAGATGAATCTGAGATTGTGTGATGCATATCGTATAATCATACCCACGGATACTTGTGGTGACATTGGAGTATCTAGGTGACATTAGGGTTTTGGTTGATTTGTATCTTAAGGTGTTATTCTAGTACGAACTCTTGAATAGATCGATCCGAAAGAATAAGTTTGAGGTGGTTTCGTACCCTACAATAATCTCTTCGTTTGTTCTTCGCTATTAGTGACTTTGGAGTGACTCTTTGTTGCATGTTGAGGGATAGTTATATGATCCAATTATGTTATTATTGTTGAGAGAACTTGCACTAGTGAAAGTATGAACCTTAGGCCTTGTTTCCTAGCATTGCAATACCGTTTGTGCTCACTTTTATCATTTGTTACCTTGCTGTTTTTATATTTTCAGATTACAAAAACCTATATCTACCATCCATATTGCACTTGTATCGCCATCTCTTCGCCGAACTAGTGCACCTATACAATTTACCATTGTATTGGGTGTGTTGGGGACACAAGAGACTCTTTGTTATTTGGTTGCAGGGTTGTTTGAGAGAGACCATCTTCATCCTACACCTCCCACGGACTGATAAACCTTAGGTCATCCACTTGAGGGAAATTTGCTACTGTCCTACAAACCTCTGCACTTGGAGGCCCAACAACGTCTACAAGAAGAAGGTTGTGTAGTAGACATCAGTAGGTAGTACGGGGGTGTTCAGAATAGCACCTGAACACACTTGACCCAACAACGTGGTCCTTGAAGGAGGTGTTAGTGCAGCGAACCAGGCAATCAGACTATGTGGCTTTATCACTCTCACTTAGCCATAGGAGTTTGACAATGAGATTGTAGGCGCAGCCCCTGGTATTATTCAATTATCCGAACTTGGGTGTTGTAGACGCCTGACCGAGTAAATACCGGTCCTTCGCGTAATGCGGGAAAAATCGCAAGAGATTTATAATTAGTCACCGAATAGCTGACCAGCTCTCGCCGCACCATGACAGTCAGTTTTCGGCTTTCTCTACTAAGGCGTTTATCCGGATGAACCAGAAACACAATCGGAGTAGTTCGCCCTTTACTACCTTAGCCGAACAAGCGGAACGTAAGGCGGTAAGCACAGAAGCCGGGCAACCCAACTATTGACTAAAGACATGATTCGGAGTTGATGCATATAATGCTATATTCGTGATGCCGAATTGTACTATAGAAGTGCTCGGACTTATTGTATGTACGTGGCTGAATGGAGCCCCTGGCGATTTAAGTCGTACCGAGGTGTACATGGCAATTGGACAAAAAAGAGGGAAGACAGATTAGGAAATAAGCCAATACCGAATAGGTTGGGCGAAAAAACTGTTTCCATTATTGATTGATATGTAAAAACGCATTTGTACAAATAATGCGATAAGCATCGAGGCTATTTTACATGCCAAGCACAAGGGAAAGCTGTGTACGGGTCCTAAAAGAAGGAAGGGGTGATCTTTAAAGATCCTTTAGGTACTCCACCGCACGTCTACACTACTTTTCTCCTTGGTGTATTATCCTTCGAAAGGATCAACGATCGGGTTTTCATGAGGGGCCTGGAAAAAGGGCCCTTGGTACCGTCGAAAGGTGATGTGGGTTGTAAGGAACCTGAAAAAAAGAAAAAAAAAAGGATATGCGTGTCCAGATAGGGTCGAGCCGTATTGTGGACTTCATCTTTAATATGCCTCCATCTTTGCCCATGGTATCTTTAGTGCGTAGTTATGTACGCGTGGTACATATGCCCCAATGCGGTTGGGGCTGAGACGGAGGCCGCATTGCTAATCGAGCTCCTGACGAGCTGGACTGTCGTTCTGCGGGGTAGTCCGGACTCGTTTGACAGTGTCCGGGGGTTTGACTCCCGATGTAGTATTTGGCATGATATGGCCGCCATGTACCTCCGCTGCGAGGGCCACGGTGTGCTCTTCAGTGCGGAGGGAACGCTCCATGTTTCCATTGACTGTTATAACACCGCGTGGTCCGGGCATCTTGAGTTTGAGATAGGCATAGTGCGGGATCGCATTAAAGCGAGCGAACGCGGTTCGTCCGAGCAGTGCATGATAGCCACTGCGGAAAGGGACAATGTCGAAGATCAAGTCTCCGAAGACGACTTCCAATGTGATTGAGCCCGTGCAGTGGGCCTCTACACCAGGTATTACTCCTTTAAAGGTAGTTTTGGTGGGCTTGATTCTTTATGGATCAATACCCATTTTGCGGACTGTGTCCTGATAGAGCAGGTTAAGGCTGCTGCCATCGTCCATGAGGACTCGCGTGAGGTGGAATCCATCAATAATTGGATCGAGGACCAGCGCGACCGAACCTCCATGACGGATACTGGTCGGGTGGTCTCTGCGATCAAAAGTGATCGGATAGGCTGACCATGGGTTGAATTTGGGTCGACTGGCTCTATCGCATAGATGTCCCTTAACGCGCGCTTGCACTCCTGCTTGGGGATGTGAGTAGCGTATATCATATTCACCGTTTTGACCTCGGGGGGAATTTCTTATGTCCCCCTGTGTTCGGTGGGCGAGGCTCCTCATCGTCGTCCTCGCTGGGCGACCCTTTCTCCTTATGTTCGGTATTTAACTTACTGGATTGTTCAAAGACCCAACAACTTCTGTTGGTATGATTGGCAGGCTTGTCGGGGGTGCCGTGAATCTGGCAAGGTCGATCAAGTATTCGGTCCAAGCTAGATGAACCGTCTTTGTTTCTTTTGAATGGCTTCTTTCGCTGACCGGATTTGGAGCCACTGAATCCGGCGTTGACCGCCTTGCCTTCGGTATTGTTATTGTTGCTTCGACGCTTGTGTTTGTTGCATCGGGGCCTGCCATTGCCATTTCTGGCTTCAGAAGTGCCGGGGTCGTTGGTACTGTTGCCGCTACGGGCTAGCCAGCTATCTTCGCCCGCGCAAAAGCGGGTCATGAGTGTTGTAAGGGCTGCCATAGACTTCGGCTTCTCTTGGTCGAGGTGTTGGGCGAGCCATTCGTCGCGGATGCTGTGCTTAAAGGCCGCTAGGGCTTCGGCGTCTGGGCAGTCGACAATCTGGTTCTTTTTAATTAGAAACCTAGTCCAGAATTTCCTGGCCAACTCTCCGGGCTGCTGGACTATGTGACTGAGGTCATCGGCGTCCGGAGGCCAGATATAAGTGCCTTGGAAGTTGTCTCTAAAGGCATCTTCCAAGTCTTCCCAGCTTCCAATAGAGTTTTCTGGGAGGCTATTTAACCAGTGCCAAGCTGGTCCCTTAAGTTTTAGGGGGAGGTATTTGATGGCACGTAGATCGTCACCGCGTGCCATGTGAATGTGGAGAAGAAAATCTTCAATCCATAATGCGGGATCTGTTGTGCCATCGTATGATTTGATGTTCACGGGTTTAAACCCTTATGGGAACTGGTGCTCCATTACTTCGTCGGTGAAGCATAGGGGGTGTGCAGCGCCTCTGTATCGTTCCACGTCACGATGCGGTTCGGATGAAGTCTGTATGTGGTTTTCGGCCCGGGTGTAGTTATACTTGTCGCGCCAGGACTGATAGCCGTCTTCTCGCGCTGGGGCACGTCCCCGTGATCCGTAGATTGATCTGGTCTGCCCGGCTCTATTTTCCAGGTCCTGTCGGAGGTCATAGGTGTATCCTGGAGCCGCTGCTTCTCTGCCTCTATGGCGAGGTGGTGCGAGCTGGTGTTCGGCTTGAGTTGCCGCTCTGTCCCGGCCACATGGTGGTCGGTCAGGTCTGTCGACAGCGTCACGCATTGGCAGTGTGGGCTCCAGGGCCTCATCGTTGAATTGGGGTAGCAGCTTGCACTTCAGGTAGCTCTTTGTTGGGCGTTCAAGGCCGTATTCTTCGGCTACCAGGACTTTAGTCCATCTGTCGTTGAGCGTATCCTGTTCGGATTGGAGCTGTCGCTGCTTCTTTTTGAGGCTTCTCGCAGTTGCGATTAGCTGGCGCTTAAAGCATTCTTGTTCAAGGGGTTCCTCTGGCACGATGAAATCTGCGTCGCCGAGGCTCACATCGTCTTTGGAGAGTGGTAGATAGTTTCTATCCTCCGAGTCTTCGTTCCCTACCGGTTCATCGGGGTAAACTTGCCCTTCCTCCCAATCATCCTGTTCGGATGCTAGTTCGGCGGGGGCTTCTTGTTCTTCAGCATTCTCCGGAGTATTATTGTCTCCGGTGCTGGTGTTGCTATCTTTTTCGCGATGCGATTTAGAGCGGCGCCGCTGACGTCGACGCTTTGGTGGTACCTCAAGAGGTTCGTCCTCGACTGGATCCTTCTCATCATCGCCGTCGTCTTCTTTGGGTCTGTCCACCATGTACACGTCGTATGGGGAAGTGGTCGTCCAGCGTCCGGTGAACGGCGGGTTTTGGCCTTGCTCATCTCTGGCATCGTCGTCCATACCGTCGATGTCTTCGGAGGCGTAATCGAGCATGTTGGTTAGATCCTCGACAGTGGCTATGAAGTGGGTGGCGGGTGGGACGTAAAATTCCCCGCTCTCAGCCCCTAGCATGGGCTGGGCTTAGTTCGGCAGTGATTCGTCTGTAATGGCGAGGGATCACATTAGGTCCAGGGCCTCGCTTAAAGGCGGGGGTTGGATGGGGAGACAAGAGCTTTTGGCGCTAGGTGAGGAAAAAGCCTCCGGGTCACGCCCGCTTGCCGTAGACCTCGAGAGTCCGAAATTAGGATTTGGGGACGAGTCCGGCCCTTCAGTGATGAGGGGAGTCCGACTGGGCTCCAGGCCTACAGATGACACAGTCCTATCCAGATCTGTGGTAGTGAGCTCCGTAATTGTGGAGAGTCCGGTGGGATCTGCACTCCCATCTTCAGACCCAGCAGGTTGCTCCGGATCTAAGGCCAGAGCGGTCGGCGTCGCGAACCCCTCGAAGATCAAGTCTCCTTGGATATCGGCGACGTAGTTCAGATTTCCAAAACTGATTTGATGACCAGGGGCGTAGCTGTCGATCTACTCAAGGTGGCCAATCGAGTTGGCGCGCAGTGCGAAGCCGCCGAATACGAAAACTTGGCCGGGGAGAAAAGTCTCCCTCAAGGCGGCATTGTTGTAGATGATCGATGGAGCCATCGAGCCTTCTACCGACGGCACAGTGGAACTCTCAATGAAAGCACCAATGTCGGTGTCAAAACCGACAGATCTCGGGTAGGGGGGTCCCGAACTGTGCGTCTGAGGATCTAAGGTAACAGGAGACAGGGGCATGATGTTTACCCAGGTTCGGGCCTCTTAATGGAGGTAATACCTACTTCCTGCTTGATTGACTTTGATGAGTATAGGGATTACAAGAGTTGATCTACCTCGAGATCGTAATGGCTAAACCCTAGATGTCTAGCCTGTATGATTATGATTGCCTCTACGGACTAAACCCTCTGGTTTATATAGACACCGGAGGGGCCTAGGGTTGTACAGGGTCGGTTTACAGAGAAAGGAGTCTTCATATCCGAATGCCAAGCTTGCCATCCACGCAAAGGAGAGTCCCATCTGGACACGGGGAAAATCCCTCTATCTTGTATCTTCAGGGCCCACCAGTCCGGCCCATGTCACATAGCCCGGACGCCCGTGGACCCCCTAATCCAGGACTCCCTCAGGGTCTACTGTGTTAGGATTTATATTTAGTTTTATAAACCAATCCCGTACCTGCATGTTGGTCGACAGAAGGTTGGCAACTCCCTCAAGGCCGGTTCGGGCTGCTCCGAGGTATGCGTCTACCGAACTAAGTGCATTAAATTCCTGGTCGGGAAATGCGATATGACGCAGGGACTCCTTCTACCGTTTGTGATTCATCACACTTTCGAATTCAGAATTGGTAACCGAGACATCCCCAGGATCCTCTGAAGGCTGGTCTGCAGAAGAAGCCTCCGGATTGACCCCACCCCGGGTGCCGAAGATCTTCGTTCGAGATTACCCTCTGACGCCTCCTTGATAGCTTTGGATGGTGGTGGCGGTGCACTCCTTCTCACATCTCAGTAAGATTATGAGTACTCGCAGCTGCCATATTAGTGACCAGACTATAAACTCAGATGTGTTACCTCTTGGTCAGGGGTGCGGTTGTTGTAGCTCCCGTAGCTACCTTACGCTTGGAAGCTCCGCCATTGGTTGGTGGCGACATGGTCGGTGCCGCTCTCATCGGTGTTCGGCGCGTGGTGCAACGACCCTTGGGAGTAGATGTCAGCATGCTCGGAATGGCGCGAGGTAAACGCCATTTTCGGGAAGAGGCCTTCTTACTTACAGCGGAAGAAGGGAGGGTCCTAGGGTCATTGGCTATGAGGGCTACCTTAGAGCCATCGAGACTCTCCTGGTAAAACATCCCGTCCTCAAAATCGATTGATGTCTCTGGATCGTCATGGAATCCTGGGTCTTCATCATGTTAATGGCTCACTGGTTGTGGAGAAGGGCAGCTGATGGTCTCGACCAAGCGCCTCCAATTCTGTTCGGAAAAATAATAGATGCAGACATAATGTCCAGACTATGAAAGTAAAAGTTGAACTTACCCATTCAATGGGATTATAGCTCGAATAGCCTTCCCTATTCCTTAGACGGGCAAACTCTTCTTCTTCTCCTTTGAAGAGGTCGGCCAGTATGGTCGCCATTGCGGCCTGATTGTCAGGTCCTGCTAGCTCTTGAGCACTGCGTTGGTTTTCCCTTGAAGAGGAAAGGGTGATGCAGCAAAGTAGCGTACGTATTTCCCTCAGTTTTTTAGAACCAAGGTATCAATCCAGTAGGAGGCCACGCACGAGTCCCTCGCACCTACACAAACAAATAAATCCTCGCAACCAACGCGATAAGGGGTTGTCAATCCCTACACGGTCACTTACGAGAGTGAGATCTGATAGATATGATAAGATAAGACTTTTGGTATTTTTATGATAAAGATGCAAAGTAAAATAGAAGCAAAATAAAAGGCAACGGAAATAGCTTGTTGATGGGAGATTAATATGATGGAAAATAGACCCGGGGGCCATAGGTTTCACTAGTGGCTTCTCTCAAGAGCATAAGTATTACAGTGGGTGAACAAATTACTGTTGAGCAATTGACAGAATTGAGCATAGTTATGAGAATATCTAGGTATGATCATGTATATAGGCATCACGTCCGAGACAAGTAGACCGACTCCTGCCTGCATCTACTACTATTACTCCACACATCGACCGCTATCCAGCATGCATCTAGAGTATTAAGTTCATAAGAACAGGGTAACGCTTTAAGCAAGATGACATGATGTAGAGGGATAAACTCATGCAATATGATATAAACCCCATCTTGTTATCCTCGATGGAAACAATACAATACGTGCCTTGCTACCCCTACTGTCACTAGGAAAGGACACCACAAGATTGAACCCAAAGCTAAGCACTTCTCCCATTGCAAGAAAGATCAATCTAGTAGGCCAAACCAGACTGATAATTCGAAGAGACTTGCAAAGATAACCAATCATACATAAAAGAATTCAGAGAAGATTCAAATATTGTTCATAGATAAACTTGATCATAAACCCACAATTCATCGGTCTCAACAAACACACCGCAAAAGAAGATTACATCGAATAGATCTCCACGAGAGAGGGGGAGAACATTGTATTGAGATCCAAAAAGAGAGAAGAAGCCATCTAGCTAATAACTATGGACCCGAAGGTCTGAGGTAAACTACTCACACATCATCGGAGAGGCTATGGTGTTGATGTAGACGCCCTCCGTGATCGATGCCCCCTCCGGCGGAGGTCCGGAACAGGCCCCAAGATGGGATCTCACGGGTACAAAAGGTTGCGGCGGTGGAATTAGGTTTTTGGCTCCGTATCTGGTAGTTTGGGGGTACGTAGGTATATACAGGAGGAAGGAGTGCGTCGGTGGAGCAACAGGGGCCCACGAGGGTGGAGGGCGCGCCCAGGGGGTAGGCGCCCCCCTACCTCGTGCCCTCCTGGTTGATGTCTTGACGTAGGGTCCAAGTCCTCTCGATCACGTTCGTTCCGAAAATCGCGTTCCCGAAGGTTTCATTCCGTTTGGACTCCGTTTGATATACTTTTTTTGCGAAACTCTGAAATAGGCAAAAAAAACAGCAATTCTGGGCTGGGCCTCCGGTTAATAGGTTAGTCCCAAAAATAATATAAAAGTGTGTAATAAAGCCCAATAATGTCCAAAACAGAATATAATATAGCATGGAACAATAAAAAATTATAGATACGTTGGAGATGTATCAAGCATCCCCAAGCTTAATTCATGTTCGTCCTCGAGTAGGTAAATGATAAAAACAGAATTTTTGATGTGGAATGCTACTTGGCATAATTTCAATATAATTCTTCTTATTGTGGCATGAATGTTCAGATTTGATATGATTCAAGATAAAAGTTTAATGTGGACATAAAAACAATAATATTTCAAGCATACTAACTAAGAAATTATGTCTTATCAAAATAACATAGCCAAAGCAAGTTATCCCTACAAAATCATATAGTCTGGCTATGCTCCATCTTCCCCACACAAAATACTCATATCATGTACGACCCCGGTTTTGGCCAAGCAATCGGTTCATACTTTTAACGCGCTTCAGCCTTTTCAACTCTTACGCAATACATGAGCGCAAGCCATGGATATAGCACTATGGTGGAATAAGGTATAATGGTAGGGGTTATGTGGGAAGACAAAAAAGGAGAAAGTCTCACATCAGCGAGGCTAATCAACGGGCTATGGAGATGCCCATCAATTGATGTTAATGCGAGGAGTAGGGATTGCCATGCAACGGATGCACTAGAGCTATAAGTGTATGAAAGCTCAAAAAGAAACTAAGTGGGTGTGCATCCAACTTGCTTGCTCACGAAGACCTCGGGCATTTGAGGAAGCCCATCATTGCAATATACAAGCCAAGTTCTATAATGAAATTTCCCACTAGTATATGAAAGTGGCAAAATGAGAGACTCTCTATTATGAAGATCACGGTGCTACTTTGAAGCACAAGTGTGGTAAAAGGATAGTAACATTGTCCCTTCTCTCTTTTTCTCTCATCATTTTTTTGGGCCTTTTCTCTTTTTTTATGGCCTCTTTTTTTTATTTAGTCCGGAGTCTCATCCCGACTTGTGGGGGAATCATAGTCTCCATCATCCTTTCCTCACTTGGGACAATGCTCTAATAATGATGATCATCACACTTTTATTTACTTACAACTCATGAATTACAACTCAATACTTAGAACAAAATATGACTCTATATGAATGCCTCCGGCGGTGTACCGGGATATGCAATGAATCAAGCGCGACATGTATGAAAGAATTATGAACGGTGGCTTTGCCACAAATACAATGTCAACTACATGATCATGCAAAGCAATATGACAATAATGGAGTATGTCATGATAAATGAAACGGTGGAAAGTTGCATGGCAATGTATCTCGGAATGGCTATGGAAATGCCATGATAGGTAGGTATGGTGGCTGTTTTGAGGAAGATATAAGGAGGTTTATGTGTGATAGAGCATATCATATCACAGGGTTTGGATGCACCGGCGAAGTTTGCACCAACTCTCAAGGTGAGAAAGGGCAATGCGCGGTACCGAAGAGGCTAGAAAATTGCGGAAAGGTAAGTGTGAGTATAATCCATGGACTCACATTAGTAATAAAGAACTCATATACTTATTGCAAAAATTTATTAGCCCTCGAAGCAAAGTACTACTACGCATGCTCCTAGGGGAAGGGTTGGTAGGAGTTAACCATTGCGCGATCCCGACCGCCACACAAAGGAAGACAATCAACAAATACTTCATGCTCCAACTTCGTTACATAACGGTTCACCATACGTGCATGCTACAGGAATCACAAACTCCAGCACATGTATTTTTCAATTCCACAATTACTCAACTAGCACAACTATGATATTACTACCTTTATATCTCAAAACAGTTATCAAGCATCAAATTTCTCATGATATTAATTAAAGCAAATTGCCATGTTATTTTAAGACTCTCAAAATAATATAAGTGAAGCATGAGAGATCAATAGTTTCTATAAAACAAGTCCACCACCATGCTCTAAAAAAATATAAGTGAAGCACTAGAGCAAAAACTATATAGCTCAAAAAATATAAGTGAAGCACATAGAGTATTCTAATAAATTCCGAATCAAGTGTGACTCTCTCAAAAGGTGTGTACAGCAAAGGATGATTGTGGTAAACTAACAAATAAAGACTCAAATAATACAAGACGCTCCAAGCAAAACACATATCATGTGGTGAATAAAAATATAGCTCCAAGTAAAGTTACCGATGGAAGTAGACGAAAGAGGGATGCCTTCCGGGGCATCCCCAAGCTTTGGCTTTTAGGTGTCCTTAGATTATCTTGGGGTGCCATGGGCATCCCCAAGCTTAGGCTCTTTCCACTCCTTGTTCCATAATCCATCAAATCTTTCACCCAAAACTTCAAAACTTCACAACACAAAACTCAGCAGAAAATCTCGTAAGCTCCGTTAGCGAAAGAAAACAAAAGAACACTTCAAGGTACTGTAATGAACTCATTATTTATTTATATTGGTGTTAAACCTAATGTATTCCAATTTCTATATGGTTTATAAACTATTTTACTATCCATAGATTCATCAAAATAAGCAAACAACACGCGAAAAACAGAATCTGTCAGAAACAGAACAGTCCGTAGTAATCTGTAACTAACGCAAACTTCTGGAACTCAAAAAATTCAGCCAAAATAGGAAGACCTATACAATTTTTTTATTGATCAGAAGCAATTGGAATCAATATTTTATCACGTTCTGGTGATTTTTAACAATTATTTTCATGAACAGAAAGTTTCTGGAATTTTCAGCAAGATCAAATAACTATCATCCAAGAAGATCCTATAGGTTTAACTTGGAACAAACACTAATTAAAACATAAAAAGACATATAACCAGAGGCTATATCAAATATTTATTACTAAATATCAAGGATAAATATTGGGTTGTCTCCCAACAAGCGCTTTACTTTAAAGCCTTTTAGCTAGGCATTGATAATTTTAATGATGCTCACATGAAAGACAAGAATTGAAGCACAAAGAGAGCATCATAAAACATGTGACAAACACACTTAAGTCTAACATACTTCCTATGCATAGGTATTTTATAAGCAAACAAATTATCAAGGAAATAAAAAACTAGCATATGCAAGGAAGAATAAAGAGATGATAGCAATCTCAACATGAAGAGAGGTAATTTAGTAACATGAAAATTTCTACAACCATATTTTCCCCTCTTATAATAATTACATGTAGGATCATAAGAAAATTCAACAATATAGCTATCACATAACATATTCTCAACAAGATCCACATGCATGCAAAGTTGACACTCTTCCAAAATAGTGGGATTAACATTAACTAAAGTCATGACCTCTCCAAACCCACTTTTATCAAAAACTTCATAAGATTGAACATTCTCCAAATATGTGGGATCTAAAGTTGACACTCTTCCAAACCCACTTTCAATATTATTGCAAACATTATCAATCTCATATCCATCATGGGGCTTAAATAAATTTTCAAGATCATAAGAAGAATCACCCCAATCATAATCATTGCAACAAGTAGTAGACATAGCAAAACAAGCATCCCCAAGCTTAGGGTTTTGCATATTATAAGCACAATTGACATTAATAGAATTTATACTATCATCATTGCAATCATGCTTTTTATTCAAAGATCCATCGTGAATCACTCCATAAAGTACTTCATCACAATTTTCAGATTCACGAATTTCAGGATAAACTTCATAAAGATAATCTAGTGCACAAAACTCACTAGCAATTGCTTCATCATAATTGGATCTCTTAAAAAGATTAGCAAGCGGATGAGGATCCATAGATCTTAGGTTCTCTGTTTAGCAATAAATAAACAACTATTCCAACCAAACGAGCAAATGAGCCAAGTAAGACATCAAAGCAAACGAAAAGACGAACAAGAGAAGGGCGAATAAAACGGCAAGGGTGAAGTGGGGGAGAGGAAAACGAGAGGCAAATGGCAAATAATGTAATGTGAGGGATAAGAGTTTGTGAAGGGTACTTGGTATGTCTTGACTTGTGTGTAGATCTCCCCGGCAACGGCGCCAGAAATCCTTCTTGCTACCTCTTGAGCACTGCGTTAGTTTTCCCTTGAAGAGGAAACGGTGATGCAGCAAAGTAGCGTAGGTATTTCCCTCAGTTTTTGAGAACCAAGGTATCAATCCAGTAGGAGGCCACGCACGAGTCCCTCGCACCTACACAAACAAATAAATCCTTGCAACCAACGCGATAAGGGGTTGTCAATCCCTACACAGTCACTTACGAGAGTGAGATCTGATAGATATGATAAGATAATATTATTGGTATTTTTATTATAAAGATGCAAAGTAAAATAGAAGCAAAATAAAAGGCAATGGAAATAGCTTGTTGATGGGAGATTAATATGAAGGAAAATAGACCCCGGGGCCATAGGTTTCACTAGTGGCTTCTCTCAAGAGCATAAGTATTACCGTGGGTGAACAAATTACTGTTGAGCAATTGACATAATTGAGCATAGTTATGAGAATATCTTGGTATGATCATGTATATAGGCATCACGTCCGAGACAAGTAGACCGACTCCTGCCTGCATCTACTACTATTACTCCACACATCGACCGCTATCCAGCATGCATCTAGAGTATTAAGTTCATAAGAACAGAGTAACGCTTTAAGCAAGATGACATGATGTAGAGGGATAAACTCATGCAATATGATATAAACCCCATCTTGTTATCCTCGATGGCAACAATACAATACGTGCCTTGCTGCCCCTACTGTCACTGGGAAAGGACACCGCAAGATTGAACCCAAAGCTAAGCACTTCTCCCAATGCAAGAAAGATCAATCTAGTAGGCCAAACCAAACTGATAATTCGAAGAGACTTGCAAAGATAACCAATCATACATAAAAGAATTCAGAGAAGATTCAAATATTGTTCATAGATAAACTTGATCATAACCCACAATTCATCGGTCTCAACAAACACACCGCAAAAGAAGATTACATCGAATAGATCTCCACGAGAGAGGGGGAGAACATTGTATTGAGATCCAAAAAGAGAGAAGAAGCCGTCTAGCTAATAACTATGGACCCGAAGGTCTGAGGTAAACTACTCACACATCATTTGAGAGGCTATGGTGCTGATGTAGAGGCCCTCCGTGATCGATGCCCCCTCCGGCGGAGCTCCGGAACAGGCCCCAACATGGGATCTCATGGGTACAGAAGGTTGCGGCGGTGGAATTAGGTTTTTGGCTCCGTATCTGGTAGTTTGGGGGTACGTAGGTATATATAGGAGGAAGGAGTACTCGGTGGAGCAACAGGGGGGACCACGAGGGTGGAGGGCGCGCCCAGGGGGTAGGCGCGCCCCCATGCCTCGTGCCCTCCTGGTTGATGTCTTGACATAGGGTCCAAGTCCTCTGGATCACGTTCGTTCCGAAAATCACGTTCCCGAAGGTTTCATTCCATTTGGACTCCGTTTGATATTCTTTTTCTGCGAAACTCTGAAATAGGCAAAAAAACAGCAATTCTGGGCTGGGCCTCCGGTTAATAGGTTAGTCCCAAAAATAATATAAAAGTGTATAATAAAGCCCAATAATGTCCAAACCAGAATATAATATAGCATGGAACAATAAAAAATTATAGATACATTGGAGACGTATCAGGTCCCTTCCGTTTGTAACGGGTCGCGTCGTTTGTCCCACTATAACACCACAGGGGGTGCAGCCTTTGTTGAAGAGGTTGCACGCATCGAGTAATGGTGGTGGCCATCACATCAATGATGGTTAACTTGCTATGAGCTAACAGCCTCACCTTGGGGGCCAGGCACTGCACATCGGCACTTTCTTCCTGAGAGGGGCTTTTTGGCCACCAATTGAATCGCTTCTTTAAAGGAGCATCTGAATATTCAGGCAGACCTCTCTGAACTGGCTCGAATAGGGGAACGTCCTCAATATAAAACCATTCCGAGGTCCACTCTTTGGAATCCTTCTTCGGGGTCCCAACGGGATACCCCGTCCCAACTATGCGCCATACTTTGGCTCCGCCTACTTCACAGATTGTTCCTCCTCGGGTGCGAGGGACGAGGTAAAAGTACTTTCTCCATAGCTCAAAATGGGCCTCACAACCTAGAAACATCTCACAAAGAGCGACGAAGCTAGAGATATGCATAATGGATCCGGGGGTGAGGTGATGGAGTTGGATCCTGTAAAACTCTAGCAGGCCCCTCAGGAAAGGGTGGGCTGGAAAGCCCAAGCCTCATAAGAGGAAGGGCACGAAAGATACCCCCTCTTCTTTGCGTGGAGCAGGGAAGTTCTCTGCGTGAGCTTCGCCGTTCACGGAAGTTAATTCGGGGCGAGTAGATGTGAGATCTGAGGTGGGAAGATAACCCCGCGTCTCAAGTCTGCTTAATTGAAGATGGGAGACTGAACAACTTGTCCAGTCACCCGGGAGGGGGCCATGGGGGCGTGAGGAGGAGCTTGGGGCACCCGCCATTTTTCCTCCACTATTCTCTAGTTTTTTCAGCTTCTGGATTTGGGGATGGAGTGGGCTGCCTGTCGTGCTCCTGGCCTATTTAATAGGTGCATCCTCCTTGTTTTCGTAAGGGGCATTTTTGTAAAAGGCTGCTAAACCGTCCACCTCCTTCTAGCACATGGAAATCGAGGGGTGTAATTAACCCTGAATGGAAAGAATGGTATGGTGCGCCCAACGGAGCTTCGACCGACCAGGAGGTCACCAGTGTACGAACTATTGCAATCCAAACATTGGGAGACTGAAGAACTCATCTCGCAAGCCAGCGACTTCGTGCGTGTAGAGCTACCAGAAATCATGAACCCGGGCGTTGGAGACTAGTTCGGGGGCTACTGAGTCCCGGACTGGGGGGTCCTCGAGCTGCCGGCCTATCTCTTATGGGCCGGACAGGTGGGCCGCTCCGCGACTACTAGAAGGCCGAACTATGTGGTGGCTCCGTGTTCGGACAGGAGATCTTTGAAGCCTTGGTGTGTCCTCCAAGTCAAGATAGGATAATCGGCATGTTTATTCCTTCCTTATAACCAACCATGTGTAATCCTAGTACCCCTGGTGTCTATATAAACCAGAGGGTTTTGGTCCATAGGGGCTAGAAGAAGGACCGTCATCCTACTCACCTAGGGTTTAGTTCCTCTGATCTCGTGGTAGATCGACTCTGTAATCATCCTATACACTTCAATATAATCAAGCAGGATGTAGGGTTTTACCTCTTCGAGAGGGCTCGAACTTGGGTAAACATCGTCTCCTTCGTCCCTTGTTCCCCATTGATCCAAGATCCATAGTCTGGGACCCCCTACCCGAGATCCGCCAGTTTTGACACCGACCGTCACAGCCTGGCCCACCATGCAGGGAACCGGCGTGACGTAGGACCCTCTCTACCGGATAGCTACATAGCCATGAACCAATCTTCAAGCCCGACTGCTGCTCAGTTCATCCGAGCTATACGCCACATTCGGTCGTCGGCTTGAAACTAGTTTAATGGAATGTCCCCCGAACAATGTCTTTTTGCAGCCATTTTCGCCGAGCAGCCTCTGAGGCGATGTAGACCACCTCGGTATAAAAGATGTAGAAGGCCTTGGCCGACCTATGCACGAGATCAGGCTAAGTTCCCATGTGGCATGGTCAAAGGCCGCCTGACTAGCTTTGACAAGTCAGACTAGTCTCAGTAGGTACCCCCACGAGACCACGTGTCACCCCTGAACCGACGATCGAAGTAGCGCGCAAGAGTGGGCTAGGGGCCCACCAATGACACGTCCCATCACGGGCTCTGATTTTCCTGCGAGCATTTTTTGAAAAAGAGCGTATATTAATATCACGGAGACACCAATTACACCCAGCCTCTGCACCAACAAAATGTCACAAACGACATCCAGGATGCACACAGCCTGAAAGAAAAAAAGGAAGAAGAAAAGGAAAAAAGGCCCCGCCATGGTAATGAACTCCTCGCAGCAGCAACCCAACAAAACTACCGCCAAAGACAACACCCAGAATACAAAAAGGTTCTCCAAAGGGCACGCCTCCAAGGAGGGAAATAGTGCACAAGCATCGTCTCGCCCGATCGAAGATCTTAGGTTTTCACCCTGGGGAAAGTATGAGCTCTCAAAACAATTCCTTCAGCAAGGCCATTACCAGACACAACCAATGAAGGTCAGGCCTTAGGTTTTCACCCTGAAAGTCAACACTCGGCACTTGAGGAGCGCCACCAAACTTGAATTCCTCCAGTGCTACCGCCCCCACTTGCCAAGGCTGCTACTGCAAATCATCAAACACCAGGCTCACAGTTACCAAATCCAAATTGGATCACCGGCCCCCGCGAAGCAAACTCTTCAGCGCCTCGAAGGTCTCCGCCAACACTGGTCCTCCAATCTCAGCTACCATGACCTTTTCCACCGCAGTATAGACCATGGAAATCGAGATGCCGACATGTCCCATGGTTTCAACAACCAGCGGAGCTTCGCGCTACACCGTCATGAAGCCACGCAGGCGGATATGTGTACGCGCGACCAGATTCCATCCTATCCAGATATCCAGGAGCTTCATAAGCCAAACTGAGAAGATCTCTGGCAGAAGATCCGGAACACATCTGATGGCCAGATCGAAGAGGAGCAAACACGTTGAATGTTGCCCTGATGCGAGAAGAATGCTAGGACCACCACCATTATTCTGAAGACTCGCAAGCCCCCACACCGCGAGTCACGACCAGCATGAACGGCAGAAGAGGAGACGGCAGCCCAGCTAGCAACTGCATGTCGTCGCCGGCGTGGCCAAGGCCACAACCTGCTTACCCCGCGGCACAAGCCTTGACTGGATCCCCATGGCCAGATCAGATCCATGGCCCAGATCGGATCCATAGCCTAGACCGAGACCCGGCGATCCAGCTTGCACGCCGAAGACGGCCGCTGCGGCGGCGCACCACCTCCCCCTCGATGCTACTCCGCCTGGATCCTCAGGCACCGGCCAAGACAGCCGCGCCGCCCCATGCCCTGAAACAGCGCCCCACCTCCTCCCGTGTGACGCTGCCGAAGAAACACCTCCCCTGCCCACCGTCTTCGACGGAATGGGTGCCCCCACCGCCGCCGGTGTCGGCAGCAGCGACAGCAGGGGACGCATATCGTAGGAGACCCTAGAGAGATCGGTGGGGATGGCCTCAATTTCCCGCGAGCCTTAGCGGTGATACCTCAATTTCCCGCGCAATTAACACCGTCGCAGGGGGTATGCGAAGAGATTATGCGCCACACGAGCAAGGATTGCCTGCCCATGATTTGTACAACCACTATAATGGAGCAAAGAAAAAAAAAAGAGCATCCTATGGCCTTTACTCCCATTTGGTCTAGTCCATATTTTGTTGAGCAGAGAGCCCAACCCATACATCAGGCCCAAGCCTGCGTGGCGTAAACACAGCCGAGTGGCCGAGCTGCACGAAGTGATGGCCAGCCCACTTTCATCTGGTTAACACCCCGTTGAGCAAAGAAGCCCCAACTATGTGCGGCACATAGTCGCCGCAATGATTGGCACATAGGATTTTCCATGCTCACTGCCTTCGTTCGGGCTCCACTGAGTGGCCCATGTCCCTGTTCGAAGCCCCGAATATGGAGAGCTCCTATACGCCACATTTTGCGGCGAATAGCTCACGCGACGCACAGGAGGCGTGTGATGTCTACTACGCAACCTTCTTCTTGTAGACGTTGTTGGGCCTCCAAGTGCAGAGGTTTGTAGGACAGTAGCAAATTTCCCTCAAGTGGATGACCTAAGGTTTATCAATCTGTGGGAGGCGTAGGTTGAAGATGGTCTCTCTCAAACAACCCTGCAACCAAATAACAAAGAGTCTCTTGTGTCCCCAACACACCCAATACAATGGTAAATTGTATAGGTGCACTAGTTCGGCGAAGAGATGGTGATACAAGTGCAATATGGATGGTAGATATAGGTTTTTGTAATCTGAAAATATAAAAACAGCAAGGTAACTAGTAATAAAAGTGAGCGTAAACGGTATTGCAATGCTAGGAAACAAGGCCTAGGGTTCATACTTTCACTAGTGCAAGTTCTCTCAACAATAATAACATAATTGGATCATATAACTATCCCTCAACATGCAACAAAGAGTCACTCCAAAGTCACTAATAGCGCAGAACAAACAAAGAGATTATTGTAGGGTACGAAACCACCTCAAAGTTATCCTTTCTGATCGATTATTCAAGAGTCCGTAGTAAAATAACATGAAGCTATTCTTTCCGTTCGATCTATCATAGAGTTCGTACTAGAATAACACCTTAAGACACAAATCAACCAAAACCCTAATGTCACCTAGGTACTCCAATGTCACCACAAGTATCCGTGGGTATGATTATACGAGATGCATCACACAATCTCAGATTCATCTATTCAACCAACACAAAGTACTTCAAAGAGTGCCCCAAAGTTTCTACCGGAGAGTCAAGATGAAAACGTGTGCCAACCCCTATGCATAAGTTCACGAGGTCACGGAACCCGCAAGTTGATCACCAAAACATACATCAAGTAGATCACGTGATATCCATTGTCACCACAGATAAGCACATGCAAGACATACATCAAGTGTTCTCAAATCCTTAAAGACTCAATCCGATAAGATAACTTCAAAGGGAAAACTCAATCCATTACAAGAGAGTAGAGGGGGAGAAACATCATAAGATCCAACTATAATAGCAAAGATCGAGATACATCAAGATCGTACCACCTCAAGAACACGAGAGAGAGAGAGAGAGATCAAACACATAGATACTGGTACATACCCTCAGCCCCGAGGGTGAACTACTCCCTCCTCGTCATGGAGATCGCCGGGATGATGAAGATGGCCACCGGTGAGGGATCCCCCTCCGGCAGGGTGCCGGTACAGTGTCCCGATTGGTTTTTGGTGGCCACAGAGGCTTGCGGCGGCGGAACTCCCAATCTATTCTGTTCCTCAAAGTTTTTAGGGTATATGGACATATATAGGTGAAAGAAGTCGGTCAGGGGAGCCACGATGGGCCCACGAGGGTGGGGGCGCGCCCAGGGGGCAGGCGCGCCTCCCTGCCTCGGGCCACCTCGAAGCTTCCCTGACGTCTACTCCAAGTCTCTTGGATTGCTTCTATTCCAAAAATAACTCTCCCAAAGGTTTCATTCCGTTTGGACTCCGTTTGATATTCCTTTTCTTCGAAACACTGAAATAGGCAAGAAAACAGCAATTTGGGCTGGGCCTCCGGTTAATAGGTTAGTCCCAAAAATAATATAAAAGTGTATAATAAAGCCCATAAACATCCAAAACAGATAATATAATAGCATGGAACAATAAAAAATTATAGATAAGTTGGAGACATATCAGCATCCCCAAGCTTAATTCCTGCTCGTCCTCGAGTAGGTAATTGATAAAAACAAATTTTTTGATGTGGAATGCTACCTAACATAATTATCAATGTAATTTTCTTTATTGTGGCAAGAATATTCAGATCCATAAGATTCAAGACAAAAGTTTAATATTGACATGAAAATAATAATACTTCAAACATACTAACAATGCAATCATGTCTTCTCAAAATAACATGGCCAAACAAAGTTATCCCTACAAAATCATATAGTCTGGCTATGCTCTATCTTCATCACACAAAATATTTAAATCATGCACAACCCCGATGACAAGCCAAGCAATTGTTTCATACTTTTGATGTTCTCAAACTTTTTCAATCTTCACGCAATACATGAGCGTGAGCCATGGACATAGCACTATAGGTGGAATAGAATGGTGGTTGTGGAGAAGACAAAAAGGAGAATATAGTCTCACATCAACTAGGCGTATCAACGGGCTATGGAGATGCCCATCAATAGATATCAATGTGAGTGAGTAGGGATTGCCATGCAACGGATGCAGTAGAGCTATAAGTGTATGAAAGCTCAACAAAAGAAACTAAGTGGATGTGCATCCAACTCGCTTGCTCACGAAGACCTAGGGCATTTTGAGGAAGCCCATCATTGGAATATACAAGCCAAGTTCTATAATGAAAGATTCCCACTAGTATATGAAAGTGACAAAATGAGAGACTCTCTATTATGAAGATCATGGTGCTACTTTGAAGCACAAGTATGGTAAAAGGATAGTAGCATTGTCCCTTCTCTCTTTTTCTCTCCTTTTTTTTATTTGGGCCTTTTCTCTTCTTTTTTTATGGCCTCTTTTTTTTAGTCCGGAGTCTCATCCCGACTTGTGGGGGAATAATAGTCTCCATCATCCTTTCCTCACTAGGACAATGCTTTAATAATGATGATCATCACACTTTTATTTACTTACAACTCAAGAATTACAACTCGATACTTAGAACAAAATATGACTCTATATGAATGCCTCCGGCGGTGTACCGGGATGTGCAATGACTCATGAGTGACATGTATGAAATAATTATGAACGGTGGCTTTGCCACAAATACGATGTCAACTACATGATCATGCAAAGCAATATGACAATGATGGAGCGTGTCATAATAAACGGAACGGTGAAAAGTTGCATGGCAATATATCTCGTAATGGCTATGGAAATGCCACAATAGGTAGGTATGGTGGCTGTTTTGAGGAAGGTATATGGTGGGTGTATGATACCGGCGAAAATTGCGCGGTACTAGAGAGGCTAGCAATGGTGGAAGGGTGAGAGTGCGTATAATCCATGGACTCGACATTAGTCATAAAAAACTCACATACTTATTGCAAAAATCTATTAGTTATCAAAACAAAGTACTACGCGCATGCTCCTAGACGTTGTAGGCGAAAGAAGTCGGTCAGGGGAGCCACGAGGGGCCCACGAGGGTGGGGGCACGCCCAGGGGGCAGGCGCGCCTCCCTGCCTCGTGGCCACCTCGAAGCTTCCCTGACGTATACTCCAAGTCTCCTGGATTGCTTCCGTTCCAAAAATAACTCTCCTGAAGGTTTCATTCCGTTTGGACTCCGTTTGATATTCCTTTTCTTCGAAACACTGAAATAGGCAAGAAAAAAGCAATTTGGGCTGGGCCTCCGGTTAATAGGTTAGTCTCAAAAATAATATAAAAGTGTATAATAAATCCCATAAACATCCAAAACAGATAATATAATAGCATGGAACAATAAAAAATTATCGAAAAAACTAACGCCCACACATGTCGGCGTTTGCACATCGCCCACACGCATCCATCACCACTCATTTTGCCACGTATGAACAGATGACATCAGCAGAAATCTTTTTGGTTTTCGGCTTAAAATATTTTATCTTCTAATTAAAAAAGCGAATTAAAAATCCGTTTTCACCATTAAATCCGTCTCGACGAGATCTTCAAAACTAGACCCCATGTTGATATGTTTCGATGAATTTTTTTCCCCAAAAGTTGCCATGATGTTTACACCGTAGTTGCCATAGTGCTTAAACTAAAGTTGCCATGTGGCAATTTTAGTTTGTAGATCATGGCAATTTTACTTTTTTGATGATGGCAATTCTAGTACTTTGACCATGAAAATATTTTTTGTATGAACCATGACAATTTTAAGTGCATGTATCATGACAATTTTAATTTATGGTGCACGGCAAGTCTAGTTTCTTAATTCTTCGTTTTATAATATGTCAAAATTTACTTTTAAATGTAGAAGAAAATAGCTGAAACATATCACAGCAACTTCAGTATAAACATCATGGCAATTCATGTGCAATAGACACGGCAACTTTTAACCAAAAAAATTCGTCGAAATATATTGATATGAGATCTAGTTTCGAAGATCTCGTCGCGAGGGATTTAATGGTGAAACGGATCTTCAATCGGATTTTTCATTTAAGAGATAAAACATTTTAAAAACAGAAAATCCAAAAAGATTTTCACCTGCATGCATGCGGTGACATGGCATAATCTGTATGCTATAGGGTGTGTGGACGGGTTTGGCTCCCACCACACGTGTGGGCATTAGCGTTGTCCAAAATTATAGATACATTGGAGACGTATCAGTGTGCGACTGGGCCGGCCCATTCGCGGTCTCGTGCGGAATGTAAAATTCGCAAAAAAAAATATCATGCCGCCGATTGAACTCGAACCCGCGACATGCTACATATGCGCGCTATGGGCTAGCCACCACGTCAGGCGAGTTACTCTAAACATTGGCAGCACCACACTTAAAGAAACTGTCAGCAGCGGCGAAAAATAAAAACCAGTCCGCCAAATTCCAAAATATAAAACTTGCGGGAAAGGGATCCTACTCAAGTCCTCCCGCCAGAGAAGCGAGTACCTAACCACTGTAGTAGCTGAGGTTTAGTATGTACAATGGCAGCCCGGAGTATATGAACTATAATCCGCGGCACATTAAAATTTAAAGCATATTTTTTAAAAAAGAAACTCTTTTTGAAACACAAACATTATTAGGGGACTCACATTTTTTAAAAACAAACAGGAACAAAAAATTGAATACGTGAATATATATAAATTATGAACTACTTTTCATAAACGCAAAACATATTTTGAAAACAATAACAAAATTGGAAAACTGAATTTTTTTCAAAATTAAACTATTTTTACAAAAATTGAGCATTTTTTAAATTTGGGAAATGGATTTAGAAAACATGATTTTTAAAAAAAATTGAACAAATTTCCAAAACTCCAGTATTTGTTGGAATATGTGAACAAATTTCGGAAACAGGAACAATTTTTTGAATTAGTGAAAAAAACATATCGACAATTTTCTGAATTTGTGAACAAATTTTGAAACATGAATATTTTTTGAATATGTGAACAAATTTTATGAAAACGAACAAATTTTGAATTACCTGAACATTTTTGGAATTTGTGAACAATTTTTTAAAGCACGAACGATTTTTGAATATTGAGAACAAATTTGGAAGCGCGGACTATTTTTTGAACCACGAACATTTTTTGAATCTTGAGAATAAATTTTGAAATGAAGAACAATTTTGAAAAATCCTGAACAAATTTGGAAGCGCGAACAATTTTTTAAAGCACGGACATTTGTTGATTCTTGAGAACATATTTTGAAACGGAGAACAGTTTTGAAAAATTCCGAACAAATTTGTAAGCGCGAACATTTTTGAGAAACGCTTTTTTCGAGAAAAAGACGTGAAGGTTGTATGAAACAGCGAACTCTTTTAGAAATTGTGAATGAAATTTGTCAAAACTCAACAATTTGAAAAATGCAAACAATTTTTGGAAATGGGAATATTTTTGTAAAATCTCCCAAAAATATAAAACGTGAAAGTTTTTTTGAAAACCCTTACATTTTTCAAATTCAAACAGAAATTTTGGATACTCGAACATCTTTTAAAACTGGGAACATTTTTTGAAACTCCCGAACAAAACTTGAACACATCAACAGTTTTTAAAACTTGCGTACATTTTTTGAAACTCCCGAACAAAAACTGAAAC
This sequence comes from Aegilops tauschii subsp. strangulata, assembly GCF_002575655.3. NCBI lineage: Eukaryota > Viridiplantae > Streptophyta > Magnoliopsida > Poales > Poaceae > Aegilops > Aegilops tauschii. The sequence continues at coordinate 375,371,841 of NC_053037.3, forward strand.
ATGAACATTTTTTGCAATTTGCGAACAATTCTTTAAATGGGAACATTTATGGAAACTCGCAACAAAATTTGGAAACGTGAACATTTTTTTGAATTTGGTGAACAAATTTTGAAATGGGAAGATTTTTTGAAACTCCCAAAGATAATTTGAAATGTGAACAAAAAGAAAATAAAAAGAGAAGAAAAAGGAATTGAAAGATGAAATAAAGAAACAGAAAAATGAAGAAAGAAAAAGAAAAAAACAGAAAAAACAGAAAAAACAACAAAGAAAAAGCAAACAGAAAAAACCAGTGAAAACCCGGTTCAAGAACCTTCTAGAAGGTTCCCAAAACCATTCAGGAACCCTCCATAATGTTCCCAAAACCGGACGTTGTAGCGTCTGTGCTATCTCCTAACTGGGACGGCCCATCTTGATCGCTCGTTGCTCGCCTCTCTGTGCGAAGCCTCGACAACTCGACGCAGCGAGCGTTCGGGATTCCTATACGGCGCGTACCCCGCCGGGGAGCGACATAGCGCGTACCCCGGGAGCAACTAGTTAACGAGCGCTCCTTCGGGAGCCTCGCAACGATCAGCGCCACTTGGCGCGCTCTCAGCCATTCGCCACATGTCGCGCTCCGGACGCTCCCTCCGGATTTCTTTTTTTTCGCACGCGTTTTTGGCTTTTTAAATGGTTTTTCCCGGGATTTTTTGACGTTTTGGTTTTCCCCCGGTCTTCCTTAGCTTTTTGATAAAAAAATACGGGGAAAAAATTTTTGCGCGAAAAAACGCGTTTTTTTCACGAAAGTCACAGTTTTTCTTCCACAAGAGGCACGGTTGTGCTTTAGCGGGAGTCACGGCCGTGCCTTTCGGAAACGAAAAAAAAAACATGTTTTCTTTTTTTGTTCTTTCGCGAGAGTCACGCTTTTGCTTCCGCGAGAGGCACGGTTGTGCTTTCGCGAGAGTCACGGCCATGCCTCTCGGAAAGGGAAAAATAATATGCGTTTTTTGTTTTTTGTTTTTCACGAGAGTCACAGTTTTGCTTCTGCGAGAGATACGGTTGTGCTTGCGCGAGAGTCACGGCCGTGCCTTTCGAAAAGGAAAAAATACGTATTTTCTTTTTTTTTCTTTCGCAAGGTCACGGTTTTGCTTTCGCGAGAGGCACGGTTGTGCTTTCGCGAGAGTCACGGCCATGCCTCTCGGAAAGGGAAAAATAATATGCGTTTTTTGTTTTTTGTTTTTCACGAGAGTCACAGTTTTGCTTCTGCGAGAGATACGGTTGTGCTTGCGCGAGAGTCACGGCCGTGCCTTTCGAAAAGGAAAAAATACGTATTTTCTTTTTTTTTTTCGCAAGGTCACGGTTTTGCTTTCGCGAGAGGCACGGTTGTGCTTTCGCGAGAGTCACGACCGTGCCTCTTGGAAACGGAAAAACAACGCGTTTTCTGTTTTTTTTTCACAAGAGTCATGGCTTTTCTTCCACGAGAGGCACGGTTGTGATTTCGCGAGAGGCACGACGTGCCTATTTCGGAAAGGGAAAAAAACCGTGCTCCCGGTTCGATTTTTTCGTGAAAAACAAGTTCATCAAAACCTATCAACATGGGATCTAGTTTTGAAGATCTCGACGCGAGGAATCCAATGATGAAAATGGTTCGAGATTTGGACGCACAGTTTAAGAGATAAAACGTTTTGAATAAACGGATCTACGAAAAAAGGGAAAACTCGCAGGTTGCGACAAGTGGCGCTGTACCTGGGAAGGTGGAGTGTTCTTTGCAACGAATACTCCTTAATCAGTGATTTCGGCGTACCCCCTCTCGCTCGCTGCTGTAAACATGGGCCGGCCCATTTCCGGGTTTCACCCCAACCGGGTTTTTCGTTTTTTTCCTTTTCTGTTTTCTTTTTGTTTTTTATTTACTTATATGTTTTCATTTTTACTCTTTTTTCCAATTTCCTAAAATCTATTATTTTGTGATTTATTTTTGAAGTCATTAACTTATTTTTGGAATGATGAACATTTTTTCAAAACCGTGGTTTTATTTTTACTAATTTGTGTACATTCTCCAAGATCATGAACATTTTTTTGTAACCGTGAACACTTTTTATAACTCACGAACATTTTTTCGAAATTATGAACATTTTCTTAAAATTTTGAACATTTTTTAGAAATTTGTGAGCATTCTCTTAAGTCGTGAACATGTTTTTGAATTCATGAATATTTTTTCTAAATAACGCACATTTTCAAATTATAGACTAAAATTTCAAAATCTTGTACATTGTTTTCCAAATTTGTGAACAATTTTTGCACTAGTGATTTTTATTTTGAATCATGAACTTTTTTTCATATTCATGAATATTTTTCGAATTAGAGGACATTTTTTTGAATCGTGAGCATTTCTTTTCAAATTCATGAATTTTTTTTGAATTAGCAAAGATTTTCTTGAAATGCGAATATTTTTTTCCAAATTGACGAACATTTTTCGAATTAGCGAAAATTTTATTGAATCGTGAACATTTTTCTCAAATTCGTGAATATTTTTCGTATTAGCAAACTTTTTTGAATCGTGAACATTTTTTTCAAATTCTTGAACATTTTTTGAATTAGTGAACATTTTTTCAAATTCGTGAACATTTTTCTAATTAGTGTGCTTTTTTTTGAATCATGAACTTTTTTTCAAATTCACAAACCTTTTTTGAATTAGTGAACATTTTTTTTGAATCATGATTTTGACCTTTTTTGAGTTTGTGGACATCTTGTACAAATTTGTGAACAGTTTTTGAATTCCTGAGCATTTTTCTCTAATCATGAATACGTTTCAAAATCGTGATTGTTTTATTAAAATTAGCAACTTTTTCTGAAAGTTTAGAAATTCTTGATATCCCGAATTATTAAAAAAGGAAAATACAAAAAAAACAAGGCGGCGTGCCGGCCCGCAAATGGGCCGGCCCAGCAGTGCGCGAAAGGGGGAGTTGGGGGTGCGTGCTCGCTTCTTCCGCAGCGCGTAGGTCGCCATATAGGCGCTCCCGCGAGCGTCCGTTAGGAAATTCCCCGACTATGTGCCGCAAGCATGGGAGATGGGCTGGCCCACTTTTGTTCTTTCAAAAAAAAATCTTTTTATTTCCTTTCATGTTTTCCCTTTTCCCCTTTTCAAGTTTATTTTTATTTTGTTTACAATGTTCATGTTTTTACAAAAATATGTGGAAATTTCAAAAAATGTCTTATTGTTTCATAAATTGTTCAAACTTCAAGCAGTTGCCATTATCAAATTTTGTTCATAATTTCGAGAAAAGTTTGCATTTTCAAAATATGTTTAGAATTTAAAAATGTTTGCGTGTCTCAAAAAATGTTTTCTTTTCAATATTTGTCCAAAAATGTTCATGTTTTCGAAAATTATTGAATTTTTATATAAAAATGTCATGTTTTTCAAAAAATTGGCCATAATTCGAAAGATATTCCTATTGTCAGAAAAAATCACAATTCTAAATAATGTTTGCGTTTTGAAAACAAATGTTTGGTAATTTCTTAAAAAGATCATCATTTTCAAAATTTCATCAAGAAATCAAAGATTATTTCTTCTTTTCAAATTTGTTCACATTTTTGAAAAGCAAATCGTGTTGTCAAAAACTATTCGAAACTTTTAAAAAATATTCTACATTTCAAGAAATGTCCAAAAAATGGACCTGTCGCTATAGTTAGTTCTTAATGTTCGTGTTGCATATTAGTCACAAACAATGACCGACTCCACTGACTAATTGTGACTCATGTGTGAGTAAATTGGTGTAATAAGCGACACATTCGAGGTCCTAGTGGCCGGGGTGATCCCATGTTGGGCTTAGTGGGGCCGTAAGCACCCACTCAATTCCTAGTTTTCTAGCTTTGAAGGCTAGTTTTTCTACCACTTGGTCCTCAGTTAGCAAGATAAGTGTGGCCCCACTCACTAGGACCCCACTAAAAGTATGGCTTGGTTCCACCCCTGCATAGTGGGCAGTCCTTTGTCTCCCTTATGGCAATTCCTAAAGCCGTATGGATAATTTCGCGTAGGAGAGCAGATAATCAAGGGCTCCCGCAGCAGTCGGTTTCTTGGGCTTAGGAGCGCGCCAAGTGGTGCGCCCAGCGGTGCGCCCAGCGGCCACCATGTGCCGTGCGTGTTGGGTAACGTAGTAATTTCAAAAAAATTCCTACGAACACGCAAGATCATGGTGATGCATAGCAACGAGAGGGGAGAGTGTTGTCCACGTACCCTCGTAGACCGAAAGCGGAAGCGTTAACACAATGCGGTTGATGTAGTCGTATGTCTTCACGATCCGACCGATCAAGTACCGAACGTACGGCACCTCCGAGTTCAGCACACGTTCAGCTCGATGACGTCCCTCGAACTCCGATCCAGCCGAGTGTTGAGGGAGAGTTTCGTCAGCACGACGGCGTGGTGACGATGATGATGTTCTACCGACGCAGGGCTTAGCCTAAGCACCGCTGCGATATTATCGAAGTGTAATATGGTGGAGGGGGCAACGCACACGGCTAAGAGATCAATAGATCAATTGTTGTGTCTATGGGGTGCCCCCTTGCCCCCGTATATAAAGGAGCAAGGGGGAGGCCGGCCGGCCCTTGTTGGCGCGCCAGGAGGAGGAGTCCTCCTCCTAGTAGGAGTAGGACTCCCCTCTTTCCTACTCCTACTAGGAGGGGGAAAGGAAGGGGAAAGGGAGAAGGAAAGGGGGCGCCCCCCCTCCTAGTCCAATTCGGACCAGCGGGGGAGGGGGCGCGCGGTCCCTCCTGGCTGCCCCTCTTTCTCTCCACTAAGGCCCATAAGGCCCATTACTTCTCCCGGGGGGGGTTCCGGTAACCCTCCGGCACTCCGGTTTTCTCCGAAATCACCCGGAACATTTCCGGTGTCCGAATATAGTCGTCCAATATATCAATCTTTATGTCTCGACCATTTCGAGACTCCTCGTCATGTCCGTGATCACATCCGGGACTCCGAACAACCTTCGGTACATCAAAACATATAAACTCATAATATAACTGCCATCGTAACGTTAAGCGTGCGGACCCTACGGGTTCGAGAACTATGTAGACATGACCGAGACACGTCTCCGGTCAATAACCAATAGCGGAACCTGGATGCTCATATTGGCTCCCACATATTCTACGAAGATCTTTATCGGTCAGACCGCATAACAACATACGTTGTTCCCTTTGTCATCGGTATGTTACTTGCCCGAGATTCGATCGTCGGTATCTCAATACCTAGTTTAATCTCGTTACCGGCAAGTCTCTTTACTCGTTCCGTAATACATCATCTTGCAACAAACTCTTTAGTTGCAATGCTTGCAAGGCTTAAGTGATGTGCATTACGAGAGGGCCCAGAGATACCTCTCCGACAATCGGAGTGACAAATCCTAATCTCGAAATACGCCAACCCAACAAGTACCTTCGGAGACACCTGTAGAGCACCTTTATAATCACCCAGTTACGTTGTGACGTTTGGTAGCACACAAAGTATTCCTCCGGTAAACGGGAGTTGCATAATCTCATAGTCATAGGAACATGTATAAGTCATGAAGAAAGCAATAGCAACATACTAAACGATCAAGTGCTAAGCTAACGGAATGGGTCAAGTCAATCACATCATTCTCCTAATAATGTGATCCCGTTAATCAAATGACAACTCATGTCTATGGCTAGGAAACATAACCATCTTTGATCAACGAGCTAGTCAAGTAGAGGCATACTAGTGACACTCTGTTTGTCTATGTATTCACACAAGTATTATGTTTCCGGTTAATACAATTCTAGCATGAATAATAAACATTTATCATGAAATAAGGAAATAAATAATAACTTTATTATTGCCTCTAGGGCATATTTCCTTCAGTCTCCCACTTACACTAGAGTCAATAATCTAGATTACACAGTAATAATTCTTACACCCATGGAGCCTTGGTGCTGATCATGTTTTGCTCGTGGAAGAGGCTTAGTCAACGGGTCTGCAACATTCAGATCCGTATGTATCTTGCAAATTTCTATGTCTCCCACCTGGACTAAATCCCGGATGGAATTGAAGCGTCTTTTGATGTGCTTGGTTCTCTTGTGAAATCTGGATTCCTTTGCTAAGGCAATTGCACCAGTATTGTCACAAAAGATTTTCATTGGACCCGATGCACTAGGTATGACACCTAGATCGGATATGAACTCCTTCATCCAGACTCCTTCATTTGCTGCTTCCGAAGCAGCTATGTACTCTGCTTCACACGTAGATCCCGCCACGACGCTTTGTTTAGAACTGCACCAACTGACAGCTCCACCGTTCAATGTAAACACGTATCCGGTTTGCGATTTAGAATCGTCCGAATCAGTGTCAAAGCTTGCATCGACGTAACAATTTACGATGAGCTCTTTGTCACCTCCATAAACGAGAAACATATCCTTAGTCCTTTTCAGGTATTTCAGGATGTTCTTGACCGCTGTCCAGTGATCCACTCCTGGATTACTTTGGTACCTTCCTGCTAGACTTATAGCAAGGCATACATCAGGTCTGGTACACAGCATTGCATACATGATAGAGCCTATGGCTGAAGCATAGGGAACATCTTTCATCTTCTCTCTATCTTCTGCAGTGGTCGGGCATTGAGTCTTACTCAATTTCACACCTTGTAACACAGGCAAGAACCCTTTCTTTGCTTGATCCATTTTGAACTTTTTCAAAAATTTGTCAAGGTATGTGCTTTGTGAAAGTCCAATTAAGCGTCTTGATCTATCTCTATAAATCTTGATGCCCAATATATACGCAGCTTCACCGAGGTCTTTCATTGAAAAACTCTTATTCAAGTATCCCTTTATGCTATCCAGAAATTCTATATCATTTCCAATCAGCAATATGTCATCCACATATAATATCAGAAATGCTACAGAGCTCCCACTCACTTTCTTGTAAATACAGGCTTCTCCAAAAGTCTGTATAAAACCAAATGCTTTGATCACACTATCAAAGCGTTTATTCCAACTCCGAGGGGCTTGCACCAGTCCATAAATGGATCGCTGGAGCTTGCACACTTTGTTAGCTTCCTTTGGATCGACAAAACCTTCCGGTTGCATCATATACAACTCTTCTTCCAGAAATCCATTCAGGAATGCAGTTTTGACATCCATTTGCCAAATTTCATAATCATAAAATGCGGCAATTGCTAACATGATTCGGACAGACTTAAGCATCGCTACGGGTGAGGTCTCATCGTAGTCAATCCCTTGAACTTGTCGAAAACCTTTCGCAACAAGTCGAGCTTTATAGACAGTAACATTACCGTCAGCGTCAGTCTTCTTCTTGAAGATCCATTTATTTTCAATGGCTTGCCGATCATCGGGCAAGTCAACCAAAGTCCATACTTTGTTCTTATACATGGATCCCATCTCGGATTTCATGGCCTCAAGCCATTTTGCGGAATCTGGGCTCACCATCGCTTCTTCATAGTTTGTAGGTTCGTCATGGTCTAGTAACATAACCTCCAGAACAGGATTACCGTACCACTCTGGTGCGGATCTTACTCTGGTTGATCTACGAGGTTCAGTAATAACTTGATCTGAAGTTTCATGATCATCATCATTAACTTCCTCACTAATTGGCGTAGGTGACGCAGAAACTGGTTTCTGTGATGAACTACTTTCCAATAAGGGAGCAGGTACAGTTACCTCATCAAGTTCTACTTTCCTCCCACTCACTTCTTTCGAGAGAAACTCCTTCTCCAGAAAATTTCCGAATTTAGCAACAAAAGTTTTGCCTTCGGATCTGTGATAGAAGGTGTACCCAATAGTCTCTTTTGGGTATCCTATGAAGACACATTTCTTCGATTTGGGTTCGAGCTTATCAGGTTGAAGTTTTTTCACATAAGCATCGCAGCCCCAAACTTTAAGAAACGACAACTTTGGTTTCTTGCTAAACCACAGTTCATAAGGCGTCGTGTCAACGGATTTTGATGGTGCCCTATTTAACGTGAATGCAGCCATCTCTAAAGCATAACCCCAAAACGATAGCGGTAAATCAGTAAGAGACATCATAGATCGCACCATATCTAGTAAAGTACGATTACGACGTTCGGACACACCATTACGCTGTGGTGTTCCGGGTGGCGTGAGTTGCGAAACTATTCCGCATTGTTTTAAATGTAGACCAAACTCGTAACTCAAATATTCTCCTCCACGATCAGATCGTAGAAATTTTATTTTCTTGTTACGATGATTTTCAACTTCACTCTGAAATTCTTTGAACTTTTCAAATGTTTCAGACTTATGTTTCATTAAGTAAATATACCCATATCTGCTCAAATCATCTGTGAAGGTGAGAAAATAACGATATCCGCCACGAGCCTCAATATTCATCGGACCACATACATCTGTATGTATGATTTCCAATAAATCTGTTGCTCTCTCCATAGTTCCGGAGAACGGTGTTTTAGTCAACTTGCCCATGAGGCACGGTTCGCAAGTACCAAGTGATTCATAATCAAGTGGTTCCAAAAGTCCATCAGTATGGAGTTTCTTTATGCGCTTTACACCGATATGACCTAAACGGCAGTGCCACAAATAAGTTGCACTATCATTATCAACTCTGCATCTTTTGGTTTCAATATTATGAATATGTGTATCACTACTATCGAGATTCAACAAAAATAGACCACTCTTCAAGGGTGCATGACCATAAAAGATATTACTCATATAAATAGAACAACCATTATTCTCTGATTTAAATGAATAACCGTCTCGCATCAAACAAGATCCAGATATAATGTTCATGCTTAACGCTGGCACCAAATAACAATTATTTAGGTCTAAAACTAACCCCGAAGGTAGATGTAGAGGTAGCGTGCCGACCGCGATCACATAGACTTTGGAACCATTTCCCACGCGCATCGTCACCTCGTCCTTAGCCAATCTTCGCTTAATCCGTAGCCCCTGTTTCGAGTTGCAAATATTAGCAACAGAACCAGTATCAAATACCCAGGTGCTACTGCGAGCATTAGTAAGGTACACATCAATAACATGTATATCACATATACCTTCGTTCACCCTGCCATCCTTCTTATCTGCCAAATACTTGGGGCAGTTCCGCTTCCAGTGACCAGTCTGCTTGCAGTAGAAGCACTCAGTCTCAGGCTTAGGTCCAGACTTGGGTTTCTTCTCCTGAGCAGCAACTTGTTTGCTGTTCTTCTTGAAGTTCCCCCTCTTCTTCCCTTTACCCTTTTTCTTGAAACTAGTGGTCTTATTGACCATCAACACTTGATGCTCCTTTTTGATTTCTACCTCCGCAGCCTTTAGCATTGCGAAGAGCTCGGGAATCGTCTTATCCATCCCTTTCATATTATAGTTCATCACGAAGCTCTTGTAGCTTGGTGGCAGTGATTGAAGAATTATGTCAATGACGCTATCATCCGGAAGATTAACTCCCAGTTGAATCAAGTGATTGTTATACCCAGACATTTTGAGTATATGCTCACTGACAGAACTATTCTCTTCCATCTTGCAGCTGTAGAACTTATTGGAGACTTCATATCTCTCAATCCGGGCATTTGCTTGAAATATTAACTTCAACTCCTGGAACATCTCATATGCTCCATGACGTTCAAAACGTCGTTGAAGACCCGGTTCTAAGCCGTAAAGCATGGCACACAGAACTATCGAGTAGTCATCAGCTTTGCTCTGCCAGATGTTCATAACATCTGGTGTTGCTCCTGCAGCAGGCCTGGCACCCAGCGGTGCTTCCAGGACGTAATTCTTCTGTGCAGCAATGAGGATAATCCTCAAGTTACGGACCCAGTCCGTGTAATTGCTACCATCATCTTTCAACTTTGCTTTCTCAAGGAACGCATTAAAATTCAACGGAACAACAGCACGGGCCATCTATCTACAATTAACATAGACAAGCAAAATACTATCAGGTACTAAGTTCATGATAAATTCAAGTTCAATTAATCATATTACTTAAGAACTCCCACTTAGATAGACATCCCTCTAATCCTCTAAGTGATCACGTGATCCATATCAACTAAACCATGTCCGATCATCACGTGAGATGGAGTAGTTTCAACGGTGAACATCACTATGTTGTTCATATCTACTATATGATTCACGCTCAACCTTTCGGTCTCCGTGTTCCGAGGCCATATCTGTTATATGCTAGGCTCGTCAAGTTTAACCTAAGTATTCCGCGTGTGCAACTTTTTTGCACCCGTTGTATTTGAACGTAGAGCATATCACACCCGATCATCACGTGGTGTCTCAGCACGAAGAACTTTCGCAATGGTGCATACTCAGGGAGAACACTTATACTTTGATAATTTAGTGAAGGATCATCTTATAATGCTACCGTCAATCAAAGCAAGATAAGATGCATAAAAGATAAACATCACATGCAATCAATATAAGTGATATGATATGGCCATCATCATCTTGTGCTTGTGATCTCCATCTCCGAAGCACCGTCATGATCACCATCGTCATCAGCGTGACACCTTAATCTCCATCGAAGCATCGTTGTCGTCTCGCCAACTATTGCTTCTACGACTATCGCTACCGCTTAGTGATAAAGTAAAACAATTACATGGCGATTGCATTGCATACAATAAAGCGACAACCATATGGCTCCTGCCAGTTGCCGATAACTCGGTTACAAAACATGATCATCTCATACAATAAAATTCAGTATCATGTCTTGACCATATCACATCACAACATGCCCTGCAAAAACAAGTTAGACGTCCTCTACTTTGTTGTTGCAAGTTTTACGTGGCTGCTACGGGCTTAGCAAGAACCGTTCTTACCTACTCATCAAAACCACAACGATAGTTTGTCAAGTTGGTGATGTTTTAACCTTCGCAAGGACCGGGCTTAGCCACACTCGGTTCAACTAAAGTGAGAGAGACAGACACCCGCCGGTCACCTTTAAGCAACGAGTGCTCGCAACGGTGAAACCAGTCTCGCGTAAGCGTACACGTAATGTCGGTCCGGGCCGCTTCATCTCACAATACCGTCGAACCAAAGTATGACATGCTGGTAAGCAGTATGACTTATATCGCCCACAACTCACTTGTGTTCTACTCGTGCATAACATCAACGCATAAAACCTGGCTCGGATGCCACTGTTGGGTAACGTAGTAATTTCAAAAAAATTCCTACGAACACGCAAGATCATGGTGATGCATAGCAACGAGAGGGGAGAGTGTTGTCCACGTACCCTCGTAGACCAAAAGCGGAAGCGTTAACACAACGCAGTTGATGTAGTCGTACGTCTTCACGATCCGACCGATCAAGTACCGAACGTACGGCACCTCCGAGTTCAGCCCACGTTCAGCTCGATGACGTCCCTCGAACTCCGATCCAGCCGAGTGTTGAGGGAGAGTTTCGTCAGCACGACGGCGTCGTAACGATGATGATGTTCTACTGACGCAGGGCTTCGCCTAAGCACCGCTACGATATTATCGAAGTGTAATATGGTGGAGGGGGCACCGCACACGGCTAAGAGATCAATAGATCAATTGTTGTGTCTATGGGGTGCCCCCCTGCCCCCGTATATAAAGGAGCAAGGGGGAGGCCGGCCGGCCCTTGTTGGCGCGCCAGGAGGAGGAGTCCTCCTCCTAGTAGGAGTAGGACTCCCCTCTTTCCTACTCCTACTAGGAGGGGGAAAGGAAGGGGGAAAGGGAGAAGGAAAGGGGGGCGCCCCCCCTCTCCTAGTCCAATTTGGACCAGAGGGGGAGGGGGCGCGCGGCCCCTCCTGGCTGCCCCTCTCTCTCTCCACTAAGGCCCATAAGGCCCATTACTTCTCCCGGGGGGGGGGGGGGTTCCGGTAACCCTCCGGCACTCCGGTTTTCTCCGAAATCACCCGGAACATTTCCGGTGTCCGAATATAGTCGTCCAATATATCAATCTTTATGTCTCGACCATTTCGAGACTCCTCGTCATGTCCGTGATCACATCCGGGACTCCGAACAACCTTCGGTACATCAAAACATATAAACTCATAATATAACTGTCATCGTAACGTTAAGCGTGCGGACCCTACGGGTTCGAGAACTATGTAGACATGACCGAGACACGTCTCCGGTCAATAACCAATAGCGGAACCTGGATGCTCATATTGGCTCCCGCATATTCTACGAAGATCTTTATCGGTCAGACCGCATAACAACATACGTTGTTCCCTTTGTCATCGGTATGTTACTTGCCCGAGATTCGATCGTCGGTATCTCAATACCTAGTTCAATCTCGTTACCGGCAAGTCTCTTTACTCGTTCCGTAATACATCATCTTGCAACAAACTCTTTAGTTGCAATGCTTGCAAGGCTTAAGTGATGTGCATTACCGAGAGGGCCCAGAGATACCTCTCCGACAATCGGAGTGACAAATCCTAATCTCGAAATACGCCAACCCAACAAGTACCTTCGGAGACACCTGTAGAGCACCTTTATAATCACCCAGTTACGTTGTGGCGTTTGGTAGCACACAAAGTGTTCCTCCGGTAAACGGGAGTTGCATAATCTCATAGTCATAGGAACATGTATAAGTCATGAAGAAAGCAATAGCAACATACTAAACGATCAAGTGCTAAGCTAACGGAATGGGTCAAGTCAATCACATCATTCTCCTAATAATGTGATCCCATTAATCAAATGACAACTCATGTCTATGGCTAGGAAACATAACCATCTTTGATCAACGAGCTAGTCAAGTAGAGGCATACTAGTGACACTCTGTTTGTCTATGTATTCACACAAGTATTATGTTTCCGGTTAATACAATTCTAGCATGAATAATAAACATTTATCATGAAATAAGGAAATAAATAATAACTTTATTATTGCCTCTAGGGCATATTTCCTTCAGTGTGTTGGGCGCACCATCGGGATTTCGTTTTTGAACAATAAATTCAGGAAATAACTTTGTACAATATTGGCATACAAAGAAAGAAAAAAGCTCATGCAGCCAAGTATCATGAAGAAAATGATTTCTAGTTATCTCAGTTCCAGACGTTAACTTATCAATGATTTAAATGAATGAGAACTGTTAAATCTATATCTCAAGGTTTTTGTATCAACAACAGTCGTCATGTCTCCTTAATCACCCCCGCCAAGTAATTAGAAAACATCATGTTTCTCGTTTCCCTCCTTGCATTTCAATTTCCTTACTTTAGCGTACTCTTGTCGCTACAAAAGTAACTTTAGAAATTAGAGATACACCGATGAGAACTTTAGTTAGATAAACAATTGGCATGCCCTCTCTTAGTGATACTACTACAACAGAAAGTCTTGAAGTCATGTTTTTTTCAAGAGTATACAAAATGCGTCCCATATATATTTATAGCATGAAGAACATGTTATCTAAAATGAATTCACGCAAACATGATAAACCTTGTGTGAATAAAAGATACATCTATTTAATGTGCAACCCATATGCAAATGCCTACATAACTTTGAAGGCAGTGTCCAACTATTCATTTCCCATCCATGCTAAGATAACAAATAAGCAGCTCGCCCTATTTTATCTCATAAGTCAAGATCATCATCCACCAGGCTGCTTTTCTAGGACTCATCTTCAGACTCCTTAAGCTGAAAACCAAAAGACAATGAGAGATTCATGATATCAAAACATATTGTATAGTCCATGAGTAGAAATATATATTATTTATATTTTCAAGTCATAAAAGCAGGATGTTTGAGTGAGTATTCAAACCGAAACTTTATGTATACGAAAAATGAAAAAAATAAGTTCATCAAGGCATAGTGAGAATACACCACAAAAGCATATGCGCCCTTCAAATAAACAACAACCTTGAGAAAAGCCTACTCATAGGGAGAATACACCTTGTTTGCTCGACCATTACGTATTTTTTGTATGGTTCTAAATAGTCATATGAGTGCAAAGCAACAAACAATCAGGGTAATAACAATAAAAATAATAATGAAAGGTGTCGATTACGACAATAGATATCAGACCCATGTAGCTTGCCTGACTTTGTTTCTTGAGCACACTTATTTATGTGGTTAGTCCACTGCAAATGGAATACATTGGGTGCTCCAACACGTTCCTGGTAATATAGAAGAAGCAAAATATACAAACATCATCCATGCATCAGTACTATTATGAATTATGAAATACTCTATCCGTCCTAAAATAAGTTACTCAACTTTGTATTAAAGTTAATATAAAATTGAGTCACTTATTTTGGATGGAGGGAGAGATAGCAGAAGTGGTCAAATATAGTTTGAATAGCAGAAGCTACAAATGATGTGCATTTACAATAATCAGAAAACTTGAATGACACCTACACCTAGGACTGTGTACTGAATTCATGTGATCTATTCTTCTCCTTCTATAAAATCAGAATTGCATCAAAGTATGTGCCTATATAGTATATGTGATATGCAATATAATTGTTCGTATAGGGCTGATCCAGCCGTTGACTCATCGAGTGGTTTAGGGCATGAACGAGGTAGTGCAAAGCTGGCTTGAGGAGCAGATCGATTGGATGCTGGCAAGGCGTGCATGTATAGAACATGCATCTGCCTCGATTAATTCCTACGGGGGATGGATGCTTACGTACATGAAGAATTGATTGATTCATACGATGGCTGGATACTTACATACATGAAGACTCAAATGTATTCTCGCTGGCTAGAAGCGCACATGAGTAACACACACGCGAAAGTGGAACAACATGGGTTGGTCGGAGGCGGCATGACGGGGTGGCACGGGAGAATCGGAGGACCCTGTCATGGTTCTGAAGGAGACGGGAAGGCGGTGCTCAGTTTCTTTCTTCTCTTTCTCTCTCAGCGAAAGTTTCTCTCTGGTGTCCTTCGTCCAAATTGAATTGGATAAAAATGAGCAGGTCCCAGATAACTATGGAAAAGGCATATAAGAGAGATTAGTGGGAAGGAGATGATTGCATGAAAGGAGAAATGTGTGTTAATGGGAAGGAAGGGATTGTGTCCTGATTTTCTACAGGAGAGATGTGCATGAAAGGAAAGATGGATTGCGTTCTGATTTTCTGTAGAGTAAGATAAAAAAGGAATGACACAAGTCATTAATACAAGACAAATATTGGCACATATTAGGGGATTAGGTCACCCAGGAGGTATTGGTAGCCATTAATACAAGACAAATTCTGAGTGAATGGAATGACACAACGATAGTCATGATTCCCAAGATTGACAGCCCTGAATTGGTAGCCCAATTTCGTCCCATAAGTCTTTGTAATGTTCTCTACAAGATTATCTCAAAAATGCTAGCTTTGCGTTTGAAAAATATTCTGCCTGAGATAATTTCCCCTACGCAAAGTGCTTTCATGCCTGGTAGGATGATCACTGATAATATCCTCATAGCATATGAATGTGTTCATAAAATAAAGAACACTAGATCTGGCAAGACAGGATTATGTGCAGTGAAATTGGATATGCACAAAGTGTATGACAGAGTGGAGTGGTTCTTTTTGCATGATATGATGGTGAAATTGGGATTCCATGAACAATGGATCCAACTGATGATGGCATGCATCAGCACTGTTAATTATAAAGTGAGGTTCAATTCCCAGGAGACAGATGTGTTTACTTCGAGTAGGGGGATTAGGCAGGGGGTCCCCTATCCCCTTATCTTTTTCTCTTGTGTGCAGAGGGTCTTTCTAGTCTATTGCAGTTTGAAGAAGAAGCTGGTGGCATTGAAGGCATTAGAGTGTGCATAAGTGCACCATCAGTATCACACCTTTTATTCGTTGATGATTCTCTAATTCTCATGAAGGCAAATGTTTTAAATGCAGCTTCCTTACAGCATGCACTAGAGGCCTACTGTGAAAGCTCGGGACAAATGGTGAGTTTGGCCAAATCTAGTCTGTTTTTCAGTCCTAACACTCCAGCTGCTTCTAGAACAGAAGTTTGTCAGGAGTTACATATTGACACTAAAACCCTATCAGATAAATACTTGGGACTCTCAGCTATGGTTGGGGCTGACAGGAGTGATTGCTTCAGACACTTCTATGACAGAATTAAGGAGAAACTGAAAGGGTGGATGGAAAAGCAATTATTGATTGGAGGTAAAGAGATTCTACTCAAGTCAGTAGCTTAGGCCATACCAGTTTTTGCTATGTCTGTTTTCAGCTTGCCTAAAAGCCTTTGTAAGGATACTATAGATTTGATCGCACAATTTTGGTGGGGAGATGATGAAGAACAGAAAAGAATGCATTGGTATACTTGGTGGAAACTTTTTTACCCTAAATGCGAGGGGGCATGGGTTTTCGAGACCTCTATTCATTCAACCTTGCGATGCTCTCGAAGCAATGTTGGCGACTGATTACTAACCCAGATTCATTGTGTGCACGAGTTCTGAAAGCTAAATATTTCCCCAATGGAAGTTTACTTGAAGCTACCTTGAAGAGTGGTGCGTCATTTACATGGAAAAGGATAATGAAGGGTCTAGAAACCTTTAAGTCGGGGTACATATGGAGGATTGGGACTGGCGCAAATGTTAATATTTGGAGGGACCCCTGGATCCCATCGAGTGTGGACCGGAAAGTGATCACAAGGCATGGACAAACTGTGCTATCCTCGGTCAATGATCTTATTGATCCAACTTCGGGAGAGTGGGATGAGGATCTAATCAAAATCATATTCAACCCAGTAGATGTTCGAAGGATATTACAAATTCCGCTGAATTATGGATCGTTTGACAACTTCATTGCATGGAATCCGGACCGTAGAGGTTACTTTACAGTAAAATCTGCATATCAAATACAATGGACTAAAACTTCTCAGACCCGTGCAAATGTATTGGCTTGGCCCGGGGGATCAAATACACCAACAATATGGAGTAAAATGTGGAAGATCAAAGTTCCACGAAAGGTTCAGATTTTTGTTGGTGCATTCTTCATGGAATTATCCCGCTAAAGTCAATCTTGACTAATAGGCACATTGGTTCAGATGGGGCATGTCTGATCTGCCACCAAGATGCAGAGGACATTCGACACCTCTTGTTTGATTGTGATCATGCAAAAGAGCTCTGGAGTAACCTGGGCATTGCAGACTTGGTGGAAGAGGCAAAGGAAATAGATAGATCCGGGTCTGTGATCATGGAGCGCCTCCTTTTGATGCAAAATAAGCCACTGCCAATTAAACCAAATTTGAACAACAAGCAAAAACTTTGGGTGGGCTGTTGGTTCTTATGGTGGATTAGACGTCAACTCACACATAATGGTAACCCTCCACCCCCCATGCGATGGCATATCACTGGTACGCGCCGGTGCTATACAAACGGTTTTTAACCCCTTTCCGCGACGGCATTTGGGACCATCGCCAAGTGAGTGTGGGCGATAGGGGGGGGGGTCCTTCCCACACGACCCAGAAATCGTCGGGGATATGCCCTCCTGGGACACAGGCTGGGGCCAAATGAGCTCGTGTGCGATCGGGCGAGGCATCGAAACCCAATCATTTCCGTTCGTATGTACATCCCACACGGTGAATCTCAGATAAACATTTTCGTTCGTATGTATATCGCACACAGTCAATCCAAGGAATGCGTTTCTGTTCTTATGTACATCCCACATAGTCAATCCAGGGAAAACGTTTCCGTTCGTATGTACATCCCACACAGTTTTATGTATACGCTCGTGTGTGAAAGGTGTAACTATCACACGCGCTCTGCCTTGGTTAACTATTTGCTTTTATGAACTACATCACACATGATTTGATGTAGAAAACTGTGTGGCATTGGGATATCCATCACAAACGCTTTTACTGCCAGAACCGTTTGCAAAGTTCTATGACCGTATGTTCTCTTTTTACATCGCACACGCTGTTTTCTTTCTAACTGTGTGCACATTATTTTATTAGCTCCTGTATATTTTTATTTTTGCCTGTAATTTATTATTCGAATTGGAAATTTTGAAATATGAAACGTGCAATTCAAATTCTCAGCACAATGGTTCAACAAAGAATCTATAAATAAAATTGCCAGTACAATATGTTGAGTAATTACAGGATTAGGCGGCAATTAACTATGACGAACCACAATATTTAAAGTAGGTAAAGGTGAAGAGACAAGTGTAAATCATTTTGATTGCCGGCGGTGTTGAAGAAGCGGAATGCCCATAATGTGCCTTCCTACATGCCATAGGCACGAACCACTTTTGTCCAACCCCTTGTGACGATCGCCCGGCCATCCTCCACCGCCTTCAGGAAGACTTCTAGAGCATTATCATGGTAGCATGAATTATATACTTTAACCTTAGTTGCCTCCACTCCGGTCATGTAGTTTGCAAGGTAATCATCAGTAAATAGCTTCGGAAACCACTGAAAAGAGAAAAATATCAGATGCTGAGGTCTAATAAAGTAACTTGTTGTGGGAAGGGGAAAAGGCAACACATTACTTACCATCCTAAAGTTCACTATTGTCTTGGACAAAGTGTAAATAAAGAGCTTAATTCCAATCAAACGTTTCTTTCGCCTAACAATCTTTCTTAGTTTCCTCACTTGACGCTTGTTCATGAATCTCTCATTGCCCCATACGCAACAGGGATCGAAGCGTGGATCAGTACCGCTCATATATGTACATACAAGCAACCAGTAAATGTTAGAAGCTAAACTGAGATTGCACAAATGATGTAAAATACAACTACCTATGTTCCTAAGTACAAGTATTTTTTTGAGATTTCAATATGAACTACATACGGATGTATATAGAATTATATATATAGTTTAGATTAGAATCTAGATTCACTCATTTTGCTCCTTATGTAGTCTATATTGGAATCTCTAAAAAATACTTATATTTAGAATAGATGGTGTATAAGACATGGGATGCAGCTAACCTCGACGGCAAATAACAACATCGCCCATTGTAGCCCTGTGTAAGTACATGGAAAGCCAATGTTAACTACAACAGGGTTAACATCCACCAAAAATAGCAAATGGTAATAAAACGGCAGCATCTGTAGTGCTATCTTCATTGCGAAAGAGTAGCATGGTAGCAAAGGGACGGATTGAAAAATGATACAACTGTTAATTGCAACAGGCTTAACAACATCCTAATTCATGTTTTGTAAGTTTGTAGCCATTGAAATACAACTCTTTAAAAATGAATACAACTGTTAATTGCAACAGGCTTAATGGCCATTGAAACCGTTACTGATAAAAATGCAATTGGCAGAGTTAAACATCACAGGGCAGGTGTTGCCAGAGCAGATAATGGCCCAATTGTCTATAAAAAGGTAGGGAAAATGGCTAAACATGTTAGGCATGTTTACTACAACATGCTTAATACATCGACCGTACAAAACATAGCCATTAATTGCAACTGGTATTGGTAAGATTGAGCTGGTGAGTACATACTTGGTAAGTCCTGAGAGGTAGTTGCTGGGGCACTTCATCTTGGCCAGAGCCCGCCCAAAGTCAGCGGTGGCAGAGGCGAGTTGTTCCTCCGGGTCGAAGCGTGGATCAGTGCCACTGACATGTGTACCTACAGGCAACCAGTAAATGGTAGAAGTTAAACTGCAATTGCACTAATGATGTGAAATACTGTAAGACATGGGATGCAGCTAACCTCGATGGCAAACAATAGCATCGGCCGTTATGACCCTGCGCAAGTACATGGACAGGCATGTTAAGTAAATAACAAATGGGCAGCATCTCTAGTATATCTTCATTGCGGAGAGTAGCATGGTAGCAAATGGACAGATTAAAAAATGGATACAACTGTTAATTGCAACAGGCTTAACAACATCCTAAGTCATGTTTTGTAAGTTTGTAGCCATTGAAATACAACTGTTTAAAAATGGATACAACTGTTAATTGCAACATGCTTAATAGACATTGAAACCGGTAGTGATAAAAATGCAATTGGCATAGTTAAACATCACAAGGCAGGTGCTACCAGAGCAGAGAATGGCCCAGATGTCTATAAAAAGGTAGGGAAAGTAGCTAAAACGTGTTAGGCGTGTTTACTAGACCATGCTTAATACATCGACCGTACAAAACATAGCCATTAATTGCAACTGGTATTGGTAAGATTGAACTGGTGAGTATATACTTGGTAAGTCCTGAGAGGTAGTTGCTGGGGCACTTCATCTTGGCCAGAGCCCACCCAAAGTTAGCAACGACGGAGGCGAGCTGTTCCTCGGGTCGAAGTGTGGATCAGTGCCACTAACATGTGTACCTACAGGCAACTAGTAAATGGTAGAAGTTAAACTGCAATTGCACAAATGATGTCAAATACTGTAAGACATGGGATGAAGCTAACCTCGACGGCAAACAATAGCATCGGCCGTTATGACCCTGCATAAGTACATGGACAGGCATGTTAAGTACAACAGGGTTAGTATCCACTAAAAATAGCAAATGGGCAGCATCTCTAGTGATATCCTGAGTCATGTATTGTAAGTTTGTTGCTGGTATTGGTGAAATTGAGCTGGACACGGTAATATTTGAACATCATACAGTGTGCAATACTGAAATAAACAAGGCACGAACATGCTTAATACATCAATCGTACAAATCATAGTCGTTGCAAGTGGTATTGGTAAGATTTAGCTGGTCAGATCTTACCTGTTAAGTCCTGGGGGGTAGTTGTTGGGGCACTTCATCTGGGCGAGAGCCTGCACCATGTCGGTGGCGGCGGCGGAGGCGAGGTGTTCCTCCGGGTCAACACGCACAGCGGCCATCGCGCCATGGACCGCCATCAGCTCCTTTTTCGCGAATACGCAAGATGCGTATCTTTTCATTGATAGAAGAAGAGAACAAGCATGGAGTTACAACGCTTACAAGGCCATGTACGCACTAGGCATGGTGTACAAGCGAAGGAGCACAACAGAACGGGGAGTATGCTCAGCCCCACAACAAAAACTAGAGACTAAGCGCCGGGGATGATGTTTTGCAGTCCGGTGGCGCCCGCCTTGGCCCAGAGGTGCGCCTCATCCTTGATGGTGTTGGAGGTGAAGGTGATCGATGGTCTAGCTCCCTCAAAAATGCAAGTGTTGTGGTGCTTCCATATCCACCAAGCTGACAGGATTATGAGGGAGGATAGGCCGTTGCGCATGGAAGCCGGCACAAGGTCGAGAGAGGAGCTCCACCAGAGCTGCAATGGCGTGTCGGGGACGGGGAGGCCGATGGGGGCACGGGCCCAACCGAGAATCTCGTGCCAAACTTGGCGAGAGAAAGAGCAACCGGCAAGCAGATGCTGCATGGTTTCCTCCTCTTGATCACAAAGGGCGCATGCATCATCATGGGGCAGCCCGCAGCGTGCAAGGCGCTCCGCGGTCCAGCTGCGGTCTTGCATGGCCAGCCATAAGAAAAACTTGACGCGGAGAGGAGCCCAAGGTCGCCAAGTGAGCCACCGGTATGGGTCTTCGCAAGCACCTATGAATAGAGCCTTGTAGCAGAAACTTGCTGAGTATGTAGCGGAAGAAGTCCAACGCCAACGCACCATATCCGGCTCAGTGGAGAGATTAGTGTGCTACACCAGGCATCAGAGCTCGACGTACTGCACCATGGCCACCGGCCGATGCGCTCCTCGGATGTCCTGCACCCAGGAATGCAGGTGCATGCTGTCACGCACGCAACGCTCCTTCCAAAGACGCCTTGGGACGAGAGCGAAGACGAGTGGGGTAATCTCGGATGCGGACCTGGCATCGATCCAGTGGTCGGTCCAAAACCTGCAAGTATCTCCAGCACCAAGCTGCCAAGTGATGGAGGCTCTGAAAATTGCACTCGCATCCGTGTCGTGGGGTATGTGCAGGTGGCTCCAAGGGCGAGAAGCATCAATATGTTGCAGCCATAGCCAACGAACATGGAGAGAGATGTCGGTACGATGGATATCTCGGATGCCAAGGCCACCAAGGGTGATGGGCCGGCATACACGCTGCTAGTTGACGAGGCACTGTCCACTGTTGGCCTTGTCGGATCCTGCCCAGAGGAATCCTCGGATGATCCGGTTCACTTTCTTGATGGCAGTGCTGTTTGTGGCACCCCAGCTCAGAGCGACCGATTTACCCTGCATTGCCAGCCCAGAGATCATGTCTTTTGGCAACACACAACATATAGGTACAGAAAACAACCGCTTTATTGATGCTAGCGGAACAGAGTTCATATTACAACAGTGGTCGAGGCCAAGCGGCACACTCGGTGAGGCGGAACAATATGTACATTATTTAGTGAACATAAAGGGGCCTCGACTCGAACAACTACGTGGCAGCGGAATAACGTCGTAGCGGAAGCTCCATATCACAGGGACACTGATGTGGACACGATCTAGACTCGAACAGCGCTCCTTTCCAACGAGACTTTCCTGAAATCTGGCATGACACGCCAGGTCAGTACATTGAATGTACTTGCAAGCTCACAACAAGCATAATCATAATGACAAACAATATCATGATATTTAACCAATTAATGCAACATTATATGTCAACATGCTGTGATCAAGACCGAACGTCCCTCAGGACAGCTTACCAACTGTGATCATCTCTGGACCACAAACACACCACCATAGTGGTCTTTCTCAAGAACAACTCGTGATCCTTACGGTGATCACAACCACGGCCATCATTTGGTCCCAAATACCTCGATGGCCTTTCTGCCATCCATTGACAATGCAAAGTTCATAGCTTAGTGTGCAATTTTTATTAAACGTTGACTCATGGTGGGACCTAGTACGAGGTGTCCGTGACCGTGGACTCGGCTATCGACAGATTATACACTCTGCAGAGGTAGCAAACTGTACCCACACCACGGAACCCATGGCCTCGCATTCCCACTCGGGTGGACCAACGGCATTCCGACAAAACCCCTCCATTGCCACAACACTCTCCCGGCCACTCCGACCCAAATCCCCAACGGGCTGGTCCTGGGTGGCCCCGTGTCTACCAAAGACACCCCGACCACCGTCGTGGTCAAAACACTCCCACTCGAGGACTCGGTACCATAATCTCATCAACGAGCACACAAGATTATGTGTGCTTACCGGGCCAGGGCAAACACGACATAATCTTCCCTGGATGGAGGCACCGACCAGAGGTCGTGTCAATGGACCGAATCAAGGCCTTCCCACAAGGCAAATGTGGTTGCATTGGAAAGAAACTCGATCCAGCGGCACCATGACCCAGTCAACGGTATATTCAAGTTGAGTTATATTCAGGATTAACTTTAAACTAAAAATGACCGGTGTCATAGCATGCCATGAAATGCAAAACAACACATGCATCACATATTGATAAAAATGACCGACGTCATCCATATGCACACCAAGCATAAACGTCAACAACTCATATTACTCTACTTGCTCAAAATGACTCACAACTTAACCAAAATATTTTGCAACAAGTTTTATTAATTTCCTACGCAAGAAAGTAACTCCGATAAATTTTTCATATGCTTGACCAAAAGATATCATTATCAACAACTCTTAATTTCTTTATCACTAAGTTGGGTTCAAACATTCTGTAAGACAAGTAATATGATTAAACAAGTATTTAACAGAATATTTTCTAACAAATTTTTATCAATTTAAGAATGCAAACACAAAGCTTTAAATAATTACTAACATGCATAACAAAATTATTTCTAACATCACCTCAAATAAATTTTAACTTGCTTTACCCACTTAAACTAGTTTCAACTATTCTGTAAATCAAGCATAACAACTGACCAATACTTAATAGAATACAAATAATTCAATAATTATTTAAATGCATGGGTTAATCATTTCATTTAAGTGAGAAAATCAAAAATATTGAAATGGCATCATAAAAATGTTGCTGTGGCTTGCCTTAGTGCAGATGAGGTTCACAAGCCTCCTGGTGATCGTCAAGACAAGCCTCACCTTCTGAAAATAATTTTAAACACAAAAAGAAAATATCAAGAACACTTCTGAAATTCACCAGAAATTCTAAACAGCTCAGAAAAATCTCATCTTTGGTGAGCTGTTAGATTTCCTTTCAAAGAACACAATGCAAAAAGAATCATCTCATTTGGACTTATGGTTAAAAAGTTAAAATTGTTTGAAGCTCTCTGGAATATAAATGAATTTGAATAAAAAGAAACAGCTGGGGGGGGTGTCGTCGAAGGCGCAAAGCCCAGGGGCGCCACCACTCATACCGCTTCGCGCGTGTACTGAGTGGCTGACTAGCGGGCCCCGCTAGTCAGGTGGGGGAAGAGGGGGAGAGAAACAGAGAGGGCCACAGCTTCGCCGGAGCTCTCGCCGGTGACGAGGGCTCCTTGGCCCAAACGAGAGGGAGGGATTGAGAGAGGGGACGATGGCGCACCTGCCCGTACCCGTAGCGTGGCTAGGGTGGTCGGACAGCGTCGGAAACTAGCTCGCAAACGGAGGAAGAATGTGGAGGTCGCCGGAGTTGAGGAAGAGGGCGAGCAGAGGTCACTCTAGAGGCTCCAAGTGGGCGAGATGGCCTCACCGGAGAGAGGCGGAGGCCTTGGAGGGGTCGCCCAGGCCTGGGAGGGGCTAGAGCTACCGCGGCGAAAAGAGGGGATCGCCGGCGAGCTCGAGCTCGGGGACGGCGGCCCGAGGCCTGCCCGGCCGGGCTACGGCTTCCTACTCGATCGTGGGCTGTGTGTGAGTGCTGGATGGTGCTCGAGGAGGCTGGGGGTGGCTCTATTTATAGGCGAGCGGCGAGGGTGCTTCGGGCTCCGCCGGTGGACACCTGTCCACGGCGCTCGGCGACGAGCGGCGTCAGTGAGAGGGGGAGAAGGCGATGGAGGTCACACGGCCACTGTGGGCGAGCGGAGACGAGCATAGGATCAAGGGGATGGCGACGAGCACAGTGCGCTCCGCACTGTTGGGCTGGCCGGACCTTGCCCGTGCTCGCTGCGGCGAGCTCCGGCGTCGGCGAGTGCCAGGGAGGAGTTAAGGACGTCGAGACGATGATGGTGGCGGGGTTTGGCATGGTTGGGCAGGCGGGGGAAGCGAGCACGCTCGAACAGAGCGCTCGGCGTCACCCAGAGCGCGTCGACACGCATGCCTGGCATCGTGGACACGCGTGGTCACCGCGCGAACTCTCTCCTTAGGCCAGCCTTCGTCCAAAAATCATGTCTGGCATGTTGTTCGTGGTAGTTTTGAAGTTTACCACGGTTTGGTTTGGATCCAGGTGCAGTAGAGAAGATTTTACAAGCCAGGTAAGTTTCTGGTCAGTAACTTTGTGATGTTACTGTGGTCAAATGGCTGGGAGTTTGGGGTTGTGCTTTGGAGGCTAGTTATAAGTTACTAAGGTAAAGATGCACAAGAAAGTTCAGGTCAAATGGAGCAAGTAAAATGGTAGTTGTTGTAGAAACCACCATTTCTGTCCAGAACAGAAAAGATTTTCTATAGCAAAAATATTCCAAAAAGTGATGAAATATTTTTGCTCAGGGAGGTGCCCTAGGGTCCCTAGAATATTTGTGAATTATCTTAGAATTTTCTGAGCCATAAAAATTAGGGTTGCCTTGAAGCAAACAGATCTGGCTTAGGGTTTTTGAGAGAAAATGTATATTTTTCATTTAAGAAAAATATTCCAAAGGTTATTTTGTGGTGGATCAGAAGTGAAGTGATGGTTTGGGAGAGAAGTGAACACTTGGGTGAAAGCCAAGGATGCCCAAGTGTTTAAGTCCAAATGAAAAGATTCAGAAACTCCAAGTTTCAAAAACTTTCAAATGAAATTTCAAGCAAATAAGAAAGGGCAAAAACCAGGCTGTCACAAACCTCCCCCACTTAGAATGAATCTCGTCCTCGAGATTCGGTTGCTTGCGAAAACCACTCTGGATACTGACTCTTAAGGAACTCTTCCTGCTCCCAAGTTGCTTCTGACTCGGTGTGATGCTCCCACTGAACTTTGAAAAAAAATTGACTTTGCTGCGAGTGACCCTTTCCACTTGATCCAAAATTTTGGACGGTCTTTCTTCATAAGTTAAATCCTTTGCCAATTCTATCTTAGCCATTGCAGTCCTTTTCTCAGGCGGGGATATGCATCGTCTCAATTGCGAAACATGGAACACATTGTGTATTTCTGACAACTCCGGGGGTAGTTCCAGTTGGAATGCAACCGTACCCACTCGAGACATAATTGAGAATGGACCAATGAATCTGGGTGCCAGCTTTCCACGAGTTTGAAATCGCTTAACTCCTTTCATAGGAGTGACTCGGAGGTACACATGTTCTCCGGGTTCAAAACTGACCTGCCGGTGCTTTGCATCATAATAACTCTTCTGACGGGATTTGGCCAATGCAGTCGGTCTCTGATTTCCCTGACTTGTTTCTCGGCTTCCGTCATGAGATCGGTTCCGAAGATATGGCTATCTCCAGCTTGAGACCAATTTAGAGGAGTGCGGCACTTACGACCATATAGAGCTTCATAGGGTGACATCATTAGACTGGTCTGGAAACTGTTGTTATACGAGAACTCAGCGTATGGCAAGCAATCTTCCCAGTTCGCCCCGTTGGCTAGCACACAGGCTCGCAACATATCTTCGAGTATTTGATTTACTCACTCTGTCTGACCGTCCGTCTGGGGGTGATAAGCAGTACTATATTTTAGTGCTGTCCCCAAGGCTTGATGGAGGCGGGACCAGAAAGCGGAGGTAAACAAAGAACCTCGGTCGGAAGTGATAGTCCGGGGTACCCCATGCAGACTGACGATTCTGGATACATACAGTTGCACCAGTTCATTTGCTCTGTATCTGGTGCTGACCGGGATGAAATGAGCAACCTTGGTTAGGGTGTCCACTATAACCCAGATTGCGTCTTTGCCTCGCTGAGTCCTAGGCAATCCGGTGATGAAGTCCATGCAAACATCATCCCATTTCCATTGTGAAACTGGCAGTGGTTGGAGAAGTCCGGCTGGCTTCTGATGCTCTGCTTTCACCTTGTTGCATAAGTCGCAACAGGCTACAAAATAGGCAATGTCTTTCTTCATCCCATTCCACCAGAATATTTGTTTAAGGTCTTCATACATTTTCGTACTTCCCGGATGAATGGAATACGAGGATTTGTGTGCTTCTGACAAGATTTTCCTCTTCAAGTCCGGTTGATTTGGTACACAAATTCGTCCACGGAATCGGAGGGTACCAAAGTTGTCCTTAAAGAAATCTGGGGGCTGCCTTGCATGTTTTTGTAGCTTGGCGTCATCTGGCTGGGCCTTGCGGATTTCCATCTCAAGTGTGGGGGTAACTTCCAAAATATTAGTGAGGCCAGCATCCACGATGACCAAGTTGAGCTGAGCGAGCTCCTCCTGAAGTTCGGTAGGCAATGATTTTAACATGACATTTAAGCTGACGGGCTTTCGACTGAGCGCATCGGCAACGACGTTGGTCTTGCCTGGATGGTAATTTATTCCAAGGTCATAATCCTTGACCAACTCTAACCATCTTCGCTGACAGAGATTTAAATCTGGCTGAGTGAAGATGTACTTGAGGCTTTTGTGGTCGGTAAAAATTTGGCACCTTTTTCCAATGAGATAGTGTCTCCAAATTTTTAATGCATGAACCACTGCAGCCAATTCCAAATCATGAGTAGGATAATTTCCCTCATGTGGTCGTAGTTGTCGTGATGCATAGGCTACTACCTTGCCGTCTTGCATCAATACACAACCAATACCTTGTCTGGAGGCATCGCAGTACACGTCGAAGCTGCGATAAATGTCTGGAAGAGTCAATACGGGTGCGGTTGTCAGACGCGTCTTTAGCTCATAAAAACTCTTCTCACAGTCCTTGGTCCACTCAAACTTTGTATCCTTTTTTAGCAATTCCGTCATAGGTTTAGCAATTTTGGAAAACCCTTTAATGAAACGACGATAGTATCCAGCTAATCCAAGGAAACTCCGGATCTGTGTTACAGTCGTGGGCGGTACCCAATCGAGCACATCCTTTACTTTGCTCGGGTCCACGGCTATGCCTTCGGCGGATAGTACATGCCCGAGAAACCCAACTTGCTTGAGCCAAAATTCGCACTTACTGAACTTGGCATATAGCTGATGGTTGCGGAGCCTTGTAGCACTGCCCGGAGGTGATCCTTATGCTCTTCTTCACTCTTGGAGTAAATGAGGATGTCGTCGATAAAGACTACCACAAATTTGTCGAGGAAGTCCATGGACACCTTGTTCATCATATGCATGAAGAAGGCAGGGGCATTGGTGAGACCAAAGGACATCACAGTATATTCGTAAAGACCGTATCGTGTAGTGAATGCGGTCTTAGGAATATCTTCCCTTTTAATCTTGAGCTGATGATACCCAGTCCGTAAATCGATTTTTGAGAATACTTTAGCCCCACTGAGCTGATCGAACAGATCATCAATCCTTGGCAGTGGGTATTTATTTTTTATGGTGACCTCATTCAGCTGGCGATAATCTATGCACATACAGAGACTGCCATCCTTTTTACCCACGAAGATTGCAGGTGACCCCCACGGTGAAGAGCTGGGACGAATATAACCTTTCCGGAGTAATTCGTCAAGCTGTTTCTTTAGTTCCACTAATTCTGATGAGGGCATCCGGTAATACTTCTTGTATAATGGTGCGGTTCCGGGCACAAGATCTATGGCAAATTCCAGTTCCCGATCTGGTGGCATGCCTGGCAGTTCTTCTGGAAACACATCAGGGTACTCACTGACCACAGGAATAAATTCCAATTCGACCACAGCAGTGCACACTAGTTCTGGCTTGGGTATATGCTTGCGAGCATAGAATTTGGTGAGCTGCCCATTCAGACTGGTTAAATTGACTTCTCGGGTTGCACAGTTTATACAAACTTGATATTTGGTCAGCCAATTCATTCCCAATATAATATCCAACTGTTCAGACTCAATGATTATCAAAGATGTTGGAAAGTGGACCCCGTTGATATTGATCTCCAGATCACGGCAGACTAGATTGCTCTTGATTATAGATCCCGGGGTTTGTACCAGCATATTTTTGCCCAAAATTGTGCAAGGAAAATTGTTTTGGGCGGCAAAACTCTGAGAAATAAAAGAATGGGAAGCCCAGAGTCAAATAAAATTACTACAGGTATGTCATTAATAGAAAACATACCAATGACGACTTCTGGCTTCTCTTGGGATTCATCGGCGGAGATATGATTCACGTGCCCAGTGAAGTTTTGCTGGGTTGGCCCTGACTCCATAAAGTTGACTTGTGGCCTGCTCAGCGCATTCACCTTGTGGTTCTTGGGGCACTGTTTGGCATAATGTCCGGGCTGCCCGCAAGTGAAACAAGAATTATTGCGCTGCCGCTCCTCATGCATTGGATTGGCCCCAACATTCTTGACTTGAGTGGTGGTCTTGTTAACATTTTGCTGCCAATTTGGCCGGTATTCCACCTGAGTCTGCTGCCAGGTACGAGCCTTTTGCATAGGTTGCCCATCCTTCTTTGGCTCAAACTTGCGATTGTTGTCGTTAACAGGCCTATTATCTGATATAAGCTTGTGTTCCCGTTCAGCAATGAATGCCTTGTCTACCAGAGTTTGGAAATCCGTGAAATCAAACATACTGAGAGCACACCGAAGTTGCGGATTTAAACCTCCAAGAAATCTGTCCATCTTCCTTTCTTCGGTGGCTACGTCATACAGAGAGTAACGGCCAGATGATTGAATTTTTGCAGATACTCAGCCACAGATTGATTTCCTTGGTCAAGCGCGAGAAATTCACGCTGCTTGGCCTTCATAACTCCAGTAGGGATGTGATATTTGCAGAACTTATCCTTGAATTTTTCCCAGGTGACTTCCTCATCAATCGGCCACATGGCATTTGTGTTTTCCCACCATATGGCAGCTGCGCCTTCAAGGTAATGGGTTGCAAATGGGACTTTATCATTTCCTTCAGTACGGGCCATCTCAAGCTTTTTCTCCATGGTGCGCAACCAATCGTCTGCATCCAATGGGTCAACAACCTGACTGAAATTGGGTGGATTGGTCCTCTGAAAATCTGACAGCTTTGAGTGATGACCATTCTGATTTCCATTTTGTCCAACTATAGCTTGCACACTTCTCAATATTTCAATCAGATCATTGTTCCTTTTTTCTTCAAACATACGTAGAAGTTGCTCGGTGGAGGGAGGATCAGGCGGAGGAGGTGGTGGCTGAACGTACCGCTCGGGAGAATATCCTGCCTGTCGTGCGGAACGACGAACAGGAGTTCCCTCACGAATGTTGCTACTGCCGCCTCCACGCGTCATCCTATTGAGTATTTTTCCCAAGGCAACGAAATCGAGATGAGAGACATCCAAGAATAAAATTGGGGAAAAGCCAGCAACAATTCTCGAAAGAGATAAAAGAGCGAAGAGAATACGGCGATTAAAGTCCCATCATAATTATACATAGACTCATACATGAAAATTTAACAACCTGACTGGTTCCACTACTCTCATACATGAAGCATCATGACTCGTACAACTACATCCGTACACCATCTAGACGACTGCGAATACTCAAAGACACTACTGCTCTGCTGGTGCTGCGGTGTCCTCCCCTGAAGCGGTCTCAGATCCCGAACTGACGTGGTTAACGGAAACCTCCGGGTTAAAGGTAACACGACGACGCTGCCTCGAGGGCTCTCCCCCAGGGGCAGGGGTAGGATGAAGCATCGGGGCTGCAGGAGTAGCAAGAAGTGAGACCCACTCGGCAGGAGTACTGAGAGGGTTCACGGCCGAAACGCCTGTGCTACTCGGGGGAGTAACCGGCGAAATAGGGGAGCTAGAGCTAACTGGGACATAAGGGGTAAATCCCAGTGAGGATGGAGTAGTGGTGGATCTAGTAGTGACCAAGGTAGCGGCTAAAGCAGTACGGGCACGAGTCAGCTCTCGAGCCAGCTCGTGGATCATCAGATAGCTAGCAGTGATATAGCGAGCAAGATGGCTAGCAACACTATCAGACTCCGGGTTAACGAGAGGAAAACGGACACGACCGTTGTCGTGCAGAGATGGGTAGTAATAGAATCCTGGGTGATGCTGCATTTGAACCTCGGTATAACGAAGCTCGACAAGGACCTCAAATGCGGCAAACTGGACAACCTGAGAAGCGGTGGAGGCGTAACCGCTCCGAGAAGTGCGAGTGTAAGAGCCGGAATTGGAACTGGTGCGCAGAGTAACCACTGCGTGATACTCATACACTGAGTCTGCTAGACGCTCCCGGTACACACGGTAGACTGGTTCGTCTCCGTGAGGGTACAGCCGACGCCACACGTTGCGGAGAAGGTGCGGTGACGTGTACGACATCAACTACAACTGGCATGGATACGGCACCGGAGCCATCTACACTCACAACCATTAACAGGTTAGCATAAAAATAATAATCAAATGACTACAATGCAACAACCAGCTATAACTGCTACCGACACTCACATTTACTCGTGTCTAGCGTCCAGTTAACACGTCGTAGTCTAGCGTGTCCTACAGTCAGCGTGGCTCTGATACCAACCGTTGTGGCACCCCGGCTCAGAGCGACCGGTTTACCCTGCATTGCCAGCCCAGAGATCATGTCTTCTGGCAACACACAACATATTGGTACAGAAAACAACCGCTTTATTGATGCTAGCGGAACAGAGTTCATATACAACAGTGGTCGAGGCCAAGCGGCACACTCGGTGCGGCGGAACAATATGTACATTATTTAGTGAACATAAAGGGGCCTCGACTCGAACAACTACGTGGCAGCGGAATAACGTCGTAGCGGAAGCTCCATATCACAGGGACACTGATGTGGACACGATCTAGACTCGAACAGCGCTCCTTTCCAACGAGACTTTCCTGAAATCTGGCATGACACGCCAGGTCAGTACATTGAATGTACTTGCAAGCTCACAACAAGCATAATCATAATGACAAACAATATCATGATATTTAACCAATTAATGCAACATTATATGTCAACATGCTATGATCAAGCCCGAACGTCCCTCAGGACAGCTTACCAACTGTGATCATCTCTGGACCACAAACACACCACCATAGTGGTCTTTCTCAAGAACAACTCGTGATCCTTACGGCGATCAAAACCACGACCATCATTTGGTCCCAAATACCTCGATGGCCTTTCTGCCATCCATTGACAATGCAAAGTTCATAGCTTAGTGTGCAATTTTTATTAAACGTTGACTCATGGTGGGACCTAGTACGAGGTGTCCGTGACCGTGGACTCGGCTATCGATAGATTATACACTCTGCAGAGGTAGCACACTGTACCCACACCACGGAACCCATGGCCTCGCATTCCCATTCGGGTGGACCAACGGCATTCCGACAAAACCCCTCCATTGCCACAGCACTCTCCCGGCCACTTCGACCCAAATCCCCAACGGGCTGGTCCTGGGTGGCCCCGTGTCTACCAAAGACACCCCGACCACCGTCGTGGTCAAAACACTCCCTCTCGGGGACTCGGTACCATAATCTCATCAACGAGCACACAAGATTATGTGTGCTTACCGGGCCAGGGCAAACACGACATAATCTTCCCTAGATGGAGGCACCGACCAGAGGCCGTGTCAATGGACCGAATCAAGGCCTTCCCACAAGGCAAATGTGGTAGCACTGGAAAGAAACTCGATTCAGCGGCACCATGACCCAGTCAACGGTATATTCAAGTTGAGTTATATTCAGGATTAACTTTAAACTAAAAATGACCGGTGTCATAGCATGCCATGAAATGCAAAACAACACATGCATCACATATTGATAAAAATGACCGACGTCATCCATATGCACACCAAGCATAAACGTCAACAACTCATATTACTCTACTTGCTCAAAATGACTCACAACTTAACCAAAATATTTTGCAACAAGTTTTATTAATTTCCTACGCGAGAAAGTAACTCCGATAAATTTTTCATATGCTTGACCAAAAGATATCATTATCAACAACTCTTAATTTCTTTATCACTAAGTTGGGTTCAAACATTCTGTAAGACAAGTAATATGATTAAACAAGTATTTAACAGAATATTTTCTAACAAATTTTTATCAATTTAAGAATGCAAACACAAAGCTTTAAATAATTACTAACATGCATAACAAAATTATTTCTAACATCACCTCAAATAAATTTTAACTTGCTTTACCCACTTAAACTAGTTTCAACTATTTTGTAAATCAAGCATAACAACTGACCAATACTTAACAGAATACAAATAATTCAATAATTATTTAAACGCATGGGTTAATCATTTCATTTAAGTGAGAAAATGACAAATATTGAAATGTCATCATAAAAATGTTGCTATGGCTTGCCTTAGTGCAGATGAGGTTCACAAGCCTCCTGGTGATCCTCAAGACAAGCCTCACCTTCTGAAAATAATTTAAACACAAAAAGAAAATATCAAGAACACTTCTGAAATTCACCAGAAATTCTAAACAGCTCAGAAAAATCTCATCTTTGGTGAGCTGTTAGATTTCCTTTCAAAGAACACAATGCAAAAAGAATCATCTCATTTGGACTTATGGTTAAAAAGTTAAAATTGTTTGAAGCTCTCTGGAATATAAATGAATTTGAATAAAAAGAAACAGCTAGGGGTGACGTCGAAGGTGTAAAGCCCAGGGGCGCCACCACTCGTACCGCTTCGCGCGTGTACTGAGTGGCTGACTAGCGGGGCCCGCTAGTCAGGTGGGGGAAGAGGGAGAGAGAAACAGAGAGGGTCGCGGCTTCGCCGGAGCTCTCGCCGGCGACGAGGGCTCCTTGGCCCAAACGAGAGGGAGGGATTGAGAGAGGGGACGATGGCGCACCTGCCCGTACCCGTAGCGTGGCTAGGGGTGGTCGGACGGCGTCGGAAACTAGCTCGCAAGCGGAGGCAGAACGTGGAGGTCGCCGGAGTTGAGGAAGACGGCGAGCAGAGGTCACTCTAGAGGCTCCAAGTGGGCGAGATGGCCTCACCGGAGAGAGGCGGAGGCCTTGGAGGGGTCGCCCAGGCCTGGGAGGGGCTGGAGCTACCGCGGCGACCAGAGGGGATCGCCGGCGAGCTCAAGCTCGGGGACGGTGGACCGAGGCCTGCCCGGCCGGGCTACGGCTTCCTACTCAGTCGTGGGGTGTGTGTGAGTGCTGGATGGTGCTCGAGGAGGCTGGGGGTGGCTCTATTTATAGGCGAGCGGCGAGGGTGCTTCGGGCTCCGCCGGTGGACACCTGTCCACGGCGCCCGGTGACGAGCGGCGTCAGTGAGAGGGGGAGAAGGCGACGGAGGTCACGCGGCCACTGTGGGCGAGCGGAGACGAGCACAGGATCAAGGGGATGGCGACGAGCATAGTGCGCTCCGCACTGTTGGGCTGGCCGGACCTTGCCCGTGCTCGCTGCGGCGAGCTCCAGCGTCGGCGAGTGCCAGGGAGGAGTTAAGGACGTCGAGACGATGATGGTGGCGGGGTTTGGCATGGTTGGGCAGGCGGGGGAAGCGAGCACGCTCGAACAGAGCGCTCGGCGTCACCCAGAGCGCGTCGACACGCATGCCTGGCATCGTGGACACGCGTGATCACCGCGCGAACTCTCTCCTCAGGCTATCCTTCGTCCAAAAATCATGTCTGGCATGTTGTTCGTGGTAGTTTTGAAGTTTACCACGGTTTGGTTTGGATCCAGGTGCAGTAGAGAAGATTTTACAAGCCAGGTAAGTTTCTGGTCAGTAACTTTGTGATGTTACTTTGGTCAAATGGCTGGGAGTTTGGGCTGTGCTTTGGAGGCTAGTTATAAGTTACTAAGGTAAAGATGCACAAGAAAGTTCAGGTCAAATGGAGCAAGTAAAATGGTAGTTGCTGTAGAAACCACCATTTCTGTCCAGAACAAAAAAGATTTTCTGTAGCAAAAATATTCCAAAAAGTGATGAAATATTTTTGCTCAGGGAGGTGCCCTAGGGTCCCTAGAATATTTGTGAATTATGTTAGAATTTTCTGAGCCATAAAAATTAGGGTTGCCTTGAAGCAAACAGATCTGGCTTAGGGTTTTTGAGAGAAAATGAATATTTTTCATTTAAGAAAAGTATTCCAAAGGTTATTTTATGGTGGATCAGAAGTGAAGTGATGGTTTGGGAGAGAAGTGAACACTTGGGTGAAAGCCAAGGATGCCCAAGTGTTTAAGTCCAAATGAAAAGATTCAGAAACTCCAAGTTTCAAAAACTTTCAAATGAAATTTCAAGCAAATAAGAAAGGGCAAAAACCAGGCTGTCACACTGTTGAAGGCAATGGCAGTGAGGAAATGCGTGGGGATGGCACTTAGGACATGGCACACAAGGGATAGGCGGTCTCCCTTGGATAGCATAGATGCCCGCCATGTGGAAAGCTTCCGTCCAAGTTTGTCGATGATCGGTTGCAAGCTCGTCGATGAGGCCTTGCGGACTAAGAGGGGCAGCCCAAGGTAGGTGAAAGGGAAGTGAGCAACGAGGCAGTGCATCTCCGCGGCAATCGTGGCGATGTGGTTGTCGGCGCATTGAATAGGAGTGGCTGAACACTTGTCAAAGTTGGTGTGAAGCCCTAATGCGAGGCCGAAGACATGAATGAGCATGCGCACCGTGGCGAGGTCGTGGGAGTCCGGTGGCAGAAAATGGCCACATCGTTGGCATAAAAGGGATATGCTCAAAGCCGCAGACGGGCGGTCAAGCGATGAAGGAGGCCTAGCTCGACCGCACGAAGCAACATGGAGTTCAACACGTCGATGACCAGGGTGAAGAGCATGGGGGAGACCCGGTCGCCCTGCCAGAGGCCGTGAGCGTGGTCGATCGGAGGCCCTGGGTGGCCATTGATGAGTACTCTCGTAGAGTCCGTGGAAAGGAGCATGGAGATCCACTCGCGCCAACGTGGGCCAAACCCAAGGTGCTGCAAAAGCTGGAGAAGGAAGGGCCAAGACACGTTGTCGAAGGCTCTAGCGATGTCCAACTTGAGAAGCATGCGCGGTGCCTTGAGGTTGTGCAGGAGGTGAGCCGTCTGTTGCACGAGAAGGTAGTTGTCATGGATGCAATGTCCCGCAATGAACACACTTTGGTTGGTGGAGACCATGGTGCCCAGCCGTGGAGCAAGTCGGAGGGAGAGAAGCTTCGCGACCAACTTGGCGAAGATATGTATGAGACTGATGGGTCTATAGTCAAAGAGGGACTATGCATCTGCACGCTTGGGGAGTAGTGCTAGAAGGGCCTCATTGAGTTCCTGGCGGTGGGGATTTGGAGGCATGAGCCCTAGAACCGCAGCCATCAGCTCTTGGCGGTGGGGATTTGGAGGCATGAGGATGTTTCACAGGCGCCATTTAAGAAATCAGGTCGGGGCCGTGATAGAGATCGGTGGGTTACCTGACTAGATCCAAGCAGAACGTAGATGTGGTTGAAGCTGTGGTTGCCGCGCCGCGGTTTGAGATGCCGGTAGAGGGAGGCGCAGGGGAGGGGGATACTCAGGGTGGGGATGTGGTTGGAGGAATAAATTCTGAAATCGCGCGCCTAATGAAAATTTTGCTGCGAAACTTGAAACTTGGGCGGGGGAAACACAGAGCACAGACAAGCGCGTAAAATACTCGTGTCCGAGAAAAAAGAAGGTTGGAAGATCCCGTCTCCAAAAAATGTACACGTGTAGTTGATTTTTTCGGTCAATGGTACGCCTGGTTTATTAGGAAACATCGCACATGTAACTGACTTATGGATCATTAACGCAAAAAAACGCAGACGGGTACGGCATAGAAACCGTGTGTTTTGTGATCTTCTAATGATTAACGCAAAAAAACGCACACGGGACACATGCTAATCAACGCTCAAAACCTTCAAAGGATGCTCTTACCGACATTGTATGTTAATACTATAAACTTAAAGTACTACTGGTAATTTGCTCTAATACTACAAACTTAAACTACTTCTCACATGCTGCCATCGGGGCATGCTGGCCAAACGCCGGTGTTCTCCTTCCCGGCCTTGTAGGCAACAGCCCACCGTGCTTCGATCTCCACCAATCTCTCCTCACCACGGCGTGCGGCCTCTTTTTTCATGCGGCGGCGGGACTCTCTTTTCTTGACTGCTTTCTGCCTTTTCCGCTCCTTCTGTGCGGGTTTGGCCGCCTCTAGATCCACCACCCATTCGTCCATGGAAACCTCAAAGTCCGCCCATGTAACTGCCTGGCCGTCGGTGGTGATGAACTCGGCGCGGAGAGATGCCATCGCTTCCTTATCATGTGTGCGGTCGCGGGCGGCGAGGAACGCGGCGCGGTGGGATGCCATCGCTTCCTTACCAGTTACTGTGCGCTGTGGTGCCATGGACGACGCCTGGAGAGAGCGCTGGGACGGAGGGGCCGGGCAGTCGTACAGTGCGGTGGTATTCAAGAGCTCAACGACAACAGAAATTTGGCTTCCCTTACAATTTTGCTCGTTCATTATTACACACGGTTCATCTCCGTCGCTTCCAGAAACAGTATGCGCTGAGCCTATTGTGTATTGCATTATGATTGGCTGGAACCCCAACCACGTGGATCGCGCGTGTGCATCGTAGGATGCGCAGCAATCGAACGACAATCCACGTCCCTCACATCACACCCATGCAGCTGTAGCTAGATTGGATTTATATGTGCTAAATGCCTAGAAAATGCACATAATCCCCTAAATATGGTAAATGAGCCCGAAAAATGCCAAATTTGAACACGGTGATTTGCTGGGTGTGTGTTCGTCGTAGAAAAAAACTCCAGAGTAAAGAACAAAGAAAATTTGGATTCCCCTTCAATCTTGGTGATTTCCCTCTCGAAAGCATGGAACTTCTTTGGTGATGGTTCGATTTATGAAGGGCGTGCATGACGACATAAGCCAAACCTTCTCAAATTTTTACCAGGGCATGGTGAGGTCATACCATGGCTAACCATGCCAGGCGTCATGTTTTTCAAGTATTTATTTCATTTTTTATAGTTGAAAACCCAATAAACAAATGTTTGTGGTTGACTATTGCCACACATTTCATCGAAATATATGTCCCTTCCTTGTAGAAGGCATGAGAATTTACTAAATGGCACGAGCATGGTTTTCCAGGCCGTTCATGTGCACCCTTTCATGCACTGATTGTTTGAACTTGATTATGTGCATTAATACCTAGGAAATGCACATAATCCCCTAAATATGGCAAATGAACCCGGAAAAGTGCCAAATTTGAACACGGTGATTTGCAGGTTGTATGTTCATCGTAGAAAAAAACTCATGGACAAAGGACAAAGGAAATTTGGATCCCCCTTCAATCTTGGTGATTTCCCCCTCGAAACCATGAAACTTCCTCGGTGATGGTTCGATTTATGAAAGGCATGCATCACGACATAAGGAAAATATTCTCCAATTTTTACCAAGGCATGGTGAGGCCATACCATGGCATCACGCCAGGCGTCATGTTTTCCAACCATGTGTTTTATTTTTTGTATAGTTGTTAACCCAGTAAACAACGCGTTTATGCTTGACTATTGACACACATTTCCTTGAAATATCTGCCCATTCCTTGTATAAGGCATGAGAATGTACTAAATAACACGAGCATGGTTTTCCAGACCATTCTTGTGCACCTTTTCATGCACCGATTGTTCGAATTTGAATTATGTGCATTAATGCCTGGAAAATGCACATAATCCCATAAATATGGTAAATGAGCCCGGGAAAATGTCAAATTTGAACATGTTGCATTTGAGGCGGTGTGTTGATCGTTGGAAAAAAACTGAATGACAAACTAGGACGAAAATTTGGATTCCCCTTCAATCTTTGGGATTTCCCTCTCGAAAGCATGGAACTTCCTCGGTGATGGTTCGATTTATCAAGGGCATGCATGACGACATAAGTCAAACCTTCTCAAATTTTTACCAGAGCATGGTGGGGTCATACCATGGCACCATGCCAGGCATCATGTTTTTCAAGCATTTATTTCATTTTTTCTATAGTTGAAAACCCAACAAACAAACATTTGTGGTTGACTATTGCCACACATTTCATCGAAATATCTGTCCATTCCTTGTAAAAGGCATGAGAATTTACTAAATGGCACGAGCATGGTTTTCCAGGCCGTTCTTGTGCACACTTTCATGCACCGATTATTTGAACTTGAATTATGTGCATTAATGCCTAGGAAATGCACATAATCCCCTAAATATGGCAAATGAACCCGGAAAGTGCCAAATTTGAACACAGTGATTTGCAGGTTGTATGTTCATCATAGAAAAAACTTGTGGACAAAGGACAAAGGAAATTTGGACCCCCCATCAATCTTGGTGACCCCCCCTCGAAACCATGGAACTTCCTCGGTGATGGTTCGATTTATGAAAGGCGTGCATGACGACATTTTTACCAGGGCACGGTGAGGCCATACCATGGAACCACACCAGGCGTCATGTTCTCCAAGCATGTATTTCATTTTTGTATAGTTGTTAACCCAGTAAACGACACGTTTATGGTTGACTATTGCCACACATTTCCTTGAAATATCTGCC
This sequence comes from Aegilops tauschii subsp. strangulata, assembly GCF_002575655.3. NCBI lineage: Eukaryota > Viridiplantae > Streptophyta > Magnoliopsida > Poales > Poaceae > Aegilops > Aegilops tauschii. The sequence goes on from NC_053037.3 coordinate 375,411,196, forward strand.
CATTCCTTGTAAAAGGCATGAGAATGTACTAAATAGCATGAGCATGGTTTTCCAGACCGTTCTTGTGCACCTTTTCATGCAACGATTGTTCGAATTTGAATTATGTGCATAATTAATGCCTAGAAAATGCACATAATCCCCTAAATATGGTAAATGAGTTCGGAAAAATGTCAAATTTGAACACATTGCATTTGAGGCGGTATGTTGATCGTTGGAAAAAAAACTGAATGACAAACTAGGACGGAAATTTGGATTCCCCTTCAATCTTGGTGATTTCCCTCTCGAAAGCATTGAACTTCCTTGGTGATGGTTCGATTTATGAAGGGCGTGCATGACAACATAAATCAAACCTTCTCAGCTTTTAACCGAGGCACGGTGAGGCCATACCATGGCACCATGCCAGGCATCATGTTTTTCAAGCACGTATTTCATTGTTCTATAGTTGATAACCCAGTAAATGACGCGTTTGTGGTTGACTATTGCCACGCATTCCATTGAAATCTCTGCCCATTCCTTGTAAAAGCTTGAGAAATTACTAAATACCACGAGTATGGTTTTTCCAGACCGTTCTTGTGCACCTTTTCAAGCACCAATTGTTTGAATTTGAATTATGTGCATTAATGCCTATAAAATGCACATAATCCCCTAAATATTGTAAATGAACCCGGAAAAGTGTCAAATTTGAACACGATGATTAGCAGGGTTTATGTTCATCGTAGAAAAAACTCATGGATGAAGGACAAAGGAAATTTGGATTCCCATTCAATCTCGGTGATTTACTATCGCACACGATTCATCTCCGTCGCCTCTGTGAACCGTATGTGTTCACTCACACATGCAAAAGGAAAAAGAAAACCCTTGCCCACTTCGTCCCCACTCACTCGCCGTGGACTCCTCCACAACTCTGCACCCTAAGCTCAACGGCTGTGGGCAGGGGGCGTAGGTCGCGCTCCAAACGGCACGGGATTTCGCCCCTACCGCTTTCCACCGCCTATCTGCACCGACATTCTAGACTCTGGTCGACTGGATTTTTCTGCGGGATTGGGCCGGTGATTTTTCTCATGGAGAAGGTAATCAACTTAGCGAAATATTCACTCTTCTCTTATCGCAGTCCGTCCGTCGCTGTTAATCAACCAGCGGAAATCGTCATGGAATCATTTTTGTTCTAGCTGATTCGTGGGTGTTCATTCATGTGTCCACAGTGCGAGCACAAATCGGGCAACTGTGGTCGTGGCCAGTCGGAAATGAAGTTCTATCTCACCATTCCAGATGACTTTAGGGAGCGCTCGGTATGTTCAATCTCAACCTACCATGGTCGGCATGGCCTAAATTTGTGAACATATACCGTCTGTTGCTACATTATCTATATATTTGCATCAAATCTTTGTTACACTATCTATTTTTAATTCTATTTTTGTACTTTGCTTTCATCTATATATTGATCTGTTCTATCAGTTACTCCCATATTTGCATCTTGCTCTGTTATTTTAATATATCTAATTTACGATCTTAATTCTCATTTCAAGCAGAACATCCCTTGCTTTGCAAGAACAGAAGTAGAAGGAAATCTTGGGCTTTACTTTGTTGATGACTCCCAGGATGTCATATTGACAACGCAGCATGGATTTACAATGACGGTTAGCGTAAAACTTGACAAAGATGGTCACTCCTATTTTAATGTGGACCTTTGGAGAAAAATGTCTGTTATGAACTGAAAGCTGGCAATAAAATTCTAGTGCGTGCACCACAGCCTGGTCTAGTTAATATGTATGTTTACTTCCCCAATGTCATCAGCCGATCAAAGTCTGATCGAGGTTAGTGTCCTTTTAACTTTCTTCGTGCTGTCATATTACTTAGCAAAATCGGGGTATTTGTTCTGACTAACTGATCACTATTTAAGCAATCCATTGTGATTTCATATTTTGACTCCGTTCCTAGGCAGTAACAAATTCTATTTACCAATTTATGCGCACTATATATTCTTCTGCCATGTTCCGAATAAATAATACCTTTCCACCTTTTAAGCAAGATATGTTGGATGCATAGTGAACGATCTGTATGTTACTAAGCGTACAAACTTTCACTAGAAGGACTTGAAGCATGTCATAAACTTTGTTGATAATCTGACAGAGATAGCACAGCGTATGAACGCTGGATTTTGGATGGGATTAATTAGACCTATGGTGCACACACTGAACAAGACCAATTATGTGCACAAAATGCTGGTAAAAAGTCTTATTTTAATGTTGATGCTCATAAACTATATATATCTTCAACGATATTTTACAATCGGTTTTTATTCTACGTGTCAATAGAAATTGCCCCCTGTAGCAGTTCCTGGATCGATTTTTCCAGCGTGGTCAAATTACACTTGTGCCTGCTAATAACGCCAAAGTGATTGCAAGGTACTGCATTTCCCGCAGAAATGGAACCATTCAAATTAACAAGTTCTCGCTTCTCGTGGCAATGCATCCATATTGGAAAATTGGAGACACTGTTCTACCCATGCTCTACCAAGGCACAGGAGGGCTCTTCCTTTTCATTGACGAGATGCTGAGTCGCCGTGATCAAGCTGCTTCTAGTGGATAGTTGTGGTTGTTGGCCCTCAGCCTCTTAAAATGTGCTAGTTGTTACTATATATGTTAAGTATGTAGATATGGACCATATGGTTGTTGGCCCTTAGCCTCTTAAAATGTGATAGTTGTTACTATGTTAAGTATGTAGATATGAACCATATGGTTGTCAAAACCGTGTTATGAAGATCCTCCTTTTGTCGAATAGTGTAACCACTATATATATGTTACTCAAATGTTGTTACCCAAGTTCATAAATTTTCATGGAAAGTATTAGTATCATACACAGTTCATTGAGTTTAAGCGTGTGCCCGATGTCCAGAAGGCATTTGCACACGAACTAACTGTATTGACCGTCTGTGTTGTAATTTCTCATCATAAACAGTTCATCCGAGTCGGCTGTTTCCCACGTATCACACACATCTTGTTTACACGACTCGTTTGTGTTCTTTTGGCTCAACACAAAAAGTTCATCCATGTGAACTGTATGCCGCATATCACACACATCTTGTTAAGTTGAACGTTTCTGTTGTGTTCCCTAATCGAAAACAGTTCGTCCGAGTGAACCGTATGCCGTATATCGCACACACATTGATATGGCTGCCTATTTCCGTTGTTCTACCTCATCACAAACAGTTCGAATGGATTAACCGTGTGTCGCACACACATTGATATGGCTGCCCGTTTCTGTTGTTCTGCCTCATCGCAAATAGTTTGAATGGATTAACCGTGTGCCCTGCATCGCACACGCAACTAAAAACTGAACCGTGTTTGATGGCTCCGCCGTCTCAAACGTTTTGCACCTTTTTGATGGTTTTTTACGCCATCATTTGCGATTATTGCATCGCACACAATTTCGGCAAAGGGTCTCTGATCGTAGTGTCGCGTTAATAGCATCCTGCAGTAGTGTCAGTCAGTCTTGGCAATTACAAACAATTTCCAGGATGCTAATTCCAAACCGAGTGGAGACAGAGAAAGGAGGTGGGTTAAACATGGCCCTAGGTCTGTTAAATTGAATGTTGATGCAGCTTTCTTTGCTGATGAGGGGTCAGGAGCGACAAAAGCGATTATCCGAGATGAGAAAGGTAATTTCCTCGCCGCTTAGTGCAAATTTATTGATCATGCAACAGATGCTATGACCACTGAAGCTTTGCCAATGCGTGATGGTCTAGTACTCGCAAACTCTCTCGGATTCCCCCGTGTTGAGGCAGAATCAGATTCTTTGAATGTTATCAATTTATGTGATGGTCAATCGAGATGGTGGGATGCGGCGACAACAATATTCGCAGAATGTGTGGATGTTGCTTCTTCTATCGGGAAGGTTGTCTTTATGCATTGTTATCGCTCATGTAACAAAACGGCTCATGTGCTAGCTAACTTCAGTCATTGTAATAAGTTTTCTTCTAGTTGGACAAACGAACCTCCGGACTGCCTTATGTCCGTGCTGGTAGATGATGTAATCCCTTCGTTTAATTAATAAAGCTAGCCATGATGACCTTCCCTAAAAAAAGATAAAAAAAGGAAAAATAGAAACGTGGAGGAGATCGAGCGAGGGGTGGGGCTGGCGACTTCCTTCGATCGATGGGAGCTGAGCAAACGAACGAACTACGAGCTCCTCCTTTAGAAGTAGAGATATGGAAAGTATTGATTGTTGTTTTTTGTTGTATGGCTGATTGGTGCTATATCTGGAAAGTCTTCATTGTTTGTCCAGGAGAAAGTTTTGTATGGAAAGTCTTGATTGGTGCTGATTAGTGTTGATTGGTGCTGTATCTTTTATATGCTTGTTCGATTGATGTTTTCTTTTATCGATTATATGGAAAGTGCGTTGGAAAAACCGATGGGGATGCTGGCCTTTGATCGCGGGGGGGGGGGGGGGGGGGGTAAAAAGCGATGAGACGACCTACCAACTGCTCCATTAGGAGTAGAGATAGGATCTAGTTTCGAAGATCTCGATGCGAGAATCCAATAGTGGAAACGATTCGTGGTTTGTATGCAAGATAAAGAGATAAAATGTTTAAAAAACTTGTCACCACGAGAGAACATGGGGGTGACCATTGCAAAGGGGTACCCCTTAATCAGTGATTTCACGCATAGGTCCAAAGTTAGCGAGCAAACACACACCCTCCCACTATAGCACGCGTTGTATTGGGCAGGCCTAGTTCGTATTTTTGTGTGTTTTCCATTGGTTTTGAACAAGTTTTAGAACCTCTTATATCCATGTTTTTTCTAGTTTTATCCATTCGGTTTTTTCTTTGATTTTAGTTTACATTTAACCTTTTTTCCTTTTCATTTTCCCTTTAAATTCATGGAATTTTTTGGAATTGATATATATTTTTAAAAAGTATCAATATTTTTATATACATGAATATTTTTAAATTCGTGACATATTTAAATTCATGAACATTTTCCTAAATCACTATTCCCTCTTATCCATAGAAAGTCACTTAGTTTTAGTTCAAATTCAACCTAAACCTGACACTTATTATGGATCGGAGGGTGTAACTTTTTTCAATTTTGTAAACATATTTTGAATTCGTGAATATTTTTTAATGCAAGAAAGTTTGTAAATTTCATGATTTTATTTAATATCATGAACATATTTTAATTTGTGAACTTTCTTTGAATTCATTATCATTTTGTCAAATTTGCTAAGACATTTTGAATTTTATGAGATTTTTTTATTTTGCAGCCATTTTTCAATTTTGCCAGAAAATATTAAAATCACAGCTATTTTTTGAAGTTGAGAACATTTTTTCTATTCAAGAACATTTTTTATTTTCGTGAAAACATATTTAAAATAATAAATATTTTATGAATTAGTAACTTATTTTGAATCATTTTTCAAAATTGCCATATTTTCTGAATTTCTCAAACATTTTTCGACATCCTAGAACATGATTTTGGATTCGAGAACTTTTTTTTTTCAAATTCATAAACATTTTTTGCATTCCTCAACTTTTTCTAAAATTTTATGAGTATTTTAGTAGAAAACGGAACGAAGTAAATCCTGCTAAAAAAACACCAACACAAAAATCTCAGCAGCAAATAGTGGAAGGTTGCAAGGACTACGTCTGAACTTGTTATTGAACTGGCCGATTAACGTTGGCGTTGGGGAGCAGGTGTGCGTTTGTTTGCCCCTCAATAGAAAAAGGTGCATGTTTGCTTTCAGCTTGACGCATTACGCGTCAATAAGACGTCTCCTTGCTTACTGCGAGATCGAGCGTGCGCTCGTGTTAGGCACCGCTATAACTTAGCCGGGCTAGGTAGCATGAAGGTTAGTTCATCTTTCCCTGTTTTTTCATTCATTTGTTTTATGTTTTATTTCTTATTTTTTAAAATATTGTAAATACATATATTCCAAAACATAAAACTAAGTAAATAAACTAAAAACCATCTATTTGAAAAATGTTAATGAAGTACAAAAAGTTTCTTAGCTGAATTTGAAAAAAAGAGTTGATATCACAAATTTTTTGTGACATTTAAAAAATGTTCAAGCGTTTAAAATAAATGTATATGACATTTTCAAAACATGTTTATACAATCTAATTTTTTGTGTAATTAAAAAATGTTTAGTGATACCAAAAAAAGTAGTTTAGATTTTAAAAATGTTCACACGTTCAAAACTATGTTCATGATTTTTTGTAAGAATGTTTATACAATATAAAAAATGTTTGCCCAAGTTTTTTAAAAAAAATAATGTATATATGGGAAAAAATATTCAAAAAAATGACGAAAACAAGTGTTTGAGAAAAATTGGAATAATGTATTTGAAAATGTTGAAAGTGTATAAAAATGGTGTATAGATGTATAAAAAATGTAAAATGTGTATGAAAAGTAGAGATAAAAATTTATTTGCAAAAATGTTAATCATGTATGTGAAAAGTGTTAAACATGTACAAGAAAATATTCCTGATGCATAGGAAACATGTAGACATGTGTTAAAAAAGCAAAGAAGGAAAAAATGGTTGTATAGTTTAAACAATGTTTATTGCTATTAAAAAATGTTCAACATATACAGTAAAAAGATGTACACCACTTATTTAAAAAATAGTCAACACAATAAAAAATAATGTTCCGCATGTACAGTAAAATGTACATTTTGTAGAAGTAGACATGTGTAGAAAAATAAAAAAAATCAAAGAAAACCTGTGAAAAACTGGCAAAAAACCAAAAAAACTGATAAAGAGACAAAGAAAAACCAAGAAATCATGGAAAACCAGTGAAGAAACAAAGAAAACGCGAAAAACCGGTGATGAAACAAAAAAACGAAGGAAAAAAGAAAACATAAAACCTGAAGAAAACAGTGTGGGCCGGACCACGACCCCGGGCGCCAGAGGCGGGAGGCTGTAAGCCCATTACTACCGTGGACACCGAGCAGCCTGGCCTTTAAGAAACACCGTGGACACGGGCCGGTCCAGGTCAAGGCCCATTCAATCACACGCTCACAGTCGTTAGCACGGGGGAGTGGTCAAATCGTCGAACAAAGGGAAAGCCCTCTTCCAGCTCCAAGCCGGCAGTCTCGACTCTCGACAAGGAGACGACGCCACCAACCTGCCCAACTCCCCCCTGTGTCCCTCTCCTCTCAGAGTCTGTAGGTACTCAAGTGTCCTACTGCCCACCGCGCCGCTCGAGCAAGCATCACATGGCGGCGATCTCGCAGTTGCAGCGCATCGCGGGGCCGCGCCATGCCGGGGCGCCGCGGCCGGGGGCTGTGAGGCGCGCCTCGGTCGCGGTCGCCGCGGGCAAGGCGCCGTTGCCGAGGCTGGAGGGCGCCAGCGAGGAGCTGAGGGCTGCGGCGGCACAGAGCCTCGACTGGGCGCCGGCGCGCCGGCGCGTGCGCGGCGCCTTCGCGCCCGTGCTCCCCACGCTCGACCACTGCCTGTTCAAGGTCCCGCCTCTGCTCCCCGTCCCTTTGCTTGGGGCGGCTGTGTTTGATCCTTTCACTAGCTCACCATGCGCTTGCTTCAGTAAAGGATCCGAATGGTCAAAAGTAGTCAAACATGTTTCAAGCCGCCGAGTAGTCGAGACTCGAGACTAGGACTCACACGCAGTACCATTTCTGATCTGAAATTACTCATGATTTCGGAGTGTTCGGGTTATTTTGTATAGTTGTACTGCGTGTGCGCCACTCGTGTCTAGGTTTGAGATAAGCGAATGGGCAGCACTACACTTGAATGCACATTGTATGTCGTTGCTCTGTTGCTTGAGCCACGATCTTGTTCCAAAGGTGATAGGTTCTGTAGCGTATGTCATCCGAGGGTTGCAACATGTTTCGTCGGTATTGTTGATATGATCTCCGAATATTCAATCCCTATTATCTCCAATTGATATGCGATGTCTGTTGGTCTTTATTTTCTCACCTTTTGTCTCCTACTTCTCATCCTGTAGATGGCGCCCAAAGGAATCCAGATGGAGGAGGTAAGCACATGATGGGGATTCTGAATTGACCTTCCCTTTTATTCAGGCTGCTTGTATTTGGTTCAAGTAGTTCCCTGGCGGAAATGCAATATACCTGTTACACAAGTGTATCTGTGAGACAGTGACACAAACATCTTCTCCTATTGTAAAGCTGGAAAGATGGCATCTATCGAAAGACCGGTATCTTAAGCTAGTAATATCAGGTACACTCCCATGGAGTATTGAGGAAACTAAGGAACTGCAAGGAGCGGCATGATTGTGTTACTTGCAGCTAGCCTAAAAAAGAAACTAACATTAGCAGGCACTTTGAATCTTGATGAACTGTTTTATAGCTTCTTTTCCTTTGTGTGACAAAGTAGTAGTGCTGTTTCTGTAGAATTTTGAGACCAATTCAAAGGGAGTTGAAATATTCTGGAAGAGTTGGCTGCCTAGGGAGGGCACTCCCACCAAGGCAGCGCTTTTCTTCTGCCATGGGTATGGAGATACCTGCACTTTCTTTTTTGAAGGTGATTACTCTTCTGTTATGTTCCCTGTTGAGTTCTCTTTGCTTCACCTTTTTCTTATCTATATCTTACTAGCTTGGAAATATCAGGGGTCGCTAAGAGAATAGCCGCTGCTGGATATGCAGTATATGCCATGGATTATCCTGGTTTTGGATTATCTTATGGTCTTCATGGCTACATCGCAAGCTTCGATGGAATGGTCGACCATGTCATTGAACAATATGCGAGAATAAGAGGTTTCTGATGGATATCTCTTGTAAATGAGGAATATATCTTCTGTGGAACAATATAATATTTTCATCATAATGCAATTATTTCTAATGTTTAGGAAGGAAAGACGTGCAAGGGCTCCCACACTTTCTCTTGGGGCAGTCAATGGGAGGTGCGGTTGCTCTGAAAGTACACTTAAAGCAACCAAAAGAATGGGATGGAGTGCTTCTTGTTGCGCCTATGTGCAAGGTAAATAAAGAACTCTTGATGAAACTCGTCAAATCTAGCATCCCATTACATTCTCTTGTTTGGAGATAAGCTGCATTATAAAACTCTAAATGTAACTCATCAAATCTAGCATCGCATTACATTCTCTTGTTTGGAGCTAAGCCACTGTTTAGTGTTTACAACCTTTCTGACGGCAACTTATGCTTTTGTAACTGTATTAATCTAATTGTTGAGTTAGCACTTGATGATACTAACTTAGCCAAGTGAATTTAAAGTTTACTTGAATATACAGTAGCAATCTACAAGACATCCATCTTTATTCCGTGTTATAACAACCAGTTATGATCATGCATGAACAGAAAATCAAAATAAAGTGATATTTGTCAACAAATAAGTGCTATGGAGGACCTCCTTTATACTATTGTTGCATCTATTTGAACTAATGACATTGGGTGCGTTCACCATCTTTATTACAAGGCTCTGACTTCTATTTGGCAAGATTTCAGAAGATGTAACACCACCAGCGCTAGTGTTGAAGGCATTGAGCATATTATCATGCCTTCTTCCAGAAGCAAAGTTATTTCCGCAAAAGGACATAGGAGATTTGGGATTCAGGGATCCAGTGAAAAGAAAATTAGTAAGTACCTTGACCATGCCCTTTTATTTTCTTCAACTTGGTTTGTTTCAAGGCAATGCAATACCTAGTATGTAGCACATTATCCAAGTAGTGGCACCTGTCTTAGTTGTTTGTACTTAATAATATTGCACACTCGTTGGTTCATTTGTGGCAAGGTACTTGGTTTTTCTACATTTGCCCCTCTAGTGCACATTTTTGTAGTAATCAGATAACTTATTGCAACAATGAGCCTCTTTAAAAAGGAATTGTATAACATGGCTGGTTGAAATACTGAAATGCTATAGATCATGATCACCTCTGTTTTCGCTTCTCAGTGTGAGTACAACGCGATATCATATAATGACCAGATGAGGTTGAGGACAGCAGTTGAACTTTTGAAGGCTACAAAGGATATCGAATCCCAGTTGGAAAAAGTCAGTATCATCTGCACCTTTTTCTCATGTACCTGATTTCCTTCTCAATGTTATTTGAGACCTGAATCAAGAAGCAACCATCGTCATCTCTTCTTATTCTGGAAGTACCTAAAATGTAAAACACTTCGTACATGTTATTGCAGATTTCTTCTCCATTGTTGATTCTTCATGGAGCAGCAGACCAGGTAACCGACCCTCATGTGAGTCAATTTCTGTACGAGAAGGCCAACACGAAAGACAAGACCTTGAAGCTCTATGAAGGTGCCTACCACTCTATCCTAGAGGGAGAGCCTGATGACCGGATTTCAACAGCCATCAAGGACATCATTTCGTGGCTGGATTCACACTGTTGAATACCATTGTGCATTGTCTCGTTTCTTTTTTGGCAAATGCATGGTTTCGTTGATCGGCATCATTCTGGTCCACTTAACATTGGATGAATCAAATAATAAAACTCGGTGTGTGAGGCCTTCACTAATTAGGCGAGCATGGAATTCTCTGCTGCTTAGTTTCAGGAACATGCTGTACAGATATTTTCTCCCCCATTTTCTGGAACTCCATATTCACGTTTTCATTAATTTGTTAGCAGTCGGCTATTTGATGCCGTTAGCAGGGGCTATGTATTTGTTGTCTTTTTGTTCTTTGATGTTTTAGTTGTTAATTGGGAACACCGTTTTTCCTTTAGCTTGTCCAGGGCATCAAGAGAACAAAAGTAAACTTGCGTCATGGATTCTGCTGTTCCTACAGAGAGACAATGAAGATCGGTGTTCTTGAAGCAATACAGGCCAAGAAAGTTGGCCATCTCCACCGGCCCTCCTCCCTCCTCTCCTTGCGCCGTCCCCGCGGGCGGCCGGGGGGAGCCCAGATCTACCGCCCCTCGCCCCTCCTCGCCGCCGCCGGCGAAGGTCGCCGAGCAAAGCCCGCTCGGCCTAGGCGGCGGCGGGGCCTTCTTCTCCTCTGCCCGGGGATAGCGGCGCGGGACGCTTTCTTCTGGTGGCGGCGTGACGCAGGCGTGGGGCGCGGCGGCACGGGCTGGCGGCGGTGGCTGCTGGTCGTGCATGGTGTCGTCCTCTCCTGGGCCGGCGGCGGGATCTGGTGTAGAGCTCTCCAGTGGCGCGACTGCGACTTGCGGGCGGCCCTGCTGCTCGCGCGGCGCGGCTGCTGGTCAGGCGGCGGCCTGGATCCTACTTCCAGTCCCTGGTAGAGATGGCGGCGATCCGTACACAAGACTTGATGGAGGTTCTTCGAACAGATCTGGGTGAAAACCTTGCACTCGGCTAGATGCCAAGGCCGGCGATGGCTGCGCTCTTTTGTGTCGTTCTCTTCTTTAAGACATCGCCATGGAGAAGTTCTAGACTTCTATCTGTTACCTCCGGGGAAAACCCTAGATCGGTAGATCGGATGACGGCGGTGCTCTTGCATCGTTTCCCCCTTGGGGGCGTCAGTCTTGGAGGTGTGCATGGGCTCGAGGGACCAGTGGACAACATCTTTGGTGGAGCGGTGTTTCATCTTACGCATCGACGACTGTGGATCTCGGCGGCGTGGTGTAGTGGAGTCCCGGCGTTCGATGTGTGTAGACGGACTCGCGCGGGAGGATGGCGCTGTCTGGCGTCGTGGTGGCGCCGATGGCAGACATAGCAAGGTCGTGGCGTCGGTACCTGCTTTGAAGATGGATCGGAGGAAGACGGCGGCGGCAGACTCTGAGAGTGCGCCGGACCGGTGTGTGCCCCAGATCAGGTATATGGCTTGGCTGGGGCCTCCGGTTTTAGATATTAGGCTTAGATGCGAGGCGGCACACCTTCATCAAGTGGATAGAAGTAGCGACAGATGTTACCAAGATGGTGGCTTCAGCCTTACCGATGTACTATTTTGTAAGGTCTTTGTGAATAATTAATAAAGTGGCTGCATGCATCGTCCAGATGCAGATATGTTCACAAAAAGTGTTGGCCATCCAGGACATGGAGTTTTTGCTCGCGTGCTCAAATGCACACTCGTGGACTGTAAAGATAAAAGAAATAGTTAAGCAATTAAAAAAATCTGATTTTTTCCACCAAACATTATTAACTGTTCTAGATATGTGGAAATTTTCGTGAAGAAGCATAGCTTTGGGCGAAAAAAATTGAAGCTCCACCTGTAAAAAAAAATTGAAGCTCCAAAAAGACTTATTGAAAGCATTTTGAACTGCTGATTCTGATTTCACCCTAAATATTTGCATGCAGTAAGAAAACTAAGCAATTTGTTGTCCAAAACATTCAAAATAATTTGGTTTTTCTTACTTTGATGTTCATAGAGGAGCATTTGAGCTCTGGATTAGAAGAGCACTTTTAATCTAGTAGATGCAAAATCCGGTCCCCAAACGCCCGGGACATTGACCAGACAACACAACAAAAATTGTTTTCGCTGCCGGATACCCCATTTGCAAATCCTCATATCCATATTATTACATGCACGTGAAACCTGATCTAAAGGGAAGCCCGTCCAGCTTCGCCGTGCCCATGTACAGCGGCTGCGCCCGCGAAAATGTTGGTCCGGTCACCGAAGAGGTAGAGTAGGACATAGGACATGCACCGGCTCACGGGAGTCAAGGTCCGTCTCCCATGTCCTACTCTTCCTCGGTGGGTCGTCGGTGGCTGGCGGCGGGGTTGTGTCGGGGATGGACGGACGGGCGGCAGCGGCAACGTTTTCTGGCAGAAATAGTCGGCGGCGGGAGGCGGGCGGAAACGAAATGAACGACAGTTGGACGGTTGGCGCGGGCTAGACTTTTACATCACTTGGGAGGTGGAGATGTAAATTTGCATCTTCAAGTGTTGTATTTTACATCACTTGGAGGAGTTGATGTAATTTTTTTGCATCTACATCATCTATAGAAGCAGCATTTTTTGGGCCTCAGAGATGTATACGTTAGTTATTTTTGCATCTATGTCTTCTATTGGAGATGCTCTAACAAATGCGCTTTACTAGTTGAGAAAGAGATGGGGCAGAAAAGGATCTTGCGGCGACTAGGGTTTTGAAGTGGAACCTGCATACGGCCGTGGATCTTATCGACGGGCCGGTCCCGACCGCTACCGGAGGAGATGGCTGCGCCTTCCTCGTCCGGTGGTGCCCAGGAGGGTTCTAAAGCCAAAAAACCCTAGGATAGGGAGGACCCAGTTAGAAGAGGCGCTCGGGAAGTTGGACATCTCGGAAGAAGAAGCTACTCCTCTCGTGATCGATGATCGTGTGGAGGGTGGGCCGACGAAGGGTTGTTAGCAGGCAAGATCCTCTTTCGCAATAAGTGTCATATACAAACCATTACCAATGCCCTTCGTCCGGCTTGGGGGAACCCTAGAGGACTCCAGTTCCGCTCGGTTGGACCCAATATGTTTGTTGCAGAATTTGAGAGTTAGAGAGACAGAGATAGAATTTGGGATGGATCTCCATGGCACATGAACAAGAACACAATTGTTTTGGCAGAATTTGAGGATTGCACGTGCCCAGATGATCTTAAGTTTGATCGGCTGCAAGTGTGGGCTAGGGTCTTAAACCTACCCTACAATTTACATGATTATGCTTGGAGTTTGCCTGTTGCCCAGATGATTGACAAGAAGGCACATATTGCAAAATTTGATCATGTAGGAGCTACCTCCGAACCAGGGTCACTATTGATGTAGACAAACCTCTGCGAAGATGGATACTTATCGATTCAACTAGGAGGAAAAGTGTTGATCCTTATGATATTCAGTGTGAACAGATCCCATATTTCTGTTTGTCATGCGGACGCTTAGGTCACTCGGAATTGTATTGCCCAACTCCTGGTTCTTGAGATGAGAAGGGTGAACTTCCGTTTGGATCGTACATGAGGGCTCCTGAGGACTACAAGAAGACTCCATCTAATGAAAATTCAGCCAAGAGCCAAAGATCGGAGTCCAGTAGCAAGCAGGGAACCAAAAAATCGAGCACCAAATCGAAACCAGACGGTGGCGAGGAGGTTGTCTCTCCAATGAAGCACCCCTGCAAGGGACATAACAAGAGGAAAGAAGGGTCGGTTGCTGTTTATGTGCCGAAGCAGCTTCTTCTTACCAGTGGAGAGTACTAGGGGAGCAACAAGGATCCTAAAGGATGTAATGACGAGACTGAGAATGACAGTCAGATTTTAGAAAGGGATCCCAAGAAGAAGAAGCCCACACTTGAGAACTCGGCAGAGACCGCTCAGCCGTCCTGCCGGGAGTAATGAGTTGTCTTAGTTGGAACTGCCGGGGGCTTGGGAACCCCGAGGCAGTTCGTGAGCTGCGCAACTGTGTGGCAGGAAGTTCCCGCATTACTGTTCGTAATGGAAACCAAGATTAGGGCTAAAAGGGTGGAAATATTGCAAAGACAGCTGGGGTTTGCAGGATGTTTTGTAGTTGACAGTGATAGTCTGAGTGGTGGCATCGGTCTATTCTGGACCGGCGAGGTAAAAGTTGAACTTAAAAATTATAGTACTAGTCATATTGATGTCATGGTGCGGAAATTAGATGGCTCTCCTGAGTGGAGATTTACGGGGTTCTATGGTGCTTCGAGGGCAGAAAATAGAAATCATAGCTGGAGATTCGTGAGGACTTTGCATGGAATTGAACACGCTGCTTGGCTATGCGTAGGGGATTTTAACGAGACATTGTACGGGTTTGAACATTTCAGCCGCTCCTCGAGGCCGGAGTGGCAGATGAGGGCCTTCAGAGAGGTGGTGACAGCCTGCTCTTTCCAGGATCTTGGCTGGTCAGGAGTCCCATTCACCTGGGACAATGGACAACAAGGGGATAGTGCTACTTCTTGAGCTTGCGTAAATTTTTCCCTTGAAGAGGAAAAGGTGATGCATCAAAGTAGAGATAAGTATTTCCCTCAGTTAAGAACCAAGGTATCAATCCAATAGGAGGAACACACAAGTCCCCAATAGATGCACCTGCACAAGCTAACAAACACTTGCACACAACGCGAAAAAGGGGTTGTCAATCCCTTCACGGTCACTAGCAAGAGTAAGATCTGATAGAGATAGGTATAGAAGATAAGTAAAAGTGCCAAATAAAGTAAAGGTATATAAATTGCAGCAAGGTATTTTTGTGTTTTGGTTTATAGATCTAAAAATAATATGATGGTAAATAGACACTACCAAAAAAATACACTTCTGTGATGATACGTGTTTTTCACAGTAGGTCACGTTTTCTGTCATGCATGTACATCCATGACGATTTTATGACAAAATCAAGATAGTCATACCTGTGCTGTCGTAGAAGTGTTCCATGACATTACCAAAATTATCATCATGGAAGTGCCCACTTCCATGACGATAAATCGCGCATCATAGAAGTGCTTTCGTCAAGGGTGACCGACACGTGGCATCCACCGTAACGGGTCGCCGTTAAGCTATCGGGTTCCGGTTCGGATCCGATAACCAGTTAACAGCTCGGACCAATGGCGATTTTCCATGTGTAAAATTCTCATTCGCCGACGAACCACGTGTCGGCTCAGCGTTGGGACAGATGTCAACCGTCCATTTGACAAGAGTCGCCAATGAAACGTTGACACGTGGGACGGCCCAATAGAGGCCCATATAGGTCTAAAAGCTGGCCCGGGAACAGGCCCAAAAGATTTCGTCAGATCTAATGGGCCGGCCCGTTAACAGCCTAACATTTTCTGGACCAAATTATAGCCCACATCAGATACGGGTCGTTAAATGACTGCAATATTCTGGGCCAGTTTACGGCCCATATCATATCTGGCCCGTTAACAGCCTGCAATAGTTTGGGCCAAATTACGCTCCACACCTGATTAGGCCCGTTAACTGACTTTTATTTCTTGGGCCAAATTATGGCCCATAACAGATACAACCCTTTTAACAGCTACTGTGCCATTGGGTCCATTGGCAGCCTGATTTTCTCTTCGGCCTCTTAATGACCCGTTTAACAGTTCGGCCCGATATTAGTATCGACCTGTCAGCGGCCCTATCTACATATGGGCCTCTTTCGGCCCGGTTTCACTTTCGGCCATTTAAAGGCCCGAGTTGTTGCTGGGCCTAATTACGGTCCGTAGTTACTTTCGGCATCTTAACGACCCGTAGTATTCGTGGATATATTCTAGCCCAAACTGCCTATCGGCCCGTTAAAGGCCTTTGAGAGTGTTGGGCCTAATTTAGGCCCGTTATACATCCGGCCTGCTTCCCGCCCGTCATGTAATTTGGTCAGCCAAGGCCCAAAAAAAATCACCCTGTTAATGGCCCATCACCCGAATGGGCCAATAATGGGCCTATTTATATTACAGCACGCTCTCGTCCCGTGATTTGTTCACCACAATTAGGGCTAAATCTAGTTCTCAATCTGTTAAAAGCCTATTAAATTTTCGGGCCCAATTAAGGCAAGCAGTTTACTCGGCCCTTTAAAGGCCCGAAACTAATAGTGGGCCAGATTAAGACTAGACCTAACTAATGGCCCAAGATGATTGTAGGCCCACGGTTCGGCCCGTGGCGACCAGCCAGTTTTAGTACATAAATTATTTAATTTATAAACCTAACCTATTGGCTCATTGCGCACCGATCGAAGATTACGACCTTTTCTCAGAGCGACGACAGTAGAAACAGCAAATAAATTACAACATCACGACGAAGAATAAACCTAGACTATACAACAAAGAAATTACAGCATATTACATCCCCTAGGCATCAAAGTTCGCAGCTAGTGATAATAAAGGGCAACCAGACAGTAGATTACATAAACTGGGCAGGTCACCACCAGTGGAAGTTAACAGGCCGACAAAATAATAGACAGAACCGACAACACTTCAACACAGTTCAAGAAAGTTTAGCCCGGCCCAGGAGCTGCAACGCAAGCAGCTTAGTAACCTGATGAGACTGCGCTTCTTTGGCGCTCATATCCACCAACTTAAGCCGCATAGCATCAATAAACGTCCTGTACTTACGGTTAATCTTGCATAGAGATTGGAGTTCCAGTCGGATTTGAGCGGAAGCATGTATTTCTTCTTGAATTTCAGACTGAAGAAGTCGAACAGATTCAGGCGGCGACTTCATCGAGCTTGTGTCACTGAGTAAGTTTGACACTACATCAAGATGCGACTTCGTGGTTGTATCCCTACCCTCAAGATGCGCTGCCTTCTCCTCTGAAATATGTGTTAGAGGGACAAACAATGGGTTCGTCTCACTACCATTGTGGCAGTTCTTCCTAGCAACAGTGATGTCACCCTGAAAGAGAAACAAGTAGGTAGATAACATGTTTTGCACGTATAAGCATCAGTGCTGTCAATTCATCTCATTTCTTTGTCGAAAATAAAGAGACACGGTTTAAAATAGCATTAACATAATAGGCATTGTTCATAGTTAAGACGGCGGGAAATGGCATTGTGCAGGAGCGGCCAGCTTCACCAGACCACTGGATTACAGATCAAGAACACAAGCATAGATGTAGTTCTAAACAACGTATAAGCATGAATGGAGTGTGTACTGTCAATTTATAGTTTTATACCATTTCAGATTGGTAAATAAAGAGACACAATTTAAATAACATTAATATAATATGGCATTGTTCATAGTTGAGACATAGCAGGATATGACATTGTGCTGTTGTTGGTAGTTTCACCACACCACTGGATTACAGATCAAGAACACAAGCATACACATAGTGCTAAAGAAGATAACTTCTTATGTTTAGTTTAATTTACATGGTACGAATAAGGAACTAGGTTGTACAACTAAAGACTGAAATTGAGAAGGACAAACTTATGTTTACGTACTTCTACTTTATAAACTTTGAACAAGCAATTTGATGCAGACGACAAAAATAAATAGCATTTGCACTCATAGCTATCCAAATATACACAACAAAGTTTGAAGGCTCGAGGAGGACAAACTTACATTAGTAGTGAAGACGGGCTCTATAAAGGCCTTGTCCATATTGATGGGGGGGGGCAATTCAAGAAGTTTACCGCACACTCTTCTTCAAGAGTATTGCCTTTATTCTACATTTTGTTAAGAGTAAATATAGATGTGAAAATATAGGAACAACTGGCGATTATTTAACTTAAGATGCAGAGTACAAATGTAAATACAGCATACAGGCAGAAGGCACTGACAAGAGCAATGCGGAGCTAAACTTCTTCAGTAACGTTGATATTATTCAATATTTTGGCAAGAGTAAATGTAGATCTGATGCGTAGAAAAAGAGGACAAGGGAAAATAAGCTGCAAAGTGTACATGAAGAACTAGCTGACAAATATAAGTACAGTGATGAAGGACAGCAGATACTTACAAGAACAATGCAGAACTAAATTTCTTCATAAGCATTGGGTTTATTCTACATTAATTTAAGCATTAATATAGATCTGATAATTTGGAGAGAACAGTGGATAAGTAAGCTATAATGCACAATGATGTCACATAATCCACCAGGTATGAATGTAAGGACAATGATAGGACAATAGGTACTCACAAGAGCAAAGCAGCGACCAACATAGTTGCGATATCCTAGGTTTTGTGGCGCCAAATCTATCGCCAATATACGTCGGGTGCTATGTGATTTCTCCGGTAGCACCACCTTTTTCAAGGACTTTGCTTGTACTCCTTCAGGTTCTGCAATCACCCTCTTTCTTTTGGATGTCTGAAACACAAGAACATCATTTGAATGAAAAAACATGATATGACGACGAATGGAATAGGTGTTGATAATGGATGGGCATGGCATCTTCACATATATCATGAGTAAACTAAGCAGATGGCAGTGCAACGAAGCAAAAGAAATGCAAGACACCTTATGCAAGATATGTGCAACCAATAAAACCTTGCCAAATTAGAACATGCACCTTATTAGGTGAACATGATAGGTCATCTGCCTTTGACTCCTTGAGCTCAGAATAGTCATTAGGATCATATTCTGAATACGAATCTATAGGTCGGGAGCATGTGGGTTTCATTGCATCCATAATGGATCTCAATCCCTTGATGCCAAGTTTGTTACCCATTGAACTGTTCCGCAATATTCTTCTGATGTGCGCATTCTTATATTCATTGTGATTACGTACAATATCTGTAAAGCATGAAAACACAAATAGTAGTGAGATTATCTTTGTAATGCAGAGGATATCGTAATATAATAGAGGCTCCCTATAAACCCTTGTGTGCTATCACTGGATTCTGATGAGAGAGCCCATGTGTGCTGTAATATGGTGAGTAGATTAATATAATCTGGCATAACTACACAAAAAATAGGCTCCCTGTTGGAAGCCCCAGATGTAAGGATAGTTGGCAGATGATAAGTTCATAATATACCGTACAGAAAGTTTATTTCCAAACCATGATAACGAGAGAGCAGAGCCAGTAGGCAGATCATAGTATAGATAATAGGGGTACACCATAACCACCATAAATAAATCGGGAAAGCGGAACTGGCTGGAAAACACTAGGTTTTGCCTCTACTAATATGCAGCCTATCGATCACCTACAAGCCAGCTCTATTCATCTGAAGGCGCACAGCTGTTACTATAAGTTTAGTCTATCAAAGACGGCACGGCTCCCACCATTTCCGGGGTATTATTGGCAGACCAACTCGAAGTGCGAAATCATTTAGCAGAACCGGCCCAATAGAGCTGTTGACTGCAGATGTCCTTGCTCCGCTTCCTGATAAGGAACATACTATGCTTACTAAAGAAGAACAAAAGAGGAACATGTTAAAGAATAGAAGGGGAAGCATACTATTGAGATTCCCCTTCTTTCTATACAATGTTGGTTGCCCACCCATGATGAATCAGAGCGTCCAAAGAAATGCAATTCCATGATGTCTCTCTATATGTGGCCACGTGCATTTGGGAACTCAATTGGGAGCATTAGCTAACCAATTAAATGTGTGTCTGTTAGCTAATGTCAGTATCATATCACATTCTTATTTGAAGAACCCTAGAATGAGACGCAGCTTTAGTGCCTTCTGTTGGACCCACATGTCATAGGCACAAAGGCATGTGCCTTAAGGCACCGAAGCGCAGTCCCTTAGGACGCATGATTGGTGTGTTATTTAGCTTTAAAGGGTGGACAACTGCTAGTAGGACACAAAGCACCTACGCAGATCGTAGTGTAGATATAATGGGAAAACCCTAAGCATCAGGAGTAAAATCAGGAAAGTGGAACTTGCTGGAATATATGTGCAAGTATTGCCGGTACGGCTAGAAAGGCTTCACATACCAGCTCCCTACAACTGAAGGCGTAGTACTGTTACTATCAGTCTAACTCTCAAAGGTGACACATACGATCGAATACGAAGAGTTGAAAGAGTCCATGACAATCGATATGAATACCAACACGAAGATTTGAAAGCGTCCATGACAAGCGACCGAATAGACTTGTACACTACAAATGTCCCTACTCATCTTCACTACAAAGAACATACTGTACAACTATTATACTCCCTCTGTTCGTAAATACAAATCTTTGTAGAGATTCCACTATGGATCACATAAGGATGTATACAGATACATTTTAGAGTGTAGATTCACTCATTTTTCTCCGTATGTAGTCCATGGAGGAATCTCTACAAAGACTTATATTTAGGTACGGAGAGAGTACTTACAAAGTAAGAACAGAAGAGGAGCATGCTAAAGAAGAGCAAGCATATTTTGGATAATAAAATTTTGGTTGGCCACACATGATGAACCAGAGCACATAAAGAACGCAACTCCCTACTGTCCCTCGATATGTGGCGCATGTGCTTTTCGAAAGTAAAGTAGGAACATTAACTGACCAATTAAACATTCTCAGTTTTAGTACATGTCAGCATCAAGATTCGTATTTGAGCATCTAAGTTTGGAATTATGAGTGGCATGTTGTTTAGCTTGATGGGTTGAGGAGCACTGCTTGCACGTACGTCTCGAAGCACCTACGATAATAGTACCGAATATATGGGAATGTCTACATGCAAGTCGCGTGACTTTTGTCATTTGGGTCAGTCGACCATTTCAGGCGGTTGGATGAAGATCCTACGTCTCCTAACCCTTCTTCTTCCTCGTCTCTCATTCTTCCCATACAGAACACCGCATGGGCCGCCGGCCGAACCACCGGCCCCGACCCCCCCCCCCCCCGCATTCCCCTGAACCCCCCCCACCGCCTGTGTTCCTCCGGCACCCCACCCCCGCCCCCACCCGCGTCGAGTTTTGTTGGTTCGGCGAGGCCCCACCACCCCCCACAACCACCGTCCCCACCTGAGCCCCTTCCTTCGCACCGGAACTCCGGCGAGCTCTCAAAAATCGACTGACCCAATTTTGAAATTTAGTCTACTGTCATTTAACCAGTGTGGAATATAAAAGGGGAAAACCATAAGCATTGCGAGTATAGTGTTGAGCGTGCCATGGCGGATCTGAAGGTGCAAACCGGACAAAGGCAACTTCGCAACCAATGTTTGCTTTCAACTAACAAGTAAGTGATGGACAAGAAATCAGAGTAAAGCAGTGGCGATCTATTTTCTTGCTGGGATAAATAAGTTGAGCAGATACGAAAGAGTACCGCCTCTGGTGCGGCGCCGTGTATGTATCTGCTGAGAATTTGACAGTGCTGCAGTAACGATGGTTGTCGGCAATGTGGAAGCAGATCTAGGAGGGTAGACGGTGGCGGCGGGGGAAATATCTCGGCGTGGTGGAGGAGACGGTCGTAGGAGCGGCGCAAGCAAGGTGGACGACGGCAGGGATGAAGCGAGAGGACGGGATGCAAGGATCCCTGTCCGAAGCCGTGGATGAGAGAGGTCGATCTCTTGTAATGGACGATGGTGTCGGGGTATCAGCTCCGGCATGGTGGAGGAGGACGGCGGTGGATGGGGTGGCGGACGAAGGAGGCTGGGGTGGAGAGGGTGTTTTGGCGCCCATGGAGTACGAATGGGGAAATGGAGGCAGAGAGGAAGGGGGGAACCATGTCTTCAGGGCGCACTTGTCTCAAATGCGAGGAAATTTACAAACTTAGTCCCCGTTTAAAATTTCCTACATCACATCAATATTAGTCGGTTGGGGATAGGACGGTAATCTCGCATACACCAAATATTTGCCGACGAGAGTTTGTTTTGGCGCCCACCATGTATGAATCGGGGAGGGAGTCGATTTCGGCCGAGGAGACACTGTGTTTTGGTGCCCACCGTGTATGAATCCGGGTGAGAGGCGCTTATGTCATGTTTGAGTGAAATTATGAACCTACCCCTATCGAAACCTATAGAAATCGAGCCGTTAGGCTTTGCGTGCCAGGGATAGGCAGTAATTTCCATCTCGCAGATTTTGGTTTCGGGCGGTTACTGCGACTTTCCCCGCTTCGTTCAATTTTTTGCAGAGCAAGAGTGCACGTTTATCGTGCCAACTCAATTCGAATCCAGTTTGTATTCTATTTTTGTTCGGGCAGGATCCATTTTCGATTGGAATAAAATTCTATATACATCATTTTTTATATACTTTCAAAAGCACAAGACCCTTTATACATAAATATGGTTTACAAATGACATGATCTCAGATTCATAAGGCTAGATCCATCTTAATTTGGATTTTCAAATATTTGAAACCACTTTATGTTGAAATCCAGTGTATGCATTCCTCGCTAACTGTCTCCAATTAATGTGTGTTTCATGCTATTTTTTTACTTCTCAAACATGTATAGTGTGTTTCACACACGCAACATATAGTGTAATCCCGTTTAGAAATTAATTGCATATAAACCATGCATTGTCTCTAATGAAAGAATCTATGGATCAATAATATTGATGAACTATATAACATTACATGTGTCCCCTAATTCAAATGAATATGCATGTTTGATACACCAATTTTCTTTATGATATTATCGATGTTGTGATCTCTAGTTTAAATATTTGAATCCCCTTTAATCCAGATATTCGTCTCATACTAGTAAGGTACACGTGCATTGCACACATGAGATTTGGCAACCAAATTATGAATAAATACCACATTATATATATCATGTAAGCTTTGAGTCATATATGCATGATGTGGATGTTCGTTTAATTCTTATAGTTCATCTCATTCAAAATCATTTAGTTTTAATAAAAAAGCTAATCTATTTTAAGATTCATGCAATTGTGTGTTGTAAAGCATAAAGTCAAAAACAAATAATGGCAATTCATGTAGAAAAAAATTTGGGCAATTATGATACGGAAGATTCTAGAACAAAGGAGAAGTGCTTGTGTTTTGAGGTTTGTGCATTATGCTTAAGTTCAACAATGGAGTCTTCTAGATTGTACATGTGGCAAAATCAGGTGGGATGTAGATGATATCCAACGGCAAGTAGTGCTCGGATTTGCCATCTCTGCACCGTCGGATTGGCTTCATCCAACGACCATCTTTCAAAGTTATTCGCACACTATGTAGGGGTATAGATAGCTATCACTCATGCTTATATAGGAGTATTTCTCTAGACCTATACGTGTTCATCGTCTCTCGGGTATCTCTCGTGCTACGTGTATGTCGACAATGATCTTTTATCTTCGTAACACACTGACGGTACTCTCTCCCTCGACCTTCATCACTCTATCTCTCTCTAAGTATATCTCGCTCCCTGCTATGTGTCTCTAACTATGATTCTCCATGTGAAATCTCTTTCTCTCACACGAACACAAACTTCGTCTCCCGGGGTCTCATTTCTCTCTACTATTCCCCTGTGTGCCACTCGCACACCCCCTCTCACACAGAGATGTCTTGCGCTCCTTAGGTATGATAATCTACGACTCTTCCTCTTAAATATCTCTTTCTCACACACAAGCACAAACTCTGTCTCCCACGGTCTCATATCTCTCCACCATTCTCTTGTATGTCGCTCACACACACTCTCTCTCCCTAGAGATATCTCGCGTTCCCTGATATGTCTCTCTAGCTATCACTCTCGTTGTGAAATATCTTTCTCTCTCACAAACACAAAACTCCGTCTCTCGGGATCTCATTTCTCTCTGATATTTGTTTGTATGTGACTCACATGCACTCTCTCTCTAGCTCTCTCACACCCACACACATAACTCAGCCTTCTGATCCACTCGACTCTTATCTCTAACACACACACTAGCTAGCATCTTTATCTTTCTATTTATCTGTTTCTCCATCAACCTTCTTTCTCGCCCTCACTCTTGCTTCCTATCACGCACACTATATATGTTTCTCTCTACATACAGTCATATGCCCTATTTTTTATCTTTCTCTCACACACACATAACTTCACCCTCTGAACCACTCGGCGGTCATCTCCAACACTCAAACTAGCCGATGTCCCTCTAGCTAGCATCTCTATCTCTCTATCTATCTGTAGTTTCTCCGTCAACATTTCTTTCTCGCACGCACTCTTGCTTCCAATCACACACACTATATCTGTCTCCCCATACATGCATCTATTGGTTGATCTCTTTTGCACAATCATTGTGTCTCACTCCCTCTGCTCGCCATAGATGCATGCTCCAGCCCACGCCACTATCTCTTAAAGACAAAAACATATGCTCAATTATCGGGCCTTCTTCCATGCACTCTCACATGCATGCATATTGTCGTACCGATCTGTCTCTCCCATGTCGTTGATCTTATGACTTATGTCTTCTTTATTTTATCTCGATCATGCGCGCACGCACACACACACACACATCCCACGTATACATGTATACCTCTCGCACATGCACATTCAAGGTCTCCTATGTCTCCATACGTAGTTAATTACCCTCAGCCCTAACCCCACATTGAATCGTTCTCTTCTTGTGTGCACATAACTTCTGCCTGGATGGGTAAAACATACACTCACACTTAACAATCTCCTTCTAGCTACCCCCCTCTCGCTCTTCCCCTATATCCCCGAAACCAATAAGACCATCTTCGTTTAATTCCCGCCTACATGCACCATCGATATATAGTAGTCTTCCTTGGTGTCTCTCGAACAAACACGTTCTCTTGATGTTGACTCCTCTCATGCGCACACGCCTTCTCTTCCCTCTCTACGGGCCTTTTCTCTGTCGCACCCCCTCGTTGGTGGCCTTTCCCATACACGTCACCTTTCTACGATGAAGCCACACACACTTAAATTACTTTCGCCACCGAAGACTCCGCGTCACACACACACACGCACGCGCGCGCGCAACCACCCACCCACCCACCCACACACACACACACGCACACACACACACACTAAGACTCCATCTCACACACACATGCTCTAGGCGGAGCATTTGTTCCTACCACCCTTCGTCCAACCTTACCCGTATGATAAACAATCACCTTAATTTACTTGTATAACATGGACAAATTCCACTTTACTTTAGTAGTTAGCAAACTTCTCATAATTATATAACGCAAATCACGAGCAGGAAGTGACATTTTTTTTACACAACCACGTTAACATGGCCACGTAAATCACTAGCTAAAGTGTAAATACCATTATACTTATATCCCGATGCAAAAGGTTGAGTACATGTCCGAAGAGTAGAGTCGCACACACGCACTCTGTCTCTCAGAATCTCACACACACAACAGTTACGTGACACCCCCTTAAGCAGACTTTACAATTTGTGCACCCGCGGGTACATGTGATGGTGCGCATTTATTTAAGCCGGACAGCGAACCCAAACAGTAGCTGCATTCATTCCCCTCCCGCCGCCTCTTCTATGGTTGCTGTCGCCCGATAGCCATGGCCCGGCCAAAGGTAACGACATACGCCATACTTCCGTCGGAGCGGCGCTTTAATCTGGAGGCGGCGCAAAGCCCGGATCGCACCCGCCCTGCCTCCGGAGTCCGTACTAGCCAGAGCCAGACTAGGAGGCGTTGGAGGCGGAGCAGCATGCGGAGCCGGAGGAGGAGAACAACGACGCGGAGCCGGAACAGGAGGACGACGACGCGGGCGAAGCGGAGCCGGAGGAGGACGATGATTTCCATTATACTCAGACTTAAAGGGCTTTGAGTTTCATGCCACATTTATTTCATAGAGATAAGAGAAAGGAAATTTTAGTGGTCATGCATGCATCTTTTTGTGCTAGCACTCCTATATAAGGGTTGACCGGTCGCTTCCCACAGATGTGTGCGGGCGGTGGAAGAGGAAGGAGAAGGGAAGCGGGATGTGGAGTAGCATTTTTTACCACAATTTCTTAGGAAACTGAGTGCAATAATTGAGTAGTTTTAAAAACTACCAGTACTACACCTGAAACAGTTCAAAACCAATACCACCACCACGCCCGCGTCTGACCGCCCTGGCCGGACCAACCCCCCTCCCTTGCCGGCGCGCGCTTCCCACGTGAAACGGTCAGCGTCGCCCCGGAGCGTCAGTGCCGCATTAATGCCCGGCCAGAGCGGAGGCGACCTCTCACTGGCACCGGTTTTGAAGTAGCGCGACGGCTGAGAGGGCGCCGCTACCTGGTGCACGCGACTGCTCTGCGTTGAGGCTGGCCATAGTTTGGATGAGTCTCCATCATGGGGAGCCACACTAGTTGCGATGATATGGACTCCCGTTGCCCACAGTTATGGATCATTCCATCCATGAAGAACACGTGGGACTGGAACTACGAGACGGACATGTACCCAGGAGTGGACGTCCAAACCTGAGTAATGTAGCGCAGTAAGTGAAGTAGAAAGGCACAAATACTATGAACATGCATGGCATATAGGCATTTGTCTCTTACTACCACTAAATGTTGTACGTGCAATGCACGGTGATGTTATGATGTACGTGCCTAAGTACTCTACTACTATATTAATTGGAGGCACATATTAGGTTTTATATTTGTTTACATGTATGCCCGAGACCTTCCAACTAGACGTGTCTTTCTCTCCGGGTCACACTTTGTATCGTTCATACCACTAGTACTACTACATGTGGTCTCCGATCCAGAAGTGGAAGAAGTGGAGACGCTTTACCACACTGTTCATGTCCCACTCCTTTCGCTGACGTGTGGGACATCCAGCACGTGCCGTGTTTGGCACTCCTTTGTCGTAAGAGTTGAAACGCTAGGATTCATCAAAAATAAACAATAAATATAGATCAGCAGTGATACTATACCACGCGGTTTCCTTGCTCCTCAATATTGGAAAGAATACTTCCGTTCGCCAACATGTGGGACGTCGACCATCCTGGTCCAGTTGCCATGCACGCAGAACTCCAAGGGAGAGTTACCCCGGTCGTCGTGCCGCATTAATAATGACTAATGAGCCATCAAATCACAGGCCCAACCTTTCCCACTGTGAAGTTGCTCGGACGAAGGAACCATCATGACTTCGTTGAATTCCGCTTCTTCAAGAAAACTACTGTACCAGCAGTACTGCTAGCCACAGTAGTACTGTACTCCAGCAGAGGCCTCCTTTGGTTCATAGGATAGGAATTTTATAGGAATATGAAAATCTCGATAACATGCATCTCAATTCCTATAGATAAAGAGATGCCATTTGATGCATAGGATAGGAATTTTTTCATTGAGTCTAGGCTAATGTACTGGTAATTTTCTCTAAAACTTATAATAGTAGTAACTAGTACCGGTACATGCTCGTAATTAATTAAACAAACGTACGAGTGACACAGAAACACACACTAACTACTAGTACTACTACTTCTCACATGCTGGCCAGACGCCATCGTTCTCCTTCCCGGCTTTGTCGGCGACACCCCACCGTGCTTGGATCTCCGCCAACCTCTCTGCAGCGGCGCGTGCGTCCTCTTCTTTCATGTGGCGGCGGGCCTCTCTTTTCTTGAGTGCTTTCTGACTTTTGTGCTCCCTCTGTGCGGCTTTGGCCGCCTCTTGCTCTACCGCCCATTCGGCCTTGGCAGCTTCAAATTCCGCCCATGCAGGTGTGAGGTCGCGAGCGGCGATGAACTCGGCACGGCGGGATGCCATAGCTTCCCTACCATTTTGTGTGCGGTCGTGGGCGGCGAGGAACTCGGCGCGGCGGGATGCCATCGCTTCCTTACCGGTTAGTGTGCGGCGCGGTGGCATGAACGACGCTTGGTGAAAGCTCTGGGGTGGAGTGGCCGGACAACCGTATAGTGTATTGGTTTGTCAAGAGCTCAAGGACAGAAGACGAAGGAAATTTGGATTCCCCTTGAATCCTGGTCATTTATTACTGAGTAAAATGCATTGGCGGTCATCGAACCTATCTTGATAGCTCACTTTGATCATTGTATACGAGATATGGTGATTATACGGTCACTGGCTCAGCGTATAGCTCCGTATTTGTCTGGTTGACCAGTTAAACAGTCCGCATGCGCCTCATCAGCTCGTGTTCTGTATCTACTCTATCTATGCGGGCCTACCTGTCAGTGGAGAAAGAAATGAAAAACAAAATTATGCGTATGTGAGGAATCAAACCACGGACTCGTCGTTGCAATGCACACTCGTGAGCCAAATGAAAATGAAATACTTTGTGTTAAATGCACAAACCGATTTTTTTATATTATACGTGATGCACACATTAGCGCACACCGTCCATAGAGGCAAGTAGCATGTACGTGTGCAGACACTCACGCTCACGCTGTCAAACCATGCTAATGCATGCACGTCGCACTTTCAATCAAAGTCCTGCTCATGGCGTAACGCAAACGGCGAGCCCGTCACCTGCGCGCCCCGGCGATGCCTGACATTACTGTTTAGACGTTTGCTGGCGGCCTCCGCGAACACCGAGTATGTATTCACCTGGCTCAACACCAACGGTCATACTCGTGCTTGGGCGCCGAGCTGCTCGACATTAGCCATGGCTCTGCACACGACGCGACGACGTGACTCGGCGCCTTGATCATGTATATCATCCATCACAACGACAATCTATAAAACAGCCTAGCTAGAGAGGGTACTATGGCACCTATATATGTATCGTGAGCGACGATCATAGTGCCACTGCACACGAGTGTGTGTTTGATCGATTCGTCCATTATTCGTAAGTTATGCATAGTTGTGTGCTGTCTAATGGTGGTCATTGAAGGCTAGCTGGCGACAAGAGCGGTTGCATGGACGCCTGGTTGTCAATACGTGTCGCATACGCTTCAAAGGCTCGTCATCCATGAGTTCACATTTTACCACCACGCCAGCGTCTGACCGCCCTGGCCTACCAAAACCCCTTCCATTGCTAGCGCATGCTTCCTGCCTGAAACAGTCACCATCTCTCCAGAACGTCAATGCCGCATTCACGGGACTTAACTACAGGTGTAGTTGGTGTGTCACTGATATGCGTCCAGATGCCTGTTGGGTCCACATGTCAGTGACCCAACTACACCTGCAGTTAAGTCACTAAAGCAACGTCCGCATTCACGCCCGACGCGACCTCTCACTGGCACCGGCATTGCAGCAACGCGACGGCCGAGAGAGCGCCACCCGCGCGACATCTCGATGCAAGCGACTGCTTCGCCTTAACGACACCACGGCCATCCTTCCCTCCGCCGCCCACATTAATGACATGTGGCTGTCGACGAACCTACTCCGGCACCAGCCGTCCATCTCTCTGTCGCGGTTCATTGCCATTCGCCCGCTATATTAACTTGAGCCCCAGCTCCCAGCCATAGCCAAAGACCCACATTCTCCTCCGGTCCCTTCCTTCTATCGGCACCACTCCAACCATGGCCTCCCGGCGCTCCAAAGCTCTCTTGGACGTACTGTCGCGGGAGCAGACAAAGGACATCACCGGCTCCCCCCCGGCCGCCCTCCGCCTCCACGACCACGAAACCGGTGCGCATGCACGGGCGCAACCGGCAGCGAGGAAGAGTAGGACACGGTAGGTCGCCGCCGCTCTGGTCCCAGGAAGGCCACTGCTCCTCCACTCAGCCGACGCCAAGCTTGGTGGGGTAAACATCGGCGGCCGATTAGCCCCTTGACGGCGTCGTGGAGGCGGAAATCTTCAAAACCTTGTGCTCCGAGGGAGGAGGTTATCGAGGCGGAGCTGGACAAAGCCAAGGCGGATGAGAAGGAGGCAAAGGCAATGGCCGGCATTCTCGGGGCTCATGGCCGGACATGGTGGTCGGGCACCGGCGATCGTTTAGATTAGGTTTTAGTACGGTTTGTGCGAAATATGTAATGAATTTCGTCCAGTTTATAGGAAAAGTTTTTGAAATGTAATGAATTTCATCTGGTTAATTTGAAATTTGCTTTGTTTGCACGAATTTCGTCTGATTAGTTCATATAGTTGTCGAAAGGTATGCGGGCAGCATTGGATGGAATCCTCTGGCATCAGTGTCCTCGGACAGATGCCGGTGTAAATCTGTGGGCCAGCGCTGGAATGCCCTAACTATCATGCTATAATCGCTAACAGTGCTCCATTATTTCGCAGGGAACAGTTATCCCTCGATCAAAATCAGATCCATCGTGTTTCACACTCCTCCCACGTAAGAGTGTAGACTGTTGCTTACATAAAAATGGAGCAAGTGGATGGCACTGTAGCACGTCATATCACTCAAACTAGCCCACCTAACGCGCGAGAAAGCCCCACCCTCGTCATTTTGTTCTGGATTTCTATCGATCGATCGCACGAAAATGTTACCCTTTGCAAGTTCAAAAGGAAAAGGTGGCACACTTACGACTCATACGCGTCGCACCCCCGACAGTCCAGCTCGCACGCCGCTCACCAGAGGGGACACGCGTTGTCTTGCATTTTCACTAACATGTGGGACTGCAATCAATAAACCATCGATAGCCGAAATCTAATCGCTCGGAGGGCGTCGACTGAGAAGAGAGAGATGAGGGAGGGAGAAGAGATCGCCTGCCCGCCGTGCACGGACTCCAAGAAATATATGGTGATAATGTGATGTGGGCCATGCGGGAGTCCGGACCGCTTCCAAGCCCACTTCTGACCGCCCTGGCCCACCAAAAAACCCCTCCCGCACGCGCTCCCCCCTCAGACGCCAGCTGCTCGCATTCATAGCAAGTAGTACTGGTAGAATACTAGGCTATAAGCCCACTTATGTGGAGGAGAGAGAGGCATTGACAAAGTCAAGGAGTGGGCTCTGCAAGAGCCCGTCTCTACACGTGCTCCTAGGTATAAAAAAACTAATTCTAAAAAAGAGGTATAAAAAACAACTGTGTCTAAAAAAAGAAAGATAAAAAACATTTGAGAGGAAATAGATAGAGAGAAAGTGAGAAAAAGTTGTAACCTTATAGCCAACCTTATAGTCAACACTATGGTAGTATTACATGAGGAAGGAGGGAGTTGTGCATATGCCAAGTTCACTGGGCTGCCTGTTTCACACTCCTCCATCGTAACAGTGGAGACAATAGCTTTCATAAAAAATAAACAATAATGAATACTCGTTGCTTGTCCTCTATATCGGAAAGAATACTTTCATTCGCCGACATGTGGGACATCGACCATCCTGGTCCACCTGCCATGCACAAAATTATCCTGGCCCATCCCGGTCATAGCGCAGGCTCAACCTTTCCCACTGTAAGTTGGTCAGAAGAAGGAACCATCATGACTTCGTTGAATTCCGCTTCTTCAAGAAAACTTACTGTACCCGCAATACTGCTACCACACACAAAGACTGGACGGCACTGTACCACGTCATATCACTGAAACCCACTAGGCCAAACTAGCCTAGGATTTGTACTCCCTCCGTTTCAAAGTTAGTAGTACAAAGTTGAGTCATCTATTTTGGAATGGAGGGAGTACGTTTCTGTACTGCTATAATTTTGTGTTCTCAAAGAATATCCTTTGTCAATCTAACGATTAGCAGTAGAAAGAGGGTCTTTCTCTCTCTCTAGATCTCTCTCCATCCCACAACCCCTCTAGCACACGTACACACTCTCTGTAGCCACTCCGAAAGTACGACATCACTACACATTCATGCTTCCAACAAAAAAATTACACATTCACGCATGTTACAAGTACGTGCACATTTTTCTGGATATTAATGTGAGGCCTCCATTGGTTTAGAGGAATCTTGTAGGAATTTCATAGGATAGGATTTCTACAGGAAAAAATTCTATAGAGCCCTTTGGTTTATAGGAATGGAATCATATTCCTATGGAGGAATTCTTCCTATCCTCCACATTTCATAGGAAAATAAATATTAGCCTAGACTCAATGGAAAAAAAAATCCTATGATGTGAATCAAAGGGCATCTCCTTTCCTATTCCTACTCATAGGATTTAAGATACATGTCATCTCATTTCCTATGACTTTCCTATTGCTACGATTTTCCTACCCTATGAACCAAATGAGGCCTAAATGTATCCGTGTCGACTATTGTCTGATCGATCGCTAAGCCTACAATTTTAGGAGCTTGGGCTATTGGCCGATCGACGACGGATCAGACCTATAAGCGTACCACGAGCTCATCAGCCCCAATGTTTCTCTTCGGTGAGTGTTTTGCAAGTACTATAGCTCGCACAGTAGCTAGCCTACTAACACCAAGAATCATCAAACAAGCCCTGCTGATATGATAAACAGTTCAAACTTACATCTAAGCATGCCATATATTACATCAAAAGCTGGTGAGGATACATCTGTTTCCATAACTCGGAGAGGGTTCACATGATTCACTATCAAACACAAGTACCGCCCACACAAGACAGTGCGCTAGCCCTAAGATGGTTTGATAACACGCATCGTTCTGGTAATTAAACACAATGCAAACTACCCTGAAGGATTAGCGCGACCAACTATTTCTTGTCATCAATCTCTCGGGTAATGACCATAGCACGAACAACGGCATGGGAATCGATCTCTGGGGTGATGTCCACAGGACGGACCACAACATCGGAATCGATCTCTGGGGCGATGTCCACAGGATGGACAGCGGCATCGGAATCGATCTCCGGGGTGATGTCCACAGGACGGACCGTGACATCGAAAACGATCTCTAGGGCGTTGTCCACAGGACGGACCACGACATCGGAATCATCAAGGACGTCCACCGGCACCTGCACAACCCTAACATATTAGCAAGCACATTGCAAATAATAAAAAACCACAACTATGGTAAGCCATTATTTTTTACCTTGTGTAGCTCACCAGGGGATCCCATCCCTCCAGGGGCCATCTCCTCGTCCTCGATGGGGGCCATCACCTTGCCAGGGGAATACTGCTTCTCAACGGCGACTATTTCCTCAAACTCGGCCTTGAGCCTCTCATAGGTGGCCATTAGAGTTTCTGGGGTAGGCACGGTGGGGCCCTTGCCGTTCTTCCGGCTTTCTTTGAGGAGTTCGTCCGCCAACGTTGTCAACTCTTTGGCCAGTGCTTGTTTCTTGGAGTTCTTCGTCTCCATGGGTTGGCCCGCCAACATGGTCAACTCGTTGGTCGGTGCTCGCTTCCTGGAGATCTCTATCTCGAGTGGGTTGTCCGCCGGCAACTCTTTGCCTAGTGCTCCAGGATCCATCAATGAACTGACAAACAAAAAGCAATCGAAAGGAAACCACAATTGCAGTGAAAACGGGAAAGGAATAGGTTGTGAGAATTGGTCGGTGCTTCGCAAAAAGAAGATTCTTGGAATGAAAATATAGTAGCATCACTGATTCGCCCACCTTTCCTTCGTCGGCACAGAAGAAAAATGGCAGAAGTGAGTAGCCTGGAGTGAGGTTTTCTTCAAGAAAGGGGAGAAAGGGCTTCAACGAGCGTTCCGGTGAAATGATGGTTGCTTCGTCCAGTCCAACTTCGAGGCCACTTTACCACTGCTCGTAAAGGTCATGACGGCCACACCGGGGTGACCAGTGAGTCTCGACTGTAGCACCTCGCTGTGATTTGGCGGCGCATGTAGATAGAGCGGCTAGTCATATACTCAATATTGTGCACCGCGACCAAGGCGGAGAGGAAAACGAGAGAAGTACGTATTTATTTACAGTGTAGATTCACTCATTTTGCTCCATATGTACTCATTTAGGGTGTAGTCACTTGTTGAAATCTCTAGAAAGGCAAATACTCCTTTTCGGTTTATAGGGCTTATCTCAAAATTATAGATTTCTCATTTTATAAGTCTCAATTTGATGGTTCCCTACCACATGTTCAGATTTCAAGGTGCATTAAATTATTGCATGCAAGTATTAAGAGAAAATTAACCAATGCATGGACTTCATGCATGCATGCATTGCAATTAATGCATTAGTAAACATATTTTTTTGAGGAAAACGAGTGCATTAATTGAGTGTTTTTGCAAACTACACAAATTATTCCACCACTCAACATCTACCTTGGTTGATGAGATTTTTGAATTGAGCCCTATAAACCAGAAAGGAGATACTAGTATACTACAATAGTGGGCTTATAGCCTGCTTACATAGCAATTTTGTCTCATGCAAGAGCCTGGCTATATGCGTGCTCCAAGGCTCCGCACCACGCCCCTCCCCCACACAAAGACTGCCACGCGAGCGTTCACAACTGCCATGTTCGGGTTGCGCTTGGCTCTTCGCCTCTTTGAGAAGACGAACAATGATGTTACTACTTCTACAGTATCGAATCAACTGTTGCATGTCCGTCCACCACGTGCGGGAGGGATAGCTTGTTGTAGTAAGCAAAAGCATGTCCTTGTCTGCGAGCCACCACACGCATGGGCGAGGGTGAAGGCATGTAGTAGTAAAATCAAGCTTCTCCTCGTTGTACGAGTTGACGCGACACATCATAGCACTGGCCCCACATGCTTGCCTCCAAACTTGGCTAAAAGACCCGCAGTGTACAATATATTTGCTGCAACCTCTAACATTTACCCCAACACAAATTAAAATATTTATTCTTGTCTTGACCAGATGAGCGTGCAAACTACAATCACCAGGATGATAGGTAGGGCCAGAAGATTATTTTAATAAAAAATGCTTCGAGACGACCTCATAGCATGGAGCCGACCCCAACGATTTTAAGCTTAGAGGCACGGTACACGCTATCCTAGACTACGGGGCTGTTTGGTTCCTAGCCACACCTTGCCACACTTTGCCACACCTAACCTTAGGCAACTTTGACCAAATTAGGTTGGTTCTAGCCACACCTAAGGAAAGAATTTTTTATGAGCAATGAACCCCATATGTCATAGACACAAAAAGTGTGGCAAGATTCCCTTAGGCAAGCCAAACTGTGGCTAACATTTGAGCAACTCAACTAAGGCAAGTGTGGCTAAAATCATGTGGCAACATATGGCAAAGATAGACACAGTCCAAACAGCCCCTACTCTACACATGAAACTGCCACACGAGCATCCGGGCTGCGCTTGGCTCTTCGCCTCTTCGGGAAGTCGAACAATGATGGTACTACTGAAGGAAATATGCCCTAGAGGCAATAATAAAGTTATTATTTATTTCCTTATATCATGATAAATGTTTATTATTCATGCTAGAATTGTATTAACTGGAAACTTGATACATGTGTGAATACATAGACAAACAGAGTGTCACTAGTATGCCTCTACTTGACTAGCTCGTTGATTAAAGATGGTTATGTTTCCTAGCCATAGACATGAGTTGTCATTTGATTAACGGGATCACATCATTAGGAGAATGATGTGATTGACTTGACCCATTCCGTTAGCTTAGCACTCGATCGTTTAGTATGTTGCTATTGCTTTCTTCATGACTTATACATGTTCCTATGACTATGAGATTATGCAACTCCCGTTTACCGGAGGAACACTTTGTGTGCTACCAAATGTCACAACGTAACTGGGTGATTATAAAGGTACTCTACAGGTGTCTCCGAAGGTACTTGTTGGGTTGGCGTATTTCGAGATTAGGATTTGTCACTCCGATTGTCGGAGAGGTATCTCTAGGCCCACTCAGTAATACACATCACTATAAGCCTTGCAAGCATTGTAACTAATGAGTTAGTTGCGGGATGATGTATTACGGAACGAGTAAAGAGACTTGCCGGTAACGAGATTGAACTAGGTATCGAGATACCGACGATCGAATCTCGGGCAAGTAACATACCGATGACAAAGGGAACAACGTATGTTGTTATGCGGTCTGACCGATAAAGATCTTCGTAGAATATGTGGGAGCCAATATGAGCATCCAGGTTCCGCTATTGGTTATTGACCGGAGAGGTATCTCTGTCATGTCTACATAGTTCTCGAACCCGTAGGGTCCGCACGCTTAACGTTACGATGACGGTTATATTATGAGTTTATGTGTTTTGATGTACCGAAGGAGTTCGGAGTCCCGGATGAGATCGGGGACATGACGAGGAGTCTCTAAATGGCCGAGACGTAAAGATCGATATATTGGACGACTATATTCGGACTTCGGAAAGGTTCCGAGTGATTCGGGTATTTTTCGGAGTACCGGAGAGTTACGGGAATTCGTATTGGGCCTTAATGGGCCATACGGGAAAGGAGAGAAAGGCCCCAAAGGGTGGCCGCACCCCTCCCCATAGACTAGTCCGAATTGGACTAGGGAGGGGGGGCGCCCCCTTCCTTCTTTCTCCTTCTCCCTTCCCTTCTCCTATTCCAACAAGGAAAGGAGGAGTCCTACTCCCGGTGGGAGTAGGACTCCCCCCTTGGCGCGCCCTCCTCCTTGGCCGGCCGCCTCCCCCTTGCTCCTTTATATACGGGGGCAGGGGGACACCCCATAGACAAACAATTGATCAACGATCTTTTAGGCGTGTGCGGTGCCCCCCTCCACCATATTACACCTTGATAATATCGTAGCGGAGCTTAGGCGAAGCCCTGCGTCGGTAGAACATCATCATCGTCACCACGCCGTCGTGCTGACAAAACTCTCCCTCAACACTCGGCTGGATCGAAGTTCGAGGGACGTCATCGAGCTGAACGTGTGCTGAACTCGGAGGTGCCGTGCGTTCGGTACTTGATCGGTCGGATCGTGAAGACGTACGACTACATCAACCGCGTTGTGTTAACGCTTCCGCTTTCGGTCTACGAGGGTACGTGGACAACACTCTCCCCTCTCGTTGCTATGCATCACCATGATCTTGCGTGTGCGTAGGATTTTTTTTGAAATTACTACGTTCCCCTATAGTGGCATCCGAGCCAGGTTTTATGCGTTGATGTTATGCACGAGTAGAACACAAGTGAGTTGTTGGCGATACAAGTCATACTGCTTACCAGCATGTCATACTTTGGTTCGGCGGTATTGTGAGATGAAGCGGCCCGGACCGACATTACGCGTACGCTTACGCGAGACTGGTTTCACCGTTGCGAGCACTCGATGCTTAAAGGTGACTGGCGGGTGTCTCTCTCTCTCACTTTAGTTGAACCGAGTGTGGCTACGCCCGGTCCTTGCGAAGGTTAAAACAGCACCAACTTGACAAACTATCGTTGTGGTTTTGATGCGTAGGTAAGAACGGTTCTTGCTAAGCCTGTAGCAGCCACGTAAAACTTGCAACAACAAAGTAGAGGACGTCTAACTTGTTTTTGCAGGGCATGTTGTGATGTGATATGGTCAAGACATGATGCTATATTTTATTGTATGAGATGATCATGTTTTGTAACCGAGTTATCGGCAACTGGCAGGAGCCATATGGTTGTCGCTTTATTGTATGAAATGCAATCGCCATGTAATTGTTTTACTTTATCACTAAGCGGTAGCGATAGTCGTAAAAGCAATAGTTGGCGAGACGACAACGATGCTACGATGGAGATCAAGGTGTCGCGCCGGTGACGATGGTGATCATGACGGTGCTTCGGAGATGGAGATCACAAGCACAAGATGATGATGGCCATATCATATCACTTATATTGATTGCATGTGATGTTTATATTTTATGCATCTTATCTTGCTTTGATTGACGGTAGCATTATAAGATGATCTCTCACTAAATTTTCAAGATAAAAGTGTTCTCCCTGAGTATGCACCGTTGCCAAAGTTCTTCGTGCTGAGACACCACGTGATGATCGGGTGTGATAGGCTCTACGTTCAAATACAACGGGTGCAAAACAGTTGCACATGCGGAATACTCAGGTTAAACTTGACGAGCCTAGCATATGCAGATATGGCCTCGGAACACTGAGACCGAAAGGTCGAGCGTGAGTCATATAGTAGATATGATCAACATAGTGATGTTCACCATTGAAAGCTACTCCATTTCATGTGATGATCGGTTATGGTTTAGTTGATATGGATCACGTGATCACTTAGAGGATTAGAGGGATGTCTATCTAAGTGGGAGTTCTTAAGTAATATGATTAATTGAACTTAAATTTATCATGAACTTAGTCCTGATAGTATTTTGCAAATTATGTTGTAGATCAATAGCTCGCGTTGTTGCTTCCCTGTGTTTATTTTTTGATATGTTCCTAGAGAAAAATTATGTTGAAATATGTTAGTAGCAAAGATGCGGATTGGATCCGTGATCTGAGGATTATCCTCATTGCTGCACAGAAGAATTATGTCCTTGATGCACCGCTAGGTGACAGACCTATTACAGGAGCAGATGCAGACGTTATGAACATTTGGCTAGCTCAATATGATGACTACTTGATAGTTTAGTGCACCATGCTTAACGGCTTAGAACCGGGACTTCAAAGACGTTTTGAACGTCATGGACCATATGAGATGTTCCAGGAGTTGAAGTTAATATTTCAAGAAAATACCCGAGTTGAGAGATATGAAGTCTCCAACAAGTTCTATAGCTAAAAGATGGAGGAGAATAGCTCAAGTAGTGAGCATGTGCTCAGATTGTCTGGGTACTACAATCGCTTGAATCAAGTGGGAGTTAATCTTCCAGATAAAATAGTGATTGACAGAATTATCTAGTCACCATCACCAAGTTAGTAGAACTTCGTGATGAGCTATAGTATGCAAGGGATGACGAAAGTAATTCCCGAGCTCTTCGTGTGCTGAAATCGACGAAGGTAGAAATCAAGAAAAACATCAAGTGTTGATGGTTGACGAGACCACTAGTTTCAAGAAAAGGGCAAAGGGAAGAAGGGGAACTTCAAGAAGAACGGCAAGCAAGTTGCTGCTCAAGTGAAGAAGCCTAATTCTGGTCCTAAGCCTGAGACTAAGTGCTTCTACTGCAAAGGGACTGGTCACTGGAAGCGGAACTACCCCAACTATTTGGTGGATAAGAAGGATGGCAAAGTGAACAAAGGTATATTGGATATACATGTTATTGATGTGTACTTTACTAGTGTTTATAGCAACCCCTCGGTATTTGATACTGGTTCAGTTGCTAAGAGTAGTAACTCGAAACGGGAGTTGCAGAATAAACAGAGACTAGTAAAAGGCGAGGTGATGATGTGTGTTGGAAGTAGTTTCAAGATTGATATGATCATCATCGCACACTCCCTATACTTTCGGGATTAGTGTTGAAACTAAATAAGTGTTATTTGGTGTTTGCGTTGAGCATGAATATGATTTGATCATGTTTGTTGCAATACGGTTATTCATTTAAATTAGAGAATAATTGTTGTTCTGTTTACATGAATAAAACCTTCTATGGTCATACACCCAATAAAATGGTTTGTTGGATCTCGATCGTAGTGATACACATATTCATAAAAATGAAGCCAAAAGATGCTAAGTTAATAATGATAGTGCAACTTATTTGTGGCACTGCCGTTTAGGTCATATTGGTGTAAAGCGCATGAAGAAACTCCATACTGATGGGATTTTGGAATCACTTGATTATGAATCACTTGATGCTTGCGAACCGTGCCTCATGGGCAAGATGACTAAAACGCCGTTCTCCGGAACTATGGAGAGAGCAACAGATTTGTTGGAAATCATACATACAGATGTATGTGGTCCGATGAATATTGAGGCTCGTAGCAGGTATCATTATTTTCTGACCTTCACAGATGATTTGAGCAGATATGGGTATATCTACTTAATGAAACAGAAGTCTGAAACATTTGAAAAGTTCATATAATTTTAGAGTGAAGCGGAAAATCATCGTAACAAGAAAATAAAGTTTCTACGATCTGATCGTGGAGAAGAGTATTTGAGTTACGAGTTTGGCCTTCAGTTAAAACAATGTGAAATAGTTTCACTACTCACGCCACCTAGAACACCACGGTGTAATGGTGTGTCCGAACATCATAACCGTACTTTATTAGATATGGTGCGATATAAGATGTCTCTTACCGATCTACCACTATCGTTTTGGGGTTATGCATTAGAGACAGCTGCATTCACGTTAAATAGGGTACCATCTAAATCCGTTGAGACGACATCTTATGAACCGTGGTTTGGCAAGAAACCAAAGTTGTCGTTTCTTAAAGTTTGGGGTTGCGATGCTTATGTGAAAAAGTTTCATCCTGATAAGATCAAACCCAAATCGGAGAAATGTGTCTTCATAGGATACCCAAAGGAGACAGTTGGGTACACCTTCTATCACAGATCCGAAGGCAAGACATTCGTTGCTAAGAATGGATCCTTTCTAGAGAAGGAGTTTCTCTCGAAAGAATTGAGTGGGAGGAAAGTAGAACTTGATGAGGTAATTGTACCTGCTCCCTTATTGGAAAGTAGTTCATCGCAGAAACCAGTTTCTGTGACGCCTATACCAATTAGTGAGGAAGTTAATGATGATGATCATGGAACTTCAGATCAAGTTATTACTGAACCTCGTAGGTCAACCAGAGTAAGATCCGCACCAGAGTGGTACGGTAATCCTGCTCTGGAGGTTATGTTACTAGACCATGACGAACCCATGAACTATGAAGAAGCGATGGTGAGCCCAGATTCCGCAAAATGGCTTGAGGCCATGAAATCTGAGATGGGATCCATGTATGAGAACAAAGTATGGACTTTGATTGACTTGCCCAATGATCGGCGAGCCATAAAAAATAAATGGATCTTCAAGAGGAAGACGGACGCTGATAGTAGTGTTACTATCTACAAAGCTAGACTTGTCGGAAAAAGGTTTTTGACAAAGTTCAAAGTGTTGAATACGATGAGATTTCCTCACTCGCAGTGATGCTTAAGTCTGTCCGAATCATGTTAGCAATTGCCGCATTTTATGAAATCTGGCAAATGGATAAACAAAACTGCATTCCTTAATGGATTCATTAAAGAAGAGTTGTATATGATGCAACCAGAAGGTTTTGTCAATCCTAAAGGTGCTAACAAAATATGCAAACTCCAGCGATCCATCTATGGACTGGTGCAAGCATCTCGGAGTTGGAATATACGCTTTGATAAGTTGATCAAAGCATATAGTTTTATACAGACTTGCGGTGAAGCCTGTATTTACAAGAAAGTGAGTGGGAGCACTACAGCATTTCTAATAAGTATATGTGAATGACATATTGTTGATCGGAAATAATGTAGAATTATTCTGCAAAGCATAAAGGAGTGTTTGAAAGGAGTTTTTCAAAGAAAGACCTCGGTGAAGCTGCTTACATATTGAGCATCAAGATCTATAGAGATAGATCAAGACGCTTGATAAGTTTTTTCAATGAGTACATACCTTAACAAGATTTTGAAGTAGTTCAAAATGGAACAGTCAAAGAAAGAGTTTCTTGCCTGTGTTACAAGGTGTGAAATTGAGTAAGACTCAAAGCCCGACCACGGCAGAAGATAGAAAAAGAATGAAAGTCATTCCCTATGCCTCGGCCATAGGTTCTATAAAGTATGCCATGCTGTGTACCAGATCTATTGTATACCCTACACTGATTTTGGCAAGGGCCCAATAAATATTGTACTCTCACATTTTGTTTTGAGGATACTCCCACATAGAAAATATAAATAACAAATGCATGTTGGGGCAGCCCACGTTTCCGATAATTTTAGCCATGGGCTTGTACAAAAAATGTATGAGGCGGTGGTTGTTCATTTAATGGAGGGTCTAGTACCAGACTTGAACGATACAAAGTGCGACCTGGCACACCGTAACACCACTTCGAATAAGCGGGTAGCTATCTCAAAAAACAATCAATAACTCAAAAAAAGGCGACCTGGCACGTACACAATTTTAAACGATTGTTTTGATGGAGTGAAAAAAGAAAACTACCCTACTATACGTATATATATAGGCCGGAGCCTCCGCGCTTGCTTGCTAGGGTTGCTCTATTCACACACTCTCATCCTGTCCAGACCTAAACAAGATAGCTGTGGTAACACTGTCTTTCTATCCTCACCGTTGGTTACAGATCCGGACGTATCCCCCTCCGCCGGTGAAGGGGAGGAGGGGAAGCGTTTAGGCCGTCGTCGGCAGCGAGGGAGGAGACCCACTGCCGGACGCACCGTTATCTCTGGCCAAGCGCCGGCGCGGGAGGTCCTTCGATCCTTTCGTCGTTTCGCTAGTGTGGGCGGATCCGGCCTCCCGCCGCCCACCTATCCACATCCCGACGACCTTCAGGTATATCTTCCTTCGAAACCGGCCTAGCTCTACTTCCCCAACTCGCTACGTCGCTGCATGTGCATCATTTTCTACCTCTCAGCCCCTCTCGATCGGATGGTCCAACGTCACCTATTTTTTCTATTGTTAGAGGTAAAGCTACTTCATGGAGTCGAATATTGTACTTGGTTCGAACAAGAAATAAATGGGGGGAAATGGTACAAACAGGAAGGAAAGGGGGTGAAAGTAGTACAGACTGGTCATCCAACCGGTCTCTTGGTTGAAAAGGGAAATATAGGGGAAACACTGTACACAGTGGTATGACCAGGACTAGACTTGCTATCCACACATAGGACTAGGTGGCTAGAGTGAACAAAAATGGGACCAACCCAGATATGTTTCTTGGATGTTTGTTTCTCGGGGCAACAAACTCTGAATCACCACTTTATGCCCCGGTTTAGGTACATGGTGCTGGACTGCTGGTGCACTGATACGTGTCCAACGTATCTATAATTTTTGATTGTTCCATGCTATATTATATTCTGTTTTGGATGTTTAACGGGCTTTATTATACACTTTTATATTGTTTTTGGGACTAACCTATTAACCGGAGGCCCAGCCCGAATTGCTGTTTTTTTGCCTATTTCAGTGTTTCGCAGAAAAAGAATATCAAACGGAGTCCAAACGGAATGAAACCTTCGGGAACGTGATTTTCGGAACAAACGTGATCCAGAGGACTTGGAGTCTACGCAAAGCAATCAACGAGGAGAGCACGAGGCAGGGGGGCGCGCCTAGCCCCCCAAGTGCGCCCTCCACCCTCGTGGGGCCCACGTTGCTCCACAGACATACTTCTTCCTCCTATATATACCTACGTACCCCCAAACTATCAGATACGGAGCCAAAAACCTATTTCCACCACCGCAACCTTCTGTACCCGTGAGATCCCATCTTGGGGCCTTTTTCGGCGCTCCGCCGGAGGGGGCATTGATCACGAAGGGCTTCTACATCAACACCATAGCCTCTCCGATGATGTGTGAGTAGTTTACCTTAGACCTTCGGGTTCATAGTTATTAGCTAGATGGCTTCTTCTCTCTCTTTGGATCTCAATACAAAGTTCTCCTCGTTCTTCTTGGGGATCTATTCGATGTAATCTTCTTTTGCGGTGTGTTTGTCGAGATCCGATGAATTGTGGGTTTATGATCAAGATTATCTATGAACAATATGTGAATCTCCTCTGAATTCTTTTATGTATGATTGGTTATCTTTGCAAGTCTCTTCGAATTATCAGTTTGGTTTGGCCTACTAGATTGATCTTTCTTGCAATTGGAGAAGTGCTTAGCTTTGGGTTCAATCTTGCGGTGTCCTTTCCCAGTGACAGCAGGGGCAGCAAGGCACGTATTGTATTGTTGCCATCGAGGATAAAAAGATGGGGTTTATATCATATTGCATGAGTTTATCCCTCTACATCATGTCATCTTACTTAAAGCATTACTCTATTCTTATGAACTTAATACTCTAGATGCATGCTGGATAGCGGTCGATGTGTGGAGTAATAGTAGTAGATGCAGAATCGTTTCGGTCTACTTGTCGCGGACGTGATGCCTATATACATGATCATACCTAGATATTCTCATAACTATGCTCAATTCTATCAATTGCTTGACAGTAATTTGTTTACCCACCGTAATACTTATGCTCTTGAGGGAAGCCACTAGTGAAACCTATGGCCCCCGGGTCTATTTTCCATCATATTAATCTTCCAACACTTAGTTATTTCTATTGCCTTTTATTTTACTTTGCATCTTTATTTCTCTTTATCATAAAAATACCAAAAATATTATCTTATCATATCTATCATATCTCACTCTCGTAAGTAACCGTTGAGGGATTGACAACCCCTTTATCGCGTTGGTAGCGAGGTTCTTATTTGTTTGTGTACGTGTGAGGGACTCGTGCGTGATCTCCTACTGGATTGATACCTTGGTTCTCAAAAACTGAGGGAAATACTTATGCTACTTTACTACATCACCCTTTCCTCTTCAAAGGAAAACCAACGTAGTGCTCAAGAGGTAGCAAGAAGGATTTTTGGCGCCGTTGCCGGGGAGATTCGTGCCAAGTCAAGTCAAGTCAAGACATACCAAGTACCCATCA
This sequence comes from Aegilops tauschii subsp. strangulata, assembly GCF_002575655.3. Lineage (NCBI taxonomy): Eukaryota > Viridiplantae > Streptophyta > Magnoliopsida > Poales > Poaceae > Aegilops > Aegilops tauschii. The sequence goes on from NC_053037.3 coordinate 375,455,471, forward strand.
CAAACTCTTATCCCTCGCATTACATTATTTGCCATTTGCCTCTTGTTTTCCTCTCCCCCACTTCACCCTTGCCGTTTTATTCGCCCTCTCTTTTCTATTCACCTCTTTTTTCGCTTGCTTCTTGTTTGCTCGTGTGTTGGATTGCTTGCTTGTCACGATGGCTCAAGACAATACTGAATTGGTGACTTTACCAATACCAACAACAATGATTTTCTTAGCACTCCGATTGCTCCTCTTACCGATGCTGAATCTTGCGAAATTAATGCTGCTTTGTTGAATCTTGTCATGAAAGATCAATTCGCCGGCCTTCCTACTGAAGATGCCGCTACCCATCTAAATAGCTTCGTTGATTTGTGTGATATGCAAAAGAAGAAAGATGTGGACAACGATATTGTTAAATTGAAGCTATTTCCTTTTTTGCTTAGAGGTCGTGCTAAAGTTTGGTTTTCGTCTTTGCCTAAAAATAGTATTGGTTCATGGAATAAGTGCAAGGATGCTTTTATCTCTAAGTATTTTCCTCCCGCTAAAATCATCTCTCTTAGAAACGATATTATGAATTTTAAGCAACTTGATCATGAACATGTTGCATAAGCTTGGGAGAGGATGAAATTAATGATATGTAATTGCCCTACACATGGTTTGAATCTTTGGATGATTATACAAAAAATTTATGCCGAATTGAATTTTGCATCTAGAAATCTTCTAGATTTGGCCGCGGGAGGCACTTTTATGGAAATCACTTTAGGAGAAGCTACTAAATTCCTAGATAATATTATGGTTAATTATTCTCAATGGCACACCGAAAGATCTACTAATAAAAAAGTGCATGCGATAGAAGAAATTAATGTTTTGAGTGGAAAGATGGATGAACTTATGAAATTATTTGCTACTAAAAGTGTTTCTTCTGATCCTAATGATATGCCTTTGTCTACTTTGATTGAGAATAATAACGAATCTATGGATGTGATTTTTGTTGGTAGGAATAATTTTGGTAACAACGCATATAGACGAAACTTTAATCCTAGGCCGTACCCTAGTAATTCCTCTAATAATTATGGTAATTCCTACAAAAATTCTTATGGAAATTTTAATAAGATGCCCACTGAATTTGAGACTAGTGTTAAGGAGTTTATGAATTCGCAAAAGAATTTCAATGCTTTGCTTGAAGAAAAAATTGCTTAAGGTTGATGAATTGGCCAGGAACGTTGATAGAATTTCTCTTGATGTTAATTCTTTGAAACTTAGATCTATTCCACCTAAGCATGATATCAATGAGTCTCTCAAGGCCATGAGAATTTCCATTGATGAGTGCAAAGAAAGAACCGCTAGGATGCGTGCTAAGAAAGATTGCTTTGTGAAAGCGTGTTCTTCTAATTTTTATGAGAATAAAGATGAAGATCTAAAAGTTATTGATGTGTCCCCTATTAAATCTTTGTTTTGCAATATGAATCTTGATAATGATGGGACTGAATATGAGCCACCTTTACCTAGAAGGCGTTCCAAAAATTCGGAGTCTTTAGATCTTGATGCAAAAGTTGGTAAAAGTGGGATTGAAGAAGTCAAAACCTTAGATATTAATGAACCCACTATTTTGGATTTCAAGGAATTTAATTATGATAATTGCTCTTTGATAGATTGTATTTCCTTGTTGCAATCCGTGCTAAATTCTCCTCATGCTTATAGCCAAAATAAAGCTTTTACCAAACATATCGTCGATGCTTTGATGCAATCTTATGAAGAAAAACTTGAGTTGGAAGTTTCAATCCCTAGAAAACTTTATGATGAGTGGGAACCTACTATTAAAATTAAAATTAAAGATCATGAATGCTATGCTTTTTGTGATTTGGGTGCTAGTGTTTCCACGATTCCAAAAACTTTGTGTGACTTGCTAGGTTTCCGCGAATTTGATGATTGTTCTTTAAACTTGCACCTTGCGGATTCCACTATTAAGAGACCTATGGGAAGAATTAATGATGTTCTTATTGTTGAAAATAGGAACTATGTGCCCGTAGATTTCATTGTTCTTGATATAGATTGCAATCCTTCATGTCCTATTATTCTTGGTAGACCTTTCCATAGAACGATTGGTGCAATTATTGATATGAAGGAAGGGAATATTAGATTCCAATTTCCGTTAAGGAAAGGCATGGAATACTTCCCTAGAAAGAAAATAAAATTACCTTATGAATCTATTATGAGAGCTACTTATGGATTGCCTACCAAAGAAGGCAATACCTAGATCTATCCTTGCTTTTATGCCTAGCTAAGGGCGTTAAACGATAGCGCTTGTTGGGAGGCAACCCAATTTTATTTTAGTTTTTTGCTTTTTGCTTCTGTTTAGGAATAAATATTTGATCTAGCCTCTGGTTAGATTTGTTTTTATGTTTTAATTAGTGTTTGTGCCAAGTTAAACCTATAGGATCTTTTTGGATGATAGTTATTTGATCTTGCTGAAAGTTTCAGAAACTTTCTGTTCACGAAAACAATTGTTAAAAATCACCAGAAGGTGATAAAATACTGATTCCAATTGGAGCAGATCAATAAACAAATTTTCTAGTTCGTCCTATTTTGGTAGATTTTTTTGAGTTCCAGAAGTTTGCGTTAGTTACAGATTACTACAGACTGTTCTGTTTTTGACAGATTCTGTTTTTCGTGTGTTGTTTGCTTATTTTGATGAATCTATGGCTAGTAAAATAGTTTATAAACCATAGAGAAGTTGGAATACAGTAGGTTTAACACCAATATAAATAAATAATGAGTTCATTACAGTACCTTGAAGTGGTGTTTTGTTTTCTTTCGCTAATGGAGCTCACGAGGTTTTCTGCTAAGTTTTGTGTTGTGAAGTTTACAAGTATTGGGTAAAAGATTTGATGGATTATGGAACAAGGAGTGGCAAGATCCTAAGCTTGGGGATGCCCATGGCACCCCAAGATAATCTAAGGACACCAAAAAGCCAAAGCTTGGGGATGCCCCAGAAGGCATCCCCTCTTTCATCTTCGTCCATCGGTAACTTTACTTGGAGCTATATTTTTATTCACCACATGATATGTGTTTTGCTTGGAGCGTCTTGTATGATTTGAGTCTTTGTTTTTTTAGTTTACCACAATCATCCTTGCTGTACACACCTTTTGAGAGAGATACACATGATTCGGAATTTATTAGAATACTCTATGTGCTTCACTTATATCTTTTGAGCTATATAGTTTTTGCTCTAGTGCTTCACTCATATCTTTTAGAGCATAGTGGTGGATTTGTTTTATAGAAACTATTTTTCTCTCATGCTTCACTTATATTATTTTGAGAGTCCTACAAAACAGCATGGTAATTTGCTTTAATTATGATAGGCATCCAAGATTAGTAAAAAAATTCTTATGAGTGTGTTGAATACTATGAGAAGTTTGATGCTTGATAATTGTTTTGAGATATGAAGATGGTGATATTAGAGTCATGCTAGTTGAGTAGTTGTGGATTTGAGGAATAATTGTGTTAAAGTTTGTGATTCCCGTAGCATGGACGTATGGTGAACCGTTATGTGATGAAGTCGGAGCATGATTTATTTATTGATTGTCTTCCTTATGAGTGGCGGTCGGGGACAAGCGATGGTGTTTTCCTACCAATCTATCCGCCTAGGAGCATACGCGTAATACTTTGCTTTGATAACTTGTAGATTTTTGCAATAAGTATATGAGTTCTTTATGACTAATGATGAGTCCATGGATTATACGCACTTTTCATCTTTCCACCATTGCTAGCCTCTCTAATACCGTGCACTTTTCGCCGGTATCATACACCCACCATATACCTTCCTCAAAACAGCCACCATACCTACCTATCATGGAATTTCCATAGCCATTCCGAGATATATTTCCATGCAACTTACCACCGTTCCATTTACTATGACACGCTCCATCATTGTCATATTGCCTCGCATGATCATGTAGTTGACATCGTATTTGTAGCAAAGCCACCGTTCATAATTCTTTCATACATGTCACTCTTGATTCATTGCATATCCCGGTACACCGCCGGAGGCATTCACATAGAGTCATATTTTGTTCTAAGTATTGAGTTGTAATTGTTGAGTTGTAAGTAAATAAAAGTGTGATGATCATCATTATTAGAGCATTGTCCCAAGTGAGGAAAGGATGATGGAGACTATGATTCCCCCACAAGTCAGGATGAGACTCCGGACGAAAAATAAAAAAAAGGAAAAAAAGAGGCCATAAAAAAGAGAAAAGGCCCAAATAAAAAAATAAAAAAAGAGAGAAAAAGAGAGAAGGGACAATGTTACTATCCTTTTACCACACTTGTGCTTCAAACTAGCACCATGATCTTCATGATAGAGAGTCTCCTATGATATCACTTTCATATACTAGTGGGAATTTTTCATTATAGAACTTGGCTTGTATATTCCAATGATGGGCTTCCTTAAAATGCCCTAGGTCTTCGTGAGCAAGCGAGTTGGATGCACACCCACTTAGTTTCTTTTGGTGAGCTTTCATATACTTACAACTCTAGTGCATCCGTTGCATGGCAATCCCTACTCACTCACATTGATATCTATTGATGGGCATCTCCATAGCCTGTTGATACGCCTAGTTGATGTGAGACTATCTTCTCCTTTTTTGTCTTCTCCACAACCACCATTCTATTCCACATATAGTGCTATGTCCATGGCTCACGCTCATGTATTGCGTGAAGATTGAAAAAGTTTGAGAACACCAAAAGTATGAAACAATTGCTTGGCTTGTCATCGGGGTTGTGCATGATTTAAATACTTTGTGTGGTGAAGATAGAGCATAGCCAGACTATATGATTTTGTAGGGATAACTTGCTTTGGCCATGTTATTTTGAGAAGACATAATTGCTTAGTCAGTATGCTTGAAGTATTATTATTTTTATGTCAATATTAAACTTTTATCTTGAATCTTTCGGATCTGAATATTCATACCACAAATTAATAGAATTACATTGAAAATTATGCTAAGTAGCATTCCACATCAAAAAATCTGTTTTTATCATTTACCTACTCGAGGACGAGCATGAATTAAGCTTGGGGATGCCTGATACGTCTCCAATGTATCTATAATTTTTTATTGTTCCATGCTATATTATATTCTGTTTTGGATGTTTAACGGGCTTTATTATACAATTTTATATTATTTTTGGGACTAACCTATTAACCGGAGGCCTAGCCCGAATTGCTGTTTTTTTGCCTATTTCAGTGTTTCGCAGAAAAAGAATATCAAACGGAGTCCAAACGGAATGAAACCTTCGGGAACGTGATTTTCGGAACAAACGTGATTCAGAGGACTTGGAGTCTACACAAAGCAATCAACAAGGAGAGCACGAGGCAGGGGGGCACGCCTACCCCCGCAGGCGCGCCCTCCACCCTCGTGGGGCCCACGTTGCTCCACCGACGTACTTCTTCCTCCTATATATACCTACGTAACCCCAAACTATCAGATACGGAGCCAAAAACCTATTTCCACCGCCGCAACCTTCTGTACCTGTGAGATCCCATCTTGGGGCCTTTTCCGGCGCTCTGCCGGAGGGGGCATTGATCACGGAGGGCTTCTACATCAACACCGTAGCCTCTCCGATGATGTGTGAGTAGTTTACCTCAGACCTTCGGGGTCCATAGTTATTAGCTAGATGGCTTCTTCTCTCTCTTTGGGTCTCAATACAAGGTTCTCCTCGATCTTCTTGGAGATCTATTCGATGTAATCTTCTTTTGCGGTGTGTTTGTCGAGATCCGATGAATTGTGGGTTTATGATCAAGATTATCTATGAACAATATTTGAATCACCTTTGAATTCTTTTATGTATGATTGGTTATCTTTGCAAGTCTCTTCGAATTATCAGTTTGGTTTGGCCTACTATATTGATCTTTCTTGCAATGGGAGAAGTGCTTAGCTTTGGGTTCAATCTTGCGATGTCCTTTCCCAGTGACAGCAGAGGCAGCAAGGCACGTTGTATTGCTGCCATCGAGGATAAAAATATGTGGTTTATACCATATTGCATGAGTTTATCCCTCTACATCATGTCATCTTACTTAAAGCATTACTCTGTTCTTATGAACTTAATACTCTAGATGCATGCTGGATAGCGGTCGATGTGTGGAGTAATAGTAGTAGATGCAGAATCATTTCGGTCTACTTGTCGCGAACGTGATGCCTATATACATGATCATACCTAGATATTCTCATAACTATGCTCAATTCTATCAATTGCTCGACAATAATTTGTTTACCCATCATAATACTTATGCTCTTGAGAGAAGCCACTAGTGAAACCTATGGCCCCCGGGTCTATTTTCCATCATATTATTCTTCCAACACTTAGTTATTTCTATTGCCTTTTATGTTACTTTGCATCTTTATTTCTCTTTATCATAGAAATACCAAAAATATTATCTTATCATATCTATCAGATCTCACTCTCGTAAGTAACCGTTGAGGGATTGACAACCCCTTTATCCGTTGGTTGCGAGGTTCTTATTTGTTTGTGTAGGTGTGAGGGACTCGTGCGTGATCTCCTACTGGATTGATACCTTGGTTCTCAAAAACTGAGGGAAATACTTACGCTACTTTACTGCATCACCCTTTCCTCTTCAAGGAAAAACCAACACAGTGCTCAAGAGGTAGCATGCACCTGCTGTCCCATGCCCTTATACCAAATATTTAGCTGTTCTTAATCTAATGCCCCTGGTAAAATGAAGCCATGCCACTGTTATAACCCATGAGAAGTTTAGCCAAATGTTTTTGCCAGTAGTTGTTTGAGACTCTGACTGTTTCCTCTGTAGCTTTTTGTGCAAACAGGGATATCCATTTCACCTCGCTGCTATTGTGACCTTTTGGTGCACTGCACAAAACACTTCTTAAAAGAAGTGACTTTTGTGCTGTTTAACTGGAATGTCAGAATGGAACCGTTGGTTCATTTCGGTGGAACTGCACAAAGGGAGATCTATGTTCCAATCCTCATCATCCATATTGGCACCATAACCTTCCTTTAGGTAAGGATGATATTTAATGCATGTGTTCATCTCTATTTTGCAAATGCCATGAGAAAATAATGCTATTGTTTACTAGTACACTTGTACTCCCTCACTGACAAAACCAATTCTGAAATAGAAGGACAATCATGTACTTGGTTTCACCAACTGGTGAGGAGAAAGAGAAATAGAGCATGAAGAGGAGGAAGAAGAAGAAGAATAAAGAGGAAATGGAGATAACATGATGGTACCGTCCTATGTTACCCTGACATCTTGCTAGTGGTATTGTATTGCTGTGTTGCTACTAGTCTTAATTTACTTGGAAGACTAGCAAGATGCCCGTGCATTGCACGTAACATCAAGATGCATTTGTATGAGTAGTTTATCTTGTGAGAGAAAAGGATGAACGAGGGAAGGCCTTATTTGCAAATGTGGAGAGGGTTGTGGGTACCTTTTTGCAAAATTGCCATAGTTTCCTTCCTATCCGCCAGATATAAATTGGACGGCCTATATTGTAGGATGGCAGGGACACCATCATGACCAACTCTGTTTTTTATTAGATGAGTAGAGTAGAGATAGATAGAGAAATGCAACAGAGTAGTACTTGGGTTGACGACACATCATACTAATTAACAGGATTCTGGATGCATCTGTGACCCAGCTCTACACGATCAACAGTGCCAAGGTGATCTTGCTAAAGCCGAGGCCTCAGTCGAGGCCATTCAAGGGCTCCGGCAACGTCTACCTTACATGTGAGACGATCCTCCAGGGAGCCCTTCCACTTCTGTTGTCTCTCCTGCAAGGTCACTTAATTAATTAAGAGTACTTAAGTAGCACTAATTTATTGCTGCCTAATTTTCCTGTCGGAGTTAAACAAATCTTTTGTAGCACCCTATGCTAAATCATGTACGTGTCTATGTGTGTCTGTGGAGGGTGAATCATGTGGTGGAGCAGGGAGGGAATCTTGGTAGTGTCATGACATAATAGTGTTATTGTTTTGCATGTCAATTTATTGCCATTGGTTCAATGAGGCAATGTTTTGCGTATTGTCCATCATGATTTGATGCTACTGTTAGAGTAATATGCTATCCTTTCTCACTAAGCTAATGAAGGTTTCACCTTGTTCCTACTTGTGCAAACAGGGATCATGTTGTGCCAATCATTCATTTTAGTGGAACTACACAAGACAATACAATGAACTATATCCCAGCCAGTGCTTTAACTCTGCTGGAACTTCTTGATAATCTTTCGATATAATCTCACCACTGGTAAACAAGAGTGATTTCAACCATACATTTGAAGTGCACAAAAATATATACTATTGAGTGATTCCAGTGAGTGCTTTATTATCTCTTCTGTGACTACATGAATAAGTTTTTTTGCTCAGGTTGGTACTGTCCTAAGGCCTTCATCCATATTAGTTTGTTGTCATCTCTATTTGTATGGTGCTACTGTCATGAGAAACTCCTTTATCTTTGCATGTTAAAGTTTTGCAACCTATGATACATGGAAATGCTTTGAGTGTTGAGCTAATTGGCACTGATTAAATAAACTAGTACCTCTCTTTAAGCAAGACTACTATGTTGCTAACTTTACCCATTAAGATAATGAGGGTGCTTCTATTTGTTAGTGTATGTTTCATCAACTAGTCCCACTATTACAGTAATATCACTCTCTCAATATATGTGCCAACAGGGATGCTCGATTTTGGTGGAACTGCACAAAAACTTTGGGTGCTTCATTGCCTCGACTGCTTCCTTCCTTTCTTGTCATTCGCTTATCTCGGCTTGCTTCCTTCCTTTCCTGTCAGTCGCTTCGCTTATCTCGGCTTCCAGTCAAAGGAAATAGTAATTGATATGCTACCTCACACAGGTTGGTACCGGTCTTTATCCTGATTATTGTGCTTGTCATATGTATTGGTAATTTGGTATTGTGCTACTGTTTGCCGATTTCATAAAGGAGTAACTTGGAGCCTGAACTCGCAGGAAAATCATTACATTGGGCGATTTCAGTAGAACTGCACAAAAAGATCAGATGGACAGATACTTATGTGCTGCTATGTACTCCAAAATTCACTCATACAAGCATCGATGTGACAAGAAGAAGTGCCTATATTCATTCGAGTATCAACCAGTTGTCAAACTCCAAGTATTAGGAGAGTGAACGCCAAAAATATTGCTTGGCGCATAGCCCAGAAAAACGCAGTCCAGTCTTTGGTCCCAACTTGTGCCTTTTGGTTATCGGCATATATGGTAGCGAACTGTATGGCATGGAGTCTAAAGATTCCAGACAAGTTGGTTGACGCGTATATTCATCATGCACTTAATCAGTCTGCACGCCAGGGATGCTCCATTTCAGTTGAACTGCACAAAAAATTTGGGTGGTTCATTTTCTCAACCGCCTCATTTATTGTCTACAATGTAGAATTCTGGCGAGCTACAGGACCAAGATGAGCCAGTAAACTAGTTGGATGAAAGTAGTGGCCAAGTTGCTCAAACCTCCCTCGGCACGAGGCCACTATTTTGAGTATAAACCTACAAGCAAAGTTCAGATTGTCTGTGCTGCCTCTTATGTACTCGAAAGTTTACTCGTACAGGCATTAATTTTAGCAAGAAGTACCTCCAACTGAACACCATTTACCAGTTTGTACCCTAGGTAATTAAAGTTTGACCATGGATGATATTGGCTGTGATCTCAATCATTGGATGCATCAACATACTGAACATGTGTATATCTGAATCTTTTTGTGAATTATTTATGAATATTGTCTTGTGATCTATCAATCATTTGGATGCATAGACATGCCGAACTTGTGTATATATGAATCTTTTGAGTTGTTGATTGTCAATGTTGGCTATGAATATGAACGTGTCCTGTGAACCTGAGTTTGATACAAATGTTTACCTTTTCTTTTGTACTTGTGTCTGAACTTGTTAGTATGTCTACTGTGGGATCTATGACATGTGGGTGTCAACGGCACACCTTCTTCCCGAGAAGAATTGCACCTGCTTGTTACGGTAGCAATGGCGCATCAGCTCTTTTTAATCTTTTTGCTCTGTCTTCCCCCCTCCCCTGCTCAACCCCTGCCGTAATGTTTTTGGCCTCAAAACAAACATAGTGCTGCATTGTTTTGGGGGCTTGATGAAAAATCGAGTGTTGCTTTCTCTAGGTTGGCCTGCCTAGCAAATGGGTTGGTGGTCCACCACGGACTGGGAGGCTAAAAATACAAGTTGTATGGTGCAGAGGCAAGTAAAAAAACGCCATCAAGAGCCATCCACTGAAAAAAAATCGTGTCTGATGTGCTTCTTCGGTCGCGCCGCCGGCCCCCTCTTTAATCCAGTTAGCTCCATTCCCCAACCGGCAGCATGGGACAGAAGTTTATTTCCCCCTCGCGCCTGCCGGGGGATTGAAGAAGCGCGGCATCGAATCCAACACCGGCGATGGCTGCTTGTCCAAGAGATTTTCAGATAAGAAACTGCATGTTTCAGAGGCAGAGCATTTAAAGCAACATGCACTTTTCAAACATAGATAACATAATGTTGGAAATTTTATTCATGGTAAAAAATGGAACTAACAACAAGTTAACATCATGCTGATCAATATTCATGTATAGCACATCTTCATATGATGCAAAGTCAAAAAGATATGCTATTTTCAAAATGGCAAGACAATGTTGAGTGTGCGAAAAACTGGGTAAACTAGGGACAAAATTTTGGCAAGTGTTAGATATTTTTCAACTGCACCAGTTGGAATCGAACCCGGGCAGTACAGCTTTTGGGTGAGAGGGCTGCAGCCACCGGGCTAGTGCGGTATGTTCGAAAGAATGAAGGCTCTTCCCCGGCTCCGGTTCTTTCCCGTCCGTGTGCGCTCGTCGTGGCGCCGCCGTATGCCGTTGTCAACATGCTCAACAAACAAGAGGAATCCGAAGAGGACTGTACGCCGAGAGACTGATAGTGGGGACCCACCAGGTCCAAGCCGTATGCAAGCAAGTGCCCCATTGGAAAAAAGCTTCCTCCTAATTGTATATTGACGTTGGGGCCCACGGGTTTGTCAACCTTAGTCAATAAACAAAATAAATTTCCAACGATGACTGTCATCGGGGAGCTTTTTTTTCAGGGATATCGGGGATCTTTTTTTGTTGTTGCGGGAAAGGGGTATCGGGGATCTAGCTGATATCCTTTTTTTTCAGAGGGCAAATAAGTATCAGCTAGGCCTAGGTTTTGTTTTTTAACATGCGTAGCCCACGACATACGGAGATAGTGGTTTCAACTTATTTTTTTGAGGTCCATACCGGCCTATGGGCCTCCTAGCGTAGGTTTTACTTTTTCTTAAAGATCGGCAGCCCAATGTATTTTTTTAATAAAACGCAGATCTCTGTTCTATTTATCTATATATAAGAGTAATAATGTTGTGTCCAATTTTGTGTTTTCCCTTCTAACCACATTATATATATTTATATTATTACTATTATCGTATATTTAATAGAGACTTATATATACATTATAAAAACATCCCATGTGTTATTAACTTATAAAAGTAAATGTTTAACAGAAGTTGGCAAGGAAAATCCTGGTTGTTTTTGACTCACAGGCAAGGAAAATCCTAGTGATTGCATACAAAAGCTTGCGAAGATTTTAAGGACCAATGTAATAATAACGCGCTCATTTTTGTTTTGAGCAATAACTTGCTAATTTGTTAATTTATATATAAAAAATGTGTTGCTCTGATTTATTTTTTGATATTAATTGCTCCTTCTAACCTAACATTATATATAGAACGAGCCCATCTAATTCGTGTATTTCAAGAAAGTGCAAATGGGCTGGGATTTCTTAGAAAATATTAAATGGGCCGCATTGACGCGAAATTATTTGTTCACACAGCCTAGCAAATGGACTGTAAATTCTAGAAAACATGGGTTAAATATATGCCACATTTTTGTAGGCTGACATGTGGGCCAATGGGTCGAAGGCTACCCAAGGCGTTGTCAACTTGGTCAACAAATGATTATGACATTCACAGCCATTGGATTTATATCCAACGGTCGTCATGCACCTTCAATCTCTCGTCTTCTTCCTCCAGCATCGCCGGGACCGCCTGCTCCGGCCTTCGGCGGCTAGCGGCTCTGCTTAGCATGCATCACTGCGAAGCGCTACCCCACCGCCGGCCAGGCTATCCCTCCACCGCTCCACACCTCCTATTATTCTCCACCGACTGCAGCCCCACGCCGCACCAGAACCAGTTATAACCCTTGTACTCCTCTCAATCTGCGACTCCACTGCTGCGTCTTCCCATCTCTGGGTCATTCCCGTCCGGGGCCTCGCCGTCGTCCACCGCCTCGCTGCGCTCGACGCGGCGTGGTCAACAAACGAGAGTCATCGGAAGAGGACCATACGTGGAGAGCCTGACGGCTGGGACCCACGAGGTCCATGGTCGCACGCAAAGAAAGTTCCTCCTTATTAAGCTGGAAAAAATTGTTTCCTCCCCCTGATAGCTAGGACCCACCGGTTGTATCTTCGCACGGAAGGAAGTGCCTCCTTGTTATGAAAACAAAACTATTCCTCCCGATGACAGCTAGGACCCGACAGATTTGGTGGCTGACTTGTGGGCCTACTAAGTTGAGGTGTACGCAGGGCTTTGTCAACTTAATCAACAAATGATTCTAGCAGTTGGACCATTGGATGTTAATCCAACAGCCGTGCTCCTTCTTCAACCTCTGTTCTTGCTCCTGTCTCCCGTGGGTGGCAGTGCTGCCGCGCACCCGAACCAGTCAAGTTTCCCACTCCTCTCCATCTGCGACTCCACTGCCGCGTCTTCCCCATCTCTGGGTCGTTCCAGTCTGGGGCCTCACCGTCGTCCACTGGCCTTGGTGCGCTCGACACGGTGTGGTCAATGTGGTCAACAAACGAGAGTCATCGGAAGATGACTGTACGTGAGAGGCTGACAGTGGGGACGCACCACGCCCATGGATGCATGCATGCAACTGCATCCTTTTTACCCTGAAAAATAATGTTTTCTCCCCTGATAGCTGGGACCCACCAGCTACATCTTCGCACGCAAGGAAGTGCGTCCTTATTGCGGGCAAAAAAATGATTCCCCCCTGACAGCTGGGACCCAGCAGCTATATCTTCGCACGCAAGGAAGTGCGTCCTTATCCTCCCTGACAGCTGGGACCCACCCGGTCTAAGCGTACGTACCATCATCACTCGAAGCTTATGGAGGGCATCATGCTGGAGACAGAACTGCTCACAAGGTATTGCAATCTGGATTTTATTGGCCTACTCTCTTCAAGGATGCCCGTAAGTTCGTCTTATCTTGTGATGAATGTCAAAGATAGGTAATATTGGTAAGCGTCAAGAAATGCCTATGAATTATTCACTTGTTGTTGAACCATTTGATGTTTGGAGATTTGATTACATGGGACCTTTTCCTTCCTCTAATGGGTATACACATATTTTGGTTGCTGTTGATTATGTTATTAAATGGGTAGAAGCTATTCCAACCAGTAGTACTGATCACAACACCTCTATTAAAATGCTTAAGGAAGTTATTTTCCCCAGGTTTGGAGTCCCTAGATATTTAATGACTGATGGCGGTTCACACTTTATTCATGGTGCTTTCCGCAAAATGCTTGCCAAGTATGATGTTAACCATAGAATTGCATCACCCTATCATCCTCGGTCTAGTGGTCAAGTTGAACTTAGCAATAGAGAAATAAAATTAATTTTGCAAAAGACTATCAATAGGTCCTGGAAGAATTGGTCTAAGAAATTAGATGATGCACTTTGGGCTTATAGAACAACATATAAAAATCCTATGGGTATGTCTCCTTACAAAATGGTTTATGGAAAAGCTTTTCATTTACCTCTTGAGTTAGAACATAAAGCATATTGGGCAGTCAAAGAACTCAATTATGATTTCAAACTTGCCGGTGAAAAGAAGTTATTTGATATTAGCTCATTAGATGAATGGAGAACCCAAGCTTATGAAAATGCCAAATTATTTAAAGAAAAAGTTAAAAGATGGCATGATAAAAGAATCCAAAAGCGTGAGTTCAAAGTTGGAGAATATGTTCTTTTGTACAACTCTCATTTCAGGTTCTTTGCAGGAAAACTCCTCTCCAAATGGGAAGGACCCTATGTTATCGAGGAGATTTATCGGTCTGGAGCTATCAAAATAAATAATGCCAAAGGTACTAACCCGAAGGTTGTTAATGGGCAATGAATAAAACATTATATCTTAGGTACGCCCATTAATGTCGAAAGTAATATTATCCAAACATTGACACCGGAAGAACACATAAAGGAGTCCTTCCGGAACACTCCAGAATCGTGAAAATAAGGAGGTACGTGATACAGTAAGTAAACGGACTCCAAAAAATCTGCAAAAATGTTTTTTGTCTGTTTTGGAATATTTAGAAAATTAGGAAAATAAGAAACTACCGGGAAAGTGACCCTGGTGGGCACAAGACGCGCCCAGGTGGGTTGTGCCCACCTGGGGCACCTACCGGACTTTGTTTTTATTTCGTTTGCTTGTTTCCCAAGATAAAAAATCTTTATATACCCCCCGAACCTATTGACCACCGTATCACGGAGAAATCTTCTGTTTTCTTTTCCTTGATGTTTTCTGTCAGATCCCATCTACCATGGCTGCTTCAAGCTCCTCCAAGGACAAGTTCTTCAAGACGTCATCAACACATATTTGCGGGCGGTGGTGCAGCACCCTCAGGCCATCCAGATGCATGAGGGAGTGTTGCGCATCCGTGACGTGCAAGGACCCAAGGGGACGGGGACCATGGAGGCCAGGCTTGAAGCTATGGAGCAGGAAGTCTTCCGGTGCAAGGGGATGGTGGAGCGTGGACTCAATGCCAATACCTCATGATTACAGACCTTACCCGTGATCTCAAGGTGGATGGCAAGTCCATGAAGGACAGCGTCTTCACCCTCGACGAGCAAATCAACTTCCTCCAAAGCCAGATCTATGATCTTCAAAACCAAGTCTTTGAATATGAGGCGAGGTTTAAAGGTATGAGTTTGGTTGCCAGTTGTAGGAACCGTGAGACTCACTCTTCCTCTTACGATGGTGGACCTCTGCTATGGAAACCCGAGGACAAGATCACATCTACTTCATCACCACCACCTTCTTCTCCATCACCAAAAGAAAATTGAATTTCGGGTATGGGCACTCCCCATGGCTTCCGCCAAGCTTGGGGGAGGTGCCCCGGTATCGTATCATCCCCACTTTCTTTTGCCTTTACTTAATTTAGTTCGATCTTTTGCTTTAGATGAATAAAAGTTAGTTCGATCCTTTCTTTTCGTAAGTTTGCTTAGTGATCTATCCTTGTAATCGTGTGCGAGATATATAGTAAAGTTTAGTTTGAGTCTTTGCTTTCTTTACTTTCATGTTGCAATAAAAAGAAAGGAAATAAATTAAAAAGATCATATGCTAATCTTATAGTAGGTGATTACACCACATAAGAAAAGGTATAAGTAGGAAATTTTATTAGAGATTGACAAACATAGCATTGGTCAATGATGCAACTCATGAAAGAATTAATAAGGGAAGAGAAGATTCACATATAAATACACTATCCTAGAAATCTTTTGTGATTGTGAGCCCCCATCAAAATATTATATGCCAAAATTGTTGATGTTGGATAAGGAAGACAACATAATGATTTATGTTTGTTCATATTCACATAGAAGTTATATTGTCATAGATCCTTCAACATTAGGTGGTTGCCCCTATCTTTCCTAGACAAAAATTCCGCACAAAGTAGAGATACTACTTGTGCATCCAAAACCCCTTAAACCCAAATCTTATTTTCAAGAGTCCACCATACCTACCTAGGGATTGAGCAAGATCCCTCAAGTAACACTACTGCAGGATGCTGCTAACGCGACACTATGATCAGAGACCCTTCGACGAAACTGTGTGCGATGCCATAATCGCAAATGGTGGTGTAAAAAACCCATCAAAAAAGGTGCAAAATGTTTGCGATGGAGGATGCATCAAACACGGTTCAGATTTTAGTTGCGTGTGTGATGCAGGGCATACGGTTCAGCTCAATTAACTGTTTGCGATGAGAAGGAACAAAAGAAACGGGCAGCCAGATGAAGGTGTGTGTGATGTACAACATACAGTTCAGTCGGATGAACTGTTTGTGGTTAGGCAACACAAAAGAAACGGTCAGCCAGATCAAAGGTGTGTGCGATATACGGCATGCGGTTCACTCGGATGAACTGTTTGCGTTGAGACATGAGAACAGAAATGGTTCAAATGAACAAGATGTGTGTGATACGAGGCAAACAGGTCTGTAATCGGAAATGTGTGCGAAGACCGATAACAACACAGTTGATTACTGCTAACAAGCCATGTGTGTTATGAGCAAACGATTGCTGGTATACAATTATGAATGCTTGATGAAAACATCACCGACGGGTTCCATTGTTTAGTCCATGTGCGATGTGATTTTCTTTGTCTGCACAACATCTACGCTCTGTCTACAGAGCATCAACATATATACTTAAAAATACAGCATTGCATAACCAAATTAAGCATACAATTACACAAGTGACTACACACATAACATTTCCACACACCAAAGTAAGCAATTACATGCATACTAAAGTAGGAGAAACGAGGATCTTATCATCTACTTATTGTTGCGACAACGCTTGCCATTGCTCTGCTTCCGGCTGGATCCCTGGCCGTTTTGGGGAAGGAGGCACTTCCTCATGTCAACGATCCGCCTGTACATGTCGTAGCTCATGTACGCCTCCTTGGCCGCGTACACAACGTGAGCTTTGTCGAGTTTCTCCATCCAGGCTGAGTGCCAGGCACGCTTGTGAAGGAAATATGCCCTAGAGGCAATAATAAAGTTATTATTTATTTCCTTACATCATGATAAATGTTTATTATTCATGCTAGAATTGTATTAACCGGAAACTTAGTACATGTGTGAATACATAGACAAAACAGAGTGTCCCTAGTATGCCTCTACTTGACTAGCTTGTTTATCAAAGATGGTCATGTTTCCTGACTATAGACATGTGTTGTCATTTGATGAACGAGATCACATCATTAGGAGAATGATGTGATGGACAAGACCCATCCGTTAGCTTGGCATAAATGATTGTTTAGTTTTATTGCTACTGCTTTCTTCATGACTTATACATGTTCCTCTGACTATGAGATTATGCAACTCCCGAATACCGGAGGAACACCTTGTGTGCTATCAAACTTCACAACGTAACTGGGTGATTATAAAGATGCTCTACAGGTGTCTCCGAAGGTGTTTGTTGGGTTGGCATAGATCGAGATTAGGATTTGTCACTCCGAGTTTCGGAGAGGTATCTCTGGGCCCTCTCGGTAATGCACATCACTATAAGCCTTCCAAGCAATGTGACTAATGAGTTAGTTGCGGGATGATGCATTACGGAACGAGTAAAGAGACTTGCCGGTAACGAGATTGAACTAGGTATGATGATACCGACGATCGAATCTCGGGCAAGTAACATACCGATGACAAAGGGAACGACGCATGTTGTTATGCGGTTTGACCGATAAAGATCTTCGTAGAATATGTAGGAGCCAATATGAGCATCCAGGTTCCGCTACTGGTTATTGACCAGAGATGTGTCTCGGTCATGTCTACATAGTTCTCGAACCCGTAGGGTCCGCACGCTTAATGTTCGATGATGATTTGTATATGAGTTATGTGATTTGATGACCGAAGTTTGTTCGGAGTCCCGGATGAGATCACGGACATGACGAGGAGTCCCGAAATGGTGGAGAGGTAAAGATCGATATATTGGAAGGCTATATTCAGACATCGGAAAGGTTCTGAGTAATTCGGGTATTTTCGGAGTACCGGAGAGTTACGGGAATTCGTTGGGGGAAGTAGTGGGCCTTAATGGGCCATACGGGAAAGGGGAGAAGGGCCTCAAGGGGTGGCCGCGCGCCCCCCGTGGCAAGTCTGAATTGGACTAGGGAGGGGCGGCGCCCCCTCTCTTTCCTTCTCCCTCTCCTACTCCTTCCCTCTCTCCCCTCTTGGAAAAGGAAGGGGACTCCAACTAGGATTGGGAATCCTAGTTGGACCCCCCCTATAGGCGCGCCCCTCCTAGGCCGGCCTCCTCCTCCTCCCTCCTTTATATACGTGGCCAAGGGGGCACCCCAAAGCACAACAGACAATCTCTTAGCCGTGTGCCGTGCCCCCCTCCACAGTTACACACCTCGATCATATCATCGTAGTGCTTAGGCGAAGCCCTGCGCCGGTAACTTCATCATCACCGTCGCCACGCCGTCGTGCTGACGAAACTCTCCCTCGGCCTCAACTGGATCAAGAGTACGAGGGACGTCATCGAGCTGAACGTGTGCTGAACATGGAGGTGTCGTACGTTCGGTGCTAGGATCGATCGGATCGTGAAGACGTACGACTACATCAACCGTGTTGATAAAACGCTTCCGCTTTCGGTCTGTGAGGGTACGTGGACACACTCTCCCTGCTCGTTGCTATGCTTCTCCTAGATAGATCTTGCGTGATCGTAGGAAAATTTTGAAATTACTGCATTCCCCTATAGCTTGTCCTTGTTGCATGAATCCTTCATGTCTCTATAGTAGGGGTTGATGATGGCCTCGACGAGGTGAACCAATGAGTCCTTCTCATGCTCCTTGCTGCCCCAGATCTTGTATTGGCCCTGGATGTTGACAAGATTCTGGCAGGCGATGCCCGAATTCTCGAGCGCCTTTACATCGTTGGTGATGTCCACTGTAGCAAACATGTAGTGGGGGATGTTGACAAACCTGGCGAGATGCTCGCAAGGCCTTGTGGCCAGGCAGTAGTTGTAGACGAGGACGTGGTGGCGCACGCACATCTGGGCGACGGCGACCTTGGGACGAGACCCGGCACGAGCGCGGGTGTACTCGAGGTCGAACCCGACCACCTTGTACTTCTCCTCGGCAAGCAATAGCTCCATGATGTGGATGGAGTGCTCCACCCAGACCGGGTCGTTGGTGTACACCACCGAGAGGTCCATGAACCTTCTGTGGGTGTCCACGGCATGCATGGTGAACTACTGCTCGTCGTTGGCAGCCGCTCGGAGCGCCATTGGAGCCGCGCAGGATACCCTCTAAGAATTTCTCGTGGTGGGTGTGCTTCTGGCAATGGTGGGGCGCGATCGAAAGGTTGGCCGTTGTAATAAATGGGGGCCGGCCGACCTGTAATCGTCACGTCTTGTCACGGCGTTCATAGCGGAGGATTCCAGTGCATGCTTGACAACACCGCACCTCACATGTGGGCTTGAAGAGGCGCCAAATGTATCGTCGGTGAGCCTGTTCCAGCGCTACTACGCTGTTTACCGCGCAAGCTTCCCGCCCGGCTAGTTTGGCCACGCGTCGGCTAGAAGAGGGACAAATCATGGGCGTTTATTGACAAAAAGCTTTGTAAAAACGAAGTGTGTGGAATGACTTCGGTCATAAGTTTACCCTTGGGTGATGAGGTCAAAGTTACACAGAAGGGTGATGATGGACACTTGAGTGCGATAATTAATTTTGCGCTCTACAGTGCACACGGTGGAAGAAACTAACTGTGTGCAATAATGTCGAAGATTGCAATCGAGTTAGCTATACAGATCGTGTGCTATGAGATCGACAAGGTAAATAGATTCGAGAATGGTTAATAAAATCTAAGACCATTGCATATTAAGGTCAAAATAGTGCTAGCAATATACGAGTCTCATACGATGCCATTTCAACGATTGTACCACAAAAGCTCGAAATATTACAAGGTTCAAATTCCATAGTTATATGGCTCAAATTCGAAGATTACAAGGTTCAAACTGATATTAGAAATGAAATTCAGCTCATCAGCTGCAAACGCTCGCGCTGATCCGCTGAACATGGATATCAGAGAGGTTCAAACTAATATCACCGCTTCTAAGTCTCATTTCAAAACCTCACAATTTTTGCAAAGGGGTTAGCCACTGAGAAGTCATGTATGGGGTTGACACGATGACTTCCGATTACTCTGTCATCTGAAGTTCCAAAATGAAATTCAGCATTTTTGGAGCCTACTCCATTCTACCGCAGGCGCCGGCAACCATTCATTTTTGTGAAATAAATGTAGGGCAAACCTCATTTCCTTCAGCACCCTTGCTCTGAGAACAAAGAACCTGGTGAATACAATCTCCGGTAAGGTCCCTCGGTAGGAGTTCAAAGTAATTTCTGAGAGATGCAGATCTAGGCATTCGACATGATTGTTATATTGTATCACATTATCCACCACTGGGCCTAATCTTATCTGCAAAGGAAGAAAATGTGTTAGTGCCTACATGCAGTTTTGAACATTACTACAGGCCTATTTGGTTTGCAGGATTTGTAAAGTGCACTAACATGCCTTCTTCGATCTGACATGATTAACATGGGCATTTGATTACATTCTAGAAAAATGTAGCCTTCTTCACAAGAGGTTGGAGTGGATGAAAAGTTCCCTAAGAAAACTAGTACAGATGAATCCAAAGGAGAAATGCTTATAGATTGTAACCATATGGATCAAGCAACCAATATGGGGGGGGGGACATGTATGTACTGAAATCCTCCACAAGAACCTTCAGAAATCATCGTACATTGTCATTGTAAACTTGGAAAAAGGTGTCACAAATTGAACTCCCTTATGGTTAACATTTAACAAGAAAGGAACATCACCTCGATATATAGCTTCTCCAGGCACGGAAAGCATCACAGGAAACTGACAACTTGCTCTAGGTTGGGGCCGATAGATTCTAGTGCCAAGACCTTCACTGTGCGCAGTTTAGGGGTCAAGCTTGTCGGAATCATTTTCTGAATGACAGATGAACAAACATCTTCAAAATTAGAAATAATGTCAATTTGTAGAAGGAGAGGTAGAAGGCGGCTATTGTAACTGAACGGGTGTTGATCCAATAACAAGTTCGGAGTATTTGTGAGACGAGTAGCCCACCACTGTCAATTTTGGCGCAGAAATGACATTGATTCTTGTTGGACCTTCTTGATCAACTACAAGTAATCTCTCAAGTGCAGGTGTGTCCGCAATGACCATAACGTGGTACACATCTTGTGATGTCTTCCTGCCGCACCAGCAACACACATAAATAGTCCAGAGAGTCATGGAGGTGATGTGGAAGGTACTCAACCCATTGATCGCCTGAAGACGAAGGTACTCGAGTGCAGTACAGCCACGGAGCAGGCGCTCCATGTCACCGTTTGAGAGGCAGACGGCGACGAGCTCGAGGTGCTTCAATCGTGGTAGAATAAGAGCGGGCACACCATTAAGGGGGGAATGGTAGTTCCTGAACTTGGCGACGCGCAGCATGGGCGCAAGGCGGAGTGCGGACGTTGGCAGTGACCGCATATGCCCATCATCACAAGTGAGCTCCTCGAGCTGATCTACGGCGGGGGATCGGAACCAGTCATCAAGCTTGGCTCGGTCCTTGCCGTTGGAATTAAACTTGCCCATTCTAAGGCCTTTGGTTGGGCCAAGGTGACTGCCGAGGATCTTGGAGAACGCATCCAAGCTTTTGCGGTAGCCATTGCAAAGCTCGTGGGTGTCGATGAGGTCGAGAGGGCTGGAGTTCCATAGGGGGCGCCACCGCCGGGAAAGGACGGTTGTTCGCGCCCCATATTTGATTGGGAGGAGGGAGATGATGATTGTCAACATATCATCAGGGAGGCTGCTGATGAATTCTAGGCCTGATGGAGTCGCTTGCGGTTCTAGCTCGCCCCGCCTCCGCTTGTTGGCAGCCCCGTTCTCCACCTCCGGAGTCTCCTTGTCAGTGGCGCTTTCTGATAGAAATGGGAGTACAGGAAATATTTAGTTAAAACAGGGCAATAGAAAAGTGTATTGGTAACTAAAAGTTATTAGGTAGGAATATAGTAAGAAAAGGGAATAACAATTGGTCGCTTAAATACTACACAATTCATTTGACATTGCTGGGTAAGTCAACATGCAGATAGTTGAAAAGAAAACTTACTTCGAACAAAGTCTGGACGGATGATTTTGTCGGGGAAGTTAGCATATATCTCGTGACCAGGCCCTTTTATGCGCAGTGCAATTTTAGTGCCAGCTTTCAGTACATAAAACTTAGACATTTCTTTCCAAAAGCTAGTGCCAAAATAGGAATCACCACATTCATCAAGTCTTACAGTAGCAACGATTGTAAATCCATGGTTTATGTGCAGTATGACATCCGTGGAGCCTTGATCTATGTAAAGGAAAAAATTGTGCACTACATAATCTGTTGCATAGCAAGGGATGTGCTGCTGAAAATGGTAGGATTGTTAAGGAAAATATGGTAACATGCAAATATGGGCCCAAATTGAAATAATTGTACAGCTGTTGAAATCGAAGGACAAAAATCTATAATTGAACAAATAGGGTAAACATGATGTCATGGAAATATGAGAGTAATTGAAAGAACAATACATCATTAATTTTCCTAATATAGAAAGAAGAGGGGAAAATCCCCTTTGACGTATATGGTGCATGTGGCACCTTTTATCCAAATGTAGCAATATTTAGAATATGTTCAGGAAAGTAGGCCATGCCAACCGATTTAGGGTGAGATTGCCGCGCGCGTCCTCAAGTTATCTGGTATGGTGAGACTGAATCTCTGGCGGAGGTCGCAAAGTCCTGAAGTGTCGGTGCACTGTACATTCTATGAATGGAAGAAAACCCTCAAATCAGCTCAAATAAAAATGAATTCATGGCGATTTTCGCTGGGTGATTAAAGGAGGCAGATGAACTGGGATAAGAGATGAGATAATATCTCATTAAATTAGTTACCTTGTCCATGAGAAAGAACCCTCAGTACGGCAGATTTCCCAACCGAGCGGAGCTGGGTCGACTGCGAGCAGCGTCGAGAAAGTCGATGGCGATAGGCGGCGGCAAGTGGAACTGGAAAAATGTGGTGGGCTTTGCCGGCAGCCTGGCGGCGGCGGCAGGCATCGAGCTAAGTGTTTACCGCCGCGATAGGCGGTGCCATGGAATAGACGCGGAGGAGCTTGTGCAGGTGTGAATGGGGAACGTACCGGAGGGGGTGGCCAGCGGGGTGAGGGTTTTTGTGACGTGGGGATGGTGAGGGTTTTCTTTCTTCTTTTTTGAATTGGATGGTGAGGGTTTTCTGTCCCACAAAGAATTTTGGGGGCGACGGTTTGCTAGAGCGAACCGTGTGTGATTGACGCAATAGGCAAAATGAAAGTCATTGCACATGGTTCCAATTTTGGGAACCGTGTGTGATTGACGTACTACCTCCGTGCTGGTTTATTGGTCCCCCTTTGTAATTTTTACCAAATTTTGACCAAATATTTAACATACTCAGACATAGATAATAAGCGTACACATACATAAGCATAGTTCAACCATAAGTACATAGTTCAACCGTCATTAAGCATACTCAAGCGTACATAGTTCGATCCATCCCACATCTCATCTCACATGCCGACACGATCCTGAAGCTTCTCCAGGTACTCGCCGCATGCACCGTGCGCCACCCTGCGAGAATACTTCTGCTTAAGGAGCCAACGATCCGTCCTCTTGCATGCGCCAGAACACTTAGATACGCGTCATGAAGCTTCTAGTTGCAAAATGGGCATCCATAGCCGCCGTTCCAGGTCCTAATACGCCTGTTATGCATTCCCGCATAAAGCTCCCTCAGGATTTTCCTCTTGTACCTCCTCTGGCCATCTTCATCCTCGCTGTCCACATTGTCAGACAGCACCTATACAAATAGTAAAACAAATTTGGCATCAAATCAATGATTACATGCCGTGAAGTAGGATTAGGAATTTATGGCTATTTTTTATACATATCCAGAGATTATGGTTCGATTTTTAAGCACAGTCGTCTATGTACAGACCAATCTTGAAGAAAATAATGGCACAAACATATGTAGGTCATTCAAAATCAATTGTCAAGTCCTGGCTAGGAATTATTAGCACGAACACTAACCCTAGACAGATTACTAGCAGAAATCATTTGCACAGATGAAACAACTAATCACTTATCACTTGTACCATTCAAACAATCAATACACTACACGGATCTAACGAAACTTACTCAGATTTCATGGATTGGGAGAACATAACCATAGGATTTCTATTCCAAAAAGGGGGAGGGAGGAGTAACCAAAGAAACCCTATGATCTATTTGACACATAAATGGGTATAGATGACTAACCAGCTGTCCGTCGTCGTCGGAGTCGTCGCCGGAGTGGTCATCATAGTCGTCGCCGGAGTGGTCGTCGAAGTCGGTGTGGAACTCCGCCTCCGGTTGTGGAAGCTCGACACCGTCGACGACGTCAGGGTGCAGCGATAACTCGCCGGCGGTGATGGCAACCTCTGTCTCCATCTCCACGCCGTGCTCCAGTGCTTTAGCAGCCCCGGCGTCGCCACTCCCTTTGATGGGGCGCTTTGGCGGTATCCTCATACACTGACAGCTTTGAGGACTGAGAGCAGCATCGAGGATGCAAGCGGAGAGAGAGAGGATTGTGTGTGTGGCGAGGATGTGGGGTGCAGCCGCTCGAGCGCACCATTAATATGGAGTAGTGGGAGTTGTGGGAGAGAGGCGGGTGGCGGTCAAACCGATGGCTCGCCTCCCGGTGAGCCTGCGCACCGGACTGCTAGCATGCCTACCAAAGTTTCACACAGCTACTTGCACGCCTCCCGATGACACTGCGCAGCGAGCACGCCTCTGTCAATTCACACACCTGCACGCACGCCTCCCCGTCTGCCTGCGCGGCGGACTGCTCGCATGCGTCCCGTCAACTCACGCCCGCCCGCACGACACACGGGTCGCGCGGCGGCACGTATATTGTTTTTCTATTTGGATGATTAATGTTGCCGCTTTATTGCTTAACCGAAGCATGGCACGTATCCATTGTTGGTGTAACGCTCATAGTTCGAATAAATAATCTGTTTGGGATATTGGTTCCCAATTATTAATAATCTCCCGTCTGTAATTAGATAAAGATTACATCAAAACTGGTCTCAAATTTGACAAAAAAAGTACAATGCCAGTTTGTATTGGTGTCCATATGACAACACGATAAGTTTCATGAACTTCAAATAAGTTTTGGATGTACTAGAATTTAAAATTCAAGATTCTCAATGTTTGAAATTGGTTGCACGGGGAGTAAACATGCACCCAGTAGGACACATGTGTTTTTGCAATCCATTTAGGTGCACTATCGCGTGTGCATGTAGCTCGAATTTGATTTTTGCACATTATACCCGTAGAAAATCAATCAATTAATGTACTAAAACGTCTTAATGATCTCTGTAATTTTTCTAAAATTAAAACGTCCCTCCTTTGGTAACATATATGTTCACCGCGGGATAATTAATTTAACATGCATCGTAGTTGCGGTGGATTCGCGCGGTGTGTGTGGGTGTGTGCGTCTGGGGGTGGCGGATGGCTCGCAGTACACTACGAGTTGTGAGCCACCATGTGGGTTGGCCGTTTTCTTAGGCATGCCGGTGCCACATCAGAGTCGTGAAATCGTTATTTGAAACATTACACAACCCTTTCATACATACATGTTTTGGCCACATGCAGTCGATGGTTGTCCTACACGACACTCGATACTCACGTGTGACGCTTTCTGTGGGCCCGCGAGGTTGTCGTCCATCACTTTGACGAACAACCGGCAGTGAGGTTAATTTGACCAGCAAGGTAGAATCTTTTTTGTTTGTGTTATGGTGGTATATAGTACGCGTCGAAGAGGTGGGAGGGGACTAGCATATATACTATACGTATGCGTCCGTGAACAAGTACACCTCACTCAGTGTCGGGACTTTCTGGTTTCCGAGGCACGTGCCACATCAAAATTGTGAAATTGGCTATTCAAACATCACACAACACCTTTTTGGGCCACATGCATATCCTAGCTAGGACACTCACGTGTGACGCTTCCATTTGTGGGCCCACGGGGCCATCGTCGATGCATGCATGCATCACTTTGACCTACATCGGGAGAGGTTAATTAATTTCACCATCGATGAGGATTCTTTTGGGTTGTACATATATTACGGCAGGAGCATATAGTATGCGGTGAAGAGGGGGGAAGGGGACCATCATATGTAGTACGCTTGATGAACCTCGCTCTGTGTGGGTGCATGGTTTACGGTTTTTGAGGCATGTGGCACATCAAAGTTGTGCATTTTGGGTATTCAACATATATATGTTTGGCCCACATGCAAAGCGGTGGTGGTTCTCCTCTCGCACCCACTTAAGCGGTTATCAGCGATATCGATGCTTTCCATCTGTGGGCCCGCTTGGTCCATCACTACTTTTTGCCTGACAACAAGAGAGGTTAATTTGACCTAGGAGGGGATTATTATTTTTGCTCTAGGATGACATGCATGATACAGTTTGAGCACACACACATGCATGTGTACGCATGAATCCCTCCCATCGAGTTGAAGTGGCTAGTACAACGACACATCATGAACCGATCTTGCTCTGTGTGGGGAGCTAGTGTACGATTTTTGACGCACGCGCCACATGAATGTTGTGTATTCAAACATGCATGCACGCATCACCTCCATACATATGCATGTAGTGGTTGCCTTCGAACGTACACTCCCTCACGTGGTTATCAGCGACAAGCCTATATATTTGTGGGCCTGCATGGACATCCATGATCACCTTGACCAACAACGAGATAGGTTACCATGGCAAATTCTTCATTTGGTTCGTGTTATCGTAGTATAGGTCATGGTGAGATTCAGACCTTAAGTTTGAGCGCATATACTATGCATGCATGAATCCCCGTCGTTGGCTTGAAGTGTGGTGTAACATACATATGCATCGTCAACCTAACCCTCACTCAGTGTGGGGATTTCTAGTTCGAAATCACGGTGCCACATCAAAGTTGTTCCATTGTTACTCAAAAACACACCTCTCCATACATATGTTTGGGCCACATGCATGCAGTGGTTGTCTTCGGGGACTAGCTACTTGCATGATTATTGGCGAACTAGCCCATCTCCGGGGTCGCATGGACGGCCATCACTTTGACCAACAAGAGAGAGGTTGTACGACCAAGGTGGATTATTCTTGGTCCGTTTTATGATCCATCTTGGTGAGATATGCCTCTCTGGCCCGCCGACTGAAAGTGTGTGTGGGGGGGGGGGGGCGGTTGCTACTTCGCACTTTGCTAGGTGAAACTCGGTTGGGGGCATGCATTCATAGCTTAGGATTCCCTTCGTGGCGACACGAGGGGGGGGCTGCTAGCTACTTCGCACTTTGCTAGGTGAACCTCGGTTGGGGGGCATGCATTCATAGCTTAGTGCTACCTCTTAAGCATGCGTTGGTTTTCCCTTGAAGAGGAATGGGTGATGCAACAAAGTAGCGTAAGTATTTCCCTCAGTTTTTGAGAACCAAGGTATCAATCCAGTAGGAGACAACGCACAAGTCACCTAGTACCTGCACAAATAATCAAGAACCTTGCAACCAACACGATAAAGGGGTTGTCAATCCCTTCACGGTCACTCGCAAAAGTGAGATCTAATAAAGATAGTAAAGTAAATATTTTTGGTATTTTTGTTGTATAGATTGGAAAGTAAAGATTGCAAAATAGTAAATGAGACACGATGTAAATAAAAGAGATGCAATATAATAAGAAAGAGACCCGGGGGCCATAGGTTTCACTAGTGGCTTCTCTCAAGACAGCATATATTACGGTGGGTGAACAAATTACTGCCGAGCAATTGATAGAAAAGCGCACAGTTATGAGAATATCTAAGGCAATGATCATGAATATAGGCATCACATCCATGTCAAGGAGACCAAAATGATTCTGCATCTACTACTATTACTCCACAAATCGACCACTACCCAGCATGCATCTAGAGTATTAAGTTCATAAGAATCGAGTAACGCATTAAGCAAGATGACATGATGTAGAGGGATAAAGTCAAGCAATATGATATAAACCCCATCTTTTTATCCTCGATGGCAACAATACAATACTTGCCTTGCTGCCCCTACTGTCACTGGGAAAGGACACCGCAAGATTGAACCCAAAGCTAAGCACTTCTCCCATTGCAAGAAAGAACAATCTAGTAGGCCAAACTAAACCGATAATTCGAAGAGACTTGCAAAGATATCAAATCATGCATATAAGAATTCAGAGAAGAACCAAATAATATTCATAGATAATCTTGTTCATAAACCCACAATTCATCGGATCTCGGCAAACACACCGCAAAAGAGTATTACATCGAATAGATCTCCAAGAACATCGAGGAGAACTTTGTATTGAGAATCAAAGAGAGAGAACAAGCCATCTAGCTAATAACTATATGGACCCGAAGATCTGTGGTAAACTACTCACACTTCATCGGAGAGGCAATGGTGTTGATGTAGATGCCCTCCGTGATCGATTCCCCCTCCGGCAGATCGCCGAAAAAGGCCCCAAGATGGGATCTCATGGGTACAGAAGGTTGCGGCGGTGGAAAAGTTGTTTCTTGGCTCTCTCTGATCGATCTAGGGTATAAGAGTATATATAGGCGAAGGAAGTACGTCGGTGGAGCTACGAGGGGCCCACGAGGGTGGGGGCGCGCCTACCCCCTGGGCGCGCCCCCCTGCCTCGTGGTCGCCTCGTGGCATTCCAGACTTCCACTCCAAGTTTTCTGGATTGCTTTCGTTCCAAGAAAGATCATCGCGAAGGTTTCATTCCGTTTGGACTCCTTTTGGTATTCCTTTTCTGCGAAACTCTAAAATAGGCAAAAAGACAGAAACTGGCACTGGGCCTTCGGTTAATAGGTTAGTCCAAAAAATAATATAAAAGAGCATATTAAAGCTCATTAAACATCCAAAACAGATAATATAATAGCATGGCACAATCAAAAATTATAGATACATTGGAGACGTATCAAGCATCCCCAAGCTTAATTCCTGCTCGTCCTCGAGTAGGTAAATGATAAAAACGGAATTTTTGATGTGGAATGCTACCTAACATAATTATCAATGTAATTTTCTTTATTGTGGCATGAATGTTCAGATCCGAAAGATTCAAGACAAAAGTTTAATATTGACATAAAAATAATAATACTTCAAGCATACTAACGAAGTAATCATGTCTTCTCAAAACAACATGGCTAAAGAAAGTTCATCCTACAAAATCATATAGTTTGGCTATGCTCCATCTTCGTCACACAAAATGTTCAATTCATGCACAACCCCGATGACAAGCCCTGCAATTGTTTCATACTTTAGTATTCTCAAACTTTTTCAACTTTCACGCAATACATGAGCGTGAGCCATGGACATAGCACTATAGGTGGAATAGAATGGTGGTTGTGGAGAAGACAAAAAAGAGGAACATGGTCTCACATCAACTAGGCATATTAATGGGCTATGGAGATGCCCATCAATAGATATCAATGTGAGTGAGTAGGGATTGCCATGCAACGGATGCACTAGAGCTATAAATGTATGAAAGCTCAACAAAAGAAACTAAGTGGGTGTGCATCCAACTTGCTTGCTCACGAAGACCTAGGGCATTTTGAGGAAGCCCGTCGTTGGAATATACAAGCCAAGTTCTATAATGAAAAATTCCCACTAGTATATGAAAGTGACAAAATAAGAGACTCTCTATCATGAAGATCACGGTGCTACTTTGAAGCACAAGTGTGGAAAAAGGATATTAGCATTGTCCCTTCTCTCTTTTTCTCTCATTTTTTTGTTTGGCTTCTTTGGCCTCTTTTTTTCATTGGCCTCTTTTTTTCCTCACACGGGACAATGCTCTAATAATGATGATCATCACACTTCTATTTATTTACAACTCAAGGATTACAACTCAATACTTAGAACAAAATATGGCTCTATATGAGTGCCTCCGGTGGTGTACGAGATGTGCAATGAATCAAGAGTGACATGTATGAAAAATTATGAATGCTGGCTTTGCCACAAATACGATGTCAACTACATGATCATGCAAAACAATATGACAATGATGAAGCGTGTCATAAAAAACGGAACGGTGAAAAGTTGCATGGCAATGTATCTCGGAATGGCTATGGAAATTCCATAATAGGTATGTATGGTGGCTATTTTGAGGAAGGTAAATGGTGGGTTTATGGTACCAGCGAAAGTTGTGCGGTACTAGAGAGGCTAGCAATGGTGGAAGGGTGAGAGTGCGTATAATCCATGGACTCAACATTAGTCATAAAGAACTCACATACTTATTGAAAAAATCTACAAGTCATCAAAACCAAGCACTACGCTCATGATCCTAGGGGGGATAGATTGGTAGGAAAAGACCATCGCTCGTCCCCGACTGCCACTCATAAGGAAGACAATCAAATAAACACCTCATGCTTCAAATTTGTTACACAACGGTTACCATACGTGCATGCTACGGGACTTGCAAACCTCAACACAAGTATTTCTCAAATTCACAATTACTCAACTAGCATGACTCTAATATCACCATCTTCATATCTCAAAACAATCATCAAGCATCAAACTTCTCATAGTATTCAATGCACTTTATATGAAAGTTTTTATTATACCCATCTTGGATGCCTATCATATTAGGACTAATTTTATAGCCAAAGCAAATTACCATGCTGTTCTAAAAGACTCTCAAAATAATATAAGTGAATCATGAGAGATCAATAATTCCTATAAAATAAAATCACCACCGTGCTCTAAAAAGATATAAGTGAAGCACTAGAGCAAAATTATCTAGCTCAAAAGATATAAGTGAAGCACATAGAGTATTCTAATTAATTCCGATTCATGCGTGTCTCTCCCAAAAGGTGTGTACAGCAAGGATGATTGTGGTAAACTAAAAAGCAAAGACTCAAATAATACAAGACGCTCCAAGCAAAACACATATCATGTGGTGAATAAAAATATAGCCTCAAGTAAAGTTACCGATAGACAAAGACGAAAGAGGGGATGCCTTCCGAGGCATCCCCAAGCTTAGGATTTTGGTTGTCCTTGAATTTTACCTTGGGGTGCCTTGGGCATCCCCAAGCTTAGGCTCTTGCCACTCCTTATTCCAAAATCCATCAAATCTTTACCCAAAAACTTGAAAACTTCACAACACAAAAATTCAACAGAAAATCTCGTGAGCACCGTTAGTATAAGAAAATAAACCACCACTTTAAGGTACTGTAATGAACTCATTCTTTATTTATACTAGATGATGCCCCGCGCGTTGCTGCGGAACAGTTTTTAAGAATCAATTGCTGGTAGAGAGCAACCTAAAAAGAAATAAAAAAATATAGCCTACAAATAGAAAAGAAAAAAATATACATTTTCATATAATTTCCAAAAACAAATCTGATAACATGAAACCGCTGGCCGTTAATGGGCTTACTAATAGGTTATCGGCCCGTTCCAAAAAAACTTTCTTAGTACCATTTTCCATCTGTTTTTCTCATATAGTTGTCTGCACCTTCTATTCAGCTAAATAAGTAAAATCATTATTACAATCTCTAAGACTTTAAATTAAAGAGTCATGCATCTGGAGTTGAGATCTGAAGTATCAACCAA
Organism: Aegilops tauschii subsp. strangulata; assembly: GCF_002575655.3. Classification (NCBI taxonomy): domain Eukaryota; kingdom Viridiplantae; phylum Streptophyta; class Magnoliopsida; order Poales; family Poaceae; genus Aegilops; species Aegilops tauschii. Next base: position 375,487,006 of record NC_053037.3, read on the forward strand.
ATGAGATAATGATAGACTTATAAAATCGATGGGGTAGTTTTTTGCAAGGAAACCCAATAAAGTTTGGATTTTCAAAGATGGACACTGTTGAAACTGCCTTGCGCTGAACAGTTTGCTGAATCTGTGGATGATTAGGAAGCAGCGAAAGTCTTGATATGTTGACTCTGACCAAAAGACAACACCATTGGCTTTCAGGGCGATTTAACTCTGTAGTATAGATATTATGACAGTAGTGGCAATCTGAATAAAGGTTACCTGAAACAATAATGTCGTACAAAAGCCTTACACCAAGTGCCCAGGAAACTGTAAGCATGTGTGAAGCCATTTTTTTGTTATAGTTGTGTAAATCATTGATGCTCTTTCGGTCTTTCCTGTAGGAGAAATAAGAGAACTGAGTCAATCATCTCTTGTATGTTTATATGGTAAGAAACATCCTGAGCTCAGTCAATTAATATTTGCTAAACAAAGGCAGAAACATACCTGATCGGAGGACCAAACAGGCCGAAGAGAGCAGCCGCGTTTGAGGCACCCTGTAGGATATTTTGTCGGTTACATGTCAATTAACGAGAGCAACAAAAATACTGCTAGCAAGAAACACCAAATCGTCCTAGATGAACATCCATGCCGCCAGCAGAAAATCGTCGAGCACACTTGTAGCGAGGCAGTTGGAATCTGACCAAATTTGTAAATAAACTCACATCTAGCACATGACTGTTGTAGTTTTGGACTGTAACAAAAACAATCAATCTGAATCCTATGCTCTCTGAATAAGTATGGAAACTAACATAAACTCACTATAAAAAAATAAATTTGAGATATGGGAGCTTGTCTACCAATGCGACCAGCAAGAATCCCATGTAGCAAGGAAGAATCCAACTTTGTAACAACCAATAAACTAATAGCCTTGCCAGAAGGACGTCTGGCCCCTTTGCAGCAGGAGCGAAACCTAGCAAAATAAGGAAATAAGCTCGATTACGTGTAGGGAAAATTGGGGAGGCTAACTATGGTGAGCAGACATCTTGCAGATCGATGCCATCTAGTTCTTCGGCGGCTCAGTTGCCTCCATGGCGAAGACTAATGGCCTTCGGCGGCTCAGTTGCCTCCATGGCGAAGACTAATGGCCTCTGGAAAGGCAATTACCCGTTCAATATGCATTTGTGGTGGAAGATGGTGGTTCACGTTCTTCTCTCAAAAGGGATGGCGGAGGGGAAAACTGAGAGCATCAGTGGGGAAGATGATCAGGGCATTAGTGGCCACAATGGCATATGAGAAATAGTGGTTGCCTTGTGGTGCTCTTCAGTTACAAATTGTAATTATGAAAAAGAAAGAAGGAAACCGAAGAGGGAGGGGAAGTGAAGAGGACGAAGGGGAAGGGTTAGAGGCGTGCCATGCTGAAAGTCTCCAATTAAACGATTGATACACCATACCATATTAAACTAAATGATTTAAGGAGAAAGTGCTGACATGGCCCATTGAGCGAATGCATGAGGTGGAGTATGGCTGATGTGGATAGTGTGCATGTCAAGAGAAATCACATAGTGGGGATGAACTATTTAGGTATTATAGATTGGTGTTAAACCTACTGTATTCCAACTTCTGTATGGTTCATACCCCCCGATACTACTCATAGATTCATCAAAATAAGCAAACAACACACGAAAAACAGAATCTGTCAAAAACAGAATAGTCTGTAGTAATCTGTATCATTCGAATACTTCAGTAACTTCAAAAATTCTGAAATAAATTGATGGACGTGAGGAATTTGTCTATTAATCATCTGCAAAAATAATCAACTAAAAGCACTCTCCAGTAAAAAATGACAGCTAATCTCGTGAGCGCAAAAGTTTCTGTTTTTTACAGCAAGATCGCAAAGACTTCACCCAAGTCTTCCCAAAGGTTCTACTTGGCACAAACACTAATTAAAACATAAAACCACATCTAAACAGAAGCTAGATGATTTATTTATTACTAAATAGGAACAAAAAGCAAAAAACAAAAATAAAATTGGGTTGCCTCACAACAAGCGCTATCGTTTAATGCCCCTAGCTAGGCATAAAAACAAGAATAGATCTAGGTATTGTCATCTTTGGTATGTAATCCATAAGTGGCTCTCATAATAGATTCATAAGGCAATTTAATTTTCTTCCTAGGAAAGTGTTCCATGCCTTTTCTTAACATCAATTGGAATCTAATATTTCCTTCTTTCATGTCAATAATTGCACCAATTGTTCTAAGGAAAGGTCTACCAAGAATAATAGGACATGTAGGATTGCAATCTATATCAAGAACAATGAAATCTAAGGGCACATAATTCCTATTTGCAACAATAAGAACATCATTAATCCTTCCCATAGGTTTCTTAATGGTGGAATCCGTAAGATGCAAATTTAAAGAACAATCATCAAATTCACGGAAACCTAGCACATCACACAAGGTTTTTGGAATCGTGGAAACACTAGCACCCAAATCACACAAAGCATAGCATTCATGATCTTTAATCTTAATTTTTATAGTAGGTTCCCACTCATCATAAAGTTTTTTAGGGATAGAAACTTCTAGTTCAAGCTTTTCTTCATAGGATTGCATTAAAGCATCAATGATATATTTAGTAAAAGCTTTATTTTGATTATAAGTATGAGGAGAATTTAGCACGGATTGCAACAAGGAAATAGAATCTATCAAAGAGCAATTATCATAATTAAATTCCTTGAAATCCAAAATAGTGGATTCATTGCTATGTAAAGTTTTGACCTCTTCAATCCCACTTTTATTAATTTTTGCATCAAGATTTAAAAACTCCGAATCATTGGGATGCCTTTTAACTAAAGTTGACTCATCTCCAGTCCCATATTTATCAAGATTCATATTGGAAAACAAAGATTTAATAGGAGTCACATCAATCACTTTTAGATTTTTATCATTATTATCATTATTATCATGAAAACTAGAAGAACACACTTTCACAAAGCAATCCTTTTTAGCACGCATCCTAGCGGTTCTTTCTTTGCACTCATCAATGGAAATTCTCATGGATTTGAGGGACTCATTGATGTCATGCTTAGGTGGAATAGATCTAGGTTTCAAAGAATCAACATCAAGATAAATTCTATCCACGTTCCTAGCAAACTCATCAATCTTAAGCAATTTTTCTTCAACCAAAGCATTGAAATTCTTTTGCGAACTCATAAATTCTTTAACACTAATCTCAAAATCAGAGGGCATCTTATTAAAATTTCCATAAGAGTTGTTGCAGGAATTACCATAATTATTAGAGGAATTACTAGGAAACGGCCTAGAATTAAAGTTTCCTCTATACGCGTTGTTACCAAAATTGTTCCTACCAACAAAATTCACATCCATAGATTCATTATTATTCTCAATCAAAGTGGATAAAGGCATATCATTAGGATCAGAAGAAACACTTTTATTAGCAAACAATTTCATAAGTTCATCCATCATTCCACTCAAAACATTAATCTCTTCAATCACATGAACTTTTTTACTAGTGGATCTTTCAGTGTGCCATTGAGAATAATTAACCATAATATTTTCTAGGAGTTTAGTAGCTTCTCCTAAAGTGATTTCCATAAAAGTGCCTCCCGCGGCCGAATCTAAAAGATTTCTAGAAGCAAAATCAATCCGGCATAAATTTTTTGTATAATCATCCACAAATTCAAACCATGCGTAGGGCAATTACGTATCATTAATTTTGTCCTCTCCCAAGCTTGTGCAACATGCTCATGATCAAGTTGCTTAAAATTCATAATGTCATTCCTAAGAGAGATGATCTTAGCGGGAGGAAAATACTTAGAGATAAAAGCATCTTTGCACTTATTCCATGAATCAATACTATTTTTAGGCGAAGAAGAGAACCAAGTTTTAGCACGATCTCTAAGAGAAAACGGAAATAGCTTCAACTTAACAATATCATTATCCACATCTTTCTTCTTTTGCATATCACACAAATCAACAAAGTTGTTTAGATGGGTAGCGTCATCTTCACTAGGAAGGCCAGAAAATTGATCTTTCATAACAAGATTCAACAAAGTGGTATTAATTTCACAAGATTCAGCATCTGTAGTAGGAGCAATCGGAGTGCTAATAAAATCATTGTTGTTGGTATTGGAAAAGTCACACAATTTAGTATTATCTTAAGCCATCGTGACAAACAAATCAATCCAACACACAAGCACACAAGAAGCAAGCAAAAAGAGACGAACAGAAGAGGGGCGAAGAAAAGGCAAAGGTTTTCGAAAATCGTTTTAGAAGTGGGGGAGAGGAAAACGAGAGGCGAATGGCAAATAATGTAATGCGAGGGAGAAGAGTTTGTGATGGGTACTTGGTATGTCTTGACTTGGCGTAGATCTCCCCAGCAACGGCGCCAGAAATCCTTCTTGCTACCTCTTGAGCATGCGTTGGTTTTCCCTTGAAGAGGAAAGGGTGATGCAGCAAAGTAGCGTAAGTATTTCCCTCATTTTTTGAGAACCAAGGTATCAATCCAGTAGGAGACAACGCACAAGTCACCTAGTACCTGCACAAACAATCAAGAACCTTGCAACCAGCGCGATAAAGGGGTTGTCAATCCCTTCACGGTCACTCGCAAAAGTGAGATCTAATAAAGATAGTAAAGTAAATATTTTTGGTATTTTTTTTGTATAGATTGGAAAGTAAAGATTGCAAAATAGTAAACGAGATGCGATGTAAATAAAAGAGATGCAATATAATAAGAAAGAGACCCGGGGGCCATAGGTTTCACTAGTGGCTTCTCTCAAGATAGCATATATTACGGTGGGTGAACAAATTACTGCCGAGCAATTGATAGACACTACAAAAAAAGACAAATCCGTGACATTTTGGGCCGAACGAAATTTTTTTCTGTCATACTTATGACACTTCTATGACGATAATTGTGACAAAACCCGGTATCATCATAGATGTGGTGGGGTCCTACTTCTATGACAAAAAATCATGACAGAAAATGGGCTTTTCGTCCTGGGCGGGCCGGAGACGCAGCTGCATGACATTCTTTGGGCCATCCATGACGGAAAAAACCATGGTAGAAGCGAGGGCGCGGAAAATATCGGGGAGTCCCCGGTTATGGTGGGTGGTCGGGGGCTGAGCGATGCGCGTTTCTCTTGTACGTACGCACGTGTGTGCGAGGCGTTGGGATCTAACTGAACCCGAGCGAGGTGTTGGGCTCTAACTGAACCCGAGCGATTGCACTGCAGGCTACGCGTTACTGAACCCGAGCGATCGATCGATGGCTGTTAACTGAACCCGATCGAGCAATTCCTTCGCTACTGCTGCTAACTGAAGCCGATCGATGCTGCCTCTGGATGAACAGTGAGCGTTGCTGGGGGGTTTGGATGAACAGTTCCCGGTGGGGGTGGATGAAGAGGACCCCGTGGTGTTGCCTCTGGATGAACAGTACCCCGATCGATCGAGCCGGTTGGGGCTGGATGAACAGGACCCCATGGAGGGCAGGATGAACAGGACCACCCCATGGAGGTCAGGATGAACAGTAGACGGTGGAGGGCTGGATGAACAGTAGCCCGTGGAGGGGTGGTTGAACAGGTGCCCGTGGAGAGGGCTGGTTGAACAGTAGCCGGTGGAGTAGCGCGCGGTGGAGGCTGGATGAACAGGAGCCCGTGGATGAACAGTCGCAGGTGGAGGCTGGAGGAGGTCGACGGTGGATGAACAGTAGCCCATGGAGGCTGGAGGGGGTCGACGATGGAGACGAACAGTATCCCGTGGAGTCCCGTTTTGCGGTACGCCACACCCCTCCCGATGAACAGGACCCCCGTTTCGACCATAGCGCTCCAACACAAGTCCGTTTCCTCCGTTTTGCGGTACGCCACACCCCTCCCGATCAACAGGACCCCCGTTTCGACCGTACGAGGTCCGTTTCCTCCGTTTTGCGGTACGCCAGACCCCTCCCGATGAGCATGATCCCGTTTCGAACGTGGCCGGTCGAACACAAGGCCGTTTTCTCCGTTCTGCGGTACGTCAGGCCTCGTTTCCATCGGATGTTCCGTCCAAGCCCTCCCGATGAACACGATGACACATTCCGTTCTGACCCAGCCGGTTGGCTCCCCATGAACACGACGACGACGTTGTTTCTCCGTTCCAACCCAGCCATGTACACGAGCCCTGGCCGTACGTATGCGCGAGTAGGCGTTCGAGACCCTGCCCATATGTACGTACATGGCCGCATTTTCTTTCTTGCACACTGGCCGTTGTACGTACGTGTACATGCTACGTGTGCGCCTCTACTATGACACGTGCGCGCCTCTACATCGACCAGTATGTACATACACGTTCGCGACCAGAATGACAACACAACGTACGCTTCGACCAGGTGGGTCCCGACTGTCAGGCACTTCCTTGCGTGCGAAGATGTAGCTGGTGGGTCCCAGCAGTCAGGGGGTGAATCATTCTTTTTTGCCCGGACGCACTTCCTTGCGTGCGAAGATGTAGCTGGTGGGTCCCAGCAGTCAGCGGGGAATGTTTTTTCACGAAATACGGTGGCCCGTCCGGTGGGTCCCCGCTGTCAGGTGGAGGAATAATTATTTTGCGCGTAATAAGGAGACACTTCCTTGCTGCGGCCGTAGACCCAGCTGTCAGCCTCTCCACGTACAGTCCACGTCCGATGGAAGCCGTTCCTTGACCACGTTGGCCACGCCGCGCCGAGAGCACCAGGGCGGTGGATGACGGCGAGGCCTGGGAAGGGGACGACGCGGAGCCGGGGAAGACGTGGCAGTGGAAGCCCGCGCGGAGAGGAGTACGAGGGTTCACTGGTTCGGCTGCGGTGTGAGGCTGCCATCGCCGCAGGGCCTGGCCAGCGGTGGGAATAGTAGGGGGCGGTGAGGCCTCCACAGCAGCACAGCCGGCCACGGGAGGCAGGATCATGCGGCATGACCTGCGCTGCTTTGGGCGGCTGGAGCAACAAGACCAGAGGTTGAAGAAGCACTACGGCCGTTGGATGGACATCGTACGGTCACTGGAGCTAGAATCGTTCATATTGACTAAGTTGACAAAGCACTCCATCCCCGTCAACTTAGGAGGCCCACAAGTCAGCCTCCCACCAAGGTGGGTCCCAACCAGCAGGGGGAGTATTCATTTTTTGTGCGTAATAAGGAGGCACTTCCGGTGGGTCCGATCTGACAATGGGGGGAACGTTTTTTTCACGCAATACGGTGGCCCGTCCGGTGGGTCCCAGCAGTCAGGGGGGAAACGTTTTTTCGCGAAATACGATGGCCCGTCCGGTGGGTCCCTGCTGTCAGGTGGAGGAATCATTATTTTCCGCATAATAAGGAGGCACTTCCTTGCTGCCGTCGTGGACCCAGCTGTCAGCCTCTCCACGTACGGTCCACGTCTGATGGAAGCCGTTCCATGACCATGTTGACCACGCCGCGCTGAGAGCACCAGGGCGGTGGACGACGGCGAGGCCTAGATAGGGGACGACGCGGAGCCGGGGAAGACGCGGCAGTGGAAGCCCGCGCGGAGAGGAGTACGAGGGTTCACTGGTTCGACTGCGGTGTGAGGCTGCCGTCGCCGCAGGGCCTGGCCAGCAGTGGGAATAGTAGGGGGCGGTGAGGCCTCTGCGGCAGCACAGCCGGCCATGGGAGGCAGGAGCATGCGGCACGACCGGCGCTGCTTTGGGCGGCTGGAGCAAGAAGACCAGAGGTTGAAGAAGCACTACGGCCGTTGGATGGACATCGTACGGTCACTGCAGCTAGAATCGTTTATATTGACTAAGTTGACAAAGCCCTTGGTACGCGTCAACTTAGTAGGCCCACGGGTCAGCTTCCGAAACGGTGCGCCCCAGATGTCAGGGGGAGGAATCATTTTTTGGGCGGGTGAAGCTAGAATATCCGAGATTGAAGAAGAAGCACGACATCCGTTGGATGGGCATCCAGCGGCCACTGCTGCTAGAGCCGTGTGTTGACTATAAGTTGACAAAGCCTTGCATACGCGTCAACTCTCTTTTTTTTGAGGGGACGCGTCAACTTAGTAAGGCCACAAGTGTGTGGCAGAGAACTTATAGCCCATTTGTGATTTGTAAGAATGTCCAACCAATTTTTGAATTCTAATGGAATTTACTACAACCCATTTATAGTTTGTTAAAAGTACGGCCCATTTCAACCAACCGTTCAAAACAGAATTCAATAAAATTTCCCACATTTTGATGGGATCCAAAATATTTTTATCCCGAAATTTCTAGTCAGATTAAATACAATTTCAATATAAATTTATATTACGTAAAAATCCAACAAAACATGGCGCTCGCAACAATTAATGAAATTAAAATTTTCAATATCCAAAAATAATATTTTATAAAGTAATTACGTGTTTGGTGCATTTTTTATAGTTACTGCCCAATTTTTATAATTACATCCCATTTATTATTTCTTAAAGCCCATTTTCTTGTTAAGCCTAATGCATCCCTCCTAGGAAAGATTTGCAGCCCAGCGGGGCGGAGAATAACAACTTGACCTTGCCTGGTTATTCCTAAAAAAGTATAGCTGGGCTAGCCATTTTCAGCTTGAAAAATTTAATATCTGGGCTGGATATCTGGCCTGGGCTAGACGGGCCACAGCCCGCCCAGTTAATAGCTGCAGCGATGTTTTCGTTGTTGTTCAGAGGAGAAAAATTAATATCTGGGCTAAACATCGCTCAAGAAAAACTCTGCAGTGCTCACACCTCAAAAACACAAATACTGCTCGAGCTGCTTGGTCCCAGCTGTCGGCCGCTTCTTATGCAATTCTCTCGTTTATTGACTACATAGGTTGACAATGGTGTGGGACCGTGATGTCAGGAAACCAGGAGGAAGCAAAAAAATAGTTTTATATACTAATAAGGAGGCACTTGCTGTCATCCTCTCCAAGTAAAGTCATCTCCTCATCCTCATGTCCATTGACCATGTTGACAATGCGAGATGGCGGCGCCACGGCGAGCGCAACAACTCGAAGGACGCCGGAGAGGGCCTCGCGGGCCCTATGGATGGTCATTCGGGAAGCCAGGATCATAGGGCCACATGTCCGCGACGGCATTGTCATTCGCTTGTTCACCGGTGCTCGTCGAGGAGACGGAGGTTGCAGCATAGGTCCTCCTGCGCTGGTAGCTCTTCCGCCATTAGGGCATCGAAGTGCGGCCGCACCTGCTCTATGGTGAACACAGCATGAACCGGCTTGGACAGTGGCGCCGGCTCCTGGTCGGATGCTACGTCCATCGTCTGATTGTCGTTGCTCAGCTCGGCGAGGTAGCTGGCGAGCCAGCATGTCCGGCTGCTGGACCGACCCGCTGCCAAGCACGAGTCTGACTGCCCTGGCCCACCCAGACCACCTCCCTCGCCCGCACGCGCTTTCCGCCCGAAATGGTCAGCGCCGCCCGCCCCGCTTCCCGGTGCATGCAATTGATCCGCCTTCAAACGACACAAGTGTTGTCCGTCCATCCTTCTGCCGCCCACATTAATGATACACGGTTGCCGAGGCGGCTACTCCGGCGCCACACCTCCGTCCCTCCGCCACCCACCATTGCTATATAAACTGCTGTGCCGGCCATAGCCGCAGTAATCTGCATCCGTTCCTATTCTCCTATCCACACCACTACTGCCCACCATGGCTTCCTCGCGCTCCAGCGCTCTTTGGGACGGGCGGACGACGGACCACAAGGAGATGGCAGCCATTGCTGCCGACTGGCTGGTCGGCAGGCAGCCGAAGGACGACGACGTCCCAATGGAGAACATGGTAGTCGACGATCCGGCGCCAACCCCCTCCTCCGCGCCATCCTCGCTGGTGCATTGCACCATGACCATTGGCGAGGCCCGTGCCCAATATATGGACATGGTGAGGCAGAAGTGTGAGGAGCAGTTCCGGGAGGCGCAGGCCGACGCCGCCTACAACCACCATCTCCTCCAGGAGCACCTACAGGCGGACGAGCAGATCGCCGTAGAGCGAGCGGAGCAGGAGGTGCTGCTCGACTCATACCGCTCCGCCCGCAAGGGCCGCCTCGAGCGCTGGCGGTACCGCATGCGGGTGGCGGAGGCTGCGGCCGCCTACAAAGAGGGCGATGAAGCGACCGAGGCTCTGTTTGGCGAGACCGAGGACGAGGCAGAGGACAATGCCGGCTCCGACAAGTCCCCGCCATCTTCGCCGCCTCTGCCCCGAGATCGTCGGCGACCTCCCATCGTCGTCAACCCCTCCCCGAGCTCGCTAAGACCACCGTCGACTTCGCTGTGAGTTCCTCAATCGAACCCCCCTCTCCTCCGACTCATTTGCATGCCGTAGCCGCCGCCCCCCTTGCTGATCGTAGCACGCCGCCGCCTGAGCTCGCCGTCGGCGTAGCTCCGATGACCATTTGGTCACCCCCGCGAGCCCAACGCGTTCGTAGTGCCCCGTAGTGCATGCCTAGCGCAAAAACCAGCCCGCTTGCTCGCTGCAGCATCCAACCCGTGGTCGCCCGAACTCCGGCCGTCGCGGACGTGCTCCCCGCCGTCGTTCCCGACCACCCCAGCACCTCCCACTGCCACCGCTCGACGCGCGCCACTCCGTGCGATCGAACGCAACTAACTGCGTCCAAAACCAAGCTCTGTGGGCGTTTTCCGAAGCCCTCCGCCGTTTTGTCATCGCCGGCGACGAGCCGTGGACCAGGTCCGGCGGGTTTGACCCTATTTGACTAGGGTTTGACTACCCCCTGAGCCTATGACATGTGGGCCCAAGCCCCTGATTAGTTAACTCTAGATTAATTAGAGCTAACTAATTTAGTTAACTAAACAAGTCACTGACATGTGGGCCCCGCCCTGCTAACAGCCTGGTTAGGGTTAGTTTAGCACTAACTAACTTAGTTAGTTGACTGAGTCACTGACCAGTGGGCCCCGCCCTGCTAACAGCCTGGTTAGGGTTAGTTTAGCACTAACTAACTTAGTTAGTTGACTGAGTCACTGACCAGTGGGCCCCACTAGTCAGGTTTGACCTGGACGGCACCTGTTGACCTGCTGATGTCAGCATGACTTAATGCTGACGCAATAAACATTTTCTAGAATTTTAAAATAAATCAGAAATGATTTATTTAATTTGGAAAATGTCTGAAACTTCTAAAAATCATAGAAATTAATCTATAACTCCAAATGAAATAAATTATATATGAAAAATGATCAGACAAATCCAAAGAATCTAAATATGGCATTTTCATGCATGTTTGAAGAACTTAACCTCACTGTTTAGTCCAAAACATGATAATGCACTATTTGAATTCATAGTTTGAATTTGAATTTGAACTTTGAGTTCAAATCAACCCAAACCTTTCTGCTACTAGCTGCATTAGCTCAAATCACAACATATTGCCATGTCATGATCATGCATCGTATTGTGCATTGCATTGATTGTGATCTTCCTTGTTTGCCGGTAATTGTCCCCTCTCGATAGACGCTGTTCCGACGCTGTGATCGATGACACCGATGAAGAACTATACTATCTTCAGAAGTGCCAGGCAAGCAAAACCCCCTTGTTCATTCTGATACAATCCCACTCTCTCGCTCCTGCTCTCTTTTACTGCATTAGGACAACAACGATTCATCTGTTACTTGCTGCGGTAGTTGAACCCCTTTTCCTCTGCATGACCTGTCATTGCCACAGTAAATAGATGAAACCCACTAGCATGAGTAGGAGTTGTTTGAGCCCTGATGTGCCTACTCATTCATGCTTGTTTGTCATGCCTGCTACTGCTTAGAGTTGAGTCAGGTCTGATTCATCGGGAATGAATTGGAATGGTGATGAACATGTCCTACTGTGTGTGAGCTAAGTATGTGAACACGATTTGGTAAAGGTAGCGGTGAGAGGCCATGTAGGAGTACATGGTGGGTTGTCTCATTGTAGCCGTCCTCAGGAACTGAGTTCTGTGTTTGTGATCCATGAACAGCTACTACCATGCATTGGGCCCGAAACCAATGGACCCTCTCGGCTTCTTAACCACCCTTGTCCTCTGTCCAGGAGTTGCAAGTAGTTTCTGGTGTTTGTAGTATGCTGGAGGCCGTGCGCAGCGCTGACCCGCGGGGTGGGGTGTGGTGCGGTAGGCACGTGGCACGGTGTACCGGGTGCCCGTTGGTGTCTCGGGAACCCTGCACACATCGTTCAGGGCCGTATGTGGAAACCTCGGCCGGACTCCCTGCGGATGGAACCTGAATAGGCGATAAACCTAGACTAGAGACTTGAGTGTTTAGGTAGGCCGTGGCCGACTCCCTCGCCAGGCTTTCGCTTGAAGGTTGCCGAGATACACGACGTGTACATGGTGGTAAGTGGCGAGAGCGTGTGTGAAGAAGTACACCCCTGCAGGGTTAACATCATCTATTCGAATAGCCGTGTCCACGGTGAAGGACTTCTGGGTTGCCTATAACAGTTCATAGACAAGTGAAAGTGGATACTGTCGCAAGATAAGCGTGAGTGCTATGGATGGCCTTCTCGTAGGTAGACGGGAGCAGATCCATAGTGGTGTATTGATATGGCGAATATGTGGACTCGTGTGCGCCACCTCAAAAGAGTTACTTGCAGTCATAGTTTAGGATAGCCACTGAGTCAAAGCTGGCTTGCTGCAGTCAAACTCCACCACCCCCTTTGTTGATATTGATGCATATGTAGCTAGTTCTGATGTAAGTCTTGCTGGGTACATTTGTACTCACGTTTGCCTATTTTATGTTTTGCAGAGAGATGTCAGTCTTGCTAGTAGTTCCGTGTGGACTTCGACGTTTAGCTTGATACCTCAGCTACGATCTTGTGCCCTCGGTAGGGTCTTGTAGATAGTCAGGCTTCTCAGCCTTTTTCATTTGTAGTTGTCTGTAGTCAGACAAGTTAAGCTTCCGCTTGTGCTTGTTGCTTGTATGACTTGAATGCTGGGTCATCAGACCCATGATTGTAATACTTGGCTCCTCGGAGCCTAATGAATAAATACTTGAGTTGTAGAGTCATGTTGTGATGCCATGTTGTATTTGCGCATATCGAGCATATTGTGTGTATGATTGAAATGCTTGGTATGTGTGGGATCCGACAACCTAGTTGTTTATCCTTGGTAGCCTCTCTTATGGGGAAATGTAGTCTTGTGCTTCCATGAGCCATAGTAGTCCGCTACAGCCCGGTTCACCGGAGTCCTGCTAGCCCAGCACTACTGCTCCGGAACACTTGACTGGCCGGCATGTGATTCACTTCGTTCCTGTGTCTGTCCCTTTGGGGAAATGTCACGCGGTGACATCCGGAGTCCTACCTAGCCTGCTACAGCCCTGGTTCCCACAGTCCTGTTAGCCCAGTGCTACAACCCGGATTCACATGATGCTGACCGACATGCTCGATGTTGATTCATGTATGCCTGTCCCCGTAAGTTAGTGCCACTTTGGGTTCACGACTAGTCATGTCGGCCTGGGTTCTCTGACATATGGATGCTAGCGACACTATCATATACGTGAGCCAAAAGGCGCAAACGGTCCCAGGCCATGGTAAGGCGACACCCGCGGGAATACCGTGCGTGAGGCCGCAAAGTGATATGAGGTGTTACCGGCTAGATCGATGTGACTTGGAATCGGGGTCCTGACAATTTTCCCCCGCTCCGCCGAGGCGCCGTCCACCAGCAACGAGACAGAGGACATTGCCGGCTCCGCCGAGGCCCCGCCCCGCTGCCAACGAGGCCGCGCCACACAGAAAATGAGGAAGAGTAGAACATGGTAGGTCGCCGCCGCTCTGGTCCAAGTAAGGCCACCGCTGCCACCCTCCGGTTGCTGGCACTGAGCTGTACATCATGGAGCAATTCTATGATTACAGGATGATTGAAGAGCGCTCCGTGGTTGAGCAAGCTCATGAGATACAGTCATTTGCTAGAGAACTTGAGCACTTCAGTTGTATGCTACCGGACAATGTGCGAAGTAAAAAGGAATAGAAGGAGTACAAAGAGTTTGAGCAGCTTTTTAGCGTTCCTGTACATTGCAATCACAGCGATTCACATGTCATAGAGAACATTCAAAACAATCGATGATTATGCATCTCAGCAATTCACAAGTCAGAGCCAATATTTACTTCACAACTAAAGAATAAAGAAAAAATGGATCGATGCTGCTGACAGCAAAGGGCGTCCCATTCGAAAATATCAAACGCATGTCTTCTTGCTAAAATCAATGAGCAAAATTTGACAAGGTTTTCCCATTCCAAAATATCAACTGCCTACGATTGTGGAATGGGCAGGGTTTGCCATCAGTTCGGACATTGACATGGCACCTCGTGCTAAATAAGCCAGCTGTTCTTTTTGTGCAGTTCCACCAAAATCAACCAAATTCGGGCGTAGCTTGTATGATTTCGCCCTTATATGTTGCAACGCCTTGAACTTATCAGCACCTCCTTTCTTGTGGTGGAAATGAATGATTCGATGTATTCATGAACATTTTGTGCAGTTCCCATTGAAATCAAGCTGAGCACCCCTGTTTGCACAAATACAAAAAGTGATTAGTATAAAGCAAACTGTACTATGAATTGACAGTTTAAATAGGCACCTACATGGTCCATGTAGAGCACACTTTTACAAAAATGGAACTCACCGGAAAGAATCCTAGAACAACATTGTACTCGCGCATCACGGCAAGAAAATGGAGATTTGTCAGTCCTTCTGAGCTGAAGTTAGTTTGGTCTTGTGGGGGGTAATGTAACCATCCTTCAACTGCTCCTTCTAATGAGAAGATAGACAGGGCTTCTTCATCCTGGCATAATCAGAACTAGTCACTTCACGTACTCCATATTCTTCTTCAGAGGAGGGTGATCATGTTGTGCAAAGACAAGAGGATAACTAAATACTAGCATCCCTGTTTGCTCGAAAAAAAGGAAAGGAAATATTTAAAACAGCACAGATGAAGCACTTCTCAAGGACAATACCACTTTTTGATGACAACATCTAAACAGTAGCACAACACCAATAGAGATGACAAAGCTCAATCATATGGATGAAATCAGTGGGCGAGTACCAACCTTTGTCAGGAGGCTTATTGTGTAGAGCATACAAATGAAGCACTTCTCCGGAACCATCTGTTCCTATCTACTGTGGTGGCCATGCTTACTATATACTCCTCGATTAGATTAATGTTTCCAACATCTTCTTGTGCAGTTCCACTAAAATATATTGTATCTTCAAAGAAGATCCCTGTTTGCACAAGTAGAGATAATTACGTATTAATTAAGAGTGGCATCAAATCAGTGGCAAAACAATTGCTCGTTCCAGCCATAGCAATAAATTAAGATGCAAAATTATATCATTACTTGTGTCATCACAGTTCTAGTGCTTCATTACAGCACCAGGAGTTGATTTTTGTTTTTCTTCCACTTGTTCTTCCCCTTCATCACTTGGTTCAATAACAGACAAGCTTCGCCTTCAATGTAAGATTTGGCGTGTCAATTAGGTTGCACAAGTATAGCACTAAACAATGACATCAATTTTCTGATGAAAGTGGAAAAATACAGGCCAACAGTTGTGAAATAGCCTTATCTTACCTCAATGGGATATTACGGTGCACACACAGATTGGAAGTCTTGTCTCCATTTGTGCAGTTCACTAAAATCAAGCAACATTACCGTACAAGTAGCACAACATATGAAAGCACACTGCAGAATCATGTGAAAGAAGGCTAGTACTGACCTCTCATGACGCGGAATTCAAACAACTCACAAGAAGAAGATCTGAACCAAATTTGCCAACACGGATAGGAAGTAAGATCTCCTCTTGTGCAGTTTCACTAAGATCAAGCAATCAAGCAACGTTGTCGGTGTGACATTTTGGTTGAACTGCATAAAACACTCTTAAAACAAAAGTGTTTTGTGCAGTGCAACAAAAGGTCACAATGGCAACGAGGTGAAGTAGATAACCCTGTTTACACAGAGGTGCAAAGGAAACAACTAGTGGTCAATAACGGTGGATGACACAGAAGCTAACAAAAAAGAGCATCTACCTTATCTAAATGGGAAAGAAAGCAAGACAGTAGCATTTCTCAAACGGTGGCATTGATTAATATTAACAGAGAGATTATATTAACAATAAAATTCGTTAAACATGTAATTTGCTTTTAACTGTGGCATTGCATCAATTTTCCAGCAGCATTATTAGAGGGTGTTTGTTTACAGGGACATTTTGGTGGAGGGACTAAAAAAACTCCGTGTCAGTCCCATCTAAACCAAACAGGAGGGACTTTTAGGGACTAAAAGTGGGCATTTGGGCCTAAAGAAAGAAGACCCCGAGGGAGAGTCTTTTTGGGACTTTTTCCAACAGTTGCCCCTGCCACGCATCGCACCTTGTCTCTATTAGTTCACTACTAGGGGTAACATGGTCTTTTAGCATGTAATTTAATAACCTCTAGTCCATGTTTAGTCCCTGGAACCAAGCAGGTAGGGACTAGGGAGTTTTTAACCAAACAGGGCCTTAGATTAACAACAGCTAAAGAGTTGCACGGGACAGTGGACGCACCAGCACCATGTGCGTCTACCGATGTACTGGGGTGATGCACAGTCTGTTGCAACAAAGAACAAACAACCAAGGAGCATATTTGTGTTGGTCCCAGTTTTGTCATCTTTAGACACCTTTCCCTATGTGAGCGCGGCAAATCTAGTCCTGCTCAAACTCTACAGCCTTGTCCCCCAAAACAAAAGATCAGTTCGTTACAGATGTGCGTAGTGCGTTTGTCATTGTTTTCCCTTTTCGACCAACGTAGGTGCTGGATAGCCAGTCTGTACTAGTACTTTCCCCACTTCCTTTCCTCTGTGAACCACGTCCTAGATTTATGCTATACAACTTTCCCCACTACCTTCCCCCATTCCTGTCCTCTTTGAACCATGTCTTAGATTCATGCGATACAACTTTCCCCACTACTTTCCCCCTTCCTTTCCTTTTTGAACCACGTCCTAGATTCATGCTATACAACTTTTCCCACTACTTTCCCCCATTCCTTTCCTCTTTGAACCACGTCCTAGATTCATGGTATACAACTTTCCCCACTACTTTCTTGTTTGATCCAACACCTAGATTCGAGTGCAGAAGCGGAAAAAGCCCACATGCAGCTAGAGCAATGCATGTGGAATAAGTAACTTATACCTTAAGGTTCTTGGGGTGTGGTTCGGTGGGCGACCGGAGGCCGTTCGACCCACACTATGTACGGCGGCAAAGAAGAAGGGGTCGGAGGCCCTCCCGCGCCGCCGCTGGGTGAAAGTGAACAGTTGCGCCGATAGTGGATTCCCTCCCTCGCCGACGACGATAGCGTTAAGCCTCCTTCCCTTTCCGACAGACAGATCCTGCCGGCTCTTTGACCAGCAGTGAGGGAAGAGAGAGAGGCCAGCGAAGTCTTGTTTAGATCTGAAGAGGGTGAGAGAGTGTGAAGAGAGCAACTACAAGCAGACCAGCAGTGAGGGGAGAGAGAGAGAGGCCAACGAAGTCTTGTTTAGATCTGGAGAGGGTGAGAGAGTGTGAAGAGAGCAACTACAAGCGCTGAGGCTCCAGCGTGTATATATATACTGGAGAGAGTGTGAAGAGTGCAAACCCTAGAAAACAAGCGTCGAGGCTGCAGCTTATACGTGATGAGGTGATTATACAGTCACTATGAGATCGTATAGCTCCGTACCCTAGAAAACATGCGCCGAGGCTGCAGCTTATACGTGATGAGGTGATTATACGGTCACTACGAGATCGTATAGCTTCGTATCCATCCATTTTGACCAGTCAAAGAATCCTCCTGGCACGAATTATGCTCAAGTGTAGTTATCGAACCCGAGACCTCAAGTTTGATGAGCGAACAGGCTAACCAGCTACACAACCCTCCCGTTATGTTCAACGAGAGGAAAATAACCTTTTATACATTCCTGCATTCGTGTGACAAGCATGCCGTGTTTTTTTTGTGTGTGTGGGAGTCATTGGGATTTAAATCATAATCGTGTCATGTGGCTTTGGTGGTAAGACTATCCACAGTGGTGCAGAAATAATGCAGCCTTAGTCACCTTACCTCTCTCCACATAGTACATTGGGTCCCACCAGTCAGAGGGTGAAACAAACAAATTAATAAGAAAAATTAAAAGCGTCAGCGGTGTATCTTACCTCACACATCTCGCTACTGCTCGGGAACACTGTCCAATTGATCCCTTTGTTCGCTCACGTACTATTTTAAGTGAATCCTTATTATAACATGCACACAATTTTGGGCACTTGTATTCGACCTAAGTCAGTGTGCCACCGTATCTCGTACGACTCCCTCCGTCTAGGTGTAATAAGTCACATTAGAAGGTGCAGCGGGACCAAGGTGCAAGCAGATTGGAGGAGAAGGAGAAACTTGACCGATCATTCATCCAATCAAAGCCCTGATTTCTGTCTCTAAACGCAACAATTAATCCAAACAACTAAGAGATGCCTCTTCTCTTCTTGTACGTACACCATTTGTATCTCACTTCCTGTGGCTTCGCACTCGCAGGATTTTCCTATTCTATGAACCTATGTGTGCATGTGCGTGTGCGTGTGTTTAACAGCATGTGTGTGTTAGAGAGAGCGACAGATCGACCTACTCCTACAGAGAGATGGTGTGTAGTGTACGATTTTAGCCGCGAGAGTCATTGCATCCTCTCGTTTCCGGGCGTCCGGTAGGGACAAGCGGACAGCTGCCACGCCCGCTCCTGACCAGCCTGGCCCACCCAAAGCCCCTCCATCGCCCGCGCGCGCTTCCTGCCCGAAACGGTCAGCGCCGCTCCAAAGAATCGGTGCCGCATTCATGCCCGGACAGAGCGGACGCGACCTCTCACTGGCGCCTGCGTTGAAGGGAGAAGCGGATTCAAGAGTGATGGTTGCTTCGTCCGTCCAACTTACTGCTGGGTCTATGTGATTTGATGGCTCATTGGTCATTACTACTGAGGTGGTAGGACTGCTGGTTGTCCCACGCTTTCGGTGAAAGGAGGTACTACTAGATTACAATTTTCTCCATTCTTACGGCGGAGGAGTGCAAGAGCAGTGAAAACACGCAGGCTCAGTGATTACACGGCCCACTTCACACTATCACCATATTTTCTGGACACCGTGCGACACCTAACTCTTTACATAGTACTCCCTCCATTCCTAAATATAAGTCTTTGTAGAGATTCCACTAGGTGGACTACATACGGAACAAAATGAATGAATCTACACTTAAAATGCATCTATATACATCCGTATGTGGTTCATGGTGAAATCTCTACAAAGACTTATATTTAGGAACGGAGGAAGTACTTGTATAGTAAGTACTATAATTTATCAGCGAGATAGTACAATGCTATGAAGCTTCCAGCTTCTGTTACATGTATCTTGCGTCCAAGGTTACCCATTGCAACATTTCATCAAATACAAAGGAGACTAACATGCATGCTATTGCATCTCAATGATTGATAGATCATAGTAAATATGTACTCCCTCCGTTCCAAAATAAGTGTCTCAACTTTATGCTACATACGGAGCAAAATGAGTGAATCCACACTCTAAAATACGTCTATATACACCAGTGTTTGGAGTATGTACTAGTATTTCATATTGAAATCTACTAAAGGACATATATATTCCGAACAATATGATAATCTCTCTAACCAAGGTAGTAGGGACGAGGAGTAAATGGAGGGAGTAGTAAAAATTTCTCCTCGTCCTGCGATCCACCGCGCGCGTGGGCGAGGGAGCGGGCGTAAGGCGTACAGTACTACTACTACTCATGCAGTCCCTAGACATTGAAACAGAGACAGCTAAAGAAAAAAAATGATCCATGCAGTCCCTAGCCCTTGAACAGTAAATCCTAACCAGGCTTTAATTTGCTAGCAACGTCGGCGCTTCCTAAGAAATGAAGTTTGCAACCCTTCGACCATCGGATCATTTTGTGCAGTTTCACCAAAATCGAGATGAGCATCCCTGTGGCAAAGAAATTGAAGAAGCGTGATTAGAATAAGATTACTGGGACTAGTTGACGATACATAATCTCATCACAAATACAGTACGTAGAAGCTAGTAGAGAAATATCCACATGGAGTGATGTGGGCAGCTGGAGCAGTGGTGCAAGCCGGCTGCAAAGGGAGTTGTACCTGAGGGATGTCGGGACGTAGCTCAACCTAGAGGAGGGCGGCGGGAGGAGGCAACTACCCATGTCGCGGCAGTGAGCAATGGACGAAGGCAACCTCACCGGCTTTGTGAGAGAGAATGGCGGGGACCCCTGATCGGGACGTGCCGACAGTGGGTTTTCGCCGTCGGCGACGGCGACCGCATCTACACTAAGCATCCACCCCTTCCCCCGGCGGACGTGATCCGCCGGGATGTTAGAGATGTGACCACAGTGGTTTTGTGCGAGAGAGTGTGAAAACTGAAGAGAGCAACCCCAGCAAGCAACCGTGTAGGCTCGTCCTGCCTATGTATATAGTGGAGCGGTTTCCTTTTCTCTCCATATGAACCTATTTATATTGTGTACGTGCCACTGAAGAAAAAAACTTTATTTATAAATGACGCGGCACCTACTACTCGTTCTCCTATAAACCTTGTGCTTGGCATCTCCAAACTATTAACCTTGCGATTGGCTCTTCGCCTCTTCGGGAAATCGAGCAATAATGGTACTGCAGTATATATCGTTCTGGCTATATGAGACCGAATGAATTGTTGCACGTCCACCACGTGGCGAGGGTTGAGGGGCGAGGGAGAGTGCGTACTATTACGTCCGTTTCAATATGGACTACATAGAGAGAAAAATGAGTGAATCTACACTCTAAAATACGTCTATATACATCAGTGTTTGGAGTATGTACTAGTAGTTCATATTGAAATCTACTCAAGGACATATATTCCAAACAATATGATAATCTCTCTAACCAAGGTAGGGACGAGGAGTAAACGGAGGGAGTACTAGTAAAATTTTCTCCTCGTCCTGCGAGCCACCGCGCGCGTGGGCGAGGGAGCGGGCGTAAGGCGTAGTAAGCAAGCTTCACCTCATCCTGTGAGCCACCGCGCCCGTGGGCGGGGGAGACGGCGTACTAAGCAAGCTTCTCCTCATTCTGCGAGTTGACAGGACACATCAAAAGTACTCCAGTGTATAGAGCCTTGCCTCTAAGGTAGGCCCCACATGGTTTGCCTCTTTTTTAACATAACGCGTCAAGTCGCAATTTGTTTGTTCACCCGTGGTAGACGATCCTCCCTCCATCTAGTGGACAACCAATACACGTGTCAAGTTGCCACGTGGGCTGCCTTTTCGTACAGAAATGAGCTCAAACGTGTACCCGCGCGGGTGTGGTTGGGAAAGAGACGGGAGTACGTGCGCCGTGCGTGCACCTCTTCTCTTCGTGCACGTCCCCCACCTATGTGGGTGTGTGTGAGAGATACAAACCTAGACAAATGGCTTGTGCGTTCGTGAGTGTTTTTTGTTTTGGGGGGGAGGTTGATTTCGTGAATGTATTTGTGGGAATATGTGTCGATGACATCTCAAAAAAAAATTGCATGCAATGTGTGTGAAATGGAGGCCTATCCATATCATATATAGAGGGTCGGGCGATCCACGAGAAGAGAGGGAGGGGTCATAGATATCGATAGAGTCGAAGAGAGGATCAAGTGGGTGGGTGCGAGATCGATGAAGAGAGCCATCGAAATTGTGTGTGTGTGTGTGCAAGTCAAAGATATAGGGCGACTGACCTAGCTACCGGAACGTTAGAGGGCACAGGTCAAGTTTGTGTGTGGCAGGGAGACATGACTAGAGCGCTCGATGTATCGGGGTGTGTGTGTGTGTGTGTGTGTGTGTGTGCGCGCGCGCGAGGGGGTGGGGGGAGGGGTAGGTAGAGGCCTAACTATAGAGGTAGAACGACTCGTATATGTGTTGAGAAGGAGAGACCCAGCTATGTCTTGAGGGAGATCGGTCGACATCCATACATAACTGAAGGCGGGAAATAGGATGGGACAGAGAGAGAGAGGAGAGAGAGAGGGAGGGAGAGGGTAGAGTGTTGGATGGGTGATGGAGTTGCTTCTCGAAGATGGTGGGAGAGGCCTACTAGACAAACTGAGGGTGGAACTGCAATATTATCAATAAGAGTGGGGATGTGTTTCTGTGTGTGCCTATGCGTGATAGATCTGTCGGGACACATCCATGGATGATGAAGGGGAACCATGTGTTTGGTAAGCAAACCTAACTAGATCGGTAGATCAATTGTTGTTTGCCGGAGGAAGGGAGAGACATAACTAATGAGGTAGATCGATCGACGCATGGGGAAAAACGAGTTATAAGGACCTAGCTAGCTATATGTATAGCGGGAGATCGGTCGGTGTACGTCCATTTGTTAGAGGCAAATAAGGCCCGGCGATACGGATAGACAGATAGAATGGAGCTAGGAGGTGGTGCGAGAGGCCCAGCTACTAGCTAGATAGGGGGAGGAGTGTGCGGTTGTGAGATCGATGAAAAGAGGGGCGAGAGTTTACACGTGAGTGGGACCGTATGAGAGACACGAGGCAAGGACACATAAAGGAGGAGATTGAAGGTGCGTGTGTATGTTGTAGGCAGACATTGCTAGAGAGGTTTATCGATCGGTGTGTGTCGGAAAGGAGTTGTGGAGACTGTGGGAGAATGACCTAAAGAAGAAGAAAAATGAATGTGCGCGATGGATAGAATGTTGAGGGAGGGGGAGGGCGAGGAGGGCGTGTGCATGCATGAGAGAAATTTAGTGGTAGCTACAAAGGTTAGAGGATTGTGTGGGTGTAAGAGACTAACAAATATCATAATTCGATATGAAAGTGGATTCATATATTTGAATAGGAGATCATAGTGTTTTAAACATATGCATGCATGAATATAGCAGTGATACGCGTGTTGTGGTTTTGCACATGTTATACCATAATGTGATAATGCATGGCATTTGCAACTCACGACTAAATGTCGAACAATCTAAACCATACTATACATCGAACAATCTCACATTTTATTTGAATTTGCGATAATGTGTGGCGTTTGCAGCTTACAACTAAATATTGAACAATCTAAACAATACTATATATCAAACATTCTCACATTTTATTTCAATTTGTGGTAATGTGTGGTGTTTGCAACTCACATCTAAATACTTGTAGGCGTAGGGGGCGGGGCACCATACATAATGTGATAAACACATTATACATATGAGACATGGTTTAGTTTGTGAAGATCTAGCTAGAGCTTGAAATGTACTATGATTTGAAATCAACATAAAGTGGATTCAAAAAATCGAGTTCGAGTTCATATAGTACACATAGTTCATATGTAACTCGAGACTAATCATGTGGTGTGCTGCGAAGATAATACACAAACGATGGTTTAACTTGACAATAATGACAATTGTAGATCTTATTAAAACAGAGAAACGAATTCAAACGCTTTGACTTCACAACAGTCATTATTGTAGATCTTATTCAAATAGAGAAACAAATTCAAATTTAGTTCATATTGAAGCGGTAGTATATACGTTTGGAATGCACTAAAACGTTCATTTGAGTACTAGGTTGCATGCATTATACACGTAGCGAAATATTTTAATTGAACATAACATGAATTCAAAGTTTTGAATGACATTTGTAGTGCGAATTGATTTGGTACAGTACACGTTAGGCTTGTCCGGAAATTTCAACCCGCGCCTTGTTAGCCCGAAATATTTAAGATATATCTTTGTCTTGTTGTGCTCCAACAACTCCCTCCATCTCAACCCGCGCCTTGCTATTCCAAAATTACAACGCGCGTGAAAGCTCCCACCTCCTGTGAAATCCCGACACGCGAAATGCCCGTGATACCCATGAACCAAAAGAACCGCCTCAAATCAGTGGGGGTACTTTCGTAACTTACCCCACATTTCGGACAAGCGCGTCCCTAAGCCATGGTTCCCCACTCCCATCCCATCCGCCCACCCATTCGTACACCGAGGCCGGGAAAACCCGCGAAGCCCCACACCCTCCTCCGTCTGCCACCCAGCCGGAGCCTCTTCCCCGACGACGTCGTCCACAACAACACCTCGATGTCCCTCATCCACCGTACCGGATGAGGATCCGTCGTCGATCTGGTCGTCCCGCCGGTTCAGCCACCCCGTCCTCCACCTCCAAGAAGCTGCCCCGACGTTCCCCTCGTCTTTCGCACCACCTCCATTCCCACACCGACGTCTTCACCCACACCACCGGAAGAGCATCAGCATCACCGTTTCCTCAGATGAAGCTGCGGCCTAATCGGCGCCACGAAAGAGGTTGTACACTAATCGCTGCATTTTCTTCTTGATTCGATCTCACGGTGCTGCCGGCGCTCAGTTCCGCGCCGACACGGCGCGGCTCCATCCACCGCGGCGTCGCCGGCCACTTCCTCCACGGTGTCGCTCCCTCGGCGGCGACATCCACATCAGTAGGAGTTGCTGTTGCTTTAGCTCTCGCTCGCGCTGCTGCTCTTGCTCTCGGTCCCCTGCCTGGTCTGCTCTTGCTCTTGCTCTTGCTCGTGCTGCTGCTCTTGCTCTTGCTCTTGCTTGCGATGCTGCTCCGATTTAGCTACACTTCAGTTGACTGAATTGACTTTTGGGTCAGTCGATTTTCAGGGGGTGGGGGGGCTCGCCGGAGTTAAGGAAGAACCAGCCGCAGCGGGGAGGGGGGCTCGCCGGAGAAGTACCCCACTATCTATCTTAGGGTTCAGGGTGGGGGCGGTGGTCACCGGCGGTGGTGGGGCGGTGGCGTGGGGATCGCCGGAGAAAAAGCTCGGCACGAGGGGGGGCCTAGAGGGATGGCCGGGGCGGCAGCGGACTGGCGGTGGGGAGTGTTTTCGGGGCGGGCGGGGCAGCGCACCGCCGGCCGCGGGCGGCGGGGGGCGGCTGTTGGCCGGTGGTGGCTGGCAGCTCAGGGGGGTGGAGGTTGAAGATGAACTGCAGGCCCTTGATTTTGTATCCAACGGCTACAAAATCGACTGACCAAAGATGAAAAAGTCAGTCGACTGACGTGTAGCCTCACCTCTAGTGCGTTTAGTTTCGACAGTATAATTCAGTTTCGACATTAAAATTCAGTTTCGACAGTTAAGTTCAGTTTCGAAAGTTAAATTCAGTTTCGACAGTTAAGTTCAGAGATGAGCGGCTGATGTATACATCTAGCACTTTGTGGTTATGTATTTTACGTCATCTATTGGAGATGCTATTAGAATTCCACTCAGGTTAACATTGTCTCTCTTGTCCTGCTTCAGCCTCGGCGTCGTACAACTCACCGGAGCTGCTCCAACGACGAAACCCTCCATCACAGCGGAGCAGTACCTCGGGCTCCATCTCCAGACGCCTAAGATCTTCTTCCCCTCCTCCGACAGCCAAGTCAGCCGGAGCATCCTCACCGGCCAACCCAATCACGCTGGGATCGACATGGCTTCGCCAAAGAGGTTGTACACTTCTTGTGGTTTGACTTAATCTCACCATGCTTCTTTGCATCCTGTGATCTTCCAATTCTTGTGAACCAAACACCCAGATTGGCAGAAATCCTATGTTTTTAAATTCTCTGTTTTGCACGTGCATTCCTATCCTATTCCTGTCTATTTCCTATCCCTGCATTGTTAGATTCCTCAAATTCAAACAAGCCCTTACACAATTACTTCTGTTACAGATATGTGTCAAAGAAAACCTTGTGTGGTTTGTCCTGCTCCTGCGGAGCCGTGTTCCACCCCAGTTCAGCTGCTCCAATGACGGAAGGGTTCACCACAGCAGGGATCCGCTCTCTAGACTGTCTTTCGCCGCCTCAGATCTTCTTCCCCACCGCCGGCAGCCACGACAACTGCATTACCATCATCAACTGAGCAGATGACCTTGAGGACTACACGGGTCCTCAAGAGAGGCCACACTCTTCCGTGTCTGCTTACGTTATGCATCGCTTAATATGATGACATGCTACTTTATCGTCGTGTTCACCTATTAGACTCCGACTCAGGTCCAAACTTATGCTGAAACTTGAGTTTTTAAATGGTTGTGGGGTACATAATGGGGCAGCAATCAGTACTATCTGTCTACTATCTGGTCAATCTCGGGTGTCTACTATGAGTTTCATGTTGGGTGCAAACAAACATTAAAGGAGCCATTATCTGTATTTTTTAACTAAAGCTATTATCTGCCTGCTATCATTGGTTTTGGGTCTATCCATAGTTTGCTACCATCACTCTGGATTTGTGCATGCACTCCTTACATAATCTCACTATGTTTTATTCCTATGCATGTCAGTTATTGTACACAATGGAACTGAACATGTAGAGCAAAAGAAACGAGCCTTGTGTGGCAATAAAATTTCATGCAGACGTCGCTCCATGGTGGGCGCAAAGGCAGCCCCCCTCCACCCATTTCGGATTTTAATCAAGAGGAAGATAATTGTTCTGAGGGGGATTCAGAAGCAGAAGACTACTCCTATTTACCCCATGAGGTATTCGCTCTAACTTGGCATGCTGATGTTGGTTATATCATGCATATGGTGCCTTGCATTGCTTACTTTATACATCAAATATATCAACTGCTTAGTTTAGACATGCTTTGTGTGAATGCCATCTGTTTAGTTCATTCATCGTTTATGTGAATTATGCAATGCCATCTTGTTTAGCCAGGCATCATATATGTGAATTTTGCAATGTCATCCTGCTTAGCCAGTCATCTTATATGTGAATTATATCAGGCCATCCTTTTTTCGTTACGTATTACATTTGTCAACAATGTTAGTACATTCAACTACTCTTCGTGTGCATCAGCCATTTGACACGGTGATGGAAAATTCTGGAGTGAAAACAAGGTCTTCAGAGCAGACTATGCTATCTGACGAAGCGCATATCTTGCTGGTTACGGATAGCTCCTCAGAGGAGGATTCAGAGACAGATGACCAGTCCTACCCCCCCCCCCCCCCGAGGTGCATGCTCTAACTTGGCAGGGTTATGTTGCTCATATCGTGTGTATGGTATCTTGCATTGCTATGTCATTTTCTTAGTTTAGACATGATTTGTGTGAATGCCACCTGTTTAGTGTCTAATTACCATACATGTGAATTATGCAATGCCATCTTTTTGCAAGACATTATATATGTGAATTATGCAATGCTATCTTGTTGCAAGGCATTATATATGTGAATTATGCAATGCCATGTTGTTTAGCCAAGCGTCATATATGTGAATTATATCATACCGTCCTTTTTTTGTATTTCTCATTGCTTTTGTCGACAATGTTTGTATATTCAACTGCTCTTCCTGTGCATCAGCCATTTGAATTGGTGATGGAGAAATCTGGAGTGAAAACAAGGTCTTCAGAGCAGACAATGCTACCTGGTGAAGCAGATATGTTGCTGGTTACAGATAGCTCTTCAGAGGAGGATTCAGAGGCAGATGACCAGTCCTATTATCCGCCTGAGGTGTATGCTCAAACTTGGCAGGGTTATATTACTCAGATCATGCATATGTTGTATTGCAATGCTTAGTTTTTACATCATATACACGATATTGAATGCCATCTCCGTAGTTGACACATCATATATGTGATTGCCCTCTGCTCACTTCCATAGTATATAAATCATATATTTGAATTATATCATGCCATGATGTTTACATAGACAGCATGTATCTGAATTATGGCATGCCAACCCATTTTCTAAAGACATAATATAGTTATATCATCTCATCCTGTTCACATACTCATCATATTTTGAATTATGTCATTCTACCCGTGAATTATATCATGCCATCATGTTTCCATCGACGGCATGTTTGTGATTTATGGCATGCCAACCACTTTAATAGACACATCGTATAGTTATGTCATGTCATCCTGTTTACATAGTCATCATATTTTGAAGTATGTTATTCTATCCTATTTAGTTAGCCATCATACATGTGAAATTGTGTCATGCTATCCTGTTTAATTAGCCATCATATATTTGAAATTATGTCCTGCTATTCTCTTTGGTTAGACAACATAAATGTGAATTATTTTATGCCCCGTTTTCTTCCCTACTATCCATTGCACCTGTCTATCTTACAATGTCTGTACATTCAATTACTTTTCTTATTTATCAGCCATTTCAATTGGAGGGGGTGATGGCAGTATCTGTGGGAGTAAAAACACGGTCTTCAGAAAATATCGTGCTACCTGTCGATGGAGATAGAACCACGGTTGTACTTGCCCAAGAACCAGCCCCACCACACATAACCCAGACTCACGCAGATTGTACCCCTACCCAGTTGGACAGAGAACCAGCTACACCCCTTCTAACCCCAACCCCAGCAGATAGTAACCCAGTTCCCGTTGACACAGCACCGTCTCCACCACAGAGCACCCAAACACGAGCAGTTAGTAAGGCAACTGCAGTGCCCAAAGCACGAGGACCACCACTCCGAACCCCAAGTCAACGCTTAAAGCAGAAGAAGAATTGTTCTCAGGTCAGGTTCCGTAGCTATGGTTCATACTACTTTGCTCTTGCATCACTGTATTTACTCATACCAACTAATTTCAAATTTGAAGGATGCAATTGAAACTCCAATGGCGCAACAGGTATGTTTTAAACCTGTTTCTTTAACGTGTTTGCTGTTGTAACTTGCTCTATGTTGATTTCAGTTTCAATTGAATAAACAGTTATGTTCTCATGCCATGCACATTACAAGTGTTGTTATTGCTGTGTAGTTTCCCACACTTATATTATGTCTATGATGCTTTGTCTTAAATAGATATGATTCGAACTGTATCTATCTTGATTTGGCAACATAAACTAGAATGATATAGACCATACAGTGACCATACTACATAGATATATGTTTGTTTCATGCTGTTATCATGTCCACCTTACTACTGAATTGGTTTACCAAAATGAGTTTCATATACTACATTGTAAACCTGTGATGTGTTTGTTTGTTTCTCCTTTAGAAGGCGGATAAAATATTGGAGAAGAGTACCCCGTTATGCAATGGTAAAGGAAGTAATGCAGATCAGGTTCATGATAGTGAGACATCCCTGTTGTTCTCCAAGAAAACTGATAAAAACTATATTGAAGACACTGAGACGACCCCAAAGTCCTATCTTGATGTAGTGTTCGAGTTACTGGCTACTACTGCTGGCACCAGCTCTTCGTACTCGCTGCCTGAATCAGTTCGGCTTCTTGAGTCTCAACTTCAAGTTGAATGACATCGATCAGATGTTATGCGACAGGAAGCCGAAGGACTGAGGAAGTCCCTGCAAAATTCAGATGCATACTTTCTGGTGCAACAGCAAGTGCTGGAGGATTTAAGCGCCAAACAAGAGAAAGTTAATAAGCTTTCTAAGCATCTTGCCAGCATTATGGGTACCCAGGATATTGTTTTTTGAGCTCTTCTGAAGTGGTTTCAATTCTGGACTTGTTTTGCTGCGGCGTTTATATGCTGCTTTGTTCCCTATATTTGCATTTGTGGCGAACTTTGATTCCCAGTGGATGTAATATGTGTAATAGCCGTGATAGCCTAGCATAAGTTACTTGCTTATGTATTTCCGTTGTCTTGTTTATTTGTTTTCTTGTAGTCAGTGCAGTTCTTTTTCCGCGGTTTGCTAGTGGCCGGAATAACCTATTTTTTAAAACTAGGCCACATTACAATGGGCTACATATTTACTGTAGTTAACATGGGCCTCCTACGGGCCGTAGAAACAATGGGCCTTCTAAGGACCGTAGAAACAATGGGCCTTCTACGGGGTGTAGACACAATGGGCCTTCTACGGGGCGTAGACACAATGGGCCTTCTACGGGTCGTATCATCAATGGGCCTTCTACGGGTCGTATAATCGGTTGGCCAAACATGGGCCAATAACAGACCACATTATGGCCGTAAATGGGCTAGAGTTGAAATCGTCCGTTCATGGGCCGACCATAACGGGCCGTATTGATGACGCTATGAAAACGGCCCAACGTATTAACGAGCCACAAACGGGTCGACTGTAACCACGGGCTGTATTTGGCCCACAAGCAGAAAATGACAGTAACGGGCCGAAAGTAAACGAATGCTGGAAATGAGCCCAAGCATAAATGGGCCCTAAGAAGGCCGAAAGATAACATGGGCTGGAAACGGCCCAATGGAATAATGGGCCGTTAATGGGTATAAAGTGATACACTGTTCATTAGGGGCCAGTTTTACCACGGGTCGTTAATGGGCCGAGGGTTACTAAGGGCCTCATATGGGCCAAAAGACGTCATGGGCCATACATGGGCCGGAAGTTAAAATGGGCTGGAATTATATTGGACAGCCCAGATGACGCTACTGGGCCTAATTCGCATAGGCCGTAAACGGGCCCTGGGTTAGCGGGCTGTAAATGGGCTATATGCGAACAGGTCGTTAACAGGCTTGCCGTGGGCCGGCCCGCCACCTTTTAACCAAGTCAAACGGGCCGGCCTTTTCACAGGAATGGGCCTCTGTTGGGTCGTGCCATGTGTTGACGTATCATAGGCGCTTTGGGTCCAATGAGTGGATGACGTCTGTCCCAACGGTGAGCTGACACGTGTTTCCTCCAGCCAATGATGATTTTACACGTGGAAAATCCCCATTGGTCGCGGCTGTTAACGGGTTATCGGATCAAAACCAGACCCGATAGCTTAACGGCGTTCCGTTACGGTGGATGCCACGTGTCGGTCACCCTTGACGAAAGCACTTCTATGACCCGCGATTTATCGTCATGGAAGTGGACACTTCCGTGATGATAATTTTGGTAATGTCATGGAACACTTCTACGACAGCACAGGTATGACTATCTTGATTCTATCATAAATTTGTCATGGATGTACATGCATGACAGAAAACATGACCTACTGTGACAAACACGTATCATCACGGAAGTGTATTTTTTTGTAGTGAGAAAAGCGCATAGTTATGAGAATATCTAAGGCAATGATCATGAATATAGGCATCACGTCTGTGTCAAGTAGACCCAAACAATTCTGCATCTACTACTATTACTCCACAAATCGACCGCTATCCAGCATGCATCTAGAGCATTAAGTTCATAATAACAGAGTAACGCATTAAGCAAGATGACATGATGTAGAGGGATAAACTCAAGCAATATGATATAAATCCCATCTTTTTATCCTCGATGGCAACAATACAATATGTGCCTTGCTGCCCCTACTGTCACTGGGAAAGGACAGCGCAAGATTGAACCCAAAGCTAAGCACTTCTCCCATTGCAAGAAAGATCAATCTAGTAGGCCAAACTAAACCGATAATTCGAAGAGACTTGCAAAGATATCAAATCATGCATATAAGAATTCAGAGAAGAACCAAATAATATTCATAGATAATCTTTTTCATAAACCCACAATTCATCGGATCTCGGCAAACACACCGCAAAAGAGTATTACATTGAATAGATCTCCAAGAACATCGAGGAGAACTTTGTATTGAGAATAAAAGAGATAGAAGAAGCCAGCTAGCTAATAACTATGGACCCGAAGGTCTGTGGTAAACTACTCATGCTTCATCGGAGAGGCAATGGTGTTGATGTAGATGCCCTCCGTGATCGATTCCCCCTCCGGCAGATCGCCGGAAAAGGCCCCAAGATGGGATCTCATGGGTACAGAAGGTTGCGGCGGTGGAAAAGTTTTTTCGTGGCTCTCTCTCCGATCGATCTAGGGTATAAGAGTATATATAGGTGAAGGAAGTACGTCGGTAGAGCTACGAGGGGCCCACGAGGATGGGGGCGCTCCCTCCTGCCTCGTGGCCGCCTCGTGGCATTCCAGACTTCCACTCCAAGTTTTCTGGATTGCTTTCGTTCCAAGAAAGATCATCGCGAAGGTTTCATTCCGTTTGGTATTCCTTTTCTGCGAAACTCTAAAATAGGCACACAAAAACTGGCACTGGGCCTTCGGTTAATAGGTTAGTCCCAAAAATAATATAAAATAGCATATTAAAGCCCATTAAACATCCAAAATAGATAATATAATAGCATGGAACAATCAAAAATTATAGATACATTGGAGACGTATCACTTACGATAACGTATCACTTAGGATTCCCTTCATGCCGACACGAGAGAGAGGGGCTGCTAGCTACTTCGCACTTTGCTAGGGGAACCTCGGTTGGGGGGCATGCATTCATAGCTTAGGATTCCCTTCATGCCGACACGAGGCAGGGGGGCTGCTAGCTACTTCGCACTTTGCTAGGGTGAACCTCGGTTGGGGGGCATGCATTCATAGCTTAGGATTCCCTTCGTGCCGACATGAGGGAGGAGGAGGGCTGCTAGCTACTTCACACTTTGCTAGGTGAACCTCGGTTGGGGGGGAGGGGGCATGCATTCATAGCTTAGGATTCCCTTCGTGCCAACACGAGGGTGGGTGGGGGAAAGCAATACCGTGCGCTTTGCGAGAGAGGTGCCACATCGAAGTTGCATTTGGTATTTGAAAATCAAACAACCCTTTTGATACATAAATTTGGTCCACATGCAAGTGTGTTCGTGTTCTGACCCTCTCCCGCATCATTTTTCGCCAAATTTATGAACATTAGACAAGTCGGATGACACAACAGACACCGTTCACTCAAACTAACCGTGTGCCACGCTGGTGCCCCTGTCACGCACACATCCGCACAGTACATTGAGCTCCACGAGGCTCCCCCTCTCAAAAATATCTGCCCACCTCGAGGGTTTTTCTGTTTCATAACACACGGTTGTTATCTCTGGACCGTGTGCGATGTTTCTTGTTCCCAATCTCGCCTGCATCCCTAGAAATTATCTACCCGCCTTGAGGGTTTTTCTGTTTCATAACACACGGTTGTTATCTCCGGACCGTGTGCGATGTTTCTTGTTCCCAATCCTGCCTGCATCCCTAGAAAATATCTGCCCGCCTCGAGGGATTTTATGTTTCATAACACACGGTTGTTATCTCCGGACCGTGTGTGATGCACTATCATCAAAATTTTCAATAGCCCGACATTTCACTCCCGCATAGTAAAATTTTCAGTACCCGCGTCATTTCCTCAAACACCCGCGCCCCTCCCCCTCCACACACACACACACAACACACACACCAAAACCTCCTCGGGCGTGCGCGCACACACACACACCCCCTCCCTCGCTCGAAATCCTAGCAAGGTCCCCGCCGCCACTGCCGCCGCCGCAAGGCCTCCATTGTCAACATCTGCCGGTTTGCCCGTGCAGCTTACCCACCGATCTCCATACCCAGGCCGCCCTAAGTTTCTTAGATGACACCTGCCAAACGCCCCTTTCCCACAGATCTACATCCCCATCCCCATCCACCAGTCCAGAGCGTCGCAGCCTAAGCCTGGCTACGCTTCCCGTGGAGCTTGAGGAGGGACTGGCCCAAAAGAGGTGTATAGCGGTCTCTTCGCCCAACGTCGCCGAGGAAGCTGACGACCATTACTGCGGCAGGCACTCAAGCAGCGGGCTAGAGTATGCAGGCATGTCTCGGCTGCCGGCTACGACATCGAGGTCATCGACAGTGACGGCCTGAGGCGGGCTATGTCACAGGTTAAGTGGCCCACCCCCAACCCCTCGGGTTCAACCGCCGTCGATCTCATCCATGGCCCCGCCACTGATCTCCTCTAGCTTGATGTCAACAATTTGCCATTCTACATCGCCATCGAGCCCCTTTTGTCATTTATAAAGGACACGTTCTACGACGCTGGCTTGGGATCCATAGCTTCCAAGTCAGACCTCATCGACGGCGACCATGAGGAGGGCACCCTCTCCGGCTCTTCCAAGGGGAAAGAGCCCATCTGCTCTTCCAAGGGCAAAGCGCCGTCTGCAACATCAGGGAGGGCACCCTACAGCCGTGCTCTTCCAAGGGGAAGGAGCCCATCTGCGACAACATGGAGCGCATCCAGGGTCCATGCTCTTCCCACGGGAACGAGCCCATCTGTGACAAGTGAGGAAACCCATGATTTGTTTTGTCGTGCCTCTTCACAGGGGGAAACCCATGATTTGTTTTGTCGAGTCCCTTTTGTAGTGTAGTGAGAATATGTCCAGTTTTAATTGCTATATCTGGTTGTTTGCAGTATGCCTTGTTTATTTCAGTTGTTCACAATGTGATGCTCTATATGTGCAATTATTTACTGTGCAGTACATTTCATCAATCCAGTTTTAAACATACCGATAGGCATGCATATATTTGCTTGTTGTTAAGCCTGTTATAGCTAGCATATGCCTCTTTTGTTCGGTTGTTTGTAGTTAGCATATGTCCAGTTTCAAATGCTATCTTTGGTTGTTCGTAGTATGCCTTGTTTATTCCAGTTATTCACAACGTGATGTTCTATATGTGCAAGTATGAATTGTGCAGTTCAATTTCATCAGTACCAGTTTCAACAATACCACTATGAATGACTACATTTGGTTGCTGCATCTTGTAGTTAACACGCCTTTCCATTTTTATGTAACAATAACCAGTGTACTTAGACCGGCACAATACCAGTTTGAATGACTATGTTTGCTTGTTGTTAAATGTTAGGCCTGTTACAGTTAGCACACCTTTCCACTTGTTTTGCTTTACTAGCGTGCTTAAACCTGCACACTGAAGCTATCTTTGGAGATTATTTTGTCTGCCATGGATAATTTTGGTTGATGTTTAGCCTGTTGTGCTTAACATGCTTCTCGATGTACCTACACAGGAAAATTTTGGGAACGACTGTTGTTTTCCATCAAGGTTAGTTTCATCCCATGGCTTATATCTGCTCACTATTCAGGGTATCGGTAGCTGGTACCATATAGGCCGGCGACTGATAAGGGACTAATCGGTGAATCAGACTTTTAACTGAATATATCTGCAACCCATTTATCGTTAGGTTAACTAGGGCCATATGTAATATATCTAAGGCTACATAGCAACATGCACTGTACTTAATGTCTAAATATGCAATCCTAGGCTATAGAGCAACAAGGAAGAGTGTTACATTAATGTTCTAATGATGTCTAGATATACGTAGAAGAGCAGCAGCAGCAACAACAACAACACAACCCTGTTTGGATACTCAACTTAGCTAGAGGTTAGAGTTAGTTTCTAGCTCATGACTAACCCTGAACTAACTTCATCCAAAGAGTTGTTTCGATGGCAGGGTTAGATTGACAATAAATGCACTAGGAGAACGAGCTCCAATTAGCACCTCTTGGGTTGGATAGTTTTTTTTGGTGGGTTATAGATGCAACGAGCTCAAACTAGCCCTCATGTTTAGATATACTTTAGGGCTATTTGAGCCCGAACTAGCTCAAACTAACTGTAACCCATGGATACAGCAGCACTTAATCAGCCGATAATTTTTAAGAATGCACTAAACTCCTTCCGGCCCATAATATAAGATGTTAATTCATCTAATATGTGAGTATATTGGATGTTATAAGATATTCCCTCCGTTCCTAAATATTTGTCTTTTTAGAGATTTCAAATGGACTACCACATACGGATGTATATAGGCATATTATAAAAGAGTGTTGTACTACATCATTGTGCAATTGTTGTTTAGCTTCTAATATTAACTTGGTGCTTCTAGGTACATATGTCAGTGGTAAAGATCCGCGCTTCGACCCTTTCTGCGTATGGGGCAATGAGATATCGATGAACCAGCATCAAGTGAGGAAGCTGATAAAGATTGTTAGTAAAATGGGTCCAAAGATGGCAATTAAACTATTTGTTTACACTTTATCCAAGACAACAGCGAACTGCTGGATGGTAAGTAAGAACTCTGCAGCCTTCTTTTCACTGCCCATAATGAGTTGTGTTAGATGACAATGTCAGAATCTTTTTCCTTTGCAGTGGTTGCCAAAGCAGTTTACTCAAGATTACCTCTCAAACTACATGATTGGTGGGCATGCAAAGGTTAAAGTATTTCTACCAGAACAAGATGATTATCTAGATGTTTTCATGAAGACCGTGAAGGATGGGCGGTCGGCCATGTAAGTGCATCTAGTGCCACCCCTAGTTGGTTTTGGAGTATTGATGACAAACCTGGTTGAGGGACAAATGTGTTTGTGAGAATTGCAGGATAACACAGGTAGTAGTCCCTCATTGATTCGGTTTACCTACCGGAGATGACCCCTAAAAATGTGTGAAGACATTGAAGACAATGGTGGTATGTGAAGATATTCACATTGAAGACTATGACATGAGAAGACATCGCATGAAGACTTTGGAGCGCGAAGACATAGTTGTTTCGTAGTTTCATTTTCTTCTTTGTGGAGTCATAGGAACCACTGTACTGTTAAGTGGGGTCCAAGTGAACAAAGTCAGAGTGACTGAAGTGATGCTCAACCAAATCCTATGTCTTCGAGCAAAGACAATGAGAGCAAATCTTATCCAGAACTGGATGAGTCAGCTATACTTGTAGCCCAAGTCAAGCTGCCGTGTGTGTTTGAAATCTGACCGTTGGGACACGTGTCAGTTCCTTAGTGACCCAGGGTCATTTCGGACAAATCAGGTCGGGTTGCCTAGTGGCTATAAATAGCCCACCCCCTACACCATAAATGGGTGGCTGCTCAGAGTTAGTGCACGGCTTTTGTCGTTTGAGAGCAACCCACCTCCGAAGCTTTTGAGAGAGAGAAATCCTTGCGACGACAAAGCCCAAACACCCAGAGCCAAAGAGTATTAGGCATCACTAAAGTCTTTCTGTCCACGTGACCTGAAGACTTGTTACACTTGAGGACTGTGAATCCTCCAGCCAGTTAGGCGTCGCGTTCTGAGCATCCAAGAGTCATTGTGGATCGCCGGTGAACGAAGTCTGTGTCGGTGTGGAACGACACCTATGGGATCACAAGAATCCCTACTACGGTTGCCGGGGCGCAGGGTTGTGAGAAGAGCGGGATTAGTAATCAGCACAAGGATCGTTTACCTAGGTTTGGGCTGCGAGGATGCGTAAAACCCTAGTCCTGCTTTGGTGGCTGTATTTCAGAGAGTTCTTGAGCTCTCAAACTAGCTATGGTGGCTGTGTGGTTCCAAAGAGCCGAATCCCTCTCCAGTACGCCATGGGCCTCCTTTTATAGTCGAAAGGGGCTGCCATAGTGGCACACAGGAGGTGGAAAGGCGTACAGTACTGCGCGCTTATCGCCCGTATTACAGGACAAGACGCATTTAATGTGTCGCTGAGGTGTCCCCTAGATTTATCGGGGGCGGGAGCGAGGCCCGTCCCGTCCATCGCTGCTCCTCCCCGCTTCGACACGCGCCCTGGCCAGCAATGCGTGCGGCGCCATGTAGGCAGGCAGGCAGCTGAGGTGGCGCGGTGGTGGAGCCTTCACGAAGATCTGCATGCTGCCACGCAGGTGTGTGCTGAGTTGGCCTAGAAGCTGCATGTTGCCACGCAGGTGCCTGCTCAGCTGGTTGAGCTGGCAGCTGCATGCGAACGGCGGTGGAGACTTGGTTGGTGCGGGCCTGGCAGTGGCCTTGCTGGCGTCCTCGGTGAGGGCCTTGCCGGGTGGCCCGGCAAGGGTCTCGCCATGGCGCGCTGCCGTCCCCGGCAAGGATCCTGCCGGGGGTCCTGTGACTCTCCTCGGCAAGGATCTTGCTGAGGACCGTTGTCTTTTAATCCTCATCTGATCTTGAACATTCCTTGGTCTTGACAAAGATCTGCATGCCACCATGGAGGTGCCTCCTGAGCCCTAGTTCCAACGTGGTTGGTTGAGTTGGAACCCGTGGGCTTGAGGGTGGCTCGCTTCGCTGGTGTGGGCGAGCCGCCCCGGCAAGGGTCTTGCCGGTGCCGCTGAGGCTACCCCCGGCAAGGATCTTGCTGGGGGAACCTGCTTCGCCTCTCTGCTTCTTTGTGTTCTTGGCCTTGGCGTTGCCTTGGCTGTCTTGGGCTTCGGTTTTACCTTGGTTCACCTCCCCTGTTCTGCTTGGTGTGGCCACGGGCACGGCTCCGACTGTCCGTGCACATGTAAAGGGGTACAAAGGTGTGCCCCCTCTTTTGTACACCGACAGGAGCCCCCGGGCCTGGGCCACACATACGCGCGACACGTTGTTGGGCCAGGCCCAAAACGGTGCGGGCAGGCGGGGCGGTTTTTACCGCGGTAAAACTTTTCCCGCGCTGCGCTTCCCATGGCCCACGTTGAATGCGCAACGTGGAGGGGTGCACGTGATGTGGGCGGCATGCGTGGGGCAGTTTCCGCACGCATCCGTCACATCGTGGTTAATGGTAAAGGAGGCGGCCTGCGCCTTCCCCGTAAAAAGGAATAACCGCAGGCGCGCTGCTCTCTTTACCCCTTCTGCGCCTTCTTCCAATCTCAGAGCCACCGCCCCCTTCTCCTTCCTCCCTAAGCTTCATTCTTGCTCGCCGCCGTCGCGTTCCCGCCGCCCTCTGTTTCTTGCCCCCGTCCCCCAGCCGCCATGGCGCCCAAATCCACCAAGGGCAAGGGAGTGGCAAGGATGCCGGAGCGACGGAGCCGCCGGAGAGTGCGCTGGCGGTGCAGCGGACGCAGTCCGCCTTCTTCCCCTCGACTGTTGATGTGTTCGAGCTCCAGGACGCCTTCAGGCCCCTGTGGGGGTAAAGAGGGGGGAGAGAAGACGGGGCACCCAGCCACGCGCATCATCCCCGCCAACTGCGCTGAGGCTGCCCCGAATCGGTACCCTTTCTTTGTCGACTATTTCTCCTGCGGGCTTTGTCCTCCCTTCTCCGATTTCTTCAGCGACATCATGCACAGTTTTGGCTTTCGCCTTTTGGATTTTACCCCAAATGTTGTGGCGTGCATGGCCCTTTTCGGGCACCTCTGCGAAGGTTTCTCCGGGGTGCACCCCAACATGGCGCTTTTCCGCCATTACTTCTTCCCTCGGATCCAAACGGGAGGCGCCATTTCTGGTTGCATCACCTGGATCCCAAGGTCCAAGGGAGCGTACCCGGATGGCGCCATGAAGGAGAGGTGGGAAGAATGGCGGGGCCGGTGGTGCTGGATCAAAGAGAAGGACCCACCGGCGTTCTGCGAAGTTCGTCGGGCGCCACCGGTCCGCAGAGGCGATTGGAGCGACGTCGATGCCGACGACGAGAAGCTCTCAGCCGCTACCACCAGGATCCTTCGGCTCACCGAGGCCGGACTCACCCTTGAGATGATCGGGGCGGACTTCATCCGCTGCCGGATCGCTCCACTACACAACAAGGGGAGGCTGGCCTGGCTCTTCACGAACCCCGCTGATATCATGCGGCTTCGCCCCGGCCTCGACCATAGTTTCACAGTGATGGGGCATGCCCATTTCTACCAGCGACTCTTCCAGCTCGATGTGGGCCGCGACGGCTAGGTCGAGCAAACCGGCAAGGTCGCGAGGGCCGCCGCGAAGGCCGGCAAGGTCTTCAAGGGGCCCTTGTTCAAGTTGCCGGCGGGAGTGGTCCCGCTGTGCAATAATTCGTGCTGGACCGAAATCATTGCCATGATGCCGGACTGCAACGCGCATGGCCCTGACCCGAGCTGGGTTGAGCCAGAGGACGTCCAGGTGCAGGAGTTCTTCGACACTCCGCACGAGGGATACATCAATGCCGACGCCGAGCGGCTACTCGTCCAGGACACCACCCAAGCGGAGCTGGACTACATCGCCGCCAGGGCGAGGGAGGCGCAGCTTGTCGAGGAGGCCGGCAGCGCTGGTGGCGTTGAGGAAAAGGTTGCGACGGCCACGGAGGAGGAGGAGCTCGCTCGATGGGTGGCGGCCGCAGGGGAAGCCAGCAGCGCCGGCACCGAGGCTCCTCTGGTTGAAGATGCGGTCGACAAGTCGTCGGAGGAGGAGGCCGGGGCTGTTGACCCTCCAGCCACAGGAAGAGGGCGAGTCCTGCGGCAGGCCACTTCTGGCGAGCCGGTACGGCCCGTCAGGGCCGCACGGCAGCCAAAGTCTCCGGAGGAGTCCGCGCGTCAGACGAGGGCTGCGGCGGCGAAGAAAGTGGTGAAGGCCGCGGCGGCGAAGAAGAGAGCATCTGCCTCCTCTTCGCCCAAGCGCGCCCAGACTCCGCCCTCCTCACCTCCTCCGGCGGATGCCGACACGGGGGTCACCTTTGACTTCGGATCCCTCAGCCCGAGGAGGAAGAGGAAAACAACAGAGGAGGAGGTGGACGACGAGTAAGTATCTTGTTCTTCCCCGTCATCTCTGTCTCCTCAATCTGTGTCGCATGTCTTGACTCATTTTCATCTTGGTAGGGACGCGGAGACGCTAGCCCAGAGGGTGAAGAGGGCCAAGACCTTGGCGGGCGGCCAGCCCCCGGCTGGTACTTCAAGGGCGCCTTTGGTGGTGCTGAGCAGCCCGGACAGCAGCCCCCGGCGCAGCCCCTAGCGTAAGTTCCTCACTCACCCCTCGTTGACATGTGTCAGGGGTATGATGCTTTGGTGCTGACCTTGCCGTGTATGCAGGAGGAGAGCAGCAGCAGGAGGAGCCACAGAGGGCTACTCCCAACACGCCGCCCCCATCAACCACGCCGCCCCGAGGGGCGTCCTCGGCAAGGGCGACAAGCCCCGAGCCCACGCACATGGAGGAGGAGGAGGAGAACTTGGGCGCTGGTGGCTTTGCCTCGGCGCCAGATGCCGGCGGGGAGGGGACCTCTGTTCCTCAGCCTGGCACGGGTAAGCATTTCGCCTTTCGTCCCTGTTCTTTTTCTTTCCTTGCTGATCCTTGGTCTTGGCTTTGTCTCACCCCTTTCTTGGTGTCCATATCGTTCCTTGGTGGACCAGGAGGACATAGACGCCATCATCGAGGACGTCGCCAAGGACGCCGCGGCAGAAGCCGAGAAGGTCGCTGTCAAGGAGTCCGCCAAGGGTGCTGCGGAGGACGTCGCCAAGGGGCCTGCCGGGGAGTCCGGCAAGGCTACTGCCGAGGAGGCCGGCAAGGGGCATGCCGGAGACTCCCGCAAGGCCGCCGCCGAGGAGGAGGTGGTCGATGACCAACCTTCCTCCTCCGCTGCCTCCAGCTCTGGCAAGTACCTGAAGGTGACTGACGATCTCTTCGTCCACCTCCCAGGCGCGTCGGGCACCAGGGCTCCCATCGAGGGGGAGGTGTTTGACGATGA
The DNA here is from genome assembly GCF_002575655.3 of Aegilops tauschii subsp. strangulata. NCBI lineage: Eukaryota > Viridiplantae > Streptophyta > Magnoliopsida > Poales > Poaceae > Aegilops > Aegilops tauschii. The sequence continues at coordinate 375,527,956 of NC_053037.3, forward strand.
TGTGCTCGCCGCCGCCGGGCTTGAGATCGTTGACGAGCCGAGTGCTGGTGGCGATGGCTCCCAGGAAGAGCGGCTCCTCCACGCCATGGGCGCCAGCTTCCGGAAGCTCCAGGCGCTTCACCGCGCCCGCCAGGACAAGGCTAAGTCCAGGATGGCGGTGGCGGAGAAGGCGGAGGCGGACCTCCAGAAGCGCGTCGCTGAGACGCGGGACTGGTTCCGCCAGGCTCACGAGGAGTTGAAGACCGCCCAGGCCGAGCTGGCCAAGCGCGACATGGAGCTCACCATGAAGCTGGTCGACATCGAGAAGGCCCAGGAGACGGCGGCGGGCTTGGCCACGGCAGCCGAGGCCGCCCGAACCCAGCACCAGGCCATGCTGAACTCCCAAGAGGAGGACCTCACCAAGCATGAGGCGGACCTCGACGCCAAACTTCGCGCCAAGGACAGGGAAGTGGAGAAGCTTGTCAGGCAGTGGACCCAAGAGCTGGAGTAGAGGCACAGGGAGGCACTCGATGCCCAAGCTCTAGTTCATTCCGGCTAAGTGAAGGAGCTTGAGGTGGAGCGGGACGGGCTGAAGGAGCAGGCCCTGAAGTTGTCCCAGGAGAAGGACACGCTCAATGGCGCCTTGACAGAGGCGCAGGGCGCGGCCGTCAGCAAGGCCGGGGAGCTCTCCGAGGCCAACAAGTCCATCAAGGACCTCACGCTGAAGCTGGAGGGCCTCAGGGAGATGCTCACGGAGGCCAAAACCCAGGAGGGGACCCTGGCCAAGGAGCTAGAGACCGAGAAGCAGTTGCAGAAGAACGAGGCCGCCGAGCATAAGGATTTCAAGGAGGGCGTGAACCGCTGCATCGGCCGCCTCGAGGACGTCGCCGGCAGGATCACCGCGCAGCTGGCTACCATGGGGATGCCAAGCGTGAGGTACACCCCAGAGCGCAACGGGACCACCAACGCCAAGCTGACCTTGTTCTTTGAGTGTGTTCTTGGGGCCGTGGAGCAGCTTCACGCCAATCGGGCGGCCTCGCTGGCCGACGAGGCCCGGAGGCTTTGCTAGGGCGTCATGACCAAGGTTCTCACCAAGGTGGCATACTGGTACCCAGACCTCAACTTCGACGCCGCGCTGGAGAGCTTGTCGGAGGATACTGACCTCCCGCCGCTCAGGGAGCACATCAATCCCATCATCAGCCGTGTCGGCGGAATCCTGAGGGTGGAGGGCCAGCGCCAGGATTAGGCACCCCGTTTCTTATCGCCGCTGCAGGTTCACAACCAAGACAATTGCTATCTTTAGTTAGAACCGCAGCAACAATTTGATGTAATATGACTCTGCAGCACTTTTAATATTAAAGTGCTAGTTATCGACTAGAGGGGGGTGAATAGGCGATTTTTATGAAAGTCTTCAAAACATGGGAGTTTTGAAGACAAACGATAGAAATGAACCTATAAACATGCAGCGGAAGGTAGACTACACTGAGCAAGCCATAGTCAAGTATTCAATGAAGTGAAAGCACGAAGACGAATAGCAGCTAGGTAGTAAAGATCAGGATGGAAGATAGTATGAAGCCAAACAACAATAGTAGTCACACAGTGAAGTCAAACAGGTAGTGCAAACAGGCAATGACTTCACGAATACAAACTGTAAGTAAAGAGAGGGAGAGGATAGAACCAGTCACTTGGTGTGGACAATGATTTGTTGGACCAGTTGTTGTACGTCTGGTTAGGGAGGCTGAGATTTAACTCAGAAGACCGTGTCTTCACCTTATTCCCCTTGAGCTAAGGACACCCAGTCCTCGCCCAATCACTCTAGTAAGTCTTCAAGGTAGACTTCCAAACCTTCACAGACTTTGTTCACCGGCGATCCACAATGACTCTTGGATGCTCAGAACGCGACGCCTAACCGGCTGGAGGATTCACAGTCCTCAAGTGTAACAAGTCTTCAGGTCATGCTGACAGAAAGACTTCAGTGATGCCTAACACTCTTTGGCTCTGGGTGTTTGGGCTTGGTCCTCGCAAGGATTTCTCTCTCTCAAAAGCTTCGGAGGTGGGTTGCTCTCAAATGACAAAAGCCGTGCACTAACTCTGAGTAGCCACCAATTTATGGTGTAGGGGGTGGGCTATTTATAGCCACTAGGCAACCCGACCTGATTTGTCCGAAATGACCCTGGGTCACTAAGGAACTGACACGTGTTCCAACGGTCAGATTTCAAACACACGCGGCAGCTTGACTTGGGCTACAAGTAAAGCTGACTCATCTAGCTCTGGATAAGATTTGCTCTCATTGTCTTCGCTCGAAGACATAGGATTTTGGTTGAGCATCACTTCAGTCACTCTGACTTTGTTCACTGGGACCCCACTTAACAGTACGGTGGTTCCTATGACTCAACAAAGAAGAAAATGAAACACGAAACAACTAAGTCTTCGCGCTCCATAGTCTTCACACGATGTCTTCTCATGTCATAGTCTTCAATGTGAATATCTTCACATACCACCATTGTCTTCAATGTCTTCATACATTTTTAGGGGTCGTCTCCGGTAGGTAAACGAATCAATGAGGGACTACTACCTGTGTTATCCTGCAATTCTCACAAACACATTAGTCCCTCAACCAGGTTTGTCGTCAATACTCCAAAACCAACTAGGGGTGACACTAGATGCACTTACAATCTCCCCCTTTTTGGTGATTGATGACAAACTGGTTGAAGTTTTCAACGGGGATAAAGGTATGTGAAATTGTAAATGATAAAGGTATTGTATTCATAAGTAGCAAAAGGCTCCCCCTGAAGATGTGCATATAAGTAATTTGCTTTTGGAATGCAAATGCACATGGCAGGTTGTACTTATGGAGATCCTCTTCAACTTATGAAGATAATTCATCATGCATGAATTGATATAACGAAGATAATGACATGCATAATGAAAATAGACGTCTGCAATATGACTTCGTGCGGGATTTAGCATCGCACATGCGGAATTTATCATCGCATCACAGAATAGCAGAAAACGTAGCAGACGACCATCAAGTTAAGTGTTACAACTCACATAACCAAATGTATCAAAAGCGAGAGTTGTAAACACTAGGCAAAATATAAAGCAACCGCCCATATGGACCCGCTTGAAGACTATCAACTCATATGCTTCTCCCTCTTTTGTCAGTAAGGACCAAAAAGGTTTGAAGACACAGAGCTTCTACTCGTTCCCAGAAGGAGTAGGTGAAGCAGCAGGGTCGGCGTCGGAGTTTGGCGGTGCAGTGTCGACACGCGCTGAAGTTGGAGGTGATGAAGTAGCATCATCTTGGTCATCTATGACTCTGGCATTCACCGTTGCAGCTGAGGAGGAATAGTCCGAGTCTTCAAGAGAGGGAGTCTGATGCAAGACAACATTCCTTGGAGGAGTGGAGTCAAACTTGAATCTTTTAGTGAAGCCATCGTCTTGAAGATCTGCTTCAGCACTCAGCAATGTCAAACTCTTCCATGACCTCCGACAGGTTTCATGAGTGACAAAGGCATTCTTGGTAGCAAGGTTGCGAATGCGATTGACATCCACCAAGAGACTTTGCATCTGTCGCTTCAGCCAGTAGTGATGCTTATCCTGTTTCTAATGCAGGGCAACGAGAAGCTCTCGGTCATTGAGAACACGAGATCGCTTCCGAGGCCTTTGAGCAATAGTGCTTTCAGTGGCTTCAGTTTGAGCACGGTGAGGTAAGCGTGTATTGCCAGCCAAAGGATAAACACGAGTGACTGCCTGGACTCCTTCAATGGGCTGTGTGAAGCTTTGGTGATCAGCATTGTGAAGACAAACAGGCTCCTTGGTAGGCTCCGGGTATATGGCTTCAACTGACATATCAACCTCTGGCAAAAATATCAGATGGTTGCGAGCAGAAGGCTGATAGTTGACAGCAGAATGAAGCTTGATAAGGCGCATAACCCATGGAGCATAGAATTTCAGTCCAAAGAGATCAGAGCCTGATGCAGCCAATTGCCTGATAAAGAAGTCTTGAGCAGTGAAGCTGATGCCATTGAAGATATAAAAGACCAAAGTCTTCATTGCTCCTTCAAGTTTCGTTGCTAAAGAATGTCCTGTGACAGGCCGTAGAGTTTGCCTTATGATATGATAGATCGTGCGGGGCAGATACTCTAGGTCTTCAACAAAGAATTCTCTTGGGTATTCAGCGTCGTGTGGTAGAGGCTTCATCATGCTTAGCATTTGGCTCATGTTGGGCTCATGTTGCTCTCCAATGCATTGCGGTGAAGCTGACAACCAGGTTCATATAGTTCACCTGGAGTGGGCAGACCAGTGAGCTCAACAATATCAAGAGCTTTAGCTTCATGGTGTACGTTGCCTGTCATCCACTCAAGGACCCATGTCTTCGGATCCCTGTTGTAGCCGCGAATGGGAAGGGTGGCATAGAATTGCAGCAGAAGCTCTTCATTCCAATGCTCCTTATCAGTCACAAAGTTCAGCAGACCAGCTTCACGGAAGTAGTCAAGGGCTTCTTCAAGGCATGGCAATCCAGCAATGGTTTCACAGTCTAGACGCATATGTGGAAAGATGTGCCCTTGGTCATAAAGAACACAAGAATAATAACTACGCTGCTGATAGCTCCAGAACCGATCCGATGAAATCCTTGGCTTGGAATAGGGGTTCTTGGTACTATCAAAGAAAGTGTTGTGCGCAATGAAGCCATTTTCATTGAAGGACCCTGGTGAAGTGGCAGTACCTGGAAACCTGGGCAGTCTTGGCTTCGGCTTCTGGACCTGAGGCATGTGCTTGACATGATAGTCAAATTGCGGACCAGCAGCAGGTGGAGGAACCGGAATGGGCCATCTGACAGTGACCAGCTGACCATAATTGTATGCTTGCTCGATAGTGTGTGGCCTTGGAGGTGGTACAGGAGCAGTGTCATTAACTTCAGGCTGCAAATTTGCATCAGGTGCAGCATTGGCTTCAGGAGCAATCACTTCAGGCACCACATTAACTTCAGGCGCCACATTAGCGTCAGCCATGACAACGTCATTGGCTTCAGTGTTGATGTTGGTGGTCGCCTCAATGTTGTTAACCTCCACTTGAGTAGCTGGAGGGTCAGATTCGTTCTCCTCGAGAACAACTTCAGGGTTGGTTCGGGGTGAAGCAACATGTTCTTCTTCAACTCTTGGTTCTTCTTGGTCATCGGCTGATGCAGCCGGAATATCGTCAGCCGTCTTGGCTTCAGACTCGGGAACGTTCGCAGTAGGAGAGGCTTCAGGAAATACTTGGTGAGATACTGATCGGTGCTCTTCTCCTTCTGGAACACTTGACAGATTGACTGGTGGCCTTGGTCCTTTGCGAAGCCTGCGGAATGCTGGCGACGCTTGTGGAGATGGAGTTGGTTGGGCCTCAAAGTCATCATCTTCAAGCACCAGAGTGGTGACTTGAGTTGGGGGAGTAGTTGGTGTTTCTGCTTGACAGGGGGAGTCTTGAGGGTGATCAGCCCATGAGTCATCCTGAGCGATTGGCGTCAATGGACGACCAATGCTGATGAGTTCATTGTTGTGCAGATGCAGGACGAGCAACAGAAATTGGCTCGACGACAAGGGGCTCTGTGGGAGCAGCCCGATCTTTCTTCTTGGTTTTACGCTTCTTGGCAGGTGGAGCTTCTTCAGTGGTGTTCTTGGTCTTGCGCTTTCTGGCTTTGGCTTCAGCTGCCCTTGTTTTCTGAAGTTCTGAAGCCACTGTGGGGACCTTAGGCTTCACGCCTGTCATACTAGCGGGGAAGACAATGCGAGGTTCTTCCCACCTGGATGTATCAACTTGGTCCACAGCAGGCTTCTTCTGCTTGGCAGCCATCTTGGGGTCGATGCCAGGACGCCCAAGTGCCTTGCGCTTCTCAGCTTCATTGTAGGCTTGAACACACTTGGCAGCCAAGAGCTTCATCCTCTTTCGAGAACCTTTGGCCTTTTCATAGTCGATCTTGTGCTTCAGTTCAACGATTTTCTGAGCAAGAGCTAGCTCAGGGGCAATGGCTCCATGGAAGGAGACGCTGAGGCCAATGGGGAGTTGCAGATCATCAAAACTGAGGTTTGGGCTATTAAACCATTCATCAATGAACTTGTTCAGGATGTCCACATTGAAGAGGGGCATATCATTGAAGATTTCCGCCTCTTGCTTGCTCTTTATCAGCAGCTCAAGAGCATCATCCGCAAGATCGTCGTCACTCGATAGATCAATGGCGTCATTCTCATTCCTGAGAACAGCAGCAGGAGTCAGTGCAGGACCAGTGGTGTGCATGGGCTTCTTTTTCTTCCTTTCAGACTTGGAGATGCGTGAGAAATCTTCAGACTGCACACTTGGTGCAGGAGGAGCAGTGGCCAGAGGCTTCGCTCGCGAAGCTTTTGGTGCAGTGGAAGGCTTCGAAGCCTTGGGTTTCTTAAGCTTCTCAGGCTTCGGTGCTGCAGGTGCTTCATCAGAATCAACGTCATCTGCAAGTTGATCCACGACTGTCCCTTGAACCATAATGTGAGTGATGAGACCTTCTAGATTGTAGAAGGGCCCGGCAAGATTGGGTTCAGCTTCGTGTGTGCCATCTGCACGAGGAGCAGAGGGACCTTGGTTGAAGTCTAATCCCCGTGAATTCTTGTTCTCTTTGTCCGAGTTCTTGGCAAACTGAAATTTGCGTTTGAACAGATTTTTGTCACGACACCATAGCAATGAAGATGGGTCGGCATCAGCAGGTTGCGGTCCACGGACCATGCAAGGGTAGAAACCTTGTTCAATGGCTTCAGCTCTGGACCTGGGTGGAAGATTTTTGTACAAGATGTCTCCCCAGGGTCGCTTGATGGCATTCTTCTCAGCATATTCCTGGGTCACGAACCTGTACTTGTACCATTGCTCTGCCCAATATCTTCGAATCCATTGGATTCGTGTTTTGCATTGATTGTAGTCCACTTCTGGATCTGTCTTGTACAGCTCATAGAGGTCAGGCATCAAATCTCTTGAAGTTCCCCCACGGCGTTGTCTGCCTCCCTTCCTTGCTGACTTATCAGTTGCCATGAAGTTCAGACTGAATGGCTTCAAAACTGGCAAAGGCTTCCGTCTGGTGGTCAGACAGGAACTAGCTTCGGGAGAGTTGATATGATGTTGTAAGAATTCTGCAAATGAATGCAGACTATGAGAACCAAGGGATTCTCCCACGGACATGTACCTGTGACAGCATTAGAAATGCGAGGGAAGAGGAAGAGGTCATATGCATTCTCAGAAGATTTTGAAGATAAATCAGTTTAGAAGACATTGACCTCATAGCGCGAAGACATTCACTTGTATGTTGAGAGTTGGTTCCAGATTTGTACGAATCCAAGAATAGGTACAAGTGAGAAATCTAACTTCGTGTGAAGCATAAGTGAACATACTAGGCATATGATGAGATGCAGAACAGGATAGATCCAAATTTGTGGAGGCAGAAACTACTTTTGGTAGAAAGGATGAATCTATTGGATCAAAAAGATGGTAAAAAGGAGTTTTAATTTACCACACGATGAGCTGCTAGATAGAGTAGAAGATGAGGCCGAGCAGTTCGATCTTCCGTGCCCTAACTTGGCGATGGAGGACACCTACGGCGACGGTGGAGAGGACGATGTCCGCGGCCGGCGTGAAGACGGCGTCGGAGAGGTCGCGGCAGCTAAGCGCTTCGTCGTCGGCGTCGTCGAGAGCTAGTGGTGGCGCTAGGGTTTGTTGAGGTGGAGAGGTGGAAGAAGGATTTTTGACCGCGATGGGATGTGCATTTATAGGGAAAGGAACGGCACAACGCAATTACGCAGGTGCCCCTGGCGGTTCACATCTGAGGGACACGTGGCGAACATGCAACACATTTGGAGTTGTCCCATGTTCCCATGCACGCCTGGACTGTCGGGTGGTCGTTCCGGCTTCTCCAGGTTTCAGGCAATAAGAATTGAGCATTTAAAATAGATATAATGTTTGTCTCTGTATCTTCTGCTGACAAGGACGCAGAGAAGACATTCGACAGTTTCAATAGAATGCATATGATTTGGATAGACAGAGTTTGAGGTAGAAGCATGGAGAGGTTAGGGTCCGATCACATTCACTTAGTTCAAAAGATTCAAAAGAGAAGACATAGCTATAAGTGAATGCTGTAGAGGACAGAACACTAATATGTATAAGACAAAATCAACATTGTGAAGATAAACATAGAGTCATGTTAATATTCAAGACAAACCAAATGCGAAGACATAGCAAATGTAACACCATGAGAAAAACACTTCAAAAAGAAGAATTTGGTGGCGTTACCCACCGTATAGGAAGTATTAGACCCAAACACGGCGCACAATTATCATGGCGCTCCGAAGTCAAATTCCACATTAATGTATTCACACTCAGAGTGTAAGTCTTCATTGATTGAAGACATACATTACTTCGTGTGTTGCACATCTAAGTCATCAACATGCATAAGTGTTAGGATGTGTGCCTGATCATAGGACATTTGAGGATTCCAAGATATTTAGCTCACACTGTAACTTGCAAAACCTTTTCTCATCCAAGGGCTTTGTGAAGATATCTGCCAATTGCTCTTCAGTGTTGACGTGAATGATATCAATATCTTCCTTCATAACATGATCTCTGAGAGAGTGATGACGAATTTCAATGTGCTTTGTCTTCGAGTGCTGAACTGGGTTGTTTGCAATCTTGATGGCGCTTTCATTGTCGCAGTAGAGTGGTACTTGCTTCAGATGGATTCCATAGTCCTTGAGTGTTTGCTTCATCCATAGAAGCTGAGCGCGGCAAGATCCAGCAGCAATGTATTCAGATTCAGCAGTGGAGAGTGATACACAGTTCTGCTTCTTTGAAGACCAACAGACAAGTGATCATCCCAGAAAGTGACATGTGCCTGATGTAGACTTGTGATCCACCTTGTCACCAGCATAATCAGCATCCGAGAATCCAACTAGATCAAACTCTGAGCCCTTTGGATACCATAATCCTAGTGTTGGGGTGTAAGCCAAATATCGAAGAATTCGCTTCACAGCTAAGTGATGCGATTCCTTTGGTGCCGCTTGGAATCGAGCACACATGCAAACGATAAACATGATATCTGGCCTAGATGCACATAAATAAAGTAAAGAACCAATCATGGAGCGGTATACCTTTTGATCGAACTCTTTACCATTGGCGTCAGGACCCAGATGACTCTTGGTTGGCATTGGCGTCGTATAACCTTTGCAGTCTTGCATTCCAAACTTCTTCACGCAATCTTTGAGATATTTCTCTTGAGATATGAAGATGCCATTGCTTTGCTGACGAATTTGAAGACCAAGGAAGAACTTCAGCTCACCCATCATGGACATCTGATATTGCTCTTGCATCATGTGTCCAAACTCATCACTGTATTTCTGGTTAGTGCAGCCGAAGATAATGTCATCCACATATATTTGGCACACAAACAGTTCACCATCATATGTCTTCGTGAAGAGTGTGGGATCCAGGGAACCAGGTTTGAAGCCTTTGCTCTTCAGGAAGTCTTTGAGTGTGTCATACCAAGCGCGAGGGGCTTGTTTGAGGCCATACAGTGCCTTGTTTAGCTTGTACACCATGTCAGGATGTTTTGGATCTTCAAAGCCAGGAGGTTGTGCAACATACACTTCTTCTTCAATCTTGCCGTTGATAAATGCACTCTTCACATCCATTTGATACAGCAGGATGTTGTGACGGTTTGCATAGGCTAGCAATATACGAATAGCTTCAAGCCTAGCCACAGGAGCAAATGTTTCATCGAAGTCAATCCCTTCAACTTGAGTGTATCCTTGAGCAACGAGACGAGCCTTGTTTCTGACAACTTGACCATGCTCATCTTGCTTGTTGCGATATATCCATTTTGTGCCTATTATGTTGTGCTTGCGGGGGTCAGGGCGCTTGACAAGTTCCCAGACATTGTTTAGCTTGAACTGTTGAAGCTCTTCTTGCATAGCTTGAATCCATTCAGGTTCCATGAAGGCTTCAGCAACTTTCTTGGGTTCAGATATTGAGACAAATGCAAAGTGCCCACAGAAAGTTGCTAGCTGTGTTGCTCTTGAACGAGTGAGTGGACCAGGTGCATTGATGCTGTCAATTATCTTCTCAATCTGTACTTCATTTGCAACACGAGGATGAACTGGACAAAGATTTTGCTCCTTCTGATCATTGCCATTGTTAGAAGGATTGTCTTCGGGCTGAGCATTGTCTTCAGGTTGATTAGGTGCAGAAATGATAAGTTCCTCTTCAGGCTGTGCTTCAGATGGTATGATCTCTCCAGTACCCATAAGCTTGATAGATTCACTGGGTGGAACATCATCTAGCACATTTGGCAGGTGCTCTCTTTGCGAGCCGTTAGTCTCATCGAACCGCACATCCACAGTTTCAACCACTTTATAGTGAAAGAGGTTGAAGACTCTGTAGGAGTGCGAATCCTTTCCGTAACCAAGCATAAAACCTTCATGTGCTTTCGGTGCAAATTTTGAAGTGTGATGTGGATCTTTGATCCGGCACCTAGCACCAAATACTCTAAAGTAACTGATATTTGGCTTCTTACCAGTGAGGAGTTCATAGGAGGTTTTCTTCAGAAGCTTATGAAGATAAAAACGATTAATGACGTGACATGCAGTATCAATGGCTTCTGGCCAAAACTTTCTTGGAGTCTTGTATTCATCGAGCATCGTCCGTGCCATCTCAATGAGTGTTCTGTTCTTGTGCTCCATGATGCCATTCTGCTGAGGTGTGTACGGAGCAGAGAACTCATGAGTGATACCCAATGTATCCAGGTAAAGATCGAGGCCGGTGTTCTTGAACTCTGTGCTGTTGTCACTTCTGATATGCTTGATCTTGACGCCATAGTTGTTCATGGCACGGTTGGTGAAGCGTTTGAAGACATCCTGCACTTCAGTCTTGTAGAGAATTATATGCACCCATGTATATCTTGAATAATCATCAACAATGACGAAGCCATAGAGACAAGCAGTGGTAGTAAGAGTAGAGTAGTGAGTAGGGCCGAATAGGTCCATGTGTAGCAGCTCGAAGGGTTGAGATGTCGTCATGATTGTCTTCGAGGGATGCTTGGCCCTTGTCATCTTTCTAGCTTCGCAGGCACCGCACAGATGATCTTTCTTGAACTTGACGCCCTTGATGCCTATGACGTGCTTCTTCTTTGCGAGAGTGTGCAAGTTCCTCATGCCGGCATGCCCTAGCCTTCGATGCCAGAGCCAGCACTCTGAAGCTTTTGCTAGAAGACATACGGCAAGTTGTGGTCCTGTTGAGAAATCTACCATGTACAGATCATCTTTCCGATACCCTTCAAAGACTAGAGACTTGTCAGATTCCATTAGAACAAGGCAATGATATTTTCCAAATATCACAATCATGTTCAAGTCACAAAGCATTGAGACAGACATTAAGTTGAAACCAAGGGATTCAACAAGCATCACTTTGTCCATGTGCTGATCCCTTGAGATTGCAACTCTACCTAGACCCAATACCTTGCTTTTACTGGTGTCAGCTAATGTGATGTGACTCTTGTCTGATGGACGTAAAGTTGAGTCCATGAGAATACTTTGATCACCCGTCATATGATTAGTGCATCCGTTGTCCATAATCCATTCTGAAGCATGAGGTGTGATACCCTACAGTACAGTTAGGGGGATAGGCTTCACCAAGAGTATTGTGAAGCATAAACATTTGATGCACAAGAGGATTATCAAAGCTCAGATCAAGATTAGGACTGATAGGATGATTGGCAAGCGATTCAGGAACAAAATACATAGTGAGACCATTTGGGCATTTGATCTTGCGCCCTACAAGATGTTTTAGGTCCCCAACATTAGCATCAGACGCCTTTGATTTCCGGCTGGAGACCTTTCCCTGCAAAAGAAAGTTAATTCTTCTTAACCACCCACGTCTTCAGGGGTGGCTTAGAAGCAATGAGTCTAAGTGCAGCATCTGAGAACTTCGGCTTTGGAGCCCTAGCAAATAGCCTTGCAGGAGGAGAATAGTACTCATATGAATAAGCAGAATAGTTCTTAGTCTTATGAACATAGCGGTTTGAAGAAACACGCTCATATTCATACATCTGAGTATGATTTTCCTGCAAAACATTGGCGTTAGGGTGACTTAGGTGAGTCCTGTGTCTGTATGAAGCCTTTGGACCATATGAAGCTTTTGGTCTGGGATTTGTCTTCTTTCCAGGTGGTGTCATGATGACATTCACAAGAAGATTCTCAAGACAACTTTTGGGGACCCATATCTTCTTCATAGGTGGCCCATTCCTGCAGTTAGTACCAATATACTTGGCAAACACTTCACCATTCTGATTCTTAAACATTTTATAGTTTGCATCAAAGGATTCATCAATGATAATAGGGTTAGCACAAGTGAAGCCAGATAAGGTGGATCGATCCACTGAAGGTCCCTTTGCAGCAGCCCATGTGGTTTTGGGGTACTGCACAGGCTTCCAGTAGGAGCCATCAACATTCATTTTCGTCTCGAACCCAACACCCTCTTTCCTAGGGTTTCGGTTCAGAATCTGCTTTTTGAGGACATCACACAGTGTCTGATGCCCTTTGAGACTTTTGTACATCCCTGTTTCAAGCAATGTCTTCAACCTAGCATTTTCATCAGCAATAGTAGTGTATCCTCAGCAGAGGGGTTAGTTACCACATCAATAGTTGAAGATATTGCAACAGTAGCAGCAGTAGAACATTCTGCAACAGAAGTAGCGTTATCACGCTCAAGGCATTTTAGACATGGTGGTTCAAATCCTTCCTGAGCGGGACTGATCTGTTGAGCGCGAAGTGACTCATTCTCTTTTTGAAGATCTTCATGAGCCGCTCTCAATTTCTCAAGCTCTTGCTTCCTTTGAAGATAATCATAGGAAAGCTTTTCATGAGTCGTTGAGAGCGTTTCATGACGACTTTCAAGTTCATGGCACTTACACATGAAGATTTTTTATTTCTTCAATTAAGGACTGAGATCGGGTCATTTCCGCGTCCAACAGGTCATCGCTTTTCTCTAACAGTTTTTGAGTATGTTCCATAGCTTTCTGTTGTTCAGTTGCAATTTTAGCAAGTGTTTTGTAGCTGGGTTTGGATTCACAATCAGAGTCATCTTCACTTGATGTTTGAAAGTAAGCATCGCGTGATTTTACCTTGGCACCGCGTGCCAAGAAGCAGTAGGTGGGAGCAGAGTCGTCCTTGTCATTAGCATCGGCGTTGGTGATGGGGCCATTGTCTTCAGTGTTGAAGATGGACTTGGCAACGTAGGCTGTAGCTAGAGCCAGACTTGCAACATGAGGGTCGGACTCCTCCTCAGACTCCACCTCCGCCTCCTCCGAAGCAGACTCCTCCTCTGAATCCATCTCCTTGCCAACAAAAGCACGAGCCTTGCCAGATGAGCTCTTCTTATGTGATGAAGACTTGGACGAGGACTTGGAATTGAGGATTTCTTCTTCTTGTCATCAGAATCATATTCCTTGCTCTTCTTCTTCTTTTTGTTCTCATTGTCCCACTGTGAACATTCAGAGATGTAGTGTCCAGGTTTCTTGCACTGTTGACATGTTCTCTTCTTGTAGTCATGAGTGGAAGCTTCATCATTTCTTGAGCTGGATCGTGAAGACTTTCTGAAGCCCTACTTCTTAGTGAACTTCTGGAACTTCTTCACAAGCATAGCAAGCTCCTTTCCAATATCTTCAGGATCACCAGAACTGCAGTCAGATTCTTCTTCAGATGAGGAAACAGCTTTTGCCTTCAAAGCGCGAGTTCGGCCATAGTTTGGACCATAGATATCTCTTTTCTCAGATAGCTGGAACTCATGTGTGTTGAGCCTCTCAAGTATGTCAGACGGATCGAGTGTCTTGAAGTGAGGGCATTCTTGTATCATTAGGGCAAGGGTGTCAAACGAGCTGTCAAGTGATCTCAGGAGTGTCTTGACGATTTCATGCTTGGTGATCTCAGTGGCGCCGAGAGCACGAAGCTCATTTGTGATGTCAGTGAGGCGATCAAACGTGAGCTGGACATTCTCATTGTCGTTTCTCTTGAAGCGGTTGAAGAGGTTGCAAAGAACACTGATCCTTTGATCTCTCTGGGTTGACACGCCTTCGTTGACCTTGGAGAGCCAGTCCCATACTAGCTTTGACGTTTCCAGAGCACTCACACGGCCATATTGTCCTTTGGTCAGATGACCACATATAATGTTATTGGCGGTAGAATCCAGTTGAACGAACTTCTTGACATCAGCAACGGTGACACCTTCACCGGTCTTGGGAACACCATTCTTGATGACATACCAGAGGTCGACATCAATGGCTTCAAGATGCATGCGCATCTTATTCTTCCAGTAGGGATATTCAGTTCCATCGAAAACAAGGCACGCAGCGGAGACTTTGATTATCCCTGCAGTCGACATAGCTAAAACTCCAGGTGGTTAAATCGAATCACACAGAACAAGGGAGTACCTTGCTCTGATACCAATTGAAAGTGCTAGTTATCGACTAGAGGGGGGTGAATAGGCGATTTTTATGAAAGTCTTCAAAACATGGGAGTTTCAAAGACAAACGATAGAAATGAACCTATAAACATGTAGCAGAAGGTAGACTTAACTAAGCAAGCCATAGTCAAGTATTCAATGAAGTGAAAGCACGAAGACTAATAGCAGCTAGGTAGTAAAGATCAGGATGGAAGATAGTATGAAGCCAAACAACAATAGTAGTCACACAGTGAAGTCAAACAGGTAGTGCAAACAGGCAATGACTTCACGAAGACAAACTGTAAGTAAAGAGAGGGAGAGGATAGAACCAGTCACTTGGTGTGGACAATGATTTGTTGGACCAGTTCCAGTTGCTGTGACAACTGTACGAATGGTTAGGGAGGCTGAGATTTAACTCAGAAGACCGTGTCTTCACCTTATTCCCCTTGAGCTAAGGACACCCAGTCCTTGCCCTATCACTCCGGTAAGTCTTCAAGGTAGACTTCCAAACCTTCACAGACTTCGTTCACCGGCGATCCACAATGACTCTCGGATGCTCAGAACGCGACGCCTAACCGACTGGAGGATTCACAGTCCTCAAGTGTAACAAGTCTTCAGGTCACGCGGACAGAAAGACTTTAGTGATGCCTAACACTCTTTGGCTCTGGGTGTTTGGGCTTTGTCCTCGCAAGGATTTCTCTCTCTCAAAAGCTTCGGAGGTGGGTTGCTCTCAAACGACAAAAGTCGTGCACTAACTCTGAGCAGCCACCAATTTATGGTATAGGGGGTGGGCTATTTATAGCCACTAGGCAACCCGACCTGATTTGTCCGAAATGACCCTGGGTCACTAAGGAACTGACACGTGTTCCAACGATCAGATTTCAAACACACACAGCAGCTTGACTTGGGCTACAAGTAAAGCTGACTCATCCAGCTCTAGATAAGATTTGCTCTCATTGTCTTCGCTCGAAGACATAGGATTTTGGTTGAGCATCACTTCAGTCACTCTGACTTTGTTCACTGGGACCCCACTTAACAGTACGGTCGTTCCTATGACTCAACAAAGAAGAAAAGGAAACACGAAACAACTAAGTCTTCGCGCTCCATAGTCTTCACACGATGTCTTCTCATGTCATAGTCTTCAATGTGAATATCTTCACATACCACCATTGTCTTCAATGTCTTCATACATTTTTAGGGGTCATCTCCGGTAGGTAAACCGAATCAATGAGGGACTACTACCTGTGTTATCCTGCAATTCTCACAAACACATTAGTCCCTCAACCAGGTTTGTCGTCAATACTCCAAAACCAACTAGGGGTGGCACTAGATGCACTTACAATGCATGTTATTTTCCTGTTCGATTTTCCTTTGTATGTCCACCCTACGTAACTGGGTAGGCTTGCCGGCGCGTAAACCCAGGGCAGCGTCTTGGGGACGGATCCCCATTGGCCTGCCGGGTGTGCTTGCTGCCGGGCGAACCACCTTACCGCCCTTAGCGCGGCCGCCCGAACTGTCGAGCTTGACTCGAGTCAGAATCGAGAGCGTTGCCAAGTGCAAAAGGCTACCCTGCCACTCTCCACGCGGCCGCTTGAGCTATTGAGCAGACTCGAAACAGAACAAAGGCATTGCCAATTGCGGGAGGGCCCTTTGCGTGCAGGTTTTTCATACATAGGCAAGATCTCCGAGGATGATAACCTTATGTATAAAAAGAAATAACTCAAAGCTCTGAATGACTTAGCTTTTCTGTTGCCGCGCTGGCGTCCTTCGCGTTCGCAGGCGGCGCCCTTTTCTCCTGGCCGTCTCCTTCTTGGGGGCCAGGGCGATGAAGAAACGCTAGGCTAACTACTAGACCAGATTCTCACAATTGCGCCCCCTACCTGGCGCGCCAAAGATGTCGGTGTGGAACGACACCTATGCGATCACAAGAATCCCTACTACGATTGCCGGGGCGCAGGGTTGTGAGAAGAGCAGGATTAGTAATCAGCACAAGGATTGTTTACCCACGTTCGGGCCGCGAGGATGCGTAAACCCCTAGTCCTGCTTTGGTGGATGTATTTCAAAGAGTTCTTGAGCTCACGAACTAGCTATGGTGGTTGTGTGGTTCCAAAGAGCCGAATCCCTCTCCAGTACGCTATGGGCCTCCTTTTATAGTCAAAAGGGGCTGCCACAGTGGCACACAGGAGGTGGAAAGGCGTACAGTACTGCGAGCTTATCGCCCGTATTACAGGACAAGATGCATTTAATGCACCACTGAGGTGACCCCTAGCTTTATCGGGGGCGGGAGCGAGGCCCGTCCCATCCATCGCCGCTCCTCCCCGCTTCGACACGCGCCCTGGCCAGCAATGCGTGCGGCGCCATGTAGGTAGGCAGGCAGCTGAGGTGGCGCGGTGGTGGATCCTTCACGAAGATCTACATGCCACCACGCAGGCGTGTGCTGAGTTGGCCTGGAAGCTACATGCTGCCACGCAGGTGCCTGCTCAGCTGGTTGAGCTGGCAGCTGCATGCGAACGACGGTGGAGACTTGGTTGGTGCGGGCCTGGCAGTGGCCCTGCTGGCATCCTCGGTGAGGGCCTTGCCGGTGGCCCGGCAAGGGTCTCGCCGTGGCGCGCTATCGTCCCCGGCAAGGATCTTGCCGGGGGTCTTGTGGCTCTCCTCGGCAAGGATCTTGCCGAGGACCGTTGTCTTTTAATCCTCATCTGATATTGAACATTCCTTGGTCTTGACAAAGATCTGCATGCCACCATGGAGGTGCCTCCAGAGCCCTAGTTCCAACGTGGTTGGTTAAGTTGGAACCCGTGGGCTCGAGGGTGGCTCACTCCGCTGGTGTGGGCGAGCCGCCCCGTCAAGGGTCTTGCCGGTGCCGCTGAGGCTACCCCCGGCAAGGATCTTGCCAGGGGAACCTACTTCGCCTCTCTGCTTCTTTGTGTTCTTGGCCTTGGCGTTGCCTTGGCTGTCTTGGGCTTCGGTTTTACCTTGGTTCACCTCCCCTGTTCTGCTTGGTGTGGCCGCGGGCGCGGCTCGGACTGTCCGTGCACATGTAAAGGGGTACAAAGATGCGCCCCCTCTTTTTTACACCGACAGTCTATGAAGGTTTGGAAGTCTACCTTGAAGACTTACCAGAGTGATTGGGCGAGGACTGGGTGTCCTTAGCTCAAGGGAAATAAGGTGAAGACACGGTCTTCTGAGTTAAATCTCAACCTCCCTAACCAGACGTACAGTTGTCACAGCAACTGGAACTGGTCCAACAAATCCTTGTCCTCATCAAGCGACTGGTTCTATCTTCTCCCTCTCTTTATTTACAGTTAGTCTTCGTGAAGTCATTGACTGCTTGTGTTACATGTTTGACTTCACTGTGTGACTTCTATTGTTGTTTGGCTTCACATTGTCTTCCATCCTGATCATTACTACCTAGCTGCTATTAGTCTTCGTGCTTTCACTTCATTGAATACTTGACTATGGCCTGCCTAGTGTAGTCTACCTTCCACTGCATGTTAATAGGTTCATTTCTATCATTTGTCTTTGAAACTCCCATGTTTTGAAGACTTTCATAAAAATCACCTATTCACCCCCCTTCTAGTCGATAACTAGCACTTTCAATTGGTATCAGAGCAAGGTACTCCCTTGTTCTGTGTGATTCGGTTTAACCACCTGGAGTTTTAGCTATGTCGACTGCAGGGATAATCAAAGTCTCCGCTGCATGCCCTGTCTTCAATGGAACTGAATATCCCTACTGGAAGAATAAGATGCGCATGCATCTTGAAGCCATTGATGTCGACCTCTAGTATGTCGTCAAGAATGGCGTTCCCAAGACTGGTGAAGGTGTCACCCCTGCTGATGTCAAGAAGTTCATTCAACTGGATTCTACTGCCAAGAACATCATCTGCGATCATCTGACCAAAGGACAGTATGGCCGTGTGAGTGCTCTGGAAACGTCGAAGCTAGTCTGGGACTGGTTCTCCAAGGTCAACGAAGGCGTCTCAACCCAGAGAGATCAAAGGATCAGTGTTCTTCGCAACCTCTTCAACCGCTTCAAGAGAAATGACAATGAGAATGTCCAGCTCATGTTTGATCGCCTCACTGACATCACAAATGAGCTTCGTGCTCTCGGCGCCACTGAAATCACCAAGCATGAAATCATCAAGACACTCCTGAGATCACTTGACAGCTCGTTCGACACCCTTGCCCTGATGATACAAGAACGCCCTGACTTCAAGCACTCGATCCGTCTGACATACTTGAGAGGCTCAACACACATGAGTTTCAGCTATCTGAGAAAAGAGATATCTATGGTCCCAACTATGGCCGAACTCGCGCTTTGAAGGCAAACGTTGTTTCCTCATCTGAAGAAGAATCTGACTGCAGTTCTGGTGATCCTGAAGATATTGGAAAGGAGCTTGATATGTCTCCAACGTATCTATAATTTTTTATTGCTCCATGCTATATTATATTCTGTTTTGGACATTATTGGGCTTTATTATACACTTTTATATTATTTTTGGGACTAACCTATTAACCGGAGGCCCAGCCCAGAATTGCTGTTTTTTCCTATTTCAGAGTTTCGCAGAAAAAGAATATCAAACGGAGTCCAAACGGAATGAAACCTTCGGGAACGTGATTTTCGGAACGAACGTGATCCAGAGGACTTGGACCCTACGTCAAGAAAGCAACCAGGAAGGCACGAGGTAGGGGGCGCGCCTAGCCCCCCCCCCCCAGGGCGTGCCCTCCACCCTCGTGGGGCCCATGTTGCTCCACCGACGTACTTCTTCCTCCTATATATACCTACGTACCCCCAAACTACCAAATACGGAGCCAAAAACCTAATTCCATTGCCGCAACCTTCTGTACCTGTGAGATCCCATCTTGGGGCCTTTTTCGGAGCTCTGCCGGAGGGGCATCGATTACGGAGGGCTTCTACATCAACACCATAGCCACTCCGATGATGTGTGAGTAGTTTACCTCAGACCTTCGGGTCCATAGTTATTAGCTAGATGGCTTCTTCTCTCTTTTTGGATCTCAATACAATGTTCTCCCCCTCTCTCGTGGAGATCTATTTGATGTAATCTTCTTTTGCGGTGTGTTTGTTGAGACCGATGAATTGTGGGTTTATGATCAAGTTTATCTATGAACAATATTTGAATCTTCTCTGAATTCTTTTATGTATGATTGGTTATCTTTGCAAGTCTCTTCGAATTATCAGTTTGGTTTGGCCTACTAGATTGATCTTTCTTGCAATGGGAGAAGTGCTTAGCATTGGGTTCAATCTTGCGGTGTCCTTTCCCAGTGACAGTAGGGGCAGCAAGGCACGTTTTGTATTGTTGCCATCGAGGATAACAAGATGGGGTTTATATCATATTGCATGAGTTTATCCCTCTACATCATGTCATCTTGCTTGAAGCGTTACTCTGTTCTTATGAACTTAATACTCTAGATGCATGCTGGATAGCGGTCGATGTGTGGAGTAATAGTAG
Organism: Aegilops tauschii subsp. strangulata; assembly: GCF_002575655.3. Taxonomy (NCBI): domain Eukaryota; kingdom Viridiplantae; phylum Streptophyta; class Magnoliopsida; order Poales; family Poaceae; genus Aegilops; species Aegilops tauschii. The sequence continues at coordinate 375,547,890 of NC_053037.3, forward strand.
TAGATGCAGGCAGGAGTCGGTCTACTTGTCTCGGACGTGATGCCTATATACATGATCATACCTAGATATTCTCATAACTATGCTCAATTCTGTCAATTGCTCAACAGTAATTTGCTCACCCACCGTAATACTTATGCTGTTGAGAGAAGCCACTAGTGAAACCTATGGCCCCCGGGTCTATTTTCCATCATATTAATCTGCCAACACTTAGTTATCTTTATTGCTTTCTATTTTACTTTGCATCTTTATCATAAAAATACCAAAAATATTATCTTATCATATCTATAAGATCTCACTCTCGTAAGTGACCGTGTAGGGATTGACAACCCCTTATCGCGTTGGTTGCGAGGATTTATTTGTTTGTGTAGGTGCGAGGGACTCGTGCGTGGCCTCCTACTGGATTGATACCTTGGTTCTCAAAAACTGAGGGAAATACTTACGCTACTTTGCTGCATCACCCTTTCCTCTTCAAGGGAAAACCAACGCAGTGCTCAAGAGGTAGCAAGAAGGATTTCTGGCGCCGTTGCCAGGGAGGTCTACGCAAAAGTCAACATACCAAGTACCCATCACAAACCCTTATCTCCCGCATTACATTATTTGCCATTTCCCTCTCGTTTTCCTCTCCCCCACTTCACCCTTGCCGTTTTATTCGCCCTCTCTTTTCCGTCCGCCTCTTTTCCATTTGCCTCTTTCGCTAGCTTGTCGTTATGGCTAGTCCCCTATCTTCTCCATTGTCTCCCGAAAATGAAGTTCTTAATTTTAAGCAAAGGGAGGGAGAAAATCTAAAAGACGCTTGGTATAGAATTTGCAATGCTCAAAATAGATCTACCAAGAAGCAATCTACTTCCGTTCTTCTCCGCAATTTTTATGTAGGCGCTACTCCTTGGTACAGATATATTCTTGATACCATTACCGGAGGGAATTTCTTAGGTAGCCATACTTTTGATTCTTATAATGCTATGATAGATTTGTTTGGCTCACCACCTCTTTTGGTTAATGGAACTATGTTAACTTTGGAGCATGTAATGCAAAGACTTGAAATTATTGAAAATAAAGTTGCTACTGTAGAGTTAATTGAAAATTTGGATAAAAAGATCCACAATCAAATTACCCAATATGGATCTAAGGTAGGAGTTACTTTGAAAAATATTAAAGAGAAGGAACCCATAGTTAATGAAAGAATAAATCAGGATTCCACTAGAATCGATGAACTCGAGGGTATCATTACCAACTTGGGAACCGCTTTTTCTTCCGTAAAGAATACTCCAAGTACTCCAACTAAAATTGCCAAGCTTATGTATGTTCCTAAAAATAAGGGTGAATCCTCTAGTAAGGAAACTGCAGATCTCAAATCTATAAGTATTCATCCCAATCTCTTTGCTATCATTAAGGAACCATTTGCTACAAATGAATTTTTAGATCTTGTGCCTAAAAGTTTGATAATTAATAAAAAGAAAAAAAAACTCCTAAAGATGATAGATGCCTCATTGAAGAATTGCCTACCAAAGATGGCAATACCTAGATCTATCCTTGCTTTTATGCCTAGCTAGGGGCGTTAAACGATAGCGCTTGTTGGGAGGCAACCCAATTTTATTTTCAGTTTTTTGCTTTTTGCTTCTGTTTAGGAATAAATATTTGATCTAGCCTCTGGTTAGATGTGTTACTATGTTTTAATTAGTGTTTGTGCCAAGTTAAACCTATAGGATCTTCTTGGATGATAGTTATTTGATCTTGCTGAAAATTCCAGAAACTTTCTGTTCACGAAATTAATTGTTAAAAATCACCAGAACGTGATAAAATATTGATTCCAATTGCTGCTGATCAATAAACAAATTTTCTAGGTCGTCCTATTTTTTCTGGATTTTTGGAGTCCAAGAAGTTTGCGTTAGTTACAGATTACTGCAGACTGTTCTGTTTTTGACACATTCTGTTTTTCGTGTGTTGTTTGCTTATTTTGATGAATCTATGGCTAGTAAAATAGTTTATAAACCATAGAGAATTTGTAATACAGTAGGTTTAACACCAATATAAATAAAGAATGAGTTCACTACAGTACCTTGAAGTGGTCTTTTGTTTTCTTTCGCTAACGGAGCTTACGAGATTTTCTGCTGAGTTTTGTGTTGTGAAGTTTTCAAGTTTTGGGTGAAATATTTGATGGATTATGGAACAAGGAGTGGCAAGAACCTAAGCTTGGGGATGCCCATGGCACCCCAAGATAATCTAAGGACACCTAAAAGCCAATGCTTGGGGATGCCCCGGAAGGCATCCCCTCTTTCGTCTACTTCCATCGGTAACTTTACTTGGAGCTATATTTTTATTCACCACATGATATGTGTTTTGCTTGGAGCGTCTTGCATGATTTGAGTCTTTGATTTTTAGTTTACCACAATCATCCTTGTTGTACACACCTTTTAGAGATACACACTTGATTCGGAATTTATTATAATACTCTATGTGCTTCACTTATATTTTTTGAGCTATATAGTTTTGCTCTAGTGCTTCACTTATATCTTTTAGAGCACGGTGGTGGATTTGTTTTATAGAAACTTTTGATCTCTCATGCTTCACTTATATTATTTTGAGAGTCTTAAAATAGCATGGCAATTTGCTTTAATTAATATCATGAGAAATTTGATGCTTGATAATTGTTTTGAGATATAAATGTGGTAATATCATAGTTGTGCTAGTTGAGTAATTGTGGAATTGAAAAATACATGTGTTGGAGTTTGTGATTCCCGTAGCATGCACGTATGGTGAACCATTATGTAACGAAGTCGGAGCATGAAGTATTTGTTGACTGTCTTCCTTTGTGTGGCGGTCGGGATCGCGCGATGGTTAACTCCTACCAACCCTTCCCCTAGGAGCATGCGTAGTAGTACTTTGCTTCGAGGGCTAATAAATTTTTGCAATAAGTATATGAGTTCTTTATGACTAATGTGAGTCCATGGATTATACGCACACTTACCTTTCCGCAATTTTCTAGCCTCTTCAGTACCGCGCATTGCCCTTTCTCACCTTGAGAGTTGGTGCAAACTTCGCCGGTGCATCCAAACACCGTGATATGATACGCTCTATCACACATAAACCTCCTTATATCTTCCTCAAAACAGCCACCATACCTACCTATCATGGCATTTCCATAGCCATTCCGAGATACATTGCCATGCAACTTTCCACCGTTTCATTTATCATGACATACTCCATCATTGTCATATTGCTTTGCATGATCATGTAGTTGACATTGTATTTCTGGCAAAGCCACTATTCATAATTCTTTCATACATGTCGCTCTTGATTCATTGCATATCCCGGTACACTGCCGGAGGCATTCATATAGAGTCATATTTTGTTCTAAGTATTGAGTTGTAATTCATGAGTTGTAAGTAAATAAAAGTGTGATGATCATCATTATTAGAGCATTGTCCCAAGTGAGGAAAGGATGATGGAGACTATGATTCCCCCACAAGTCGGGATGAGACTCCGGACTAAATAAAAAAAAGAGGCCATAAAAAAAGGAGAAAAGGCCCAAATAAAAAAATGATAAGAGAAAAAGAGAGAAGGGACAATGTTATTATCCTTTTACCACACTTGTGCTTCAAAGTAGCACCGTGATCTTCATAATAGAGAGTCTCTCATTTTGTCACTTTCATATACTAGTGGGAAATTTCATTATAGAACTTGGCTTGTATATTCCAATGATGGGCTTCCTCAAATGCCTGAGGTCTTCGTGAGCAAGCAAGTTGGATGCACACCCACTTAGTTTCTTTTTTGAGCTTTCATACACTTATAGCTCTAGTGCATCCGTTGCATGGCAATCCCTACTCCTCGCATTAACATCAATTGATGGGCATCTCCATAGCCCGTTGATTAGCCTCGTTGATATGAGACTTTCTCCCTTTTTGTCTTCCCACATAAACACTACCATTATTCCTTATTCCACCATAGTGCTATATCCATGGCTTGCGCTCATGTATTGCATAAGAGTTGAAAAGGCTGAAGCGCCTTAAAAGTATGAACCAATTGTTTGGCTAAAACCGGGGTCATACATGATATGAATATTTTGTGTGGGGAAGATGGAGCATAGCCAGACTATATGATTTTGCCGGGATAGCTTGCTTTGGCTATGTTATTTTGATAAGACATAATTGCTTAGTTAGTATACTTGAAGTATTATTGTTTTTATGTCAACATTAAACTTTTATCTTGAATCATATCAAATCTGAACATTCATGCCACAATAAGAAGAATTATATTGAAATTGTGCCAAGTAGCATTCCACATCAAAAATTCTGTTTTTATCATTTACCTACTCGAGGACGAGCAGGAATTAAGCTTGGGGATGCTTGATACGTCTCCAACGTATCTATAATTTTTATTGCTCCATGCTATATTATATTCTGTTTTGGACATTATTGGGCTTTATTGTACACTTTTATATTATTTTTGGGACTAACCTATTAACCGGAGGCCCGGCCCAGAATTGTTGTTTTTCGCCTATTTCAGAGTTTTCGCAGAAAAAGAATATCAAACGGAGTCCAAACGGAATGAAACCTTCGGGAACGTGATTTTCGGAACGAACGTGATCTAGAGGACTTGGACCCTACGTCAAGAAAGCAACCAGGAAGGCACGAGGTAGGGGGCGCGCCTACCCCCCCAAGGCGCGCCCTCCACCCTCGTGGGGCCCATGTTGCTCCACCGACGTACTTCTTCCTCCTATATATATCTACGTACCCCCAAACTACCAGATACGGAGCCAAAAACCTAATTCCACCGCCGCAACCTTCTGTACCCATGAGATCCCATCTTGGGGCCTTTTCCGGAGCTCCGCCGGAGGGGGCATCGATCACGGAGGGCTTCTACATCAACACCATAGCCTCTCCGATGATGTGTGAGTAGTTTACCTCAGACCTTCGGGTCCATAGTTATTAGCTAGATGGCTTCTTCTCTCTTTTTGGATCTCAATACAATGTTCTCCCCCTCTCTCGTGGAGATCTATTCGATGTAATCTTCTTTTGCGGTGTGTTTGTTGAGACTGATGGATTGTGGGTTTATGATCAAGTTTATCTATGAACAATATTTGAATCTTCTCTGAATTCTTTTATGTATGATTGGTTATCTTTGCAAGTCTCTTCGAATTACCAGTTTGGTTTGGCCTACTAGATTGATATTTCTTGCAATGGGAGAAGTGCTTAGCTTTGGGTTCAATATTACGGTGTCCTTTCCCAGTGACAGTAGGGGCAGCAAGGCACGTATTGTATTGTTGCCATCGAGGATAACAAGATGGGGTTTATATCATATTGCATGAGTTTATCCCTCTACATCATGTCATCTTGCTTAAAGCGTTACTCTGTTCTTATGAACTTAATACTCTAGATGCATGCTGGATAGCGGTCGATGTGTGGAGTAATAGTAGTAGGTGCAGGCAGGAGTCGGTCTACTTGTCTCGGACGTGATGCCTATATACATGATCATACCTAGATATTCTCATAACTATGCTCAATTCTGTCAATTGCTCAACAGTAATTTGTTCACCCACCGTAATACTTATGCTCTTGAGAGAAGCCACTAGTGAAACCTATGCCCCCCGGGTCTATTTTCCATCAAATTAATCTTCCAACACTTAGTTATCTTTATTGCTTTCTATTTTACTTTGCATCTTTATCATAAAAATACCAAAAATATTATCTTATCAGATCTCACTCTCATAAGTGACCATGTAGGGATTGACAACCCCTTATCGCGTTGGTTGCGAGGATTTATTTGTTTGTGTAGGTGCGAGGGACTCGTGCGTGGCCTCCTACTGGATTGATACCTTGGTTCTCAAAAACTGAGGGAAATACTTACGCTACTTTGCTGCATCACCCTTTCCTCTTCAAGGGAAAACCAACGAGTGCTCAAGAGGTAGCAGAGCTTGCTATGCTTGTGAAGAAGTTCCAGAAGTTCACTAGGAAGAAAGGCTACAGAAAGTCTTCACGATCCAGCTCAAGAAATGATGAAGCTTCCACTCATGACCACAAGAAGAGAACATGTCACAAGTGCAAGAAACCTGGACACTACATCTCTGAGTGTCCCCAGTGGGACAATGAGAACAAAAGAAGAAGAAGAAGATTAAGGAATATGATTCTGATGATAAGAAGAAGAAGAAATCCTCAAAGTCTTCTTCCAAGTCTTCGTCCAAGTCTTCATCACATAAGAAGAGCTCATCTGGCAAGGCTCGTGCTTTTGTTGGCAAGGAAATGGATTCAGAGGTGGAGTCTGAGGAGGAGTCCGACTCCGGCGTTGCAAGTCTGGCTCTAGCTACAGCCTACGTTTCCAAGTCCATCTTCAACACTGAAGACAATGGCTCCGTTACCAACGCCGATGCTAATGACAAGGACGACTCCGCTCCCACCTACTGCTTCATGGCACGCGGTGCCAAGGTAAACTCACGTGATGCTTACTTTCAAACATCAAGTGAAGGTGACTCTGATTGTGAATCCAAACCCAGCTACAAAACACTTGCTAAAATTGCAACTGAACAACAGAAAGCTATGGAACATATTCAAAAACTGCTAGACAAAAGCGATGACCTGTTGGACGCAGAAATGACACGATCTTAGTCCTTAATTGAAGACATAGAAAATCTTCATGTTAAGTACGAGGAACTTGAAAGTCGTCATGGAACGCTCTCAACAACTCATGAAAAGCTTTCCTACGATTATCTTCAAAGGAAGCAAGAACTTGAGAAATTGAGAGCGGCTCATGAAGATCTTCAAAAAGAGAATGAGTCACTTCGTGCTCAACAGATCAGTCCCGCTCAGGAAGGATTTGAACCACCATGTCTAAAATGCCTTGAGCGTGATAACGCTACTTCTGTTGCTGAATGTTCTACTGCTACTGTTGCAATATCTTCAACTGCTGATGTGGTAACTAACCCCTCTACTGAGGATGCCACCACTATTGCTGATGAAAATGCTAGGTTGAAGACATTGCTTGAAACAGGGATGTACAAAAGTCTCAAAGGGCATCAGACACTGTGCGATGTCCTCAAAAAGCAGATTCTGAACCGAAACCCTAGGAAAGAGGGTGTTGGGTTCGAGAGGAAAATGAATGTTGATGGTTCTTACTGGAAACCTGAGCAGTACCCAGAACCAAATGGGTTGCTGCAAAGGAACCTTCAGTGGATCCATCCACCTTATCTGGCTTCACTTGTGCTAACCCTGTTATCATTGATGAATCCTTTGATGCAAACTATAAACTGTTTAAGAATCAGAATGGTGAAGTGTTTGCCAGGTATATTGGTACTAACTGCAGGAATGGGCCACCTATGAAGAAGATCTGGGTACCCAAAAGCTGTCTTGAGAATCTTCCTGTGAATGTCATCATGACAACACAAGGGAAGAAGACAAACCCCAGACCAAAGGCTTCATATGGTCCAAAGGCTTCATACAGACACATGACTCACCTGAGTTACCCTAACGCCAATGTTTTGTAGGGAAATCATACTCAGATGTATGAATATGAGCGTGTTTCCTCAAACCGCTATGTTCATAAGACCAAGAACTTTTCTGCTTATTCATATGAGTATTATTCTCCTCCTGCAAGGCTATTTGCTAGGGCTCCAAAGCCGAAGTTCTCAAATGCTGCACTTAGAATCATTGCTTCTAAGCCACCCCTGAAGATGTGGGTGGTTAAGAAGAATTAACTTTCTTTTGCAGGGAAAGGTCTCCAGCCGGAAATCAAAGGCGTCCGATGCTATTGCTGGGGACCTAAAACATCTTGTAGGGCGCAAGATAAAATGCCCAAATGGTCTCACTATGTATTTTGTTCCTGAATCACTTGCCAAAAATCCTATAAGTCCTAACCTTGATCTGAGCTTTGATAATTCTCTTGTCCGTCAAATGTTTATGCTTCACAATACTCTTGGTGAAGCCTGTCCCCCTAACTGTACTGTAGGGTATGACACCAAAGTCTTTAGAATGGATTATGGACAGCGGATGCACTAATCATATGACTGGTGATCGAAGTCTTCTCATGGACTCAACCTTACGTCCATCTGACAAGAGTCACATCACATTTGCTGACACTGGTAAAAGCAAGGTATTGGGTCTAGGTAGAGTTGCAATCTCAAAGGATCAGCACATGGATAAAGTGATGCTTGTTGAATCCCTTGGTTTAAACTTAATGTCAGTCTCAATGCTTTGCGACTTGAACATGATTGTGATATTTAGAAAATATCATTGCCTTGTACTAATGGAATCTGACAAGTCTCTAGTCTTTGAAGGATATCGGAAAGATGATCTGTATATGGTAGATTTCTCAGCAGGACCACAGATGGCCGTATGTCTTCTAGCAAAAGCTTCAGAGTGCTGGCTTTGGCATCGAAGGCTAGGGCATGCTGGCATGAGGAACTTGCACACTCTTGCAAAGAAGAAACACGTCATAGGCATCGAGGGAGTCAAGTTCAAGAAGGATCACTTGTGCGGTGCCTGCGAAGCTGGAAAGATGACAAGGGCCAAGCATCCCTCGAAGACAATCATGACAACATCTCAACCCTTCAAGCTGCTACACATGGACCTATTTGGCCCTACTCACTACTCTACTCTCACTACTACTGCTTGTCTCTATGGCTTCATCATTGTTGATGCATACTCAAGATATACGTGGGTGCATATAATTCTCTACAAGACTGAAGTGCAGGATGTCTTCAGACGCTTCGCAAACCATGCCATGAATAACTATGGCGTCAAGATCAAGCATATCAGAAGTGACAACGGCACAGAGTTCAAGAACGCCGGCCTCGACCTTTACCTGGATACATTGGGCATCACACATGAGTTCTCCGCTCCATATACACCTCAGCAGAATGGCATCGTGGAGCGCAAGAATAGAACACTCATTGAGATGGCTCGGACGATGCTTGATGAATACAAGACTCCAAGAAAGTTCTGGCCTGAAGCCATTGATACTGCATGTCACGTCATCAACCGTGTTTATCTTCACAAGCTTCTGAAGAAGACATCCTATGAACTCCTAACTGGTAAGAAGCCAAATGTCAGTTACTTCAGAGTATTTGGTGCTAGGTGCCGGATCAAGGATCCACATCACACTTCAAAATTTGCACCAAAAGCACATGAAGGTTTTATGCTTGGTTACAGAAAGGATTCGCACTCCTACAGAGTCTTCAGCCTCTTTCACTATAAAGTGGTTGAAACTGTAGATGTGCGGTTCGATGAAACTAACGGCTCGCAAAGAGAGCACCTGCCAAATGTGATAGATGAAGTTCCACCTAGTGAATCCATCAAGCTTATGGGAACTGGAGAAATCATACCGTCTGAAGCTCAGGCTGAAGATGAACTTATCATTTCTGCACCTAATCAACCTGAAGACAATCCTCCTAATGATGACAATGATCAGCAAGAGAAAAATCTTCGTCCAGTTCATCCTCGTGTTGCAAATGAAGTACAGATTGAGAAGATAATTGATAGCATCAATGCACCTGGTCCACTCACCCATTCAAGAGCAACACAGCTAGCAAATTTCTATGGGCACTTTGCATTTGTCTCAATATCAGAACCCAAGAAAGTTGCTGAAGCCTTCATGGAACCTGAATGGATTCAAGCTATGCAAGAAGAGCTTCAACAGTTCAAGCTGAACAATGTGTGGGAACTAGTCAAGCGTCCTGACCCTCGCAAGCACAACATAATAGGCACCAAATGGATATATCGCAACAAGCAAGATGAGCATGGTCAAGTTGTCAGAAACAAGGCTCGTCTCGTTGCCCAAGGATACACTCAAGTTGAAGGGATTGACTTCGATGAAACATTTGCTCCTGTGGCTAGGCTTGAAGCCATTCGCATACTGCTAGCCTATGCAAATCATCACAACATCCTTCCGTATCAAATGGATGTGAAGAGTGTGTTATTCAATGGCAAGATTGAAGAAGAAGTGTATGTTGCACACCCACCTGGCTTTGAAGATCCAAAACATCCTAATATGGTATACAAGCTCAACAAGGCATTGTATGGCCTCAAACAAGCCCCTTGCGCTTGGTATGACACACTCAAAGACTTCCTGAAGAGCAAAGGCTTCAAACCTGGTTCCCTGGATCCCACACTCTACATGAAGACATATGATGGTGAACTGTTTGTGTGCCAAATATATGTGGATGACATTATCTTCGGCTGCACTAACCAGAAATAGTGATGAGTTTGGACACATGATGCAAGAGCAATATCAAATGTCCATGATGGGTGAGCTGAAATTCTTCCTTGGTCTTCAAATTTGTCAACAAAGCAACGACATCTTCATATCTCAAGAAAAATACCTCAAAGACTGCCTGAAGAAGTTTGGAATGCAAGACTGCAAAGGTTACACGACGCCAATGCCAACTAAAAGTCATCTGGGTCCTGGCGATAATGGTAAAGAGTTCGATCAAAAGGTATACCGCTCCATGATTGGTTCTTTACTTTATCTATGTGCATCTAGGCCAGATATAATGCTTAGTGTCTGCATGTGTGCCCGATTCCAAGCGGCACCAAAGGAATCGCATCACTTAGCTGTGAAGTGAATTCTTTGATATTTGGCTTACACCCCAACACTAGGATTATGGTATCCCAAGGGCTCAGAGTTTGATCTGGTTCGATTCTCGGATGCGGATTATGCTGGTGACAAGGTGGATCGCAAGTCTACTTCAGGCACATGTCACTTTCTGGGACGATCACTTGTCTGTTGGTCTTCAAAGAAGCAGAACTGTGTATCTCTCTCCACTGCTGAAACTGAATACATTGTTGCTGGATTTTGCTACGCTCAGCTTCTATGGATGAAGCAAACACTCAAGGACTATGGCATCCATCTGAAGCAAGTACCACTCTTCTGTGACAATGAGAGCGCCATCAAGATTGCCAACAACCCAGTTCAGCACTCGAAGACAAAGCACATTGAAATTCTCCATCACTTTCTCAGAGATCATGTTATGAAGGAAGATATTGATATCATTCACGTCAACACAGAAGAGCAATTGGCAGATATCTTCACAAATCCCTTGGATGAGAAAAGGTTTTGCAAGTTGCGGTGTGAGCTAAATATCTTGGAATCCTCGAATGTCCTGTAATCAGGCACACATCCTAACACTTATGCATGTTGATGACTTAGATCTCTGAGTGTGAATACATTAATGCGGAATTTGACTTCGGAGCGCCATGATAATTGTGCGCCGTGTCTGGGTCTAATACTTCCTATACGGTGGGTAACGCCACCACCAAAATCTTGTTTGAAGTGTTTCTCCTGGCGTTACATTTGCTAAGTCTTCGCATTTGTTTTATCTTCAACATTGATTTGTCTTCCGATGTTTTTCACCTTGTTGATTTAATTCTACGCATATATATTCATATACTTGTGTTCTATCCTCTACAGCATTCACTTATAGCCATGTCTTCTCGTTTGAACCTTTTGGACTAAGTGAATGTGATCAGACCCTAACCTCTCTATGCTTCTACCTCAAACTCTATCTATCCAAATCATATGCATTCTGTTGAAGCTGTCAAATGTCTTCTCCGCGTCCTTGTCAGCAGAAGATACAGAGACAAACATTAAATCTATTTTAAATGCTCAGTCCTAATTGCCTGAAACTCGGAGAACCCGGAACGACCACCCGACAGTCCAGGCGTGCGTGGGAACATGGAACAACTTCCAATGTGTTGCATGTTCGCCACGTGTCCCTCTGATGTGAACCGCCAGGGGCACCTGCGTAATTGCGCTGTGTTGTCCCTCTCCCTATAAATGCACATCACATCGCGATCAAAATCTCTCTTCCACCTCTCCACCTCGACAAACCCTAGCGCCACCGCTAGCTCTCGACGACGCCGGCGATGAAGCGCTTAGCTTCCGCGACCTCACCGACGCCGTCCTCACGCCGGCCGCGGACCTCGTCTTCTCCGCCGCCTCCATAGGTGTCCTCCGTCACCAAGTTAGGGCACGGAAGATCGAACTGCTCGGCCTCCTCTTCTACTCCGTCTAGCAGTTCATCGTGTGGTATTTATAACTCTCTTTTTACTGTCTTTTTGATCCGATAGATTCATCTTTCTTCACACTACAAAAAAATACACTTCCGTGATGATACGTGTTTGTCACAGTAGGTCATGTTTTTTGTCATGCATGTACATCCATGACAAATTTATGACAGAATCAAGATAGTCATACTTGTGATGTCGTAGAAGTGTTCCATGACATTACCAAAATTATCATCACGGAAGTGTCCACTTCCATGACGATAAATCGCGCGTCACAGAAGTGCTTTCGTCAAGGGTGACCGACACGTGGCATCCACCCTAACGGAACGCCGTTAAGCTATCGGGTCGGGTTTTGGATCCGATAACCCGTTAACAGCCCCGACCAATGGGGATTTTCCACGTGTAAAATCATCATTGGCTGGAGGAAACACGTGTCGGCTCACCGTTGGGACAGATGTCATCCGCTCATTGGACCGAAGGCGCCTATGATACGGCGACACGTGGCATGGCCCAACAGAGGCCCATTCCTATGAAAAGGCCGCCCCGTTTGACTTGGTCAAAAGGTGGCGGGCCGGCCCACGGAAAGCCTGTTAACGGCCTGTTCGCATATAGCCCATTTACAGCCCGCTAACCCAGGGCCCGTTACGCCCTATCCGAATCAGGCCCAGTAGCGTCATCTGGGCCGTCCAATATGATTCAGCCCGTTTTAACTTCCGGCCCATGTGTGGCCCATGACTTCTTTCGGCCCATATGAGGACCTTTGTAACTCTTGGCCCATTAACGGCACGTGGTGAAACTGGCCCGTAATGAACAGTGTATCACTTTATACCCATTAATGGCCCGTTATTCCATTGGGCCATTTCCAGCCCAAGTTATCTTTTGGCCTTCTCAGGGCCCGTTGATTCTTGGGCTCATTTGCAGCATTCGGTTACATAGGGCCCGTTACTGTCATTTTATGCTTGTGGGCCAAATTCAGCCCGTCGTTACAGTCGGCCCGTTTGCGGACCGTTAATACGTTGGGCCGTTTTCATGTCAAAAAAACCCGTTGGGCTGTTTTCATAGAGTTATCAAATACGGCCTATTAACGGCCCGTTATGGTCCACGAATAGTATGGCCCATGATTGGCAAAATGATGACACGCCCCGTAGAAGGCCCATGGATCCTACGGCCCGTATGAGGCCCATGGATAGTACGGCCCGTAGAAGGCCCATGGATCGTACGGCCCGTAGAAGGCCCATGGACCCTAAGGCCCGTATAGAAGGCCGATGGATCCTACGACCGGACGAAGGCCCATGGATCATACGGCCTGCAGGAGGCCCATGGTTACAACAGTCCGTGTGTTGCCACGATTATTTTGGCCTAGTTACCAAAAATAGGCTATTGTGGCCACTAGAAAAAACAGAAAAAGAACTGAAGTGACTACAAGCAAACAACTAAACAAGACAATAAGGAAATAAATAAGCAAGCAATTAACGCTAGCCTATTACCGCTATTACACATATTACATCGACTGGGCATCAAAGTTCGCCACTAGTGCAAATATAGGGAACAAAGCAGCACATTACATACACTGGCCGTCAAAATTGGCCACCAGTGCAAATAAACGCGGCAGCAAAACAAGAGCATAACTGAAACAACTTCAGAAGAGCTCAAGAAACGTTATCCTGGGTATCCACCATGCTGGCAATAAGCTTAGCAAGCTGATTAGCTTTGTCCTGTTTGGCGCTAAAATCCTCCAACGCTTGCTGTTGCACCAGAAAGTATGCATCTGAATGCTCCAGGGACTTCCGCAGTCCTTCCGCTTCTTGTCGCAGCACAGTTGATCGATGTCTTTCAGCTTGTAGTTGAGACTCAAGAAACTGAACTGATTCAGACAGTGAGTTTGAATAGCTTGTGCAAGCGGTAGTGGCCAGTAACTCGAACACTAAACCAAGACAGGACTTTGGGGTTGTCTCGCTGTCTTCAAGATAGTCTTCCTTAGCTGTTTTATAAGCTTTGTTGGAGACCAACAAGGATGTGTCACTATCCTGAACCTTATCTGCATTACTTCCTTTACCATTTCTTAATAAGGCACTCTTCCCCAATATTCTGTCAGCATTCTAAAAGAAGAAACAAGTAGACACATAACAAGTTTAGCATGTACTAGTATATGAAACTCATTTCGGTGAACCAGTTCATTAGTAAGGTGGACAGGATTAAACTACCAAGTCTTCTATTGCCAAGTACTAGTACATAATAAAAGCATCAAACAAACATATATCTATGTCCTATGGTCACTGCATTGTCTTGCCAAATCAAAATAGAGACACGGTTCAAATCATATCAGTTCAAGACAAAGCAGCAGTGAAAGAATACAAAGCGTGGGAAACTACACGGCACAACAAGATTTCAGATGGGTACCACGGGTCTACATGTACAACAACACTATTGGCTCTGTTGTGATGCTAGTAATGTGCATGATATGAAAGTCAACTGTATACACAATTGAAATTGAAATCAACAGAGCTATTGATAAGAGCAAACCTGTTAAAGAAACATGCGTGAACATACCTGCTGTGCCATTGGAGTTTCGATTGGATCCTTCAATTTAAAAATAAGTTTGTATGAGTAAATACAATGATACAAGAGCAAAGCAATCATAGTTAAAAAAGGCGCGCCTAAGCGAGCGCTTAAGCGCGCCTAGGCTCTAGGCGTTGGCAAAACGCATTGTGGATAACTATGCATAATCTGTGCATAACTGCGCATAAGCATGCACTTTGGTCAGTAAAGCGCAAGGCGGTGGCAAAACGCACAATTAACGCCTAGCGCTTTTTTGAACTATGATAGCAATGGAATCTTAAATTAGAACAGTTGTTCTTCAGGTTTAGGCACTTCTTCTAAGAACAGAGTACAGTAAGACGGAAGAATATAATACTTAAAATAGAAAATGAGCTCATAGACCTTACCACATTCTTGGTTCGGGACCAGTACAGAACAAGGCGTTCCCAGTCATCGTCCAATAAATGTGTCTCAGGAGAACGTAAGGGAATTTGATGAGTTTCTTTGCCGGTGAAGTACGTTTTCTTCAGGTAATTCCGATACTGCCACCAAGCATTCTTGAAGATAGCAGAGGTATTAGCACAGGTTACAACATCCTGAGTTTCCAAATCGGTCCTTCTCTATAGAGAAAAATGGGAAAATTTGCTGCATTATAACCATCATGGAGGTAGGATGTATGGAAAGAAGCAAAGTAATTGCCATGAATAACATTACTTACACATAACTCCTGGACAAACACCTGCAACTGGCATTTTCCTTCATCTTCAGTATAATATTTCCAAGATGGGAAGATACGCACATACGATTTAACAACATCAAATGTGATAGATGCTAAACTACGACTAGCTGGTTGTGCTTCCTCCACGGGAATAGGCGTACTAACTGGTGGAGTTGGGGTTCGCCGTGATAGTACTGGCCCTTTGGGCACTGGAGCTGCCTTACTAACTGCTCTTGTTTGGGAGCTCTGTGGTGGAGATGGTGCTGTGTCAACAGGAACTGGGTTACTATCGGCTGGGGTTGGGGTTAGATTGGGTGAAGCTGGTTCTCTGTCCATCACAGTAGGGGTACAATCTGTGAGAGTTTGGGTTATGTGTGGTAGGGCTGGTTCTTGTGCATGTACAACCGGGGTGCTATCTCCACCAAGAGGTAGCACTGTTTTATTTGAAGACCATGTTTTTAGTCCGCTAGATACTGGCATCACCCGCTCCAATTCAAATGGCTGATAAACAGGAAACATAGTTGAATGTACAGACATTGTATGAGAGACAGATGCAATAGATAGTGTGGAAAAAAGAGGGCATGAAATAGTTGACATGTATATTGTTTAACTAAAACGGATAGCATGACATAATTTCACATATATGATGTCTATCTAAACTGGATAGCATAGCATAACATAATTCAAAGATATGATGAATAACTAAACAGGATCGCATGACATAATTCACCTACATGTTATCTAAGTAATCAGGATCGCATCATTTAATTCACATATGTGATTTATATGCTAAACAGAGGGCATTCGATATGATGTCTGAACTAAGAACATGGTGTTGAATATTGTGTATATGATGTCTAAACTATGCAATGCAAGACACCGTATGCATGATATGAGCAGTATAACCATGCCAAGTTAGAGCATACACCTCAGTAGGGGAATAGGACTGGTCATCTGTCTCTGACTCCATCTCTGAGGAGCTATCGGGACCCAACAAGAGATCTGCTTCGACAGGTAGCACTGTCTGCTCTGAAGGCCTTGTTTTCACTCCAGATTTTCCCATCTCCCACCCAAATGGCTGATTCACAAGAAGAGTAGTTTAATGTACAAACATTGTCGACAAATGGAAATGTAATGAAGAAAAGGATGGGCAAGATATCATTCAAATATATGATGCCTGGTTAAATAGGATGGCATTGCACATTTCACATATATTATGGCTGGCTAAAAGACATGAGACTGCATAATTCCCATATATGATATAGAAACTAAACAGGTGGCATTACAGAACATGTCTAAACTAAGCAGATGACATATATGATGTCAAAAGTAGGCACTGCAAGGCAACATATGCATGATATGACTAACATCATCATGCCAAGGTAGAGCAAACACCTTGGGGGTAAATAGCAGTGGTCAGCGGCGTCTGAATCCGCCTCAGAACAGATATCTTCCTCTGGATTACAATCTGGAGAGGGGTGGGGAGGGTTTACCATTGAACCCACCATGGAGCGATGTCTGCATGACATTGTATTGCCGCGCAAAACTCTTCTCTTTTTCTCTACATGTTCAGCATGACTGTGTACAATATCTGACATGCATACGAAAAAAATATGGTGAGATTATGTAAGGAGAGCATGCAGAAATTTAGAGTGATGGTAATAACCAGTGGATCGACGTTTTTCCGTTGAACCAAAATAGCCCTAATGGATCGACGTGAATGTATAGTAATAAGTGATGCAACAAGTGTACAACCTCTTTGCCGTAGCTGTGTCGACCTCAGCATCATTGGGTTGGTCGCTGAAGTAGTTGAGGTAGAGGTGGCTGTCGGAGGTGTGGAGGAAGATCTGAGGAATCTGTAGACGGCGTCTAGGGCACTGCTCTGTTGTGATGGATCGTTCTGTCGTTGGAGCAGCTCCGGTGAGCCGTAAGACGTCAAGGCTGAAGCAGCACAAGACAGACATCGTCAATCTCAAGTGGGATTCTAATAGCATCTCCAATAGATGATGTAAAATGGATGTAAAATTAACATCACCAAAAACCACCTGACTACAACAGATGAGGTAAAAACTGTTGACTCTGAATTTAACTGTCAAAACTGAAATTTACTGTGGAATCTGAATGCTACTGTCGAAACTGAACGCAATGGTAGCAGAGAGGCACTTGACATGTAGTTTAGGGAGGGCCTGCAGTTCATCTTCAACCTGCACCCCCTTGAGCCGCCGGCCACCACCGGCCCCAGCGCCGCCTCGCCGCCCCGAAACAACTCGCCACCGCCGCCCCGGTCAGCCCTCTAGGCCCCCCGCCCCCCACCCTGAACCTAAGATAGATAGTGGGGTACCTCTCCGGCGAGCCCCCGTCCCCGCTGCGGGTGGTTCTTCCTTAACTCCGGCGAGCCCCCCCCCAACCCCTGAAAATCGACTGACCCAAAAGTCGATTCAGTCGACTGAAGTGTGGCTTAATCGGAGCAGAGCAGTAGCACGAGCGAGGGGGAGAGCAGCAGCAGCTGGGCGAGCGAGCAATCGAACGAGAGCCGGAGCAGCAGCAGCAGCGCGAGCGAGTGAGATCCGGAGCAGCAGCAGCAGATCCGGCTGGTATGGACGCCGCCGCCGAAGGGGCCTCGCACTGGGGGAGAGCCGTCGTGGAGATGTCGCCCGTGGCATCGGCTTCAAGGTAGCCGCTCCATGGGGGTGCGGGATGGAGCACCGTCGGCGCCGGGAGGTCGAGTTAAGGAGAAGGTGCGATGCGATCAGTGTACAACCTCTTTGGTGGCGCCGAGTAGGCCTCGGCTTCGTCCGAGGAGTCGGTGAGGATGCTGCGGTTTCGGTGGAGCAGGTTAAGGCGGCGCTGTGGGGATGGAGCAGCCGCGATAGACGAGGCGATCGTCAGAGTAGCTCCTTGGAGGTGGAGGATGGGGCGGCTGAACCGGCGGGACGGCGAGATGGACGACGGATCCTCATCCGGGGAGGTGGACGAGGGACGTCGAGCTGTTGCGGTGGACGACGTCGTCGGGGAAGAGGCTTCGGCTGGGCAGCGGTGACGTGGCGGACGGAGGAGGGTGGGGTTTCGCGGCTGGAGCGGAGAGGTTATGGCGGCCTGGGATTTCGAATGGCGAAAAGGGGGCGATGGGAGGGGTGAAGCATGACTTAGGGACGCGCTTGTCCAAAATATAGGGTGCGTTACAAAAGTACCCCCCACCGATTGGAACTAGTGGCCCTTTCGGCTCAGGGTTAGAAGGGGGATTTCGCGTGTCGGGATTTGGCAGCTGGAGGGAGTTTTCGCGCGCGTTGTAATTTTGGGATAGCAAGGCGCGGGTTGTGAAGGCGCCAGTTTTGGGAGCACGATATCTGAATTTTCGGGATATAACAAGACGCGGGTTGAATTTTAGGGACAAGCCTAACGTGTAGTAATATTGTACTTGTACGTACCAAATCAATTCGCACTTCCCTCAACCAAAAAGAAAACGAAAAAATAAAACTATTCACACCACACAAAGAGAGAGTCTTGCCCCGTTTTACTATACAAATGCTATTCAAAGCTACTCCCTCCTTCCATCTATATAGGGCCTAATGCGTTTTTCGATGCTAACTTTGACCAAATATTAGAGCAATGATATATGACATGCAACTTACACAAAGCACACCGTTAAATTCGTCTGTGAAAGGTTCTTTCAATGATATAATTTTCACATTGTGCATGTCATGTACTATTAATCTTGTCAATAGTCAAAGGCGGTCTTAAAAATCTCATTACGCCCTATATAGATGAAAGGAGGGAGTATGAATCCATGTTATGTCCGATTAATTTTTTTTCGCTTGCTGTATAATGCATGTAACCTACTCATACCAACATTTTAGTGCATTCCAAATGTCTATACTACCGCTGCAATTCGAACTAAATTTGAATTCGTTTCTCTATTTCAATAAGAATCTACAATCATGATTGTTGCCAACTTCAACCATCATAGTTTCCTTGCTATCCGCCAGATATAAATCGGACGGCCTATAATGCAGGATGGCAGGCACACCATCATCAACAACTCCGTTTTTTATAAGAGTAGAGATAAAATATATTAAATGTAGTATAACATGTTCATAACCACACCATGTGTATCACCGTTATATATATTCACACATGCGTCAGTTTGAAACACTATGATAAATTCTTCAAATATCCGAATTCGCTTTTTATAATGAAGTATATATGATCTCTATTCGTCTTTCACACCCACACAACCCTCTTATCTTTGTAGCTAGCGCTAACTTTCTCTTGTGCATGCACACGCCCGCATCCCTCTCACCCTCCCTCAGCATTCTCTAGCTCCATCGCGCAAATTCGTCTTTTCACTTTAGGTCGTTCACCCACGGTGTGTGTAGGCCCCCCAACTCCTTCTTTACAGCACACATCGATCGATATGCCTCTCTAGCCAGGTGTGCCTAGCACAAACACAAGCTTCCCCTCTTCTCTTGTCACCGTCCATGCCTCACTCCCACCACTCTTTTCATCATTCTCGTACTCGCACACTCCTCCCCCCTCGATATAGTATGCCTCTCGTACCACCTCCTACATGCATCCCCCTCTCTCTATCCTTCTCCTCGTGCCTCATTTGCTTCTAACACACACATGCATGTATACCGATCGATCTCCCAACATATACCTAGATCGACTTTAACTACCCCCCCCCATCGATCGACGTACCTCACAAGTTATGTCTCTCCTTTCTCTAACAAAGGGCGATTGATCTTCCTATGTAGTTACGTCTGCTTACCACAGCCACATCGTCCCCCCTCATCATTCGTGCATGCCTCCTGACCCGTCTCTCACACGCACGTGCACAGACAACAAGCAGCCATCTCCTCTCTTATTGATATTGCGGGCGTGCCCTCCGTTTGTCTAGCAAGCCTATCCCACCATTTGTTAGAAGCAACTCCACTACCACCCCCTCCAACACTCTAGCTCTGTCTCTCTCCCAACCTTATTCCTCTCCTGCACATATGCATGGATGTCGATCGATCTGCCTTAATACATGAGGCAGATCGATCTCCTTAATACATGAGGTAGGCCTCTCTCCTCATCCACACATATACCAGCCATTGTACCTCTATAGTTAATTGGGCCTCCCTCTTCCCCCACCACACACCGATAGTCGAGCGCTGCAGGTAGGTATCCATGCCACAGAGACAAACTGCACATGTCCCATCTCACGTTCCAGTAGGCCAGCCGCTCTATATCTTTGACGTGGGCACACACAAATTCGATGGCACTCTTTATCGATCGTGCGCGCACACACACACACACATCATCCCTCTCTTCGATTCTATGGACACCTCAAGCCGATGATACCTCCACTCTCTTCTCGTGGATCGCCCCCTCTATATATATGTTATATCCAGGACTCTATTTCACACACATTGCATATGTTACATTTTTTGATTGACCCCCCCCCCCCAAAAAACTCTCAAGAACCCACACACTATATCTCTCTAGGTTTGTATCTCTCTCACACAACCCCATGTAGGTGGTGTACGTATACAAGAAGAGAATAGGTGCACCGTGCACGTACTCATGCTTCGTGCCCAGCCACACCCGCGCGGGTACACGGTGGAGCTCATTTCTTTACGAAATGGCAGCCCACGTGCTAATTTGAACGCCTGTAGCGGTTGTTTACCTAGGGAGGTCATGTACCATGCGTGCATGAAACAAAGTTCGACTTGATGCGTTGCCGCGTTATTTTTAAATAAAGTTATAGCGCTCAATGGCACGTACACAGAATATAAAACGATTTTTATGGAGAAAAAGGTAGTCCGCTCACTATATACAATGGAGCCTGCCTGCCTGGTTTGTCGCTCTTCAGAGTATCTCACACAAGGCTGCAGTGGCCTCTCTCTCTCTCACCGTTGGTCACTGATCCGGCCGCATCCCGTCCACCGGGGGAAAGGGAGTGCGGTGGCCTCTCTCTCTCTCTCTCACCGTTGGTCACTGATCCGGCCGCATCCCGTCCGCCGGGGGAAAGGGAGGAAGTGCATCGTTTCTCCGTTTGACGGCGCCGAGGCAGCACGTCCCGATCTGCGGTACACGTCGTTCTCTCTGACCAAGCTCCGGCGCGGCAGGGCCTACGCCACCTGCTCGCAGATTCCGCCCGCCGCCGCTCACCTAGTTACATCCCGACGACCTCCAGGTATCCCCTCCGGCCTTGCTCCACTGCCCGTCTTCCCACGTCGCTGCATGTGGATCTTCCATAGTTCTTTGCCCAAAACGTAGCTCGTCCGGCGTACTTTCCATATTGCATTCTCGTCCTCACACCGTGTTAGACAAACACAACCGTGTTGTTATCTTCCCTTAGGACAAGGAATATGCTTCTTTTTTGTCGTCGCATGTGTCATCAACTGTTATTGGCCAGTAATTGTTTCCTTTCTACTCGTTGCTATTGCGACCTTTTGGTGAACTGCACAAATCACTTTTTTCTTAAGAGTGTTTTGTGCAGTTGTACTAAAATGTCACACGGGCAACGTCTCTACATTTCAGTGCGACTGCACAAAGGGAGATTGGTTTTGCTCTATCCTCCTCATCAAACTCCGAGCCTAATCTTCTCCAACTAGTTAGTCTTAAGAGAGACTGCAAAGGTGACCGGCTTCTATTTGTGTGTTTATTCTTTCATCAGCAGCCCTCTATTATTGTAATCACACTTAATATCTTTGGAACAGGGATGCTCAGCTCTATTTTAGTGGAACTGCACAAAATGATCGGAATGTTGCATCCTCTAGACAGCTACTTTTTCCCAACATGCCTTGTTGATTTAGAGAGAGCTGGGGGGACGTTGCTGCCAATGAAAGCATGGATCAATTTTAATTTAACACCTTCTCACAACTCTGTCTTCAGTTGTGATGTAATTATTAGCTCTGATCTGCCAATAATTGACATGCATTAGCAAGGAAGTTAGTTTTTTATTGTTTCCGAAGAGCATCGATGGCAAGACACGCGAAACAAAAGCTGAAAGCTCACACCATTGTACAATTTCATGTTGCTGGAAAATTATTTGTATAGTACGTCAATTATGTAAACAAATGATGGAAGCTTGATAGCATTGCCAGAAGCCTCTTCATCATCCGGGTCCATGTGCCATGCACAAAATTATACTCCTTCGTTCCTAAATATTTGTCTTTTTAAAAATTTCAAACGGGCATATTTTAGAGTGTAGATTCACTCATTTTGCTTCGTATGTGTACTCCCTCCGTTCCTAAATATTCTATTCGTCTTTCTAGAGATTTCAACAAGTGACTACATATGGAGCAAAATGAGTGAATCTACACTCTAAAATATGTCTATATACATCCGTATGTGCCAGTCCATTTGAAATCTCTAAAAAGACAAATATTTGAGTAGTCCCTCGTTGAAATCTCTAGAAAGACAAATACTCCAGAGTATATTTAAGAACCGAGGGGGTAGTGCACAACCGCACGGGAGACTCAGCCCGGTCGTTGCGCCGCATTAATAGTGAGTAATGAGCAGTCAAATCATAAGCCCCAACTTTCCCACTGTAAGTTGCTCTGAAGAAGCAACCATCAATACGCTCTTCTTTGAATCCGCTCATACTACTCCATCCGTCACTGTTTATACAGCGCGCTTCAGAAAAAAGAAAAAAAATCTGTGGGACCAAGGCGACTAGCGATCGGCCTGAAAAATAGCATTGGTAGTTATAGCACGGCGTCTATTACTAGAGAGAATAATGCGTACACACATGCATGCAGTGCTTCCACCCCGGGTACACACATGCATGCACTTACTCCACTCCGTAGTAGTACAGTACATGGAGAGAAAATTGTGGACTTGATTGCTGTTACCACGCCCTAATTAATTGAGCATTAAACCAAACGCGTCTAAAGTCTCTCTGGTGGTGGAAATGCATTGAGAGAAATGCATCATAATGAAGCGCGCCCTGTAAACTGTGACGGAGGGAGGAGTAGTATGAAGGTGCAAAACCAAGTACGCGTATGGCCAGTCGGTCAACGCACCTCCTCTTGGCATATCATTGACATGTGGGACAGGAGTGTGAGCAAACCGATCTCAATTGACGGCAAAGAGCCAACCCGCCATTCCTTGAGAGAGACGAGGAGCGAGAACACACAGACGGGCTCGCACAGAGGCCAAGATATATTCGAGCATGGTTGGTTGATCGATATCATTCATTACATGTTGGGCTGCCGTTTTCCGCCCTTCTCCGGAATAAACATGTACTTTATCAGAGATAAAAAAATAAGAGTACAGACGCTCCACCATGTGGTTCTAGTAGTAGTACTACTCGTACTACTGCGCTTGGCTCTTCGCCTCTTCGTGAAGTCGAACAATGATGGTACTCCGCATGTTGGGTACTACAGTGTATGCCTCTGACAATCTGACACCGAATAGACTGATGCATGTCCACCGAGGGTAGGTTGCATTAGTCAAAAGGCGTAAGCGAGCTTCACCTTGTCCTGCAAGCTTCTCCTCGTTCTGAGAGTTGACGGGACACACCAAAAAGTAGTGCTAGTCCATACTCCCTCCTTTCCGGTTAATATGGCTTAATCTTTTTTGCGGGTAAATGAGAGAGCTTTATTCATATATAAGCATTCTTAGGACGATCAGCCAAGACACTGGTCACTAGGAAGCGAGGTACCCCGCAAAAAAAGAAGTAGGAAGCGAGGTGTTTCATCAAGCCAGCTCTCGGCCACATTCAAAGTGCAGCAAGCACGGTTCGCACGAAGATGCGCCGCAAGGTTTGCTGACCTGTTTACATGCTGAATAACAAAAAAAGAGGAAATATTACCGAGCGCTACTATTTGTAACAAGATATGAGCCAGAATTAAGCGAGAATTGTGGTGAGTGTTCCATGCAATCAACTTCCATTATCACAGGCGAGAACCCTCGAAGAGAACCAAATGTGTTGAAGATTGCTTTATCACATTTTAAAATTATAATAAGAGTGCAGACGCTCCTCCATCCGGTTCCTAGTACTAGTATAGTACGTACCTTTATAGACTATAGTAGTAGTACTAGTAAACTTTGCGCTTGGCTGTTCGCCTATTCGGGAAGTCGAACAATAATAGCACTAGTAGTATAGTGTATGCTTCTAGCAATCTGACACCGAATTAACTGTTGCACGTCCACCGCCTGAGCGAGGGAGAGCTTGCATTAGTCAAAAGTTTCTCCTTGTCCTGCGAGCCACCGCGCGCAAGCTTCTCCCGTCCTGCAACCTTCTCCTCGTTCGGCAAGTTGACGGGACACAGCAAAGTAATGCTAGTCCATACTGCCTCCTCTCCAGTTAATATGGCTTAATTTCAAATGAGATAAATACACTGTCTGTCACTGTATATTTGTAAAAATACGGTCAGTGGACTTCATAATACGCTCATTGCGCTATCAGTAGTGACCCCATCAGTAGTTTTTCTTTCGTAAACGCTCTCACAACTTTTTTCTTTAGTTGTGAAGTAAATATTGGCTATGATCTGTGAATCATTGAGATGCATCAGCATGTGTGTTAGTTTTCCTTTGTATTTGATGGAATGTTGTAACGGGGCAACCTTGGAATAGGAATGAAAATGGAGTGGAAAGTTTCCGTTTTTCCGGAGAAAAAATGGAAACAGAGAGAAACCAACGTTTCGTTTCGTTGGATCGCGCCATCGAGCAAAACCAACATTTAAATCACGTCTGTCGTGTTCGTGTCTCACCCTCCTCCACGGCTCGACCCCACACGGTCGCTCGGCATGCCACTCACCGCAAACCGAGTATACGATAACTTTCCCGCCTGCTTGTCGATGGATCGCGCCATGGAGTACTAGCACTACTGGAAGAGATTGACGAGTTGGGGGAGGACAGCTAGCTGTAGCATGGACTCCCAAGAACTTTTTACATGCATGTTGTAGCCGGCTATTGCGACCTTTGAACGTGGAGCGGCCGCGTGCACCCGGAAGCGGCGCGGGCGACGCTCTCTCGGCTAGCGCGCCGCTTCAATGCCGGCGCCAGTGAGAGGTCGTGTCCGCTCTGGCCGGGCATGAATGCGGCACTGACCGTTTCAGGCGGGAAGCACGCGCGGGTGATGAAGAGGGTTCGGGTTGGTCAGGACCGGCCGTGGCAGCGGTCCGGACGTGCGCAAACAAGAGATGTTGTACGTTAATATTGTTGCATATATAATTAACAACGTAAATAATGTGCCAGTTGGACAAATATGATTGGAGATGGAGATGGAAATGGAATTTTACGTAAACACGGATATGCATGTCTATGTCTATGTGTGTGTGCGCGACGACTCTCGCAACCTAGAAGCGGGGGCGTGTTTTTGATCGAGTTTTCTTTCTTGGTACGTTAGAAAATCAGTTTGTCTAATTCACATCTAGATGTTATTTAAGGATATCACATCTAAGCTCCCACAAGTATATAATGTAGCAACAAGAAACATAAAAAACTAGGAAAAAAATAGACCACAAACAGAGTGGACATCAACTTAGATGTGACATAACTATGTCACATCTAGATGTGTCCTAGACAGACCCTTAAAAAATTGTCCGCCAGTTTTCGTTTCTTTTTTCCGGGAACGCGCGTATTCTATTTAAAACCACTACTATGGAGAGATTTTTTTACTCCATTATAGCCTCTTGTTTGATAGAGTTTCTTGCGTCTCGCTCTCTCACCCTCTCCATATATGTTACACGCTGGAGGCTCAGCGTTCATTTGCTAGGGTTTGCTATATTCACAGTCTCTCACCCTCTCTTCACCAGATCTAAACAAGACTGCATTGGCCTCTTGTCTCTCTCCCCCCTCACAGCTGGTGAAGGAGGCGTCCGTATCCCGTCGCACCGGGAAGGGGAGGAGGTGCAGCGTTCACTCTATCCCCTTCGGCGAGGGAGGCAATCCACTGCCGGCTGCGCTGTTCTCTTTCACCCAGCGCCTGTGCGGGAGGGCCACCGACCCCTTCTTCCTCGTTGTCGTACATAGTGTGGGCAGATCCGGCCTCCCGCTGCACGCCTTGCCACATCCCGACGACCCTAAGGTATAAGTTTCTTTGAAATCGTCGTTGCTCTAGCTGCATGTGGATCTTTTTCGATCTGTAGTCGAATCTAGGTCTTAGTTCAAAGAGGAAAGAAGGGTGCGGTGGGCTGGAGCAAGAATCTAGGACGTGGTTCAATGAGGAAAGGAGGGGCGGAAAGTAGTATAGACTGGCTATCCAGCCGCTTTGTAGGTCGAAAAGGGAAAAAGGGGGTAACCCAGTACACACATCTGTAATTAAGGAACTGATCTCTTTGTTGAAAAGGGAAAGAAACTGGGGGGTCGGGTAGTTTGTGCAGGACTAGATTTGCTGCCCTCACATAGGAAGAAGGTTCAAAGAGAACAAATATAGGACCAGCGCATATATGCTGCTTGGCTACATACTCTGCATCACCCATTTATACGTGTGGACGCACATGGTGCTAGCATTTCCCATACAGCTATTTTGCTGTTGTTAATCTAAGAATGCCACCGGAAAATTGAAGCAATGCCACTGTTAAAAGTAAATTACATTTTTTAACGAATGTTGTTTCAAGAGAATGTCTCTGTTAATATGAATCAATGCAACCGTTTTAGAAATGCTACTGTCCTACTTTGTTTTCCATCCAAGATAAGTTAGATGCTTCTTTCTGTCACCGTTTGTTTCATCCTCCTTTATCGGCAAGTAATTGTTTCCTTTTTTGCCTCTGTTAAAATAGGGCTATCGATTCAACTTGTTGCTATTGCGACATTTTGCTTCGCTACTCGAAACACTTATGTTTTAAGAGTGTTTTGTGCAGTTCAACTTGAATGTCACACCGGTGACTTTGCTTAATTTTGGTGGAACTGCACAAAAGGAGATCGAGATTCGTATTTTATCTTTGTCCGTCTCATGAAAGGTCAGTACAGGCCTTCATCCACATGATTGTGCAGTGTGCTTTGAGATGTTGTGCTACTTGTATTGGTACTGTTTTAAATAAATGTTGAATTGAAGCTATTGTATTGCTGTCTTTTCCCATTAAGTAGTGAACAAAAATGGGACCAACCCAGACATGATGCTTGTTGCTTTGTTACAACAAACTCTGCATCACCCCCTTTATAAGTAGATGGAAGCACATACTGTTGTTGCGCCCACTCTCCCCTGGAACTGTTTATGCTTTTCGTTAATCTAATGCCGCTGGTAAAATTAAGCAATGCCACTCTTAGAATTAATTAACTACTGAATCTTAGTTCAAAACTGCAACACTTGTTAGGAATGGTACTATCCTGCTTTGTAGTTCTTTCTACATGTTTAACCAAGGTATTGTTAAGATAATGTCTCTGTTAAAATGAATCAGTTGCATTGTTTTAGGAATGGTACTTTTCTGCTGTGTCGTTCTTTATACATGTTGAAACAAGGCATTGTTAAGATAATTTCTCAGTCAATATGAATGAATCACACTGATGGAGAATTTCTACACTCCTGCTTTGTTTCCCATTAAGATAAAGTAGATCAGTAGATGCTTTTCTTCTGGGAGTACAAGTCATCAACCGTTATTTCTCAGTAATTGTTTCCCTTATACCTATTGTTGCTTACAGGGATATCAAAATTAAAGCTCGGTTTTATTCCGACTTTGATTTTAGTTGAACTGCACAAAAGGAGCCAATGTGTCCAAGGCAAACTACTGCATTACTGGGTCCAGTTGGTCGTTCCACTTTACAGAAAGAAGCAGTCACTGTTTGCGCTACATTACAGAAGGAATGACCGAGAAGCTTTACAGAGTATTATTAGACACCGGTGACATGACTAGTCTGCAGAGACCAATGGCAATTTAACAACACGTGGAGTGCCCTGGGCAAAAAGTGCCCAAACAAGTACAAGAAGCTACGACAGGACTCCACGATCATAGGCATTACATATTTTGAATGGGAAAAGCTTGTCAAAGTTTAATCATTAATGTTAGCAAGAAGACGTTAGTTTAATATATTGGAATTGGAAAACCTTGTCAAAATTTGCTCATTGATGTTAGCCAGAAGACATGCATTTAATATTTTTGAGTGGGACGCCCTTGTTGTGAGCAGCGTCGAGTGTTTTTTCCTATTCCTGTGTTCAGTTTAGAAGTAAATAGTTACTCTACTGAGATATTCCTGTGTTAAGAGTTTGTTCTGAATATTGTCTATGTAATGCCAGGCCTTGTGTTTGATTGCAAAGTTGAGCTTGGAATGTTGTGGCATGCGGCATCACGAGCTGTTCACCGTGCCTCCTGAGAATAATGCTTCGTATTGTTTTGCATGCCGATCTAATGCCAGTGATTTGCTTGTTAAGAAGATCATCCTCTTCTGTTGTTTCCGTGCTTAAGAAGTTCATCGTCTGATGTTTCATTCATAGCCTATATGACAAGTCGGGTAGGTTAGACATGAAACTATATGATCTTCCGACCAACTCATGATATTAGGCCGTGATTGGATCATCGTTTTCCAACCAAAACCGCTTGTAAAACTGACGCTTGTAAATTAAAGCAGATGGTCTCGGGCGAAGGCGCTTGGTTGGTCGATTTCGACTAGTAAAATATCGGAAGTACTCCACACACGATAAAAACGCTGAATGACACTCGGATGATTGCTAATCCAGTCGTTAGCTGTTGTTTCAGCCTTGCCCATGGATGGCATGATACGCACGTCGTGCATGTATCGTCTGGTAATGTCGTCCATATAGCAGTGCTCGTAAAATATACACTGGTCTCTCAAATTACACGCGTAACCCGCCGGTTTTACTTACAGACCTCGGGCCCTCGGTTTCATTACGCCTGTATTTTACGCGTTGTTTCCGATGACGAGTAAATTACACTTGTATGTTAATACAGGTTTGAAATAAACTAGAGCTCCCAAGCGTGGCCTTACCGTTTCATGTCGTCTTAGTTTCTCGAAGGTGCTCATAGGTGTCCGATGATCTTGGCTTCCTGAATGAGCAGCGGGCGCTGTATCAGACCATCTGTAGGGCCCGCGAGGCCCTCTCCGTTGTCCTTCGAGTTGTTGCGCTCGCCGTGGCGCCGAGCATTGTTAACATCGTCAACGAACATGAGGATTCAGGAGATGACTTTATTTTGACTGGATGACACTAGGGACCCAGTAGGGCCATAGCCGTACGTACGCAAGTGCCTCCTTATTATGTACAACTATTTTTTTTGCTTTCTCCTGGTTTCCTGACATCACGGTCCCACACCATTGTCAACCTATGTAGTCAATATAAACGAGAGAATTGCACAAGGTGCGGCCGACAGATGGGACCAAGCAGCTCGAGCAGTATTTGTGTTTTTGAGGCGTGAGCACTGCAGAGTTTTTCTTGGCGATGATTTCGTTGTTGTTCAGAGGAGAGCAGGGTATTAACTGGGCGGGCTGTGGCCCGTCTAGCCCAGGCCAGATATCCAGCCCAGATACTAATTTTTTCAAGATGAAAATGGCTAGCCCAGCTATACGTCTTTTTGAGGAATACCCAGGCAAGGTCAACTTGTTATTCTCCGCCCCGCTGGGCTGCAAATCTTTCCTAGGAGGGATGCATTAGGCTTAACAGGAAAATGGGCTTTACAAAATAATAAATGGGATGTAATTATAAAAACTGGGCAGTAACTATAAAAAAATGCACCAAACACGAAATTAGTTTATAAAATATTATTTATGGATTTTGAAAATCTTAAATTTTCATTCTTGCGCGCGCAATGTTTCGTTGGATTTTTACGTAATACAAATTTATATTTAATCTGACTAGAAATTTCGGGATAAAAATATTTCGGATCCCATCAAAATGTGGGAAATTTTATTGAATTATGTCTTCAACGGTTGGTTGAAATTATTAATCGTTGTCCTAGCTAGAAAATGGGTTGTACTTTTAACAAACTGTAAATGGACTGCCCATCAAAATGTGGGAAATTTTATTGAATTCTGTCTTCAACGGTTGGTTGAAATTATTAATCGTTGTCCTAGCTAGAAAATGGGTTGTACTTTTAACAAACTGTAAATGGGCTGTTGTAAATTCCATTAGAATTCAAAAATGGGCTGTACATTCTTACAAAACGCAAATGGGCTATAAGTTCTCTGTCACACACTTGTGGGCCTACTAAGTGACGCGTCCCCTAAAAAAATAAGTTGACGCGTATGCAAGGCTTTGTCAACTTATTATAGTCAACACACGGTTCTAGCAGCAGTGGCCGTTGGATGTCTATCCAACGGATGTCGTGCTTCTTCTTCAATCTTGGATATTCTTAGCTTCGGCCGCCCAAAAAATGATTCCTCCCCCTGACATCTGGGGCGCACCGTTTCGGAGGCTGACCTGTGGGCCTACTAAGTTGGAGCGTACCAAGGGCTTTGTCAACTTAGTCAATATAAACGATTCTAGCTTCAGTGATCGTACGATGTCCATCCAACAGTCGTAGTGCTTCTTCAACCTCTGGTCTTCTTGGTCCAGCCGCCCAAAGCAGCGCCGATCGTGCCGCCTGCTCCTGCCTCCCGTGGCCGGCTGTGCTGCCGCGGAGGCCTCACCGCCCCATACTACTCCCACCGCTGGCCAGGCCATCCTTCCACTCACCCACACCCCCTGTTATTCTGCAGCGACGGCAGCCTCACACCGCAGCCGAACCAGTGAACCCTCGTACTCCTCTCCGCGCGGGCTTCCACTGCTGCATCTTCCCCGGCTCCGCGTCGTCCCCTTCCTAGGCCTCGCCGTCGTCCACCGCCCTGGTGCTCTCGGCGCGGCGTGGTCAACGTGGTCAACGACCGACTTCCATCGGAAGAGTACTGTACGTGGAGAGGCGGACAGCTGGGTCCACGGCGGCCGCAAGGAAGTGCCTCCTTATTACGCGCAAAATAATTATTCCTCCACCTGACAGCGGGGACCCACCGGACGGGCCACCTTATTTCACGAAAAAACGTTTCCCCCTGACAGCTGGGACCCACCAGACGGGCCACCATATTTCGTGAAAAAAACGTTCCCCCCGCTATCAGCTCGGACCCACCGGAAGTGCCTCCGTATTACGCACACACAAAATGAATACTCCCCCTGCTAGCTGGGACCCACCTTGGTGGGAGGCTGACTTGTGGGCCTACTAAGTTGACGGGGACGGAGGGCTTTGTCAACTTAGTCAATACTCCAGTGACCGTATGATGTCCATCCAACGGCCATAGTGCTTCTTCAACCTCTGGTCTTCTTGCTCCAGCCGCCCAAAGCAGCGCCGGTCGTGCCGCCTGCTCCTGCCTCCCGTGGCCGGCTGTGCTACCGTGGAGGCCTCACCGCCCTCATACTACTCCCACCACTGGCCAGGCCATCCCTCCACTCACCCACACCCCCTGTTATTCTGCGGCGATGGCAGCCTCACACCGCAGCCGAACCAGTGAACGCTCGTACTCCTCTCCGCGTGGGCATCCACTGCCGCGACTTGCCCGGCTCCGCGTCATCCCCTTCCTAGGCCTCACCGTCGTCCACCGCCGTGGTGCTCTCGGCGCGGCGTGGTCAATGTGGTCAACGACCAACTTCCATCGGAAGAGTACTGTACGTGGAGAGGCTGACAACTGGGTCCACGGCAGCCGCAAGGAAGTGCCTCCTTATTACGCGGAAAATAATTATTCCTCCACCTAACAGCGGGGACCCACCGGACGGGCCACCAGTATTTTGCGAAAAAAATCATTTCCCCTGACTGTTGGGACCCACCGGACGGGCCACCGTATTTCGCAAAAAAAACGTTCCCCCCGCTGTCAGCTCAGACCCACCGGAAGTGCCTCCTTATTACGCACAAAAAAATGAATACTCCCCTGGCTAGCTTGGACCCACCTTGGTGGGAGGCTGACTTGTGGGCCTACTAAGTTGACGGGGACGAAGGGCTTTGTCAACTTAGTCAATATGAACGATTCTAGCTCCAGTGACCGTACGATGTCCATCCAACGGCCGTAGTGCTTCTTCAACCTCTGGTCTTCTTGCTCCAACCGCCCAAAGCAGCGCCGGTCGTGCCGCATGCTCCTGCCTCCCATGGCCGGCTGTGCTGTCGCAGAGGCCTCACCGCCCCCTACTATTCCCACCGCTGGCCAGGCCCTGCGGCGACGGCAGCCTCACACCGCAGCCGAACCAGTGAACCCTCGTACTCCTCTCCGCGCAGGCTTCCATTGCCGCATCTTCCCCGGCTCCGCGTCGTCCCCTTCCTAGGCCTCGCCGTCGTCCACCGCCGTGGTGCTCTCCGCGCGGCGTGGTCAACGTGGTCAAGGAACGACTTCCATCGAAAGAGTACTGTACGTGGAGAGGCTGACAGCTGGGTCCACGGCCACAGCCCAGTTTTTTTGTGATTTGCCAAGTAAGTCGCTTTGTCAGGCCTGTTGGGCTGCAAATCTTTCAAGACGAGGAGAGCTTTCATTCGGCTGGCCGAGAAAATGGCCCATCAGTAATGAGAAAGGGGATGTACATTTTTAAAACACATCAAACCGGCAATTAGTTTCAAATATCTTTTTTTTCATTTCAAGATTTTAAATTACATTAATTTTTATGCGTGGAGAATTTGTTGGATTTTATATTGATATACATTTATTTTTAAAATCAGTTTGAATGTGAGTCGAAATTTCGGGATTAAAAACAGTTCGGACCGCACCGAAATATGCAAAATTTCGTATAATTTTTTAACCGTGGCCACAATATGGGCTGTAATGCTAACAAAAAGAATATGGGCTCCAAAAAAACCTTAAGAATTAGCAAATGGGCTGTAAATTATTAGAAATAATGGCAGATGGGTTGTATGCTGTTTTCCACAGATTTGAGGCTTTCCTAATAAAAAAAGGTTGACGCACAAGCACTGACTGTTGGATGTCCATCCAACGGCCGTCGTGCTTCTTCAATCTCTGCTCTTCCTACTCCAGCCGCTCAAACAAGCGCCGGCGGGACTGCCTGCTCCCTCCTCCCCGCGGCCGGCTGTGCTGCCGCGCAGGCCTCACCGCCCCACCGTACTCCCATCGCTGGCCTAGCCATCCCTCTACTCACCCACACCTGCTGTTATTCTCCGGCGACGGCAGCCGAACCAGTAAACCCTCGTACAGTCGTACTCCCCTCCGCGTGGGAAAGAACTGTCGAGTCTTCCCTGCCTCCGTGTCGTCCCCTTCCTGGGCCTCGCCGTCGTCCACCGCCGTGGTGCTCTCGGCGCGGCGTGGTCAATGTGGTCAACGACCGACTTCCATCGGAAGACTACTGTGCGTGGAGACGCTGACAGCTGGGTCCACGGCCGCAGCAAGGAAGTGCCTCCTTATTACGCGCAAAATAATTATTCCTCCACCTGACAGCGGGGACCCACCGGAAGGGCCACCGTATTTCGCAAAAAACGTTTCCCCCCTGACTGCTGGGACCCACCAGCTACACCTTTGCACACAAGGAAGTGCGTCCGGGCAAAAAAACAAAACAATTCGCCCCCCTGACTGCTGGGACCCACCAGCTACATCTTCGCACGCAAGGAAGTGCGTGACAGTCGGGACCCACCTGGTCGAAGCGTACGTAGCGTTGTCATTCTGGTCGCGAACGTGTACGTACATATATACTGGTGGATGTAGAGGCGCGCACGTGTCGTAGTAGAGGCGCGCACGTAGCATGTACACGTACGTACAGCGGCCAGGGTGCAAGAAAGAAAATACGGCCACGTATGTGTACATACGGGCGGGGTCTCGAACGCCTACTCGCGCATACATACGGCGAGGGCTCATTGACATGGCTGGGTCGGAACGGAGAAACAACGTTGTCGTCGTGTTCATGGGGAGGCAACGGAATGCGTCATGTTCATGGGGAGGAAACGGAATGCGTCGTGTTCATCGGGAGGCAACGGAACGCGTGGGAGCCAACCGGCTGGGTCGGAACGGAATGCGTGGTCGTGTTCATCGGGAGGGCTTGGACGGAATAGGCGATGGAAACGAGGCCTGGCATACCGCAGAACGGAGGAAACGGCCTTGTGTTCGACCGGCCACGTTCGAAACGGGATCCTGTTCATCGGGAGGGGTCTGGCGTACCGCAAAATGGAGGAAACGGACCTCCTACGGTCGAAACGGGGGTCCTGTTGATCGGGAGGGGTGTGGCGTACCGCAAAACGGAGGAAACGGACCTCCTACGGTCGAAACGGGGGTCCTGTTGATCGGGAGGGGTGTGGCGTACCGCAAAACGGATGAAACGGACCTCCTACGGTCGAAACGGGGGTCCTGTTCATCGGCAGGGGTGTGGCGTACCGCAAAACGGACGATACGGACCTCCTACGGTCGAAACAGGGGTCCTGTTCATCGGGAGGGGTGTGGCGTACCGCAAAACGGGACTCCACGGGATACTGTTCATCTCCACCGTCGACCTCCTCCAGCCTCCACGGGCTCCTGTTCATCCAGCCTCCACCGCGCGCTACTCCACCGGCTACTGTTCAACCACCCCTCCACGGGCACCCCTCCACCGTCTACTGTTCATCCAGCCCTCCACACCACGGGGTCCTGTTCAACCACCCCTCCACGGGCACCCCTCCATCGTCTACTGTTCATCCAGCTCTCCACCACACCACGGGGTCCTGTTCATCCAGAGGCAACGCCACCGCTCACTGTTCATCCAACCCCCCCCCCCCCGCAACGCTCACTGTTCATCCCAGAGGCAGCATCGATCGGCTTCAGTTAGCAGCAGTAGCGAAGGAATCGCTCGATCGGGTTCAGTTAACAGCCATCGATCGATCGCTCGGGTTCAGTAACGCGTAGCCTGCAGTGCAATCGCTCGGGTTCAGTTAGAGCCCAACGCCTCGCTCGGGTTCAGTTAGAGCCAACGCCTCGCACACACACGCGTACGTGTACGAGAGGAACGCGCATCGCTCGGCCCCCGACCTCCCACCGTAACCGGGAACTCCCCAAAATTTTCCTCGCCCTCGCTTCTACCACGGTTTTTTCTGTCATGGACGGCCCAGAGAATGTCATGCAGCTACGTCTCCGGCCCGCCCAGGACGAAAAGCCCATTTTCTGTCATGATTTTTTGTCATAGAAGTAGGAGCCCACCACATCTATGATGATACCGGGTTTTGTCACAATTATCGTCATAGAAGTGTCATATGTATGAAAGAAATTTTTTTCGTTCGGCCCAAAATGTCACGGATGTGTCTTTTTTTGTAGTGTCACCAAAAGTGGTTTCTGCCTCCACATATCTGGATCTATCATGTTCTGCATCTCATATTATGCCTAGTATATTCACTTATGCTTCACACGTAGTTAGATTCCTCACTTGAACCTATTCTTGGATTCGTGCAAATCTGGAACTAACTCTCAACATATAAGTGAATGTCTTCGCGCTATGAGGTCAATGTCTTCTAAACTGATTTATCTTCAAAATCTTCTGAGAATACATATGACCTCTTCCCCTTCCCTCGCATCACTAATGCTATCACAGGTACATGTCCGTGGGAGAATCCCTTGGTTCTCATAGTCTGCATTCATTTGCAGAATTCTTACAGCATCACATTAACTCTCCCGAAGCTAGTTCTTGTCTGACCAGCAGACGGAAGACTCTGACAGCGTTGAAGCCATTCAGTCTGAACTATATGGCCACAGAAAAGTCAGCAAGGAAGGGAGGCAGACAGCGCCGTGGGAATACATCTAAGGATTTGCCACCATACCTCTATGAGCTGTACAAGACAGATCCAGAAGAGGATTACAATCAGCGCAAAACACGAATCCAATGGATTCGAAGATATTGGGCCGAGCAATGGTTCAAATACAGGTTCGTGACCCAGGAGTATGCTGAGAAGAATGCCATCAAGCGACCTTGGGGGATATCTTGTACAAAAATCTTCCACCCAGGTCCAGAACTGAAGCCATTGATCAAGGCTTCTATCCTTGCATGGTACGCGGACCATAGCCAGAAAACGCTGACCCATCTTCCCTGCTATGGTGTGGTGACGACAATCTGTTCAAGTGCAACTACAAGTTTGCCAAGGACTCTGCTGCGAAGAACAAGAAGTCGTTGGGATTAGACTTCAACCCCGGTCCCTCTGCTCCTCGTGCCGATGGCACACGCGATGATGAACCCAATATCGTCGGGCCCTTTTACAACCTTGAAGGTCTCATAACTCACATTATGGTTCAAGGGGCATAAGTGGAGCACTCTGCTGATGACGCTGACTCTGATGAAGCGCCTGCTCCGCCAAAACCACTGAAGCAGAAGAAACCCAAGGCTTCAAAGCCCTCCTCTGCACCAAGAGCTTCACGTGCGAAGCCTCTGGCCACTGCTCCTCCTGCACCTAGTGTGCATTCTGAAGATCTCTCTCGCATCTCCAAGACAGAGAAGAAGGAGAGGCCCATGCAAACTACTGGTCAAGCACTGACCCCAGCTGCCGTTCTGAGGAATGAGAACGAAGCCATTGATCTGTCTAGTGACAATGATCTTGGCGATGATGCTCTTGAGCTGCTGATAAAGAGCAAGCAAGAGGCGGAAATCTTCAATGATCTTCCCCTTTTCGATGTGGACATCCTGAACAAGTTCATTGATGAATGGTTTGATAGCCCAAACCTCAGCTTTGATGATCTTCAGCTTCCTGTTGGCCTCAGCGTTTCATTCCATGTAGCCATTGCTCCTGAGCTGGCTCTAGCTCAAAGGATTGTTGAGCTAAAGAACAAAATTGACTATGAAAAGGCTCAGTTCAAGAAGCATATGGCCAAGCTCAGTGTGACTGATGTCCAAAACTTCAAGCAAATGATGCATGAGCTCAAGGAGGCATTTCACAAGAAACGTGATGAAGCTAAAGGTTCATGCGAGCGCATGAAACTCCTTGCTGCCAAATGTGTTCAAGCTTACAATGAAGCTGAGAAGCGCAAGGCACTTGGGCGTCCTGGCATCGACCCCAAGATGGCTGCCAAGAAGAAGAAGAAGAAGCCTGCTGTGGACCAAGCTGAAGCATCCAGGCGAGAGGAACCACGCATTGTCTTCCCGCCGGTATGACAGGCGTGAAGCCAAAGGTCCCCACAGTGGCTTCAGATCTCAAGAAAACAAGGACAGCCCAAGCTGAAGCCAGAAAGCGCAAGTCCAAGAACACCACTGATGAAGCTCCACCAACCAAGAAGAAAGATCGGGCTGCTCCCACATAGCCCCTCATCGTCGAGCCAATATCAGTTGCTCGTCCTGCGTCTGCACACCAAGAGCGTCGGTTGATAGTTCATGAGCCTGCTACCACAGAGGCTCCTGAAACTGAAGAGATTCTAGTTGTTGACCCCACCGCAACTGAAGACATTGGTCACCAAGACAATGTAGAAGATGATGAAGTCCTTCCTCAGATCAAGCACAACGTGGTATCATCGCCTGTTCTCATGAACAGCGAACTCATCAGCATTGGTCGTCCTTTGATGCCAATTGCTCAGGATGATTCATGGGCTGATCACCCTCAAGACTCCCCCCGTGAAGAAGAAACACCAACTACCCCCCCAACTCAAGTCACCACTCCGGTACTTGAAGATGAAGACTTTGTGGCCCAGACAACTCCATCTCCACAAGCGTCGCCAGCATTTCGCAGGCTTCGCAAAGGACCAAGGCCACAAGTCACTCTTTCAAGTGTTCCAGAAGGAGAAGAGCACCAATCAGTATCTCGCCAAGTATTTCCCGAAGCCTCTCCAACTGTGAACATCTCCGAGTCTGAAGCCAATGCTGCTGAAGACATTCCAGCTGCATCAGACGATGAACAAGAAGAACCAAGACAAGAAGAAGAACGTGTTACTACACCCCCAAGTAACCCTGAAGTTGTTCTCGAGGAGAACGTGTCCGACCCTCCAGCTACTCGAGTGGAGGTTAACAATACTGAGGCGGCCACAAACAACACTACTGAAGCCGATGACGTTGTCATGGCTGAAGCTGATGTGGCGCCAGAAGTTAATGTGGTGCCAAAAGTAGTTGCACCTGAAGCCAATGCTGCACCTGAAGCAAATCTGGAGCCTGACGTTAATGCCAATGCCACTGCTCCTGTACCGCCTCCAAGGCCACACACCATTGAGCAAGCATTCGATCGAGGTCAGCTGGTTACTGTCAGATGGCCCATTCTGGTTCCTCCACCTGCTGCTGGTCCGCAATTTGACTATCATGTAGAGCACAGGCCTCAGGTCTAGAAGCCTAATCCAAGGTTGCCAAGGTTTCCAGGTACTGCAACTTCACCAGGATCTTTCAATGCAAATGGCTTCATTGCACACAATACCTTCTTTGATAGTGCCAAGAACCCCTACTCCAAGCCAAGAATTTCATCTGATCGGTTTTGGAGCTATCAGCAGCGCAGCTACTATTCCTGTGTTCTCTATGATCAAGGGCAATTTCTTTCCACATATGCATCTAGACTGTGAAGCTATTGCTGGACTGCCCTGCTTAGAAGAAGCCCTTGACTGCTTCCGTGATGCTGGTCTTCTGAACTTTGCGACTGATAAAGAGCATTGGAATGAAGAGCTTCTGCTGCAATTCTATGCTACCCTCCACATTCGCGGCTTCAACAGGGATCCGAAGACATGGATCCTTGAGTGGATGATAGGCAATGTCCATCACGAAGCCAAAGCTCTTGATGTCATTGAGCTAACTGGCCTGCCCACTCCAGGTGAACTCTTCGAGCCTGGTTGTCAGCTTCACCGCAATGCTTTGGAGAGCATCTTTCAGAAGCCAGAGCCCATCATGAGCCAAATGCTGAGCATGATGAAGCCACTGCCACGCGACGCTGAATACCCAAGAGAATTCTTTGTTGAAGACCTAGAGTATCTGTCTCACACTATTTATCATATCATCAGGCGAACTCTATGGCCTGTCAAAGGACATTCTTCTGCAGCGAAGCTTGAAGGAGCAATGAAGACATTGGTCTTTTATATCTTCAATGGCATCAGCTTCAATGCTCAAGACTTCTTCATCAGGCAATTGGCTGCATCTGGCTCTGACCTCTTTGGTCTGAAGTTCTACGCTCCATGGGTTATGCGCCTTATGAAGCTTCATTCAGCTATCAACTATCAGCCCTCTGCATGCAACCATCTGATATTCTTGCCAGAGGTTGATATGTCTATTGAAGCCATCTACCCAGAGCATGTTTATCTTCACAATGCTGATCACCAAAGCTTCACATAGCCCATTGAAGGAGTTCAGGCCGTCACTCGTGTTTATCCTTTGGCTGGCAATACACGTGCACCTCACCATGCCCATACTGAAGACACTGAAAGCACTATTGCTCAAAGGCCTCGGAAGCAATCTCGTGTTCTAAATGACCGAGAGCTTCTCGTCGCCCTGCATCAAAAACAGGATAAGCATCACTACTAGCTGAAGCGACAGATGCAGAGCCTCTTGGTGGACGTCAACCGCATTCGCAATCTTGCCACCAAGAATGCATTTGTCACTCATGAAACCTGTCGGAGGTCATGGAAGAGTCCGACCTTGCTCAGTGCTGAAGCAGATCTTCAAGACGATGGCTTCACTGAAAGATTCAAGTTTGATTCCACTCCTCCCAGGAATGCTGTCTTGCATCGGACTCCCTCACTTGAAGACTCTGACTATTCCTCCTCAGCTGCAACTGTTAATGCCAGAGTCATTGATGACCAAGATGATGCTACTTCACCACCTCCAACTTCGGCGCGTATCGACACTGCACCAAGTTCTTCTGCACCACCAAACCTCAATGACGACCCTGCTGCTTCACCTACTCCTCATGGGAACGAGTAGAGGCTCTATGTCTTCAAACCTTTTTGGTCCTTACTGACAAAAGGGGGAGAAGCATATGAGTTGATGGTCTTCAAGCGGGTCCATATGGGTGGTTGCTTTATATTTTGCCAAGTGCTTACAACTCTCGCTCTTGATACTTTTGGTTCTTTGAGTTGTAACACTTAAACTTGATGGTCGTCTGCTACTTTTTCTACTATTCTGTGATGCGATGATAAATTCCGCATGTGTGATAATCAATCCCGCATGAAGTCATATTGCAGATGTCCATTTTTCATTATGCATGTCATAATCTTCGTTATATCTTTCCATGCATGATGAATTGCCTTCATAAGTTGAAGAGGATCTCCACAAGTACAACCTGCCATGTGCATTTGCATTCCAAAAGCAAAATACTTATATGCACATCTTCAGGGGGAGCCTTTTGCTACTTATGAAGACAATATCTTAATCCTTTACAATTTCACATAATTTTATTCCCGTCGAAAACTTCAACCAGTTTGTCATCAATCACCAAAAAGGGGGAGATTGTAAGTGCATCTAGTGCCACCCCTAGTTGGTTTTGGAGTATTGACGACAAACCTGGTTGAGGGACTAATGTGTTTGTGAGAATTGCAGGATAACACAGGTAGTAGTCCCTCATTGATTTGGTTTACCTACCGGAGATGACCCCTAAAAATGTGTGAAGACATTGAAGACAATGGTGGTATGTGAAGATATTCACATTGAAGACTATGACATGAGAAGACATTGCATGAAGACTTTGGAGCGCGAAGACATAGTTGTTTCGTAGTTTCATTTTCTTCTTTGTTGAGTCATAGGAACCACCGTACTGTTAAGTGGGGTCCAAGTGAAAAAAGTTAGAGTGACTGAAGTGATGCTCAACCAAATCCTATGTCTTCGAGCGAAGACAATGAGAGCAAATCTTATCCAGAGCTGGATGAGTCAGCTTTACTTGTAGCCCAAGTCAAGCTGCCGCGTGTGTTTGAAATCTGACCGTTGGGACACGTGTCAGTTCCTTAGTGACCCAGGGTCATTTTGGACAAATCAGGTCGGGTTGCCTAGTGGCTATAAATAGCCCACCCCCTACACCATAAATTGGTGGCTGCTCAGAGTTAGTGCACGGCTTTTGTCGTTTGAGAGCAACCCACCTCCGAAGCTTTTGAGAGAGAGAAATTCTTGCGAGGACAAAGCCCCCAAACACCTAGAGCCAAAGAGTGTTAGGCATCACTGAAGTCTTTCTGTCTGCGTGACCTGAAGATTTGTTACACTTGAGGACTGTGAATCCTCCAGCCGGTTAGGCGTCGCGTTCTGAGCATCCAAGAGTCATTGTGGATCGCCGGTGAACGAAGTCTGTGAAGGTTTGGAAGTCTACCTTGAAGACTTACCAGAGTGATTGGGCGAGGACTGGGAGTCCTTAGCTCAAGGGGAATAAGGTGAAGACACGGTCTTCTGAGTTAAATCTCAGCCTTCCTAACCAGACGTACAATTGTCACAGCAACTGGAACTGGTCCAACAAATCCTTGTCCTCATCAAGCGACTGGTTCTATCTTCTCCCTCTCTTTATTTACAGTTAGTCTTCGTGAAGTCATTGCCTGCTTGTGTTACCTGTTTGACTTCACTGTGTGACTTCTATTGTTGTTTGGCTTCACACTATCTTCCATCCTGATCATTACTACCTAGCTGCTATTAGTCTTCGTGCTTTCACTTCATTTAATACTTGACTATGGCCTGCCTAGTGTATGATACGTCTCCAACGTATCTATAATTTTTGATTGCTCCATGCTATATTATCTTCTGTTTTGGACATTATTGGGCTTTATTATTCACTTTTATATTATTTTTGGGACTAACCTATTAACCGGAGGCCCAGCCCAGAATTGCTGTTTTTTGCCTATTTCAGAGTTTCGCAGAAAAAGAATATCAAACGGAGTCCAAACGGAATGAAACCTTCGGGAACGAACACGATCCAGAGGACTTGGACCCTACATCAAGAAAGCTACCAGGAAGCCACGAGGTAGGGGGCGCGCCTACCCCCCTGGGCGCGCCCTCCACCCTCGTGGGCCCCACGTTGCTCCACCGACGTACTCCTTTCTCCTATATATACCTACGTACCCCCAAACGATCAGATACGGAGCCAAAAACCTAATTCCACCGCCGCAACCCTCTGTACCCACGAGATCCCATCTTGGGACCTGTTCCGGAGCTCCGCCGGAGGGGTATCGATCACGGAGGGCTTCTACATCAACACCATAGCCTCTCCGATGAAGTGTGAGTAGTTTACCTCAGACCTTCGGGTCCATAGTTATTAGCTAAATGGCTTCCTCTCTCTTTTTGGATCTCAATACAATGTTCTCCCCCTCTCTTGTGGGGATCTATTCGATGTAATCTTCTTTTGCGGTGTGTTTGTTGAGACCGATGAATTGTGGGTTTATGATCAAGTTTATCTATGAACAATATTTGAATCTTCTGAATTCTTTTATGTATGATTGGTTATCTTCGCAAGTCTCTTCGAATTATCAGTTTGGTTTGGCCTACTAGATTGATCTTTCATGCAATGGGAGAAGTGCTTAGCTTTGGGTTCAATCTTGCAATGTCCTTTCCCAGTGACAGTAGGGGCAGCAAGGCACGTATTGTATTGTTGCCATCGAGGATAACAAGATGGGTTTTTTATCATATTGCATGAATTTATTCCTCTACATCATGTCATCTTGCTTAAAGTGTTACTCTGTTCTTATGAACTTAATACTCTAGATGCATGTTGGATAGCGGTCGATGTGTGGAGTAATAGTAGTAGATGCAGGCAGGAGTCGGTCTACTTGTCTCGGACGTGATGCCTATATACATGATCATACCTAGATATTCTCATAACTATGCTCAATTCTGTCAATTGCTCAACAGTAATTTGTTCACCCATCGTAAAATACTTATGCTCTTGAGAGAAGCCACTAGTGAAACCTATGGCTCCCGGGTCTATTTTCCATCATATTAATCTTCCAACACTTAGTTATTTCCGTTGCTTTTATTTTACTTTGCATCTTTATCATAAAAATACCAAAAATATTATCTTATCATATCTATCAGATCTCACTCTCGTAAGTGACTGTGTAGGGATTGACAACCCCTTATCACGTTGGTTGCGAGGATTTATTTGTTTATGTAGGTGCGAGGGACTCGCGCGTAGCCTCCTACTGGATTGATACCTTGGTTCTCAAAAACTGAGGGAAATACTTACGCTACTTTGCTGCATCACCCTTTCCTCTTCAAGGGAAAACCAACGCAGTGCTCAAGAGGTAGCAAGAAGGATTTCTGGCGCCGTTGCCGGGGAGGTCTATGCAAAAGTCAACATACCAAGTACCCATCACAAACCCTTATCTCCCGCATTACATTATTTTCCATTTGCCTCTCGTTTTCCTCTCCCCCACTGCACCCTTGCCGTTTTATTCGCCCTCTCTTTTTCGTTCGCCTCTTTTTCGCTTGCTTTTTGTTTGCTCGTGTGTTGGATTGCTTGTTTGTCATGATGGCTCAAGATAATACCAAATTATGTGACTTTACCAATACCAACAATAATGATTTCCTTAGCACTCCGATTGCTCCTCTTACCGATACTGAATCTTGTGAAAGCAATGCTGCTTTGTTGAATCTTGTCATGAAAGATCAATTCGCCGGCCTTCCTAGTGAAGATGCCGCTACTCATCTAAATAGCTTCGTTGATTTGTGTGATATGAAAGAGAAGAAAGATGTTGACAATGATATTGTTAATTGAAGCTATTTCCTTTTTCGCTTAGAGATCGTGCTAAAGCTTGGTTTTCGTCTTTGCCTAAAAATAGTATTGATTCTTGGAATAAGTGCAAAGATGCTTTTATCTCTAAGTATTTTCCTCCCGCTAAGATTATCTCTCTTAGAAACGATATTATGAATTTTAAGCAACTTGATCATGAACATGTTGCACAAGCTTGGGAGAGGATGAAATTAATGATACGTAATTGCCCCACGCATGGTTTGAATTTGT
Organism: Aegilops tauschii subsp. strangulata; assembly: GCF_002575655.3. Classification (NCBI taxonomy): domain Eukaryota; kingdom Viridiplantae; phylum Streptophyta; class Magnoliopsida; order Poales; family Poaceae; genus Aegilops; species Aegilops tauschii. The sequence continues at coordinate 375,591,818 of NC_053037.3, forward strand.
GGATGATTATACAATTTTTTTATGCTGGATTGAATTTTGCTTCTAGAAACCTTTTAGATTCGGCCGCGGGAGGAACTTTTATGGAAATCACTTTAGGAGAAGCTACTAAACTCCTAGATAATATTATGGTTAATTATTCTCAATGGCACACTGAAAGATCTACTAATAAAAAAGTGCATGCGATAGAAGAAATTAATGTTTTGAGTGGAAAGATGGATGAACTTATGAAATTATTTGCTAGTAAGAGTGTTTCTTCTGATCCTAATGATATGCCTTTGTCTACTTTGATTGAGAATAATAATGAATCTATGGATGTGAATTTTGTTGGTAGGAATAATTTTGGTAACAACGCGTATAGAGGAAACTTTAATCCTAGGCCTTATCCTAGCAATTCCTCTAATAATTATGGTAATTCCTACAACAATTCTTATGGAAATTTTAATAAGATGCCCTCTGAATTTGAGACTAGTGTTAAAGAGTTTATGAAATCGCAAAATAATTTCAATGCTTTGCTTGAAGAGAAATTGCTTAAAGTTGATGAATTGGCTAGGAACGTTGATAGAATTTCTCTTGATGTTGATTCTTTAAAACTTAGATCTATTCCTCCTAAGCATGATATCAATGAGTCTCTCAAAGCCATGAGAATTTCCATTGATGAGTGCAAAGAAAGAACTGCTAGGATGCGTGCTAAGAAAGATTGCTTTATGAAAGCGTGTTCTTCTAGTTCCTATGAAAATAAAGATGAAGATCTAAAAGTTATTGATGTGTCCCCTATTAAATCTTTGTTTTGCAATATGAATCTTGATAATGATGGGACTGAATATGATCCACCTTTACCTAGAAGGCGTTCCAAAAATTCAGAGTTTTTAGATCTTGATGCTAAAATTAATAAAAGTGGATTGAAGAAATCAAAACATTAGATGTTAATGAACCCACTATTTTGGATTTCAAGGAATTTAATTATGATAATTGCTCTTTGATAGATCGTATTTCCTTGTTGCAATCCGTGCTAAATTCTCCTCATGCTTATAGTCAAAATAAAGCTTTTACCAAACATATCGTTGATGCTTTGATGCAATCTTATGAAGAAAAGCTTGAGTTGGAAGTCTCTATCCCTAGAAAACTTTATGATGAGTGGGAACCTACTATTAAAATTAAGATTAAAGATCATGAATGCTATGTTTTGTGTGATTTGGGTGCTAGTGTTTCCACTATTCCCAAAACTTTGTGCGATTTGTTAGGTTTCCGTGATTTTGATGATTGCTCTTTAAACTTGCACCTTGCGGATTCCACCATTAAGAAACCTATGGGAAGAATTAATTATGTTCTTATTGTTGCAAATAGGAACTATGTGCCCGTAGATTTTATTGTTCTTGATATAGATTGCAATCCTTCATGTCCTATTATTATTGGTAGACCTTTCCTTAGAACGATTGGTGCAATTATTGATATGAAGGAAGGGAATATTAGATTCCAATTTCCATTAAAGAAAGGCATGGAACACTTCCCTAGGAAGAAAATAAAATTACCATATGAATCTATTATGAGAGCCACTTATGGATTGCCCACCAAAGATGGCAATACCTAGATCTATCCTTGCTTTTATGCCTAGCTAGCGGCGTTAAACGATAGCGCTTGTTGGGAGGCAACCCAATTTTTTTCTTTTTTTTTCTTTTTGCTTCTGTTTAGGAATAAATTTTTGATCTAGCCTCTGGTTAGATGTGTTTTTATGTTTTAATTGGTGTTTGTGCCAATTTAAACCTATAGGATCTTCTTGGATGATAGTTATTTGATCTTGCAGAAAATTCCAGAAACTTTCTGTTCACGAAAATAATTGTTAAAAATCACCAGAACGTGATAAAATCAATAAACAAATTGCCTAGGTCGTCCTATGTTGGCTGAGTTTTTGGAGTTCCAGAAGTTTGCGTTAGTTACAGATTACTACAGACTGTTCTGTTTTTGACAGATTCTGTTTTTCGTGTGTTGTTTGCTTATTTTGATGAATCTATGGCTAGTAAAAGAGTTTATAAACCATAGAGAAGTTGGAATACAGTAGGTTTAACACCAATCTCTACTCCTAATGGATGAGTTGGTGAATCGTCTCCGCGGTTTATTTTCGCTGGGTTTTTTTCGTCTCTCCTCCCACCACCCCCTCCCACCCTGGTTCGCGGTTTATTTTTGCTGGTTTTTTTCGTCTCTCCTCCCACCACCCCCTCCCACCCTAGTCCATCGGTTTATTTTTCTCTCCACTCTTTATTACAACCAGAACTTTCCTAACGTATAACAAATCACGGATCTAACTTCCTTAAATTATGCAAATCAATCGATTCCTTTTATTGGTTCAATTTGTCTTAGGAAACAAATAACAGATTTTCAGGAAACAAATAGTACATTTTAATCTAACTTTCTTAAATTATGCAAATCAATCGATTCCTTTTATTGGTTCAATTTGTCTTAGGAAACAAATAACAGATTTTTAGAAAACAAATAATACATTTTAATCTAACTTCCTTAAATTATGCAAATCAATCGATTCCTTTTATTAGTTCAATTTGTCTTAGGAAACAAATAACAGATTTTCAGGAAAAAAATAATACATTTTAATCTAACTTTCCTAACTTATCTAAATCAATCGATTTCTCTTATTAGTGAAATTTGTTTTAGGAAACAAATAACAGACACGTCACAACTTTCCTCCCAATAAATAGTTTCTTAACATTTGCAAACTTTCCTAATCATACACATCACAAACGGGCAGGTACTGATATCACGTTACCAAACAATAAAACCCCATTTGCATAGAAATCAGTTCAAAAATCCTAACTTTCCTAAATTTTTACCTTTCCTTGATAACAACCAATATTTCCTATGTTTTCCACCTATTGAAGGAAATCACCCCTCCATCGATATTAGCATTTTTTTGAACTGAGATCTTCGGGTTATGATTTTTTTTGCGATTCTTTCCAATTGTGACCTCTCCTTCCACTCCGGCTCCTTCTCGCATAAACACCTCCACCACAGCCAGGTGACACCGCCCCAGACCTCCTACCTCTCCACACCTTCTCTGCCACCTCCTTCTCGTACTCCATTAACAATCCCTCCGCCACATTTGTCCACGACGGTGTCGAGGGCATGGCGCAGCAGCGTACCAGCGGTAGGGCAGCGCATAGCAGTAGGAAGCAACACGCAGCAGGCGAGGCGAGCGGCCGATGGTGGAGGGCAGAGATGCGGCCGGCGTGGCTGAGGGGGCGGCCGGCAGAAGATGGCCACGACTGGAGGCGGCACGAGGCAGGGGCGCGATAGCGGGGCGAGCGAAGGGATAGGCGGAAGCAGACGGGGCGAGCGCAACCAGCGAAAGTGTGGCGCGTGGCTAGGGTGTGTGTCGCACGGGGCAAAGTGGTGCGGTGGCTGCGGCGAGCGCGACGGCAGCGGCAGGCGCGACTGACACGGTGTAGCACGGGCGTGGGCATGGAGAGGGAGTGGCCCCGCGGGCGCGGAAGAAGAGCGGTAGGCTCGGGCATGGGCGTGCATAGGAGCGGGCATGTGCCACGGGGTCAATCCGAGGAGCGCGGTGGCTACCCATGCAATGGGCATGGCGGATGGCGGTTCTCGGCCACGGCGAAATACCTAACGAGAGGGGAAACAGGGGAAAGGCAAGAGGAGATCATGGCGGTGTCAATGGCGCCCTAGGGGAAGACATGGGAGCTCGGGGCGGCGCGGATCGGACGACAATGTCGCAGTGGCCCAAGGTTGAGGAAGACGGCAGCGATGTTGATGCGGGGGTGCTGGACTTGATCTCGTTGGCGCAGACGAAGTAGCGAAGGCGTTCGGAGCTCCTCGACAAGCTCCTAGCTCGCAGGGAGGGCAGTGGCCATGTGGACGGGGTCGACATGGTGGCCGTGGCATCTGACTTCGTCCAGATCGACGGGATCGAGCGAGCGAGGAGGAGAAGTGGATTTGGGAGGGGGCGTCGAGGAGGAGTGAGGCCATGGGGGCAGGGAAGGAAGGGCGTCACCCTTATCCATTCCCCTTCGATGCCAGCGAGGTGGTCGGGCGGGAGCCAGGCTCTGTAGCGACGCGGCTTGGGGAACAGGAGAAGACGACCGCGCGGGGACTGGACCGCTGAGCCGGTTTGGTGGCAAGGCCCGGGGGGCAGGGCGAATCCCCTTTTACATCGTCCTTTTGGTTTTTCAATGTACTCTAATTTGTTTCTCCTTTTTAACACCATTTTCTATTTATTCTTATCAACTAAATGATCTCTACTCCTAATGTCTCAGTTGGTAGTCTCCGTTCCGGGTTTATTTTCGTCCACCTCCCGAGTGAGGGAGAGGGGGAGAGAGAGTGAGGAAGAGGGAGGGAGAGGGTGTGTGTGTGAGAATTTGATGGTAAAAAAGGTCGTCAATGTCACTTAATATGTATGAGAATATTAAATGTAATATTAACATAATTGATATTGAACTTTTAAAGTTAATGTGACCCCATTGCAACGCACGGGCGTTCTTCTAGTATAAATGAAGAATGAGTTCATTACAGTATCTTGAAGTGGTCTTTTGTTTTCTTTCGCTAACGGAGCTCACGAGATTTTCTGCTAAGTTTTGTGTTGTGAAGTTTTCAAGTTTTGGGTGAAAGATTTGATGGATTATGGAACAAGGAGTGGCAAGAGCCTAAGCTTGGGGACGCCCATGGCACCCCCAAGATAATCTAAGGACACCAAAAATCCAAAGCTTGGGGATGCCCCGGAAGGCATCCCCTCTTTCGTCTACTTCCATCGGTAACTTTACTTGGAGCTATATTTTTATTCACCACATGATATGTGTTTTGTTTGGAGCGTCTTGTATGATTTGAGTCTTTGCTTTTTAGTTTACCACAATCATCCTTGTTGTACACACCTTTTGAGAGAGACACACATGATTCGGGAATTATTAGAATACTCTATGTGCTTCACTTATATCTTTTGAGTTATGTAGTTTTTGCTCTAGTACTTCACTTATATCTTTTTAGAGCACGGTGGTGGATTTGTTTTATAGAAACTATTGATCTCTCATGCTTCACTTAGATTATTTTGAGAGTCTTAAATAGCATGGTAATTTGTTTAAATAATCCTAATATGCTAGGTATTCAAGATTAGTAAAAACTTTCTTATGAGTGTGTTGAATACTAAGAGAAGTTTGATGCTTGATGATTATTTTGAGATATGGAGGTAGTGATATCAAAGTTGTGCTAGTTGAGTAGTTGTGAATTTGAGAAATACTTGTGTTGAAGTTTGCAAGTCCCGTAGCATGCACGTATGGTAAACGTTATGTAACAAATTTGAAACATGAGGTGTTCTTTGATTGTCCTCCTTATGAGTGGCGGTTGGGGACGAGCGATGGTCTTTTCCTACCAATCTATCCCCCTAGGAGCATGCGCGTAGTGCTTGGTTTTTGATGACCTGTAGTTTTTGCAATAAGTATGTCAGTTCTTTATGACTAATGTTGAGTCCATGGATTATACGCACTCTCACCTTTCCATCATTGCTAGCCTCTTCGGTACCGTGCATTGCCCTTTCTCACATTGAGAGTTGGTGCAAACTTCGCCGGTGCATCCAAACCCCGTGATATGATACGCTCTTTCACACATAAACCTCCTTATATCTTCCTCAAAACAGCCACCATACCTACCTATTATGGCATTTCCATAGCCATTCCGAGATATATTGCCATGCTTTCCACCATTCCGTTTATCATGACACGTTCATCATTGTCATATTGCTTTGCATGATCATGTAGTTGACATAGTATTTGTGGCAAAGCCACCGTTCATAATTCTTTCATACATGTCACTCTTGGTTCATTGCATATCCTGGTACACCGCCGGAGGCATTCATATAAAGTCATACTTTGTTCTAGTATCGAGTTGTAATCATTGAGTTGTAAACAAATAGAAGTGTGATGATCATCATTTTCTAGAGCATTGTCCCAAGTGAGGAATAAAAAAAAGAGAAAGGCCATAAAAAAAAGAGAAGGCCCAAAAAAATGAGAGAAAAAGAGAGAAGGGACAATGTTACTATCCTTTTACCACACTTGTGCTTCAAAGTAGCACCATAATCTTCATGATAGAGAGTCTCTTGTTTTGACACTTTCATATACTAGTGGGAATTTTTCATTATAGAACTTGGCTTGTATATTCCAACAATGGGCCTCCTCAAGTGCCCTAGGTCTTCGTGAGCAAGCAAGTTGGATGCACACCCACTTAGTTTCTTTTGTTGAGCTTTCATATATTTATAGCTCTAGTGCATCTGTTGCATGGCAATCCCTACTCCTTGCATTAACATTAATCGATGGGCATCTCCATAGCTCATTGATTAGCCTCGTTGATGTGAGACTTTCTCCTTTTTTGCCTTCTTCACATAACCCCCATCATCATATTCTATTCCACCCATAGTGCTATATCCATGGCTCACGCTCATGTATTGCGTGAAGGTTGAAAAAGTTTGAGATTACTAAAGTATGAAACAATTGCTTGGTTGTCATCGGGGTTGTGCATGATGAGAGCATTCTTGTGTGACGAAAATGGAGCATGACTAAACTATATGATTTTGTAGGGATGAACTTTCTTTGGCCATGTTATTTTGAGAGGACATAATTGCTTAGTTAGTATGCTTGAAGTATTATTATTTTTAGGGCCTTCTTGAACTTTTATCTTGAATCTTTCGGATCTGAATATTCATACCACAATTAAGAAGAATTACATTGAAATTATGCCAAGTAGCATTCCACATCAAAAATTCTGTTTTTATCATTTACCTACTCGAGGACGAGCAGGAATTAAGCTTGGGGATGCTTGATACGTCTCCAACGTATCTATAATTTTTGATTGCTCCATGCTATATTATCTTCTGTTTTGGACATTATTGGGATTTATTATTCACTTTTATATTATTTTTGGGACTAACCTATTAACCGGAGGCCCAGCCCAGAATTGTTGTTTTTTGCCTATTTCAGAGTTTCGCGGAAAAAGAATATCAAACGGAGTCCAAACGGAATGAAACCTTCGGGAACGTGATTTTTGGAATGAACATGATCCAGAGGACTTGGACCCTACGTCAAGAAAGCTACCAGGAAGCCACGAGGTAGGGGGGCGCGCCTACCCCCCTGGGCGCGCCCTCCACCCTCGTGGGCCCCACGTTGCTCCACCGACGTACTCCTTCCTCCTATATATACATACGTACCCCCAAACGATCAGATACGGAGCCAAAAACCTAATTCCACCGCCGCAACCCTCTGTACCCACGAGATCCCATCTTGGGGCATGTTCCGGAGCTCCGCCGGAGGGGGCATCGATCACGGAGGGCTTCTACATCAACACCATAGCCTCTCCGATGAAGTGTGAGTAGTTTACCTCAGACCTTCGGGTCCATAGTTATTAGCTAGATGGCTTCCTCTCTCTTTTTGGATCTCAATACAATGTTCTCCCCCTCTCTTGTGGGGATCTATTCGATGTAATCTTCTTTTGCGGTGTGTTTGTTGAGACCGATGAATTGTGGGTTTATGATCAAGTTTATCTATGAACAATATTTGAATCTTCTGAATTCTTTTATGTATGATTGGTTATCTTCGCAAGTCTCTTCGAATTATCAGTTTGGTTTGGCCTACTAGATTGATCTTTCATGCAATGGGAGAAGTGCTTAGCTTTGGGTTCAATCTTGCAGTGTCCTTTCCCAGTGACAGTAGGGGCAGCAAGGCACGTATTGTATTGTTGCCATCGAGGATAACAAGATGGGGTTTTTATCATATTGCATGAATTTATTCCTCTACATCATGTCATCTTGCTTAAAGTGTTACTCTGTTCTTATGAACTTAATACTCTAGATGCATGCTGGATAGCGGTCGATGTGTGGAGTAATAGTAGTAGATGCAGGCAGGAGTCGGTCTACTTGTCTCGGACGTGATGCCTATATACATGATCATACCTAGATATTCTCATAACTATGCTCAATTCTGTCAATTGCTCAACAGTAATTTGTTCACCCATCGTAAAATACTTATGCTCTTGAGAGAAGCCACTAGTGAAACCTATGGCCCCCGGGTCTATTTTCCATCATATTAATCTTCCAACACTTAGTTATTTCCGTTGCTTTTATTTTACTTTGCATATTTATCATAAAAATACCAAAAATATTATCTTATCATATCTATCAGATCTCACTCTCGTAAGTGACTGTGTAGGGATTGACAACCCCTTATCACGTTGGTTGCGAGGATTTATTTGTTTGTGTAGGTGCGAGGGACTCGCGCGTAGCCTCCTACTAGATTGATACCTTGGTTCTCAAAAACTGAGGGAAATACTTACGCTACTTTGCTGCATCACCCTTTCCTCTTAAAGGGAAACCAACGCAGTGCTCAAGAGGTAGCAATGTAGTCTACCTTTCGCTGCATGTTAATAGGTTCATTTCTATCGTTTGTCTTCGAAACTCCCATGTTTTGAAGACTTTCATAAAAATCGCCTATTCACCCCCCCTCTAGTCGATAACTAGCACTTTCAGGCCATCACAAGGGGTTGGACTAGAGTCGTGTGTGCCTTCTACATGGAGGAGGGCACAATATGGGCATTCCGCTTCACCTTGTTCAGCAACCAGAATATATTTCGCCTCTTTCTTTACCGTCTTTAATAGTACAAGTATACAACTGTGGTTCATCATTCTTTATTTAATTCTTATGTAATTCTTGAACATATGTACCTATGAACCGAATAATGCATTGGTTGTTTGAACCTGATGGATATGAATAAAGTTGTAGCATACATTCAAATTCAAATCAAAATCCTGTACAATTTGAAAAAGCAGCAATTAAATTACGGTGAAATTATGCTCTCCAGGTTGTTACGGCACACACGGTTGGTAAAACACAAACATTTGCGATATGCACCATAATCCGAGATGGTTCACAGAGAGGAAACGTGTGCAAGCATGCACACAGTTGCCATTTGCAAAGCGTGTGCGATGTCAGACAATATCACAAATGGTGTGGGCAAACTAAACATTTGTGTTAGTTGCCTTATCGTACACGATTCGCAACCATGAACTGTTTCTGATGAAGTATGCATCGTAAACGTTGCACCACGGAATAGCGTGTGCGATAGTTGTCGTGTACGACGATGTTACGACGTCCGACGTTTCGTAATCCTGTCCGACACTCGTACGACAATTAGCTAATCTTCTTAACAGTGAACCGTTTGTGATGGGTTGCGCATCATACACATTCTATAATAGTGAACCGTTTGTGATGGGCCGCGCATCGTAAACGTAGCACCACAGAATACCGACTGCGCTGGCAATGCGAGCAGAAACGAGTAGGAGTACTATAGGGGCCCTATCCCCGACGGTTTTGGGTCGTGTGGGAAGGACCCCCCATCGCCCACACTCACTTGCGACGGTTTGAAATGCCGTCGCGGAAAGGGGTTAAAAACAGTTTGTATAGCACCGACGCGCACCAGTGTAAGTTATCATCGGTGCAGTAAAGCAATAAAAATTGCCTCTAAAAGTGTGAGATCATTTAGTGTAAGAGAAAATTGAGTGTTATACAAACTTGTGATGGTGAAGAATAAAAGCGACAGGCTGCATAATAAAGGTTGCTATCACAAGGGGCAATACAACGTGACTTTCTTTTGCACTAAGGGGTTGAGCATACAAACAAATAAGCGCATGGCAACCTCTGCTTCCCTCTGCGAAGGGCCTATCTTTTACTTCTATGCAAGAGTCAAAGTTTTTCTCTCTATCCCTTTTATTTTTATCCTTTGGCAAGCATCATGTGGTGAGGAAAGATCTAGGCACATATGTCCAGTTGAATATGGATGGCATGAGTTATTATTGTTGACATCACCCTTGAGGTGAATACGTTGGGAGGCGAAACTATAAGCCCCTATCTTTCTATGTGTCTGGTTGAAACATTTTGCTCTTGTGTATGCGGTGAGTGTTAGCAATCATAGAAGACTATATGATGGTTGAGTATGTGGACTTTCCTAAAGGCTACGATACGTGACCCTTCCTGAAAAGATGATGAATTGTAGTTGCAAAGTTGACTGAGAACATAGTTTGTTGGTTTCTAATAGAGTTTATGCTTTATACTTCAATTGTGTGATGAATTGTCACTTATTCATGGGAAGTCTATGATAAAAGTCTTATGTTTAAATTTGTTGCTGTTATAATAATCAACATGATGCTTCTATGTCCGTATTTTGTTTTTATCGACACCTCTCTCTCTAAGCATGTGGACATGTTTTCCGATTTCGGTTTTCGCCTGAGGACAAGCGAGGTCTAAGCTTGGGGGAGTTGACACGTCCATTTTGCATCATGTTTTCCTACCGTTATTTATGACGTTTATATATGTAATAATGCCTTTTGGAGTAATTCTAATGCCTTTACTCTCATAATATGCAAGGTTTACACAAGGAGGGAGAATTCCGGCAGCTGGAAATCTGGACCTGGAAAAGCTACGTCAGGCCACCTATTCTGCACAACTCCAAACAAGCTAAAACTTCACAGACATTTTTTATGAAATATTTGAGGAATACTGGAGCCAATAAGTACCAGAGGGGGCCCACCAGGCGGGCACAACCCACCTGGGCGCGCTAGGGAGCCCAGGGGCGCCCTAGTGGGTTGTGCTTACCTAGGCCCACCTCCGGTGCCCATCTTCTAGTATATAAGTCATTTTGACCTAGAAAAAAAATAAGGGGAGGACTTTCGGGACGGAGCGCCGCCGTCTCGAGGCGAAACTTGGGCAGGAGCACTTTTGCCCTCCGGTAGAGCGATTCTGCCAGGGGAACTTCCCTCCCGGAGGGGGGAATCATCGTCATCATCATCACCAACAATTCTCCCATCTTGGGGAGGGAAATCTCCATCAACATCTTCAACAACACCATCTCCTCTCAAACCCTAATTCATCACTTGCGTTCAATCTTTGTACCGGAACTATAGATTGGTGCTTGTGGGTGACTAGTAGTGTTGATTACATCTTGTAGTTGATTACTAAATGGTTTATTTGGTGGAAGATTATATGTTCAGATCCAATATGCTATTTAATACCCCTTTGATCTTGAGCATGATTATCATTTGTGAGTAGTTACTTTTGTTCTTGAGGTCATGGGAGAAATCATGTTGCAAGTAATCATGTGAACTTGATATGTGTTCGATATTTTGATAGTATGTATGTTGTGATTCCCTTAGTGGTGTCATGTGAACGTCGACTACATGACACTTCACCATATTTGGGCCTAAGGGAATGCATTGTGGAGTAGTTATTAGATGATGGGTTGCGAGAGTGACAGAAGCTTAAACCCTAGTTTATGCGCTATTCCGTAAGGGACCGAATGGATCCAAAAGTTTAATGCTATGGTTAGAATTTATTCTTAATACTTTTCTCGTAGTTGCGGATGCTTGCGAGGGGGTTAATCATAAGTAGGAGGTTTGTTCAAGTAAGAACAACACCTAAGCACCGATTCACCCACATATCAAATTATCAAAGTAGCGAACACAAATCGAACCAACATGATGGAAGTGACTAGATGAAATTCCCATGTAACCTCAAGAACGCTTTGCTTACTATAAGAGACCATTTTGGCCCGTACTTTGCCTCAAAAGGATTGGGATACCTTGCTGCACTTTTGTTACTACTATCATTACCTGCCCGTTACAAATTATCTGGCTATCAAACTACTCCGTTACTTACAATTTCAGCACTTGCAGACATTACCTTGCTGAAAACCACTTGTCATTTCCTTCTGCTCCTCGTTGGGTTCGACGCTCTTACTTATCGAAAAGAGCTACAATTGATCCCCTATACTTGTGGGTCATCAGTCTACCTACGACCGTAGGATGAATCATGAGTGGCACCTTTGAGCATATCTGTGATCGTGCAAGGAGTAAACTGTTCGGTTATTCAGAAAGAGATCTAGCATGTGTGGGTCGTGAAGTGTTGTTGAAATCTGTCATCCAAGCTATTCCAACATTTAGCATGACATGCTTCCACCTGACAAATAAGGTGTGCAAGAACATTACATCTTGCATGGACATGTATTTTTGGAGCAGTAACATCAACTGGAAATCTATGCACTGGCTCTCTTGGAAGAAATTGGCGTCTACAAAAGAAATAGGAGGGATGGGATTCCGTGACCTCGAGGCATTCAATATTGCATTGCTGGGGAAGCACGGGTGAAGGTTTATGTTGTATTCCGATACATTATGCTCCTGGGTTATGAAGAGCAGATATTCCCCTAACTCGGAATTTATGGCTGCAACAGTTCCAAAAACAACGTCACCTATGTGGAGAGCAATTGTGGCCGGCCGAGAGGCTATGAAGTTAGGCTTGATTAAGCGTGTTGGGGATGGAACCACGATCTCCATTTGGCAAGACAAGTGGATCCCCGATACTATCTCGATGACCCCTATATTCAAACTAGAGAACACGACACTCCAGCTTGTGAATGAGTTGATCGATTAGGAGAGTTGGACATGGCAACATGATCTGGTTCGTGGAACTTTTCTGGCACCAGATGCTGAAGCAATATTGAACATTCCGTTATGCAGTGGTGGTGGAGAGGATTTTTAGGCTTGGGCCTTTGCATCAATAGGGAACTATTCTGTCAAATCAGCGTATCGTACTCTCATGACTCATAAAGAGTGGTTGGCTCTAGAGTAAGGGACGGTTGCGTGCACCTCACAGACCGAACAACAACTATGGAATTCTCTGTGGAAGCTCAAGGTTATACCAAAAGTACGAGTTTTTTGGTGGCGTGTTCTTAACAAGATACTGCCAGCCGAAGAAACTCTGTAAAGGCGGCACATCAAAGAGTTGGATCGCTGGAACGTATGCCTTGCAATGAATGAGGATCTGATGCATGCACTGATCCATTGTTCACATGCAAAACGCTTCTGGACAGAAGCTGAAGCTTTGTTCGATTTTCAGCTACCACGCTTGCTCCCGGATACTTGGTCTCGGGACATCGTATGTGATTGCAGGTTTTCGGATAATGAACGAGCGAAAATCATAATAGTGATGTGGACTATCTGGCACTCTCGAAATAGATGGGTCCATGATCAACAACAGCTTGACCCTGGGAATGCTGTGAGGAAGATAAGGGAAGATTTTGCACTACTTGAGCTGCCTAGGCAACATGCTTCCATATTACCAGGTTATGGGTGGCGCCCTCCTGAGCATGGAATGGCAAAGATCAGCTGTGATGGAGCCATCGATGTTATGTCTGGTAAAGGAGGAGCAGGAGGTGTTGCTTGCTCGGCTACTTGTTTGCTGGGCTCGTGGTGTAAACCACATGACGAGGTGACGGAGCGTTTGATCATGGAGACGCTAGCTCTCCGGGAAGGAGTCATATTCGCCAAATTAAGAGGTCTCACACATGTGATTTTTGGAGACGGACTGCATGGCATTGGTGAACTTATGGAATTCTCGGCACATAGACCGTTCTGTCGTGGCATCGATCCTAGATGAAATTGGAGAGCTAGCCTTAGATTTTGATTTTTTTTCTGGTTCAACATGTATAAAGAACAGCCAATTTGCCAGCCCATTTGTGTGTGAAGCGTGCTTGCTCACTTTTGTTAACCGACAATTGCTGAGACTTTACATCTTTATTCTTGGTGAGTAGTCTTCTTGCAGACTGCCCCAGGAATACTTTTGTTGAATAAAGCTCTCATAATTTCCCCAAAAGAAAAGAAGAAAAGGATCTGGCGTATGGTGTAAACTTTAAAAGTAATCAAGTAAAGGGGCACACCTGCAAATATACACGGAACAGCTTTCTTTCCCCTTCGCCTTCGTCTTCGCCGTGTCAGGTGGATCAGCGGCCGGCACTGACGATGTCGTCCCTCAACTCGCTCTTCAACCGCTCCTCCCCCTTCGGCACCAAATGGTTCGCTTCCCTCTCAGATCCCATCACTACCCGCTTTTCCTACAGTTCCTATTATCGGTTTTCGTCAGCGACCCTAGGATCGGCGGGTTTCGCTGTGATTATTAGGAGTTCTAGATTTAGAATTCCGCTCAGGAAGATGTTCGGCGGATGGCCTGTGTGGCGATGGGGAAAAAGTAGCGCTGGGGCATCTGGATCCTTGGGCGGTGAATTACTGTTGCTGGATGGGGTATATTAGAGCTTCGTAGGAAAATTTTGAAGTGGTAACATGATCCATATCAGGCTCAATATTGCAAAAATCATATGACAGTTTCGTTTTATACATGTCATATATGAGTATAAGAGTCACCAGAACTGGATTGAGCTAACAAAACTGAACAAATACAAGTATTGGCGTGTTATCCCCACTGGGTCCCATGGTGGTTTTGCATAACAGTTTACAGTTACTATAGGAGTAATGAAAGAAGCCATCGACTATCAGCCCGTTCACTATTATAAGATGTTCTAACTTTTTTCTGATTCGGATGTAGACACATTTTAGTGTGTTTGTTCACTCATTTCAGTCCGTATGTAGTCCATATTGAAATATCCAAAACATTATATTTGTGAACGGAGGGAGTACTAGTCAATTCTTACCATAACCATTTCATGTTTCACACCGCTCTTACATTGTTACCGGAGAGGCAGTCTTGCTTTATTTATGCCCATAATTAACAGAAGTTCCCAACTTTGTGTAGCAAAACATGCTTGAATTTGATCATTTCGAGGATCAAGCTGCTGCGCAATAGGAGGGAGATGCAACTGATAAATATGCGCAAAGAGATGGTTCAGTATCTTCAGACAGGCCAGGAGTCTATTGCGAGGATTCGGGTAAATTACATTTACAGCTATAATTGTTTCCCAAGGTTCCGATCTTCTCCTTGTGCAGTTCTCTAACATGCCATTATTAATAATAGGTTGAGCATATTATTCGGGAGCAAAATATATTGGCTGCCTATGAGATTGTCGAGCTTTTCTGTGAATTTGTTCTGGCACGAGTCCCTATTGTTGAGGCCCAAAAGTAGGTCGTGATTTATCAAATCTGATCTTAGTAAAATACATGTTACTATGTAGATATCACGATTCTTTCTTTCTCTCACTTTTAGAATATAATTAAAGCTACTGGTTTTATGATGGAACAGGGAATGCCCCATAGAATTGAGAGAAGCAATAGCTAGTATAATCTTTGCATCAGGAAGATGCTCAGACTTGCCTGAGCTAATGCATCTCCGTAATTTGTTTACCACCAAGTATGGGAAGGAGTTTGTTGCTGCTGCTATGGAATTGCGCCCTGATTGTGGTGTTAATCGCACAGTAAGAAGATCTCCAATATAATCTTTCCTTCAGAAATCCATGTTATGTTGCTTGCGAATCAAGTGTCTTGTGCAATTTCACAATTTGAGCATTGTGTATGCAGATAATTGAGAAGCTTTCAGTTAAGGCTCCATCAGCGGAATCAAAGTTGAAGGTTTTGAAAGCTATTGCTCACGAGTACAATCTTGACTGGGATTCATCTAATACTGAAGCAGAATTCAATAAGAAATACGAAGATCTGCTGGTAATACATGCTAACCTTTTGCTTATTTCCTAATTATTAGACATAAATGCTAATGGATGTGCTGTTTCATAAGTGAGTTTTAAAATTGTGTGTTCTATCACTACTTCCTAAAATGAAATAAACTGTCATGCTGGAAGAACTGCTCATTTTAACATCTCGATGGACTTGACATCTAGGTACACTGACCTTTTAGATTCGCTCACTAGTGTTTCAGTTGAATTAAGAAAAAGAATCTGTATACATGCTCTTCCTGACATATGATTACAGATACTGAGAAGCCTTTTGTTTTTTTGTATGTTTATTTTGCGATTTAACTTTCACCTAGGTATCTAAGACTGGACTGCACGCTCCACAGTCTACTATCATGTTTTGCATGGCGGGTGCATTATGTTGTGCACTTATTTTTATCTGTCTTGTAAACTAGTATTCCCTTCCTGTATCATTGTTTGGTCCCATCCTTGCCTCGGTAGTCCTTGTTCACAGAAGAGGTCTATTGCTACTCTAGGTGAAAGTTAAGGTGTACTCACTCCGTTCCTAAATATAAGTCTTTTAAGAGATTCCACGATGGACTACATACGGAGCAAAATGAGTGAATCTACACTTTTAAATATGTCTATATACATCCGTATGTAGTTCGTATTGGAATCTCTAAAAAGACTTATATTTAGGAACGGAGGGAGTATATAGAAGTCTACAGTGTATAGGTTGATTCTGATTCTTATATGGTGACTACAAAGTTCTTCGGTTGCTTGCCTGGAAGACTCTAGGGAACAACATTTTGAACGGTTTGGTGCAATTGATTAAGGAAAGTTACAAGAAGAATAAAAAATAAATCACAGACCCCTCAGAAATAGCAACAAAGAAATCAGAGAACTTATTTCAAGCCTCTGTTTATGCCTACAGTTAGCTCATCTGAAAAACTAGAAATTCACTTCATTTGTTATGTGCTTGTCTGCAGGATGATTCAGGATCATCAGTCCGCCAAGGCCAAACACCTACAATTGAGAGCTCTCCAGCCTCTTCCATTTCCAGAGATAAGCCATCTATTCTACCTGTCAACGACACAAGCAAAAACAAAACTCCCGAGTCCCCAAAGTCACCTGCTGTGAGTTCAAGAGCATATGCTGCCACCAAGAGTAATGTGGCCAGTCAAGAGCATCAGCCCCCTGCTGCGGAGAGATCATCCTGCGCTGGCCCAGGCTCGTCGGACGTGCTAGAAAAGGCCCGAGCTGCCATTGCTGCGGCCACCCGTGCCTCCGCCGCTGCCCGTGCAGCAGCAGAGCTTGTTAACAAGGTTAAAGTTACAACTCAATGATCTACTCCCGCTGTGGAGGCACGATTTGACGACTCGCCGTCATGACCCGATGAACATGTATGTTCCATTGCATAACAATTATGTGTATTCCTCTGTAAGTGCGTTGCTTGGTTGCATGTACACCTTTTTTCATGGACCATGAATTGTAGTAAATCATAGCAGTGGTGAGAACCAAATGTCTTAGCAGTCTGCAGCACGAAGGACTATCTATCGCTCCTTCTGCCACAAAGTCTGTACATTTGGCTGATTGATGTTATTCTGATTGGCACCCTCAATCTGCGGTGAAAATACGCGTGCTTTTTGGAGTCTTGATGCAAACCATGGTCAAAACACCTCGATTCCAGCCTGCTCTGCTGCTGCTCCCGCTCTCTTAGTCGCCCGTCTGGAAGGCTGGAACACCCTAACCTCGAATCCATGGCTGTTCGGCCTTGCCAGAGCCGTCAACCAGCTATAAGGGAAACACTAGCCTTCCCCAGAATCAGCTCTTTACTATCCTGCCCCAAGCGAGAAAGCGCCGCCAAAGCAGCATGAGCAGGCTTATATTGCTACACAGCAATAGAGCTTGCGCCGCCCACAAAATGTTGTTCGAAGTCCCTCTTGCTCCGTGACTCCACTCCCGGAGCAGCCGGAGCCGCAGTTCAAATTTATGGAGCAGGGAAACAGGTACTCTGGATCCTTTAATTTGGCGGAGGTTTCCTGAACAACTTCTGAATGATCGGGTAAAGAGCGAGCTTCTTATAAGGGATCCAAAACGTCCAGCAAAGCGAAGCAACTGTTGAGTATCGTGATTATTAGAAAAGCTAGGATAGCGTAGGATATTATTTTACCTTGCCTTGTACTCCAAAATCATCATGTACTCCTATATATATGCCCACGAGGCTCAAGCAATACAACAAACATTACATCAATCCCTCTCTCCCTTCTAACATGGTATCAGTTTCCGGGTTCTAAACCCTAGCCGCCGCCGCTTCCGCACCCGCGCGCTGCCCCTGGGGCGGTCGGCCTCCATGACCGCCGCCGGGGGCCGCGCCGCCCGTACCTAGGGTTCGTCTGTCAGTCGTGTTGACCGGCTGCCCTAGAGAGTCTTTTTCCCGAGCCCTTGCTCCGTTTTTTTCGCTCTCTTGTCGGTCGTTTTGATCGGCGTTTTTCTTTTTGGTTTTTCGATCTCCACTTGATCGGTTTGTGTCGCCCGCCGCCGCCGTCGACCCCCGTGCGCCTCTACTCCGACATCGGCGCGACCGGCCGACCTCTTCACCGACCCGGCGGCCTCACGTGACAGGCGGCCCCTAACGGCCGCCGTCCGCGCATCTGCCCGCCCGTCGCCCCGACCCGGCGGCCTCGCGCGACAGTCGGCCCCTCACGGCCGTCGTCCGCGCGTCGGCCCACTCGTCGATCTACGCCGGCCATCACCGCTCTGTCCCCATGTTCAGCGCGCCCCTCCGCCGATCGAGCAACAGGCTGCCGTTGCGTCGCCCCGTCGGGCTGCAGCGCCGCCGCCTCGTGGTTCTCCCCGTGGCTGCACCGATCTGCGCCGCCGCTGCGTCGCCCCTTCGGGCCGTAGTGCCGCGGCACGTGATCCCCGCCGCCGCCCTGAGGCCGTTCCCGTGGTTGCACCACATCGCGCGCTGCCGCTGCGTCGCCCCTTCGGGTCATAGTGCCGCGGCCCGCGGTCAACCGCCGCACCGAGGCCGTCCGCTCCAGGGCGTTCCCGAGGCTGCACCGACCCTCGCGCTGCCGCTGCGTCGCCCCGTCGGGCCGTAGCGAGCGTGGCACGCGATCCCTACAACCGCTCTGAGGTCATCCCCGCCGTTGCCCCGACCAACCCGCCGCCGTTGCGTCGCCCCTTCGGGCCGTAATGCTGCGGCCCGCGGTCCTCCGCCGTCCACGCGCGTTGACTTCCACGTGATATGCGCTGCGCTGCCTCCCTTGGCGCGGGAACGTCACCGTCCGCGCCGGTCTTCGTCACCCTGTCGGGTTCATTATCGCCTACTTCGAGCACTGCCGCCGCGCTCCTTCTCTAGCCGCCGCCGCCTCCTTAGGCCGCCGCCGCCGCTGCTCTTCTTCCGCGGCTCCGCGGCGACTACCTCGACACCGGCGACCCCCGACTCGACACCGACCACGACGTTCTTTGCATGGCTACCTCGACTACGGCTACACCACCTACGCTCTCGGCTACCTCGACAAACGGCACAAAGGGCTACCGCCTTGCTTGAGCAACCTCGTCGGTTTCCACTCCAGCCACGATTTCCGCGATGCGTCGACCGTTACGACTGTGGGGGGTGTCCGTCGGTTTACCTTCGGATTCTTCTCCAGTCTCACCGTCTGCGTCGCTATCGTTGTGACTGCGGGGGATGTTGAGTATCGTGATTATTAGGAAAGCTAGGATAGCGTAGGATATTATTCTACCTTGCCTTGTACTCCAAGATCATCATGTACTCCTATATATATGCCCACGAGGCTCAAACAATACAACGAACATTACACCAATCCCTCTCTCCCTTCTAACAGCAACATTCCATTCTTTTCTGTTGTCAACATAGTAATCGTATCTTATACTAATCTAACTGAAACAACTATCCCAGTGTAGTTTCGAGAAACATGCACGGGTTTGGCTCCGTCGGTATTACAAACGGTTTTCCTTTTGTGAAAGGGGTCACTCAGGGGGGAAATCCGCAACGCTGCCCAAGCCCATGTGCTCCCGATGAGCAGTAAATTAAAAAAAATAGCAATAAAAAATTGATTATTTTTTTACATCCAAGTTGCTCGACTTTTCTAGAAGTGTGCAAAAGTTTGTGCTCAAATGACATTTGAGGAGCTCATGCCAAAAATGCGTGTTTTTCAAAGTTTCTTTGAGAACCAAATTTTGTATTTTTGTCACGACCTCCTCGAATGTCCTAGCACCACAAAAATCTGCACGTACCTTTTACTCACTTAAGCATCATGGATGCGGAAAAGGAATCGGTTTTTCTTATGAATTTACTGTTCATACGCAGGAATAGATGAGCTTGGCCTCAGAATAGCTGCTTTCGTCGTTCAGGCCACTTTTTCATTGAGACACCTTTTTCATGGTTTGATGAAGTGATCCCTCTGTTTCTTTGCCTGCAGTACATGTATTGGACTTACAGTGTGGGTCAACAGGAACTGGAGTTTCTCAGCCCGAGCTCAGATGAGCTCGGAAGAACAGTAAAATCAAAAAAATTGAAAACAAATCTGAATTTGTTTTGTGACAAATGTTCTAAGATCTTGCAAACTTTCATCATGGAAACACATTCCTGGAAGGCGTGGCAAAGAAAAATTGATACTCTGGAAATGAACACGACCAAAGTTTTGCCTAAAATTTCTAGGTACAATAACATGATGTCTGCAAGTGAAACTTTACATTTTTGGAAATAATTGACACAGGAGGTTTATCGGTTAACCATATATCCTCCAGAAATTCCAAAAAAACCATATATTCTCCGAAACCTATTTTTTTTTACCATAATGAACTGTTCTCTTACAATAACTATACAATACTATATCCTTTTTTGCTAGAATAATCCGAGGGTGCACGTCGATCCATCGAGGACAAGCAATAACACAAGTACAAGCACGAGAGTGAAATTTGTTAACGTGGATCCATCCCGGGCATGACTATGGATGTTCCTCATGTACTACTAAATCAACATAGTACAGCCGAGGATAAACCTGCCGATGCCGTCAGACTGCGCTCCGACAACCCGCCATGGCCAGTCTGGCCACCCTTGCCATGGGCGCTTGGACCGTCCTCTGGTGATTTGTCTTGGTCTACAACTTATGCCTAGTCACTTTTGGTTACCCGCAGTGCTCTTATATTAGCCTCGGGTTACACATGTTCGACTCAAACACCTAACCTTCCGCTAATTACAAATCTAACCATAGCACAATTCACACACATAATATTTGATACATAAATTTAACATTTTGCGGTGGCAATGCTATCTCCTTAATAGTAATCCATTCCAAAAGCAAGAGTTTCTAGGTGATGATTCACATAATCACATTGAGCCACAAGTCCACCCTTTGTTCGTAAATATAAGATGTTTTGGCAGTTCAATTTAAACTGCTAAAACGTTTTATACTTAGAAACAGAGGTAATACTTTGCTTGAATTACAGGAGTATTTTGATGTAGTAACACCTCAAAGTATACCATGTCTGAAGCCGTACGTAGCATGTACCTAAACTCTTCCTCTTGCTTTAGCAAGCTTGATTAAGCTAAAAGAACAAGGGCCGCTTCCTTTCATCGCTCGGTGTCTCGGTGATGCCGGTGATAATCTTGATCATCTCCTCCCGCTCGCGGATGCGCGCGTCCGCGGCGTCCGACTGCTCCGCCGTCAGCAGCAGCTCCTCCACGCGGCCCTCGTGCTCCTCCTCCGCAGCCCGCAGCTCGGCCACGGCCTTCCCCGTGCGCTCCTCGGCTTCCCGCCTCCTCGCCTCGGCCGCCTCCCTCTCCGTCTCCGCCGCGGCCAGGGCACGCTCCAGGGCCTTCACCTCCTCCTCTAGGTTCTCGACCGTCTCCGCCTCCGACGCCACGGCCTCCTTGACGGCCAGCAACCTGCCCCGCATCTGCGCCTCCTCTTCCGACACCGCGCCGCCGAGGACGGCCAGCACCGACGACCAGCACGACGACATGGCTGATCGACGGGCGTGTTCTCGTGTCGATCCGCTCTTGCACCGGAGATGCCACCAGCAAGATAACAAAAGTTATTTTACGTCCTGTGTACGAACTACGAAGGGAGGTGGCTACCTGATTTATCCCTGGTCCGGTCACGGCCGGTGTCCCGATCCTCCAACTCCTCTGCTTCTCCCTGGCCTTGTTCGACTCGGAGACGGGAGCGGGCCGCGGCCGCGAAGCGCGAGCTGGGCTTTGAGTCTTTCCAAAAGCAAAAGGGTGGTTTTTGTTGCTGCCTTCTGTATGGGCCCAAGCCGTATCGCGTTTGGTTTTGAGCCCAGCCCAAGCATCTCCCTAGGAAGAAAAGAACAAAGAGTAAACCCAGCCCACTCGCCGGCGTCCCGACCAGCGGGGATGGAGGAAGAGAAGGCGGCGGCGTACTACGACGAGCTCAACCGCAAGGGCGAGGGCGCCCGCCGCTTCAAGCAGGGTCTCGGCTTCTCCTCCGACGATCCCCAACCTGCCTCCTTCCCATCCAAGCCCAGCACCACCTCCTCCTCCTCGTTCCTCTCCGGCTTCGTCCGTGCCGGCGCTACCCCCACCCCCACCAGGCCGTCTCTGCCTCCCGAGGCCCCGTCCCGCCAGCGTCGTCGTTCTCGCTCGCCGTCCCCATCCCGTCCTCGGCCGCGGTCGAGGTCTCCGTCTCGCTCGCGCCGGCGCCGGTCAAGGTCTAGGTCCCGGTCGAGGGAGCGGAGGCGCCGGTCCAGGTCAAGGGAGAGGGGGGACCGCAGGTCGTCGCACCACAGGTCTAGGTCGAGGTCGCGCTCGCCGTCTCGCCGGAGTGGCAGGAGCTCACATGCCGAAGGCCGGCGTGACAGGCTTGGGGATCGGCGGCGCGACGACGGCGGCCAGAGCCGTCATAGCTCGAAGGCGCGCGGCGGTACGGATGGCGGTAAAGTGGACTACTCAAGGCTCATTGAAGGATACGATAGGATGGTTGGTTCCATCTTTCAATTACTGCCTTGTAACTGTGCGATTGTGCAGCAGTGTTGTTTACCTGTGGTATTTTCGGAGTGATGAGCTGTTGATGTTGTTGCAGACTCCTGCTGAGAGAGTGAAAGCAAAAATGAAGCTTCAGCTTTCAGAGACAGGTATTGCCACATCTTCTTTTTTTCTGTTTATGAGCATTCCATGGGTTATGCCCAATAGAGCGAGTACAGTGTGTGATCCTGCAGTAGTGCTTCATATGTCTGATTGTGAAATAAATCAACTATTGCACGCATGAGTAAAATGCTATTCAAATACATTAGGGAAAACCCTTTGTTATATTCATCTAATTCGTAGTTCAGCGCACACACAGTTATTGTGTAGGTTGTGTATGATCTTCGTGCCTTATGGCTGCTTTTTTTCATTGTTCTGAAGTGAAGATTATATTGTTTATTTTCAATGTTTGACAGCTTCGAAGGATTCCATCCTCGGAACTGCCACTGTGGGTTGGGGGAGGTTTGAATTCAACAAAGATGCTCCACTTGATGAAGATGACAATGATGTTGAAGGTCAGGCTTCTTATGGCTGCCTTTTTTAGTGAACTGATTATCCCCTCTATATGTAGCGAGTTCTTGTACCATTTTAGACACCCACATATTGATCCAATATTAGTTTCTGAAAGTTCGGCTGGGTAGTTGAATATGAAGCTCTGCTAGGATTTTGTAATCCTAATATCCTAGTTTAGGGTGTAGCCCTATGGAACACCGATATGGCGATACGGGATACGGCAATTTCTAGAAACAGCAATACGACGAGTATATATAAATAAAATAATTAATAAAATGACATGTAATAAAAACAAACATAATAAAATGTGTGAGATGAGGTCAAAATGTCGCCCCATTGGTTGCCTGATTGCCTTCATGCCTCTTTTCTTTTCATCCAGGTCCTCAACTCCTCATGGTGTATGCAAAATAGAAAATACTTCACATGATATTAGACTTGATAATTTGACATAGACAAGCGTGAAAAGTGGAAACATAAACATTAGCAAAGCAATTGCAAGCAGTAACATAAACAAGCTGCAGGCACTAGGCAGTAGCAGGCTAGCAGCAAAGCAATAGCAAGCACCAAGCAACCAAGCTGTAGCAAGCAGTAGCAAGCACCAAGCAGCAACAGCGGCAAGCTGTAGGTAGTAGCAGCAACGCAGCAACATCAGTGAGCAACGTCAATCTACATATTCTACAAGCAGCCACGAGCCAGCCACACATAGCCCAATTCGTACTCCAGCTTGGAGTAACAACACAAGGAGTAGCAAGTAGTAGCCACTAATGCTTGAAGACAAACAGATGAATGGATAGATCAACTAGAGAGGAGCAGAATTCGCTGGAGATGAATGGTAGCGACTGACTGCGCCGACGGAGAAAACCGATTCAGTGGAGGCGGCGGCTTGGCGAGTCAACAGGGCAGCGAGCCAATTCCAGGCGGCGGCGGTGACCACTTCAGGCGGCGAGCGCCAGTATGTGGCGGCGGCGAGGCGAGTCCAGGCAGTTGGTTGTGGCGGCTCGCTCATGCGCGTCTCCCCTGTCGTGCGAAGAGAGTGAAAGAGAGAGGGGGACAGATGCTAGGTTTGGTACTGGGATTCTACTGGGCTGGACGTTTTCCCAGTATCATGGATAGTGAACAGCCCGTATCTTCATTTTTTTTCAAACAAAATTTAAATCAAAAAATATGATACTCCGGCGATACGCGTATCGTGGCCGTATCGGCGCCGTTCCGGACAGGGACACACCAGTTTCCTACGCATCGGTGCTTCAGAGGTGTAGCCCACATTGCAAGTCCCTAGGATATAGCAAATTTCCCTCATGAAAAGTTAATTATGTTTACACACCCTAGCCAAATTTCTCATCAGCACATTCTTTTGTTTATCGATTTACCTTTTATTACCTGTGTTGCAAGATGCACTCTGCTCTAGGAAGGCAATATGGCTAATTGTCACAATGTGTATAATTCCATCTGAGAAAGTGTATAGTTTGCCATCTTCGCTTAATATTTGTACACATAGTGAAGAGACCAAATGGTGTACGTAGTTGTTCTTGTTCTATTGTTCTATTGTTCTATCAGGGTTTTATTGATGTAAAGTTGAGAATGGGTTTGGATCACACCTAGAATATAGTATGTCTGCTTTGGAGACAAACCTTGGAATCCAAAGGTTTTAGAGCATCTCCAGCCGTTGGAGCCCCCAAGAACACTACCGAACCAAAAAAATTGGTGTCTTGGGGGGTCAAATGCTTCATTCGGCCGAAATAGAAGTGCATGGGAAGGGCATCTTCCCAGCCACACCCCACCCCAACCAAAAGTTTGTGAGGGAAATGATTAAGTGGACCAAGAAAAACAACATGTGGGGAGACATGATTCGCCGAAGCTTCCGCCGGCGCCCTCAAGAGCCCCCCAACGCTCTGGGTTTCGCCTGGGTTTGCCGGCGCTATTTTGACGTCCTGGGGGGCGCTGGGGCGTGGCTGGGCTGTTTTTCGGCAAACAGCGTCGTCCGAGCCTAAAACCGAGCCTAAAAAGGTGTCTTGGGGGGCGGGTGGAGATGCTCTTAGACTTAGTAGAACTAAAACCGAGTACATGAGGTGTGGTTTCAGTACTACTAGGCACGAGGAGGAGGAGGTTAGCCTTGATGGGCAGGTGGTGCCTCAGAAGGACACATTTAGATATTTGGGGTCTATGCTGCAGAAGGATGGGGATATCGATGAAGATGTGAATCATCGAATCAAAGCCAGATGGATGAAGTGGCGCCAAGCTTCTGGCATTCTTTGTGACAAGGGAGTGCCACAAAAGCTAAAAGGCAAGTTCTATAGGACGGCGGTTCGACCCGCAATGGAGACGGAGTATATTAGTACCAATCTTCAAGAACAAGGGGGATGTTCAGAGTTGTACTAATTACCGTGGAATTAAGCTGATGAGCCATACAATGAAGCTATGGGAGAGAGTCATTGAGCACCGCTTAAGAAGAATGACAAGCGTGACCAAAAATCAGTTTGGTTTCATGCTTGGGAGGTCGACCATGGAAGCCATTTTCTTGGTACGACAACTTATGGAGAGATATAGGGAGCAAAAGAAGGACTTGCATATGTTCATTGGCTTGGAGAAGGCCTATGATAAGATACCACGGAATGTCATGTGGTGGGCCTTGGAGAAACACAAAGTCCCAGCAAAGTACATTACCTTCATCAAGGACATGTATGATAATGTTGTGACAAGTGTTCGAACAAGTGATGTCGACACTGACGACTTCCCGATTAAGATAGGACTGCATCAGGGGTCAGCTTTGAACCCTTGTCTTTTTGCATTGGTGATGGATGAGGTCACAAGGGATATACAAGGAGATATCCCATGGTGTATGCTCTTTGCGGATGATGTGGTGCTAGTTGACGATAGTCGGACAGGGGTAAATAGGAAGTTAGAGTTATGGAGACAAACCTTGGAATCGAAAGGGTTTAGGCTTAGTAGAACTAAAATCGAGTACATGATGTGCGGTTTCAGTACTACTAGGTGTGAGAAGGAGGAGGTTAGCCTTGATGGCCAGGTGGTTCCCCAGAAGGACACCTTTCGGTATTTGGGGTCAATGCTGCAGGGGGATGGGGGTATTGATGAAGATGTGAACCATCAAATCAAAGCTGGATGGATGAAGTGGCGCCAAGCTCCTGGCATTCTCCGTGACAAGAGAGTGCCACAAAAGCTAAAAGGCAAGTTCTACAGGACGGCGGTTCGACCCGCAATGTTGTATGGCGCTGAGTGTTGGCCGACTAAAAGGCGACATGTTCAACAGTTAGGTGTGGCGGAGATGCGTATGTTGAGATGGATGTGTGGCCACATGAGGAAGGATCGAGTCCGGAATGATGATATACGAGATAGAGTTGGGGTAGCACCAATTGAAGAGAAGCTTGTCCAACATCGTCTGAGATGGTTTGGGCATATTCAGCGCAGGCCTCCAGAAGCTCCAGTGCATAGCGGACGTCTAAAGCGTGCGGAGAATGTCAAGAGAGGGCGGGGTAGACCGAATTTGACATGGGAGGAGTCCGTTAAGAGAGACCTGAAGGATTGGAGTATCACCAAAGAGCTAGCTATGGACAGGGGTGCGTGGAAGCTTGCTATCCATGTGCCAGAGCCATGAGTTGGTTGCGAGATCTTATGGGTTTCACCTCTAGCCTACCCCAACTTGTTTGGGACTAAAGGCTTTGTTGTTGTTGTTGTTGTTGTTGTTGTATTGTTGCTATAGAGTTAATGCGCTACACTTGGTTAATATACAGGTTTGGAGCACCCAGAATATGAGAATATAGTTTACTGTGGTGTCTTTACTCTGTAGTTTGTATTAACGATAATTTACAACAGTTAGTGCAATACGTCAACTATTCGACCAACACCTTTATTAAGCTCTTCCTTGGCCACTGGAACTGGGATGCATCTTTTGAAGGATTGCAATGCCTATTTCTTGTTCTACACTATGCAAGATATTTAGTACCTTGAGCTTGTAAGAAGCTTTGGTGTATCATTCTACACAGAAGTTTGAACCCTTTGTTTTGGCATGTCAAAATTTGTTGTCTGATAACCCATAATTTGTCTGTCCCTGCTCTCCTTTTTTTAGTTGCTAATGATGACGCTACACTGGTTAAGCACATAGGGAAGAGCTTCCGACTTTCTATGGTGGAGGTACTTGTGCTATAAAACAGTGAATTTACAATTCTATATTAAATATTTTCCAACTTGTTCCTAACCAGCCGTATTTTGTATATGCCTTGTTGTTTGCATGTCATAGTCAAAGAATGAGAACATAGTCAGAGATGCACATGATGAGGCTATGTTTGGTGTACCTATGTCTTCGAATGTTGATACGGAAACATCTGAGGATGAGCTTAAAACCAATGGCGAAGGCAAGAAAGCTGAAGATGTTGAAGCTCAACCTAGCAGTTCCCTCATTAGCGATGAAGTAATTCCCCCTAGCTCTTCCATGCATTTTGTTTATTTTGGGTGTGCCAAAAGATACTAATGAAACAAAGTTCTGTTAGGTTCTGGCAAGGCAAAAGATGTCATGGAGAGAGAGGATGGAGAAGTTGCGGCAGAATTCAAATACATGAAGTTAGTCCTTGCTAAAATGTTGAATACTGTATACTTATACATCTGCTGTTCTCCTCATACACACATTGTATGTATCAGTTGTAACATTTGGCAGCATTGTGTTCAGGTCGATGTTTTGCGTAGTAATTCAATGTAAGATTTGTTGAGCAAACTGACCGTTGAAAGTTGTCCCTGTTGTGATTCTAAGTGATTCTAAATAGGTGAATGGTTATTGCAGTTTTACCAGAAAACATACTAATTGAACTGAATACAACAGTGCCGTTTGGAGCTGTCAACTGTTTTGTTATCGGCTTCTTGAACGTATGCTTTGCCATTGTCACCCCTGGTTGCTTCAACTGTCAGTCTGTGAAGCTTAGCAATCACAGCCAAATCATGATTGAATTCTCGAATGATGAAACCAACGTTATTCTGTCACCATCATTCAAGGTAACATTGTAACTAGAGCTGGAAACAGTACAGAGAAGCATGACAATCTGGAAAATTATTGATTTGTAAAAAAAAAGTTAGGGCAAAAAATCTAAATAATTTTCTTTACAAAAATTAAGACCATCTTTTTGCTCCCCTGCAAATTTCTCTAAGGATAAATGTCAACAGCCCTTTAATCCTGCAAGATGCATCTAAACCGAGCACGGCATATGGCCGTCGTGGCATTTGCATCCTTTGCACATGTGCTGCAAAATGAATGCAGATTTCCCTCTATGTTGATTTTAACAGCTTCTGACCACGCAAACCATTCCAGAAGTCCCGAGCTGTGGTTACCTTCTTTCCAGGTAGCTGAAGCTCCAAGACCTGATATGCACATGACACCAGACAAATTTGAGAAGGCCATGAGCAAAACAAGCAGAATGTCATTGTTATGGCAAACGGAGTTCATACCTCAAGCCAAGTTGACCCACTGCAAGGAACGAGCAGTGAGTTCCCTGAGAATAGTATTTCGTTTTCGTCTCCGACTTTGTCACATGACGTGGAAACGTTCGTACTGATAACCTTGATGTCTAGAACATCAGGTTCGCCATTTTGGTTCATAAGTTGCAATTTTGCACGGGTTCCAGGCCATCCTGCAAATGCTCGCACCTACCAGAGTTGGTTGGCAATAGCTTCCATGAGTACATTAAAGAATCAGAAAACTCACCTTGTTATGGAGAACTTTAGCTTCTTCGTCAAATGTCAGCCAGGACTCGTCCGAATTCATCTGGAAACAGATATTTTCATGATAAATTAGTTGACTTGAAGTGCCAGTAGATTAGGGTTTCAGTCTCAGCGAATGCGTTATTGGAACAAATTAAAACGAATGCTAGTTACAGCCATATAAATACTAATATAGGAAGAAATATGCCCTAAGAGAACTTCAGTACACATCGTACAGAGAGTAATGATCAGGTGAATGCAACAAATGGGCTTGCAATTCCCCCCACATAAGCTTATAGCTGCACTTGGAAGCAAACAGTGAATTTGATAAGGATTTTAGCAAGTCGTCGCATATGAACTAAACTGTAGCAGGACGTTTCACAAAGCTCATGCAACTTGTTTATTATTTATTTCGGTCAATGATGATTAACTTTATAGCATCAGGCTTGATGTTAGATTTTTTTTCCTAGTGAATTTTGACAAAGACTAGTACCGAGGAATTCTATACCCATCTGCATATCAAAATACTTAATTGAGTTGCATCAATTAAATAAGAAAAATATCTTTGTAGCCACTCCTGTCCATTACTACCTTGGGCGCCAGTGTAGCTTTGGAGTCATCTTGTGGCTTCGCCTTTTGCTTAGCTGAACCATCAAGAACGGATGGTAGTTCATCCAGCAGTAGCTTGGACCCTATTAATACAACTTCAAAATTACCAAGTCTGAATAGCTCAAAATTATCCTAAAATGTTCTTAAAATATTCAACCTGTTTCTCTGTGAATTGTAAAGCGTAATCAACTAATCAAGTCTATCTAGGAGAGGTATAACAGTAGGAAGACCAGCTCCATGTAATGGCCATGGAAGAGCTATATACATATCTTTGGTGATGGAATATGATCAGTTTGAGTTTATACCTATATTGAATAGTATAGCAAGCAGCTCTGGTGCCTACAAACAAAATGATAAAAGATTTATCAAACGGGACATTATGTAAAGCTGATAATCAAACAGCACAGCATCATCTGAAATTTAAATTATCTTCAGCTTCTAACATGAACTAACCCAACCCTTGCACAGAAGCATCATCAAGTAAATTAGCAAACAAATAACATATCATGCCAGTTTAAATAAGGTGCTCCCATGAAAAGTTTCCAATGTTAATCAGTCCTCACGAACACAGACAGACACCACACTAAAAATATGATAGTGCATTCGAACTATCTTCATTCAACGAGCATCTATTTTCATTACCAAGAAAGGAATCCCGAAATGATGGTTATAATTTATAAAGAATAGCAAGCGAGAAGCCTCAGTTTTTCTAACTATTAGCATCAGCACAAAATGATTTCAGTAAACATATGACAGTGTCAAAGACTTGCATAACTGCTTTTGCATAGCAGTCAAGATGATCCCTCAAACTGGCACAAGAACAAATATTATCTACCTTGATGCATTCATCGACAGAAAACCTTTCACAAGCAATCACTGGACCTGCATCCAAGGCACGGATAGTATATGCAAGGGAAACACCTGTTTCTGCAACACCATCCTACAGACATAGTTGATAACTTGGTATATGTCGTAATTTGACTGGCTCAGAATTGTAACAGGTGCATCATACAGACCTGCAATGCCCTCTGCACAGGAGCTGCACCACGATATAGAGGCAACAAACTTGGGTGTATATTAACTGTACCTGCTATACAAGGAGACATGACAAATGATCAGGGTTCAAAGTTTCCAAACAACATTTTTGTAGCAAAATTCATTGTGCCACATATTGTTTCCTGGCAGGGTATGGTTAGTAACACTGGTTCCCCTAAGCTTGACAGGTACTGGCTGGAAGTTCGGTTTGTGGGGAACCAGAGCAGAATCAGATCTAGCATGAATCATCATCCGACGAAGCTTGATTTGAAATTATTTGTAAATGTATTGCCTAATAATGGTGATGTATGGACATCGAGTGATCGGTGACAACTCTCTGGTAACCATTAATTCTCCTAGTCCTATGAATGATGATGCTAGCATGCAATAAGCTGATATGAGGAGTGGATATTTGGGGAATGGGTGGATTCCATAAATATTGCAACCATTAAAAAATGGTTAATGTGCGGTATCAATACAATATGAAATAGGCACAAAAAGAACTGATTTGGTTTTGAGCCACTGCAACAAAACTACCAAAGTCAAGCAGACATGTATAGTGAACTAAGTAGTAAAGTACAAGAACAAAATCCCAGTAGACAATAGTCGCTAGCCAATGTTGCTGGATTCCTAGTGAACTAGCATTACTGTTTGAACGTGAGGTAATTATTGTTCATCATGCAGCACAACAATTGAACTAAAACAAAGGCAATGCTCGCAATTTGACAGACAGATTTCTGGACTTACCACATGGTGGGATGTCAAGAAACCTCTGTGGCAAAATGTTCCCGTAAGCAGCAGTGATGCAAAGTTCTGGTTTCACCCCCTTCAAGTCAGACAGAAAGGACTCCTGCATTGCAAGACAAACCACTGTGAGCTGCACCACAATAGCCTCGATGTGGAGAAGACTAGGAGAACGGTTCTGAAGAAAGCACCTCCCCAGCGCGCTCGGGGGTGAAGATGAGGTCGCCAGGGAACCCACGCTCGAGCGCGAGCTGCGCGACGGCCGACGGCAACAGCTTCCTCCCCCTGTTCTTGGCGGCCGGCGGCTGCGTCACGACGGCAGCGACCTGGAATGCGGAGTCGGGGGAGCTGGACGCGGCCAACAACGTGTCCAGGACCGAGGCCGCCACCTAAGGTGCGATCCGAATCCTCGAATGAGACACCGGACTGGACGCTGGGAGTTTGCGGGAGGTGGTACCTGGGGAGATCCCAAGAAGACGATGTTCTTCTTCTTGGTGCCGGCGGCGGCGGATGTGGCCGAGGCAGATTTGGCGGCGCAGCAGAAGAAGCGGCGCAGCAGCGGCGGGGAGCAGCGCGCCATGATTCCTTGGAAATTTGGGATAGGGATTTGGGGCTGAAGGAACAGAAAACGGTGACGCCAAATCCTCATGCTCTAGTTGGAGATTGGAGGGCCAAGATTGAGTTCAGTTTATTTAACTTTATTTCATAAAACATGTTAGTCTATGTTCGAAAAAAGAAGATGTTAGTCTATTTGATTGATTCCCTTGATTCAAAGGATTTTTTTTTGGGTAAAATTTTCAATCTATTCATCTTCAATCATGATAGTACAACGAACAATAGAAATAATAAAAATTACATCCAGATCCGTAGACTGTTATGATTTTTCTACTGGACTATTTGCTTCCTAGGATTAAATTCTTTTTTTAATGATTTCTTTTGCACAGTGTTTCAAAAAAAAAACTACTTAGCCATCTACAACCATGCAAATCCATCCCCTAAAAGTACGCGGGAGCGTTCAGACACGTCTGTTGACAATGCCGGATGGACTGTGACGCCTGGATAATTAAGCTACAGTAATTCCCTGTTGATGGTGCCACGTCACCGCGATTACTGTTGATAAACTCGCGTCGGTTCGAAACCGAGTTCAAATTTCAGATTAAAAATAAAGTCAATCGGTAAAAGTTATCAAATATTAAAAACTAAAATGTTGGGGTTGTGCCGAATAATGCATAGGAAATTATGGTGGTAAAATCACACTTTATAAAGTAGTTAAATGCACTATAATAAATAAAACAGTGGTAAAACTATTATTTACATGCTCTTGAATTAATAGGCAAATACAAACTACTTTAATTAACGTGCCATGATTATTGTGGCAGTAGTATATTTAAATATACAAATTTAGGTACTAGTGGTAAGAGTTTTTGTAAAACTAAATCTAAAAGAAAAACACAAGAAAAGTAATATGAAAAGGAACAAAACCTACTGCCCAATTGGACTCTAGTCCATAGGAGCCAGCCCAACCCACCTACCGACGCCCTCCTCCACATGTCGAACACGACCGAGCGTTGGACGCCGTCCCAGCCGAACCAGCTCGTCGCCCGCGTCGCTACAGACACGGCGGGGTGGATAAGAACGCCAGCGTCGATGCATTGGATACTGTCGAGATCTTTTTCCCCTCCTCACTAGCTGTTCCATCTTCTCCCTCCACGGACGCTGCTGCCGTCGTTGCCGCCATGCCGCACGCGTAGCCACAGAGCATCCCGCACCAAGCCATCGCGTCCGCCGGCTCCGCCGTTGACTGCTTCGTCATCCACTTCAATCTGTTGGAGCCGGGAGCCCTTGCATCAAGCCCTGTGACGTCGTCCTCTTCCTCGGCCCCAACGAACTTCGTCATCGATTCCGGCAACGTCGAGCCCTCCCCGAGCCCACCTTGCTCATCTACAGGCTCACTGTGAGCCCCTCTTCCTTTCCCCTTTGCTTCCCTCTCGGATTCATGTCGTATCACCGCGTTCGCGGGCACCGAACTCCGCCGTTTGCCATAGCCGACGGGGAGTCGAGCACCCCGTGGTCCTCTGCCCGAACCAGTGTTCCCGGTGTGCTCCTGGCACTGCCAGGAGGCCGACGAGCCCATCCGCTCGCCTTGCCGCGCCCATAGCCCCGGATTCACCCTTGCCGTCACTTCAGCCGCCGCCTCGCTCATCCCCTGCACCTCGCCTCACGCATCCGCGCACGCCCCTCACTGCCCCCTGCTGGCCGGCCGTGCCCCGAGCCGCGCTGCCCACTCGCCGGCCCCTGCCCGCGTTCACGCCCTGACCGCATTTGCTGTCGCGCGCCCGCTACGCCCCGCACTCGTCTGCTGCTCTGTACTGCTGTTGCTGTGCGATGCTATTGCCTGCTTGCTGTTGCTCCTGTCGCTTGCGCTGCCTGCTGCTCTAGCTACTGCCGCCTAGCACCACCGTTGGCTAGCGCCGCCGCTTGCTGCTGCCACTGCTGCGCTGCCGCTGCCTGCTGGCCATGGCCTCCGTGGCCGTGTGCCCGTGCGTGCACACCAGCCATGGCTGAGCTCCCGTGCGAGTGTGTGCGTGCTGTGTGTTTGGTGTGTGCACTGTAGCGCGTGCTAGCTTTTGCAAATCTACACTGGATGCCAATTTGTACAGCAGCAAAACAACAAAAAAACCTTTTTGAACGTGGGTAAAAAATTATATGGATATGTAGTATACTTGTCAAGGTTCAAAACATTTCATTGGACCAAATTCAAAAGGTGTGAGGTTTAAATGCTATGAAAATGGCAAAAGTCCAAGTTCTGTTAAGTGAAAGACTGAAAACAGCTTTATTTTCATGGCTACTTTAGAGCTGTTGATGATCAAGCAAATGAACTCCAATATAGCTAAAAGTGATACTAACATGTAGATCGCAGAAAATTGCTCACAATTGATATAAGGCACAAAATCATAGGAGGTACAGATCAAGAGCAATAGCCTCCGGAAAACGGCTAAGTGGTGTTTAAAACTGAGGTCTTCTCAGACTTAGCAGAATTTCGGAGATTTTCAGAAAACTTCGGAAATTCATAGGAATTCAACCGTAGCTCGGATCGAAAAACTTTCTACATGAAAGTTGCTCAGAACGACGAGATGAATCCGGATACGCAGCCCGTTCGTCCGCCACACATCCCTAACCTATCAAACTCGCAACTTTCCCCCTCCGGTTCATCTGTCCGAAACGCGAAACTCCGGGGATACTTTCCCGGATGTTTCCCCCCTTCGCCGGTATCACCTCCTACTGCGTTAGGTCACCTCTAGCACCGCGTATTGCCATGCTTTGATTGCTCTGTTATTTATTGTGTTCCCCTTCCGTTACTTCTTTCCGGTAGGCCCCGAGACTGCGGCGACCCCCAGTTCGACTACGGTGTTGACGACCCTCCTTCTTGCCAGAGAAACCAGGCAAGCCCCCCCTTGATCACCAGATATCGCCTATTCTTCTCTATACTGCTTGCATTAGAGTAGTGTAGCATGTTACTGCTTTCGGTTAATCCTATTCTGCCGCATAGCCTGTCATTGTTGCTACAGTTGTTACCCTTACCTGCTATCCTACTGCTTAGAATAGGATGCTAGTGTTCCATCAGTGGCCCTACTCTCTTGTCCGTCTGCCATGCTATACTACTGGGCCGTGATCACTAGGGAGGTGATCACGGGTATATACTATATACTTTATATACATGACACATGTGGTGACTAAAGTCGGGTCAGCTCGTTGAGTACCCGCAAGTGATTCTGATGAGGGGGCTGAAAGGACAGGTGGCTCCATCCCGGTAGAGGTGGGCCTGGGTTCCTGATGGCCCCTGACTGTTACTTTGTGGCGGAGCGACAGGGCAGGTTGAGACCACCTAGGAGAGAGGTGGGCCTGGCCCTGGTCGGCGTCCGCGGATACTTAAAAATAACATGCTTAACGAGTTCTTGGTATTTGATCTGAGTCTGGCCATTTGGCCTATACGCACTAACCAACTACGCAGGAACAGTTATGGGCACTCGACGTCGTGGTATCAGCCGAAGCCTTCGTGACGTTAGCGATTGAGCGGCGCGCGCCGGATTGGACTGGAACGCCTGCTAGGCTAGGTCTGCTTCCGGCCGCCCTCGCAACGTGCAGGTGTGCAATGGGCGATGGGCCCAGACCCCTACGCCATAGGATTTAGACCGGCGTGCTGACCTCTCTGTTGTGCCTAGGTGGGGCTGCGACGTGTTGATCTTCCGAGGCCGGGCATGACCCAGGAAAGTGTGTCCGGCCAAATGGGATCGAGCGTGTTGGGTTATGTGGTGCACCCCTGCAGGGAAGTTTATCTATTCGAATAGCCGTGATCTTCGGTAACAGGACGACTTGGAGTTGTACCTTGACGTTATGACAACTAGAACTGGATACTTAATAAAACACACTCTTCCAAGTGCCAGATATAACCCGGTGATCGCTCTCTAACAGGGCGACGAGGAGGGGATCGCCGGGTAGGATTATGCTATACGATGCTACTTGGTGAACTTACCATTTACTCTCTCCTACATGCTGCAAGATGGAGGTGGCCAGAAGCGTAGTCTACGACAGGATTAGCTATCTCCCTCTTATTCTGGCATTCTGCAGTTCAGTCCACCGATATGGCCCTTTACACATATACCCATGCATATGTAGTGTAGCTCCTTGCTTGCGAGTACTTTGGATGAGTACTCACGGTTGCTTTTCTCCCTCTTTTCCCCCTTTCCCTTCTACCTGGTTGTCGCAACCAGATGCCGGAGCCCAGGAGCCAGACGCCACCGTTGACGACGACTCCTACTACACCGGAGGTGCCTACTACTACGTGCAGCCCGCTGACGACGACCAAGAGTAGTTAGGAGGATCCCAGGCAGGAGGCCTGCGCCTCTTTCGATCTGTATCCCAGTTTGTGCTAGCCTTCTTAAGGCGAACTTGTTTAACTTATGTCTGTTCTCAGATATTGCTGCTTCCGCTGACTCGTCTATGATCGAGCACTTGTATTCGAGCCCTCGAGGCCCCTGGCTTGTATTATGATGCTTGTATGACTTATTTATGTTTTAGAGTTGTGTTGTGATATCTTCCCGTGAGTCCCTGATCTTGATCGTACACGTTTGCGTGCATGATTAGTGTACGGTCAAATCGGGGGCGTCATAAGTTGGTATCAGAGCCGACTGCCTGTAGGAATCCCCCTTTCCAACTCCTTGGCCGAAGTTGAGTCTAGCCGATGAAAACTGTTTTACTAATATGGCTGTGCGGCCCATGGGCCCACGTCGCCATTTGGGTGGTATTAGGATCTTTTACTCCTCGATCTTTGCTCTGGGACTCTGATCTCTCTTCTATTCGGGTTTAATGGATTTACTAAAATCTAACTTTAGGTTCTCGAAAATACTTTCTCCCGGAGAGCCCCTTCAGTCCAGATGATCGCCGGCTGCACCAGAAGATTTCGAAGATACTCTCCGATATTCTCTCGAGACCTTGTGCCCGTTGCTTTTGCAATTCCCTACCACCGAAATATCCTTATGGATAAATGCTTACACCTGTCATTCTTGCTTTTATTCCCAGCTGATCTTGTTATTACAAGATACCCCGAAATTCTCTCTATTGACCCGAGAATATCTTGTGCCTACTGCTTTGCAGTTCTTTGCCACATGAATACCCCTATGGATAATTCCTCGCACTTCCTGAGTATCCGTCCATCCCTAGTTGTCCGTATGTTTCACAAAGTCTTCGAAATACCATTCTATCTTTCAAAAATCCTCAGCATCCTATTGCTCTTGAAATTCTTGCTTGCCTGCATTATGGTTAATCCCATAAGTCTCGTAATCTTATTGGCATCCCTTGTCATTATCATTTTGAGTCCGTTGATTCAAAATGTCGCGAATGCTCGCAATCCTCAATCAAATCCTAGAATTCATCCTTCCGGCTCAGACATCATTTTAAAGATGAGCTGGATCTCGACCAATCGAATTGCCATCAATTGTACCCCCCCCAAAAACCTACTCAACTTATCCACCCTTAATCAGCGTGTTTGCTTTTGATCCCTTGAATTGGAAATCATAGTTCCTTTGCAGTTGGGCTTTGAATTAGGCAGTTGATTCGATGATCCAATGCCTTTGCATTGTTTCTTCCTCTGGTTGTGTGCCGATGCTCACATCAGCTCCATTATGGACCGTCTGATTCTTTGTTGAATTATCATCCGACAGTGTCCTTCGTATAAAAAAAACATCGAGAAGTTCTTTCCTTGATACATAATGCCATTGGTGAATCCTATTCTTAATTTGGCCAACCATGCTCTGCTTTCGAGCTGGTGGTATTTACTCTTGAAGCTTGAGGTAAATTTTTCTAAGATGCCCCGATGGGTTGAACCTATACCTTCCCTAAAAACCGTATGAACCTGAAGGTTTTCACAAGTTGTACCCTTCTGGTGTTTTAACAGATAATTTTCTACCATACAATTTCTTCGAGGACGAGAAGTGAATGAAAGGTTATGCATTGAAGAAGTGGGAGTCGACCTTGAACTTTGTGTTCATGCCCTTGGACACGATGTAGATCTTATCATGGAAGCTTCTTTTAAAGTAATTATTCCCTTGGTATAAGTTCATCTTATATCTTGGATCTGGTCTTTTGCAACCATGGTTCTGACCATGATTGTTCTCCTTTGATTCTATTTCTCGGACGAGTAAAATACTTGCCTTTGCAGATCAATACACCTCTGCAACCTCTATTATGATCTACCTTCGAGTATTACCCCGTGGTATCTTGATAATATCACAGAACCATATTACTTCTTATGAGTTCTTCTTCAAGTATTATTTATCACCGATTCCAATTTTCCCCGGATTCTGAGTTGTTAGACACTCAAGGACACCGATAGTGAATCGAGTCTGTACTCCAATTCAATAACTCTAAGTAATTTTCATTGCTTACGAGTTTAATAATCCT
Source organism: Aegilops tauschii subsp. strangulata (assembly GCF_002575655.3). Taxonomy (NCBI): domain Eukaryota; kingdom Viridiplantae; phylum Streptophyta; class Magnoliopsida; order Poales; family Poaceae; genus Aegilops; species Aegilops tauschii. The sequence continues at coordinate 375,629,859 of NC_053037.3, forward strand.
TCAAGTCATTCCTAGCCCGGTTGGCTATATCATTATCATGCTAAATTTTAACTGTGCTACCTGGTCCTTATTCCTAGAGCACAACTTTCGACGATGAGCTAAACTTACGTCGGTCTTCCTCATCTTATCGTTCACCTCAAACAGCAAGCTTGATCCCGAGTTAATGGCGTATCCATGGTTCCAATAATCTCCCGTGGTATCAGACCTTTTGCTTGATTACAGTCGCTGTTCGATTGCTTCTTCGTGGAGCCTCTCGACAAAATTTGTCGTGATCATCATCAACGTTTTGACTCCTTCTAGGATATCAATTGAATTCATGATGAGAAATACCATCCTTGCCCTCGATGATTTGTATTATCACCGACCACTTTATTGCCTTCCGTTCAACATAAACTTGTTCGTGTTTTGTGTTATACCTTGAGATCCTTGCTATCCAGCAATTGTTCTCCTTTACCTTGGAGTATTACCATCTCTATGTCAAGAATGTCGTGAGAATTTCACCACCTCTTAAGAATTCTTGGTATAGTGATACTTCTCACCATCACCATTCTTCCTTGGTACCTGTGTTGTTTCGAACCGGAATACCGACAATTGAACTATGATGTGCGACTTCAAAACTTCTAGCAACCCTATTGCTTTGAAGTTAATGGACGATAATTCATTCTTAGACCATTGGTTACCGAATCACCATTCTAACATTGATCATGCTACCTAAGCCCATATTTTGGGTGCACTTTTCAACCAATGTTTAATTGTGTATGCATACCTCATTATATCATTTGATCCAACAAATGTTATCTCCTTGTTCACCTAATTGTGGAAAATCCAACTTGTTGGAATTCTCGGTGAATTGTCGCTGAGTCCATCAGCCGACTCCTCACCCTCCCCTTGGTTTAATGAAGAACTCTTGTTTCGGAACTCGCTTCCATTGTACATTTCCCGAGAATCTTACCATGTTGTCTCGTCAATTTGTTTTGCACCTTTTCTTCTCGGGCATCCTGAGTCTGAGGTATCCTAACACCGATCAGATCTGAACCTCGGTCAGATATGATGGTTGGAGCATATTTTCAAGAGTTATAACATTGGTCTTTATATGACCCGGTAAGGTGATGTCATGCCTAGCACACTTGACCGGAGGACCTATTGTTATAGTATCCTTTTTCGCAATGTTACCCATTCTTTCATGAGGAAATTGTAAAACTTATTCTACAAGTTGTTCCTGATGGACCCTTCGTGTATCCGAAGTCTGACCTTTGCTTGAGGACCATGTCAATGCTATCTCGTAGCATGTCTGTGGTACTCCGAATTTTAATAAGAGCATTTGAAGCACAATGCTAAATTTTCTTTATCATTATTCAAACACTGTTGTTTGGGTAATGTCATGAAATTCCTCTCCCCTTACCTAATTGGTTACATACTTGGAGCCCTACCCTTAATATCTTGCTCTGCCTTTCTTTGGGAAAGATATACTCTAATACTTGAGTATAAACACCTTTGCCTTTCCATTGGTCTGGTTAATGTAATAATCACATTTTCCTTCCCATTGTTTGGTTAACCTTTCTTGTGACCTATATGATATAAGCAGTAATATTTCCCTGCTTATGTAAACAACTCGGTGTACCATCTTGTCTGGTTTAACCCTGTTACTATTGTTGATGACATTCCGGTAGCCACCGATGGACGAGAACTTTGCCTATTGGTCCGCCTCGTTCAACGAGCAGGAAATGGTTCTCTTCGTCCCTCGCCCTTGGTACCGATGTTGTTGCCGACATAACTGACAGGCTATCCTTTGACATGCCTTGTTTACATGATTGTGCAAGACGTCACCGCCCTTCCTACTTTTAACCCACATGGTGGGCCCATAACCCACAGTTCCACAGGATCGAAACCTGACTCTCCTGTACACCCCATGTTCCCAAGTTTGTTCCTCGCGCATGGCCTCGTATCTAATTCGCGAGCCACCTTCCGATGAGATCATCAATCTGGTCAGACGCAATACATATTCCCATTGCTCTGAACCCCTTTCACACTTCGCTTCAGGCAACGAACGATTGCCTATGCGCTTGAAACTTCTATTTTGCACCTTCTTACTTTGCTCTCGATTTTTTTTAAATTTCAGTTCAAGAGTTACTTTCCGTCACCTTCCCCGATGTTAGCTACCAGGTAGTCAACCTTGCAGAGGTCTTCTTCCGAAATACCCCCCTTTATTCTTTCGTAAGTACGATGGGATTCCCGAAGAAAGGATGACAACTTCATCATGATGGGCTGGAATAGAGAATTGAAGACATCAACAAAAGGGATCAACTTCTTCGAGAAGAGCAGCCAAGACCGAGAAGACCCGCTAGATTCGTTACCAAACCTTCCCCCCTTTCACTACCTCGTAAATCTCGGGACGAGATTTCTTGTAGTGGAGGAGAATTGTGACGCCTGGATAATTAAGCTACAGTAATTCCCTGTTGATGGTGCCACATCACCACGATTACTGTTGATAAACTCGCGTCAGTTCGAAACCGAGTTCAAATTTCAAATTAAAAATAAAGTCAATCGGTAAAAGTTATCAAATATTAAAAACTAAAATGTTGGGGTTGTGCCGAATAATGCATAGGAAATTATGGTGGCGAAATCACACTTTATAAAGTAGTTAAATGCACTATAATAAATAAAACAGTGGTAAAACTATTATTTACATGCTCTTGAATTAATAGGCAAATACAAAATACTTTAATTAACGTGCCATGATTATTGTGGCGGTAGTATATTTAAATATACAAATTTAGGTACTAGTGGTAAGAGTTTTTGTAAAACTAAATCTAAAAGAAAAACACAAAAAAAGTAATATGAAAAGGAACAAAACCTACTGCCCAATTGGACTCTAGTCCATAGGAGCCAGCCCAACCCACCTACCGACGCCCTCCTCCACCTGTCGAACACGACCGAGCGTTGGACGCCGTCCCAGCCGAACCAGCTCGTCGCCCGCGTCGCTACAGACACGGCGGGGTGGATAAGAACGCCAGCGTTGATGCATTGGATACTGTCGAGATCTTTTTCCCCTCCCCACTAGCTGTTCCATCTTCTCCCTCCACGGACGCTGCTGCCGTCGCCGCCGCCATGCCGCACGCGTAGCCACAGAGCATCCCGCACCAAGCCATCGCGACCGCCGGCTCCGCCGTTGACTGCTTCGTCATCCACTTCAATCTGTTGGAGCCGGGAGCCCTTGCATCAAGCCCTGTGACGTCGTCCTCTTCCTCGGCCCCAACGAACTTCGTCATCGATTCCGGCAACGTCGAGCCCTCCCCGAGCCCACCTTGCTCATCTACAGGCTCACTGTGAGCCCCTCTTCCTTTCCCCTTTGCTTCCCTCTCGGATTCATGTCGTATCACCGCGTTCGCGGGCACCGAACTCCGCCGTTTGCCATAGCCGACGGGGAGTCGAGCACCCCGTGGTCCTCTGCCCGAACCAGTGTTCCCGGTGTGCTCCTGGCACTGCCAGGAGGCCGACGAGCCCATCCGCTCGCCTTGCCGCGCCCATAGCCCCGGATTCACCCTTGCCGTCACTTCAGCCGCCGCCTCGCTCATCCCCTGCACCTCGCCTCACGCATCCGCGCACGCCCCTCACTGCCCCCTGCTGGCCGGCCGTGCCCCGAGCCGCGCTGCCCACTCGCCGGCCCCTGCCCGCGTTCACGCCCTGACCGCATTTGCTGTCGCGCGCCCGCTACGCCCCGCACTCGTCTGCTGCTCTGTACTGCTGTTGCTGTGCGATGCTATTGCCTGCTTGCTGTTGCTCCTGTCGCTTGCGCTGCCTGCTGCTCTAGCTACTGCCGCCTAGCACCACCGTTGGCTAGCGCCGCCGCTTGCTGCTGCCACTGCTGCGCTGCCGCTGCCTGCTGGCCATGGCCTCCGTGGCCGTGTGCCCGTGCGTGCACACCAGCCATGGCTGAGCTCCCGTGCGAGTGTGTGCGTGCTGTGTGTTTGGTGTGTGCACTGTAGCGCGTGCTAGCTTTTGCAAATCTACACTGGATGCCAATTTGTACAGCAGCAAAACAACAAAAAAACCTTTTTGAACGTGGGTAAAAAATTATATGGATATGTAGTATACTTGTCAAGGTTCAAAACATTTCATTGGACCAAATTCAAAAGGTGTGAGGTTTAAATGCTATGAAAATGGCAAAAGTCCAAGTTCTGTTAAGTGAAAGACTGAAAACAGCTTTATTTTCATGGCTACTTTAGAGCTGTTGATGATCAAGCAAATGAACTCCAATATAGCTAAAAGTGATACTAACATGTAGATCGCAGAAAATTGCTCATAATTGATATAAGGCACAAAATCATAGGAGGTACAGATCAATAGCAATAGCCTCCGGAAAACGGCTAAGTGGTGTTTAAAACCGAGGTCTTCTCAGACTTGGCAGAATTTCGGAGATTCTCAGAAAACTTCGGAAATTCATAGGAATTCAACCGAAGCCCGGATTGAAAAACTTTCTACATGAAAGTTGCTCAAAACGACGAGACGAATCCGGATACGCAGCCCGTTCGTCCGCCACACATCCCTACCTATCGAACTCGCAACTTTCCCCCTCCGGTTCATCTGTCCTAAACGCGAAACTCCGAGGATACTTTCCCGGATGTTTTCCCCCTTCGCCGGTATCACCTCCTACCGCGTTAGGTCACCTCTAGCACCGCGTATTGCCACGTTACGCTTTGTGATGCTTTGATTGCTCTGTTATTTATTGTGTTCCCCTTCCGTTACTTCTTTCCGGTAGGCCCCGAGACTGCCGGCGACCCCCAGTTCGACTACGGTGTTGACGACCCTCCTTCTTGCCAGAGCAACCAGGCAAGTGAAGGAAATATGCCCTAGAGGCAATAATAAAGTATTATATATTTCCTTATATCATGATAAATGTTTATTATTCATGCTAGAATTGTATTAACCGGAAACATAATACATGTGTGAATACATAGACAAACAGAGTGTCACTAGTATGCCTCTACTTGACTAGCTCGTTAATCAAAGATGGTTATGTTTCCTAGCCATAGACATGAGTTGTCATTTGATTAAACGGGATCACCTCATTAGGAGAATGACGTGATTGACATGACCCATTACGTTAGCTTAGCACCCGATCGTTTAGTATGTTGCTATTGCTTTCTTCATGACTTATACATGTTCCTATGACTATGAGATTATGCAACTCCCGTTTACCGGAGGAACACTTTGTGTGCTACCAAACGTCACAACGTAACTGGGTGATTATAAAGGTGCTCTACAGGTGTCTCCAAAGGTACTTGTTGGGTTGGCGTATTTCGAGATTAGGATTTGTCACTCCGATTGTCGGAGAGGTATCTCTGGGCCCACTCGGTAATGCACATCACTATAAGCCTTGCAAGCATTGTGACTAATGAGTTAGTTGCCAGATGATGTATTACGAAACGAGTAAAGAGACTTGCCGGTAACGAGATTGAACTAGGTATCGAGATACCGACGATCGAATCTCGGGCAAGTAACATACCGATGACAAAGGGAACAACGTATGTTGTTATGCGGTCTGACCGATAAAGATCTTCGTAGAATATGTGGGAGCCAATATGGGCATCCAGGTCCCGCTATTGGTTATTGACCGGAGAGGTGTCTCGGTCATGTCTACATAGTTCTCGAACCCAAAGGGTCCGCACGCTTAAAGTTACGATGACAGTTATATTATGAGTTTATGTGATTTGATGTACCGAAGGTTGTTCGGAGTCCCGGATGTGATCACGGACATGACGAGGAGTCTCGAAATGGTCGAGACGTAAAGATTGATATATTGGACGACTATATTCGGACACCGGAAGTGTTCCGGAGAAGTTTCGGATTAAACCGGAGTGCCGGAGGGTTACCGGAACCCCCCGGGGAAGTATTGGGCCTTGGTGGGCCTTGAGGGGAGAGAGAGGGAAGCAGCCATGAGGTGGCGTGCCCCCTCCCAAGGGGAATCCTAGTTGGACTAGGAGAGGGGAGCGCAACCCCCTTTCCCTCTCCCTCTCCCTCTCTTTCCTTCCCCCCTTCTTTCCTAGTAGGACTAGGAAAGGGGAGTCCTACTCCTACTAGGAGGAGGACTCCCCCTCTCTCCTTGGCGCGCCTAGGGCAGCCGGCCTCCCCCTTGCTCCTTTATATACGGGGGCAGGGGGGCACCTAAGAACACACTTGATATACGATATTTTAGCCGTGTGCGGTGCCCCCCTCCACCAGATTACACCTTGATAATACCGTCGCGGAGCTTAGGCGAAGCCCTGCGTCGGTGGAACATCATCATCGTCACCACGCCGTCGTGCTGACGAAACTTTCCCTCAAGACTTGGCTGGATCGGAGTTCGAGGGACGTCATCGAGCTGAACGTGTGTAGAACTTCGGAGGTGCCGTGCGTTCGGTACTTGATCGGTCGGATCGTGAAGACGTACGACTACATCAACCGCGTTGTGATAACGCTTCCGCTGTCGGTCTACGAGGGTACGTGGACAACACTATCCCCTCTCGTTGCTATGCATCACCATGATCTTGCGTGTGCGTAGGAATTTTTTTGAAATTACTACGTTCCCCAACAGTGGCATCCGAGCCTGGTTTTATGCGTTGATGCTATGCACGAGTAGAACACAAGTGAGTTGTGGGCGATATAAGTCATACTGCTTACCAGCATGTCATACTTTGGTTCAGCGGTATTGTGAGATGAAGTGGCCCGGACCGACATTACGCGTACGCTTACGCGAGACTGGTTTCACCGTTCGGAGCACTCGTTGCTTAAAGGTGACTGGCGGGTGTCTGTCTCTCTCACTTTAGTTGAACCGAGTGTGGCTACGCCCGGTCCTTGCGAAGGTTAAAACAGCACCAACTTGACAAACTATCGTTGTGGTTTTGATGCGTAGGTAAGAACGGTTCTTGCTAAGCCCGTAGCAGCCACATAAAACATGCAACAACAAAGTAGAGGACGTCTAACTTGTTTTTGCAGGGCATGTTGTGATGTGATATGGTCAAGACATGATGTGATATAATGTGTTGTATGAGATGATCATGTTTTGTAACCGAGTTATCGGCAACTGGCAGGAGCCATATAGTTGTCGCTTTATTGTATGAGATGCAATCGCCATGTAATAGTTTTACTTTATCACTAAGCGGTAGCGATAGTCGTAAAAGCAATAAGTTGGCGAGACGACAATGATACTACGATGGAGATCAAGGTGTCGTGCCGGTGACGATGGTGATCATGACGGTGCTTCGGAGATGGAGATCACGAGCACGGTGCTTCGGAGATTGAGATCACAAGCACAAGATGATGATGGCCATATCATATCACTTATATTGATTGCATGTGATGTTAATCCTTTATGCATCTTATCTTGCTTTGATTGACGGTAGCATTATAAGATGATCTCTCACTAAAATTTCAAGATAAAAGTGTTCTCCCTGAGTATGCACCGTTGCAAAAGTTCTTCGTGCTGAGACACCACGTGATGATCGGGTGTGATAAGCTCTACGTTCAAATACAACGGGTGCAAAACAGTTGCACACGCGGAATACTCAGGTTAAACTTGACGAGCCTAGCATATGTACATATATGGCCTCGGAACACAGAGACCGAAAGGTCGAGCGTGAATCATATAGTAGATATGATCAACATAGTGATGTTCACCATTGAAACTACTTCATCTCACGTGATGATCAGACATGGTTTAGTTGATATGGATCACGTGATCACTTAGAGGATTAGAGGGATGTCTATCTAAGTGGGAGTTCTTAAGTAATATGATTAATTGAACTTAAATTTATCATGAACTTAGTCCTGATAGTATTTTGCAAATTATGTTGTAGATCAATAGCTCGCATTGTTGCTTCCCTGTTTCATTTTGATATGTTCCTAGAGAAAATTATGTTGAAAGATGTCAGTAGCAAAGATGCGGATTGGATCCGTGATCTGAGGATTATCCTCATTGCCGCACAGAAAAATTATGTCCTTGATGCACCACTAGGTGACAGACCTATTGCAGGAGCAGATGCAGACGTTATGAACATTTGGCTAGCTCAATATGATGACTACTTGATAGTTTAGTGCACCATGCTTAACGGCTTAGAATCGGGACTTCAAAGACGTTTTGAACGTCATGGACCATATGAGATGTTCCAGGAGTTGAAGTTAATATTTCAAGCAAATACCCGAGTTGAGGATATGAAGTCTCCAACAAGTTCTATAGCTAAAAGATGGAGGAGAATCGCTAAACTAGTGAGCATGTGCTCAGATTGTCTGGGTACTACAATCGCTTGAATCAAGTGGGAGTTAATCTTCCAGATAAAATAGTGATTGACAGAATTCTCTAGTCACCATCACCAAGTTAGTAGAACTTCGTGATGAACTATAGTATGCAAGGGATGACGAAAGTAATTCCCGAGCTCTTCGTGATGCTGAAATCAACGAAGGTAGAAATCAAGAAAAACATCAAGTGTTGATGGTTAACGAGACCACTAGTTTCAAGAAAAGGGCAAAGGGAAGAAGGGGAACTTCAAGAAGAACGGCAAGCAAGTTGCTGCTCAAGTGAAGAAGCCTAAGTCTGGTCCTAAGCCTGAGACTAAGTGCTTCTACTGCAAAGGGACTGGTCACTGGAAGCGGAACTACCCCAACTATTTGGTGGATAAGAAGGATGGCAAATTGAACAAAGGTATATTTGATATACAGATTATTGACGTGTACTTTACTAGTGTTTATAGCAACCCCTCGGTAATTGATACTGGTTCAGTTGCTAAAGAGTAGTAACTCGAAACGGGAGTTGCAGAATAAACAGAGACTAGTAAAAGGCGAGGTGACGATGTTTGTTGGAAGTAGTTCCAAGATTGATATGATCATCATCGCACACTCCCTGTACTTCCGGGGTTAGTGTTGAAACTAAATAAGTGTTATTTGGTGTTTGCGTTGAGCATGAATATGATTTGATCATGTTTATTGCAATATGGTTATTCATTTAAGTTAGAGAACAATTGTTGTTCTGTTTACATGAATAAAACCTTCTATGGTCATACACACCAACGAAAATGGTTTGTTGGATCTCGATCGTAGTGATACACATATTCATAATATTGAAGCCAAAAGATGAAAAGTTAATAATGATAGTGCAACTTATTTGTGGCACTGCCGTTTAGGTCATATTGGTGTAAAGCGCATGAAGAAACTCCATACTGATGGGATTTTGGAATCACTTGATTATGAATCACTTGATGCTTGCGAACCGTGCCTCATGGGCAAGATGACTAAAACGCCGTTCTCCGGAACTATGGAGAGAGCAACAAATTTGTTGGAAGTCATACATACAGATGTATGTGGTCCAATGAATATTGAGGCTCATGGCGGATATCGTTATTTTCTCACATTCACAGATGATTTGAGCAGATATGGGTATATCTAGTTAATGAAACAGAAGTCTGAAACATTTGAAAAGTTCATATAATTTCAGAGTGAAGCGGAAAATCATCGTAACAAGAAAATAAAGTTTCTACGATCTGATCGTGGAGAAGAGTATTTGAGTTACGAGTTTGGCCTTCAGTTAAAACAATGTGAAATTGTTTCACTACTCACGCCACCTGGAACACCACAGTGTAATGGTGTGTCCGAACATCGTAACCGTACTTTATTAGATATGGTGCAATATATGATGTCTCTTACCGATCTACCACTATCGTTTTGGGGTTATGCATTAGAGACAGCTACATTCACGTTAAATAGGGCACCATCAAAATCCGTTGAGACGACGCCGTATGAACTGTGGTTTGGCAAGAAACCAAAGTTGTCGTTTCTTAAAGTTTGGGGTTGCGATGCTTATGTGAAAAAGTTTCATCCTGATAAGCTCAAACCCAAATCAGAGAAATGTGTCTTCATAGGATACCCAAAGGAGACAGTTGGGTACACCTTCTATCACAGATCCGAAGGCAAGACATTCGTTGCTTAGTATGGATCCTTTCTAGAGAAGGAGTTTCTCTCGAAAGAAGTGAGTGGGAGGAAAGTAGAACTTGATAAGGTAACTGTACCTGCTCCCTTATTGGAAAGTAGTTCATCACAAGAAACGGTTCCTGTGACGTCTATACCAATGAGTGAGGAAGTTAATGATGATGATCATGAAACTTCAGATCAAGTTGCTACTAAACCTTGTAGGTCAACCAGAGTAAGATCCGCACCAGAGTGGTACGGTAATCCTGTTCTGGAGGTTATGTTACTAGACCATGACAAACCTATGAACTATGAAGAAGCGATGGTGAGCCCAAATTCCGCAAAATGGCTTGAGGACATGAAATCTGAGATGAGATCCATGTATGAAGAACAAAGTATGGACTTTGGTTGACTTGCCCGATGATCGGCGAGCCATTGAGATTAAATGGTTCTTCAAGAGGAAGACGGACGCTGATAGTAGTGTCACCATCTACAAAGCTAGAATTGTCACAAAAGGTTTTCGACAAGTTCAAGGTGTTGACTACGATGAGGTTTTCTCACTCGTATCTATGCTTAAGTCTGTCTGAATCATGTTAGCAATTGCCGCATTTTATGAAATATGGCAAATGGATAAACAAAACTGCATTCCTTAATGGATTTATTAAAGAAGAGTTGTATATGATGCAACCAGAAGGTTTTGTCAATCCTAAAGGTGCTAACAAAATATGCAAGCCCCAGCGATCCATCTATGGACTGGTGCAAGCATCTCGGAGTTGGAATATACACTTTGATAAGTTGATCAAAGGATATAGTTTTATACAGACTTGCGGTGAAGCCTGTATTTACAAGAAAGTGAGTGGGAGCACTACAACATTTCTGATAAGTATATGTGAATGACATATTGTTGATCGGAAATAATGTAGAATTATTCTGCAAAGCATAAAGGAGTGTTTGAAAGGAGTTTTTCAAAGAAAGACCTCGGTGAAGCTGCTTACATATTGAGCATCAAGATCTATAGAGATAGATGAAGACGCTTGATAAGTTTTTCAATAAGTACATACCTTAACAAGATTTTGAAGTAGTTCAAAATAGAACAGTCAAAGAAAAGAGTTTCTTGCCTGTGTTACATGGTGTGAAATTGAGTAAGACTCAAAGCCCGACCAAGACAGAAGATAGAAAGAGAATGAAAGTCATTCCCTATGCCTTGGCCATAGGTTCTATAAAGTATGCCATGCTGTACCAGATGTATTGTATACCCTACACTGATTTTGGCAAGGGAGTACAATAGTGATCTAGGAGTAGATCACTGGACAACGGTCAAAATTATCCTTAGTGGAATAAGGAAATGTTTCTCGATTATGGAAGTGACAAAAGGTTCGTCGTAAAGGGTTACGTCGATGCAAGTTTTGACACTAAATCTAGATGACTCTAAGTCTCGGTCTAGATACATATTGAAAGTGGGAGCAATTAGATAGAGTAGCTCCGTGCAGAGCATTGTAGACATAGAAATTTGCAAAATACTTACGGATCTGAATGTGACAGACCCGTTGACTAAAATTATCTCACAATCAAAACATGATCACACCTTAGTACTCTTTGGGTGTTAATCACATAGCGATGTGAACTAGATTATTGACTCTAGTAAACCCTTTGAGTGTTGGTCACATAGAGATGTGAACTATGGGTGTTAATCACATGGTGATGTGAATTATTGATGTTAAATCACATGGCGATGTGAACTAGATTATTGACTCTAGTGCAAGTGGGAGACTGAAGGAAATATGCCCTAGAGGCAATAATAAAGTATTATATATTTCCTTATATCATGATAAATGTTTATTATTCATGCTAGAATTGTATTAACCGGAAACATAATACATGTGTGAATACATAGACAAACAGAGTGTCACTAGTATGCCTCTACTTGACTAGCTCGTTAATCAAAGATGGTTATGTTTCCTAGCCATAGACATGAGTTGTCATTTGATTAAACGGGATCACCTCATTAGGAGAATGACGTGATTGACATGACCCATTACGTTAGCTTAGCACCCGATCGTTTAGTATGTTGCTATTGCTTTCTTCATGACTTATACATGTTCCTATGACTATGAGATTATGCAACTCCCGTTTACCGGAGGAACACTTTGTGTGCTACCAAACGTCACAACGTAACTGGGTGATTATAAAGGTGCTCTACAGGTGTCTCCAAAGGTACTTGTTGGGTTGGCGTATTTCGAGATTAGGATTTGTCACTCCGATTGTCGGAGAGGTATCTCTGGGCCCACTCGGTAATGCACATCACTATAAGCCTTGCAAGCATTGTGACTAATGAGTTAGTTGCAAGATGATGTATTACGAAACGAGTAAAGAGACTTGCCGGTAACGAGATTGAACTAGGTATCGAGATACCGACGATCGAATCTCGGGCAAGTAACATACCGATGACAAAGGGAACAACGTATGTTGTTATGCGGTCTGACCGATAAAGATCTTCGTAGAATATGTGGGAGCCAATATGGGCATCCAGGTCCCGCTATTGGTTATTAACCGGAGAGGTGTCTCGGTCATGTCTACATAGTTCTCGAACCCAAAGGGTCCGCACGCTTAAAGTTACGATGACAGTTATATTATGAGTTTATGTGATTTGATGTACCGAAGGTTGTTCGGAGTCCCGGATGTGATCACGGACATGACGAGGAGTCTCGAAATGGTCGAGACGTAAAGATTGATATATTGGACGACTATATTCGGACACTGGAAGTGTTCGGGAGAAGTTTCGGATTAAACCGGAGTGCCGGAGGGTTACCGGAACCCCCCGGGGAAGTATTGGGCCTTGGTGGGCCTTGAGGGGAGAGAGAGGGAAGCAGCCATGAGGTGGCGTGCCCCCTCCCAAGGGGAATCCTAGTTGGACTAGGAGAGGGGGGCGCAACCCCCTTTCCCTCTCCCTCTCCCTCTCTTTCCTTCCCCCCCTTCTTTCCTAGTAGGACTAGGAAAGGGGAGTCCTACTCCTACTAGGAGGAGGACTCCCCCTCTCTCCTTGGCGCGCCTAGGGCAGCCGGCCTCCCCCTTGCTCCTTTATATACGGGGGCAGGGGGGCACCTAAGAACACACTTGATATACGATATTTTAGCCGTGTGCGGTGCCCCCCTCCACCAGATTACACCTCGATAATACCGTCGCGGAGCTTAGGCGAAGCCCTGCGTCGATGGAACATCATCATCGTCACCACGCCGTCGTGCTGACGAAACTCTCCCTCAACACTCGGCTGGATCGGAGTTCGAGGGACGTCATCGAGCTGAACGTGTGTGGAACTTCGGAGGTGCCGTGCGTTCGGTACTTGATCGGTCGGATCGTGAAGACGTAAGACTACATCAACCGCGTTTGATAACGCTTCCGCTGTCGGTCTACGAGGGTACGTGGACAACACTATCCCCTCTCGTTGCTATGCATCACCATGATCTTGCGTGTGCGTAGGATTTTTTTTGAAATTACTACGTTCCCCAACAGCAAGCCCCCCCTTGATCACTAGATATCGCCTATTCTTCTCTATATTGCTTGCATTAGAGTAGTGTAGCATGTTACTGCTTTCGGTTAATCCCATTCTGCTGGATAGCCTGTCATTGTTGCTACAGTTGTTACCCTTACCTGCTATCCTACTGCTTAGAATAGGATGCTAGTGTTCCATCAGTGGCCCTACTCTCTTGTCAGTCTGCCATGCTATACTACTGGGCCGTGATCACTAGGGAGGTGATCACGGGTATATACTATATACTTTATATACATGACACATGTGGCGACTAAAGTCGGGTCAGCTCGTTGAGTACCCGCAAGTGATTCTGATGAGGGGGCTAAAAGGACAGGTGTCTCCATCCCGGTAGAGGTGGGCCTGGGTTCCTGTCGGCCCCCGACTGTTACTTTGTGGCGGAGCGACAGGGCAGGTTGAGACCACCTAGGAGAGAGGTGGGCCTGGCCCTGGTCGGCGTCCGCGGATACTTAAAAATAACATGCTTAACGAGTTCTTGGTATTTAATCTGAGTCTGGCCATTTGGCCTATACGCACTAACCAACTACGCGGGAACAGTTATGGGCACTCGACGTCGTGGTATCAGCCGAAGCCTTCGTGACGTCAGCGACTGAGCGGCGCGCGCCGGATTGGACTGGAACGCCTGCTAGGCTAGGTCTGCTTCCGGCCGCCCTCGCAACATGCAGGTGTGCAATGGGCGATGGGCCCAGACCCGTGCGCCATAGGATTCAGACCGGCGTGCTGACCTCTCTGTTGTGCCTAGGTGGGGCTGCGACGTGTTGATCTTCCGAGGCCGGGCATGACCCAGGAAAGTGTGTTCGGCCAAATGGGATCGAGCGTGTTGGGTTATGTGGTGCACCCCTGCAGGGAAGTTTATCTATTCGAATAGCTGTGATCTTCGGTAACAGGACGACTTGGAGTTGTACCTTGACCTTATGACAACTAGAACTGGATACTTAATAAAACACACCCTTCCAAGTGCCAGATATAACCCGGTGATCGCTCTCTAACAGGGCGACGAGGAGGGGATCGCCGGGTAGGATTATGCTATACGATGCTACTTGGTGAACTTACCATCTACTCTCTCCTACATGCTGCAAGATGGAGGTGGTCAGAAGCGTAGTCTACGACAGGATTAGCTATCCCCCTCTTATTCTGGCATTCTGCAGTTCAGTCCACCGATATGGCCCTTTACACATATACCCATGCATATGTAGTGTAGCTCCTTGCTTGCGAGTACTTTGGATGAGTACTCACGGTTGCTTTTCTCCCTCTTTTCCCCCTTTCCCTTCTACCTGGTTGTCGCAACCAGATGCCGGAGCCCAGGAGCCAGACGCCACCGTTGACGACGACTCCTACTACACTGGAGGTGCCTACTACTACGTGCAGCCCGCTGACGACGACCAAGAGTAGTTAGGAGGATCCCAGGCAGGAGGCCTGCGCCTCTTTCGATCTGTATCCCAGTTTGTGCTAGCCTTCTTAAGGCGAACTTGTTTAACTTATGTCTGTTCTCAGATATTGCTGCTTCCGCTGACTCGTCTATGATCGAGCACTTGTATTCGAGCCCTCGAGGCCCCTGGCTTGTATTATGATGCTTGTATGACTTATTTATGTTTTAGAGTTGTGTTGTGATATCTTCCCGTGAGTCCCTGATCTTGATCGTACACGTTTGCGTGCATGATTAGTGTACGGTCAAATCGGGGGCGTCACATGGACCCTCATTTCTCCTCCTGGACAAACACACCCCTCGTATCCAAACTCTCATTCTTCTTGCAAAATCATGCACGTCCATCATATAACACAAATTCATCGTCAATTCAATAATTTGACAAAGCAAAATAAATCATAATTCAATACATGCCAAAATAAAATTCAACAAATCAACACATGCTAAAATAAAATTCAACAATTCATACATGGATAGGCAACATTTGAGGGGGTATCAGTTAGCACGGACATTTGGGTTGGCTATGCGGGGTCTGATTGAATGACTTTTTCTGGACCGGGCAGTGACTGGGTTGTCCGCCCAGACACTTGAGGAGAGTTTGTGGGGTTCAGTTGTATATGTTCTTAGATCTCTTGGTAAAAAGTTCTTGCTTTTATGGGCGCAGTCAAAATAATTTTCACACCATAATTAACCATGTGCACTTAGAGTGGGCATGACACTAGCATCCTATATTTTTCTTATTTACGTGTTTTCAGGGTCCTGTGAATCAAATAGGGGATATAGTTATAACAAATGACTCTTCCCCAAATATATGAATAGATAGAGAATTTAGGGTATAAAGAAAACTATGAAAAAAGGACCACATATCTGAGAGCGTTTTCCTCAGCGTTCGTCAAGCTTGTCATGCCAAACCAACTAAGTTGCCATGATAACTTTGTAGGGTTTGCAGAGACGAAAATTGCCATGTAGCATAAAAAGGCAAAAAACTTGCCACGTTGCATAGAGAAAATGCCATTCGTTTGATCGTGATCCGATGGATTTGAGGGCTCACTGGATCCCTAAAAAATCTGAGGTTCGCCAAGTATTAATTTCCAAAAGAAAAACTTATATGACTCAATCATGCAATCAAACAATTCACACAGAAAACATTCATAACGATTATTCTATGGAAACTACTTTGCGCACAATGGGCGTGTGGCTGATTTATGCATGATGCAAAGTCGGACGATGTCCTGCAGTTTGCTTTCTCTCACCAATGGTTTGATTAACAACATCGGGTGTACGCCAACGTTCTTATTCTAATGCGTCAACATTCATGAAAATTCTTTTAATCAAAGAAACCTAGGTCTCATGCAGATAAAATAAAGGCACATATAATGAGACGATGTCAGCTTTATCTTAAGTCATTGGAGGTCCTAATTTTTTGTTCTCCACGTGTTAAGTTAATCAAAGAAACCTAGGTTTTAAGTCCTTGGAAATGTACATCTCAGTCTAGATAGCTTGTCACTTCCACCACCACAACATAGACCCTCGACAACTAAAGAAACATAGACCCCTTGCGAAATCATCTCTTCCATTTTTAGAGTCTTCCTCTCTGTTCTAATTTTAAATAGTGTGTGTGCGTGATACATCCATTTTGCATCATGTTTTTATACTGTTATTTATAGTGTTTTTAATCATTATAACACATTGTGGAGCAGTTCTAATGTATTTTCTTTCTTAATATGCAAGGTTTCCATGAAGAGGGAGATTGCCGGCAGCTGGAATTCTGGACCTAAAAAAACTACGTCAGAGATACCTATTCTGCACATTTCCAAATAAGCTGAAATTTCACAGAGATTTATTTTAGAATAAATAAAAATTATTGAAGAAAAGAAGTACCAGAGGGGGCCACCCAGGTGCCCACTAGGCACCAGGGCACGCCTACCCCCTGACGCGCCTTGGTGGGTAGTGGGGCCGTCGGTGTCAAAACCAGCGGATCTCGGGTAGGGGGTCCCGAACTGTGCGTCTAAGGTCGATGGTAACAGGAGACGGGGGACACGATGTTTACCCAGGTTCGGGCCCTCTTGATGGAGGTAATACCCTACTTCCTGCTTGATTGATCTTGATGAATATGAGGATTACAAGAGTTGATCTACCACGAGATCGTAATGGCTAAACCCTAGATGTCTAGCCTGTATGATTGTGATTGCCTCTACGGACTAAACCTCCGGTTTATATAGGCACCGGAGGGGCCTAGGGTTGTACAGAGTCGGTTTATAGAGGAAGGAATCTTCATATCCGAACGCCAAGCTTGCCTTCCACGCAAAGGAGAGTCCCATCCGGACATGGGAGGAAGTCTTCTATCTTGTATCTTCATGGCCCATCAGTCCGGCCCACGTCACATAGCCCGGACGCCCGAGGACCCCTTAATCTAGGACCCCCTCAGTAGCCCCTGAACCAGGCTTCAATGACGATGTGTCCGGCGCGCAGATTGTCTTCGGCATTGCAAGGCGGGTTCCTCTTCCGAATATTTCAAAGTAGTCCTCGAACACATAGAACGTGTCCGGCTCTGCAAACCAAGCTCCGCAAAGAGTATAACATTTAACAAGTCCCATCTACTGACATCTTTTGTAGTGAGACGCCACGTCTCCGCCCGGTCATTATTTCGAACCGTCTTTTAGCCTCCCGCTCCATGTTTCGAGACGCAGTTTTCATTGGCACGTCTTGTCGAAGCAGAGATCGTGTCCCCTTATTACGGGATTCTCATCCATACGGGTGTGGGTAACCCAACCGCGCCGTCTGCATGGCCCTTGGGGAATAGGCGAGTTTTAAGGCAAATGGGGAGGCGCTTGATATTCGCTGCCTTTATAAGGAGATAAGGATTCACCCTTTCACCCATGCCTTCTTTCTCTCTGCCCACCCATTCTCGAGCTCCAGCGCCCAAGCTTCCATCCTTTCCGCCTCAAAAAAGCACTCCGGCCATGTCCGGATCTGGAGCGCAGGGCAACTGGATGGCCTCCTCCGTCACGGAGAAGGACATTACGAAGCTCCGGGAGGTGGGGTACTTGGCCCAGGAAATCGCCCACCGGCTTCCGGCCAAGGGGTAGGTCGTCCCCACCCCGAAGCCCCATGAGAGGGTGGTGTTTATTCCCCACTTCGTCCGCGGGTTAGGGTTTCCTCTCCACCCCTTCGCCCGTGGACTCATGTTCTACTATGGGCTAGATTTCCATGATCTAGCCCCAAATTCTTTCCTCAACATTTCGACATTCATTGTCGTGTGCGAGGCCTTCCTCCGCATCCCACCCCACTTTGGATTGTGGCTAAAGATCTTTAATGTGAAGCCGAAGGTGGTGGGTGGTCAACACGAAGAGTGCCGAGGCGCTATGGTGAGCAAGCTGTCCAATGTCCCATGGCCCAAAGGTACCTTTGTGGAGACTGTCAAAGGGTGGCAGCAGTAGTGGTTCTATGTCACAGAGCCTCGTGACACCACCTAGGCCGCGGCTCCCGAATTCAAGTCCGGGGCCCCAATGCGGCTTACCTCCTGGCTAGAAAAGGGCCTGGACTGGGCGTCGTCGGACGAGGTGTCAGCGTTGCAGACGCGCATCAAGAGCATGGTAGACAAGAACATCAAGCTTGTCAATGTGATCCAGGTGATGCTTTTTCGCCGGATCCTTCCTTGCCAAAGCCAGACTGGCCATTTGTGGGAGTTCGATCCGGCCAAGCACCAGACCTTGCAACAATTCTTCGGCGCTACACACGAAGGCATCTGGAAGGTGCTTTTTAAGGCCAATGAGGCGTGGCCGAAGAGGACTGAGGACCGTGGGTACAACCTGACCCATCCCGCCAGTCCGGTAAGTTTTTCGTATTTCAAGATGTATCCTTCACCTTTACATTCAAGGAAGATGTTTAAGCTTCCCTATCTATCTTTTCAGGGCTGAACAACGAAGGCGGAGCGAATCCAGTGTCCGGCTCCGCTGCCTGAAAACCCAGCAATCCCACTTCTGACGAGATGCTGGTTCCGGCGCCCTACCAGGCGCAGGAGAAGAAGTCCAAGAAGAAGGCCAAGGAGACCAGAAGTGGCCTCCGCCATAAAGGCACTTCGGACGTGACGTCCGAAGACGCCGAAACCCACTCCTCCCCCGCCACTGAGGACGACAAGGAGGAGGAGGAAAGCAACTCTCCCCCCGAGGGGGGAAGGAAGAAAAGGGCGGCCTCCACGGATTTGGAGGCAGAGGCGTCCAAGAAAGGGAGGGTCTCCCTCGCGGACAACTCCGCGTTGGACACTGATAGCAGCTCTGAGTGGCGCCCCAGGGAGAAGCCCCTGGCTGAATCGTAAGTACTCAAAGGCACTTATACACACATATATCCAATTCTTTACTTCGTGGTTTAAATATGTCGAATTATGCGCTGCAGTCCAGCCCACGCCCACCCCCAGCGATCCTCATCTTCGGGAAATTCGCTGGATCCAAATGTGATGGACAGCGGGTCACTTCCGGCGGCCTCCTCTCCCAAGGCCACGGACGACGCCGAGGTGTTGTCCCGAAGGACCTTCCCAGGCCAGGGAGAGGTACAGGAGGCCGTCAG
Organism: Aegilops tauschii subsp. strangulata; assembly: GCF_002575655.3. Lineage (NCBI taxonomy): Eukaryota > Viridiplantae > Streptophyta > Magnoliopsida > Poales > Poaceae > Aegilops > Aegilops tauschii. Next base: position 375,649,334 of record NC_053037.3, read on the forward strand.
GGTGGCGCCAGAGGGTGATACCTCGGCCGCCGGACACATGGGGGAGCAAATCCCCCTGGAGACTGGCGATGGGGGCCATATCCAATTCGGCCCCAGCCGAATACTGTTCCGGAGGCCCATACGGCTCCGAAATCAGGCAAGCAACCTCCTTCGAAAGAAGGAGGTGCACCTATTCCGCCGGTGACCTCTGTCCATCCAGAGGCACCGGATACTCTACTGGAAGCGCTGCAAAGTGCTTCCATTGTTGAGGAACACCGTATCCTCATGGGTACGGTGGTTGAGAGGGTTCAGTCCGCTAAGAGTGGACTGACCAAAGCCTGCACCAGCCTTCTAACATGCTTTGAGGTATGCGACGTAATTATGCAAAACGAATGTCATAGTATAGACAGTAGCCCTTGAGACTCTGTCCGATGCTCGAAAAGAGAAGCCAGACAGAGGATCAAATAATTTTCGCAGGAGACTAACTATACATGTCTATGTGAATAAGCAGGCGTCGATGCTGGCTGCGACCTCCCATTCTGCCAAAGTCTCCAAACTGAAGCAGAGTCTGGAGCGGGCCGAGGAAGAGCTCGACCGTGTGAAAAAACAGCTAGAGGACAAGCAAGGTATGCAATCCTATTCAGATCTAGAAAGATATGAATTGTTTATCTTGATCATGTTATCATGATATTTCGTAGGAGCTGCGACCGAGGTGGAGACCCTCAAGAACTCGCTTGCCGAGGCCCAGAAGAGAGCGGCAAAGGAACAAGCCGCCCGCGAAAAACACGAGGCAAGGGTCGGGGAGGTCCAACAGGAGCTCCAGGACACCGTAAAGAAATGCGAGTCCTTGGAGCGCAAGATTTCGGACCAAGAGTCCGAACTTGCTAAGGCCCACCAGAGCGCACAAGAGGCACAGGTTGAAGCCCAGGGCGCCCTCCAGAAAATCCAGGAGGCCAGGAAAATCGCGGCGGGTAAGGCCTTTATTATGCAGAGCAAATTTGTGAAGAAAAGGTACCTCTTACTGACCCGGATTTGGAGTACTCCAGGAGCGTTTGCGGATCTGCCATGCAGTGTTGCTGATGCTGCGGAGTTCTTCCGAGCCGAAGAGGGGCTCAATGGAGAAGCTGTTCTGGTCGCAATACCTTGCGCCAGAGCATCCGGTGCCCTTTAGCGATCAGCTGAAACAGCTGACCGAACTGCATAGGGTAGCCGAATTGGCCATGAAGGATTTGATAATCCGTCTATGGCCTGCCGAAGCCATACCCAGCAGCTACTTCGGGCTCATGAAGCGGCTGGTCGATGCCTGCCCTCGGCTTGATGCCATCAAGCGGTCAGTCTGCATCGAAGGTGCGCGGATGGCCTTCGCCCGTGTCAAGGTGCAATGGGCGAAGATGGACGCCGTCAAGCTCGCAACCGAGGGACCGCCCGTGGGCAAGGAGCACCGCATGCTCGAGCGGTATTTTGATGATGTCCTGAAGGGATCCCGCATTGTAGAGGGTCAGTGTGCAAAAGACATTATCTTTGAATGAATACATTCATGTTATCTTGTCCTGTATTATGAAACAAAGCCGATATGTAATATAATGCTTGTTGTTTATTTAAAATTTTGCCTCCTGTGCGGCCGTTTTATTATGAGAGTTGGCCAGTCGTTGGCTTCAGCCCCCATGTAGGTAGTATGGGGGTGTTCGGGTTGGAACCTAAACACTCTTGATCCAAAAGTTTGGTCCTTGAAGGAGGTGTTTAGCGCGACGAACCAGGCAATCGGACTATGTGGCTTTATCACCCGCACTTAGCCATAGGAGTTTGACATTAGGAATGTAGGCGGAGCCCCTAGTTAGTATTTGTTAATCCGGACTAGGGTGCTGTAGACACCTGATCGGGTGGAGGCCGATCCGTTGCATAATGGGGGAAAAAATCGCAAGAGATTTTAACCTCCGAATAGCTGACCAGCTCTCGCTCATCATGACAGTCAGTTTTCGGCTTTCTCTACTGAGGTGTTTATCCGGATAAACCAGAAACACAATCGCAATAGTTCTCCCTTTACTACCCTAGCCGATAGGACGGAACGTAAGGTAGTAAGCACAGGAGCCTGGCAACCCAACTATTGACCAAAGACATGATTTGGAGCCGATGCATATAATGCTAAATTCGGGGTGCCGAACTATACTGTAAAAAGTGTTCATACTTGTTGCCGCAGTATGGAGCACAATGAAGCCCCTAGCGAATTAAAGCGTACCAAAGTGTAGTAAGCCAGTGCCACATAAGTTGGGCCGCAAACTATTTCCATTATAATTTGATTAATACGTCAAAGTGTATATGTACAAATAGTGCGATAGGCAACCGGGCTATTTAACATGCCAAGACCAAGGGGGAGCTGCGTGCGGGTCCTGAAAACAGGTAGAGTGATCGTCAAGAAGACCACCTAGAGATTCCCCCACACGTCTATGCTGCTTGCCGCCTTGGTATATCCATCCTTCGAAAGGGTCGATGATCAGGCCGTCATGCAGGGCCTGTGGAAAAGAAACCTAAAAAGGATAAAAAGAAAACGGAAAGTAAGTGTGCCCGAGGAAGGTCGAGCCATATTATGAACCACAATCGAGTTATGCCTCCGTCTTTGCCCATGGTATTTTGAGTGCGTAGTTATGTACGCGGTACGTATGCCGCCATTTGGTCGGGACTGAGACGGAGGCCGAATTCCTAGCCGAACTCCTGACGAGCTGGACTATCAAGCTGCGGAGTAGTCCGGACTCGTTTGACAGTGTCCGAGAGCTTGGCCGTTGAATTAAAATTCTGCTTGATAAGGCCGCTCTGTACTTCCGCTGCCAGGGCCGCGGTGTGCTCCTCGATACGGAGGGAGCGTTCCATGTTTCCATTTACTGTTATGACACCGCGTTGTCCGGGCATCTTGAGTTTGAGATAAGCATAGTGTGGCACCGCATTGAATCGGGCAAATGCAGTTCGTCCGAGTAGTGTGTGATAGCCACTGCGGAAGGGGACGGTATCAAAGATCAAGTCTTCGCTTCGGAAGTTGTCCGGGGATCCGAAGACGACTTCCAATGTGATTGAGCCCGTGCAGCGGGCTTCTACACCTGGTATTACTCCTTTAAAGGTAGTTTTTGTGGGTTTGATCCTTGATGGGTCGATGCCCATCTTGCGGACTGTATCCTGATAGAGCAGGTTGAGGCTGCTACCACTATCCATGAGGACTCGCATGAGGTGGAATCCATCAATGATTGGGTCGAGGACCAGTGCGGCTGAACCGCCATGAAGGATACTGGTCGGATGGTCCCTGCGATCGAAGGTGATTGGGCAGGACGACCATGGGTTGAATTTTGGGGCGACTGGCTCTATCGCAGACACATCCCTGAGTGCGGGTTTGCGCTCCCTCTTGGGGATATGGGTAACGTATATCATGCTCACCATTTTAACTTGGGGGGGGGGGGGACTTCTTCTGTTCCCCTGTGTTCGGCGGATGGGGCTCCTCGTCGTCATCCTCACTTTGCGACCCCTTCTCCTTGTTCTCGGTATTTAACTTGCCGGCCTGTTTAAAGACCCAACAACTTCTGTTGGTATGATTGGCGGGTTAATCGGGGGTGCTATGGATCTGACATGGGCGATCGAGTATGCGGTACAAGCTGGATGAGCCCGGATTGTTTCTTTTAAATGGCTTCTTCCGCTGGCCGGACTTGGATCCACTGAATCCGGCGTTGACCGCCGTGTCATCGGTATTGTCACCGTTGCTTCGACGCTTGTGCCTGTTGCGTCGGGGCTTGCCGTTGCTATTTCTGGCTTCAGAGGTGCCAGGTTCGCTTGCATTATTATTGCTGCGGGCTAGCCAGCTATCTTCGCCCGCGCAAAAGCGGTCATAAGTGCTGTGAGGGCTGCCATGGACTTCGGCTTTTCTTGGCCGAGGTGTCGGGCGAGCCATTCGTCGCGGATGCTATGCTTAAAGGCCGCTAGGGCTTCGGCGTCCGGACAGTCGACGATCTGGTTCTTTTTAGTTAGCAACCTAGTCCAGAATTTCCTGGCTGACTCTCTGGGCTGTTGAACTATGTGACTTAAGTCATCGACATCCGGAGGTCGGATGTATGTACCTTGGAAGTTGTCGCAGAAGGCGTCTTCCAAGTCCTCCCAGCTGCCAATAGAGTTTTCTAGCAGGCTGTTTAACCAGTGCCGAGCTGGTCCCTTGAGTTTTAGCGGGAGGTATTTGATGGCATGAAGATCATCACCACGGGCCATATGAATATGGATAAGAAAGTCCTCAATCCATACCGCGGGATATGTTGTTCCATCATATGATTCGATATTCACGAGTTTAAAACCTTCTGGGAATTCGTGCTCCATTACTTCATCAGTGAAGCAGAGGGGGTGTGTGGCGCCTCTATATCGGGCCAAGTCGCGACGTAGCTCGGATGGAGTCCGTCTACGGTTTTCGGCCCGGACGTGGTTATGCTTGTCACGTCCGGCTAGATATCCGTCGCCGCGCGTCGGGGCACACCCCCATGATCCGTAGATCGATCTGTTTTGACCTGCCCTATTTTCCAGGTCCTGCCGCAGGTCATATGTATATCCCCGAGCTGTTGTGTCTCTACCTTTACGGGGAGGTGATATGGGTTGGTGTTCGGCTTGAGTTGCCATTTTGTCCGGCCACGTGGTGGTCGGTCAGCCGCCTTACACGCTGATGGTACGGGCTCAAGTGCCTCATCATCGAATTGAGGTAGCAGTTTATGCTTCGGGTAACTTTTGGTTGGGCGCTCGAGGCCGTATTCCTCGGCTGCCAGGACATTAGTCCACCTGTCGTTGAGTAGATCTTGATCAGCTTGAAGCTGCTGCTGCTTCTTTTTCAAGCTCCTTGCAGTGGCTATTAGCTGGCGCTTAAAGCGCTCCTGCTCGAGAGGTTCCTCAGGTACGATAAAGTCTTCATCGCCGAGGCTCACCTCATCCTCGGAGAGTTGAAGATAATTGCTGTCCTCCGAGTCTTCGTTTACGGCCTGTTCATCAGGGCTAACTTGCCCATCTTCCCGATCGTCCTGTTCGAAGGTTGGCTCGACGGGTTCTTTTGGTCTTTGGCGTCGTCTAGAGTATTGTTGTCTCTTGTGCCGGTATTGCTGTCTTTTCCACGGCGTGATTTAGAGCGGCGCCGCTGACGTCGGCGCTTTGGTTGTATCTCAGGAGGTTTATCCTCGACTGTATTTTTCTCGTTATCGCCGTTACCCTCTTTGGGTGTATCCACCATGTACATGTCATACGAAGAGGTGGCCGCCCAGCGTCCGGTAAACGGCGGGTTTTGGGCATGCTCTTCTCCGGCATCGTCGTCCATACCGTCGATGTCTTCGGAGCCGTAATCGAGCATGTCAGTTAAGTCCTCGACAGTGGCTATGAAGTGGGTGGTGGGTGGGATGTGAACTTCCCTGCTCTCAGCCCCTAGTCTGGGCTGGGCGTAGTTCGGACGTTGCTCCTCTGTAATGACGAGGGATCGCATCAAGTCTAGAGCCTCGCTTAAATGTGAGGTTTGGCCAGGGAGAAAAGAGTCTGTGAAGTACGGCGAGAAGGAGACTTCTTGGCCGAGCTCACACGATGCTGACTCCGAGGGTTCAGAGCCAGTGTCCGGAGAAGAGTCCGGCTTCATGTTGGTTGCCAGCGACACTACTTCCTCCGGCTCTCCCGTACTGGGCTCAGGAATCCCGTCTTCGGACCTGGCGATGCGCTCCGGATCTAAGGCCAGAGTGGAGGTTGGGGTCGTGAACCCTTGGAAGATCAAGTCTCCTCGGATATGAGCGACATAGTCCAGATTTTCAAAACTAATCTGGTGACCTGGGGCGTAGCTGTCGATCTGCTCTAGATGGCCAAGCGAGTTGGCCCGTAGTGCGAAGCCGCCAAATACGAAGATCTGGCCGGGGAGAAAAACCTCCCCCAGGGCGGCATTGTTGTAGATGACTAATGGAGCCATCGAACCTTCTGATGATGATGCAGTGGAACTCTCAATGAAAGCACCAATATTGGTGTCAAAACCAGCGGATCTCGGGTAGGGGGGCCCGAACTGTGCATCTAAGGTCGATGGTAACATGAGACGGGGGACACGATGTTTACCCAGGTTCAGGCCCTCTTGATGGAGGTAATACCCTACTTCCTGCTTGATTGATGTTGATGAATATGAGGATTACAAGAGTTGATCTACCACGAGATCGTAATGGCCAAACCCTAGATGTCTAGCCTGTATGATTGTGATTGCCTCTACGGACTAAATCCTCCGGTTTATATAGACACCGGAGGGGCCTAGGGTTGTACAGAGTCGGTTTACAGAGGAAGGGATCTTCATATCCGAACGCCAAGCTTGCCTTCCACGCAAAGGAGAGTCCCATCCGGACACGGGAGGAAGTCTTCTGTCTTGTATCTTCATGGCCCATCAGTCCGACCCACGTCACATAGCCCGAACGCCCGAGGACCCCTTAATCCAGGACTCCCTCAGGGGCCCCTGGCCAGCCTCCGGTGCCCATCTTCTGGTATATAAGACCATTTTCCCTAGAAAAAAAATAAGGAGAGGACTTTCAAGATGGAGCGCCGCCGTCTCGAGGCGGAACTTGGGTAGGAGCACTTTTGCTCTCCGGCGAAGCGATTCCGCCGGGGACACTTCCCTCCGGGAGGGGGAAATCGAAGTCATCGTCATCACCAACAACCCTCTCATCGTGGGAGGATCAATCTTCATTAACATCTTCACCAACACCATCTATCTCAAACCTTAGTACATCTCTTGTGTTCAATCTTTGTATCAATCTCAGATTGGTACCTATGGGTGACTAGTAGTGTTGATTACATCTTGTAGTTGATGCTAGTTGGTTTATTTGGTGGAAATTATATGTTCAGATCCATTATGCTATTTATATCCCTCTGATCTTGAGCATGAACATGATTTGTGAGTAGTTGCTTTTGTTCTTGAGGACATGGGAGATGTCTTGTCATAAGTAATCATGTGAATTTGGTATTCGTTCGATATTTTGATGATATGTATGTTGTGATTCCCTTAGTGGTGTCATGTGAACATCGACTACACGACACTTCACCATATTTGGGCCTAAGGGAATGCATTGTGGTATAGTAATTAGATGATGGGTTGCTAGAGTGACAGAAGCTTAAACTCTGGTTTATGCGCTATTCCATAAGGGGCTGATTTGGATTCATATGTTTAATGCTATGGTTAGATTTTATCTTAATTCTTCTTTCGTAGTTGTGGATGCTTGCGAGAGGGGTTAATCATAAGTGGGAGGCTTGTTCAAGTAAGAACAACACCCAAGCACCGGTCCACCCACATATCAAATTATCGAAGTAGCGAACTCGGATCAAACAAACATGATGAAAGTGACTAGATGAAATTCCCATGTGTCCCCGAGAACGTTTTACTTATTATAAGAGACCGTTCCGGCCTGTCCTTTGAAAAAAAAGGATTGGGCTACCTTGCTGCACATATTGTTACTTTTGCTACTTGTCACTTGTTACAAATTATCTTGCTACCAAACTATCTGTTACCGATAATTTCAGTGCTTGCAGAAAATACCTTTCTGAAAACTGCTCGTCATTTTCTACTGCTCCGCGTTGGGTTCGACACTCTTATTTATCGAAAGGACTACGATTGATCCCCTATGCTTGTGGGTCATCAAGGCTCTTTTCTGGCGTCGTTGCCAGGGAGAAGTGCTTTTGGTGAGTGGAATTTGGTAAGGAAAAATTTATATTGTGTGCTGAAATTTACTGTTACTTATTACTATGGAAAACAATCCTTTGAGGGGTTTGTTCGGGGTATCTTCACCTTGACCGAAAGCACAAAGAGTTGCTCCTCAACCTACTTCTCCTATTGAAAATATTTTTTATGAGATTCCTTCGGGTATGATAGAGAAACTGCTAGCTAATCCTTATGCAGGAGACGGAACACTACATCCTGATATGCATCTAATTTATGTGGATGAAGTTTGTGAATTATTTAAGCTTGCAGGTTTACCCGGGGATGAAGTTAAGAAGAAGGTCTTCCCTTTATCTCTGGGGGGAAAGGCATTAACATGGTATAGGCTATGTGATGATATTGGAGCTTGGGATTGGAATCGATTGAAATTGAACTTCATCAAAAGTTCATCATGATCGGAATTATATATATAATTTTTGGCCTCGTGAAGGAGAAAGTGCTCAAGTTTGGGGGAGGCTTAATTACATGATGTATACATGCCCCAATCATGAGCTCTCAAAGGAATTTATCTTACAAAATATTTATTCTTGGCTTTCTCACGATAATTAAAACATGCTTGATTCTTCTTCGACTGGCTGTTTTATGAAGAAAACTATTGAATTCAGATGGAATCTTCTGAAAGAATTAACACAACTCTAAAGACTGGGAACTCGACAAAGGTAACGAGTCAGGTATACACTTAAGTTCGATTGTGTTAAATCTTTTATGGATACCGATGCTTTTCACAAGTTTAGCACTAAATATGGACTTGACTCTGAGATAGTAGCCTCTTTTTGTGAATCATTTGCTACTCATGTTGATCTCCCTAAGGAGAAATGGTTTAAATATTATCCCCCTGTTGAAGAAAAGATTGAGGAGCCTGTTATAGTTAAAGATGAAACTATCATTTACAATGTTGATTCAGTTGTGCCCACTTCTTACATAGAAAAACTACCTTTCCTTGTTAGGATAAAGGAACATGCTAAGGTCTCAACCGTGGTTAATGATACATCTCCAACGTATCTATAATTTTTGATTGTTCCATGCTGTTATATTATCATTCTTGGATGTTTCACAATCATTTTATAGCAACCTTATATCATTTTTTGGGACAAACCTATTGACATAGTGCCCAGTGCCAATTGCTGTTTTTGCTTATTTTTTACTTTGCAGAATATCAGTACCAAACGAAGTCCAAATGCCACGAAACTTTTTGGAGATTTTTTGGGACCAGAAGACAAGTTGGGAGCCAAGGTAGCACCTGGGGGGAGGCCTGTGGGGCCCACAAGACACTAGGGCGCGCCCTGATGGGTTGTGGGGCCCACAGGGGTCTCCTCCACCACCTCTCATCTCTATAAATCCTCAGAAATTCTAGAAACCCTAGGTAAGCAGACGAAACACAATTCCAGCTGCCGCAAGTTCCAGAACCACGAGATCCAATCTACACCATCACGGAGGGGTTCATCATCCTCATTGGTGCCTCTCCGATGATGCGTGAGTAATGTTGGAAATATGCCCTAGAGGCAATAATAAAATGGTTATTATTGTATTTCCTTGTTCATGATAATTGTCTGTTGTTCATGCTATAATTGTATTAACTGGAAACCGTAATACATGTGTGAATACATAGACCACAACATGTCCCTAGTAAGCCTCTAGTTGACTAGCTCGTTGATCAATAGATGGTTATGGTTTCCTGACCATGGACATTGGATGTCATTGATAACGGGATCACATCATTAGGAGAATGATGTGATGGACAAGACCCAATCCTAAGCATAGCACAAGATCGTGTAGTTCGTTTGCTAGAGCTTTTCTAATGTCAAGTATCATTTCCTTAGACCATGAGATTGTGCAACTCCCGGATACCGTAGGAATGCTTTGGGTGTACCAAACGTCACAACGTAACTGGGTGGCTATAAAGGTGCACTACAGGTATCTCCGAAAGTGTCTGTTGGGTTGGAACGAATCGAGACTGGGATTTGTCACTCCGTATGACGGAGAGGTATCTCTGGGCCCACTCGGTAATGCATCATCATAATGAGCTCAATGTGACTAAGGATTTAGCCACGGGATCATGCGTTACGGTACGAGTAAAGTGACTTGTCGGTAACGAGATTGAACAAGGTATTGGGATACCAACGATCGAATCTCGGGCAAGTAACGTACCGATTGACAAAGGGAATTGTATACGGGATTGATTGAATCCTCGACATCGTGGTTCATCCAATGAGATCATCGTGGAACATGTGGGAGCCAACATGGGTATCCAGATCCCGCTGTTGGTTATTGACCGGAGAGTCGTCTCGGTCATGTCTGCATGTCTCCCGAACCCGTAGGGTCTACACACTTAAGGTTCGGTGACGCTAGGGTTGTAGAGATATTAGTATGCGGAAATCCGAAAGTCGTTCGGAGTCCCGGATGAGATCCCGGAGAGTTCCGGAATGGTCCGGAGGTAAAGATTTATATATGGGAAGTCCTATTTTGGCCACCGGAAAATGTTCGGGATTTTTCGGTATTGTATCGGGAAGGTTCTAGAAGGTTCCGAAGTGAGGCCCACCTGCATGGGGGGACCCACATGAACGTGGGTAGTGGGGGCAAGGCCCCACACCCCTGGTCAAGGCGCACCAAGATCCCACCTTAGAAGGAATAAGATCATATCCCGAAGGGATAAGATCAAGATCCCTAAAAAAGGGGGATAACAATCGGTGGGGAAGGGAAATGATGGGATTTCTTTCCCCCACCTTTGCCAATGCCCCAATGGACTTGGAGGGCAAGAAACCAGCCCCCTCCACCCCTATATATAGTGGGGAGGCGCATGGGAGCAGCACCCCAAGCCCTGGCGCCTCCCTCCCTCCCGTGACACCTCTTCCTCCCCGCTTGCGCTTGGCGAAGCCCTGCCGGGATCCCGCTACTTCCACCACCACGCCGTCGTGCTGCTGGATCTCCATCAACTTCTCCTCCCCCTTGCTGGATCAAGAAGGAGGAGACGTCCCCGCTCCGTACGTGTGTTGAACGCGGAGGTGCCGTCCGTTCGGCGCTAGGATCATCGGTGATTTGGATCACGACGAGTACGACTCCATTAACCCCGTTCTCTTGAACGCTTCTGCTTGCGATCTACAAGGGTATGTAGATGCACTCCTCCCCTCTTGTTGCTAGCATCTCCTAGATTGATCTTGGTGACACGTAGGGAAATTTTGAATTTCTGCTACGCTCCCCAACAGTGGTATCAGAGCCAGGTTTATGCGTAGATTCTATGCACGAGTAGAACACAAAGTACTTGTGGGCGACGATTTGTTCAATTTGCTTACCGTTACTAGTCTTATCTTGATTCGGCGGCATTGTGGGATGAAGCGGCCCGGACTGACCTTACACGTACTCTTACGTGAGACAGGTTCCACCGACTGACATGCACTTGATGCATAAGGTGGCTAGCGGGTGTCTGTCTCTCCCACTTTAGTCGGATCGGATTTGATGAAAAGGGTCCTTATGAAGGGTAAATAGCAATTGGCATATCACCGTTGTGGCTTTTGCGTAGGTAAGAAACGTTCTTGCTAGAAACCCATAGCAGCCACGTAAAACATGCAACAACAATTAGAGGACGTCTAACTTGTTTTTGCAGGGTATGCTATGTGATGTGATATGGCCAAAAGGATGTGATGAATGATATATGTGATGTATGAGATTGATCATGTTCTTGTAATAGGAATCATGACTTGCATGTCGATGAGTATGACAACCGGCAGGAGCCATAGGAGTTGTCTTAATTTATTGTATGACCTGCGTGTCAATGAAAAACGCCATGTAATTACTTTACTTTATTGCTAACCGTTAGCCATAGTAGTAGAAGTAATAGTTGGTGAGACAAATTCATGAAGACACGATTATGGAGATCATGATGATGGAGATCATGGTGTCATGCCGGTGACGAAGGTGATCATGCCGCGCCTCGAAGATGGAGATCAAAAGGCGCAAGATGATATTGGCCATATCATGTCACTTTATGATTTGCATGTGATGTTTGTCATGTTTACATCTTATTTGCTTAGAACGACGGTAGCATAAATAAGATGATCCCTCACTAAAATTTCAAGAGATGTGTTCCCCCTAACTGTGCACCATTGCGAAGGTTCGTTGTTTCGAAGCACCACGTGATGATCGGGTGTGATAGATTCTAACGTTCGCATACAACGGGTGTTGACGAGCCTAGCATGTACAGACATGGCCTCGGAACACAAGCAAAACACTTAGGTTGACTTGACGAGCCTAGCATGTACAGACATGGCCTCCGAACACAAGAGACCGAAAGGTCGAACATGAGTCGTATAGTAGATACGATCAACATGGAGATGTTCACCGATGATGACTAGTCCGTCTCACGTGATGATCGGACACGGCCTAGTCGATTCGGATCATGTATCACTTAGATGACTAGAGGGATGTCTATCTAAGTGGGAGTTCATTAAATAATCAGATGAACTTAATTATCATGAACATAGTCAAAAGGTCTTTGCAAATAATGTCATAGCTTACGCTTTAGTTCTACTAAGATATGTTCCTAGAGAAAATTTAGTTGAAAGTTGATAGTAGCAATTATGCGGACTGGGTCCGTAAACTGAGGATTGTCCTCATTGCTGCACAGAAGGCTTATGTCCTTAATGCACCGCTCGGTGTGCTGAACCTCGAGCGTCGTCTGTAGATGTTACGAAACATCTGACATACATGTTTTGATGACTACGTGATAGTTCAGTGTGTGATGCTAACGGTTTAAAATTGTGGCACCAAAGACGGTTTTGAAACGTCGCAGAACATATGAGATGTTCCAAAGACTGAAATTGGGATTTCAGACTAATGCCCACGTCAAGAGGTATGATACCTCTGACAAGTTTCTTAAGCCTGCAAACTAAGGGAGAAAAGCTCAATCGTTGAGCATGTGCTCAGATTGTCTGAGTACTACAATCACTTGAATCGAGTGGGAGTTAATCTTCCAGATGAGATAGTGATGGTTCTCCATAGTCACTGCCACCAAGCTATTAGAGCTTCGTGATGAACTATAACATATCAGGGATAGACATGATGATCCTTGAGCAACTCGCGATGTTTGACACTGCGAAAGTAGAAATCAAGAAGGAGCATCAATTGTTGATGGTTAGTAAAACCACTAGTTTCTAGAAGGGCAAGGGCAAGAAGGGATACTTCATGAAACGGCAAATCAGTTGCTGCTCTAGTGAAGAAACCCAAGGTTGAACCCAAACCCAAGACTAAGTGCTTCTGAAATGAGGGGAACGGTCACTGAAGCAGAACTACCCTAGATACTTCGTAGATGAGAAGGCTGGCAAGGTCGACAGAAGTATATTGGATATACATTATATTAATGTGTACTTTACTAGTACTCCTAGTAGCACCAGGGTATTAGATACCGGTTCGGTTGCTAAGTGTTAGTAACTCGAAATAAAAGCTGGGGAATAAACGGAGACTAGCTAAAGGTGAGATGACGATATGTGTTGAAAGTGTTTCCAAGGTTGATGTGATCAAGCATCGCATGCTCCCTCTACCATCGAGATTGGGGTTAAACCTGAATAATAATTATTTGGTGTTTGCGTTGAGCATAGACATGATTGGATTATGTTTATCGCAATACGGTTATTCATTAAAGGAGAATAATGATTACTCTGTCTATTTGAATAATACCTTCAATGGTCTTGCACCTAAAATGAATGGTTTATTGAATCTCGATCGTAGTGATACACATGTTCATGCCAAAAGATATAAGATAGTAATGATAGTACCACATACTTGTGGCACTGCCACTTGAGTCATATTGGTATAAAACGCATGAAGAAGCTCCATGTTGATGGATCTTTGGACTCACTCGTTTTTGAAAAGACTGAGACATGCGAACCATGTCTATTAGTATATATGCATGAAGAAAGTCCATACAGATGGATCATTTGGACTCACTTGATTTTGAATCACTTGAGACATGCAAATCATACCACATGGGCAAGATGACTGAAAGGCCTCGTTTTCAGTAAGATGGAACAAGAGAGCAACTTGTTGGAAGTAATACATTTGATGTGTGCAGTCCAATGAGTGCTGAGGCACGCAGTGGATATCGTTATGTTCTTACTTCACAGATGATTTGAGTAGATGCTGAGAATATTTACTTGATGAAACACAAGTCTGAATTATTGAAAGGTTCAAGTAATTTCAGAATGAAGTTGAAGATCGTCGTGACAAGAGGATAAAATGTCTGTGATATGATCATAGAGATGAATATCTGAGTTACGAGTTTGGCACACAATTAAGAAATTGTGGAAATTGTTTCACGACTAATACCGCCTGGAACACCATATTGTGATGGTGTGTCCGAACATCGTAACTGCACCCTATTGGATATGGTGCATACCATGATGTCTCTTATCGAATTACAACTATCGTTTATGGGTTAGGCATTAGAGACAACCGCATTCACTTTAAATAGGGCACCACGCAATTCCGTTGAGACGACACCGTATGAACTATGGTTTAGAGAAACCTAAGCTGTCGTTTCTTAAAAGTTTGGGGCTGCGACGCTTATGTGAAAAAGTTTCAGGCTGATAAGCTCGAACCCAAAGCGGATAAATGCATCTTCATAGAATACCCAAAACAGTTGGGTATACCTCCTATTTCAGATCTGGAAGTAAAAGTGATTGTTTCTAGAAACGGGTCCTTTCTCGAGGAAAAGTTTCTCTCGAAAGAATTGAGTGGGAGGATGGTGGAGACTTGATGAGGTCATTGAACCGTCACTTCAACTAATGTGTAGCAGGGCACAGGAAGTTGTTCCTGTGGCACCTACACCAATTGAAGTGGAAGCTTATGATAGTGATCATGAAACTTTAGATCAAGTCACTACCTAACCTCATAGGACGACAAGGATGCGTACTACTTCAGAGTGGTACATAATCCTGTCTTGGAAGTCATGTTGCTAGACAACAATGAACCTACGAGCTATGGAGAAGCGATGGTGGGCCCGGATTCCGACGAATGGCTCGAGGCCATAAAATCCGAGAGGATCAATGTATGAAAACAAAGTATAGACTTTGAAAGAACTACTTGATGGTCGTAAGGTTGTTGGGTACAGATGGATTTTAAAGGGAAGACAGACAATGATGGTAAGTGTCACCATTAAGAAAGCTCGACTTGTCGTTAAGATGTTTTCTGGCAAGTTCAAGGAGTTGACTGCGATGAGACTTTCTCACTCGTAGCGATGCTAAGAGTCTGTTAGAATTATATTAGCAGTTACTGCATTATTTATGAAATCTTGCAGATAGGATGTCAAAACATTGTTTCCTCGACGATTTTCTTGAGGAAAGGTTGTATGTGATACAACCAGAAGGTTTTGTCAATCCTGAAAGATGCTAACAAGTATGCAAAGCTCCAGCAATCCTTCTAAGGATTGGAGCAAGCATCTCGGAGTTGGAATGAACGCTTTGATGAGATGATCAAAGATTTTGGGTTTATACAAAGTTCATGAGAAACTTGTATTTCCAAAGAAGTGAGTGGGAGCACTATAGAATTTTTGATGAGTATATGTTGTTAACATATTGTTGATCAGAAATGATGTAGAATTTCTGGAAAGCATCCAGGGTTATTTGAAAAGTGTTTTTAATGGAAAACCTGGATTAAGCTACTTGAACATTGAGCATCAAGATCTATAAGGATAGATAAAAAACGCTTAATAGTACTTTCAAATGAATACATACCGTGACAAGATTTTGAAGGAGTTCAAAATAGATCGGCAAAGAAGGAGTTCTTGGCTGTGTTACAAGGTGTGAGTATTGAGTAAGACTCAAGACCTGACCACGGCAGAAGAAAGAGAAAGGACGAAGGTCATCCCCTATGCTTTAGACGTAGGATCTACAATATGCTATGCTGTGTATCGCACCTGAAGTGTGCCTTGCCATGAGTTAGTCAAGGGGTACAATAGTGATCCAGGAAGGGATCACATGACAGCGGTCGAACTTATCCTTAGTATCTAGTGGACTAAGGAATTTTCTCGATTATGGAGGTGGAAAGGGGGTTCGTCGTAAAGGGTTACGTCGATGCAAACTTTGACACTAATCCGGATGACTCTGAGTAGTGAACCGGATTCGTATAGTAGAGTAGTTATTTGGAATAGCTCCAAGTAGCGCGTGGTAGCTGCATCTACAAGATGACATAGAGATTTGTAAAGCACACACGGATCTGAATGTTGCAGACCCGTTGACTAAAACCTCTCTCGTAAGCATAACATGATCAAACCCTAGAACTCATTGAGTGTTAATCACATGGTGATGTGAACTAGATTATTGACTCTAGTAAACTCTTGGGTATTAGTCACATGGCGATGTGAACTTTGAGTGTTAATCACATGGTGATGTGAACTAGATTATTGACTCTAGTGCAAGTGGGAGACTGTTGGAAATATTCCCTAGAGGCAATAATAAAATGGTTATTATTGTATTTCCTTGTTCATGATAATTGTCTGTTGTTCATGCTATAATTGTATTAACTGGAAACCGTAATACATGTGTGAATACATAGACCACAACATGTCCCTAGTAAGCCTCTAGTTGACTAGCTCGTTGATCAATAGATGGTTATGGTTTCCTGACCATGGACATTGGATGTCATTGATAACGGGATCACATCATTAGGAGAATGATGTGATGGACAAGACCCAATCCTAAGCATAGCACAAGATCGTGTAGTTCGTTTGCTAGAGCTTTTCTAATGTCAAGTATCATTTCCTTAGACCATGAGATTGTGCAACTCCCGGATACCGTAGGAATGCTTTGGGTGTACCAAACGTCACAACGTAACTGGGTGGCTATAAAGGTGCACTACAGGTATCTCCGAAAGTGTCTGTTGGGTTGGCACGAATCGAGACTGGGATTTGTCACTCCGTATGACGGAGAGGTATCTCTGGGCCCACTCGGTAATGCATCATCATAATGAGCTCAATGTGACTAAGGAGTTAGCCACGGGATCATGCGTTACGGTACGAGTAAAGTGACTTGCCGGTAACGAGATTGAACAAGGTATTGGGATACCGACGATCGAATCTCGGGCAAGTAACATACCGATTGACAAAGGAAATTGTATACGGGATTGATTGAATCCTCGACATCGTGGTTCATCCGATGAGATCATCGTGGAACATGTGGGAGCCAACATGGGTATCCAGATCCCGCTGTTGGTTATTGACCGGAGAGTCGTCTCGGTCATGTCTGCATGTCTCCCGAACCCGTAGGGTCTACACACTTAAGGTTCGGTGACGCTAGGGTTGTAGAGATATTAGTATGCGGAAATCCGAAAGTCGTTCGGAGTCCCGGATGAGATCCCGGACGTCACGAGGAGTTCCGGAATGGTCCGGAGGTAAAGATTTATATATGGGAAGTCCTATTTTGGCCACCGGAAAATGTTCGGGATTTTTCGGTATTGTACCGGGAAGGTTCTAGAAGGTTCCGAAGTGAGGCCCACCTGCATGGGGGGACCCACATGAACGTGTGAAAGAACATGCGGTGCCCCCATGTTTGGTTTTGGTAATTGATGACAATCTCTATGGACTAATGGTTACCTTGAGTTATATTTGAAGGATTTGTCCATAGGCATTTCTTGAAGTCCATGTGTTGGTTTCAAGGAGCTTATGTGGTGACCAAGGTGTTATTAAGGAATTATCCAAAGATTGGTCATGTGAGAGTAGAGCTTATTGCAAGCATGTCTTGAAGAAGAAGATTGTGTGATCATTCATGTTTACCTTCAAGACATCATCCAAATGAAGAGAGTTGGAAAGAGTCAAGGTTGATCAAGACTAAGTCAAGAGTGAATCAAGTTGATCAACTCACAAAGCGCACAAGATGTACCGAGGGATCAAGCGATCCCATGGTATGGTAAGCATTGTCAATTACGCTTTGTGTACTAACCCATGGTCTTCGTGAGAGTTCTTTGTGGGGTTAGGTTGCGGTGTGCAAGTTCAAGTGAAGCATCATGAAGAGATCAAATGCTTGAAGCTTGCCGTCCATTGTGGTGACAATGGACTTGTGAAGATGTGCAGAAGAGTGGCTCACCCATAGTGGAGCATGGGGGAGCAATCAACTAGTCTTCATCGAGCCAACGCAACCAAGAAAGGTGGTCCAACTTGAGGGAGTCAAGATCGTCATCATCTAGCTCAAGTGGACCATGTGCAAGGCAAAGGTTTGCTCTTGATAGGTTTTCTATTTTACCGGTCTCATGATGGTAGTTGGGAGACCGGGTTATAGGATCGATTGCCGTACTATCAAGGGGGGCTCTCGATGAGTAGCTTGATTGTATCGTTCACAGAGAGCTCAAACCATTGCATCCTTGCATCATCTTTGTTGGTTCTTGTTTGGTTCTTCTCTTTGTGAGTTTTGGAGCTTATGGTCATCTTGATGACAAGCTCGAGTTCATCGAAAACGGAGTTCACTCGCATCTTCTATGATGTTTTCGATGTTGGAGGTTATGCCGGTTCTTCTCGGTTGGAGGTTTCACTCCTCTATTTGTTGGAGGTTATGCTGTTTTGATGCTACTCATCGTCTTGTATCCAACAAGCTTGAGTTTGCTCAATTCGGAGCTCATATGAAGAAGTTATGGCAGTTCTGGTTTTCTCCCTGCGGTAGTACCGCGGCCAGAGCGGCAGTACCGCTTATCGCCCCAAGCGGTAGTACCGCCTATGGCCATAAGCGGTAGTACGGCTACGGTTCCGCGCTGGTACCGCCTCGATTTTGGGTCTTGCATTTTTCGTGTCGAGTTTTGCAGTAGTTGCACGGCAGTAAGGCACGGCAGTTCCGCCTATAAGCGGTAGTACCGCCCCGATGGGCGGTAGTACCGCTCCGGTCGGGCGGTAGTACCGCTACTGCATTTTTGGTCCCGTGTTCTGCTCCTCCAGCGGTAGTACCGCTGGGGTGCGCGGTAGTACCGCTTATAAGCGGTACTACCGCCCCAAGGTTCATGTTTGGTTGCTCCTTTTCCCTGCTTCTTCCGCCAGAGCGGTAGTACCGCTCATGGAGCGGTAGTACCGCTCGTGTGCGGGCTGAGCACATAACGGTTGGATTTTTCCCCTTCTATAAAAGGGGGTCTTCTTCCCCAATGAACCTTATCTTTTGAGCTCGTGTTCTTCCCCCATTGTTGACCTTCTTCGAGCTTGCTAACTCTCAATCCCTCCATGGATTCTTGCTAGTTTTTGAGGGAAAAGAGAGAGGAGATCTAGATCCACATTTCCACCAATCACTTTCTCCTCTATGTGAGGGGAACCCATTGGATCTAGATCTTGGAGTTCTTGGTGTTCTCCTTCTTGTTCTTCCTCTCATTTTCCTCCCTAGCATTAGTTGCTTCGGTGGGATTTGAGAGAGAAGGACTTGGGCACTCCGTGTGCCCTTGCCATTGCATTTGGTGCATCGGTTTGAGTTCTCCACGGTGATACGTGGAAGTTACAAGTTGAGAAGCTTATTACTCTTGGGTGCTTGGTGCCCTTGAGCTTGTTCCTCTTGGGTGCTTGGGCGCCCTAGACGGTTGGTGGTGTTCGGAGCTCAATCATTGTGGTGTAAAGCTCCGGGCAAGCGTCGGGGTCTCCAATTAGGTTGTGGAGATCGCCCCGAGCAATTTGACGGGTTCCGGTGACCGCCCCCAAGGGTTGCCAAAGTGTACGGGTTCGGTGACCGCCCCGAAGGGTTGCCATTTGTACGGGTTCGGTGACCGCCCTCAAGGGTCCCTTAGTGGAATCACAGCATCTTGCATTGTGCGAGGGCGTGAGGAGATTACGGTGGCCCTAGTGGCTTCTTGGGGAGCATTGTGCCTCCACACTGCTCCAAACGGAGATTAGCATCCGCAAGGGTGTGAACTTCGGGATACATCGTCGTCTCCGCGTGTCTCGGTTATCTCTTACCCGAACCCTTTACTTATGCACTTTACTTTGTGATAGCCATATTGTTTCTTCTCGTATATCTTGCTATCACTTAGTTGTTTATCTTGCTTAGCATAAGTTGTTGGTGCACATAGGTGAGCCTAGTTGTTGTAGGTTTTGTGCTTGTCAAATTAACCGCTAGGTTTATTCCGCATTTGTTCAAGCCTAAACCGTAATTATTTTAAAGCGCCTATTCACCCCCCTCTAGGCGACATCCTCGATCTTTCAACGTGGGTAGTGGGGGCAAGGCCCCACACCCCTGGTCAAGGCGCACCAAGATCCCACCTTAGAAGGAATAAGATCATATCCCGAAGGGATAAGATCAAGATCCCTAAAAAAGGGGGATAACAATCGGTGGGGAAGGGAAATGATGGGATTTCTTTCCCCCACCTTTGCCAACGCCCCAATGGACTTGGAGGGCAAGAAACCAGCCCCCTCCACCCCTATATATAGTGGGGAGGCGCATGGGAGCAGCACCCCAAGCCCTGGCGCCTCCCTCCCTCCCGTGACACCTCTTCCTCCCCGCTTGCGCTTGGCGAAGCCCTGCCGGGATCCCGCTACTTCCACCACCATGCCGTCGTGCTGCTGGATCTCCATCAACTTCTCCTCCCCCCTTGCTGGATCAAGAAGGAGGAGACGTCCCCGCTCCGTACGTGTGTTGAACGCGGAGGTGCCGTCCGTTCGGCGCTAGGATCATCGGTGATTTGGATCACGACGAGTACGACTCCATCAACCCCGTTCTCTTGAACGCTCCCGCTTGCGATCTACAAGGGTATGTAGATGCACTCCTCCCCTCTCGTTGCTAGCATCTCCTAGATTGATCTTGGTGACACGTAGGAAAATTTTGAATTTCTGCTACGTTCCCCAACAAGTAATCCACCATAGACCTACGAGTCCGTAGGCAGTAGCTAGATGGCTTTCTCTCTCTTTTTGATTATCAATACAATGGTCTCTTGGAGATCTATTTGATGTAATGACTTTTTCTGGTGTGTTTGTTGGGATCCGATGAAGATCGAGTTTATGATCAGTTTCTATCCATGAATATTATTTGAGTCTTCTTTTGACCTTTATATGCACGATTACTTATAGCCTCGTATTTATTCTTCGAAACTTTGGTTTAGTTAGGCCAACTAGATCGATTTTTCTTGCCATGGGATGAGGTGCTTTGTGATGGGTTCGATCTTACGGTGTCCTCACCAAGTGACAGAAGGGGTAGCGAGGCATGTATGTATCGTTGCTATTAAGGTTAACAAGATGGGGTCTATTCCTACATGAATAAATCTTGTCTACATCATGTCATGTCACCGTTCTTATTGCATTACTCCGTTTCTCCATGAACTTAATACACTAGATGCATGCTGCATAGCGGTCGATGTGTGGAGTAACAGTAGTAGGTGCAGAATCGTTTCGGTCTACTAATCTTGGAAGTGATGCCTATATAATGATCATTGCCTTGGATATCGTCATGATTATTTGATCTTCTATCAATTTCCCAACAGTAATTTGTTTACCCACCCTATGCTATTTTTTCGAGAGAAGCCACTAGTGAAATCTACGACCCCCGGGTCTATCTTTTATCATATTGCTTCCCGATCTACTTTTTATTCGCTTTTGTTTTCAGATCTATTATTCCAAAAACCCAAAAATACCTTTCTACACTTTTTATTTGCATCTTTTATTTTGTTTTTTATTCAGATCTATTTATCCAAACTCATACTATTTAATCTATCTTTTACCGGGGAGGGATTGACAACCCCTCTTACGCGTTGGGTTGCGAGGTTTTGTTCTTTGTGTGCAGGTACCGTTTACATAGTGTTGCTTGGTTATCCTACTGGTTCGATAACCTTGGTTTCATAACTGAGGGAAAGACCTACTGTAGTGTAACACCCACGATGCGGCTATATCTCCCATGTGTCGAGGCACGACTTAGAGGCATAACCGCATTGTCGGTATTGTCGCAAGAAGGGTCATCTTCACACAATCCCATGTAATGAACAAGAATGGGATAACGAGAGTTGGCTTACAATCGCCACTTCACACAATACATAAATTAATTCATACATCATCCAAAATCCACACATAGACCGACTACGGTCAAATCCAAATGAAAATAAGATAACCCCAAATGCTAGGTCCCCGATCGTCCCAACTGGGCTCCACTACTGATCATCAGGAAACGAAACATAGTAACGACCATGTTCCTCGTCGAACTCCCACTTGAGCTCGGTTGTGTCACATGCACTGGCATCGTCGGCACCTGCAACTATTTTGGTAGAATCTGTGAGTCACGAGGACTCAGCAATCTCACACCCGTGAGATCAAGACTATTTAAGCTTATAGGAAAGGATGGTTTAATGAGGTGGAGCTGCAGCAGGCACTAAGCATATATGGTAGCTAACATACGCAAAAGAGAGTGAGAAGAGAAGCAACGAAACGGTCGCGAAGCTAGAAATGATCAAGAAGTGATCCTGAAACTACTTACGTTCATGCATAACTCCAACCGTGTTCACTTCCCGGACTCCGCCGAGAAGAGACCATCACGGCTACACACACGGTTGATGTATTTTAATTACGTCAAGTGACAAGTTCTCTACAACCGGACATTAACAAATTCCCATCTGCCTCATAACCGCGGGCACGGCTTTCGAAAGATAATACCCTGCAGGGGTGTCCCAACTTAGCCCATTATAAGCTCTCACGGTCAACGAAGGATAAACCTTCTCCCGGGAAGACCCGATCAGTCTCGGAATCCCGGTTTGCAAGACATTTCAACAATGGTAAAACAAGACCAGCAAAGCCGCCCGATGCGCCGACAAATCCCGATA
The DNA here is from genome assembly GCF_002575655.3 of Aegilops tauschii subsp. strangulata. Classification (NCBI taxonomy): domain Eukaryota; kingdom Viridiplantae; phylum Streptophyta; class Magnoliopsida; order Poales; family Poaceae; genus Aegilops; species Aegilops tauschii. Next base: position 375,671,793 of record NC_053037.3, read on the forward strand.
GGAGCTGCACATATCTTGTTCTCAGGGCACACCGGATAAGTCAAGCTACGAGTAAAACTAGGCCTCGAGTTTCCCCGAGGTGGCCCCGCAGGCTGCTCGGTTTGGACCAACACTCGAAGGAGCACTGGCCCGGGGGGGGGGGTAAATAAAGATGACCCTCGGGCTCACGAAAACTCAAGGGAAAAAGGCTTAGGTGGCAAATGGTAAAACCAAGGTTGGGCCTTGCTGGAGGAGTTTTATTCAAGGCGAACTGTCAAGGGGGTCCCATAAATCACCCAACCGCGTAAGGAACGCAAACTCAAGGAACATAATACCGGTATGACGGAAACTAGGGCGGGAAGAGTGGAACAAAATACCAGGCATAAGGCCGAGCCTTCCACCCTTTACCAAATATATAGATGCATTAATTAAATAAGAGATATCGTGATATTCCAAAATATCCATGTTCCAACTTGGAACCAACTTCAACTTCACCTGCAACTAGCAACGCTATAAGAAGGGCTGAGCAAAAGCGGTAACTTAGCCAAACAACGGTTGCTAGGAAGGGTGGTTAGAGGCTTGACAAGGCAATATGGGAGGCATGATATAGCAAGTGGTAGGTAGCGCAGCATAGAAATAGAACGAACAACTAGCAAAGCAAAGATAGAAGTGATTTCGAGGGTATGGTCATCTTGCCTGCAAGGTTCTCAGAGTTGTCGAAAGCTTGATCCTCGTAAGCGTACTCAACAGGTTCCTCGTTCACGAACTCGTCTCCCGGCTCTACCCACAGCAAGAACACAAGCAATGGAACCACAATCAATCACGGGAAATGCACAAGCAACATGATGCAAAACATGCATGATATGCGAGATATGATATGCGATGCATATGCGTGCTCCGGAAGAAAAAGAATGAACAAGGCAGTAACTTGGCAAACCAAGTATGCCACTGGAAATATGATATGATTTCGGTCGAAATCGATATAAAGATCACCGGAAACGGATGCACGGTTTGCAAATGGCGAGCAAAACAAGAATGACACGATTCTGCGATTATCAGCATGATACCACTTAGAATACATCAAGAAACTATACTACGGCACCCCAACATCGCAACAAAGCATATGGTAGTAATCTATAGGAGATGCTTGACAAAAGATGAACACTGAGCTACGGCTAGATCACAGAATAACAGGTTCAAACAAGCATGGCAAAAGGGCAAAAGATATCAGTTTAACAGACTTGGAGAAAATACTGGACATGGCTGAAACAACATCAGGTAGCAATGTTCAGAGCAAGCAAAACACATGCTAAAGGAACCTAACATAGCAAAACAAGGCATGGCATGAATCTAATAAATGCATAGAACAAAAGTCCCTTACTGACCATGAGCCAAAAAGGATCAAAAGATATGATGGCACTCATGTAAACATAGCAAGTTTCGTTAACAGGTTTCAGACAGCAGAAAACAAAGCATGGCAGTAAACATAATTATGAAGGCATCTTGGTGAGCTTGATTCACTCATCACAAAGCAATGCATGACAAAACAAGCATACCTACAGCAACATGGCATGTTTATGAAGCTATCCAGGGGCAAGAGGAAATACATAGCATGTATGGATCAACAACAACAACTTTGGCAAAATTGAATATCATGTTAATATTCTGCCAGAAATATTTTATAGCAAACGTAGAGCAAGATTGAGACATGCTAGGGCACTCCATAAATGCAAAGAGGGCCATGTATGGATAGATCACAACTATATCTACAAAACATCCTTACTGAACATACTCAAAAGAAGCATGGATCTCACTGTAGACACATGGATACATGGCAACAAAATAACAGCAGGTAAAGACTTTGCAAAATTCTAAGTCCCTGAAAACAGAAACATCACGAAGCCTAGTTTGCATGCTTGTGCTAGTCACCACATAGATCACAAAAATACATGGCATATACCTCTGTAAAGATGGCATGTCATAGGTCAAAACATCTGTAGAGCTCATGCCCATAAGATGCACACATCAAATGAAGCAAAAATAACAAAACACCAAGTTCTGATAAGTAACAGCAATAAACATCATATAGCACTCTTGCACCAGAGATTTGGGCATCAATATGGACTCAAACGAGCACGGCACAATGGAACAAAATGCAGAGCATCTCGTGATGAACATTTTGATATATCATGCACGCAAAACGGAGCAGTATGTGATGAGATATGCCATAATGAACAGAGAAACATATTGCAATATCTTCGGGACTTGGGAGGAAAATATGGGGTCAACCTCTCCAGATCTGGATCGGGGGCAGGCACGGATGTCGAGGTGCGGCGCGAGCTCGCCGGAGAACTTGCCGGAGAGGACGGAGGGGACGAGGCCGGAAGAGGGGAACGCTGGATCCGGCGGAGGGCTTCGGCGGAGGAGTGCCGGCGGTCGGCGGCGGGCGCGGCGAACGGCGGCGACCGGCGGGCGGCGGGGCGCGCGCTCGGGCGGCGGGGGAGGACGGCGAGGCGGCGGACGGCGGAGGCGACCCGGGGCGCAGGGCGGTGCGCGCACGGGCACGGGAGGAGGAGCTCGGGCGCGGGCGGGCCGGGAGGGCCCCGGCGGGCCGGCGTGCGGCGGCGCGGGGGAAGTGGGCGCGGGCGGCGGGCGAATCCGGAGGCGACACATGGCGGCGGAGAGGGCGGCGGACACGTCCGTCGGCGGGATTTTTCGTCCGGCGGCGCGAAGGGGAAGAAGGCTAGGGTTGCACCGCGAATTTGGAAGGGGAAGGCATATATATAGGTAGAGGGAGCTAGGAGACTCCAAATGGAGTGCGGTTTTCGCCCACGATCGTGATCGAACGACCGAGAGCATGGAAGTGACTTAGGTGGGTTATTGGGCTGTTTGGAGGGGTGTTTTGCTGCAACACACAAAAGGCCTTTGCAGTTACCCGGTTAACCGTTGGAGCATCAAACGACCTCCAAATGGAACGAAACTTGACAGGTGGTCTACCGGTGGTATACCAAGGCCACTTGGCAAACCTCTGTCCATTCCGAGAACGTTTAACACCCGCTCACGAAAAGAAACAAGAGGGGTGCGCCGGTGCATGTGGGAGTGTCGGATTGCAAAACGGACAACGTGGAAAATGCTCGGATGCATGAGACAAACACGTATGCAAATGAGATGCGCATGAAGACATGATATGAGATGCATGACATGAACAAAATGCAAAACAAGAGACAAAACCCAACCACGGAGGGAATATCATAACACATAGCCAAAAATGGCAAGAGTTGGAGTTACAAATATGGAAAGTTACATCCGGGGTGTTACAACACTCCACCACTACGAGAGGATCTCGTCCCGAGATCTAGGACTGAAAGAACTCCGGATATTCGGAACGGAGGTGGTCCTCGCGTTCCCAGGTGGCTTCTCGGTTGGAATGGTGCGACCAGTTCACTTTCAAGAATTTGATTGACTTGTTGCGAGTCTTGCGCTCAGTTTCTTCAAGAATAGCAATGGGGTGCTCATGAGAAGACAGATCTTCTTGGAGGTCAATCTCTTCGAAGTTGATGGTGCGATCAGGAGTCTTGAAGCACTTGCGAAGCTGTGACACGTGGAACACATCATGCACGTTCGCGAAATTGGAGGGAAGCTCAAGTTGATAGGCGAGGTCGCCTCTTTTGCCATTGAGCTTGAAAGGACCCACGTATCTAGGGGCAAGCTTCCCTTTGATACCGAAGCGACGAGTGCCTTTCATTGGAGAGACGCGGAGGTAGACATGGTCTCCGATCTCGAAAGCCAAGTCACGGTGCTTGCTATCATAGTAACTCTTCTGACGCGATTGCGCAGCTTTGAGATTTTCATGGATGACTTTACACATTTCTTCAGCCTCTGTGATTAAGTCATTGCCAAGAAGTTGGCATTCACCAGTCTCTAACCAATTGAGAGGAGTACGACACTTTCTGCCATAGAGAATTTCGAATGGGGCCTTGCCCGAACTCGCTTGGAAGCTGTTGTTGTAGGAGAAATCGGCATATGGAAGACAATCTTCCCACTTCATGCCAAAGGAAATGACACAAGCCCTGGCATATCTTCAAGGATTTGATTGACTCGCTTGACTTGGCCACTAGTTTGAGGATGGAAAGCTGTGCTGAAACGAATGTTGGTGCCCATGGCCTTCTGGAAGGAGTCCCAGAACTTAGAAGTGAAGATGCTTCCACGATCTGAAGAAATCAATTGTGGAATGCCGTGCAAGGAGAAAATCCTGGAGGTGTATAGCTCTGCCAACTGAGTTGCTGTGATAGATTCTTTGATTGGAAGGAAATGAGCCACTTTAGTAAGCTTGTCGATGACAACGAAGATAGCATCATTTCCGCGCTTGGACTTTGGAAATCCAGTCACGAAGTCCATTTCGATATGATCAAACTTCCATTCTGGGATAGCAAGAGGTTGGAGGAGACCAGCTGGTCGTTGGTGTTCTGCTTTCACCCTTCGACAGACATCACATTCATTCACGAATTGAGCGATTTCCCACTTCATTCGAGTCCACCAATACGACTGCTTGAGGTCATGGTACATCTTCGTACTTCCAAGATGGATGGAAAGAAGAGAATTGTGTGCCTCGTTCATTATGACTTTCCTTAGATCACCTTTAGGAACCACAATCCGGTCCTCGAAGAATAAAGTGTCTCTGTCATCAATGCGATAGCACTTGTATTTGGAAAGACCCTTGTTGATACCACGTTTCACCTTCTTCACCATGGTATCCAGGAGTTGTGCCTCACGAATTTGATCTTCCAAAGTAGGAGAGACTATGAGGTTGGCAAGAAAGCCTTGAGGACCAACTTGGAGATTCAGCTTGCGGAAAGCTTCACAAAGATCCGGTTGGAATGGCTTGATAATTAAACTGTTGCAATAAGCCTTCCTGCTCAAAGCATCTGCAATGACATTGGCCTTGCCTGGAGTATATTCAATACTCGGATTGTACTCTTGAATCATCTCGACCCATCGAGTCTGCCTGAGGTTGACGTTGGGCTGAGTGAAGATGTACTTGAGACTCTTGTGATCGGTGAATATGTCCACTTTTCTTCCCAACAAGAGATGTCTCCATGTTATTAATGCATGGACAACTGCCGCCAACTCAAGATCGTGAGTGGGGTAGTTCTTTTCGTTGGGCTTCAACTGACGAGAGGTATAGGCCACAACTTTCTTCTCTTGCATTAACACAGCACCGAGACCTTGAAGAGAAGCATCACAGAAAACTTCGAATGGCTTGGATTCGTCAGGAGGAGTTAAGACAGGAGCTGTGACGAGTTTCTCTTTGAGAGTGTTGAAAGCAATGTCACACTCAGGCGTCCAGACATACTTCACATGCTTCTGGAGGAGGTTGGAAAGAGGCTTTGCAATCTTAGAGAAATTCTCAACGAATCTTCGGCAATAGCTTGCAAGACCAAGGAAACTGCGGAGCTGCTTGACATTCTGAGGAGGTTCCCAATTCACAATTGCAGACACCTTCTCGGGATTAACAGCGATGCCCTTGGCAGAGATGATATGCCCAAGGTAAAGAACTTCATCGAGCCAAAACTCACATTGGAAAACTTTGCATAGAATTGATACTCTCTGAGCTTGTCGAGCACCAATCGCAAATGTTTGGCATGATCCTTCTTATTCTTGGAGAACACCAAGATATCATCGAGATACACCAGGACGAATTCATTGGTATAGGGGTTGAAGATGAAATTCATCATCCGAGAGAATGTTGGAGGAGCATTGACAAGGCCGAAAGACATGACAGTATATTCATAAGAACCAAAGCTTGTTCTGAATGCTGTCTTGGGAATATCTTCTTCACGAATGCGAATCTGATGATAACCCACACGAAGGTCAAGCTTGGAGAATACTTTAGCACCTTTGAGTTGCTCGAATAGCTCATTGATGTTGGGAAGTGGATACTTGTTCTTGATTGTCTTCTTGTTCAATGGACGGTAGTCGACACAAAGTCGGTCCATGCCATCCTTCTTCTGGACAAAAAGAACACCACAACCCCATGCAGATGAACTCAGTCTGATCAGACCCAAACGCTCTTGTTCATCGAGCTGTTTCTTCAATTCCTTCAGCTCCTTGGGTCCAAGCTTGTATGGACGCTTGCAAACGGGTTCCGTGCCGGGCTCAAGATCGATAACGAACTCAACTGGCCGGTGAGGAGGCATACCCGGAAGCTCTTCTGGAAAGACATCTTGGTACTCACAAACGACTGGAATTTGAGAAATAGCATCCAACTCGCCCTTCTCATTGAGAGAAAACAACCGAATGGTTTCATCACGAGCGGCATAGATGATAACATCCTCAGAAGAGTGTGTCAATTGAATTTCCCTGGCCGCACAATCAAGTTGAGCTTTGTGCTTAGAAAGCCAGTCCATGCCGAGAATTAGATCAATATCCGAGTCACCAAGAACAATTGGTTTGGCCAGAAATTTATAGTTTCCCATCTTGATGGAAACATCCGGAACCACCAAACTAGAGCTCAAACGTTTACCCGGAGAAACGACATCCATGGGTTTACCCAAATGTGAACAAGTGAATTCATGCTTGGCAAAAAAACGGTCTTGACATGAAACAAAGCGAAGCACCAGTATCAAATAAAACTTTTGCAGGAATATCATTAACTGAGAGATTACCCATTATCACATCAGTAGATTCCTCCGCTTGAGCTGCATTCATCATGTTCACCTTTGCAGACTTGGGATTATGCTTGACTACTGCATTGCTAGAAGATCTCACAGGAGGAGGAGGAGGCGGAAGACGCCTTTGGTTGAAGCACTTGTTAGCATAGTGACCTTTCTGCTGACACTTGTTGCAAGTCACCTCTGAGAGTGGACGATGGTAAGGAGCATTCGACTTTGGAGCTTGATTCTGAGACTTGTTCTGATAGCCAGGGTTGGGTGGGTGGGAAGGTCCATGGCCACCTTTGCTCTTCTGCTGGAAAGGCTGACGAAACGGAGGAGGAGGAGGCAACCAGAACTTCTGTTGCTTAGCAGCCACTAGTGAGGAAGAAGAAGACTAAACTACGTCCCTGACTCTTTTCTTAGAAGCCTCACACTTGAGCTGAGCAGCCTCTTGCTTCAGTGCCATATTGTAGAAATCATCATACTTGGTCGGCTCAAAAAGCACGAGAGGTAATTGTAGATCTTCTCTGAGGCCACCTCTGAATTGATAGATCATGCTCTTTTCATCAGGAACGTCTTGCTTAGCAAAGCGAGCGAGTTTCTGAAACTGGGTATTGTATTGATACACGGACATGCTGCCTTGCTTGAGATTGCGGAACTCCTCACGCTTGCTCTCGACAGCACTTTGTGGAATGTGGTGAGCTTTGAAGTCTCGGCGGAAATCATCCCAGGTAATCACACGACCTCCTCTGGAATCTTTGTATTGTTGATACCACTCGGCAGCTTGATCCTTGAGTTGAAAAGAAGCGAACTTGACAAAGTCCTCAGGCCTGACATTGCTACATTCAAAATGCTTGTTGATGTCCACGAGCCAATCATCGGCGTCTGTCGCCTCGGCACAGTAGCTGAAAGACTTCGGCTGATTAGCGAGGAACTGGTTGAGGGTAGTGAAGTGAGGCTGATTGTTGCCTTGGCTTTGATTTCCTTGATTGCCTTGCCCTTGGGTGCGCTCTTGCAAAAGTTGCAAAATCATCTGAGCATTGGCGTTGGTGGCTGCCATGATAGCTTGCCATGCCTCCGGAGGCGGAGGTGGTGGCGGAGGGTTCGCCTGACTCCCCTCATTGCGTTCCGGATTCTGACGCGTTGGCGGAGCCATCCTGAAGAGGGTGACATCCGTTAGCATCTTGATAGACAGATAGTCAAATTGAATCAACGGATAGAAATTGCAACATATAGTCTTCACAATAAACATTCGAACGAGGATGAACGAATGAATTCCATAGTAAATCATCACACTTCCATTAAGGTGAGAAGCCACTTGATAAGAGATTGATGAATAAAATAACAAGGTGCAACTGGAACAAATAAACGGTAAGGATTACCCAATCACAAACCAAATATCAGCGGGAAGAAATGCTAAGAGCTACATGAATCCCACCTATAAAATCCCGAAACTTTCTGGTTATGCAATCTGGTGTTGGGGATACAGGGGACACAAAATATATCACCCAAACTAGCAATCCCTAGATCCAGCTGTATCCATCCGTCAACACATAACCAAGAAACCTTCGGAAATCGTGTACCTCAACCTTCGAAAAGCATCCGTTATACGAGTTATGGCAATACTCCCGAACTCCCGCCCCAGTATTGGGTGGCGTCGAGGTGATCTCACCAACAACTGCATAAAAGAAATTTTCTATGTCGGCGAAACTCAGATATTCCAGAACTGCAACGATAAAATTGTGACGACAACACCTCGGAGCTCAACTCCCCGGGACACTGCCACAACCCCTAAATGTCAGGAGGCACCAAGAACAATGTTCTCGTCACAAAACCATCGGAACGATTCCAAGATACCCGCGTGATCCTAAATTTTTTTAGTGAAATTTGGGGAGAGAAGAGTCAAAACTTCTACGTCAGGAGGCCTCACCAGAGCGACGAAGGGACTGAGGAGTAAAAAGAATCGTACTCTCCGATATATATAATCCTAAAACTCAAAACATTTTTTTGTTCTAGACTCAACAACGCCAGCGATTCGATCAAGCAGGGGGCTCCTAAGTCGGGGATGGCTCTGATACCAACTTGTAACGCCCACGATGCGGCTATATCTCCCACGTGTCGAGGCACGACTTAGAGGCATAGCCGCATTGTAGGTATTGTCGCAAGAAGGGTCATCTTCACACAATCCCATGTAATGAACAAGAATGGGATAACGAGAGTTGGCTTACAATCGCCACTTCACACAATACATAAATTAATTCATACATCATCCAAAATCCACACATAGACCGACTACGGTCAAATCCAAATGAAAATAAGATAACCCCAAATGCTAGGTCCCCGATCGTCCCAACTGGGCTCCACTACTGATCATCAGGAAACGAAACATAGTAACGACCACGTTCCTCGTCGAACTCCCACTTGAGCTTGGTTGTGTCACCTGCACTGGCATCGTCGGCACCTGCAACTGTTTTGGTAGAATCTGTGAGTCACGAGGACTCAGCAATCTCACACCCGTGAGATCAAGACTATTTAAGCTTATAGGAAATGATCGTTTAATGAGGTGGAGCTGCAGCAGGCACTAAGCATATATGGTAGCTAACATACGCAAAAGAGAGCGAGAAGAGAAGCAACGCAATGGTTGCGAAGCTAGAAATGATCAAGAAGTGATCCTGAAACTACTTACGTTCATGCATAACTCCAACCGTGTTCACTTCCCGGACTCCGCCGAGAAGAGACCATCACGGCTACACACACGGTTTGTCATGGAATTGTCACGGCAGATGTCCTCAAGCTAGGACTTAGTCGTGGAGCCATCGCCGCTAGGAAGCTTGAAGGGGTTAAACGGGACAAGGAACACGAGGGTTTATACTGGTTCGGCCCCTTACGGTGAAGGTAAAAGCCTACGTCCAGCTGAGGTGGTATTGATTAGGGTTTCGATGACCAGGGAGCTTAACTGCTATGCCTGGCTCTCGACGAGATCTTTCTTACCCCTAAACCGCTGCCGGGTCGTCCCTTTATATAGAGAGGTTGACGCCCAACAGCTCTGAGAGTCCCGACCGGCTCATAAGAGTGTCCGACTCGGACTCTCAACTATTCTTGCCTTACACTACAAGTTCTACCATAATGACGGTTGTAACTACGAGCCTTAAGCCATCTCCGGGTCTTAAGCCCATCTTTGGCCCACCGTCTTCAAGCTTGGCGCCGGGCTTCAGGTGATGACCCTTATGAGTAACCCGGCCCCACCGGGCGGGTGACTCTAAGGTTTATATCCTCAACATTAGGCCCCAGATTGATTTGAGCCGGCTCATGTCAATCTTCAATCCTTTCGACTGAAAATCTCCGGCTTACAATTGTGTGAAGGCCATAACCCGGCGTGACGTCATCCTCTGGATTCCGGGTAATCCGCCGTGACGTCATCTTCCATTAAGTCCATTTTTTACTCCACCATATCCGCAACGGATCTTATCTTTACTGCCATCCCGAAAATCGAGGCGTTTTTATGGTGAGATAACCGCGCCGTGGCCTCCTCGTTTCTCGCGCCCACTTATGAGCTTGCCCTTATAAGTAGTCCGGCCCGATGAGCCTCCAGCCACCCGTCTTCCTCCTCGCGCCGCTGTTCTTCCACTCGAGCTCCGTTGCTGTCGCCACCGCGGGTCTTCTCGTCCTCACCAACTCCGGCCGCTGCATCAACCTGTTGCGTCCAGAGAAAACGGCGGCGACCCCCGCGACTCACCAGCACCCGTAAGTTTTCGCCAGTCAGTAGAGTAGATCCACATTAGGCTCCTGCTGTTCTTCCCGTGTTCTTCGCCGTTCCTCGCGAGTTCTCGGTAGTTTTTATTTTTACCACCTTTCTTGATCTCTAACTGCATAGGACTGCTGCGGTAGTTGTTTCACGCCCATTCCAATGTTCATAGATCCCTTCTTACTGCGTACAGGCTCCGTTCAAGCTTATGAACTTCCTCTGCGTCTGTTTTAGGTCTAGAAACCTTTCCTTTTACTCAACCATTTTGATCCAAAATTTTCACCGCGATCTGTGAAACTTGTTTTCACCACACTTAGTAAAAAATTGCATCTGCTGAGCTATGGCGGCTTATATTTCTGGCTCAAAGAAGCCATGCGCCGTAAAACTTTCCGGCTCAAAAGAAGCCACGCGCCGTAAAAATTTTGCCGGCTCACTTATGATAAAGCTGTAGACAATTTGAACTACTCTCGCTACCTTCAGCGGCTTAGATAACCCGATGCATTTAGCCATATGTCATTAGGCCCCTTCATAAGCCGCCACTTTAAACATTGAACTGTAAATTCCCTCCGGCTTATAATTAAACCGGACATTTCCTTTTATCATAGGCTTCCGACTTTCACCATGCCTCCCAAAGCTCCCAAAGCACCCATCACTTGCAACTGGATGAGGTCCAACGTCACCGACGAAACCTTAGCCGATTTTGTGAAGACGGGTTACCTGCCCAAGAAGGACGTCATGTCTTACCGCGCCCCTGACCCGTCAGAGGAGAGACCACAGCCAAAGGACGGGGAGGTGGTAATATTTGCGGATCACATGAGTTGGGGCTTCGCACCGCCCGGCTCAAAGTTCTTTAGAGATGTACTGAATTTCTTTGACCTACGGCCACAAGACATAGGACCCAATTCGGTGTCGAACATATGCAACTTCCAAGTATTCTGCGAGGTCTACCTTGGAGAGGAGCCCAGCCTTCTGCTCTTTAGAGAGCTGTTCTATTTGAACTGCTAGAACGAGTGCGCCAACGGGCCGAGCTTAGAACTTGGCGGAATCTCCATTCAGCGACGGAGAGACTGCCTTTTTCCTTACGCCGAGCCGCCAAGCCACCCAAAGGACTGGAACCAGACGTGGTTCTACTGCCAAGACACTTCGCCGGCTGACGAGAGCCCGCTGCCCGGCTTTCGTCCTTCGCGTCTGGAACCAACTCACCCTCTGTCAAACAAGTTATCTCAGGCGGAGCGCCAACCTCTGATCCCCACCATCAACAAAATCAAGGCTCTCCTGGGAAATGGCCTTAATGGCATTGATCTGGTCCGAGTCTGGATCTCATGGCGGGTGATCCCCTTAAGCCGCCGCCCCGGCTTAATGTGTGAGTACACGGGCCGGAAAGATGACCCCCTGAGACACAGCCGCAACGATCTTCCTGAAGATGTTGCTGAAGACATGACCAAGGCTCTCTTGAACGAGATCTTGGCAGACTGCGGGAGGACCGGCTTAAGCCCTTTCGGCAAGACCACCCCGGCCCCAGCGGTAAGCCGCTGATCTGAACATCTTATTTTCTTGTGTAGATAGCTTTCATCTGAACCTTAAGAAATCGTCATTGTATTTTTCAGGCTGATGACAAATTCTGGAAGGTCAAATATGACCATGAGGCGGCCAAGAAGGCCAGGAAGGCTAAGAAAGCCGCCAAGAGAGCCGCTCCCCGCAAGAAGGGAAGCATGCCCACTGCCTCAGAGCTGCTTCAACTGAGTGACAGCTCCGAGTCAGAGGTAACCCCTAAACCTGTAAGCTCTTGTTGTATTTCTTGTTTATTTCTGTCCACCTTATCAATACTGTTCATCAACAGGATGACACCGGAGCAAGTAACCCGGTGGTTGAAGAGGTAATGACACTTTCCTCCGACTCGGAGCCCTTGCCAAGGCTGAAAATCCGAAGGGTAACCCGGAAAGTAAGATTTTCACATCCTTTAGCTTATCAAGATCCTCAATTTCTTTTGAAGCAACAGATTCATGAGAGCCGGCGGCACACCCGGACCAACAAGGATGCCGACCTCTCCTCCGGCTTACCTGAGGCCTCAAGGAAGCGCCGGACCGAGGTTATTTCCAACTTATATCCTCTTCATCCTCTGGCGGGTGTTATACGTCAACCTCTCAATTCTTCTGATTCAAATTATCAGAAAACGTCTCCTTCCTCTGGTGACTCGATGCAGTCGAATCTGCCGGCTTTCAAGACCGTACCCGGGTAATGATGATCATCTCTTGTTGTGCTTTATCTTTACTCATACTTTTGTACTAACCTCTTGTCCTTTCAGTGCTCAAGCCAAGCTCAGTAAAAGAGCAAAGAAGAATAAGTCGGCGGAGGAGTCGGTCGTGACGGAACCGGAAGTTTCCGCTCAAGAGCCGCCAGCCGCCTCTGCTCCTGAAGCCACCGCTCCCACCGACGAGCCAGCCATGGAGACTTCCACCAACCCGGATATCTCCAGCCCGGCTCAGCCAGCCGATGACCCGGACGTGGTAATCACCCGGACGGAGTTTGTTGAGCCTGGGAGACCCACTGTGCTGGCCAAGCACTCCGCCAAGGAAGAGTTGCTAGAGCGCAGCCGGGTCAATCTGGACCTCACCAACTACACGAACTTGAGCGTCGGAGAGATCATCTTCGGCTATGTGAGTCAGGTGCACAAGAGCCGGGATTTGGAGATCAACATGGTGAATCAGATACAGCAGAAGTCTGAGGTACCACTCTACTGCTTACTGCATATTTATCTTTACCATACTAGCCCCCAAGTCGACGACTTATGATTGAATATGTTGTAGACTTAAGTTCCGGCTTACTTCCATGAACCGGTAATTTGTAAATAGAAATGTTCGACATGCATTAGCCCCCAAGTGCCAAGTGTCTTTGCTTGGAAAGTGCTTGGGACTTTAAAATTGCATAATAACTGTTCATACTATAACCCGGAAATTGTGCAGGATGCTTGCAAGAAGTTTGAGGCTGACATCTCCGATCTGAAGACCCGCCTGAGGACGCAAGAAACTGAGACCCGGAAGGCCAACGCCAAATTTGTGTCCAGTATTGCTGCTCAAGAGAAGCTGAAAAAGGACTTTGAAGCTGAATGGAAAACTAGGGCCGAAGAGAAGGCTACTCTGGTGAGCCGGGCCGAACAGGCGGAAAAGGCTCTGACGGAGAGAACCGTCGAACTCTCCGGCTTAAAGCGCCACGTGTCACAGATGGTCGCCGCAATCTTCGGTAAGTTATTCCACCGGCTTTCATCAAGTTTATAATCTTTATGTCTCGTAACTCCCATCATTGCTAGCGGCTTATCTTACTCTGTTAAACAGGTCCAAGAAGCGCCAACCTCAACCAAAGTGTGCTGACCAAGTTGAAGGCCGTGTACACTCTGGTGGAGCAACTCTACACCGGGTCACAGCGCGCCTTGGCCGTGGTGGCCCTATCCAATGAGGTGCCGACTCACCTGGCGGAAGTTCTTCGCCGGCTTGCCGTTCTTCCTCAGCGTGTCCAAGAGCTGCGACGGGCCTCTGCAAGAGCCGGAGCCATAGCTGCTCTGAGCCGGGCCAAGGCTTTCCTTCCAGAGCTAGACCCGGCGGACATTGCACTTGGTTATCCCAGCTTGAAGGAAGACGGCACCCCCTTCGACCAAAAGGACTTTGCTGCCTGTGTGAAGATCGTTCGCCCAGTGGCCACCCTGATTGGGAACGACACCGATCTGACCAAGTACCAGCCGGGCTATGACGTAGAGAATCAGAGGATCCCCACTCCGCGTTATGAAGCCATCAGCTTAGTCCTGCCGACTCGTAAGCACACCTTTGCCCCAGACATTGACCCGGCCGGGTTAATTGACGAGGAGGCGCAATTTGAAGCTCTGAGCGGCATTGACTGGAAATCGTCAACCTTCCAGGTCATAGGAACAGCCGGAGGAGCGGAGAGGGATGAGCCGGAAGCTTCGACCCGGCCAGCATCTTGACTCTTCAGGCGGCTTATTAAACAATGCTTCACCCTTTTGGACCCGGGGAGTCTTGTAATAGAATAGGACCAACATTTTAACTTTGTCGTGCCATCGCGCACGTGTTGAATGCTGAATTCCATTGAAGTTACTTCCTTATATTCCTCCGGGTCATAATTGATCATTCATTTTCCTTAAGCTCAAATAGTTGTTTTTAACTATCCTACATAGAAAAACAAATCACAAGTCTCTAGGCGGCTTACCGCACTAAGAATCATAGTTTCATACATATAACCCGGAATATGAATCTAAGTCACAAAAGACCGATCCTCAATTATGTCCTTGATATAACCATAATAACACACTTACCGGCCTTCAAGCACACTTCCGGTTTATATAACCCGGGTAATAAGGTTGGTACCTCAATTCTGGTTTACCAGTCTTAATAACGCCGATTGTGTTCGACTAGCACTGTGAATCAAAGTTAAGCCGGCAAAGTGAGACCCGCCGTGCACACTATGGAAACAATCAGAAGAACTCGTTGTAAATCAGAAAAGCTGAGGGGCTTCCGGTTCGAATACGACCAGAGACCCGTCCCAAAGGGGTTATGCTAAGAGTCGAATGCGATCATATAGCCCCCAGTGGGTGTGGCGATGCCAATCAAGAGGGTACCGACAGCTATGTTCTCTTTGGTTCGAATGCGACCCATGTTTGAACAGGAAGCCCCCAAATGACCTTAGGAGTTGTTTAATGACGCTGATTCGAATACGATCCACGTCGGTTCCCAAAGGGGTTAAACTATGATTCAAATATGATCAAAGAAAACTCCCCAATGAGCTCGGCACTTTGCCAATCAAATGGGTATTGACAGCTATGTTCTCTTTGGTTCGAATATGACCTATGTTTGAACAGGAAGCCCCCAAGTGATTATATTGCGTATGGCTAGATTCGAATACGATCATAAGCCGCATCCTCCTTCAAGTTATCATGTGATCTTGCAATGAAAACAACACGTTCACCTTTGGAGGAGAAAAAAGGACAGAGGTCCTGCTTTATTGCTTATCATAATATATACATGGCTTTAGAGAAATATGTACATTATGAGAGCCGGTGGCTTAAGTGTAATAAGGCCGAAGCTGAGCTATGTTCCACGGCCGACAGGTCTCTTCCTCCGACTTACGTGAATCTTTGTGCTCCGGAATGTCAATGAGGTAATATGACCCGTTGTGCAAATTCTTGCTGACCACAAAGGGCCCTTCCCAAGGCGGGGATAGCTTGTGCGCATCTGCTTGATCTTGGATGAGCCGGAGCACCAGATCGCCTTCCTGGAAGACCCGGGATTTAACCCGGCGACTGTGATAACGGCGCAGGTCTTGTTGGTAAATCGCTGAGCGAGCTGCTGCCACATCACGCTGTTCGTCCAACAAGTCAAGAGCATCTTGGCGCGCCTGTTCATTATCCGCCTCAACATAAGCCGCCACTCGAGGCGAGTCATGATGGATGTCACTGGGGAGGACTGCTTCCGCTCCATAAACCATGAAGAAAGGCGTGAAACCTGTAGACCTGTTAGGAGTAGTGTTGATGCTCCACAACACGGAGGGTAACTCCTCCACCCAACAACCCGGCGTCCGTTGTAAAGGGACCAAAAGCCGGGGCTTGATGCCTTTCAGAATCTCCTGATTAGGCCTCTCAGCTTGACCATTGGATTGAGGGTGAGCCACTGATCAAACATCAAGTCGATTATGCTCTCGTTGACAAAACTCCTCCATGGCGCCTTTGGATAGATTGGTACCATTGTCAGTTATAATGCTGTGTGGAAAACCAAAGCGAAAGATCACCCTTTTCATGAATTGAACCGCCGTGGCTGCGTCACACTTGCTAACTGGCTCTGCTTCAACCCACTTTGTGAATTTTTCAACTGCCACCAAGAGGTGGGTCTTCTTATCCTTGGACCTTTTAAAAGGCCCAACCATATCAAGCCCCCAGACCGCAAAGGGCCAAGTAATTGGGATCATCCTCAGCTCCTGAGCCGGCACATGAGCCCGTCGCGAGAACCTTTGGCAACCATCACATTTACTGACCAAGTCCTCCGCATCAGCATGAGCCGTTAGCCAGTAAAAACCATGACGAAAAGCCTTGGCCACAAGGGATTTTGAGCCGGCATGATGGCCACAGTCCCCTTCATGAATCTCACGCAAGATCTCCTGACCTTCCTCAGGGGAGACACAACGCTGGAACGCTCCCGTAACACTGCGGCGATGCAGCTCACCATTGATAACAACCATTGACTTAGACCGCCGGGTTATTTGTCTGGCCAAAGTTTCATCCTCAGGCAAATCTCCCCGGGTCATGTAAGCCAGATAGGGCACTGTCCAGTCTGGGATGATGTGGAGAGCCGCCACCAGTCGTGCCTCCGGGTCAGGGACAGCCAAGTCTTCCTCTGTAGGCAACTTAACAGAAGGGTTATGCAGGACGTCCAGGAAAATATTAGGCGGCACCGGTTTTCGCTGAGAGCCCAGCCGGCTTAAAGCATCAGCCGCCTCGTTCTTCCTGTGATCGATGTGCTCTACCTGATAACCCTGAAAGTGCCCAGCAATGGCATCAACTTCACGGCGATAAGCCGCCATGAGAGGGTCCTTGGAGTCCCACTTTCCTGATACTTGTTGAGCCACCAAGTCTGAGTCGCCGAAGCACCTTACCCGGCTCAAGCTCATCTCCTTAGCCATCCGAAGACCATGGAGCAAGGCCTCGTACTCAGCCGCATTGTTAGTGCAAGGAAACATCAACTGTAGCACATAATGGAACTTGTCACCCTTAGGGGAAGCCAACACGACTCCAGCCCCCGAGCCCTCCAATTGCCTGGACCCATCGAAGTGAATAGTCCAATATGTGTTATCCGGCTTTTGTTCGGGCACTTGTAACTCTGTCCAATCGTTGATGAAATCCACCAAGGCTTGAGATTTAACAACAGTGCGTGGTTCGTATTTCAGACCATGAGGTCCGAGCTCTATAGCCCACTTAGCCACTCTCCCTGTGGCCTCTCTGTTTTGAATGATATCTCCAAGGGGGGCAGAACTGACCACAGTGATGGGGTGACCCTGGAAATAATGCTTAAGCTTCCGGCTTGCCATGAACACACCATAAACAAGCTTCTGCCAATGTGGATACCGCTGTTTGGACTCGATGAGCACTTCACTGACATAATAAACCGGCCGCTGAACCGGATGCTCCTTACCCTCTTCCTTGCGCTCCACCACCACAGCCACACTGACGGCTCGTGTATTAGCAGCCACATACAGCAATAAAGGCTCCTTGTCAACCGGAGCAGCAAGGACTGGGGGCTCTGCCAGCTGCCTCTTCAAATCCTCAAAAGCAGTATTAGCTGCATCATTCCAGACAAAGTCATCAGTTTTCTTCATCAACTGATATAACGGCATGGCCTTCTCACCCAAATGGCTTATAAAACGGCTTAAAGCAGCGATACGACCCGCCAAGCGCTGGACGTCGTTTATACACGCCGGCTTAGCCAGGGAGGTGATGGCCTTGATCTTCTCCGGGTTAGCTTCAATGCCTCTGTTAGAAACCAAAAAACCCAAGAGCTTGCCTGCAGGAACACCAAAAACACACTTGGCCGGGTTAAGCATCATCTTGTAGACCCGGAGATTATCAAAGGTTTCCCTCAGATCATCTATCAAGGTTTCCTCCTTCCTGGATTTAACCACAATATCATCCACATAAGCATGAACATTGCGCCCAATCTGGTTATAAAGACAGTTCTGCACGCAACGCTGATAAGTCACCTGTGCACTCTTGAGTCCAAAGGGCATAGACACATAGCAGCAGGCTCCAAAGGGAGTGATGAACGCCGTCTTCTCCTGGTCCTTAACTGCCATTTTAATCTGATGATATCCAGAATAAGCATCCAAGAAACTTAAGCGCTCACAACCCGCCGTAACATCAATGATTTGATCAATACGGGGAAGGGCAAAAGGATCAGCTGGACACGCCTTGTTTAGGTCCGTGTAGTCCACACACATCCGCCAGGTGCCGTTCTTCTTGAGCACGAGCACCGGGTTAGCTAACCACTTTGGGTGAAAGACTTCAACAATAAACCCGGCCGCCAAGAGCCGGGCCACCTCTTCACCAATAGCTTTCCGCCTCTCTTCATTAAACCGCCGAAGGAATTGCCTGACCGGCTTAAATTTCGGATCAACATTGAGAGTGTGCTTAGCGAGTTCTCTAGGTACACCTGGCATGTCAGAAGGTTTCCATGCAAAAATGTCCCTATTCTCACGGATGAACTCGATGAGCGCGCTTTCCTATTTTGGATCCAGATTGGCACTGATGCTAAACTGCTGAGATGAATCACCTGGAATGAAATCAACAAGTTTAGTCTCATCAGCCGACTTAAAGTTCATTGCCGGCTCATGCTCCGTAGTCGGCTTTTTCAGGGAGGTCATATCTGTTGGGTCAACATTGTCCTTGTAAAATTTTAACTCCTCTGTTGCACAAACAGATTCTGCATAAGCTGCATCGCCTTCCTCACACTCCAAGGCCACCTTCCGGCTGCCATGAACCGTAATGGTCCCATTGAGACCCGGCATCTTGAGCTGTAGATACACGTAACACGGCCGTGCCATGAACTTGGCGTAAGCCGGCTGCCCGAATATGGCATGATACGGGCTTCTTATCTTGACCACCTCAAAGGTCAATTTTTCCACCCTGTAGTTGTGCTCGTCTCCAAAGGCCACTTCTAATTCGATCTTGCCGACTGGATAAGCCGACTTACCAGGTACCACACCATGGAAAATAGTGTTTGACTGGCTGAGGTTCTTATCAATCAACCCCATACGACGGAAAGTCTCATAATAGAGGATGTTGATGCTGCTGCCTCCATCCATGAGCACCTTAGTGAACTTATATCCTCCCACCCGAGGAGCCACCACCAAGGCCAAGTGACCCGGATTATCCACCCGGGGAGGGTGATCCTCCCTACTCCACACTATAGGCTGCTTAGACCATCATAAATAGCGTGGAACCGCCGGCTCAACAGCATTCACAGCCCTCTTATGAAGCTTCTGATCTCGCTTACACAGACTGGTGGTAAACACATGATACTGTCCACCGCTAAGCTGCTTTGGATTGGTCTGATAACCCCCCTGCTGCTGTTGATGACCCTGGCCAGACTGCTGATTAAAGCCCCCTTGACCGTTCTGAGGATTAGAATTTGAACCGCCGCCCAGGCCATGAAAGCCGCCGGCGCCTGAGCCACCGCCCGGGCCATTGTTGCCGTTAAGGGCGTTGGAATTCTTAAAGGCCTTCATGATTGCACAATCCTTCCATAGATGAGTAGCTGGCTTCTCTCTAGAGCCATGCCTTGGACATGGCTCATTCAACAGCTGCTCCAGCGTCGGGCCTGACCCGCCGGCTCGGGGAGGGGGCCTCCCCTTGCGTCTCTGGCTATTACCCTGTGAACTGGCGTTGGCCACGAACTCTATGCTGCCGTCGGCTTTACGCTTGCCACCTCCTTGGTTCCCCGGGTTATGCTGAGGACCCTTGCCATTGCCGTTCTTCTTTCCCTTCCCTGTCCTTTCATCATCTGAAGCGGGGTCCTTGGTACTATCAGAATCGGCGTACTTGACGAGAGCCGCCATCAGCGTACCCATATCATTGCAGTCGCGCTTAAGCCGCCCGAGTTTCATCTTCAGGGGCAGAAAACGACAATTTTGCTCCAACATTAAGACTGCAGAGCCGGCATCCATCTTATCCGATGAATGTATGATCTCTTTGACCCGGCGAACCCAATGTGTCATAGACTCACCCTCCTGTTGTTTACAGTTAGTCAAATCCACTATTGACATAGACTGCCTACAGGTGTCTTTGAAGTTTTGTATGAACCGGGCCTTCAGCTCAGCCCAAGATCTGATGGAATTCAGCGGTAGCCCTTTCAACCAAGTGCAAGCAGTCCCATCTAGCATCATGGTGAAGTACTTGGCCATCGCCGCTTCACTGACCTCCAGCAGTTCCATGGCCATCTCGTAACTTTTGATCCAGGCTCCGGGTTGTAAGTCAGCCGTGTAATTAGGCACCTTCCTAGGGCCTTTGAAGTCCTTGGGTAGACGTTCATTGCGGAGAGCTGGCACTAGACAAGGGACACCTCCAGTCCTCGTAGGGATACTCATGTCGACGGAAGTCGTCGGATAAGCCGGGGGAGTCTGGTAAGCCGTCAACTGAGGCACCTGCTCCGCCTCTTGCCGCGCTCTGTCTTGGTCTGCTGCGTGAAAGGCTCCGTTATGAGCCGGGCCATGGCCAGGGGCGGGTCATGGCGTCGGACATTACATGAGGCGGTCGCTGAGACCATGTGTCTGCTATAACTCGGGCTCCGGCCTGGACGAGGGGTCGAGTGGATCCTGTCCCGGCTGTAAGAGTACGCCTCTTGCTGCGCCAGCGCTGTCTGAAGGAGTTCTCTGACCCGGCGGGTTTCAATAGCCGTTGGAGAGTCGCCGTCAATTGGGAGGGCCGCCAGCCGTGCTGCTGCGACGACCATGTTCTCCAGCGGGTTAGCATAATAACCCGGTGGTATTGGCACATACTGAGGCGGGGCAGGGTGCACCCGGGGAGGCCCCATCACTTGTGGCTGAACAGGGGTCCCAGACCCGGGCACTATGATCCCTGGCGGGTTACTAGACCCTGCACCTGGCGTGTTGAAGAGGTTTCGAGGATTGTAGACCGGAGGGAGTCGAGATTGGGCCTTTTGATGCCTCCTTCTCATGACCTCATTGGACGCGTTCTGATCCATCGTGAGCCGGAAGGACTGCGCCTGAATCAACTGAGTTTGGGCATCGAGAGCCGCCCTCTCCACAGCCATCCCGATCCCTTCCGCTGCCAGATCCTCCTTGGCTTTCACTAGATCTAACTTTAACTGCGCCACCTCCGCGTCATGCTGAGCTTGATCCGCCAGGTCAACCGCGGCGGTCAACAGGGCCGTCATCCTGTCCGTGAGATCCATCAGCACCTGAGCCGGCGAGGGCACCGGGTTTCCCGCCCCAGCAGCAGGGTTCTGAACAGGCTGCGCACCGGCCATGAAGATTCCAACCCGGCTCGGCGGCTCAAACGGGTCCGGAATACTGTCACCATCGGAACAACCCATGAGCCTGCCATCTTGAAGTTGATACAACGAGTTTGACTCATCTGTGGACGAATCGCCGTCAGAGCCGGCGGCCGTCTCATCACCAGATCCAGATCCATCAGAGAGCCCTCCATGGATACATCCCACAAAAGCATGCTTCAAAGCAGGCAGGGCCCGGGCGGGTCGTGCGCGCTGAGCCGTCTCGATGAGATCGGCGTAGAGATCCGGCTCCGGGCCCGGCTCACCAATCTTGCCAATGAAAACATGAATTCCGCCAAAGGGGACCCGGTATCCGTACTCAATTGAGCCGGCGTCGGGGCCCCAGTTTGCATCATCAATGTAGAGCTTGCCGCGACGACTCTTGGTCATCCGGCCCACCGCGTATCCCTTGAGCCCTTCGAAGCTGCCCTTCAAGAACTCAAATCCACCGTGCGCTGGCCCCACGGTGGGCACCAACTGTCGTGGAATTGTCACGGCAGATGTCCTCAAGCTAGGACTTAGTCGTGGAGCCATCGCCGCTAGGAAGCTTGAAGGGGTTAAACGGGACAAGGAACACGAGGGTTTATACTGGTTCGGCCCCTTACGGTGAAGGTAAAAGCCTACGTCCAGTTGAGGTGGTATTGATTAGGGTTTCGATGACCAGGGAGCTTAACTGCTATGCCTGGCTCTCGACGAGATCTTTCTTACCCCTAAACCGCTGCCGGGTCGTCCCTTTATATAGAGAGGTTGACGCCCAGCAACTCTGAGAGTCCCGGCCGGCTCATAAGAGTGTCCGGCTCGGACTCTCAACTATTCTTGCCTTACACTACAAGTTCTACCATAATGATGGTTGTAACTATGGGCCTTAAGCCATCTCCGGGTCTTAAGCCCATCTTTGGCCCACCGTCTTCAAGCTTGGCGCCAGGCTTCAGGTGATGACCCTTATGAGTAACCCGGCCCCACCGGGCGGGTGACTCTAAGGTTTATGTCCTCAACACGGTTGATGTATTTTAATTAAGTCAAGTGACAAGTTCTCTACAACCTGACATTAACAAATTCCCATCTGCCTCATAACCGCGGGCACGGCTTTCGAAAGATAATACCCTGTAGGGGTGTCCCAACTTAGCCCATTATAAGCTCTCACGGTCAACGAAGGATAAACCTTCTCCCGGGAAGACCCGATCAGTCTCGGAATCCCGGTTTACAAGACATTTCGACAATGGTAAAACAAGACCAGCAAAGCCGCCCGATGCTCCGACAAATCCCGATAGGAGCTGCACATATCTTGTTCTCAGGGCACACCGGATAAGTCAAGCTACGAGTAAAACCAGGCCTCGAGTTTCCCCAAGGTGGCCCCGCAGGCTGCTCGGTTCAGACCAACACTCGAAGGAGCACTGGCCCGGGGGGGGGGGGGGGGTTAAATAAAGATGACCCTCGGGCTCGCGAAAACCCAAGGGAAAAAGGCTTAGGTGGCAAATGGTAAAACCAAGGTTGGGCCTTGCTGGAGGAGTTTTATTCAAGGCGAACTGTCAAGGGGGTCCCATAAATCACCCAACCGCGTAAGGAACGCAAACTCAAGGAACATAATACCGGTATGACGGAAACTAGGGCGGCAAGAGTGGAACAAAACACCAGACATAAGGCCGAGCCTTCCACCCTTTACCAAATATATAGATGCATTAATTAAATAAGAGATATTGTGATATTCCAAAATATCCATGTTCCAACTTGGAACCAACTTCAACTTCACCTGCAACTAGCAACGCTATAAGAAGGGTTGAGCAAAAGCGGTAACTTAGCCAAACAATGGTTGCTAGGAAGGGTGGTTAGAGGCTTGAGAAGGCAATATGGGAGGCATGATATAGCAAGTGGTAGGTAGCGCAACATAGCAATAGAACGAACAACTAGCAAAGCAAAGATAGAAGTGATTTCGAGGGTATGGTCATCTTGCCTGCAAGGTTCTCAGAGTTGTCGAAAGCTTGATCCTCGTAAGCGTACTCAACAGGTTCCTCGTTCACGAACTCGTCTCCCAGCTCTACCCACAGCAAGAACACAAGCAATGGAACCACAATCAATCACGGGAAATGCACAAGCAACATGATGCAAAACATGCATGATATGCGAGATATGATATGCGATGCATATGCGTGCTCCGGAAGAAAAAGAATGAACAAGGCAGTAACTTGGCAAACCAAGTATGCCACTGGAAAGATGAGATGATTTCGGTCGAAATCGATATAAAGATCACTGGAAACGGATGCACGGTTTGCAAATGGCGAGCAAAACAAGAATGACACGATTCTGCGATTATCAGCATGATAGCACTTAGAATACATCAAGAAACTATACTACGGCACCCCAACATCGCAACAAAGCATATGGAAGTAATCTACAGGAGATGCTTGACAAAATATGAACACTGAGCTACGGCTAGATCACAAAATAACAGGTTCAAACAAGCATGGCAAAAGGGCAAAAGATATCAGTTTAACAGACTTGGAGAAAATACTGGACATGGCTGAAACAACATCAGGTAGCAATGTTCAGAGCAAGCAAAACACATGCTAAAGGAACCTAAAATAGCAAAACAAGGCATGGCATGAATCTAATAAATGCATAGAACAAAAGTCCCTTACTGACCATGAGCCAAAAAGGATCAGAAGATATGATGGCACTCATGTAAACATAGCAAGTTTCGTTAACAGGTTTCAGACTTAGCAGAAAACAGAGCACGGCAGTAAACAGAATTATGAAGGCATCTTGGTGAGCTTGATTCACTCATCACAAAGCAATGCATGACAAAACAAGCATACCTACAGCAATATGGCATGTTTATGAAGCTATCCATGGCAAGAGCAAATACATAGCATGTATGGATCAACTACAACAACCTCGGCAAAATTGAATATCATGTTCGGGCACTCCATAAATGCAAACAGGGGCATGGATGGATAGAGCACAACTATATCTACAAAACATCCTTACTGAACATACTCAAAAGAAGCATGGGTCTCACTGTAGACACATGGATACATGGCAACAAAATAACAGCAGGTAAAGACTTAGCAAAATTCTGTCCCTGAAAACAGAAACATCACGAAGCCTAGTTTGCATGCTTGTGCTAGTCACCACATAGATCACAAAAATACATGGCATATACCTCTGTAAAGATGGCATGTCATAGGTCAAAACACCTGTAGAGCTCATGCCCATAAGATGCACACATCAAATGAAGCAAAAATAACAAAACACCAAGTTCTGATAAGTAACAACAATAAACATCATATAGCACTCTTGCACCAGAGATTTGGGCATCAATATGGACTCAAACGAGCACGGCACAATGGAACAAAATGCAGAGCATCTCGTGATGAACATTTTGATATATCATGCACGTAAAATGGAGCAGTATGTGATGAGATATACCATGATGAACAGAGCAACATATTGCAATATCTTCGGGACTTGGAGGAAAATATGGGGTCAACCTCTCCAGATCTGGATCGGTGGCAGGCACGGATGTCGAGGTGCGGCGCGAGCTCACCGGAGAACTTGCCGGAGAGGACGGAGGGGACGAGGCCGGAGGAGGGGAACGCTGGATCCGGCGGAGGGCTTCGGCGGAGGAGTGCCGGCGGTCGGCGGCGGGCGCGGCGAACGGCGGCGACCGGCGCGCGGCGGGGCGCGCGCTCGGGCGGCGGGGGAGGACGGCGAGGCGGCGGACGGCGGAGGCGACCCGGGGCGCAGGGCGGTGCGCGCACGGGCACAAGAAGAGGAGCTCGGGCGCGGGCGGGCCGGGAGGGCCCCGCCTGGGCCCCGGCGGGCCGGCGCGCGG
This sequence comes from Aegilops tauschii subsp. strangulata, assembly GCF_002575655.3. Lineage (NCBI taxonomy): Eukaryota > Viridiplantae > Streptophyta > Magnoliopsida > Poales > Poaceae > Aegilops > Aegilops tauschii. Next base: position 375,697,065 of record NC_053037.3, read on the forward strand.
CGGCGCGGGGGAAGTGGGCGCGGGCGGCGGGCGAATCCGGAGGCGACACGTGGTGGCGGAGAGGGCGGCGGACACGTCCGTCGGCGGGATTTTTCGTCCGGCGGCGCGAAGGGGAAGAAGGCTAGGGTTGCACTGCGAATTTGGAAGGGGAAGACATATATATAGGTAGAGGGAGCTAGGAGACTCCAAATGGAGTGCGGTTTTCGCCCACACGATCGTGATCGAACGACCGAGAGCATGGAAGTGACTTAGGTGGGTTATTGGGCTGTTTGGAAGGGTGTTTTGTTGCAACACACAAAAGGCCTTTGCAGTTACCCGGTTAACCGTTGGAGCATCAAACGACCTCCAAATGGAACGAAACTTGACAGGTGGTCTACCGGTGGTATACCAAGGCCACTTGGCAAACCTCGGTCCATTCCGAGAATGTTTAACACCCGCTCAGGAAAAGAAACAAGAGGGGTGCGCCGGTGCATGTGGGAGTGTCGGATTGCAAAACGAACAACGTGGAAAATGCTCGGATGCATGAGACGAACACGTATGCAAATGAGATGCGCATGATGACATGATATGAGATGCATGACATGAACAAAATGCAAAACAAGAGACAAAACCCAACCACGGAGGGAATATCATAACACATAGCCGAAAATGGCAAGAGTTGGAGTTACAAATATGGAAAGTTACATCCGGGGTGTTACATGTAGCTATATTGCAGCATCTCTTCCTCCTTTGGGAAATAACGACGCGGATACAAGCAATCAAAAGGAATTTCTGGCGCCGTTGCCGGGGAAAGATCATCAACATCTACAAGGTTCCTAATCACAAATCTCATCTCCTTGCAATTTACATTATTTGCCATTTGCCTCTCATTTTCATCTCCCCCACTTCACAAAAATTTGCCTTCTTTTCCGTTCGCCTTTTTTTCGTCAGATCTTCTTTGTTTGCGATCTTGTTTGCGTAGTCACAATGACTCAAGAAAACACTAAGTTGTGTGATTTTTCCAATACTAATAACAATGATTTTATTAGTACTCCGATTGCTCCTCCCGCCACTAGTGCGGAGTCTTGTGATATCAATGCCACTTTATTGAATCTTGTTATGAAAGAGCAATTTTCTGGTACTCCTAACGAGGATGTCGCGTCCGATCTAAACACATTCGTAGAATTGTGTGATATGCAAAAGAAAAAATATGTGGACAATGATATTGTGAAGTTGAAATTATTTCCTTTCTCTTTGAGGGATCGTGTAAAAATTTGGTTTTCATCTTTGCCTCGTAATAGTATCGATTCTTGGGATAAGCGCAAGGACGCTTTTATTACTAAGTATTTTCCGCCCACGAAAATTATTTCCCTTAGAACTCAAATCATGAATTTTAAGCAACCTGAGCATGAACATGTTGCACAATCTTGGGAAAGAATGAAATTGATGCTAAGAAATTGTCCTACTCATGGTTTAAATCTTTGGATGATCATAAAAAAAGTTATGCGGGATTGAATTTTGTCTCTAGAAATCTTTTAGATTCCGTCGCGGGTGGTACTTTTATGGAAATTACTTTAGGGGAAGCTACTAAATTGCTAGATAATATATTCACAATGGCATACCGAAAGAGCACCTACTAGTAAAAAGGTTAATTCAGTTGAAGAAATTAGTACTTTGAGTGAAAAAGTTGATGCTCTTATGAAATTGGTTGCTAGTAAAAATGCTCCTATTGATATTATTGATGTGCCTTAGTCTACTTTGATTGAGCAAAATAGTGACCCCATAGATGTGAATTTTATCTCACGAAATAATTTTAACAACAATGCTTACACAGGTAACTTTAATCCTAGGCCTTTCCCTGGAAATTCCTCTAATAATTATGGTAATTCCTATGGTAATTCTTCTTACAACAATAATAGGAACCCCTCTGATCTTGAGAATAATATTAAAGAAGTTACCATTCAAAACATCGAATTGGTTGGCTCGCTCAACCTCTCGAACCATGCTCAAAATCTTTTTAATGCTACAATAGAAGAAACGTTGAATACGATTGATGATATGTCTAGAAGCATTGATGGAATTTCTCATGATGTAGAAAATCTCAAGACGAAAACTTTTTCACCCAAGGTTGATGAAGCAATTAAGCCTTATATGTTTAGATGGATGAAAGTAAGAAAAGAACCGCTATGCTTAGAGCTAAAAGAGAATTTTTAGAAAGAGCATTTTCTACCGATTGATTTCATGAAAATGATGAAGATCTTAAAGTGGTTGGTGTTTCTTCTATTGATTCCTTGTTTAGTAAAATTAAAATTGATGATAAAGGAACTGAAGAAGAGTCAACTTTAGCTAGAGGGCGTCCCAATGATTCGGAGGGTGAAAATCTTAATGAAAATTTTGATAAAAATGGGTTTGGAGAGGTAAAAAATTTAACTGGTGATGTGCCCACTCTTTTGGATTGCAAAGACTTTAATTATGATAGTTGCTCTTTGATTGAGTATATTTCTTTGTTGCAATCCATGATAAATTCACCCCATGCTTATGAACAAAATAAAGCTTTTACTAAACATATTGTTGATGCCATGATGAAAGATTTTGAAGAAAAATTGAAATTAGAGATTTCAATTCCTAGAAAATTACATGATGAATGGGAACCTACCATTAAAGTCAAGACTAAAAATTATGATTGCTTTGCTTTATGTGATTTGGGTGCTAGTGTTTCCACAATTCCGACATCTCTTTCTGATGTGCTTGGTCTTACCAATATTGAAGAATGTTCTCTTAATTTGCACTTGGAATATTCTACTATTAAAAAGCCTTTGGGAAAAATTAATGATGTTCTTATTCTTGCAAATAGGAATTATGTGCCCATAGATTTTATTGCTCTTGACACTGATTGCAATCCGTCTTGTCGCATCATACTTGGTAGACCGTTTTTACGCACTATAGGTGCCGTGATTGATATGAAAGAAGGCAATATTAAATTTCAATTTCCACTAAGAAAGGGTATGGAACATTTCCCTAGAACAAGAAGTAAGCCACCATATGAATCAATCATGAAGGCAACCCATGGATCAAAATCCAAAGATGACAGTACTTGAATCTATGCATTATGCCTAGCTAGGGGCATAAAACGATAGCGCTTGTTGGGAGGCAACCCAATGAATAATTTTTTTTGCCTTTTTCTTTCTATTCTTGAGTGTTTTCACAATTATGCTGCTGTTTTAATTGTGTTTTTATGTTTTAACTAGTTTGTGTGCCAAGCCAGGCCTTTGGGATCATGTTTGGTGATAGTTGATTTGATCTTGTTAAAAAACAGAAACTTTCGCGTCCTGTAGCAGAATTTTGAAAATTCACTGAAGCCACGAAAACTTCTGAATTTTCTTCACAAGATTGATATACAAATTGCCTACGTTCATTTTAGGGAGAACCAGCTAGCTCTGGGTTCGAGTGGCATTTCACCCCTAACCATTTTTCAGAATTTTTGAGTTACATAAGTATAAGATCAATTCGCATCTTTACAGACTGTTCTGTTTTTGAGGGATTCTGTTTTCTTTGCATTGTGTGCTTATTTTGATGAATCTATGGTTTGCATTGGAGGGTATAAGCCATGGTAAAGTTAGAACAAAATAGTTATAATTCAATAACAAAATATGAATGGGTTTACAACAGTACTTAAAGTAAAGATTGGTTTTCTTATACTAACGGATCTCACAAAAGTTTTGTTAAGTTTTGTGTGATTGAAATTTTCAAGTTTTGGGTGAGATCGCGATGGATGAAGGAATAAGGAGTATCAAGAGCCTAAGCTTGGGGATGACCCATGGCACCCCAAGTTAATATCCAAAGAGAACCAAGCAACTAAGCTTGGGGATGCCCCAGAAGGCATCCCCTCTTTCTTCTAACGACACCCGGTAATTTTACTTGGAGCTATATTTTTATTCGTCAATATCATGAGTTTTGCTTGGAGCGTCTTGTATTATATGACTCTTTGCTTGTTCTGCCTTTTAGTTTGTCACAAGTATCCTTGCTGGACACACCTATTTGAGAGAGCCAAAATTATGCTATGATTTGTTAGAATTGCTCTATATGCTTCACTTAAATTTTTTGAGCTACGGAATTGCTCTAGTACTTCACTTATATCTTTCTGAGCACGGTGGGCTTTATTATTTTTGAAGAAATACTCTCATGCTTCACTTAGATTTATTTGAGAGTTAGTAAATTTTTGAAGAAATTCTCTCATGCTTCACCTATATTATTTTGAGAGATGAAAATCTTTATGCTCATTTTCTTCACTTAAATTTGTTTGAGAGCTTGTTATAAGCAATGGCCATACATGAAATTAGTCCCAAAGTGATAGATATTCAAGAGGGATATAATACAAACTTTCATGAAGATCATTGGACAAAATAAATTTGATTCTTTGTAATAGTTTTGAGACATGATGATAGTAATATGTGAGTCACGTTGGTGAGTACTCATGCTTTAGTGAGAATATTGGTGTTAAGGTTTGTGATTCGCTATGCAAGCACGAAAGTAAATAGTTATGCAATGAAATTACATCCTACTTGTGGTGCATTATTCGGTGTTAGTTATGCTTAATGCCCGTTTATGAGAATTTTTGTTTCTTGGTTCATTGCTTCTCAATCTTTTTGCTAGCCTCCACTTGTACTAAGTAGAAATACTAATTGTGCATCCAAACTCCTTAAACCCAGTTTTGCCATATGAGTCCACCATACCTACCTATATGCGGTATTTCCGTGTCGTTCTAAGCAAATTTGTATGTGCCAACTATAATTTTCAAAATGAATTTCCTTTTTGTGTGCCCGTACCGCTCATGAAGCGGCAAGGGGTGGCCAATATTTTCCGTGCTAGATGTGTTATTCTCAAGATGAGTGTTTATTCACTTGTCATTGCACGAGAGTACGGCGGCAATAAGGATGCCCAGTCCCGAAATGAAAAATGAATTTACTTTATGTTTTCAAATAATAAATTCCTTGGAAATGTGGATACGGCTAGCCGTGGAGTGTGAGAGAATGGTGGAAAAAGGAATAAACTTTATTTTATGTTTGGGAACCGCCCATGATATATCTAGCATGGAAGGTATTGGGAATTACTCGATCGTTTTCGTTGATGGGAAAAGCATTCCTCTCAAAATATTTTACCTCTCAATTTTTGCTTTGAGCTCTGACACCTCTACTAATCCCTACTTCCCTGTGCAAAGGGCCTATCTATTTACTTTATGCAATTTTTATTTTTTGAGTCTCCATCTTCTCTTATAAAGCACCAACTAAGGGGCACTATGATCGTACTTGAGCATTGGATGTAGCTAATATTCGAGTGTGTTTCATGATTGGATCAATGATTGAGCATGATGGGCTAGGGATAACTTTCTTTAGTGTTGATATTTGAAGACATGGTTGCTTGTTGATATGCTTGAGTATTGAAGTCTTCATGTCCAATATAGACTATTGCTTTGAATCATCTAAAAGTCCAAATGTTCATGCTACAAAAGAAAAGAATATGTGATGAACATGTTAGGCAGCATTCCACATCAAAAATTCTATTTTTATCATTTACCTACTCGAGGACGAGCAGGGATTAAGCTTGGGGATGTTGATATGTCTCCAACGTATCTATAATTTTTGATTGTTCCATGCTGTTATATTATCATTCTTGGATGTTTTACAATCATTTTATAGCAACCTTATATCATTTTTTGGGACTAACCTATTGACATATTGCCTAGTGCCAGTTGATGTTTTTTGCTTGTTTTTTACTTCACAGAATATCAGTACCAAATGAAGTCCAAATGCCACGAAACTTTTTGGAGATTTTTTTGGACCAGAAGACAACTTGGGAGCCAAGGAAGCACCTGGGGGGAGGCCTGTGGGGCCCACAAGACACCAGGGCGCACCAGGAGGCCCAGGCGCGCCTTGATGGGTTGTGGGGCCCACAGGGGTCTCCTCCACCGCCTCACAGCTCTATAAATCCTCAGAAATTCCAGAAACCCTAGGGGGGAGACGAAACACAATTCCAGCTGCCGCAAGTTCCAGAACCACGAGATCCAATCTACACCATCACGAAGGAGTTCATCATCCTCATTGGTGCCTCTCCGATGATGCGTGAGTAGTCCACCATAGACCTACGGGTCCATAGGCAGTAGCTAGATGGTTTTCTCTCTCTTTTTGATTCTTAATACAATGGTCTCTTGGAGATCTATGTGATGTAATGACTTTTTGCGGTGTGTTTGTTGGGATCCGATGAAGATCGAGTTTATGATCAATTTCTATCCATGAATATTATTTGAGTCTTCTTTTGATCTCTTATATGCATGATTACTTATAGACTCGTATTTCTTCTTCGAATCTTTGGTTTAGTTAGGCCAACTAGAATGATTTTTCTTGCCATGGGAAGAGGTGCTTTGTGATGGGTTCGATCTTACGGTGTCCTCACCCAGTGATAGAAGAGGTAGCGAGGCACGTATATATCGTTGCTATTAAGGATAACAAGATGGGGTCTATTCCTACATGATATATCTTGTCTACATCATGTCACCGTTCTTATTGCATTACTCTGTTTCTCCATGAACTTAATACACTAGATGCATGCTGGATAGCGGTCGATGTGTGGAGTAATAGTAGTAGATGCAGAATCGTTTTGGTCTACTAAACTTGGACGTGATGCCTATATAATGATCATTGACTTGGATATCATCATGATTATTTGATCTTCTATCAATTGCCCAACAGTAATTTGTTTATATGCTATTTTTTCGAGAGAAGCCACTAGTGAAATCTACGGCCCTCGGGTCTATCTTTTATCGTATTGCTTTCCGACCTACTTTTTATTCGCTTTTGTTTTCAGATCTATTATTCCAAAAACCCAAAAATACCTTGTTGCACTTTTTATTTGCATCTTTTATTTCGTGTTTTATTCAGATCTATTTATCCAAACTCATACTATTTAATCTATCTTTTACCGGGGAGGGATTGACAACCCCTCTTACGCGTTGGGTTGCGAGGTTTTGTTCTTTGTGTGCAGGTACCGTTTACATAGTGTTGCTTAGTTCTCCTACTAGTTCGATAACCTTGGTTTCATAACTGAGGGAAATACCTATCGTAGCTGTACTGCATCATCCCTTCCTCTTTGGGGAAATACCGACGCAGATACAAGCAATGAGTTAACAAAAGTAATATTAGAGCACCTAGACCCTCTGAAGCATTAAAGTTGAACCTAATTTTGCTATGTTTAAACATCTCTTGGTCGATAATACTGATGGGCATGTTACTTATTTCTGTGGTGAAGCTGCCAGAATTGCTGAACCCAATGATAAAGATAAGAATAAAGATGTTGTTGGCATGCCTGTTGTCTTTGTTAAAATAGGAGATCACTGTTACCATGGCTTATGTGATTTGGGTGCTAGTGTTAGTGCTATCTCGTTTACTTTATATCAAGAAATTATGAATGATATTGCATCTGCTGAAATAGAAGACATTGATGTTACTATTAAGCTTACGAATAGAGATACTATTTCATCGCTTGGGATTGTTAGAGATGTTGAAGTCTTGTGTGGAAAAATAAAATACCCTACTGATTTTCTAGTTCTTGGTTCTCCACAAGATGATTTTTGTTCCATAATATTTGGTAGACCTTTCTTGAACACTGTTAATGCTAAGATTGATCGCGCTAAAGAAACCGTCAATGTTAATTTTGGTGATGTGTCTCATGAGTTTAATTTCTCTAAGTTTCGTAGACAACCTCATGATAAAGAATTTCCTAGTGAAGGTAAAATAATTGGACTTGCTTCTATTGTCGTAACTCCAACTGATCCGTTAGAACAATATTTGCTAGATCATGAAAATGATATGCACTTGCATGAAAGAAATGAAATAGATAAGATGTTCTTTGATCAACCACCTATTCTTAAACACAATTTGACTGTTGAAACTCTAGGAGGTCCTCTTCCACCTATTCTTGCACCCGTTGTATGTGAACGTAGAGCTTATCACACCCAATCATCACGTGGTGTCTCGGCACGACGAACTGTCACAATGGTGCATACTCAGGGAGAACACTTATACCTTGAAATTTAGTGAGAGATCAGCTTATAATGCTACCGCCAAACTAATCAAAATAAGATGCATAAAGGATAAACATCACATGCAATCAATATAAGTGATATGATATGGCCATCATCATCTTGTGCCTTTGATCTCCATCTCCAAAGCACCGTCATGGTCACCATCGTCACCGGCTCAACACCTTGATCTCCATCGAAGCATCGTTGTCGTCTCGCCAGCTATTGCTTCTACGACTATCGCTACCGCTTAGTGATAAAGTAAAGCAATTACATGGCGATTGCATTTCATACAATAAAGCGACAACCATATGGCTCCTGCCAGTTGCCGATAACTGTTACAAAACATGACCATCTCATACAACAATTTATATATCATCACGTCTTGACCATATCACATCACAACATGCCCTGCAAAAACAAGTTAGACGTCCTCTACTTTGTTGTTGCAAGTTTTACGTGGCTGCTACGGGCTTAGCAAGAACTGTTCTTATCTACACATCAAAAACCACAATGATTTTTTGTCAAGTGTGCTGTTTTAACCTTCAACAAGGACCGGGCGTAGTCACATTCGATTCAACTAAAGTGTGTCCATGTACCCTCGTAGACCGAAAGTGGAAGCGTTATGACAACGCGATTGATGTAGTCATACGTCTTTATGATCCAACCGATCCTAGCACCGAACGTACGGCACCTCCGCGATCTGCACACGTTTAGCTTGGTGACATCCCACGAACTCTAGATCCAGCTATGGTCGAGGGAGAGTTTAGTCAGCACGACGGCGTGATGATGGTGTTGATGAAGTTATCGACGCAGGGCTTCACCTAAGCACTACAATGATATGACCGAGGTGGAAATCTGTGGAGGGGGCACCGCACACGGCTAAGACAACTGTCAACTTGTGTGTTCTAGGGTGCCCCCTGCCCCCGTATATAAAGGAGCAAGGGGGAGGCCGGCCGGCCCTCATAGGGCGCACCCCAAGTAGGATTCCTACTAGGAATCCTATTCCTAGTAGGTTTCCAACAAGGGAAGAGAGGGGGAAAGAAGGAGAGGGAGAGAGGGAGAAGGAAAGGGGTGCCTCCCCCCCTTCCCTAGTCCAATTCGGACCCAAGGGGGAGGAGGCACGCGGCCTGCCCTAGCCGCCCCTCTCTCTCTCCACTAAGGCCCATGTGGCCCATTAGTTCCCCGGGGGGTTCCGGTAACCCTCCGGCACTCCGGTTTTATCCGAAACCTCTCCGGAACATTTCCGGTGTCCGAATATAGTCGTCCAATATATCAATATTTATGTCTCGACCATTTCGAGACTCCTCGTCATGTCCGTGATCACATCCGGGACTCTGAACTACCTTCGGTACATCAAAACACATAAACTCATAATACCGATCGTCATCAAACGTTAAGCGTGCGGACCCTATGGGTCCGAGAACTATGTAGACATGACCGAGACTCACTTCCGGTCAATAACCAATAGCGGAACCTGGATGCTCATATTGGTTCCTACATATTCTACGAAGATCTTTATCGGTCAAACCACATAACAACATACGTTGTTCCCTTTGTCATCGGTATGTTACTTGCCCGAGATTCGATCGTCGGTATCTCAATACCTAGTTCAATCTTGTTACGAGCAAGTCTCTTTACTCGTTCCATAATGCATCATCCCGCAACTAAATCATTAGTCACATTGCTTGCAAGGCTTATAGTGATGTGCATTACCGAGAGGGCCCAGAGATACCCCTCCGAAACACGGAGTGACAAATCCTAATCTCGATCTATGCCAACCCAACAAACACCATCGGAGACACCTGTAGAGCATCTTTATAATCACCCAGTTACGTTGTGACGTTTGATAGCACAGTAAGTGTTCCTCCGGTATTCGGGAGTTGCATAATCTCACAGTCATAGGAACATGTATAAGTCATAGGAACATGTATAAGTCATGAAGAAAGCAATAGCAACAAACTAAACGATCATAGTGCTAAGCTAACGGATGGTTCAAGTCAATCACATCATTCTCTAATGATGTGATCCCGTTAATCAAATGACAACTCATGTCAATGGCTAGGAAACTTAACCATCTTTGATCCACGAGCTAGTCAAGTAGAGGCATACCAGTGACACTATGTTTGTCTATGGATTCACACATGTACTAAGTTTCCGGTTAATACAATTCTAGCATGAATAATAAACATTATAAATAACAACTTTATTATTGCCTCTAGGGCATATTTCCTTCAGGATGACCAGGAGCACGTGGATGAACAGTAGCTGGTGGAGGCAGAAGGGAGATGCCGTGGATGAACAGTCACAGGTGGAGGCTGGAGGAGGTCGACGGTGGATGAACAGTAGCCCATGGACTCTGGAGCGAGGCAGTAGACAATGGATGAACAGTAGCCCGTGGAGTCCCATTTTGCGGTACGCCACACCCCTCCCGATGAATAGGACCCCCGTTTCGACCGTAGGAGGTCAAAGAGAAGTTCGTTTCCTCCGTTTTGTGGTACGCCACACCCCTCCCGATCAACAGGACCCCGTTTCGATTGTAGGAGGTCGAAGAGAAGTCTGTTTCCTCCATTTTGCGGTACGCCAGACCCCTCCCGGTGAACAGGACCCCGTTTCGACTATACACGGCCGAACACAGAGCCGTTTTCCTCCGTTTTGCAGTACGCCAGACCCTGTTTCGGCTGTTCTGTCCAAGCCAGTTGGTTCCCATTGAACATGAGCCATTCCGACCCAGTCTGTTGCCTCCCGATGAACAGGACGCGTTCCGACCCAGTCACTTGGCTCCCGGTGAACACGACGCTGTTTCCTCCATTCTGACCCAGCCGGTTAGCTGAAGATGAACAGCCCTGCCCGTCCATATGCGTGAGTACGCGTTTCGAGACCCCGCTCATATGTACGCACGTGGTCGTATTTTTTGGCATGTGGCTATATGTACGTGTACACGGTTTACACGGGACAACCTGAACTGCTATGTGGGGGGCTCTACTATGACATGTGCCTCTACTTACTCGGCCACGATACATTGTTGCAGAGCGACCGATCGACCAGTATGTACGTACACGTTCGCGACAAGACAGACAACGGTACGTACGCTTCGACCGGGTGGGTCCCAGCTGTCAGGGAGGATAAGGACGCACTTCCTTGCGTGCGAAGATATAGCTGCTGGGTCCCAGCTGTCAGGGGGGAATCATTTTTTTGCCCGTAATAAGGATGCACTTCATTGCGTGCGAAGCTGTAGCTGGTGGGTCCCAGCTGTCAGGGGGAGAAAACATTATTATTTAGGGTAAAAAGGATGCAGCTGCATGCATGCGTCCATGGGCGTGGTGTGTCGGTCATCTTCCGATGACTCCCATTTGTTGACCATGTTGACCACACAGTGTCGAGCGCACCAAGGCCGGTGGACGACGGCGAGGCCCCAGACTGGAAGGACCCGGAGATGGGGAAGACACAGCAGTGGAGTCGCAAATGGAGAGGAGTGGGAAACTTGACTGGTTCGGGTGCGCGGCAGCACTGCCGCCCATGGGAGACAGGAGCAAGAACAGAGGTTGAAGAAGCAGCACGGCTGTTGGATTAACATCCAACGGTCCAGCTTCTAGAATCATTTGTTGATTAAGTTTACAAAGCCCTACGTACACGTCAGCTTAGTAGGCCCACAAGTCAGCCACCAAATCTGCCGGGTCCCAGCTATCATCGGGAGGAATAGTTTTTTTCACATAACAAGGAGGCACTTCCTTCCGTGCGAAGATACAGCCGGTGGGTCCCAGCTTTTAGGGGGAGGAAACATTTTTTAGCTTAATAAGGAGGAACTTTCCTTGCATGCGACCATGGACCCCGTGGGTCCCAGCCGTCAGGCTCTCCACGTACATCCTCTTCCGATGACTCTCATTTGTTGACCACGCCGCACCGAGCGCAACGAGGCGGTGGACGACGGCGAGGCCCCGGACGGGAACGACCCGGAGATGGGAAGACGCGGCAGTGGAGTACTGGTTCTAGTGCGGCGTGGGGCTGCAGCCGGTGGAGAATAACAGGAGGTGTGGAGGGGTGGAGGGATCGCCTGGCCGGCAGTGGGGTAGCGCTTCGCAGTGATGCGTGCTAAGCAGAGCCGCTAGCCACCGGAGGCCGGAGCAGGCGGCCCCGAAGACGCTGGAGGAAGAAGACGAGAGATTGAAGGTGCATGCCGGCCGTTGGATATAAATCCAATGGTTGTGGATGTCATAATCATTTGTTGACCAAGTTGACAACGCCTTGCATAGGCTTCGACCTATTGGCCCACATGTCAGCCTGAAAAAATGTGGCATATATTTAACCCATGTTTTCTAGAATTTACAGTCCATTTGCTGGGCTGGGTGAACAAATAATTTCGCGTCAATGCAGCCCATTTAATATTTTCTAAGAAATCCCAGCCCATTTGCACTTTCTTGAAATACACGAATTAGCTAGGCTTGTTCTATATATAATGTTAGGTTAGAAGGAGCAATTAATATCAACAAATAAATCGGAGAGACACATTTTTTATAAATAAAATTAACAAATTAGTGAGTTATTGCTCAAAACAAAAATGAGCGCGTTATTATTACATTGGTCCTTAAAATCTCCGAAAGCTTTTGTACGCAATCACCAGGATTTTCATTGCCTGTGAGTCAAAAACAACCAGGATTTTCCTTGCCAACTTCTGTTAAACATTTACTTTTATAAGTTAATAAGACGTGGGATGTTTTTAGAATGTATATATAAGTCTCTATTAAATATATGATAATATTAATAATATAAATATATGTAATGTGGTTAGAAGGGAAAACATAAATTGGACACAACATTATTATTCTTATATATAGATAAATAGAATAGAGATCTGTGTTTTATTAAAAAAATACATTGGGTTGCCGATCTTTAAGAAAAAGTAAAACCTACGCTGGGAGGCCCATAGGCCGGTACGTACATGATGGACCTCAAAAAATAAGTTGAAACCACTGTCTCGGTATGTCGTGGGCTACGCATGTTAAAAAACAAAACCTAGGCCTAGCTGATACTTGTTTGCCCTCTGGAAAAAAATGATACCAGCTAGATCCCCGATACCCCTTTCCCGCAACAAAAAAAAGATCCCCGATACCCCTGAAAAAAGCTCCCCGATGACAATCATCGTTGGAAATTTATTTCGTTTATTGACTAAGGTTGACAAACCCGTGGGCCCCAATGTCAGTATACAATTAGGAGGAAGCTTTTCTTCCAATGGGGCACTTGCTTGCGTAAGGCTTGGACCTGGTGGGTCCCCACTGTCAGTCTCTCGGCGTACAGTCCTCTCCCGGATTCCTCTCGTTTGTTGAGCATTTGACAACGTCATACGGCGGCGCCACGGCGAGCGCACATGGACGGGAAAGAACCGGAGCCGGGGAAGATGCCTTCATTCTTTCGAACATACCGCACTAGCCCGGTGGCTGCAGCCCTCTCACCCAAAAGTTGTACTGCTCGGGTTCGATTCCAACTGGTGCAGTTGAAAAATATCTAACACTTGCCAAAATTTCGTCCCTAGTTTACCCAGTTTTTCGCACACTCAACATTGTCTGAAAATGGCATATATTTTTAACTTTGCATCATATGAAGGTGTGCTATACATGAATGTTGATCAGCATGATGTTAACTTGTTGTTAGTTCCATTTTTTACCATGAATAAAATTTCCAACATTCTGTTATCCATGTTTGAAAAGTGCTTGTTGATTTAAATGCTCTGCCTTTGAAACATGCAGTTTCTTATATGAAAATCACTTGGACAAGTAGCCATCACCGGTGTTGGATTCGATGTCGCGCTTCTTCAATCCCCCGGCAGGCGTGAGGGGGAAATAAACTTCTGTCCCGTGCTGTCGGTTGGGGAATGGAGCAAACTGGATTAAAGAGGGGGCCGGCGGCGCGACTGAACAAGCACATCAGACACGATTTTTTTTCAGTGGATGGCTCTCGATGGCGTTTTTTTACTTGTCTCTGCACCATACAACTTGTATTTTTAGCCTCCCAGTCCATGGTGGACCAGCAGCCCATTTGCTGGGCAGGCAACCTACAGAAAGCAGCACCCAATTTTTCATCAAGCCCCAAGAACAACACAGTACTATGTTTGTTTTGAGGCCGAAAACATTACGACGGGGGGTTGAGCGGGGGAGGGGGAAGTCAGAGCAAAAAGATTAAAAAGAGCTGATGCGCCGTTGCTACCCTAACAAGCAGGTGCAATTCTTCTCGGGAAGAAGGTGTGCCGTTGACACCCACACGTCACAAATCCCACAGTAGACATAGTAACAAGTTCGCACACAAGTACAACAGAAAAGGTTAACATTCGTACCAAACTCAGGTTCACAGGACACGTTCATATTCATAACCAACATTCACAATCAACAACTCAAAAAATTCATATACACAAGTTCAGCATGTCTATGCATCCAAATGATTGATAGATCACAAGACAATATTCATAGATAATTCACAATAAGATTCAGATATACACATGTTCAGTATGTTTATGCATCCAAATGAGTGAGATCACAACCAATATCATCCATGGACAAACTTTAATTACCTAGGGTACATACTGCTAAATGGTGTTCAGTCGGAGGTACTTCTTGCTAACTTGTACGAGTAAACTTTCAAGTACATAAGAGGCAGCGCAGACAATCTGAACTTTGCTTGTAGGTTTATCCTCGAGATAGTGGCCTCGATGCCGAGGGAGGTTTGAGCAACTTGTCTACTACATTCATCCAACTAGTTTACTGGCTCATCTTGGTCCTGTAGCTCGCCAAAATTCTACATTGCAGACAAAAAGGAGGCGGTTGATAAAATGAACCACCCAAATTTTTTGTGCAGTTCAACTGAAATGGAGCATCCCTGGCATGCACACTGATTAAGTGCCAGATGAATATACGCGTCAACCAACTTGTCTGGAATCTTTAGACTCCATGCCATACAGTTTGCTACCATATGTGCCGATAACCAAAAGGCGCAAGTTGGGACCAAAGACTGGACTGCATTTTTATGGGCTATGCGCCAAGCAATATTTTTGGCGTTCACTCTCCTAATACTTGGAGTTTGACAACTGGTTGACGCCGGTTCATACTCAAATGAATATAGACACTTCTTCTTGTCAACATCGATGCTTGTCTGAGTGAACTTTGGAGTACATAGCAGCATCATAAGTATCTGTCCATCTGATCTTTTTGTGCAGTTCTACTGAAATCGCCCAATGTAATGATTTGCCAGCGAGTTCGGGCTCCAAGTTACTCCTTTATGAAATCAGGAAACAGTAGCACAATAACAAATTACCAATACATATGACAGGCACAATAATCAGGATAAAGACCGGTACCAACCTGTGTGAGGTAGCAGATCAATTAGTCTTTCCTTTTGACTGGAAGCCGAGATAAGCGAAGCGACTGACAGGAAAGGAAGGAAGCAAGCCGAGATAAGCAACTGACAGGAAAGGGAGGAAGCAGTCGAGGCAATGAAGCACCCAAGGTTTTGTGCAGTTCCACCAAAATCGAGCATCCCTGTTGGCAGATATATTGAGAGTGAGATTACTGTAATAGTGGGACTAGTTGATGAAACATAGACTAACAAATAGAAGCATGTAACACCCCGCATGTAACTTGCCATATTTGTAACTCCGACTCTTGCCATTTCCGGCTATGTGATATGTTTTTCCCTCCGTTGTTGGGTTTTGTCTTTCGTTTTGTATTTTGTCATGTCATGCTTTTTCTTATCATGTCATCATGTGCATTGCATTCGCATACGTGTTCGTCTCATGCATCCGAGCTTTTTCCCCGTTGTCCGTTTTCCAATCCGGCGCTCCTATCTCCTCCGGTGCACCCCTCTAGTTTTCTTTCGTGTGCGTGTGTCAAACTTTCTCGGAATGGACCGAGGCTTGTCAAGTGGTCTTAATATACCACCCGGAGACTACCGGTCAAGTTTCGTTCCATTCGGAGGTCGTTTGGTACTCCAACGGTTAACCGGGCCTCCGCAATGTCCATTTGAGTGTCCAGCAAAAACCCCCTCCAAAACCAGCCCAAAGCCCACCAAACTCTCTTCCATGCTCTAGGTCGTTCGATCACGATCGTGTGGGCGAAAACCGCACCTCATTTGGAGTCTCCTAGCTCCCTCTACCTATAAATGAGTGGGCATCCCGAAAAACGAAATCTCAGACGAAACCCTAACCCTCTCCCTCCGCGCCGCGCCGGACGCGTCCGCTCCGGCCGGACAACGTCCGCCGCGCGCCCGGCCAACCGGAGCGCGCCACGTCACCAGCGCCGCCGCCGAGGCCCGCCGGCCCGTCCCCGGCCCTCCGGCCCGTCTCCTCCCGCGCCCGCCTCCGCGCCTGCCCGCCGCCGCCGCCGCCGCCGCCAGCCCCGCCGCCGGCCGGCCCAGCCGCCTCCGCCGCCGCCCGCCGCCGGCCTCCCCTCCGGCCACCGGCGCCGCCCGCCGCCGCCCTCCGGGCCCCTCCTCCACCGGCGCCGCCCGCCACCGCCGGCTCCTCTTCTTCCCGCCGGCGGCCCGAGCTCCTCGAGACCCGATCGGATCTGGTATGGGCGCCCTCCCGTTGACTTTTCTCGCCTCAAAAATTCTCCTAAGTCCTCAATAATTCTTAGTATCTTGCTCTGTTCGAGATGCGATAACTTCGTGTATGTAGCTCCGATTCGCGCGTATAATATGTCAAATTGTTCGTCTCGTAAAGCTCTACATTTTGTTCAATTGCACCATTTTCATTAGAGGTCATCTTGATGCCCAAATCTTCGTTGGAAGAGGGCTAGTTGCTGTTAATCTCTGGTTCTTATCAGAACTTGGAGATTTGTCATTTTTGTATCATTTATTCTGTGCATCTTATGAGCATGAGCTCTACATGTGTTTTGAAGTATGCCATGCCATCTTTCCAGTGGTGTAGTCCATGTATTTTTGTGATATATGTGGTGACTAGCACAAGCATGCAAAGTAGGCCCCGTAATATTTCTGAATTCAGGGACAAGTGATTTCTCGAAGTCCTTGTCTGCTGTAATTTTGTTGCCATGTAAACTTGATGCTACAGAGAGATCCATGCATATTTTGGAGATGTTCAGTAAGGATGTTTTGTAGATATAGTTGTAATTGATCCATTCCTGCAATTATTTGCAATTTTATAGTACCATAGCATGACTCATTCTTGCTCTACTTTTGCTATAAAATATTTCTGGCAGATTCTTAACATGACATGCATTTTTGCCAAGCTTATTGTAGTTGATCCATACATGCTATGTAATTGTTTTTGCCATTGATAGCTTCATAAACATGCCATCTTGCTGTAGGTATGCTTGGGTTGTCATGCATTGCTCTGTAGTGAGTGCATCAAGCTCACAAAGAGGCCTACATATTAATATTTCTGCCATGCTCTGCTTTCTGCTAAGTCTGAAACCTGATAACGAAACTTGCTATGTTTACATGCTTGCCATCATATCTTCTGGTCCTTTTTGGCTTATGGTCAGTAAGGGACTTTTGTCATGTGCATATAGTAGAACACTACCATGCCTTGTTTTGCTATGTTAAGTTCCTGTAGCATATTGATTTCGTGCTCCGAACATTGCTACCTGATGCTGATTTCTGCCATGTCCAGTTTTTCACTAAGTCTGTGAACCTGTAATCTTTTGCACTTTTGCCATGCTTGTTTGAGCTTGATATGTTGTGAACTAGCCGTAGCTCAGTGTTCATCTTTTGTCAAGAATCTCCTGTAGATTACTGCCATGTGCTTTGTTGCTATGTTGGGGTGCTGTAGCATTGTTACTTGTTGTATTTTAAGTGCTATCTTGCTGTTTATCGCAGATTAGTGTCATTCTTGTTTTGCTTGCCATTTGCAAACCGTGCATCCGATTCCGGTGATCTTTATATCGATTTCGACCGAAATCATCTCATCTTTCCAGTGGCATGCTTGGTTTGCCAAGTTACTGCCATGTTCATCATTTTCCTTCCGGAGCACGCATACGCATCGCATATCATATCTTGCATATCATACATGTCTTGCATCATGTTGCTTGTGCATTTCTCGTTGTTGATTGTGGTTCCGTTTGTTTGTGTTCTTGTCTTGGGTAGAGCCGGGAGACGAGTTCGTGAACGAGGAACCTGTCGAGTACGCTTACGAGGATCAAGCTTTCGACAACTCTGAAAATCTTGCAGGCAAGATGACCACCCCTCGAAATCACTTCTATCTTTGCTATGCTAGTTGTTCGCTCTATTGCCATGCTCGCTACCTATCACTTGCTATATCATGTCTCCTATTTCAGCCATGTCAGCCCCTAACCATCCTTTCCTAGCAAACCGTTGTTTGGCTATGTTACCGCTTTTGCTCAGCCCCTCTTATAGCGTTGCTAGTTGCAGGTGAAGTTGAAGTTGTTCCATATCGGAACATGGACATGTTGGGATATCACAATATCTCTTATTTAATTAATGCATCTATATATATGTTGGTTAAGGGTGGAAGGCTCGGCCTTATGTCTGGTGTTTTGTTCCATTCTTGCCGCCCTAGTTACTGTTATACCGGGATTATGTTCCTTGAGTTTGCGTCCCTTACGCGGTCGGGTGATTTATGGGACCCCCTTGACAGCTCGCCTTGAATAAAACTCCTCCAGCAAGGCCCAACCTTGGTTTTACCATTTGCGACCTATACCTTTTTCCCCCGGGTTTTCTAGAGCCCGAGGGTCATCTTTATTTTAAACCCCCGGGCCAGTGCTCCTCTGAGTATTGGTCCAAACTGTCAGTCGCCGGTGGCCACCAGGGGCAACTCTGGTCTGGCCTATCGGAAGCTTGGACAATCCGGTGTGCCCTGAGAACGAGATATGTGCAGCTCCTATCGGGATTTGTCGGCACATTCGGGAGGCTTTGCTGGTCTTGTTTTACCATTGTCGAGATGTCTTGTTAACCGGGATTCCGAGACTGATCGGGTCTTTCCGGGAGAAGGTTATCCTTCGTTGACCGTGAGAGCTTATGATGGGCTAAGTTGGAACACCCCTGCAGGGTATTATCTTTCGAAAGCCGTGCCCGCGGTTATGAGGCAGATGGGAATTTGTTGATGTCCGGTTGTAGATAACTTGTCACTTGACCCAATTAAAATACACCAAGTGCGTGTGTAGCCGTGATGGTCCCTTCTCGGCGGAGTCCGGGAAGTGAACACGGTCTGTGTTATGTATGACGTAAGTAGGCGTTCAGGACCTCTTCTTGGTCATTGCTAGATGACGTCCGTTCCTTTGCTTCTCTTCCCGCTCTCATTTACGCAAGTTAGCCACCATATATGCTTTTGTCGCTGCAGCTCCACCTCTTTGCACCTCCTTGTCCTATAAGCTTAAATAGTCTTGATCTCGCGGGTGTGAGATTGCTGAGTCCCCGTGACTCACAGATACTTCCAACACCAGTTGCAGGTGCCGACGATGCCGGTGCAGACGATGGCGTCGATCTCAAGTGGGAGTTCGACGAGGAACGTGGTCGTTATTATGTGTCTTTTCCTGATGATCAGTAGTGGAGCCCAGTTGGGACGATCGGGGATCTAGCATTTGGGATTGTCTTATTTTCATCTGGATTTTGACCGTACTCGGTCTATATGATTGTATTTTGGATGATGTATGAATGATATTTATGTATTGTGTGAAGTGGCGATTGTAAGCCAACTCTTTATCCCATTCTTGTTCATTACATGGGATTGTGTGAAGATGACCCTTCTTGCGACAAAACCACTATGCGGTTATGCCTCTAAGTCGTGCCCCGACACGTGGGAGATATAGCCGCATCGTGGGCGTTACAAGTTGGTAATCAGAGCCATCCCCGACTTAGGAGCCCCTGCTTGATCGAATCGCTGGCGTTGTTGAGTCTAGAATAAAATGTTTTGAGTCTTAGGATTATATATATCGGAGAGTAGGATTCTTTTTACTCCTCAGTCCCTTCGTCGCTCTGGTGAGGTCTCCCGACGTAGAAGTTTTGACTAATCTCTCCTCAAATTTCACTAATTTTTTTTTTAGGATCACGCGGGTATCTTGGAATCGTTCCGATCGATTTGTGACGAGAACATTGTTCTTGGTGCCTCCTGTCATTTAGGGGTTGTGGCAGTGTCCCGGGGAGTTGAGCTCCGAGGTGTTGTCGTCACAATTTTATCGTTGCAGTTCTGAAATACCTGAGTTTCGCCGACATCGAAATCTCTTTTATGCAGTTGTTGGTGAGATCACCTCGACGCCACCCAGTACTGGGGCGGGAGTTCGGGAGTATTGCCATAACTTGTATAACGGATGTTTTTCGAAGGTTGAGGTACACGATTTCCGAAGGTTTCTTGGTTATGTGTTGACGGATGGATACAGCTGGATCTAGGGATTGCTAGTTTGGGTGATATATATTTGTGTCCCCTGTATCCCCTACACCAGATTGCATAACCAGAAAGTTTCGGGAGTTTATAAGTGGGAATTCTAGTAGCCTTAGGATTTCTTTCCGACAGACGCATGATATGAGATTGGGGTTCGACGTCTAGTGGTCCGCCTGTATACGGTTGATTTTACAGTGGTCTCGTTGTGTCTTAAAGAGTCCATGGCTTTGCCGACTCGGGGACGCTTCGTATGTCATGTGCACAGCCTTGTACATGATGGTGCTGTACGATTGAGCCCGTGTGGGCCCCACCACGAAAACTTCGGACGAAATATCTATCATATGTTTGTTCCGGCTTATTCTGCAAGCCAATACTTTGTTTTATTTTGTATTGTGGTATTCGAGTTACTTCGAATTCATATGTTCGTTCCATATCTTTTTCAAGTGGCTTCTCAACTTTGGAAGTGTGATGATTTACTACGGAATTCATTCGTTCATCTTCGTGCGAATGTTATTGTGAAGACTATATGTTGCAATTTCTATCCGTTTGATTCTACTTATCTTTTGTCTATCGAGATGCTAACGGATGTCACCCTCTTCAGGATGGCTCCGCCAACGCGTCAGAATCCGGATCGCAATGAAGGGAGTCAAGCGAACCCTCCGCCACCACCTCCACCTCCGGAGGCATGGCAATCAATCATGGCAGCCACCAACGCCAATGCTCAGATGATTCTGCAACTCTTGCAAGAACGTACTCAAGGGCAAGGCAATCAAGGCAATCAAGGTCAAGGCAACAATCAGTTTCACTTTGCCACTCTCAACCAGTTTCTCGCAAATCAGCCTAAGTCTTTCAGCTACTGTGCCGAGGCCACGGATGCCGATGATTGGCTCGTGGACATCAACAAGCATTTTGAATGTAGCAATGTCAGGCCTGAGGACTTTGTCAAGTTCGCTTCTTTCCAGCTCAAGGACCAAGCTGCTGATTGGTTTCAGCAATACAAAGATTCCAGAGGAGGTCGTGTGATTACTTGGACTGACTTCTGTCGGGACTTCAAAGCGCACCACATTCCACAAAGTGTTGTTGAGAGCAAGCGTGAGGAATTCCGCAATCTCAAGCAAGGAAACATGTCTGTGTATCAATACAACATTCAGTTTCAGAAACTTGCTCGCTTCGCTAAACAAGACGTTCCTGATGAGAAGAGTATGATCTATCACTTCAGAGGTGGCCTTAAAGAGGATCTGCAGTTAGCTCTTGTTCTTGTTGAGCCTACTCACTTTGATCAATTCTACAATATGGCACTGAAGCAAGAGGCTGCTCAGCTCAAGTGTGAGGCTTCTAAGAAGAGAGTCAGAGACGCAGTTCAGTCTTCTTCTTCCTCTCTTGTGACAGCTAAGCAACAGAAGTTTTGGTTGCCTCCTCCTCCCCCGTTTCGTCAGCCTTACCAGCAGAAGAACAAAGGTGGCCATGGTTCTAACAACTCTTCCAACTCTGGCTATCAGAACAAGTCTCAGAATCAAGCTCCCAAGTCCAATGCTCCTTATCACCGTCCACTCTCAGAGGTGACTTGCAACAAATGTCAGCAGAAAGGTCACTATGCTAACAAGTGCTTCAACCAGAGGCGTCTTCCTCCTCCTCCTCCTGTCAGATCTTCCAGCAATGCAGTGGTCAAGCATAATCCAAAGTTTGCAAAGGTGAACATGATGAATGCAACTCAAGCGGAGGAATCTACTGATGTGATAATGGGTAATCTTCCTGTTAACGATATTCCTGCAAAAGTTCTTTTTGATACTGGTGCATCTCTTTCTTTCATATCAAGACCTTTTGCATCCAAGCATGAATTGCATTTCCAAGGATTGCCTAGGCCGTTAGCAGTTGTCTCTCCAGGCAAATGCATGAATGCAAGTTCCATGGTTCCGAATGTTACCATCAAGTTGGGCGATTATGCATTCCAGTCTTCTCCAATTGTTCTTGGTGACTCGGATATTGATCTTATTCTCGGGATGGACTGGCTTTCTAAGCACAAGGCTCAACTTGATTGTGCTGCCAGAGAAATTCAATTGACACACTCGTCTGAGGATGTGATTGTTTTTGCCGCTCGTGATGAAACCATTCGGTTTTTCTCTCTCAATGAGAAGGGCGAATTAGATGCCATCTCTCAAATTCCAGTCGTTTGCGAGTATCAAGATGTCTTCCCAGAAGAGCTTCCGGGTATGCCTCCGCACCGGCCAGTTGAGTTCGTTATCGAACTAGAGCCTGGTACTGTACCCGTTTGCAAGCGTCCATACAAGCTTGGACCAAACGAGCTGAAGGAATTGAAGAAGCAGCTCGATGAACAAGAACGTCTGGGTTTGATCAGACCGAGTTCTTCTCCATGGGGTTGTGGTGTTCTTTTTGTCAAGAAGAAGGATGGCACGGACCGACTTTGTGTCGACTACCGTCCTTTGAACAAGAAGACAATCAAGAACAAGTATCCACTTCCCAACATCAATGAGCTATTTGAGCAACTCAAGGGCGCTAAAGTTTTCTCGAAGCTTGACCTTCGTATGGGTTATCATCAGATTCACATTCGTGAAGAAGATATTCCCAAGACAGCATTCAAAACAAGCTTTGGTTCCTATGAATATACTGTCGTGTCTTTCGGCCTTGTCAATGCTCCTCCCGTGTTCTCTCGGATGATGAATTTCATCTTCAACCCCTATACCAATGAATTCGTTCTGGTGTATCTCGATGATATCTTGGTTTTCTCCAAGAATAAGCAGGATCATGCCAAACATTTGCGATTGGTGCTCGACAAGCTCAGAGAGTATCAATTCTATGCGAAGTTCTCCAAATGTGAGTTTTGGCTCGATGAAGTTCTTTTCCTTGGTCACATCATCTCCTCCAAAGGCATCGCTGTTAACCCCGAGAAGGTGTCCGCAGTTCTGGATTGGGAACCTCCTCAAAATGTCAAGCAGCTCCGCAGTTTTCTGGGTCTTGCAAGCTATTGCCGAAGGTTCGTTGAGAATTTTTCCAAGATTGCAAAGCCTCTTTCCAACCTCCTTCAGAAGCATGTGAAGTATGTCTGGTCTCCTGAGTGTGAAGTTGCTTTCAACACTCTCAAACAGAAACTAGTCACAGCTCCTGTTTTGACTCCTCCTGATGAATCCAAGCCGTATGAAGTTTTCTGTGATGCTTCTCTCCAAGGTCTCGGTGCTGTGTTAATGCAAGAGAAGAAAGTTGTGGCCTATACCTCTCGGCAGTTGAAGCCCAACGAGAAGAACTACCCCACTCACGATCTTGAGTTGGCGGCAGTTGTCCATGCATTGATTACGTGGAGACATCTCTTGTTGGGTAGACAAGTGGACATTTTCACTGATCACAAGAGTCTCAAGTATATCTTCACTCAGCCCAATCTCAACCTCAGGCAGACTCGATGGGTCGAAATGATTCAAGAGTACAATCCGAGTATCGAATATACTCCAGGCAAGGCTAATGTCATTGCAGATGCGTTAAGCAGGAAAGCTTATTGCAACAGCTTAATTCTCAAGCCGTTCCAACCGGATCTTTGTGAAGTTTTCCGCAAGCTGAATTCCAAGTTGTTCCTCAAGGCGTTCTTGCCAACCTCATAGTATCTCCTACTTTGGAAGATCAAATTCGTGAGGCACAACTCCTTGATGCCATGGTGAAGAAGGTGAAACGTGGTATCGACAAGGGTCTTTCCAAATACAAGTGCTATCGCATTGATGACAGAGACACTTTGTTCTTCGAGGACCGAATTGTGGTTCCGAAAGGTGATCTAAGGAAAGTCATAATGAACGAAGCGCACAATTCTCTCCTTTCTATTCATCCTGGAAGTACGAAGATGTATCATGATCTCAAGCAGTCGTATTGGTGGACTCGAATGAAGCGAGAAATTGCTCAATTCGTGAATGAATGTGATGTCTGCCGAAGAGTGAAAGCAGAACACCAACGACCAGCTGGTCTCCTCCAACCTCTTGCTATTCCGGAATGGAAGTTTGATCATATCGAAATGGACTTCGTGACTGGATTTCCCAAATCCAAGCGCGGAAATGATGCTATCTTCGTTGTCATTGACAAGCTCTCTAAAGTGGCTCATTTCCTTCCTATCAAAGAATCCATCACAGCAGCTCAGCTGGCAGAGCTCTACACCTCCAGAATTGTCTCCTTGCACGGCATTCCACAATTGATTTCTTCTGATCGTGGAAGCATCTTCACCTCTAAGTTCTGGGACTCCTTCCAGAAGGCCATGGGCACTAATATTCGCTTCAGCACAGCTTTCCACCCTCAAACTAGTGGCCAAGTCGAGCGAGTAAATCAAATTCTTGAAGATATGCTCAGGGCTTGTGTCATTTCCTTTGGCATGAAATGGGAAGATTGTCTTCCATATGCTGAATTCTCCTACAACAACAGCTTCCAAACAAGTTCGGGCAAGGCCCCATTCGAGATTCTCTATGGCAGAAAGTGCCGTACCCCTCTTAATTGGTCAGAGACTGGTGAACGCCAACTTCTTGGCAATGACTTAATCACTGAAGCTGAAGAGATGTGTAAAGTCATCCGTGATAATCTCAAAGCCGCGCAATCACGCCAGAAGAGTTACTATGATAGTAAGCACCGTGATTTGGCTTTCGTGATCGGAGACCATGTCTACCTCCGCGTCTCTCCAATGAAAGGCACTCGTCGTTTCGGTATCAAAGGGAAGCTTGCCCCTAGATACGTGGGTCCTTTCAAGATCATTGGCAAAAGAGGCGACCTCGCCTATCAACTTGAGCTTCCTTCCAACTTCGCAAACGTGCACGATGTGTTCCACGTGTCACAGCTCCGCAAGTGCTTCAAGACGCCTGAGCGCACTATCGACTTCGAAGAGATTGACCTCCAAGAAGATTTGTCTTATCATGAGCACCCAGTTGCTATTCTTGAAGAAACTGAGCGCAAGACTCGCAACAAGTCTATCAAATTCCTGAAAGTGAAGTGGTCGCACCATTCCGACCGGGAAGCCACCTGGGAACGCGAGGACCATCTCCGTTCCGAATATCCGGAGTTCTTTCAGCCCTAGATCTCGGGACGAGATCCTCTCGTAGTGGTGGAGTGTTGTAACACCCCGCATGTAACTTGCCATATTTGTAACTCCGACTCTTGCCATTTCCGGCTATGTGATATGTTTTTCCCTCCGTTGTTGGGTTTTGTCTTTCGTTTTGTATTTTGTCATGTCATGCTTTTTCTTATCATGTCATCATGTGCATTGCATTCGCATACGTGTTCGTCTCATGCATCCGAGCTTTTTCCCCGTTGTCCGTTTTCCAATCCGGCGCTCCTATCTCCTCCGGTGCACCCCTCTAGTTTTCTTTCGTGTGCGTGTGTCAAACTTTCTCGGAATGGACCGAGGCTTGTCAAGTGGTCTTAATATACCACCCGGAGACTACCGGTCAAGTTTCGTTCCATTCGGAGGTCGTTTGGTACTCCAACGGTTAACCGGGCCTCCGCAATGTCCATTTGAGTGTCCAGCAAAAACCCCCTCCAAAACCAGCCCAAAGCCCACCAAACTCTCTTCCATGCTCTAGGTCGTTCGATCACGATCGTGTGGGCGAAAACCGCACCTCATTTGGAGTCTCCTAGCTCCCTCTACCTATAAATGAGTGGGCATCCCGAAAAACGAAATCTCAGACGAAACCCTAACCCTCTCCCTCCGCGCCGCGCCGGACGCGTCCGCTCCGGCCGGACAACGTCCGCCGCGCGCCCGGCCAACCGGAGCGCGCCACGTCACCAGCGCCGCCGCCGAGGCCCGCCGGCCCGTCCCCGGCCCTCCGGCCCGTCTCCTCCCGCGCCCGCCTCCGCGCCTGCCCGCCGCCGCCGCCGCCGCCGCCAGCCCCGCCGCCGGCCGGCCCAGCCGCCTCCGCCGCCGCCCGCCGCCGGCCTCCCCTCCGGCCACCGGCGCCGCCCGCCGCCGCCCTCCGGGCCCCTCCTCCACCGGCGCCGCCCGCCACCGCCGGCTCCTCTTCTTCCCGCCGGCGGCCCGAGCTCCTCGAGACCCGATCGGATCTGGTATGGGCGCCCTCCCGTTGACTTTTCTCGCCTCAAAAATTCTCCTAAGTCCTCAATAATTCTTAGTATCTTGCTCTGTTCGAGATGCGATAACTTCGTGTATGTAGCTCCGATTCGCGCGTATAATATGTCAAATTGTTCGTCTCGTAAAGCTCTACATTTTGTTCAATTGCACCATTTTCATTAGAGGTCATCTTGATGCCCAAATCTTCGTTGGAAGAGGGCTAGTTGCTGTTAATCTCTGGTTCTTATCAGAACTTGGAGATTTGTCATTTTTGTATCATTTATTCTGTGCATCTTATGAGCATGAGCTCTACATGTGTTTTGAAGTATGCCATGCCATCTTTCCAGTGGTGTAGTCCATGTATTTTTGTGATATATGTGGTGACTAGCACAAGCATGCAAAGTAGGCCCCGTAATATTTCTGAATTCAGGGACTTTAAGTGATTTCTCGAAGTCCTTGTCTGCTGTAATTTTGTTGCCATGTAAACTTGATGCTACAGAGAGATCCATGCATATTTTGGAGATGTTCAGTAAGGATGTTTTGTATATATAGTTGTAATTGATCCATTCCTGCAATTATTTGCAATTTTATAGTACCATAGCATGACTCATTCTTGCTCTACTTTTGCTATAAAATATTTCTGGCAGATTCTTAACATGACATGCATTTTTGCCAAGCTTATTGTAGTTGATCCATACATGCTATGTAATTGTTTTTGCCATTGATAGCTTCATAAACATGCCATCTTGCTGTAGGTATGCTTGGGTTGTCATGCATTGCTCTGTAGTGAGTGCATCAAGCTCACAAAGAGGCCTACATATTAATATTTCTGCCATGCTCTGCTTTCTGCTAAGTCTGGAACCTGATAACGAAACTTGCTATGTTTACATGCTTGCCATCATATCTTCTGGTCCTTTTTGGCTTATGGTCAGTAAGGGACTTTTGTCATGTGCATATAGTAGAACACTACCATGCCTTGTTTTGCTATGTTAAGTTCCTGTAGCATATTGATTTCGTGCTCCGAACATTGCTACCTGATGCTGATTTCTGCCATGTCCAGTTTTTCACTAAGTCTGTGAACCTGTAATCTTTTGCACTTTTGCCATGCTTGTTTGAGCTTGATATGTTGTGAACTAGCCGTAGCTCAGTGTTCATCTTTTGTCAAGAATCTCCTGTAGATTACTGCCATGTGCTTTGTTGCTATGTTGGGGTGCTGTAGCATTGTTACTTGTTGTATTTTAAGTGCTATCTTGCTGTTTATCGCAGATTAGTGTCATTCTTGTTTTGCTTGCCATTTGCAAACCGTGCATCCGATTCCGGTGATCTTTATATCGATTTCGACCGAAATCATCTCATCTTTCCAGTGGCATGCTTGGTTTGCCAAGTTACTGCCATGTTCATCATTTTCCTTCCGGAGCACGCATACGCATCGCATATCATATCTTGCATATCATACATGTCTTGCATCATGTTGCTTGTGCATTTCTCGTTGTTGATTGTGGTTCCGTTTGTTTGTGTTCTTGTCTTGGGTAGAGCCGGGAGACGAGTTCGTGAACGAGGAACCTGTCGAGTACGCTTACGAGGATCAAGCTTTCGACAACTCTGAAAATCTTGCAGGCAAGATGACCACCCCTCGAAATCACTTCTATCTTTGCTATGCTAGTTGTTCGCTCTATTGCCATGCTCGCTACCTATCACTTGCTATATCATGTCTCCTATTTCAGCCATGTCAGCCCCTAACCATCCTTTCCTAGCAAACCGTTGTTTGGCTATGTTACCGCTTTTGCTCAGCCCCTCTTATAGCGTTGCTAGTTGCAGGTGAAGTTGAAGTTGTTCCATATCGGAACATGGACATGTTGGGATATCACAATATCTCTTATTTAATTAATGCATCTATATATATGTTGGTTAAGGGTGGAAGGCTCGGCCTTATGTCTGGTGTTTTGTTCCATTCTTGCCGCCCTAGTTACTGTTATACCGGGATTATGTTCCTTGAGTTTGCGTCCCTTACGCGGTCGGGTGATTTATGGGACCCCCTTGACAGCTCGCCTTGAATAAAACTCCTCCAGCAAGGCCCAACCTTGGTTTTACCATTTGCGACCTATACCTTTTTCCCCCGGGTTTTCTAGAGCCCGAGGGTCATCTTTATTTTAAACCCCCGGGCCAGTGCTCCTCTGAGTATTGGTCCAAACTGTCAGTCGCCGGTGGCCACCAGGGGCAACTCTGGTCTGGCCTATCGGAAGCTTGGACAATCCGGTGTGCCCTGAGAACGAGATATGTGCAGCTCCTATCGGGATTTGTCGGCACATTCGGGAGGCTTTGCTGGTCTTGTTTTACCATTGTCGAGATGTCTTGTTAACCGGGATTCCGAGACTGATCGGGTCTTTCCGGGAGAAGGTTATCCTTCGTTGACCGTGAGAGCTTATGATGGGCTAAGTTGGAACACCCCTGCAGGGTATTATCTTTCGAAAGCCGTGCCCGCGGTTATGAGGCAGATGGGAATTTGTTGATGTCCGGTTGTAGATAACTTGTCACTTGACCCAATTAAAATACACCAAGTGCGTGTGTAGCCGTGATGGTCCCTTCTCGGCGGAGTCCGGGAAGTGAACACGGTCTGTGTTATGTATGACGTAAGTAGGCGTTCAGGACCTCTTCTTGGTCATTGCTAGATGACGTCCGTTCCTTTGCTTCTCTTCCCGCTCTCATTTACGCAAGTTAGCCACCATATATGCTTTTGTCGCTGCAGCTCCACCTCTTTGCACCTCCTTGTCCTATAAGCTTAAATAGTCTTGATCTCGCGGGTGTGAGATTGCTGAGTCCCCGTGACTCACAGATACTTCCAACACCAGTTGCAGGTGCCGACGATGCCGGTGCAGACGATGGCGTCGATCTCAAGTGGGAGTTCGACGAGGAACGTGGTCGTTATTATGTGTCTTTTCCTGATGATCAGTAGTGGAGCCCAGTTGGGACGATCGGGGATCTAGCATTTGGGATTGTCTTATTTTCATCTGGATTTTGACCGTACTCGGTCTATATGATTGTATTTTGGATGATGTATGAATGATATTTATGTATTGTGTGAAGTGGCGATTGTAAGCCAACTCTTTATCCCATTCTTGTTCATTACATGGGATTGTGTGAAGATGACCCTTCTTGCGACAAAACCACTATGCGGTTATGCCTCTAAGTCGTGCCCCGACACGTGGGAGATATAGCCGCATCGTGGGCGTTACAAGTTGGTAATCAGAGCCATCCCCGACTTAGGAGCCCCTGCTTGATCGAATCGCTGGCGTTGTTGAGTCTAGAATAAAATGTTTTGAGTCTTAGGATTATATATATCGGAGAGTAGGATTCTTTTTACTCCTCAGTCCCTTCGTCGCTCTGGTGAGGTCTCCCGACGTAGAAGTTTTGACTAATCTCTCCTCAAATTTCACTAATTTTTTTTTTAGGATCACGCGGGTATCTTGGAATCGTTCCGATCGATTTGTGACGAGAACATTGTTCTTGGTGCCTCCTGTCATTTAGGGGTTGTGGCAGTGTCCCGGGGAGTTGAGCTCCGAGGTGTTGTCGTCACAATTTTATCGTTGCAGTTCTGAAATACCTGAGTTTCGCCGACATCGAAATCTCTTTTATGCAGTTGTTGGTGAGATCACCTCGACGCCACCCAGTACTGGGGCGGGAGTTCGGGAGTATTGCCATAACTTGTATAACGGATGTTTTTCGAAGGTTGAGGTACACGATTTCCGAAGGTTTCTTGGTTATGTGTTGACGGATGGATACAGCTGGATCTAGGGATTGCTAGTTTGGGTGATATATATTTGTGTCCCCTGTATCCCCTACACCAGATTGCATAACCAGAAAGTTTCGGGAGTTTATAAGTGGGAATTCTAGTAGCCTTAGGATTTCTTTCCGACAGACGCATGATATGAGATTGGGGTTCGACGTCTAGTGGTCCGCCTGTATACGGTTGATTTTACAGTGGTCTCGTTGTGTCTTAAAGAGTCCATGGCTTTGCCGACTCGGGGACGCTTCGTATGTCATGTGCACAGCCTTGTACATGATGGTGCTGTACGATTGAGCCCGTGTGGGCCCCACCACGAAAACTTCGGACGAAATATCTATCATATGTTTGTTCCGGCTTATTCTGCAAGCCAATACTTTGTTTTATTTTGTATTGTGGTATTCGAGTTACTTCGAATTCATATGTTCGTTCCATATCTTTTTCAAGTGGCTTCTCAACTTTGGAAGTGTGATGATTTACTACGGAATTCATTCGTTCATCTTCGTGCGAATGTTATTGTGAAGACTATATGTTGCAATTTCTATCCGTTTGATTCTACTTATCTTTTGTCTATCGAGATGCTAACGGATGTCACCCTCTTCAGGATGGCTCCGCCAACGCGTCAGAATCCGGATCGCAATGAAGGGAGTCAAGCGAACCCTCCGCCACCACCTCCACCTCCGGAGGCATGGCAATCAATCATGGCAGCCACCAACGCCAATGCTCAGATGATTCTGCAACTCTTGCAAGAACGTACTCAAGGGCAAGGCAATCAAGGCAATCAAGGTCAAGGCAACAATCAGTTTCACTTTGCCACTCTCAACCAGTTTCTCGCAAATCAGCCTAAGTCTTTCAGCTACTGTGCCGAGGCCACGGATGCCGATGATTGGCTCGTGGACATCAACAAGCATTTTGAATGTAGCAATGTCAGGCCTGAGGACTTTGTCAAGTTCGCTTCTTTCCAGCTCAAGGACCAAGCTGCTGATTGGTTTCAGCAATACAAAGATTCCAGAGGAGGTCGTGTGATTACTTGGACTGACTTCTGTCGGGACTTCAAAGCGCACCACATTCCACAAAGTGTTGTTGAGAGCAAGCGTGAGGAATTCCGCAATCTCAAGCAAGGAAACATGTCTGTGTATCAATACAACATTCAGTTTCAGAAACTTGCTCGCTTCGCTAAACAAGACGTTCCTGATGAGAAGAGTATGATCTATCACTTCAGAGGTGGCCTTAAAGAGGATCTGCAGTTAGCTCTTGTTCTTGTTGAGCCTACTCACTTTGATCAATTCTACAATATGGCACTGAAGCAAGAGGCTGCTCAGCTCAAGTGTGAGGCTTCTAAGAAGAGAGTCAGAGACGCAGTTCAGTCTTCTTCTTCCTCTCTTGTGACAGCTAAGCAACAGAAGTTTTGGTTGCCTCCTCCTCCCCCGTTTCGTCAGCCTTACCAGCAGAAGAACAAAGGTGGCCATGGTTCTAACAACTCTTCCAACTCTGGCTATCAGAACAAGTCTCAGAATCAAGCTCCCAAGTCCAATGCTCCTTATCACCGTCCACTCTCAGAGGTGACTTGCAACAAATGTCAGCAGAAAGGTCACTATGCTAACAAGTGCTTCAACCAGAGGCGTCTTCCTCCTCCTCCTCCTGTCAGATCTTCCAGCAATGCAGTGGTCAAGCATAATCCAAAGTTTGCAAAGGTGAACATGATGAATGCAACTCAAGCGGAGGAATCTACTGATGTGATAATGGGTAATCTTCCTGTTAACGATATTCCTGCAAAAGTTCTTTTTGATACTGGTGCATCTCTTTCTTTCATATCAAGACCTTTTGCATCCAAGCATGAATTGCATTTCCAAGGATTGCCTAGGCCGTTAGCAGTTGTCTCTCCAGGCAAATGCATGAATGCAAGTTCCATGGTTCCGAATGTTACCATCAAGTTGGGCGATTATGCATTCCAGTCTTCTCCAATTGTTCTTGGTGACTCGGATATTGATCTTATTCTCGGGATGGACTGGCTTTCTAAGCACAAGGCTCAACTTGATTGTGCTGCCAGAGAAATTCAATTGACACACTCGTCTGAGGATGTGATTGTTTTTGCCGCTCGTGATGAAACCATTCGGTTTTTCTCTCTCAATGAGAAGGGCGAATTAGATGCCATCTCTCAAATTCCAGTCGTTTGCGAGTATCAAGATGTCTTCCCAGAAGAGCTTCCGGGTATGCCTCCGCACCGGCCAGTTGAGTTCGTTATCGAACTAGAGCCTGGTACTGTACCCGTTTGCAAGCGTCCATACAAGCTTGGACCAAACGAGCTGAAGGAATTGAAGAAGCAGCTCGATGAACAAGAACGTCTGGGTTTGATCAGACCGAGTTCTTCTCCATGGGGTTGTGGTGTTCTTTTTGTCAAGAAGAAGGATGGCACGGACCGACTTTGTGTCGACTACCGTCCTTTGAACAAGAAGACAATCAAGAACAAGTATCCACTTCCCAACATCAATGAGCTATTTGAGCAACTCAAGGGCGCTAAAGTTTTCTCGAAGCTTGACCTTCGTATGGGTTATCATCAGATTCACATTCGTGAAGAAGATATTCCCAAGACAGCATTCAAAACAAGCTTTGGTTCCTATGAATATACTGTCGTGTCTTTCGGCCTTGTCAATGCTCCTCCCGTGTTCTCTCGGATGATGAATTTCATCTTCAACCCCTATACCAATGAATTCGTTCTGGTGTATCTCGATGATATCTTGGTTTTCTCCAAGAATAAGCAGGATCATGCCAAACATTTGCGATTGGTGCTCGACAAGCTCAGAGAGTATCAATTCTATGCGAAGTTCTCCAAATGTGAGTTTTGGCTCGATGAAGTTCTTTTCCTTGGTCACATCATCTCCTCCAAAGGCATCGCTGTTAACCCCGAGAAGGTGTCCGCAGTTCTGGATTGGGAACCTCCTCAAAATGTCAAGCAGCTCCGCAGTTTTCTGGGTCTTGCAAGCTATTGCCGAAGGTTCGTTGAGAATTTTTCCAAGATTGCAAAGCCTCTTTCCAACCTCCTTCAGAAGCATGTGAAGTATGTCTGGTCTCCTGAGTGTGAAGTTGCTTTCAACACTCTCAAACAGAAACTAGTCACAGCTCCTGTTTTGACTCCTCCTGATGAATCCAAGCCGTATGAAGTTTTCTGTGATGCTTCTCTCCAAGGTCTCGGTGCTGTGTTAATGCAAGAGAAGAAAGTTGTGGCCTATACCTCTCGGCAGTTGAAGCCCAACGAGAAGAACTACCCCACTCACGATCTTGAGTTGGCGGCAGTTGTCCATGCATTGATTACGTGGAGACATCTCTTGTTGGGTAGACAAGTGGACATTTTCACTGATCACAAGAGTCTCAAGTATATCTTCACTCAGCCCAATCTCAACCTCAGGCAGACTCGATGGGTCGAAATGATTCAAGAGTACAATCCGAGTATCGAATATACTCCAGGCAAGGCTAATGTCATTGCAGATGCGTTAAGCAGGAAAGCTTATTGCAACAGCTTAATTCTCAAGCCGTTCCAACCGGATCTTTGTGAAGTTTTCCGCAAGCTGAATTCCAAGTTGTTCCTCAAGGCGTTCTTGCCAACCTCATAGTATCTCCTACTTTGGAAGATCAAATTCGTGAGGCACAACTCCTTGATGCCATGGTGAAGAAGGTGAAACGTGGTATCGACAAGGGTCTTTCCAAATACAAGTGCTATCGCATTGATGACAGAGACACTTTGTTCTTCGAGGACCGAATTGTGGTTCCGAAAGGTGATCTAAGGAAAGTCATAATGAACGAAGCGCACAATTCTCTCCTTTCTATTCATCCTGGAAGTACGAAGATGTATCATGATCTCAAGCAGTCGTATTGGTGGACTCGAATGAAGCGAGAAATTGCTCAATTCGTGAATGAATGTGATGTCTGCCGAAGAGTGAAAGCAGAACACCAACGACCAGCTGGTCTCCTCCAACCTCTTGCTATTCCGGAATGGAAGTTTGATCATATCGAAATGGACTTCGTGACTGGATTTCCCAAATCCAAGCGCGGAAATGATGCTATCTTCGTTGTCATTGACAAGCTCTCTAAAGTGGCTCATTTCCTTCCTATCAAAGAATCCATCACAGCAGCTCAGCTGGCAGAGCTCTACACCTCCAGAATTGTCTCCTTGCACGGCATTCCACAATTGATTTCTTCTGATCGTGGAAGCATCTTCACCTCTAAGTTCTGGGACTCCTTCCAGAAGGCCATGGGCACTAATATTCGCTTCAGCACAGCTTTCCACCCTCAAACTAGTGGCCAAGTCGAGCGAGTAAATCAAATTCTTGAAGATATGCTCAGGGCTTGTGTCATTTCCTTTGGCATGAAATGGGAAGATTGTCTTCCATATGCTGAATTCTCCTACAACAACAGCTTCCAAACAAGTTCGGGCAAGGCCCCATTCGAGATTCTCTATGGCAGAAAGTGCCGTACCCCTCTTAATTGGTCAGAGACTGGTGAACGCCAACTTCTTGGCAATGACTTAATCACTGAAGCTGAAGAGATGTGTAAAGTCATCCGTGATAATCTCAAAGCCGCGCAATCACGCCAGAAGAGTTACTATGATAGTAAGCACCGTGATTTGGCTTTCGTGATCGGAGACCATGTCTACCTCCGCGTCTCTCCAATGAAAGGCACTCGTCGTTTCGGTATCAAAGGGAAGCTTGCCCCTAGATACGTGGGTCCTTTCAAGATCATTGGCAAAAGAGGCGACCTCGCCTATCAACTTGAGCTTCCTTCCAACTTCGCAAACGTGCACGATGTGTTCCACGTGTCACAGCTCCGCAAGTGCTTCAAGACGCCTGAGCGCACTATCGACTTCGAAGAGATTGACCTCCAAGAAGATTTGTCTTATCATGAGCACCCAGTTGCTATTCTTGAAGAAACTGAGCGCAAGACTCGCAACAAGTCTATCAAATTCCTGAAAGTGAAGTGGTCGCACCATTCCGACCGGGAAGCCACCTGGGAACGCGAGGACCATCTCCGTTCCGAATATCCGGAGTTCTTTCAGCCCTAGATCTCGGGACGAGATCCTCTCGTAGTGGTGGAGTGTTGTAACACCCCGCATGTAACTTGCCATATTTGTAACTCCGACTCTTGCCATTTCCGGCTATGTGATATGTTTTTCCCTCCGTTGTTGGGTTTTGTCTTTCGTTTTGTATTTTGTCATGTCATGCTTTTTCTTATCATGTCATCATGTGCATTGCATTCGCATACGTGTTCGTCTCATGCATCCGAGCTTTTTCCCCGTTGTCCGTTTTCCAATCCGGCGCTCCTATCTCCTCCGGTGCACCCCTCTAGTTTTCTTTCGTGTGCGTGTGTCAAACTTTCTCGGAATGGACCGAGGCTTGTCAAGTGGTCTTAATATACCACCCGGAGACTACCGGTCAAGTTTCGTTCCATTCGGAGGTCGTTTGGTACTCCAACGGTTAACCGGGCCTCCGCAATGTCCATTTGAGTGTCCAGCAAAAACCCCCTCCAAAACCAGCCCAAAGCCCACCAAACTCTCTTCCATGCTCTAGGTCGTTCGATCACGATCGTGTGGGCGAAAACCGCACCTCATTTGGAGTCTCCTAGCTCCCTCTACCTATAAATGAGTGGGCATCCCGAAAAACGAAATCTCAGACGAAACCCTAACCCTCTCCCTCCGCGCCGCGCCGGACGCGTCCGCTCCGGCCGGACAACGTCCGCCGCGCGCCCGGCCAACCGGAGCGCGCCACGTCACCAGCGCCGCCGCCGAGGCCCGCCGGCCCGTCCCCGGCCCTCCGGCCCGTCTCCTCCCGCGCCCGCCTCCGCGCCTGCCCGCCGCCGCCGCCGCCGCCGCCAGCCCCGCCGCCGGCCGGCCCAGCCGCCTCCGCCGCCGCCCGCCGCCGGCCTCCCCTCCGGCCACCGGCGCCGCCCGCCGCCGCCCTCCGGGCCCCTCCTCCACCGGCGCCGCCCGCCACCGCCGGCTCCTCTTCTTCCCGCCGGCGGCCCGAGCTCCTCGAGACCCGATCGGATCTGGTATGGGCGCCCTCCCGTTGACTTTTCTCGCCTCAAAAATTCTCCTAAGTCCTCAATAATTCTTAGTATCTTGCTCTGTTCGAGATGCGATAACTTCGTGTATGTAGCTCCGATTCGCGCGTATAATATGTCAAATTGTTCGTCTCGTAAAGCTCTACATTTTGTTCAATTGCACCATTTTCATTAGAGGTCATCTTGATGCCCAAATCTTCGTTGGAAGAGGGCTAGTTGCTGTTAATCTCTGGTTCTTATCAGAACTTGGAGATTTGTCATTTTTGTATCATTTATTCTGTGCATCTTATGAGCATGAGCTCTACATGTGTTTTGAAGTATGCCATGCCATCTTTCCAGTGGTGTAGTCCATGTATTTTTGTGATATATGTGGTGACTAGCACAAGCATGCAAAGTAGGCCCCGTAATATTTCTGAATTCAGGGACTTTAAGTGATTTCTCGAAGTCCTTGTCTGCTGTAATTTTGTTGCCATGTAAACTTGATGCTACAGAGAGATCCATGCATATTTTGGAGATGTTCAGTAAGGATGTTTTGTATATATAGTTGTAATTGATCCATTCCTGTAATTATTTGCAATTTTATAGTACCATAGCATGACTCATTCTTGCTCTACTTTTGCTATAAAATATTTCTGGCAGATTCTTAACATGACATGCATTTTTGCCAAGCTTATTGTAGTTGATCCATACATGCTATGTAATTGTTTTTGCCATTGATAGCTTCATAAACATGCCATCTTGCTGTAGGTATGCTTGGGTTGTCATGCATTGCTCTGTAGTGAGTGCATCAAGCTCACAAAGAGGCCTACATATTAATATTTCTGCCATGCTCTGCTTTCTGCTAAGTCTGGAACCTGATAACGAAACTTGCTATGTTTACATGCTTGCCATCATATCTTCTGGTCCTTTTTGGCTTATGGTCAGTAAGGGACTTTTGTCATGTGCATATAGTAGAACACTACCATGCCTTGTTTTGCTATGTTAAGTTCCTGTAGCATATTGATTTCGTGCTCCGAACATTGCTACCTGATGCTGATTTCTGCCATGTCCAGTTTTTCACTAAGTCTGTGAACCTGTAATCTTTTGCACTTTTGCCATGCTTGTTTGAGCTTGATATGTTGTGAACTAGCCGTAGCTCAGTGTTCATCTTTTGTCAAGAATCTCCTGTAGATTACTGCCATGTGCTTTGTTGCTATGTTGGGGTGCTGTAGCATTGTTACTTGTTGTATTTTAAGTGCTATCTTGCTGTTTATCGCAGATTAGTGTCATTCTTGTTTTGCTTGCCATTTGCAAACCGTGCATCCGATTCCGGTGATCTTTATATCGATTTCGACCGAAATCATCTCATCTTTCCAGTGGCATGCTTGGTTTGCCAAGTTACTGCCATGTTCATCATTTTCCTTCCGGAGCACGCATACGCATCGCATATCATATCTTGCATATCATACATGTCTTGCATCATGTTGCTTGTGCATTTCTCGTTGTTGATTGTGGTTCCGTTTGTTTGTGTTCTTGTCTTGGGTAGAGCCGGGAGACGAGTTCGTGAACGAGGAACCTGTCGAGTACGCTTACGAGGATCAAGCTTTCGACAACTCTGAAAATCTTGCAGGCAAGATGACCACCCCTCGAAATCACTTCTATCTTTGCTATGCTAGTTGTTCGCTCTATTGCCATGCTCGCTACCTATCACTTGCTATATCATGTCTCCTATTTCAGCCATGTCAGCCCCTAACCATCCTTTCCTAGCAAACCGTTGTTTGGCTATGTTACCGCTTTTGCTCAGCCCCTCTTATAGCGTTGCTAGTTGCAGGTGAAGTTGAAGTTGTTCCATATCGGAACATGGACATGTTGGGATATCACAATATCTCTTATTTAATTAATGCATCTATATATATGTTGGTTAAGGGTGGAAGGCTCGGCCTTATGTCTGGTGTTTTGTTCCATTCTTGCCGCCCTAGTTACTGTTATACCGGGATTATGTTCCTTGAGTTTGCGTCCCTTACGCGGTCGGGTGATTTATGGGACCCCCTTGACAGCTCGCCTTGAATAAAACTCCTCCAGCAAGGCCCAACCTTGGTTTTACCATTTGCGACCTATACCTTTTTCCCCCGGGTTTTCTAGAGCCCGAGGGTCATCTTTATTTTAAACCCCCGGGCCAGTGCTCCTCTGAGTATTGGTCCAAACTGTCAGTCGCCGGTGGCCACCAGGGGCAACTCTGGTCTGGCCTATCGGAAGCTTGGACAATCCGGTGTGCCCTGAGAACGAGATATGTGCAGCTCCTATCGGGATTTGTCGGCACATTCGGGAGGCTTTGCTGGTCTTGTTTTACCATTGTCGAGATGTCTTGTTAACCGGGATTCCGAGACTGATCGGGTCTTTCCGGGAGAAGGTTATCCTTCGTTGACCGTGAGAGCTTATGATGGGCTAAGTTGGAACACCCCTGCAGGGTATTATCTTTCGAAAGCCGTGCCCGCGGTTATGAGGCAGATGGGAATTTGTTGATGTCCGGTTGTAGATAACTTGTCACTTGACCCAATTAAAATACACCAAGTGCGTGTGTAGCCGTGATGGTCCCTTCTCGGCGGAGTCCGGGAAGTGAACACGGTCTGTGTTATGTATGACGTAAGTAGGCGTTCAGGACCTCTTCTTGGTCATTGCTAGATGACGTCCGTTCCTTTGCTTCTCTTCCCGCTCTCATTTACGCAAGTTAGCCACCATATATGCTTTTGTCGCTGCAGCTCCACCTCTTTGCACCTCCTTGTCCTATAAGCTTAAATAGTCTTGATCTCGCGGGTGTGAGATTGCTGAGTCCCCGTGACTCACAGATACTTCCAACACCAGTTGCAGGTGCCGACGATGCCGGTGCAGACGATGGCGTCGATCTCAAGTGGGAGTTCGACGAGGAACGTGGTCGTTATTATGTGTCTTTTCCTGATGATCAGTAGTGGAGCCCAGTTGGGACGATCGGGGATCTAGCATTTGGGATTGTCTTATTTTCATCTGGATTTTGACCGTACTCGGTCTATATGATTGTATTTTGGATGATGTATGAATGATATTTATGTATTGTGTGAAGTGGCGATTGTAAGCCAACTCTTTATCCCATTCTTGTTCATTACATGGGATTGTGTGAAGATGACCCTTCTTGCGACAAAACCACTATGCGGTTATGCCTCTAAGTCGTGCCCCGACATGTGGGAGATATAGCCGCATCGTGGGCGTTACAAAGCACCCTCATTATCTTAATGGGTAAAGTTAGCAACATAGTAGTCTTGCTTAAAGAGAGGTACTAGTTTATTTAATTAGTGCTAATTAGCTCAACACTCAAAGCATTGCCATGTATCATAGGTTGCAAAACTTTAACATGCAAAGATAAAGGAGTTTCTCATGACAGTAGCAACACAGTAGCACGATACAAATAGAGATGACAACAAACTAATATGGATGAAGGCCTTACGCCGGTACCAACCTGAGCCAAAAATCTTATTCATGTAGTCCCAGAAGAGATGATAAAGCACTCACTGGAATCACTCAATAGTATATATTTTTGTGCACTTCAAATGTATGGTTGAAATCACTCTTGTTTACCAGTGGTGAGATTATATCGAAAGATTATCAAGAACTTCCAGCAGAGTTAAAGCACTGCCTCGGATACAGTTCATTGTATTGTCTTGTGTTGTTCCACTAAAATGAACGATTGGCACAACATGATCCCTGCTTGCACAAGTTGGAACAAGGTGAAACCTTCATTAGCTTAGTGAGAAAGGATGGAAAGACATTAGCATATTACTTTAATGGTAGCATCAAGACAATACGCAAAACATTGCCTCATTGAACCAATGGCAATAAATTGACATGCAAAACGATAGCACTATTATGTCATGACACTACCAAGATTCCCTCCCTGCTCCACCACATGATTCACCTCCACAGACACACATACACACGTACATGATTCAGCATAGGGTGCTACTAAAGATTAGTTTAACTCCGACAGGAAAATTAGGCAGCAATAAATTAGTGCTACTTAAGTACTCCTAATTAATTAAGTGACCTTGCAGGAGAGACATCAGAAGTGGAAGGGCACCCTGGAGGATCGTCTCACATGTAAGCTAGACATTGCCGGAGGCCTTGAATGAGGCCTCGGCTTCAGCAAGATTACCTTAGCACTATTGATTGTGTAGAGCTGGGTCACACATGCATCCAGAATCCAGTTAATTAGTATGATGTGTCGTCAACCCAAGTACTACTTGTCGGATTTCAGGTTCTAGCAAAACCCTTGAGGTTCGAACACCGGGGTGTGCACGAAGATCTCTCCCTCCCCCTAGCTCGCTCTCACCACGATCACCAGGCCTAGCGCGACGAACCCAGAGAACAAAGGGACACAAGATTTATACTGGTTCAGGCCACCAATGTGGTGTAATACCCTACTCCAGTGTGGTGTCGTGGATTGCCTCTTGGGCTGAGGATGAACAGTTACAAGGGAAGAACAGCCTCCTGAGGAGAGGTGCTCTTGTGCTTGGTGAGCTGGTGTGGTGTCTTTCCGGCTGATCTAGATCTGTCTCAGCTGATCTTCCTCTCTCTCGTCTATGGTGGTGGCTAGTCCTATTTATAGAGGCCCTGGTCCTCTTCCCAAATATTGAGCGGGAAGGGATCCCACAACGGCCAAATTCGAAGGGAGACAACTAGTACAAGTTATCCTGACTAAAGGTGGTCTTCGCCTGCCAAAGGCTCTGGTGGTGACGCCGTCTTGGGCTCCACGGTGACCTCTGTCCTGCCGTCCTGCTGGTCTCGGTCTCATTGCACCGATATGGAAACCTTTGCCTGATGCCTCGGGACTCCTCGCCTGCGCTCGCCTCTTTAGCACCAAAGAGGAAACAAGGACACTACGCACGCTGGCGCCCGCCTGGTCATGGTCGTCATGGCTTGCGTCACGGGAACCTCGCGAGGTGCCTCTTGCCTTGATCTCTCCGCCCCTCGTGAGCCAGCCTGATGAGGCTGCCCCCGAGGAGGTCTTGCGTCGTCCGCCTCGCGAGGCTTGGCCCCTCGCGAGGGTCTTGAGTGTTTGCTGGTGAAGATGGGTTGTACAGGGCCGCTGGTGGAGCCATGCCGTGGGCCGCAGGCAGCCAAGTCTGGGGACCCGCATTCCTAGAACGCCGACAGTAGCCCCCGGACCCAAGGCGCGCTCGGACTTGGCGTCGAGGCGAAGCCAAGGGGCAAGTGCGGAGCGCCGCGGGCCCCCACAGCCTGCGGCCTTGGTCGACGCGTGGCGATTGATTGGACGTGGGCGTCTCCGCTTCCCCACGCCGCCACGACAACTGCCCGACTTGATGAGTCCTTGCTGCATGCAGAGAAAAATCGTTATTACCTATGATCGTGGGGATCGCCGGTTGGTCTTCTCCCGCTATAAATGAGGAGGGGGCGGAGCCCCCGTTGCTCATCTCTTCCTGCTC
This sequence comes from Aegilops tauschii subsp. strangulata, assembly GCF_002575655.3. NCBI lineage: Eukaryota > Viridiplantae > Streptophyta > Magnoliopsida > Poales > Poaceae > Aegilops > Aegilops tauschii. Next base: position 375,738,789 of record NC_053037.3, read on the forward strand.
CGCTCACTCCTTCTCCCTTGCTCCATTGCTAGAAGCGATTCCCATGGCGCATGCGAAGAGGTTCTCGGCCGCAGAGAAGGGGAAGGCCCGCCAGGAGGGGCCCGGTTCGCCGCCATCGCTGGTCTGGATGGGGTTGGCGCCGGCCTCCCGTGGCCCACTGTGGATGATGGCGTCGGCTGTGCTGGCGCGTGTAGGTAGAGCTCCTAGGAACTCCCTTCTTTGGTTCCCTGCGAGGAATCTAAATGGACCCCGTGGGGGCGTGTAAGGGGTCTGTAATGTCTTCTGTTCATATCATCCTTATTATGAAAACTTGCGAATGCATGTCTCGTTTCGGCTCAGTCTCCCCTTTCCAACCCACGGCAGCCTGGTGCTCTACGCTGACAGGTCCCAATCCCCAGGCAGGCTGCAGCCGTCGCTGGTATGCCAGGTCGCGATGCCGTGGTCAAGGCCAGGAGGTGAGCGGCCCAAGGTCCAGTAAGAGCTCCTGAGGCGCGATGCTCAAGAGGTCCCCTTTAGCGCGCAAGAGGCCACCGCGAGGCGGGAAAGGGCGGCGACGTTGCCGTAACAAGGCTGCCACAGGTGAGGATCCTGTGCCGTAGTGCTTGGTCGGCCCGGGCGTGAAACTTATCTTGGCAGTCCGGAGCTGGTTCCATGTGTTGCGCCAGACTTGTGCGTCGGCTTCTGTAGTGCAGCTAGGTTGGGCCCATGCGAGTGTTCTCCTCTCCTCCATGCTCTTCTGTGTGCTCTACGTCCTCAGGTCCCGGCCCTCGAGCGAGCTCAGCCGCCGCTGGTATGCCAGGTCGCGATGCCGTGGTCAAGGCCAGGGGTGAGGGCTGGAGAGCCAGTAAGAGCTCCTGAGTCGCGATGCTCAGGAGCCCCCCTTTTAACATGCAAGCGAATCATGTGGGAGAAGAGGGAGCCCGTGGTACCGCCTACTGTCGTCCTCAGGAGGTCCCTGCAGGTTAGCGCGAAGAGGGACATAGATTGCCACTACGATTACCGGTCTGCCACTGGTCACTCCGCAAGAGGATGAAGGCACTGAGGGCCTGGTGAGGTGACATGCATGGGGCGTGCCGCGAGTCAGAGCTCGATTGTTCAGATTTGTTGATGTTGCTGGGACGGACCCGAGCACAAGCGTCGTGCCAGCGTGAGTAGCTCCCGTGGTGGGTGATAATCCAGCAGGTGATAACCATAGATAGATTATGCATGGGAAGCGAAATAGCCTGGGTAAATGCAAGGAAGGTATACGCCGCTGGGACAGACCCGAGCGGCCTGGGGATGATGCAGCCCGAGGGGCGCCCCCAGCAAGGTAAGCTAAAGATGCAAAAGGATACATGCCGCAGGGACAGGCCCACGCGGCCTGGGAATGATGCAGCCCGAGGGGCGCTCCCAGCTAAATAAAGTGGGAAATGTCACCTGGTTTTGTTGTTGAAGGGATGTTGAGGTAGCTAAAGATGCGTGGCGAAGGGGTTGCTCCTCACGAGCCACCGGAGCCTTGAGCCTTGGGAGGCTCTGGGGGTCCGGGTGGTTCCTTGAGGACCGTCTCCGTCTCCTCGAGGACTGCGTGATGCCTGGCCTCCTGAGCCGCCAGGACACTCCGGAGGTTGCGCTGATAGGCGTCCACCATGCTCGGCAGGCCGAAATGGCATGAGAACATAGCTGTGAGGTGGGCCCTCGCAACATCCCATGGGCGAATGCCAGAAGAGCTCCTGATATGCGCCCCTGTTGAGCCCTGGGATGTCGATGCAGACGCGCAACCCACCATCCTCGCCTAGATGGGGAGCTGCGCCAGGTGGGCGGCGGTCGCCGCGCATGGCTCTTGCTTCTTGAAGCTCTTAGGTAGTCTTGGTGATGAACTCCTGAGCGCCAGGCGCTCCTCGCCCGGTGCCCTCTTGAGGGAAACGTGCCGCAAAGAACGCCTCCACGTGGTGCCCGAGCGCCTCCCCCGTGATGTTGGCCAGGTCCGAGGCCCTCCAGAAGAGAGCCCACGCCCGAGGATGGTGCCGGGCACGCCTTCCTATGCAAGGGAGGGAGGCGCAGGCGCTGATCCTGATGCGGCACCGCTAGAGGCGCCGCTCCTTTGAGGCCCTATACGGAGTAGCTGCTTCTTCTTCTTGGGGATGACCTCAGGAGGGTACTGTGCACTTTTGTTGTCTGGGTCTTCAATTGCTGCGGCCTGGAAGGCGCACTCGAGGGAGCACACCGCATCTTTTTCTTCGCAGGGGACTGTGATGATCCCGCCGCTCCCTGGCATCTTGAGGATGTTGTAGCCGTGGTGGGTCATTGCCATGAACTTTGCCAGTGCTGGGTACCCGTGGATGGCATTATACGCCAGACGGATGTGGGCGACGTCGAAGTCGATGAGCTCGGTGCGGTAGTTGTCGCGCTGTCCGAAGGTGACAAGGAGGCGGACTTGTCCTATCGGGGTGGTGGAGCCGTCGGTCACTCCTGAGAAGGGCTTGGTGGGCTGAAGCTGATCGTATGGCACTTGGAGGCTGTCGAATGTCTCGACGGACAGGACGTTAAGCCCTGCACCGCCGTCAATGAGGGTCTTGGTGACATGTACGTTGCTGATGACGGGTGAACAGAGCATCGGGAGGGCGCCAGCGGTGGCCGCGCACTTGAGCTGGTCCGCCGAGCTAAAAGTGATGGCGCACTTGGACCACCCGAGCGGGCGTGTGCCCTCAAGCCTGGGAAGGATGTGTTCACCTCGCAAGCAAACTGCTTAAAGATACGCTGGGAGGCTAGGGCCTGAGCTCCGCCCAAGATGCAGGCAATAGCACACAGTTCCTGGAAGCCCCTAGCCCCCTCATCCTGAAGGTGGTCGTCATTCCTTCTTGGTGGTGGTGGCAGCGGAGGGAGACCAGCATTGCCCTGAGGGTGGTCCTCGCGGGGCTGATCCTTCCATGCGCCCTCATGAGGCTGATCCTGCTAGCGGTCCTTGCGAGGCTGGTCGCGCCACTCCTGGCGGGGGCCGCAATTGTCCCAGCGTCCTGCACCTCGTGCCCCTCCTCGGTCGTAGCACCGGTCGTTGCGCTCGGGGCGTCGACCGAAGCGTCCATCTCAAATGGCTCTGAGCTCTTGACAGTCGTTGGTGTTGTGGCTGTGTACATTGTGGAAGGCGCAGAACGGTCGGCTGCTTTTGGACGACTCGGGATGGTCCCGGCTGCGCTTCGTATCCGGCTCCGCCGCGAGCACAGCCACTCCCTTGCGCTTCACGTCCTTAGCCTTGGCTTTCTTCTCCTTCTAGTCAGTAGCTGGGAGTTCGAGGAGGTAGAGGCGCCCCTCCTCAGCTCTTGCGCACTTGGTCGCCAGGTTGAACAGCTCGAAAGTCATGCATAGATCCTCGTGGATGGAGAGCTCCTCCTTCATCTTGACGTCACGGACGCCATCAGAAAATGCCGAAATGATGGCCTCGTCCGTCACCTTGGGGATCTTGAGGCGAACGTTGTTGAAGCGCTGGATGTACTTTTGCAGGGTCTCCCCTGGCTGCTGCCTGACGCGGCGTAGGTCGCCCATGACTGGAGGGCGGTCGCGAGTGCCCTGGAAGTTGGCGATGAAGCGGCCGCGCATCTCGTCCCAGGAGGAGACCGAGCCCGAGGGCAGGTCCAGGAGCCACGAGCGAGCGTCATCCTTGAGATCCATGGGGAACTAGTTCGCCATGACTTTTTCGTCGCCGTTGGCCGCCTCAATGCTCAGCTCGTAGAGCTGCAGGAACTCCGCAGGGTCGGGGGTGCCGTTGTAGCGAGGAGGCAAGTCTGGCTTGAACTTGCGCGGCCAAGCGATGCTACGCAGCTCCGGAGTGAAGGCGCAGCAGCCTGCTGTGGCCACCGGGGCCCTTTGCAGAGGTGGGGCCTGCCCTTGGTACCGCGCACCGCCACAGCAGGCGGCACGCGGTCTGGTCGTGGTGGCGCTGGGAGCGCGGGAGCATTCTCTTGTGGCCGTGGAACTTCTTGGCAGCTTCCTTCTCGCACGGGCGCCCGACGCGGTGGGTGGCGCCGGGGTGCCGCGCGCCTTGGCGCCAGGGCGCCGTCTTGGTGCGGAGGTGGTGGAGGCGCTCCATGAGCCACGTCGCCCGTGGCTGGAGGTGGGTGCGGCAGTGAAAGGGAGGGTGCGGGGAAGACCCCTGCGGCGCTGACAAGCTCGGCGATGCGGTCCAGCCAGTCCTCATAAAGGTCGTCGATGGGGCGGTAGCGCAGGAGCTCGCGCGCCATGAGCAGCGCGGCCTGCACGTCGGTGGGAGCACGACGAGCATGGGACGACGAGCCAGCTGGGGTCAGTGACGGTGTGGCGGTGCGGCCTTCCCGCTGCATCGAGGGGTGCAGCGAGGACGCTTGCTGCTCGTTCCCCGCCGGGCCGGTGGTGGCGTTGGCGGCGGGTGATGGCGAACGACGGGGAGGCCCGCCGACGGGGCCGGTCTGAGCGACACGGGCGGCAAAGGCGGCCCAGCGCTCAGCGCGGGCTCAGCGCGCGTCTGACATGGCCGCGGTGGAACGGTGGAACATGGATTGGCGGAAGGAAAGCTTCAGCGCACCCCTACCTGGCGCGCCAAATGTCGGGTTTCGGGTTCTGGCAAAACCCTTGAGGTTCGAACACTGGGGTGTGCACGAAGATCTCTCCCTCCCCCTAGCTCGCTCTCACCACGATCACCAGGCCTAGCGCGACGAACCCAGAGAACAAAGGGACACAGATTTATACTGGTTCGGGCCACCAATGTGGTGTAATACCCTACTCCAGTGTGGTGTGGTGGATTGCCTCTTGGGCTGAGGATGAACAGTTACAAGGGAAGAACAGCCTCCTGAGGAGAGGTGCTCTTGTGCTTGTGAGCTAGTGTGGTGTCTTTCCAGCTGATCTAGATCTGTCTCAGCTGATCTTCCTCTCTCTCGTCTATGGTGGTGGCTAGTCCTATTTATAGAGGCCGTGGTCCTCTTCCCAAATATTGAGCGGGAAGGGATCCCACAACGGCCAAATTCTAAGGGAGACAATTAGTACAAGTTATCCTAACAAAAGGTGGTCTTTGCCTGCCAAAGGCTCTGGTGGTGACGCCGTCTTGGGCTCCACGGTGACCTCTGTCCTGCCGTCCTGCTGGTCTCGGTCTCGTTGCACCGATATGGAAACCTTTGCCTGATGCATCGAGACTCCTCGCCTGCGCTCGCCTCTTTATCACCAAAGAGAAAACGAGGACACTGCGCACGCTGGTGCCCGCCTGGTCATGGTCGTCATGGCTTGCGTCACGGGAACCTCGCGAGGTGCCCCTTGCCTTGATCTCTCTGCCCCTCGCGAGCCAGCCTGATGAGGCCGCCCCCGAGGAGGTCTTGCGTTGTCCGCCTCGTGAGGCTTGGCCCCTCGCGAGGGTCTTGAGTGTTTGCTGGTGAAGATGGGCCGTACAGGGCCGCTGGTGGAGCCACGCCGTGGGCCGCAGGCAGGCAAGTCTGGGGACCCCCGTTGCCAGAACGCCGACACTACTCTTCTGCAGTTCTCTATCTATCTCTACTCTACTCTTATCTACTCTACTCTTATAAAAAACAGAGTTGGTGATGATGGTGTGCCTGCCATCCTGCAATATAGGTCGTCCGATTTATATCTGACGGATAGGAAGGAAACTATGGCAATTTTGCAAAAGGTACCCACACCCCTCTCCACATTTGCAAATAAGGCCTTCCCTCGTTCATCCATTTCTCTCACAAGCTAAACTACTCATACAAATGCATCTTGATGTTACGTGCAACGCACGGGCATCTTGCTAGTCTTCCAAGTAAATTAAGACTAGTAGCAACACAACAATACAATACCACTAGCAAGATGTCAGGATAACATAGGACGGTACCATCTTGTGATCTTCTTCATTTCCTCCTCCTCCTTCTTCTTCCTCTTCATGCTCTGTTTCTCTTTCTGCTCACCAGTTGGTGAAACCAAGTACATGATTGGCCTTCTATTTCAGAATTGGTTTTGTCAGTGAGGGAGTACAAGTGTACTAGTAAACAATAACATTATTTTCTCATGGCAGTTGTAAAATAGAGATGAACACATGCATTAAATATCATTCTTACCTAAAGGAAGGTTATGGTGCCAATATGGATGATGAAGATTGGAACACAAATCTCCCTTTGTGCAGTTCCATCAAAATGAACCAATGGTTCCATTCTAACATTCCAGTTAAACAACACAAAAGTTACTTCTTTTAAGAAGTGTTTTGTGCAGTGCACCAAAAGGTCGCAATAGCAACAAGGTGAAATGGATGTCCCTGTTTGCACAAAAAGCTACAGAGGAAACAGTCAGAGTCTCAAACAATTACTGGCAAAGACAATGGGCTAAACTTGTCATGGCTTATAACAGTGGCATGGCTTCATTTTACCAGGGGCATTAGATTAAGAACAACTAAATATTTGCTATAAGGGCATGGGACAGTGGGTGCACCAGCAGTCCAGCACCATGTACCTAAACCGAGGCATAAAGTGGTGATTCAGAGTTTGTTGCCCCGAGAAACAAACATCCAAGAAACATATGGGGTTGGTCCCATTTTTGTTCACTCTAGCCACCTACTCCTATGTGTGGATAACAAATCTAGTCCTGGTCATACCACTGTGTAAAGCGTTTCCCCTATATTTCCCTTTTCGACCAAGAGACCGGTTGGATGACCAGTCTGTACTACTTTCACCCCCTTTCCTTCCTGTTTGTACCAAGTCCGATGTACATACTAAATTTCCCCCCTTTATTTCTTGTTTCAACCAAGTACAAGATTCGAATCCATGAAGTAGCTTTACCTCTAACAATAGAAAAAAAGGTGACGTTGGACCATCCGATCGAGAGGGGCTGAGAGGTAGAAAATGATGCACATGCAGCAACGTAGCGAGCTGGGGAAGTAGAGCTAGGCCGGTTTTGAAGGAAGATATACCTGAAGGTCGTCGGGATGTGGATAGGTGGGCGGCGGGAGGTGGGATCCACCCACACTAGGGTAACGACGAAGGGATCGGAGGACCTCCCACGCCGGCGCTCAGCCAGGGATATGGGGCGTCCGGGAGTGGGTCTCCTCCGTCGCTGTCGACGACGGCCTAAACGCTGCCCCTCCTCCCCTTCATTGGCGGAGGGGGATACGTCCGGATCTGTAACCAGCGGTGAGGATAGAAAGACAGTGTTACCACCGCTATCTTGTTTAGATCTGGAGAGGATGAGAGTGTGTGAATAGAGCAACCCTAGCAAGCAAGCGCGAAGGCTCCGACCTATATATATATATACATATAGTGGGGTAGTTTTCTTTTTTCACTCCATCAAAACAATCGTTTAAAATTGTGTACGTGCTAGGTCGCTGTTTTTTTGAGTTGTTGATTGTTTTTTGAGATAGCTACCCGCTTATTCCAAGTGGTGTTACGGTGTGCCAGGTCGCACTTTGTATCGTTCAAGTCTGGTACTAGACCCTCCATTAGGTGAACAACCACCGCCTCATAAAATTTTTGAACAAGCCCACAACCAAAATTATCGGAAATGTGGGCTGCCCCAACATGCATTATTATTTATACTTTCTATGTGGGAGTATCCTCAAAACAAAATGTGAGAGTACAATATTTATTGGGCACCTTTGTAATTTGTGCTAAATTTTGACGAAAGATCTAACTGACAAAATGTTAGTGCATGTTAACAAAAATTATATCCTTTGATTCGTATTTGAACATAGTTTTCAATGATGTAATTTTTTGTGACATGCATGAACATTTGGTTAGTTAAATTTATAGTCAAAATTTGGCACATATTATCATAGGGACCAATAAACCAGGACAGAGCTCCTCGTCTGTCGTCCAAACTACTACTGTACACTATATGACTAGCCGCTCTATCTACATGCGGGACATCAAAGCACCCGGGTGTTGATGGTATAATTTGGCTAGTTAGTATATGATGAGCCAAATTAATTCAATGATTTATCAAGATGGTCGATTGATGCGTTGTTGAAGTATTGCAACAGGAATTTTCATGAACAGCGAAGATACAAGTCCTAAGAAGGATCAGGTACTAAGCTAAACTATGGGTGTGTAGTGTGGATGGGCTATATATCTACGTATGTGAAGAAGTATGCTTAGTGCTGATGGCTATTATCCAGGTTGATTTGCGACGTTGCCGGAATATTTTATTCTTTTCCTTGTAGGCTCAAGCGTATTTGTACGTATGCGTATAACTTGGGATGCAATTGCAACGTGGCCGGAGTATTTTATATATTCATATAAGGCAAGGAGTGCTTAGTGCAGGTTAGCTAGCCAATTTAAAATGTGAAGTGGTATACATGGTAACCGAATCAGATCCTGATCGGTTTAGTTTTGGAGTTCTACACTTGTACGACAAGTCCTCCTGTATACGCCAAGTCCCGCGTGCCTTAATAAATAGGCCATGGCCGATTAAAAAAAGATAGCAATCGATCTATCAATACAAACTCTATTTTCACGCACGTCTATTTTCCATCGTTACTTTTTGCCGAGCCCTAGCAGCCGTAGGGTTTGGTGATCTTTGTCGTTTTGCGCTGAAAAACAGCCGGTTCTTCTCCATGAGAGTGAGGAAATCTTTTTTGCTTTGCTCATAAAGCAATCATTAGTCGTCACGAAAGCAGGACAAATATCCTGGTGTTGCGCGGCGATTTCGCGTGCCAACACAATTGGTGATTCCGCTGGGGACGAGAAGAAGAAGAGGTACACGATGAGTACCGAATCCAAGAACGGGAGCGACATCGACCCGGAGAATGTCATCGCCATCACACTCGACGATCTGTCGGAAGATGATTGGCGCGAGCTTGAAGTGGAGCTTGAGAAAGAAAAGGTTGAGAGGTTGAAGCTGAAGTTGGCTGGATACGCGAAGACGAGGAACATCGTCATCAAAAAGGTAGTTCCGAGCCCTTCCGATGCGTTCACCGCTCAGGTAAAAAACTCAACCAAAGAAATTGCTCATCTAATTGATGTGTCCGTAGCTAGTAAATATGGTTCTGATATGGAAAATACGGCATGTACAATTACTCGAGCAGTAGCTAGTAGACTTAAAGAATTTAAGGTGCAGTTAATAAAGATCTTGAAAATTGTCTACCTAGCCATGTACGCTCATTAGTGCTGCAAGTCAATGATGAATATTCTGGGAAAAAGCCGATGTCACCACAAAATAGCGGATTCATTAATTTGCCTAATCATATACATACACCTAGTGCATCGGCTAATGTTACGCAGCTTCCTGTCCCTTTAACAAATAATCAAGATGGCCAGAATTATGTGGGCACTTCGGCTAATAATTTTGTTCCTAGTACTACTGCTCCTATTGTTTCGACTTCGGTTCCACAAAATCACAATAGCAAAAACCGAAGTTTTGGTTTTAATTCTAATTTGCAGTAGCCTAGTTATCGGACAGTGGCATATAGTACGCCACCACTGCCGCCTGTTGGTACTGGGGTTCCGTACGGGCCGGTACCTGATTCATACTTTAGTGGGTCTCCGTTGCAAACTTCACATGCTCAAATTTCTTTGTCGGAGTTTCCGTCGCGTGCTTGTGTTCCATCTAATCCACAAACTAGTTCTCTACGGCCCAATGATAATTTTAAGGATCAACTTGCTAGAAAACTTAGAGAATTTGGTTTAGAACCTAAGGGTAGAGCACGTGCATATCAAAAACCATACCTTGATTACTTTGACTCGACACCATATCCTCGCGGTTTTAGAATTCCGGATTTTGTTAAATTTACGGGGGAAGATGGTAGATCTACTTTTGAGCATGTAGGACAATTTTTAGCACAATGCAGCAAGGTCGACACATCAAATGTTTTTAGATTAAAACTATTTCCTTTATCTTTATCCGGTACTGCATTTACTTGATTTACATCGCTTGCTCCTAATTCTATTTCAACATGGGCACAATTGGAGCAAAAATTTCATGAGTATTTTTATAGCGGTGAAACAGAACTTCGGCTTTCAGATTTAACTATGGTTAGGCACAAATATAATGAGCATGTTCATGATTATATTACGAGGTTTAGGGATGTAAAAAACCGATGTTTCAGCTTGACCATAGCCGAAAAGGATTTAGCCAATCTTGCCTTTTCGGGTCTACTCGCTCATATTAAGGATAAACTAGAAGGGCAAGAATTTTTAGATGTTAATCAAGTTTTGCAGAAGGCTTTGGCACAGGAAAACCAGGCTAAGGAAATTAAACAATACAACCGGTTTAAATAAAATAGAAATAAAGAGAAGGATAACCATGTGGTTAATGCCTTAAATTATGATAGTGATTCGGCTAGTGCGGATGATGTTAACATATGTGTAGCCGAATGGGTTCAAGCGCCAAAGTCAAAACCATTTGCATGTTCTGCTTTGAAACCTACACCTGCTAGTAAATACACTTTTGATGTTAGCAAGTGTGATAGAATTTTTGATATGTTACTGCAGAATAAATTAATTAGAGTGAGAGAGGGTCATGTAATTCCACCTCCAGAAGAATTGGGTAGAAGAGCTTATTGTAAATGGCACAATTCTTTTTCTCATGCTACTAATGATTGTAACGTGTTTCGTCAACAGGTGCAATCGGCCATCAATGAAGGAAGATTGACGTTTACAGAAGGCTCTAAGATGAAGCTCGAAAACGACCCTTTTCCTATCAATCTGGTCGAACTTGAGAGTAAAAAAATGCTTATTCGGTCGGATCAGGCCGAATCCGCAAGAGAGAGAAATGTCATTGATGATAGTGCTCCTCCAAGGATGATCAAACCAAAAAAATCCAAGAACTAGGAGTATGGAAAGTTAATGGCAGAAGAAAACAAGCTCCAAGGCCAAAGCCGACAGTTAGCATGTTGTTGGAAAAATATACCTCACGCAAGACCAACAATGTGTTTAATCGGCTCGGAGGTAATACGCGTCCAAGATCTCCTTCTGGACCTCGCGGTCATGAGCAATGGCAAGGAAGTATGTATGACCAACAACCATATTTTGCAATGGGGCCAACATATTGGGGTTGTGCACCTCCTCTGTATCCGCAGTTTCCTCCATGGGGGTTTAATCCTTGGGCGCCATATCCTACAGGGCCAGCAGGTTATTTTCAGCCAAGATGGATCCCGCCAAGGCCTATGTTCAGACAGGAGATGCACGACAAAAGGGCCCGGTTTAATGAAGGAGCTTGGTCACGTGACGCAATTGAGATTCGAGGAAGTCGATCACCGGTACATAATGCAGAGGGCAAAAACTATAAGGGCAACCACAAGCGAGTATGGGTGCCGGTGAAGCGTGCTGAACCTAAACCAGTAAAATGTCCAGATGATTTTGGTGCCAGGTTGAAAATGGTGGAACATCAATCAGATGAGGTTGTTCTCAATAGCACAGAATCAAGCAATGATGTTGAACTAGGATCAATCCCAAAGGAAATTGTTAGTACAGAGGAAAACAATGGTGTGAAGGTGCAACCAATGGGCCGACCTAATCAATGTGAGGAAAAAACTGGTTCTGGGCATAGCATGCATGCACAATCAGACAAGCATTTGTGGTGTCCTCACGATACTAGTCAAATGTCTAAATCGGCAAGCTCACAAGTTGATCTGGTCATGGGAAGTTATGGCCCAGAAGCGTACAAAGGTATCAAGTCTAATACCAGTACACATGTACGTTGGGATTCAAGCAATGCACACGGCCAGAAGTTTAATGCTAGTAACGTATATGATCAACAGAGAAGTTTTCCGGCCAGAAATAAAATGTTTGCCAAAAAAACAGAAGTACGCCAGTACAGTCCAAGGTACCCGGGGGGCAGCCAAATTAAGTCAGTCGCGCCAGGGACTGAACCAGCACCTCAGTGGTACCCGAATGGACTTACTCACACTCAGAAACGACGTGTATAACGACTGCGGACATTGGAAATAAAGGAAAAGATAGCTGAGAAGAAGCGCGATAGATGCTTCAATCAGGATAAACCAATGGTACCTACAAAGACTTTAAAGGAAAAGCGCATCGCGGCGGAGGAAAATAAAAATACAAATGACACAATCATTGCAGAAAATTCAGAGAATGATAGAGATGTACCAACTGATATGGATGTTAATATGGTGTTCGCGTTGCCTGCTGAGTTTCGCGCGCTCGAGGCCGAAATTGCTGAGCTTCTTCTTGGTCCAAAGAATGCTACATTTTAGAAACCGGAGAAGCATGGGCAGCACCTAAAGCCATTATTTATCAGGGGTCACATTGATGGTAAGCCTACTGGTCACATGCTTGTTGATGGTGGTGCAGGTGTTAATATTATGCCCTTTTCGGTATTTTCTAAAAAGAACTGAAAAGAGAGCGAGTTAATGAAGACCAACATGGGACTTAGTGGGTTCTCAGGAGAATTGTCCCATGCTAAGGGTGTTATTTCTATGGAGCTCATAGTCATAAGCAAAACATTGCCGACTGCCTTTTTCGTTGTCGATGTCAAAGGCCGGTATAATATTCTGTTGGGACGCGACCGGATTCATGCAAATTGTTGCATCCCTTCTACCTTACATCAGTGCTTAATTCAGTGGGTTAATGATGATGTGGAGGTGATTGAGGCTGACAATTCTTCATGCATTGCTTTGACGGACGCGCCGGTTGATTTCCAACACGGTGAGATGCCATGTTTGACTGGTAGGGATTTGTCGGACTATCATTATATCAGTATTGGTAGAGATGGTTGTGTACCTATAAATGCACAACCGGGTAATGTAGCTTGGCTTAATGATTTATCTATATAAATGATGAATAAATACAATAGTATTAAGTGGCTGCAAAGACGCACGGAGGAGTATCGTTCCGGAAAGAGCGATATGCGTGAAACAATTGAAGATTTTGATGACATGGAAAAGCTTGGACAAGGATTCTCATTGGCTGATCCACTTGAAGAAACTGATATTGGTGAAGGAAGTATTCCGAGACCTACATTTATCAAAGCTAGCTTGAAAGCCGATCAGAAAAGCAAGGTATGTCTATTACTTAAAGAATTCGTTGATTGCTTTGCTTGGAATTATACTGAGATGCCCGGTTTGAGTAGAGATTTAGTAGAACATAGACTACCTATTAAATCTAGTTTTAGACCGCATAAACATCCTCGTAGAAGTTTCAATCCTAATTTGTATGACCGCATGAAAGAAGAAGTTGATCGGTTGATAAAAGCTAAGTTTATTCGGCCGTGTAGATATGCAGATTGGGTTTCTAATATTGTGCCCATGGAAAAGAAAAATACTGGTAATATTAGAATCTGTGTTGATTTTAGAGTTTTGAATAAGGCTACCCCGAAAGATGAATATCCTATGCCTATAGCTGACATGCTTATTAATGATGCATCGGGACATGAAGTGATTAGCTTTTTAGATGGCAATACAAGTTATAATCAAATATTTATGGCCGAACAAGATATGTCTAAGACTGCTTTTTGTTGCCTAGGTTTTGTTGGTTTATTTGAGTGGGTCGTTATGACATTTGGGTTGAAAAATGCCGGCGCTACATGCCAACGAGCTATGAATTCAATTTTTCATGATCTTCTAGGCATTGTACTAGAAATATATATTGATGACATAGTTGTTAAATCGGATGGGTTTGATCATCATTTGGCCGATTTAAGATTAGCTTTTGAAAGGATGCGCCGGTATGGATTAAAAATGAATCCACTCAAGTGTGCTTTTGGTGTGTCGGTTGGTAAGTTTTTAGGTTTCATAATTCATGAAAATGGCATAGAGATTGACCCTAAGAAAGTGGAGGCAATTAGAAATTTGGAGGAACCCACGTGTAAAAGGGATGTGCAAAAGTTGTTAGGAAAAATTAATTACTTGAGACGATTCATATCTATCCTTGCAGGGAAAATTGAATCGTTTGTTACTCTACTTCGGCTAAAGAATGAAGCCGAATTTACTTGGGGGGCAGAGCAATGAGATGCTTTTAATTATATAAAGCGATGCTTGTCGAATCCTCCAATATTGCGGGCGCCCAAGACCGGTGCGCCGTTCAGGCTGTACATTGCTGCAAAAGATAGGGTGATCGGTGCGGTGTTGGCGCAAGAGGTCAGCGGGAAAGAATACATTATTGCATACTTAAGCTGTCATTTGCTCGATGCTGAAAGTCGGTACGTGTTTATTGAAAAGTTATGCTTATCTTTGTACTATGCATGTAGCAAGTTTCGGCCTTATCTTCTTTCTAGTACGTGTGTAGTAGGATGGCAGGCCGACGTCATTAAGTACATGTTGCAACAACCGATTCTTAGTGGTAGGATTGGAAAGTGGGCTTACACGCTAATAGAATATGATTTAACATATGAATCGTTGCGTGCTATGAAGGGTCAAGTTATCGTCGATTTCATTGTTGATCATAGGATTAAAGATGATGAAAAATATTAATGATGTTAGTGTGTGTCCATGGAAGCTTTATTTTGATGGATCGATTTGTAGGGACGGGCAAGGCGTCGGTAATGTTTTAGTTTCACCTAATAATGTTGTTTATGATACATCGGTCCGTTTGGAATATCCTTGCACTAATAACCAAGTTGAGTACGAAGCTTTATTGTTTGGTTTACAAACTTTAGTTGATATGGGTGTAAAGAATGTAGATGATTTTGGGGATTCGCTTCCGGTAGTACAACAAATTAAAGGCAAATTTCAATGTTTTGATGTGATATTAAATACTTATTTGGACCGATGTTTAGACATAATTAAGTCTCTAGATACGTTCACCGTCCATCATATACCCAGAGAAGAAAATTCTAGAGCTAATTGTTTAGCACAGCAAGCATCCGGTTATTACATTAGTAAAGGAATGTTTTTATATTAGAAAATTCGATGCATGTTGAGTCTATAATGTTGGATACTTTGCCACAGGGTGCACTTGGGCCAAGCACAGTTTGAACAATTAGTTGTACAGTGTAGTGCAGATTCGGTGCATGAGTCACAAACGACCGAATGAGCAAATAACTTAGACCCAAGTGATTGGAGAGTTCCTCTAGTTAATCATTTAAAGGATCCAAGTTAAACGAGAGATAGAAAAATTCGGCGACAAGCTTTAAAATATACTTTGTTCAACGACGAGTTGTATCGCCGAACAATCGATGGGTTATTTTTAAAATGCTTGGATTCTGACCAATCTAGAGTAGCTATGGGTGAAGTGCACGAAGGAATATGTGGGACACATCAGTCGGCTCACAAAATGGGATGGTTATTAAAAAGAGCAGGTTTTTATTGGCCGACTTTGCTAGAGGATTGTTTTCGTACTATAAAGGTTGTGAGGCGTGTCAAAAATTTGGTAATGTACAGTTAGCGCCAGCGGCTATGTTAAATCTCATAATTAGGCTGTGGCCGTTTAGAGGATGGGGCTTAGAGTTTATTGGTGAAATACATCCTTCATCTTCTAAAAGACATCGCTTCGTCCTAGTAGCTATAGATTATTTTACTAAATGTACAGAAGCAGTTCCTTTGTGAACTATGACCTGTAAGGAAGTTATTAGTTTTGTTTTAGAGCATATTATTCATAGATTCGGTATTCCTCAAACTTTAACTACCAATCAAGGTGCTTCTTTTATGTCTCATCAATTTTGTGAATTTGCCGAATCTTTAGGAATTAAATTGTTAAATTTGTCGCCTTATTATGCTCAAGCTAATGGATAGGCCGAATCTAGTAATAAAACTTTAATTAAGCTTATAAAGAAGAAAATTTAGGAGCATCCGAAAAGATGGCATGAGGTGCTTTCGGAAGCTTTATGGGCTCATCAGATATCTAAACATGGGGCGACTCAAGTAGCACCGTATGATCTAGTATATGGTCAGGAGGCAGTGTTACCAGTAGAAGTTAATTTACAAGCTCTTAGAGTGGCCAGACAAAATGATTTGTCGGCTGTAGATTATAACGATTTGATGATGGATAAGATAGATGACATTTTAGAAGAGAGGTTAAGAGCTTTGCGAGAAATTGAAAAGGAGAAATTAAGAGTAGCCAAGGCTTATAATAAAAAGGTGAGAGAGAAATCGTTTCAAACAGGAGATTTAGTGTGGAAGATGATTTTACCTATTGGAACTAGAGATAGGAAATTTGGCAAATGGTCGCCGAGTTGGGAAGGCCCGTATAGAATTATAGAGATTGTTCCTAAAAATTCATATTTTGTACAATCCTTGCAGGGAGATAAGTTGTCGAAAGCTCTCAATGGAAAATATTTGAAGAAGTACTATCCTAGCATGTGGCAGGAGGCCTGAACATTTTGTGGCCGATATGTTATTCCAGGTATCGCCATGAGCAAATTTGGCCGATTTGTTATTTGAGATATCGCCCTAAGAAAATTTTGCCGATGTATCTTTGGACATCGCCCTGAGTAATGATATGATCAGTGATCGACTTCATCCTATGGTAACTGCTATAGTATTTTGGTCAACGCAATTGTACCAAAAACATGGGGATGTGTTGATCGTATAATTTGGCTAGTTAGTATACGATGAGCCAAATTAATTCAATGATTTATCAAGCTAGTCGATTGATGCATTGTTGAAGTATTGCAATAGGAATTTTCATGAACAATGAAGATACAAGTCCTAAGAAGGATCAAGTGCTAAGCTAAACTATGGGCGTGTAGTGTGCATGGGCTATATATCTACGTATGTGAAGAAGTATGCTTAGTGCTGATGGCTATTATCCAGGCTGATTTGCGACGTTGCCAGAATATTTTACTATTTTCCTTGTAGGCTCAAGCGTATTTGTACGTATGCATATAACTTGCACTACAAAAAAATACACTTCTGTGATGATACGTGTTTGTCACAGTAGGTCACGTTTTCTGTCATGCATGTACATCCATGACAAATTTATGACAGAATCAAGATAGTCATACCTGTGCTGTCGTAGAAGTATTCCATGACATTACCAAAATTATCACCACGGAAGTGTCCACTTCCATGACGATAAATCGCGCTTCACAAAAGTGCTTTCGTCAAGGGTGACCGACACGTGGCATCCACTGTAACGGAACGCCGTTAAGCTATCGGGTCTGGTTTTGGATCCGATAACCCGTTAACAGCCCGGACCAATGGGGATTTTCCACGTGTAAAATTCTGATTGGCTGACGGAAACACGTGTCAGCTCCGCGTTGGCACATATGTCACTCATCCAATGGGCGAGATGCGCCTATGATATGCTGACACATGGACCGGCCCAAAAGTGGCCCATAAAGTTTAAATGGGCCGGCCAACTAAAGGCCCACAAGATTTTGCGGTCCATAATGGGCCAGCCCAGCAAAAGGCCCACAAGATTTTTTGTATCATAATGGGCCGGCCCATCTAATGGCCCACGAGATATTGCGGGCCATAATGGGCCGGCCCAGCTAAAGGCCCGCGAGATTTTGCGGACCATAATGGGCCGGGCCAGATAAAGGCCCAACATTCTCAGTTAAGGCCCGTACGGCTAGTGTCAAATCGGCCCGTCAATGGCCTGTCCTAAACTTGTCACCATCGCGGCCCATGATCACTTCTGGCTCGTTAACAGTCCGCTAAGTATATGGGGCGAATTACGGCCCGGTGTATTTCCGGCCTGTTAAAGGTCCTACTTCATTTGGGCCCATTTATAGGCCATTGAAACTTTCGGCCCATAAACGACCGTGAAGGATTTGGGTCATATTCAGCCATGTCTGACATTCGGCCTGTTAGCGGCCCACTATAGATTTGGGCCACTTTCGGCCTGTTATGATTTTTGGCCTGTTAACGTCGGACAAAATCCATGGGCCATATGTGGCCCAACGTCACATCATGCCCATTAATGGCCCATATAAAAATGATGATAATCTAGCTCGACCGAACTTCCGGCCTGTTAAAGGCCCGTGTATTAGGTCGGCGCATTTACGGCCTGTCCGAATTTTGGCCTGTGAAAGATCCGCATCGTAAATGGGCCCAATCTCACTTTCGGTCTTTTAAAGGCCCATGTTTTTTATGGGCTCGAGATATTTACACCTGTAAACGTCCTATTGTTACTGAGGGCCCAAATTATGTTTAGCCCTGTTAAAGGCCCACTATGGGCACAGGCCTACCAGAAAAATATGAAATCTTATGCTGATTTAAGCCCAGATATTTTTAGTGGGCTACATGCAAATTTCGGCCCATAATCGTTTTTAGCCCAATTGGAATGGGCCCGACGAATGTTGGCATGTTGGGCTCCTACGAAGCTTTCAGCCGAATACATTACTAGGATAAACCTACACTATACAAAAATAGCGTCATAATTATTGCAGCCTTTGGCAGCAGTATAAATGTTGTATCACAACAAAAGGCCTGTTGGCATAAAGTTTACAGTCCTTGCAGATAAAAGCACCATCAGATGTATAGAAGCACAGATCATTTGACCTGAGTGCTAATGTTTCAGGCTGTAGAATCTGATGAAGCAGCACGATCTTCACCTTTTTCCGCCATTGCTCTTGAACAACGAAGCGAATGTCTGATAGTCTGGTTTCAAAACCATTCATATCTTGACGACATTTGTCAACCACTATTCTTGTTTCCAAAACGACGTCCATTAGGGATTGGACTTGTGTCTGGAGCACAGATATATCACTCTGTCTAGCAGGAAGATTTTGTTCAGTAGGAGATTTGGACAAGTTTACCTTGACAACCAACCTAGAATTACACAGGAAGGTGCTTTTTGCACTGTTAGTGGAGAGATACTGACGCACTGCAGCAAGAGGTGACATTGTGCCTGTGGTAGCCTCGTCACCTTCAGGTGGTTGTGGTTGTTCAATCATTTTTTCCATAGCTTCCTGAAAGTTTGAACTTGTAGATTAGTGTACCAGATAAGTTACTAATGAGACAAAAACAAACAAAGTAGGTTACATGTTTATACATAACTTATTTTGATGAACTACTGTAATACATTAGCATGCATTGTAGTGCCAACTACATAATAAAATCACTTTCGGAACATATGTCCATGTAGCATGCCTACTGTATTGTCTATTTCCTCACATTCGTTGACATCTAAGGATAAAGAGACATGGTTTAAAGTAGAATGAACATAGTATGACATCATTCATATCATGGGCAAACAGATATAAAACAAACAGGCTATTTTATCATTGTGTGCGCACGTGAACATAACAACTAGAATACAGATCAAGACCAAAAGAATATCCTTTATCTCTTTTAAACCATGTAAGGTGAAATGATATGGTAAGACAACTGTGTATAAAAGTGAACAGAGTAACTGACATTGGCTGCAAACCAAGTAGTCAAATGAACACATCACAGTACCAATCAGTTCAAAGGCAGGAGGAGTAAGGACTTACAACAGCGGCTTGAACTGGTGTGCTCATGCCCTTCATCTTGCTGGTGTGGCAATCCTTGAAGATTTGCACTGCATTCGGTTCAGGTTCTTTTTGGTCCGCACAGGCTTTCCTCTGTATTTGGAACAAGTCAATATAGATATGATAATATGGCACAGAAAAAAGAAGGAAGTAGCAGCTATTTACAAGAGCCTCGCAGTGTGCAATATAGCTACGAGATCCTGTTGTCTGTTGGAATTTCACTTTAGAACGGTTGGTCTTGTTCTTCAAACAGTTAGCCTAGAAGAAGATACATTTGTAAGGCACATACATAAATAAAAGTTCAATAAGTGGTCTGATCAAATACATATAGCCTACCTGATACTTTGGATCAGACCAGTGTTTAACGAGGGCTGTTCAGTCTTCATTTGTAATATATTCCACTGGAGATGTTTGGGCGATTTCATTGTTAGCCTTGCCTTCAAAGTGAGATTTTCTAAGGTGGTACCGATACTGTCGCAGAGCAGACTGAAAAACATGAGTGCATGCTTGTTTAGTTGCATCATCTTTTGGATCCAACTTGAACCTCATCTGTTGAAAAAAGAATGTGAGTCTTATTAGGAGGAAGCTAGAAAGTATGGGACAGAGCAAGACAATATTACTAATTGCGATGAATAACATTACTTACGGATAAATGGTTAAGGAAGGTGTTAAACTGGGTATTGTCTTTCTCATTCCTGTACTGGATCCACGTTGGGAGGATACGTGCATGACACCTAACGGCAACGGCTGCCTCTGATACTAACTTGGCTGACTCTATAGCATCACGTGGCCTTTTTAAACCTGCCTCAAAATGGATCTCCATTCTTCCTCCTTTAGATTTTGTTAATCTGTCAAGCATTATCCCTGATGTCTGTTTCCGCTTGCGCCGTGGTGCTAGTTCAACAACGAATATGGAAAGTGTTAGTGTACATCAAACTGTGAGAGTACATATAATGGAGCATGCAACTGCAACTTGACTCGGTCAGGTACCGTCTTGGTGTTGATGCTTATGAGGTTCATCTGATCTTGCCAAGTCCTGTTGTGTCAGCAGTGCTTCAGAAGTAGTGTTAGGTGTGAAGGCGGCTTGGGAACTGGCCAGTTCCGGAGCAAATGAACGAGTAACTCGTTGAGATGCTGGTACAGTTGAAGCGGATGCTGCAGCTGGTGGAGCAGGTGATACTGTGTTTGTAGATTTAGCCGGTGGACTTGGACCTTCTACTGCACTATAAGTACCAGCAGAATCTGGACGGCCGATCCTTTTTCGTTTCACCCGACGAGTAACACCACTCCCTACTATACTATTTTCCTTGCTCTTTTTTGACTTTGCCATGTCAAGCCGTACCCACAACACAAAAGAATAAAATCGCTCTTCAGAACTCATTGATGCATGATACAGACAAACAATACTTTGATGTAAGACAACCGTATGAGGATGGAATATGTAAGACAAACAGGACGACATGACATATTCACAGCTACGATGTGTAAACTAAGCAGAAGGATTTTCAAGAAAATAGAAGTGATGCAAGCTAGACACCATATGAAAGATGCAACCAATATTACTCTACCAAGTTAAAAGTGTCTTGTCATAAGTGGCAATTCGAAAAATTAGAAGCAGTACAACGTAGAAATCAATGCGAGATGCAACCACTATCAAACTGCCATGTTAAAAGTGTCCAATCATGAGTGACTGATGCGGGATACACAACAGCAGTACTTTGATGTAAGAACATGGTATGATAGATAGATGCAGTGTATTCTAGACACAGAACGCCATGTCATATGCACATGTATAACGTATGAACTCAGCAGGTGCAATTTAATCAAAATAGAAGAAATACAGGCTAGACAACATATGCAACATGAAACCAATTATCACACTGTCAACTTAGAGCAAGCACATGTGATGGTGGAGTACGGGAGATGAACTCATCATGTAGACTTGGGACTTCAACTTCATTAGCAGTAGCAGTGGAAAATCTAGAGAGTCTCTGTTTGCGTCGGTGCGGAGGACCACCAACATCCCCTAACTTACTCTTTTCCTTCCTATTTTCTGATATTGCCTTATGAAGTCGAAACCACAATAAGATGAATAAAATTAGCTCTGCATAACTGGTTGATGCATGATACAAACGAACACTACTTTGATGTAAGGCAAGCGCATGATAGGAGGATGGAATATATACAAAAAAGACAGCGTTTCATATTCACACATACAATAGAGGATGAAATATGTATGAAAAAAACAGTAAGCGAAAGGCATTTCAACAAAATTAGAAGAAATGAAAGCTAGGCACCATATGAACATGCAACCAATATCACTCTATCAGGTAAAAGTATCTCGTCGTAAGTGCCATTTCAAGAAATTAGAAGCAGTACAAGCTAGAAGACAATGCAAGATGCAACCTACATCACAGTCCCAAGTTAAATGTATCTTATGGGTAAGTGATCGTTGCAGGTATAAGTTGTAAGCTACGCAGATGCAATTCAACATAATCAGAAGCAATACAAACTAGACATCATACGGAAAACGCAACCACATATAACAGTTCCAAGTTAGAGCAAGCACCTGTGATGGTGGAGTAGGGGAGATGTGCTCATCATGTACACGTATGTTCTAGAAACAGGAACACGTGTCATATTCACAGGCATTATGTGTAAAGTAAGCAGATGCAATTCAACAAAGTTAGAAGCAATACAAGCTAGACATCATACGCAACATGCAACCACATATAATAGTGCCAAGTTAGAGCAAGCACCTGTGATGGTGGAGTAGGGGAGATGTGCTCATCATCTACACAACAACGTTGACTATCTAGCCTTGCGTTGTCTTGCGAATCTTGTTGGGAGGATGGCGGAGTAGAATCTGTAGAGAACCTCCGTTTCAGTTGCTCGGACGGACCACCATCATCCAATACCTTGCCAATTTCCTTCAGCTTTATTGATTTTGGATTGTGAGGTAACCGACAAGAAAAAGGAATATAATTCGCTCTTCAGAACTCATTCATGCATGATACTGACAAACACTACTCTATTGAAAGGCAAAGTCATGATACGAGGATGGAATATGTACAAAAAAATGGACGGCTTGACATATTCACACCTATGATGTGGTAACTAAGCAGAAGGCACTTCAACAAATTAGAAGCACTGCAAACTAGAGACCATATGAAAGGTGCAATCAATATCACTCTACCAAGTTAAAACTGTCTCGTCATAGGTGGCGTTCATCAAACTAGAAGCAATACATGCTAGAAATCATATTCAAGACGCAAACCAATATCACACTGCCAACTTAAAGGTGTTCCATCATAAGTGACTGATGCAGGATACACAAGAAGAGTAGTTTCATGTAAGAACATGGTGTGATAGACAGATATAGTATGTACCAAAAACAGGAAAGCGTGTCATATTCACACGTATCATGTGTAAGCTAAGCAGATGCAGTTTACACTAATTAGGAGCAATACAAGCTAGAAACCATATGCAACATGCAACCAGATATCACACTGCCAAGTTAGAGCAAGCACCTTGGATGGTGGAGTAGGGGAGCGGAGACTTGGACCTTGTAATGCACTATCAGTACAAGGAGAATCGGTACAGATGCTCCGTTTACATTGCTGCAGAGGACCACTATCATCGCCTTCCTTACTCTTTTCCTTCCTCTTTCTTGATTTTGCCTTGTCAAGTCAAACCGACAAGAAAAAGGAACAAAATTTGCTCTTTAGAACTCATTAATGCATGATACTGACGAACACTACTCTGATGAAAGGCAAAGTCATGATACGAGGATGGAATATGTACGAAAAAATGGACGGCTTGACATATTCACACCTATGATGTGGTAACTAAGAAGAAGGAACTTCAACAAATTAGAAGCACTGCAAACTAGACACCATATGAAAGGTGCAATCAATATCACTCTACCAAGTTAAAACTGTCTCGTCATAGGTGGCGTTCATCAAACTAGAAGCAATACATGCTAGAAATCATATTCAAGACACAAACCAATATCACACTGCCAACTTAAAGGTGTTCCATCATAAGTGACTGATGCAGGATACACAAGAATAGTAGTTTCATGTAAGAACATGGTGTGATAGACAGATATAGTATGTACCAAAAACAGGAAAGCATGTCATATTCACACGTATCATGTGTAA
This sequence comes from Aegilops tauschii subsp. strangulata, assembly GCF_002575655.3. NCBI lineage: Eukaryota > Viridiplantae > Streptophyta > Magnoliopsida > Poales > Poaceae > Aegilops > Aegilops tauschii. The sequence continues at coordinate 375,762,224 of NC_053037.3, forward strand.
GCTAAGCAGATGCAGTTTACACTAATTAGGAGCAATACAAGCTAGACACCATATGCAACACGCAACCAGATATCACACTGCCAAGTTAGAGCAAGCACCTTGGATGGTGGAGTAGGGGAGCGGAGACTTGGACCTTGTAATGCACTATCAGTACAAGGAGAATCGGTACAGATGCTCCGTTTACGTTAATGCAGAGGACCACCATCATCGCCTTCCTTACTCTTTTCCTTCCTCTTTCTTGATTTTGCCTTGTCAAGTCAAACCCACAAGAAAAATGAATAAAATTTGCTCTTCAGAACTCATTGATGCATGATACTGACGAACACTACTTTCATGTAAGGCAGCCGCATGATAGGAGGATGGAATATGTACGAAAAACAGGACGGCGTGACATATTGACATGTATGATGTATAAAGTGTAAACTAAGCACAAGGTGCTTGAACTTGTTAGAATCAATGCAAGCTCGAAACCATATGAAAGATGAAACCAATATCACTCTGCCAAATTAAAAGGGTGCCCTAACAAATGTATTTGACCAAATTAGAAGCAATACATGGCAACAGGCTAGAAGTAATATGCAATATGCAACGAATAAAGGTGACTCATCGTAAGTGATTGATGCAGGGTACAGAAGAGAGGTAGTTTCATGTAAGAACAAGGTTAACACATAGATGTAGTGTGTACGAAAAATAGGAAGGCATGTCATATTCACAGGTATAATGTGTAAACTAAGCAGATGCAATTTACCCTAATTAGAAGCATTACAAGCTAGACACCGTATGCAACATGCAACCACATATCACACTGCGAAGTTAGAGCAAGCACCTGTGATGGTGGTGTGGGGGAATTGCAGTCATCAACTAGAGAGCTACGTTGACTATCTTCATTTAGCCTTGCTGTTTCTTGAGAATCATGTGGGGAGGATGGCACTGCACTCTTTAAACGAGTATGGCGTCTCACAGTAACCCACCCGGGTGACTGTCTCATCATAAGTTATTGACGAGGGATACAAAAGAGCATTAGTTTGATGTACGAACATGGTTAATAGACATATGTAGTATGTATCAAAAACAGGAAGGCATGTCATTATCAAAGGTATAATGTGTAAAGTAAGCAAATGCAATTTAACCAAATTGGAAGCAATACAAGCTAGACACCATATGCAACATGCAACCACATTTGACAACGCGAAGTTAAAGCAAGTACCTAGGATGGTTGTGTCTGGCAATTGAGATCATCAACTGCAGAGCTATGTTTACTGTCTCCAACTGCTGACACTGCATCCTTTAGAGCGCTGAAACGCTTAGTGCTTATCTTCGAATTACACTCGAGCGACTTCTGTCTTTTCTTTTCAGCATTCATCAACACTGCGTCAGAGTCTGAAATACCCATGCATAAAAAACAATAGTGTGAGTATGGGTGAAGTGTGTGCACAATTAGTACAGTGTAAAGGTAGCAGATAGCAGGTCGGTGAGAAATAAATGACGGGAGACATATGATAGCTCTACAACATGCATGGCACACTAAATTACTGCAGGATTATATGAAAATAACATTCGACTGAAAACAAATAGGTCAGTCCATTTTTTCTGCGCCGTCCGATGTACAAAGAACGGGCAGATCGCCTTCATCTACCTCCAGCCAGTCAATGTTGACGATCTTCCTCGAAACGGCAGGGACCACCGGCCCAGTCCCCTGCCTGCGCCCTCCCCTCGACCTCACAGCACCGCCGTGCTTGTCACCGCCCCCGGCAATCCATTCAAGCCCCGCCGACCTCCAGATCGGGCGCAAGCAGCTCCTGCGCCCCACACCCCTATGATAGACACCGATGCGCCGCTTCCCTGGTGAACTGGCGGACTAGGTGCTCCACGCGCCTAAACGGGTGTTGCTTCTTTTAATTGCGGTTCGACTGACCCTGAATTGAAATCCAGGCGGGCTACTGACCTCTAGCAAAGGTGAAATTGTAAAGGGAGGAAACCTTGTGCATTTAGTGTCACGAAGAAGATGCAGTAAGAAGCGCTCAACTAGTTTCTTTTGTGGGATGAATACAGTGTGAGCAGAGACGTAAGGTTTGCACGAATAAGGGAAGATGAGTACCTCTTTCTGCTGGCAGTGCTGTGTCCTCCTTCTGTTTTTCCAACGATCTTCTTATGGTTCGCTGGAAACGAGAAGCTGTGGAGGACGATGCAGCCTTGGACGAACCCATGGCCAAGTTGTTGAGTGTGGTGCGGTGGCCGTCTGTCGGCGGCGGGGAAGCAGATCCGAGGCGGCAAACGACGGCGTAGCGGGAACAGCTCTGGTGCGGTGGACGGTTGCGACAGTGGAGCGGCAGCAGTGAGGCGTAGGACGGCGTGGTCGGAGTAGTTCTGGTACGGCGCACGTCGGCGTTGGCGTCGTGGAGGTAGCTCTACATCGGCTTCCGCTGCTAAGTCCTTGAGGGCGTTGCGGTTGCGTTGGACGACGACGTCGGGGTACCGGCTCCGGCGTGATGGAGGAGGGCGGCGGTGGATTGGGCGCTATGGGGTGGAGGACGGAGGAGGCTGGGGTTTCGCGGCTGGTGGAGAGGGCGTTTTGGCGCCCACGGAGTATGAATGGGGAAATGGAGGGAGGCGGGGAACTAAGGGGGAACAATGTTTCGGTTTGGGACGCGCTTGTTTGAAATTTGGGGAAAGTTACAAACTTTGCCCCCATCTAAAATTTCGGAAATATTGCGGGTTGGGGGTAGGACAGTAATCTCAGGTGTCCCAAATGTGGGCGGGATAGATTTCGGCCGAGCGCATGGGTGTTTAGGCGCCCACGGTGTATGCATGCTTCTCGGAGGCGGTTGAGACTGGCGTCTTGGTGAAGTTACAAACCTACCCCGGTTTAGACCATTGGACATCGGGCCGATAGGCTACACGGGCCAGAGTCAGGACAGTAATTTCCTACCACCAAACATTAGTCTCGCGCGGTTTCGGGTGACCAGAGGCCTATTTGGCGCTTCATTCAATATTTTGGGAGCATAAGCATTAACGTTTTCGGTTCTCTTGAATTGAACATTCAGGATTTGTCAAACTTCACAAATCTTTACTATTGAAAATCCTAAAGCTACGATTATTTTGGAATGGAGGTGGTACATTTGAATATACATTGTACACGAGTATATATTAAAAAATATGCAGCTTACCTCAGTTCATGCATGGTTCCAGATATAATCTCCTTGGTTGCAAAAAAAAGTTAGACATGCGTATGAATATATGTAGCATGTTCAAACGCACAACAAAGATTGATGCCCCCTTTTACATCTGATTTACAAATGCCATTAGCTCGGGTTCAAATAGATGAATGCACTTCCTGTGAATTCGAATCTTCGAAACCCACTTTATGTTGAATTCGACATGTATTCTGTTTCGTAGCTAGCAATTTGGAATGTATCCATGCAAGTGAAAAATGTATAGTGCTTCACACTAACAACATGGAGTGCACTAATTAATGTTTATATATGAATTGCAAAAGCATCCATTGCCTGTATTTCAAACCGCTCTCACTCTATGGATAGATTATATGAAATAAACACATGCACATGCTAGAATTCAATAGAGTATGGGTGTCTGATAGACCGATTTTCGTCCATACGCAATTTGCAAAATTCATGATCTCATCCAAAAATAATAACGCCATTTATATTTTAATTTAATGCGTAGAACCGCCTTTTACACGTAGATGCACTATGCCTCAGCCCGTTCTCCCAAACGCGCTATATCTCTCTATCTACCGCATAAGTGCACACACTTATATGCATCGGCATTTCTCTTTCACACATGCTCACAATCTCTCTCGGGGTGTCGGGGAGTCTCACGCACATGCTCTCTCTGTATCTCTCTCTCTCTCTCTCTCTTTCTGACTACTATGTACCACTCTTTTCACTAATCTCAGTTGTAAAACACTATTTCTCTCACATGCATATATACACACGCACGGTCTCTACTAGCCCTCTATACGCACATATATGTGCCTACGTGTCTCCCGCACGCACATTATCTTTAGGCCTCTCTCGCACACATTGTCCCCCCCAGACACACCTCTCTCTTAGTAGTTGGCAGATATGATTCCATCATATCATTCGGTAGGATATCCCTGACTGTTAGGCTGGATGGTAATACGAGGCAATGTTTTACCCTAGTTCGGACCCTTGCAGTTGAGGAAAAGGCCTACTCCTGGTACTGTATATTAGTGATAGGGGTGTGTACAAAGTACACGTGAATACCAGGCATTGTGCGTGTGTGTATACTATCGACGAACTAGCCCCCAAGCTTCTATAACATACTGGGGGCCTAGGGTTACAAATCATATATAGTCGGCTTATCACCAATGGGGATAGAGTCCTCCGCGACTCTGGTAGCTAGCTTCATGTTGTACGCCGAGTCCTCCACATGGGTCTTCGTATAACGCGTCTTGATCCAACCTATGTGGCGCAGGATGGAATTGACCCATGAGTCCTCATGTTGACCCACCACAACTAGAAATGATGTGCCCACCACACCACACACGCAATCGGCCACTAAGAAAATAAGCATATACAATAGTACAATGTTATACATGAAAGTTAATTGCATGGTGCATCCAAAAAATTTTGTTCTGCATTGTGAATGTTTATATATTCTCCTAAAATATTAGTCACGGGAAAGAGAAACGAAGGGCATATCTCTCCTTGTCTCCACCGGACATCCCCTCTTTCTACACCACTTTCACGTACGCACACAAACTATCTCTCGGCCCTCTAAAAGTATGCATGCCCACGACACATTCACGCATGACGGTCACTGTATTTCAAGCTAAAGCACTATACGGTCGCTGGAGTTCAGAATATGCTCATTACGGTCACTGTATACATTCTCATGGTGATCATACGGTATCTAGCTCACGATACGTCTCCGTATTTTCTTGATGACACCGACGGACTTTGCATTTGATGTGTGCTCCGTATTTTGTTGACGACACTTACGGTCATTGTATTTGAAGCGAAAGCACGATATGGTCACTGGACTTCAGAATAAGCTCATCACGGTCACCACATACATTTTGTCATGCTAACCAACATGTGGTCGGATGGTTAGGAGGACAGTGGTTTCTCGAGCCCACCAGGGTTAAAGTCCAGGTGCTCGCATTTATCTTGGGTTCATTTCAGTATTTTCCGGTGATGTGCGTTCAGTGGGAGGAGACGTTTCACTCGACTACGAGGCACCTATGGTGACTTCGTAAAATCTCAAGATCATATGCTGGCCCACTCTCTCGAAGGTGCTCATAGGGGTAGGGTCTGCGTGTGTGCACTTATAGCGGTGAGTGCTTGCGTGTATATATGAGCCCTTGCGTCTGTACCGTGTTAAAAAAATACATGTCATGATTCTACGGTCACTGGCTCACCCGTACAACTCCGTATTTTGTTGATGACACAATCAATTGACCAGTCAAACGTTCCATGTGGCGCAACTAGTGTTGCACCATCGGGGCGCGTAACCGTGGGGCCCACCTGTCAGCCCGTATATGAAAGAAAGAAATGGTAGTTTGAGTCTGTACTGTGTTAATAAAATACATTTTAGGGTGATCATACGGTCACTGGCTCACCATACAGCTCCGTAATTTGTTGATGACACGATCAATTGACCAGTCAAATGGTCCACATTCAGCAGCGCACATTACCATAGGGCCCACCCGCCAGCGCGTATATGAAGGACAGAAATGGTAATAAATTAATGGTCGGTGGGTACTCGAAGTCGTGAGACCTCTGGTTGGCAGTCGCCGGCGGTGGGGGGCACGTTGATTGGGCGGTGGGGTGGGGATCGCCGGAGAAAAAGCTCGGCGGGGGGGGGGGGACTAGAGGGATGGCCGGTGCGGCGGCGGACTAGCGGTGAGGAGTGGTTTCGGGGCGGGCGGGGCGGTGTGGCGGCGCGGGCCGGGCGCGGGCCAGCGGTTCGGCCGGTGGTGGCTGGCGGCTCAGGGGGGTGGAGTTTGATGATAAACTGCAGGCCCTTGATTTCGTATCCAATGGCTGGAAAATCTAATGACCAGAGATGAAAAAGTCAGTCGACTGACGTGTAGCCTCACCCCGCACGTACACATGCACGCACGCAAGACACGCACGCATGCAGGCGTGCAACACTAACACGTACACATAACGAACACACGCATGCATGCAGGCGTGCAACACTGACGCGTACACATGCACTCACGAACACATGCACGTACACACACATGCATGCAACACTGAAACGTACCCTTGCACGCACGCAACACTCGCACGCCTGCATGCACACAGCACACAACGCAAGACACACGCTCAACCTATACGTGCATGCACCCTTTGTTAAGGACATGGATTGTTACGGGTATTAATCAATCTTATCTGTGATAAGCAGAACATTGATGTTTGTAGCGGTCTTTGTGAATCACAACGTATCGAACAGGCTATCAACATAGTAGGCTTATCTCCATGAAAAGGATGACATCACACTCAATGAACAATCATCGGTTTATGAAATGCCCGCTTCTGACCGCCCTGGCCCACCAAAGGTTCCTCTGCTGTGCGCTGCCTGCATTGGGTCACTGACATGCAGGCCATGTACCCAAAGAGCCCACACGTCAGTGGAAGAACGGCGCGCTTGTTGGAAATATGCCCTAGAGGCAATAATAAATGGTTATTATTATATTTCTGTGTTCATGATAATAGTCTATTATTCATGCTATAATTGTATTGTCTGGAAATCGTAATACATGTGTGAATACATAGACCACAACCTGTCCCTAGTAAGCCTCTAGTTGACTAGCTCGTTGATCAACAGATAGTCATGGTTTCCTGAATATGGACATAGGATGTCATTGATGACGGGATCACATCATTAGGAGAATGATGTGATGGACAGACCCAACCTAAGCATAGCATAAAAGATCGTGTAGTTTCGTTTGCTAGAGCTTTTCCAATGTCAAGTATCTTTTCCTTAGACCATGAGATCGTGCAACTCCCGGATACCGTAGGAGTGCTTTGGGTGTGCCAAACGTCACAACGTAACTGGGTGACTATAAAGGTGCATTACGGGTATCTCCAAAAGTGTCTGTTGGGTTGGCACGGATCGAGACTGGGATTTGTCACTCCGTGTGACGGAGAGGTATCTCTGGGCCCACTCGGTAATGCATCATCATAATGAGCTCAATGTGACCAAGGCGTTGGTCACGGGATCATGCATTGCGGTACGAGTAAAGAGACTTGCCGGTAACGAGATTGAACAAGGTATTGGGATACCGACGATCGAATCTCGGGCAAGTAACATATCGATTGACAAAGGGAATTGCATACGGATTGATTGAATCCTCGACACCGTGGTTCACCCGATGATATCATCGTGGAACATGTGGGAGCCAACATGGGTATCCAGATCCCGCTGTTGGTTATTGACCGGAGAGGCGTCTCGGTCATGTCTGCATGTCTCCCGAACCCGTAGGGTCTACACACTTAAGGTCCAGTGACGCTAGGGTTGTAGAGATATATGTATGCGGAAACCCGAAAGTTGTTCGGAGTCCCGGATGAGATCCCGGACGTCACGAGAGGTTCCGAAATGGTCCGGAGGTGAAGAACTATATATAGGAAGTCCAGTTTTGGCCACCGGGAAAGTTTCGGGGGTTATCGGTATTGTACCGGGACCACCGGAAGGGTCCCGGGGGTCCACTGGGTGGGGCCACCTGTCCCGGAGGGCTCCGTGGGCTGAAAGTGGAGGGGAACCAGCCCCTAATGGGCTGGGGCGCCACTTTGGGCCTTCCCCCCATGCGCCTAGGGTTGGGAACCCTAGGGGGGAGTTCCCCCTTGCCTTGGGGGGCAAGGCAACCCCTTCCCCCCTTGGCCGCCCCCCCCCTTGGAGATCCCATCTCCAAGGGCTGCGCACCCCCCTTGGGGGCCTATATAAAGGGGGGGAGGGAGGGCAGCACACTACAGCCTTTGGCGCCTCCCTCCTCCCCTGCAACACCTCTCTCTCTCGCGCAGAAGCTCGGCGAAGCCCTGCCGGAGAGCCGCTACATCCACCACCACGCCGTCGTGCTGTTGGATCTCCATCAACCTCTCCTCCCCCCTTGCTGGATCAAGAAAGGAGGAGACGTCGCTGCACCGTACGTGTGTTGAACGCGGAGGTGCCGTACGTTCGGCACTCGGTCATCGGTGATTTGGATCACGGCGAGTACGACTCCGTCATCCACGTTCATTGGAACGCTTCCGCTCGCGATCTACAACGGTATGTAGATGCACTCCCTTCCCTCGTTGCTAGTAGACTCCATAGATGCATCTTGGTGAGCGTAGGAAAATTTTAAAATTATGCTACGATTCCCAACAGTGGCATCATGAGCCAGGCCTATGCGTAGTTACTATGCACGAGTAGAACACAAAGAAGTTGTGGGCGTTGATGTTGCCAATTCTTCTTGCCGCTACTAGTCGTTTCTTGTTTCGGCGGCATTGTAGGATGAAGCGGCCCGGACCGACCTTACACGTACGCTTACGTGAGACAGGTTCCACCGACTGACATGCACTAGTTGCATAAGGTGGCTAGCGGGTGTCTGTCTCTCCTACTTTAGTCGGAACGGATTCGATGAAAAGGGTCCTTATGAAGGGTAAATAGAAATTGGCAAATCACGTTGTGGTCATACGTAGGTAAGAAATCGTTCTTGCTAGAAACCTACAAACCACGTAAAAAAAACTTGCAACAACAATTAGAGGACGTCTAACTTGTTTTTGCAGCAAGTGATATATGTGATATGATATGGCCAAAAGATGTGATGAATGATATATGTGATGTATGAGATTGATCATATTCTTGTAATAGGAATCACGACTTGCATGTCGATGAGTATGACAACCGGCAGGAGCCATAGGAGTTGTCTTTATTATTTTGCATGACCTGCGTGTCATTGAATAACGCCATGTAATTTACTTTACTTTGTTGCTAAACGGTTAGCCATAGAAGTAGAAGTAATCGTTGGCGTGACAACTTCATGAAGACACAATGATGGAGATCATGATGATGGAGATCATGGTGTCATGCCGGTGACGAAGATGATCATGGTGCCCCGAAGATGGAGATCAAAGGAGCATGATGATATTGGCCATATCATGTCACTATTTGATTGCATGTGATGTTTATCATGTTTTTGCATCTTATTTGCTTAGAACGACGGTAGCAAGTAGGATGATCCCTTATAATAATTTCAAGAAAGTGTTCACCCTAACTGTGCACCGTTGCGAAGGTTCGTCGTTTCGAAGCACCACGTGATGATCGGGTGTGATAGATTCTTACGTTCGCATACAACGGGTGTTGACGAGCCTAGCATGTACAGACATGGCCTCGGAACACACGCAATACACTTAGGTTGACTTGACGAGCCTAGCATGTACAGACATGGCCTCGGAACACGGAGGACCGAAAGGTCGAGCATGAGTCGTATAGAAGATACGATCAACATGGAGATGTTCACCGATCTTGACTAGTCCGTCTCACGTGATGATCGGACACGGCCTAGTTGAGCTCGGATCATGTTTCACTTAGATGACTAGAGGGATGTCTGTCTGAGTGGGAGTTCATTAAATAATTTGATTATATGAACTTAATTATCATGAACTTAGTCTAAAATCTTTACATTATGTATTGTAGATCAAATGGCCCACGTTGTCCTCAATTTCAACGCATTCCTAGAGAAAACCAAGCTGAAAGATGATGGCAGCAACTATACGGACTGGGTCCGGAACCTGAGGCTCATCCTCATAGTTGCCAAGAAAGATTATGTCTTAGAAGCACCGCTAGGTGAAGCACCAATCCCTGAGAACCAAGACGTTATGAACGCTTGGCAGCAGCGTGCTGATGATTACTCCCTCGTTCAGTGCGGCATGCTTTACAGCTTAGAACCGGGTCTCCAAAAGCGTTTTGAGAAACATGGAGCATACGAGATGTTCGAGGAGCTGAAACTGGTTTTTCAAGCTCATGCCCGGGTCGAGAGATATGATGTCTCCGACAAGTTCTTCAGCTGTAAAATGGAGGAGAACAGTTCTGTTAGTGAGCACATACTCAGAATGTCTGGGTTGCACAACCGCTTGTCTCAGCTGGGAGTTAATCTCCCGGATGACGCGGTCATTGATAGAATCCTCCAGTCGCTTCCACCAAGCTACAAGAGCTTTGTGATGAACTACAATATGCAGGGGATGGAAAAGACCATTCCCGAGGTATATTCAATGCTAAAATCAGCGGAAGGGGAGATCAGAAAAGAACATCAAGTGTTGATGGTGAATAAAACCACTAAGTTCAAGAAGGGCAAGGGTAAGAAGAACTTCAAGAAGGACGGCAAGGGAGTTGCCGCGCCCGGTAAGCCAGTTACCGGGAAGAAGTCAAAGAATGGACCCAAGCCCGAGACTGAGTGCTTTTATTGCAAGGGAAGTGGTCACTGGAAGCGGAACTGCCCCAAATATTTAGCGGACAAGAAGAAGGCCGGCAACACCCAAGGTATATGTGATATACAAGTAATTGATGTGTACCTTACCAGTACTCGTAGTAGCTCCTGGGTATTTGATACCGGTGCGGTTGCTCATATTTGTAACTCAAATCAGGAACTACGGAATAAACGGAGACTGGCAAAAGACGAGGTGACGATGCGCGTCGGGAATGGTTCCAAGGTCGATGTGATCGCCGTCGGCACGCTACCTCTGCATCTACCCACGGGATTAGTTATAAACCTCAATAATTGTTATTTAGTGCCAGCTTTGAGCATGAACATTGTATCTGGATCTCGTTTAATTCGAGATGGCTACTCATTTAAATCTGAGAATAATGGTTGTTCTATTTATTTGAGAGATATGTTTTATGGTCATGCCCCGCTGGTCAATGGTTTATTCTTGATGAATCTCGAACGTGATGCTACACATGTTCATAGTGTGAATACCAAAAGATGTAAAGTTGATAACGATAGTCCCACATACTTGTGGCACTGCCGCCTTGGTCACATTGGTGTCAAGCGCATGAAGAAGCTCCATGCAGATGGACTTTTGGAGTCTCTTGATTACGAATCATTTGACACGTGCGAACCATGCCTCATGGGTAAGATGACCAAGACTCCGTTCTCCGGAACAATGGAGCGAGCAACCAACTTATTGGAAATCATACATACCGATGTGTGCGGTCCAATGAGTGTTGAGGCTCGCGGAGGATATCGTTATGTTCTCACTCTCACTGATGATTTAAGTAGATATGGGTATGTCTACCTAATGAAACACAAGTCTGAAACCTTTGAAAAGTTCAAGGAATTTCAGAGTGAAGTCGAGAATCAACGTGACAGGAAAATAAAATTCTTACGATCAGATCGTGGTGGAGAATATTTAAGTCACGAATTTGGTACACACTTAAGGAAATGTGGAATAGTTTCACAACTCACGCCGCCTGGAACACCTCAGAGAAATGGTGTGTCCGAACGTCGTAATCGCACTCTATTGGATATGGTGCGATCTATGATGTCTCTTACCGATTTACCGCTCTCATTTTGGGGTTATGCTTTAGAGACTGCCGCATTCACTTTAAATAGGGCACCGTCTAAATCCGTTGAGACGACACCGTATGAATTATGGTTTGGGAAGAAACCTAAGCTGTCGTTTCTAAAAGTTTGGGGATGCGATGCTTATGTCAAGAAACTTCAACCTGAAAAGCTCGAACCCAAATCGGAAAAATGCGTCTTCATAGGATACCCTAAGGAAACTATTGGGTATACCTTCTACCTCAGATCCGAAGGCAAGATCTTCGTTGCAAAGAACGGGTCCTTTCTAGAGAAGGAGTATCTCTCGAAAGAATTGAGTGGGAGGAAAGTGGAACTTGATGAGGTGATAGTCACCCCTTCCGAACCGGAAAGTAGCGCAGCACGGGAAAATGTTCCTGTGGTGCCTACACCAACTGGGGAGGAAGTTAATGATGATGATCATGAAGCTTCAGATCAAGTTACTGAACTTCGTAGGTCCACAAGGACACGTTCCGCACCAGAGTGGTACGGCAACCCTGTCCTGGAAATCATGTTGTTAGACAACGGTGAACCTTCGAACTATGAAGAAGCGATGGCGGGCCCGGATTCCGACAAATGGCTAGAAGCCATGAAATCCGAGATAGAATCCATGTATGAAAACAAAGTATGGACTTTGACAGACTTGCCCGATGAGAGGCGAGCCATAGAAAACAAATGGATCTTTAAGAAGAAGACGGACGCAGATGGTAATGTGACCATCTACAAAGCTCGACTTGTCGCTAAGGGTTATCGACAAGTTCAAGGGGTTGACTACGATGAGACTTTCTCACCCGTAGCGAAGCTGAAGTCCGTCCGAATCATGTTAGCAATTGCCGCATACTATGATTATGAGATATGGCAGATGGACGTCAAAACGGCATTCCTTAACGGCTTCCTTAAGGAAGAGTTGTATATGATGCAGCCGGAAGGTTTTGTCGATCCTAAGAATGCTAACAAAGTATGCAAGCTCCAGCGCTCAATCTATGGGCTGGTGCAAGCATCTCGGAGTTGGAACATTCGCTTTGATGAGATGATCAAAGCGTTTGGGTTTACACAGACTTATGGAGAAGCCTGTGTTTACAAGAAAGTGAGTGGGAGCTCTGTAGCATTTCTCATATTATATGTGGATGACATATTATTGATGGGAAATGATATAGAATTCTTGGAAAGTATAAAGGCCTATTTGAATAAGTGTTTTTCAATGAAGGACCTTGGAGAAGCTGCTTACATATTAGGCATCAAGATCTATAGAGATAGATCAAGATGCCTCATTGGTCTTTCACAGAGTACATACCTTGACAAGATATTGAAGAAGTTCAGTATGGATCAGTCCAAGAAGGGGTTCTTGCCTGTATTGCAAGGTGTGCAATTGAGCACGGCTCAATGCCCGACCACGGCAGAAGATATAGAAGAGATGAGTGTCATCCCCTATGCCTCGGCCATAGGGTCTATTATGTATGCCATGCTGTGTACCAGACCTGATGTAAACCTTGCCGTAAGTTTGGTAGGAAGGTACCAAAGTAATCCCGGCAAGGAACACTGGACAGCGGTCAAGAATATCCTGAAGTACCTGAAGAGGACTAAGGATATGTTTCTCGTTTATGGAGGTGACGAAGAGCTCGTCGTAAAGGGTTACGTCGACGCTAGCTTCGACACAGATCCGGATGACTCGAAGTCACAGACCGGATACGTGTATATTTTGAATAGAGGAGCAGTAAGCTGGTGCAGTTGCAAGCAAAGCGTCGTGGCGGGATCTACATGTGAAGCGGAATACATGGCAGCCTCGGAGGCAGCACAGGAAGCAGTCTGGATGAAGGAGTTCATTACCGACCTAGGGGTGATTCCCAATGCGTCGGGCCCAATGACTCTCTTCTGTGACAACACTGGAGCTATTGCCCTTGCGAAGGAGCCCAGGTTTCACAGGAAGACCAGGCATATCAAGCGTCGCTTCAACTCCATTCGTGAAAGTGTTCAAAATGGAGACATAGATATTTGTAAAGTACACACGGACCTGAATGTAGCAGATCCGTTGACTAAACCTCTCCCTAGGGCAAAACATGATCAACACCAGGACGCAATGGGTGTTCGATTCATCACAATGTAACTAGATTATTGACTCTAGTGCAAGTGGGAGACTGTTGGAAATATGCCCTAGAGGCAATAATAAATGGTTATTATTATATTTCTGTGTTCATGATAATAGTCTATTATTCATGCTATAATTGTATTGTCTGGAAATCGTAATACATGTGTGAATACATAGACCACAACCTGTCCCTAGTAAGCCTCTAGTTGACTAGCTCGTTGATCAACAGATAGTCATGGTTTCCTGACTATGGACATAGGATGTCATTGATGACGGGATCACATCATTAGGAGAATGATGTGATGGACAAGACCCAACCTAAGCATAGCATAAAAGATCGTGTAGTTTCGTTTGCTAGAGCTTTTCCAATGTCAAGTATCTTTTCCTTAGACCATGAGATCGTGCAACTCCCGGATACCGTAGGAGTGCTTTGGGTGTGCCAAACGTCACAACGTAACTGGGTGACTATAAAGGTGCATTACGGGTATCTCCGAAAGTGTCTGTTGGGTTGGCACGGATCGAGACTGGGATTTGTCACTCCGTGTGACGGAGAGGTATCTCTGGGCCCACTCGGTAATGCATCATCATAATGAGCTCAATGTGACCAAGGCGTTGGTCACGGGATCATGCATTGCGGTACGAGTAAAGAGACTTGCCGGTAACGAGATTGAACAAGGTATTGGGATACCGACGATCGAATCTCGGGCAAGTAACATACCGATTGACAAAGGGAATTGCATACGGATTGATTGAATCCTCGACACCGTGGTTCACCCGATGATATCATCGTGGAACATGTGGGAGCCAACATGGGTATCTAGATCCCGCTGTTGGTTATTGACCGGAGAGGCGTCTCGGTCATGTCTGCATGTCTCCCGAACCCGTAGGGTCTACACACTTAAGGTCCGGTGACGCTAGGGTTGTAGAGATATATGTATGCGGAAACCCGAAAGTTGTTCGGAGTCCCGGATGAGATCCCGGACGTCACGAGAGGTTCCGGAATGGTCCGGAGGTGAAGAATTATATATAGGAAGTCCAGTTTTGGCCACCGGGAAAGTTTCGGGGGTTATCGGTATTGTACCGGGACCACCGGAAGGGTCCCGGGGGTCCACCGGGTGGGGCCACCTGTCCCGGAGGGCCCCGTGGGCTGAAAGTGGAGGGGAACCAGCCCCTAATGGGCTGGGGCGCCACTTTGGGCCTTTCCCCCATGCGCCTAGGGTTGGGAACCCTAGGGGGGGAGTTCCCCCTTGCCTTGGGGGGCAAGGAAACCCCTTCCCCCCTTGGCCGCCGCCCCCCCTTGGAGATCCCATCTCCAAGGGCTGCGCACCCCCCTTGGGGGCCTATATAAAGGGGGGGAGGGAGGGCAGTACACTACAGCCTTTGGCGCCTCCCTCCTCCCCTGCAACACCTCTCTCTCGCGCGCAGAAGCTCGGCGAAGCCCTGCCGGAGAGCCGCTACATCCACCACCACGCCGTCGTGCTGTTGGATCTCCATCAACCTCTCCTCCCCCCTTGCTGGATCAAGAAAGGAGGAGACGTCGCTGCACCGTACGTGTGTTGAACGCGGAGGTGCCGTACGTTCGGCACTCGGTCATCGGTGATTTGGATCACGGCGAGTACGACTCCGTCATCCACGTTCATTGGAACGCTTCCGCTCGCGATCTACAACGGTATGTAGATGCACTCCCTTCCCTCGTTGCTAGTAGACTCCATAGATGCATCTTGGTGAGCGTAGGAAAATTTTAAAATTATGCTACGATTCCCAACAGCGCTGTCCTACGTCAGAGTCGAGGGCGCCACTCGCTGCACGCCCGGCTGAACACGCCTCCTTGCCGCATTCAAACGCCTCCATGAAACCCGCCCGTGTGGAAGCCGAGAAATCCACTCTGGACACACGTCCGTTCATGACCGTGCCGGCATTAAATGCAACGCCGGCCGAGCTCCTCCCGTCCGCCGTCTATTTAATCTCCTATTTAAACGTGGCCAAACGCCGGCCAAGAATCGCACACCTCCGCCACTCCCTTATCTCCTCCTTCACCATTTTGTCCACTCTTACAATGGCTTACGAAGAGTAGTTATTCCGCATCCAAGCCGGCTGGGTGGCCCGCCGAGCCCGCCGGATACGAGCTATGCAGCTCGCTGATCCACCTCCCTTCCCTCGCCCGACGGAGCCAGTTGCCGCCCCAAGCCAGCGCGCGGTTCAGCAACTCGCCGCTCCAGGCCAGCTCGACGAGGAGTGGCGCACGAGCGTCATTGCTGCCGTCCACGCCGCCGCCTCGTACCGCGTCTCACGTAGGTGGGGGACGTGCACGAAGAGAAGAGGTGCACGCACGGCACACGTACTCCCGTCTCTTTCCCAACCACACCCGCGCGGGTACATGGTGGAGCTCATTTTTGTACGAAAAGGCAGCCCACGTGGTAACTTGAGACGTGTGCTGGTTGTCCACTAGATGGAGGGAGGATCGTCTACCATGAGTGAACAAACAAATTGCGACTAGACGCATTATGTTAAAAAAGAGGCAAACCATGTGGGGCCTACCTTAGAGGCAAGGCTCTATACACTGGAGTACTTTTGATGTGTCCCGTCAACTCGCAGAACGAGGAGAAGCTTGCTTAGTACGCCGTCTCCCCCGCCCACGGGCGCGGTGGCTCGCAGGATGAGGTGAGCTTGCTTACTACGCCTTACGCCCGCTCCCTCGCCCACGCGCGCGGTGGCTCGTAGGACGAGGAGAAAATTTTACTAGTACTCCCTCCGTTTACTCCTCGTCCGTACTACTTTGGTTAGAGAGATTATCATATTGTTTGGAATATATATGTCCTTTAGTACTCCCTCCATTTACTTATACAAGGCCACTATAAAAAATGCATTTTGCATCTATACAAGGCCACAAATAATAATCGAGACAAAAGTTACTACTCCCTCCTTTCCAGTTTATGGCTCAATTTCAAAATCTCTCCAACCAAGGTAGACGGTGAGTGGTCGAATTAATTTCGTACTCCTAGTTTGCACAAGTAATTAGTACGCTCATTTTTTTCAAGAAGTTATGTTTATCGAGGCATTAATTAGAATGAATGCATGAATGACCACTAAATTTCCATGAACTTCTACATGCATTGGTGAGTTTTCTCTTGACACTGCTTGCATCGGGTGATCTAACGCACCTCGAAATCCAACATGTGATGGTACTACTACTACTAGTAGAATTGAGACTTATAAAACAGGAAAACGAATGTTTTTAGATGAGCCCTATAAACCCTAGTGGGTACGTACTCCGTAAAATCAGATTTTCCCAAAACTAAGTCGCTCAACCTTCATTTGCTTGTTTCCCTTCCTGCCTCCTTGCCTCGAATAGACTATGCCAAACTCCCCTACCCGCCGCGCGGGAAAAGACCCGCCCTCGCCTTTTTTTAGTCCGGGTTTGTATCGATGGATCGCGCGAAGCAGCAAAAACCCAAGCCATGTCTTGTACTCCTCTGCCGACGCTCGCTTTCATGAATTCTGTACTTCCTGTCGCCGACATGTGGGACATATAGCAACCGGGTCGACATGTCAAGCACCAAATAACAGTGCAGAACAGCAGGGGGGACGCACCCCAGTCGTACCGCCCCAGTAGTAGTAGTAATGAGCAATGAGACGTCAAATCACAATGCCGCACCTTCCCAGACGGATGAAGCAACCATTATTTCACACTTCGGTTCGCCATCATCTCAAACCACGTAGTATTGCTTTTGCCTCAAGAGGGACACGCACATCGCCTTGGTACATCATGACACGTGGGACCGCATGACAGGCCATGCTCCCCCGCCGATCGCTCGGTAAAATCACCTCATTTTTATGACTATACTTCCTCTGTATCGGTTTACATGGCATGCACGTCGTTCTAGGTTGAGAATTTAACTCGCTATATATGCGATGAACAGTATATGTTTAGAAACTACATCCGCTTAATAATCCAATGATATACTGTTTGTGACATAGTAACTCAGATTTAGTTAGTCAAATGGATGATCTAGAACTATGTGCACGCCCTATAAACCGAGACGTCTAAAAAAACAAGACGGAGAGGGTAGTTCAGTACATATCTTTTTAGATAAATATAGTCGGGATTCACCAAGGAGTAAAACCAAGTGGTAGGCTGCACCTGTCGTGTTGGCGTAGCGACTCAAGTAGGGTCAGTCCACACACGAAATGGCGACACACTTAACAGGACCCCTTTGGCCGACATGTGGCTCATCCACCGTCTTGTTCCATGTGCGATGCACCAAATTACAGTTCGGAGCAGCGGTTGGAATTGGAGGCACCCCGGTCGTAGCACCGTAGTAGTAGAAAATGAGCGATGAGGGGTCAAATCACAAAGCCCCACCTTTCCCGCATTAAGCTGGACGGACGAAGCAACCATCATTTCACTCTAGGGCGCAAGAGCATAAAGAAAAGAGAAAACCAATGATGCGTGTGGTAGCTACCTAGGGCACCCTAGGGTAGGGGTCTCCACTACAGATCATTTTTTTGAAAGCGCCTCCACTACAAATCGGCTTCTCCCTCGTCCTCTTGAAGAAAACCAATGATGCGTGCGGCGGTAGGGTTTGTAGGAGTACTACTAGGGCATGCGGGGCCACGTCGTTGTAAACGGGAGAGGGATTGAGTTCGAGTCGATGCCTTAAATATGTGTGGGACGCTTGGTTTTAGGGGAACGAGGCAGCATTTTGGGTTCGGGGACCAGTGGAGATATAGTACATACAAAAAATTGTGGACGTAGGTTCGACCGAAAGACAATGATGCATGGGCCCTGCATTTTGATATACCCGGGGCCGCGTGAAATTTTCTACTCTACTCAAAACTAGTAAGGTACACATGCATTGAACGCATGAGATTTCGAAACCAAATTATGAATAAATACACACTATAACATGTAAAGCTTTGAGTCATATATGCATGATGTAGATGTTTGTTTAGTTCTTATAGTTCATCTCATTCAAAATCAATTAGTTTTATAAAAATGTTAAGATTCATGGGGTTGTGCATTGTAAAGCATAAAGTAAAAAACAAATAATGGCATTTCATTTAGAAAAAAAATCAATTATGATACGGAAGATTCTAGAACAAAGGAGAAGTGCATGTTTTTTGAGGTTTGTGCATTATGCTTAAGTTCAACCATGGAGTCTTCTAAATTGTACATGTGGCAGATCTGGTGGAATGTTGATGATATCCAACGGCCAGTAGTGCTCGGATTTGCCATCTCTCCACTGTCGGATTAGCTTCATCCAGCGACCATCTTTCAAGTTATTCGCACACTATATAGTTCTTGTGCCATAGTTGCATGTCTTGGAAAAAAGCTACTAGTGGGTTGTACTAGCTATTTAGGAATATAAGATGTATACATGGAAGTTGTAGGGAAAGAGATGACATGGAGTATCTCAATTCCTATGAGTAGGGATTGGAAAAGAGATGTCATTTGGTTGACATCATAGGAACTTTTCTATTGAATCTAGAGATGACATGTATCTCAATTCCTATGAGGAGGGATTAGAAAAGAGATGTAATTTGGTTCATCTCATAGGAACTTTTCTATTGAATATACGCTAATGTTTATTTTCCTTTGAAATTATGGGAGTATAGGAATCCATTCATATGAACCAAGTGGCTCTAAAGCTATAGAAATGATATCATGTTTATTTCCTTTGAAATGTGGAGTATATGAATCTATTCCTATGAACCAATTGGCTCTAAAGGAAAAAATCCTATAAAAATCATATCATATAGAGTTCCTATGATATTCCTCCACACCAAAGGATGGTTGAAATTGCTGCAGGTGATACGATGGTCTTTCTTTGTAGACTCCTCCCCCATCTTTATAGTTACCTCTCGAAGATGAATGAAATGATATATACAGGGTATTCTACATGTGCAATTTGGTACACGAAAACTCGGTAAAAGTTTGCGAGGTTCGAATTTTCAATAAAGCTATATGCACTGCATTTTGGAACGGAGGGAGCATACGGCAGTTGCTAACACTCACGTGGAAGATTTGTGTGTAGGAGGAGTAGCTGTTCTGTTAAATGACATGGCAAAACTGACACTGTCGGATGCCGATCTAACGGTTCTTACGGCGTTCGTCAGGAAAAGGCTTGTGGCGAACGTTTGTCGTATAATGATTTACGGACACATGCATTGCATTGGTACGTGCCCCCCTCTCTCTCACGCACACACACCCTCCCGAGTCCTCTTGCACCCACCGTCTATCTGCAGGTAGACGTCACACACATATGTGCTCTTCACACCCTACCCTCAGAACTTCTAAAAAACAAAAGACATCGCGCACATTTTATTTTAGCTCACACATCACACACTTATACTATTACTCTTGTGGCGAACGTTCTTTGGGAATAGTATATTGTACTCTCACGAAGAGAAGCGGTGCACGCACACACTAGTTCTCTCACACCCACTCGCGGGTACATGTAGGAGCGCATTTTTTTGAAGCTGGTACAACAAAATCACTCCACTACATATATAAGCAGGAGCCTTAGTGCTTGCTTTACTAGGGTTCCTCTTGTTCACTCTCTCATGCTCTCCAGATCTAAGCAAGACATAGGTGGCCACACTCTCTCTCACCTCACGGCTGGTCACAAATCCATCCAGACAACCTCGACTGGGGCAGGGGTGTAGGTGCATCGTTCACACTGTCGTCGGCGGCGAGGGAGGAGACCAACGGCTGCCTGCGCGTCCCGATCGGCGGCCGCGCCGTTCTCTCCGGGAGAGTGCCGGCTCCAGAGGGCCTCCGACCCCTTCTTCCTCCCCGCGGTATTGTGGCCAAGATGCGGCCTCCCGACGCCGTCTTTGCCACATGCCGACGACCCTCAGGTATATATTCCTTCGAAACCTGCCTTGCTCTACTACCCCAGCTCCCCACTTGGCTTCGTATGGATCTTTTTCTACTTACGTCCGCTGTTCCAAAGCCACCTAGACTTTTACTATTATTAGAGGTAAAGCTAGTTCATACAGTCGACTCTAAGAGTTGGTTCAAATACGGAAGAAAGTGGGAAAGCTGTAGCAAGAATCTAGGACTTGGTTCTAAGAGGAAACGGGGGAAAGTAGTAGATACTGGCTACCCAACCGGTCTCTTGGTTGAAAATACGAAGAAAGCATGGTGGATGGCGAAGGGTGGGGGGAAGTGGACCTATCTCTTGGTTGAAAAAGGAAAGAAAGTGACGGGTGTTGGGGGACAAGGCAAATGAGAATGAGCAGGTCTCAATTTCCTGTGCTCACATAGGAAAATGTCGTCGAGGAGATAAAAAATGGGACAAATGCAGACATGCTGCCTGAGTGTTTGCCGCTCTCGGCAACCACATCTGCCTCACCACTTTATGCCTTTGCTGTCCCTACGCCCATATCGCTACCATTAATGTAAAATCACATGAAGCATTAAGCAATGCCACCTAATGTCACTATAAGTAATGGTCTAGTGCCGTCGATAAATTGAAGCAATGCCACCACCATTTTATGAAGTGCTTCCATCTTGCTTTATTTCCCATGAATTGTGTTTTTGCAGTTACACTTAAATCTCACACTGCTAACATTGCTTCATCCCAGTGGAACTGCACAAATTTTATTGCACATTTACTGACCATGTGCTACTCTCATGACAGTAATACTAATGCTATTGTTCTGCATGTTAATCTAGTGGCAGTGTTGATGTGATGTGATGCTACTTACTTAAGGACACTTTCATACTGTCAATCTAGTGCCAATTATAACACAATAGATGCTGCTGTTAACCATACGCCACTGCAAATATCTGTCACTGTTTAAATAACCGTATTTCGTATTTGCGTAAACAGGGATGTCTGTCTCCATATCGTTTCGGGATGTCTGTCTCCGTATCGTTTCTATCCGCGCAATCAAAAGCACACACCACAGTTTTAGTAGAACTGCGCAAAATGAGATGGCTATCCCTCGTTGCCGTCGTCTAACCACCCGTCTTCCAGGTATTCCTACATTGGTAGTTACTAGGTAGAATGACCAACGCAATCTAAAAGAAGCTGATTCATACGTTTTACTTCCTGATTGCAGTGCGGGGACGAGCGAAAACATCTCCATCTTAGTCCGGAATGCACTTTCCTCTAGTTCATCCATGGACCGAGGACAAGCTGGCATGGCTGCACGGAGGTTTTTGGGACAAGTGTGCTGACAAGAGGCATTGTGGTCTGCTTATTTCTGCAAATAGCGGCGCTTAAATTTAGTGGAATGCACAAGACTTTTAGTTGGTCAGTACACTGCATGGTTCAATTCAGCATTCCAGCTGAGAACACAATTATAATTGGTTATTCTGGAATGAGAGAACCTAACCCTGGATGGTGGCAACAAGAAAAAACCAGAGTGAACTCCAGGAAATTTATGCCTGCCGGGAGGCCCTTTGCTCAGAGAAGCCTTGCTTGTTTTTTCCTGATTTGTAAACCTTCTCACAACTTTGTCTTTTGCTATTAACTAGTATATGTTTGTTATGTTCTATGAATCATTGAGATGTATAAAATTTCTTAACTTATGCTTTTCAAGTTTTTTATGAAGCCGAGTTTAATGTGAGTGTTCCACATGAACGCTGGACTAGTGTGTGAACGTTTGGAATTTACATTGTGGCCTCAGTTAACTGCATGAACCACTGTAACAAGATACATATTTGCTTATATGTCAGACAACAGATTGTTGATTGTTAGCTGGTCGATAGCCTAGTGTTGAAGCGAGCTGAGCCAATGTGCCGTGTTTTGCACAACTGCTTACAAGTGGGGTAGCACCAACAGTGTTTACAAGTACTTATGTATACGCCAGCGCACAGTTCTCGAACGAGTACTCTATTTCATCAAAACACACACTGCTCGTATGATAAAACTAGTGAGGATGCATTTGTTTCGGCAACAATTACAATGATTCACAGGCACACAAAAGTAGCAGCAGTTCCCATAGATGGATTCAAATAGAGTACTAGCCCCAGAGGGCTCGATAACAGGCAAGGTTCGGATAATTAGACAGAATCCAAACTACTATTAAACACTAGCTGGGGCAAGTATTTCATGCCTCGATCTAATTTGGGCTGGACACAAGACGGACCTTGCCATGAACATCATCGAGGACGTCCGGCAGTAGCTCAATCTTGTGAACCTTCATGAAGACAACCTTGTGGCCTTGCCACTCATAAACTTGTTATGGAGGCATGCCACATCATCTTCCTGCGTAAGCTTGACAAGAACAGTATGCCTCACAAACGAAGGAGTAGCTTTGAACTTCTTGTGCTTCAGTACACCCTGGACAACACGCCTGACAACAGTGAGGCTGGAATACAACTCTTCATTGGTATAAGCGCAAATGGCTTCCAGGATCCAACAGCCTAAAAACTCTGTTTTCCCAGTGCGTATATTCAGGTCATCCGCCTCATAGCGAGTGACATGTACAACCACACAATCCTTGTCTGCATCAGGGCTCTAATTGAAACAGAAACAAATTCTGAATTACTTTCCAGCATAAGAAACACAAGTTATTTAAACCACTATGTATAGCATGGCATCGAAGCTAATAAAATTCAGCATTATTCATCACCACATACTTAGATGAAAAACCACAATCGAGATCGGCAAAGAAGAAAATCACCTTGGGCAGCTCAGCGGGGGGGGGGGGCACATCCTCGAAGGGGGAAACTGCTCCTGCAGTGCCACGGGGGCTGTAACCTCAAACGGGGCGTTGACCATCTCAGTAGTGGCCGTGAGCGTATCTGGGGTCGGCTCGGTGGCTACCTCCATCTTCTTGGAGCTCTCTGTCTCATGGGGATCAGCCTCCCGCGTCTGCTCCAATATCGGCAGATCTTTGCCTGGTTCTCCTTGGTCCATCATGAAACTGACGAATACTAGGAGACCACTGAAAGGAAAACACAATCGCAATGACAATGAAACAAAAAAGAGAGTGAGGATCGTTTACTGCTTTGCAATAGTTCTTTTTTTCTCTGAACGAAAATATACCAACATCACGGATCCGCTTACCTTCCCTTCATTGGGAGAGAAGAACAGTGGCAGATGCGAGTGTTGCCTTTCTTGAAGACGGTGAGGAAGAAGGGGATTCAGCGAAGAGTGAAATGATGGTTGCTTCGTCCGTCAAACTTAGACTGCGGGGAGGTGGGGTTTTGTGATACGACGGCTCGTTATTGCCGCGCTACGACCGGGGTGACTCTCCGCCTGCATACTGCCTTCTAATTCGGTGGATGGTATTTGGGCCCGCGCGCTGCATGGCCCGCATGTCGGTGAACAAAAGTATAACGGCATTCAGTAGAGGGAGACGTTTCGATGACCTAGGAGGAGCCAGAAGCGGTATTGTATCCATTGTACTAATAGTAATTGTTTTTCTGGGTAGCTGTAGAGTGTCTCCACTGTACTAGTAGGAATTGTTTCTCTGGGCCCAAGACAAAACAGCCCATCCACCCTAGTAAATAGTAAAATCAATTCAAAAGTCCATATATTTACTGAATGAGAGGCGCTACCCACACCCAGCACACCGCCCCCCAAAAAAACCTGGGTGTTCTTCTTCCTCCTCACTCCCACCCACCTCACGTCAGCTCGCTCCACTCGTACCCCCAAATTCCTCACCTCACTCCTACAGAAAACCCCAGCTCCCCTTCTTCCTCATTACTATAGAAAACCCCCAGCTCCCCTTCTTCTTCACTCGACAACTAGGCCCGTCATTCGTTACTCTACTCAAATTCGTGAGCGCGACGCGACGCCCTCGAGGAAAATGGAGTCGGCTGACCCCAGCGCCAAGAAGATGAGGCTCCCGCCAGCGGCGACGCCTGTTGTAGATCCCGCACCCGGCAGCGCGGGGAGAAGCGGCGCCCCCGCCCCCATCGGATCCCAGGAACCCGTAGAATCTCGGGTGGACCGCATCAGCGATCTCCCGGATGCCGTCCTTGGGGAGATCATCTCGCTTCTCCCCACCAAGGATTGCCGCCGCACCCAAGTCCTCTCAATTCGGTGGCGCCCTCTATGGCGCGCTGTGCCCCTTAATCTCGACTGCCGTCAACTATCTCTCTTCAATGATTTTGAAATCCCCAGAGCCATCATCTCCTCCCACCAGGGCTCCGTTCAAAGCCTCTGCATCCCGTCATGCTACCTGAGCAAGCATACCATGCCCTGCACGGTGGACGCCTGGCTGAAATCCCCTGAATTCACAGAACTACAGCTGCTTGAGTTCTACTATTCCCCTGGAAATCACCTACCAGATACTGAACGCCATCTACCTGTGCCCTTAGCACCGATGTCCATCTCGCGGTTTTCCTCCTCTCTCCACACCACCACCTTTGCGCTGTGCGACCTACCAGACAATCTGGTACTATACCTTCGACTCCCATTTCTCAAGAAACTTTCACTTGTGCGGGTTCGTATATCGGAGGCCTCATTGCACAGCATCATCCACTCTAGTTGCCCTGCCCTGGAGTGCTTGGTGCTTGTTTTCACAGTTAGAATTGGTTGTCTCCAAATAAAGTCGCCTAACCTTGTAAGAATTGGAATTTTTTTTAACGGAAGGCAGCTCATCATCCAAGATGCCCCTTCACTTCAAAGGTTGATCCTTGATTCTAGTTATTCACCGTTGCAAATAATCGTCCTCTCTGCGCCTAAACTGGAGACCTTGGGTGTCATACATGATCTCTGTGCTCATTTCAATATGGTGTTTGGCTCCACAGTTCTTCAGGTACTTTACATTATCATCTACACTTGTAACCATAAGCTGCATTTTAAATTTCTGCGCATAAGTTATATGTCATCTTGGAGTACACATTTTGTACTAATATTATGTTCTATGCTCAATGAAGAGTTTCTCCATGGATGGCCTATCAATGGTGCTGGATTCTGTCAAGATCTTATATATCCAAATGAATAGTTTTGATTTGAACAAGATTATTGGCTTGCTGCAATGCTTTCCATGTCTGGAGAAGTTGTATATAAAGGTGATAATTTCACGCACATTGGAAGCCCGCATATAGTGTACTAGAATTAACCGTTCAGCTGTTGCTCTTTCGACACTCTTTTTTTAGACCTTACCTGTTTTCAATCTTCATGTCTATTTAGGCAACAGGACGGGGTAAGAAAGTTATAACCAATCGGTGGATTCGTAAGCATCGGGATTTTCTCACTTCTCACGAAAATCGATTGAAGACAATAACGCTAGAACGATATGTAGCCAACCGTGCAAACACTAGATTTGTCACATTCTTCCTGCTGAATGCGAGGTTACTATTGTCCAGAAGGCTTAAGTTTATCAGCAGCATGGTTTTGACGGATGGGTATGTGGAAGAGCAAAAAAAGGAGTTTCAGGTGGGCAAAAGAGCTTCTGAACGTGTCGGGCTTCTATTTACAACATATTGTGGTCATAATCCAGTAAATTTCACGACCCAGGATGTTCATTCTATGGACCTGACCGATCCATTTGACTGTGACTGCCAAAAACAGTGTTCGAGTTAGATGTTGTTGCCCTTTTCAACCTGGTTTTTTTTGTAAACCTGATGAACAATTAACCATTGTGCTTTTGTACAATTTGTAAGCTGGAGTTAGATGTTCTTGCCCTTTTCAACTCGGTTGTGACTGTCATATTTTCTTTGAAGTAAGGCAAATGGCTTGCCAGTCGTTTAATTTAGAGTGAAATATTGTAACAACTAACAAATCCCAACCAGTTATTTATACTAGTTTTAGCGACGGATCAGGGTAACAATGGGGCTGTGCGGGGGCTGTGGCCCGTCTAGCCCGGGTTTTATTTATGTTTACCACATCATGAGCCCAGTTGTATTTTGTTCTTGCTGAAAATGGCTAGCCCAGTTCTATTTTTTTCCTGCTGGGCTGCAAATCTATCAAGACGAGGAGAGTTTCATTCGGTTTGCCCAGAAATGGGCTGTACATTTTTAAAACACATCAAACCGGGAATTAGATTCAATTTTTTTTCATTACAAGATTTTAAATTCCATTGATTTTTATGCGTGGACAATTATTTGGATTTTATATTTATATAATTATTTTTCAAAATAGTTTGAATGTGAAACGATATTTCGGGATTAAAAACAGTTGACCGCACCGAAATATGCAAAAAAATCGTATAGTTTTTAACCGTGGCCACAATATGGGGTGTAATGCTAACAAAAAGAAGATGGGCTCCAAAAAAATTCTTAAGAATTAGCAAATGGGCTGTACATTTTTAGAAATAATGCACACGAGAGCAGTGACTGTTGGATGTTCATCCAACGGCTGTCGTGCTTCTTCAATCTCTGCTTTTCCTGCTCCAGCCGGTTAAACAAGCGCCGACGGGGCTGCCTGCTCCCTCCTCCCGCGGCCGGCTATGCTGCTGCGCAGGCCTCACTGCCCCACTGTACTCCCATCGCTGGCCTAGCCATCCCTCTACTCACCCACACCTACTGTTATTCTCCGGGGACGGCAGACGAACCAGTAAACCCTCGTACTCCTCCGTGTGGGAAACAACTGCCGAGTCTTCCCTGGCTCCGTGTCGTTCCCTTCCTAGGCCTTGCCGTCGTCCACCGCCCTGGTGCTCTCGGCGCGGCCTGGTCAACGTGGTCAATGAACGACACCCATCGGAAGTGGACTGTACATGGAGAGGCTGACAGCTGGGTCCACGGCCGCACGCAAGGAAATGCCTCCTTATTACGCGCAAAATAATGATTCCTCCACGTGACAGCTAGGACCCATGGGAAGGCCTTCTGTATTTCACGAAAAAAACGTTCCCCCCACTAACAGGTCGGACCCACCAGCTATATCTTCGCACGCAAGGAAGTGCCTCCTTATGACGCACAAAAAAATGAATACCGCTTGCTAGCTGGGATCCACCATAGTGGGTGGCTGACTTGTGGGCCTACTAAGTTGACGGGGACAGAGGGCTTTGTCAACTTAGTCAATATGAACAATTCTAGCTCCAGTGACCGTACGATGTCCATCCAACGGCCATAGTGCTTCTTCAACCTCTGGTCTTCTTGCTCCAGCCGCCCAAAGCAGCGCCGGTCGTGCCGCCTGCTCCTGCCTCCCGTGGCCGGCTGTGCTGTTGCGGAGGCCTCACCGCCCCCATACTACTCCCACCGCTGGCCAGGCCATCCCTCCACTCACCCACACCCCCTGTTATTCTGCGGCGACGACAGCCTCACACCGCAGCCGAACTAGTGAACCCTCGTACTCCTCTCCGCGTGGGCATCCACTGCCGCGTCTTCCCCGGCTCTACGTCGTCCCCTTCCTAGGACTCGCCGTCGTCCATCGCCTTGGTGCTCTCGGTGCGGCGTGGTCAATGTGGTCAACGACCGACTTCCATCGGAAGAGTACTGTACGTGGAGAGGCTGACAACTGGGTCCACGGCCGCATCTGGGTCCACGGCCACAGTCCAGTTTTTTTTGTGATTTGCCAAGTAAGTCGCTTTGTCAGGCCTGTTGGGCTGCAAATCTTTCAAGACGAGGAGAGCTTCATTCGGCTGGCCGAGAAAATGGCCTATCAGTAATGAGAAATGGGTTGTACATTTTTAAAACACATCAAACCGGCAATTAGTTTCAAATTTCTTTTTTTTTCATTTCGAGATTTTAAATTGCATTGATTTTTATGCGTGGACAATTTGTTGGATTTTATATTGATATACATTTATTTTTAAAATCAGTTTGAATGTGACTTGAAATTTCGGGATTAAAAACAGTTCGGACCCACCGAAATATGCAAAATTTCATATAATTTTTTAACCGTGGGCACAATATGGGCTGTAATGCTAACAAAAAGAATATGGGCTCCAAAAAACCTTAAGAATTAGCAAATGGGCTGTAAATTATTAGAAATAATGGCAGATGGGCTGTATGATGTTTTCCATAGATTTGATGCTTTCCTAAAAAAAAAGGTTGACGCACAAGCATTG
This sequence comes from Aegilops tauschii subsp. strangulata, assembly GCF_002575655.3. Taxonomy (NCBI): domain Eukaryota; kingdom Viridiplantae; phylum Streptophyta; class Magnoliopsida; order Poales; family Poaceae; genus Aegilops; species Aegilops tauschii. The sequence goes on from NC_053037.3 coordinate 375,790,777, forward strand.
ATTGTTGGATGTCCATCCAACGGCCGACGTGCTTCTTCAATCTCTGCTCTTCCTGCTCCAGCCGCTCAAACAAGCGCCGGCGGGACTGCCTACTCCCTCCTCCCCGCGGCCGGTTGTGTTGCCGCACAGGCCTCACCGCCCCACCATACTCCCATCGCTGGCCTAGCCATCCCTCTACTCACCCACACCTGGTGTTATTCTCCGGTGACGGCAGACGAATCAGTAAACCCTCATACAGTCGTACTCCGCTCTGCGTGGGAAACAACTGACGAGTCTTCCCTGGCTCCATGCCGTTCCCTTCCTAGGCCTCGCCGCCGTCCACCGCCCTAGTGCTCTCGCCGCGGCCTGGTCAACATGGTCAATGAACGACATGCATCTGAAGTAGACTATACGTGGAGAGGCTGACAGCTGGGTCCACAGCCGCACGCAAGGAAATGCCTCCTTATTACGTGTAAAATAATGATTCCTCCACCTGACATCTGGGACCCACCGAAAGGGCCTCTGTATTTCACGAAAAAATGTTACTGCCGCTGACAGCTCGGACCCACCAGCTATATCTTCGCACGCAAGGAAGTGCCTCCTTATTACGCACAAGAAAATGAATACTCCCCCTGTTAGCTGGGACCCAGTATAGTGGCAGGCTGACTTGTGGGCTTACTAAGTTGACGGTGACGGAGGGCTTTGTGAACTTAGTCAATATGCACGATTTTAGCTCTAGTGAACGTATGATGTCCATCCAACGGCCGTAGTGCTTCTTCAACCTCTGGTCTTCTTGCTCCAGCCGCCCAAACCAGCGCCGGTCGTGCCTCGTGCTCCTGCCTCCCGTGGCCGGTTGCGATGTGGCGGAGGCCTCACCACCCCCTACTACTCCCGCCGCTGGCCAGGCCATCCCTCTACTCACCCACACCCCCTGTTATTCTGCGGCGACGGCAGCCTCACACCACAGCGAACCAGTGAACCCTCGTACTCCTCTACGCGTGGGCATCCACTGCCGCGTCTTCCCCGGCTCCGCGTCGTCCCCTTCCTAGGCCTCGCCGTCGTCCACCGCCCTGGTGCTCTCGGCGCGGCGTGGTCAACGTGGTCAAGGAACGGCTTCCATCGGAAGTGGACTGTACGTGGAGAGGCTGATAGTTGGGTCCACGGCCGCAGCAAGGAAGTGCCTCCTTATTACGCGCAAAATAATTATTCCTCCACATGACAGCGGGGACCCACCGGACGGGCCACCATATTTCACGAAAAAAACGTTTCCCCCTGACTGCTGGGACCCACCAACTACATCTTCGCACGCAAGGAAGTGCGTCCGAGCAAAAAAAAGATTCACCCCCTAACTGCTGGGACCCACTAGCTACATCTTCGCACGCAAGGAAGTGCCTGACAGTCGGGACCCACCTGGTTGAAGCGTACGTAGCATTGTCATTCTGGTCGTGAACGTGTACGTACATACTGGTCGATGTAGAGGCGCGCACGTAGCATGTACACGTATGTACAGCGGCCAGTGTGCAAGAAATAAAATACGGCCACGTACGTACATACGGGCAGGGTCTCGAACGCCTACTCGCGCATACGTACGGCCAGGGCTCATGTACATGGCTGGGTCGAAACGGAGAAACAGCGTCGTCGTCGTGTTCATGGGGAGCCAACCGGCTGGGTCGGAACGGAATGCGTCGTCGTGTTCATCGGGAGGGTTTGGACGGAACAACCGATGGAAACGAGGCCTGGCGTACCGCAGAACGGAGGAAACGGCCTTGTGTTCGACCGGCCACGTTCGAAACGGGATTCTGTTCATCGGGAGGGGTCTGGCGTACCGCAAAACGGAGGAAACGGACCTCCTACGGTCGAAACGGGGGTCCTGTTGATCGGGAGGGGTGTGGCGTACCGCAAAATGGTGGAAACGGACTTGTGTTGGAGCGCTACGGTCGAAATGGGGGTCCTATTCATCGGGAGGGGTGTGGCGTACCGCAAAACGAGACTCCACGGGATACTGTTCATCTCCACCGTCGACCCCCTCCAGCCTCCACGGGCTACTGTTCATCCACCGTCGACCACCTCCAGCCTCCACCTGCGACTGTTCATCCACGGGCTCCTGTTCATCCAGCCTCCACCGCGCGCTAGTCCACCGGCTACTGTTCAACCAGCCCTCTCCACGGGCTCCTGTTCAACCACCCCTCCACGGGATACTGTTCATCCAGCCCTCCACCGTCTATTGTTCATCCTGCCCTCCACGGGGTGGTCCTGTTCATCCTGCCCTCCATGGGGTCCTATTCATCCAGCCCCAACCGGCTTGATCGATCGGGCCATGTTCATCCAGAGGCAACACCACGGGGTCTTGTTCATCCACCCCACCGGGAACTGTTCATCCAACCCCCCCAGCAACGCTCACAGTTCATCCAGAGGCAGCATCGATCGGCTTCAGTTAGCAGCAGTAGCGAAGGAATCGCTCAATCGGGTTCAGTTAACAGCCATCGATCGATCGCTCGGGTTCAGTAACGCGTAGCCTGCAGTGCAATCGCTCGGGTTCAGTTAGAGCCCAACGCCTCGCTCGGGTTCAGTTAGAGCCCAACGCCTCGCACCCACACGCGTGCGTGTATGAGAGAAACGCGCATCGCTCGGCCCCTGCCACCCACCGTAACCGGGAACACCCCGATATTTCCTCGCCCTCGCTTCTACCACGGTTTTTTCCATCATGGACGGCCCAAAGAATGTCATGCAGCTGCGTCTCCGGCCCGCCCAGGACGAAAAGCCAATTTTCTATCATGATTTTTTGTCATAGAAGTAGGACCCCACCACATCTATGATGATACCGGGTTTTGTCACAATTATCGTCATAGAAGTGTCATAAGTATGACATAATTTTTTTTCGTTCGGCCCAAAATGTCATAGATGTGTCTTTTTTTGTAGTGTTGGGCTGTGATTGCGACATGTCCGGAATATTTTATATATTCATATAAGGCAAGGAGTGCTTAGTGTAGGTTAGCTAGCCAATTTAAAACGTGAAGTGGTATACATGGTAACCGAATCAGATCCTGATCGGTTTAGTTTTGGAGTTCTACACTTGTACGACAAGTCCTCCTGTGGATGCCAAGTCCCGCGTGCCTTAATAAATAGGCCATGGCCGATTAAAAAAAGATAGCAATCGATCTATCAATACAAACTCTATTTTCACGTACGTCTATTTTCCGTCGTTACTTCTTGCCGAGCCCTAGCAGCCATAGGGTTTGATGATCTTTGCCGTTTTGCGCTGAAAAGCGGCCGGTTCTTCTCCATGAAAGCGAGGAAATATTTGTTGCTTTCCTCGTAAAGCAATCATTCATCGTCACGAAAGCACGACAAATATCCTGGTGTTGCACGGTGATTTCGCGTGCCAACACCAGGCCCACGCGCCATCCACCAAATCACAGCGAGGTGCTACAGTTGAGACTCACCGGTCACCCCGGTGTGGCCGTCATGACCCGTCATATCACAAAACCCACACCTTTACCAGCAGTGGTAAAGTGGCCTCAAAGTTGGACTGGACGAAGCAACCATCATTTCACCGGAACGCTCGTTGAAGCCCTTTCTCCCCTTTCTTGAAGAAAACCTCACTCCAGGCTACTCACTTCTGCCATTTTTGTTCTGTACCGACGAAGGAAAGGTGGGCGAATCAGTGATGCTACTATATTTTCATTCCAAGAATGTTATTTTTGTGAAGCACCGACCGATTCTTATAGCCTATTATTTTCCCATTTTCATTGCGATTGTGGTTTCCTTTTGATTGCTTTTTGTTTGTCTGTTTATTCATGGATCCTGGATCACTAGGCAAAGAGTTGCCGACGGACAACCCACTCGAGACAGAGATCTCCAGAAGCAAGCACCGACCAACGAGTTGGCCATGTTAGCGGGCGAACCCATGGAGACAAAGAACTCCAAGAAACAAGCACTGGCCAAAGAGTTGACGTCGTTGGCGGACGAACTCCCCAAAGAAAGCTGGACGAATAGCAAGGGCCCCACCGCGCCTACCCCAGAAACTCTAATGGCCACCTATGAGAGGCTCAAGGTTGAGTTTGAGGAGATAGTCGCCGTTGAGAAGCAGTATTTCCCTGGCAAGGCGATGGCCCCCATCGAGGAGATGGCCCCCGGAGGGATGGGATCCCCCGGTGAGCTGCACAAGGTAAAAACTAATGGCTTACCATAGTTGTGGTTTTTGATTATTTGCAATGTGCTTGCTAATATGTTAGGGTTGTGTGCTACCTCTTGAGCACTGCGTTGGTTTTCCCTTGAAGAGGAAACGGTGATGCAGTAAAGTAGCGTAAGTATTTCCCTCAGTTTTTGAGAACCAAGGTATCAATCCAGTAGGAGATCACGCACGAGTACCACGCACCTACATAAACAAGTAAGAACCTCGCAACCAACGCGAAAAAGGGGTTGTCAATCCCTTCACGGTCACTTACGAGAGTGAGATCTGATAGATATGATAAGATAATATTTTTGGTATTTTTATGATAAAGATGCAAAGTAAAATAAACGGAAATAAAAATAACGAAGTGTTGGAAGATCAATATGATGGAAGATAGACTCGGGGGCCATAGGTTTCACTAGTGGCTTCTCTCAAGAGCATAAGTATTACGGTGGGTAAACGAATTACTGTCGAGCAATTGATAGAATTGAGCATAGTTATGAGAATATCTAGGTATGATCATGTATATAGGCATCACGTCCGCGACAAGTAGACCGAAACGATTTTGCATCTACTACTATTACTCCACACATCGACCGCTATCCAGCATGCATCTAGAGTACTAAGTTCATAAGAACGGAGTAATGCTTAAAGTAAGATGACATGATGTAGAGGGATAAACTCATGCAATATGATATAAACCCCATCTTTTTATCCTCGATGGCAACAATACAATATGTGTCGTTTCCCCTACTGTCACTGGGATTGAGCACCGCAAGATTGAACCCAAAGCTAAGCACTTCTCCCATTGCAAGAAAGATCAATCTAGCAGGCCAAACCAAACTGATAACTCGAAGAGACTTGCAAAGATAACCAATCATACATAAAAGAATTCAGAGGAGATTCAAATAGTGTTCATAGATAAACTTGATCATAAACCCACAATTCATCGGATCTCGACAAACACACCGCAAAAGAAGATTACATCGAATAGATCTCCAAGAAGATCGAGGAGAACTTTGTATTGAGATCCAAAGAGAGAGAAGAAGCCATCTAGCTAATAACTATGGACCCGAAGGCCTGAGGTAAACTACTCACACATCATCGGAGAGGCTATGGTGTTGATGTAGAAGCCCTCCGTGATCAATGCCCCCTCCGGCGGAGCGCCGGAAAAGGCCCCAAGATGGGATCTCACGGGTACAGAAGGTTGCGGCGGTGGAAATAGGGTTTTGGATCTTTGTCTGATGGTTTGGGGGTACGTAGGTATATATAGGAGGAAGAAGTACGTCAGTGGAGCAACATGGGCCCCACGAGGGTGGAGGGCGCGCCTGGGGGGGGGGGTAGGCGCGCCCCCTGCCTCGTGCTCTCCTCGTTGATTGCTTTACGTAGACTCCAAGTCCTCTGGATCACGTTTGTTCTAAAAATCACGTTCCCGAAGGTTTCATTCCGTTTGGACTCCGTTTGATATTCTTTTTCTGTGAAACACTGAAATAGGCAAAAAACAGTAATTTGGGTTGGGCCTCCGGTTAATAGGTTAGTCCCAAAAATAATATAAAAGTGTATAATAAAGCCCATTAAACATCCAAAATAGAATATAATATAGCATGGAACAATAAAAAATTATAGATACGTTGGAGACGTATCATTGTGCAGGTGCCGGTGGACGTCCTTGATGATTCCGATGTCGCAGTCCGTTTTGTGGAGAACGCCCCAGAGATCGTTTTCGATGTCGCGGTCCATCCTGTGGACATCGCCCCCAAGATCGATTCTGATGCCGCTGTCCGTCCTGTGGACATCGCCCCAGAGATCGATTCCGATGTCGTGGCCATCCTATGGACATCTCCCCAAAGATCGATTCCCATGCTGCTGTCCGTGTTGTGGTCATTGCGCGAGAGATCGATGACAAGAAATATTTGGTCGTGCTAATCCTTCAAGGTAGTTTGCATTGTGTTTAATTACCAGAACGATGTGTGTTATCAAACCATCTTAGGGCTAGTGCACTCTCTTGTGTGGGCGGTACTTGCTACTTTTGTTTGATAGTGAATCATGCGAACCCTCTCCGAGTTTTGGAAACAGATGTATCCTCACCAGCTTTTGATGTAATATATGGCATGCTTAGATGTAAGTTTGAACTGTTTATCATGTCAGCAAGGCTTGTTTGATGATTCTTAGTGTTAGTACGCTAGCTACTGTGCGAGCTATAGTACTTGCAAAACACTCACCGAAGAGAAACGTTGGGCCTGATGAGCTCATGGTACGCTTATAGGTCTGATCCGTCGTCGATCGGCCAATTGCCCAAGCTCCTAAAATTGTAGGCTTAGCGATCGATCAAACAATAGTCCACAATTACACATTAATTCACATCAAACTCAAAGAGTTGGTTCACGGATACATTCAGGCCTCATTTGGTTCATAGCGTACGAAAATCGTAGCAATAGGAAAGTCATAGGAAATGAGATGACATGTATCTTAAATCCTATGAGTAGGAATAGGGAAGGAGATGCCCTTTGATTCACATCATAGGATTTTTTCCATTGAGTCTAGGCTAATGTTTATTTTCCTTTGAAATGTGGAGGATAGGAAGAATTCCTCCATAGGAATATGATTCAATTCCTATAAACCAAAGGGCTCTACAGAAATTTTTCCTATAGAAATCCTATCCTATGAAATTCCTACAAGATTCCTCTAAACCAAAGGAGGCCTCACATTAATAGCCAGCAAAATTGGCACGTACTTGTAACATGCGTGAATGTGTAATTTTTTGTTGGAAGCGTGAATGTGTAGTGACGTCGTACTTTCGGAGTGGCTACAGAGAGTGTGTACGTGTGCTAGAGGGGTTGTGGGATGGAGATAGATCTAGAGAGAGAGAAATATCCTCTTTCTACTCCTAATCGTTAGATTGCCAAAGGATATTTTTTGAGAAAACAAAATCATAGCGGTATAGAGACGTACTCCCTCCGTTCCAAAATAGATGACTTAACTTTGTACTAACTTTGAAACAGAGGGAGTACAAATCCTAGGCGGGCTAGTTTGGCCTAGTGGGTTTCAGTGATATGACGTGCTATAGTGCCGTCCAGTCTTCGCGTGTGGTAGCAGTATTGCGGGTATAGTAAGGTTTCTTGAAGAAGCGGAATTCAACGAAGTCATGATGGTTCCTTCGTCCGACCAACTTATAGTGGGAAAGGTTGGGCCTGTGCTACGACTGGGGTGAACCAGGATAATTTTGTGCATGGCAGGTGGACCAGGATGGTCGACGTCGCACATGTCGGCGAATGAAAGTATTCTTTCCGATATCAAGGACGGGCAACGAGTATTCATTGTTTATTTTTTATGAAAGCTATTTTCTCCGCTGTTACGACGGAGGAGTGTGAAACACGGTAGCCCTGTGAACTTGGCATGTGCACAACTCCCTCCTTCCTCATGTACCATAGTGTTGACTATAAGGTTGGCTATAAGGTTACAACTTTTTCTCACTTTCTCTCTATCTATTTCCTCACAAATGTTTTTACCTTTCTTTTTCTAGACACAATTTTTTGGTACAATTGCATTTTTTCCCCTAGTTGGTTCCTACCCACGGGTTTTGCCCTTACTTTTCGAGCTTGCTCAGTTTTGCCCTTACTTTTTCCGTCGTGGTCCCTCGAATGCCCTTTGACCGTTTGACCAAAACTTTGAAAATTAATAACTAATTCATATGAACTCAAAAAAATGCAAATAAGATATCAAAATGTTCAGATAAACATTACCTTTATGTGCATATCATTTGCATTCAGGACAAAAGCACTCTTTAAACTACCTAAGGTAATTAATGTTATTAACATTATTAAAAATAAAATGTATAAACAATATTTTTTTTCATGAATAAAAATTACATGCAAATGTAAGTGATGTTTTCTGAACATCCAGATATCTTATTTTCATTTTTCTGAGTTCATATCATCTTGTTATGAATGTTCTAACGACTTTGACCATTATTTGGAAACTTCATAACAAGTTGATACGAACTCAAAAAAATGCAAATAAGATATCAGGATGTTCAGAAAACATCACCTACATTTGCATGTAATTTTTATTCATGAAAAAAATATTGTTTATACCTTTTTATTTTTAATAATGTTAATAACATTAACTACCTCGGGTAGTTTAAACGATGCTTTTGTCCTGAATGCAAATGATATGCACATAAAGGTAATGTTTATATGAACATTTTGATATCTTATTTGCATTTTTCTGTGTTCATATGAATTAGTTATGAATTTTCAAAGTTTTGGTCAAACGGTCAAAGGGCATTCGAGGGACCTCGACGGAAAAAGTAAGGGCAAAACTGAGCAAGCTCGAAAATTAAGGGCAAAACCTGTGGGTAGGAACCAACTAGGGGTAAAAATGCAATTGTCCCTTTTTTTTTACACCGATTTTTTTAGAATTAGTTTTTTATACCTAGGAGCACGTGTAGAGACGGGCTCTTGCAGAGCCCACTCCTTGACTTTGTCAATGCCTCTCTCTCCTCCACATAAGCAGGCTTATAGCCCAGTATTGTACTAGTACTACTTGCTATGAATGCGGGCAGCTGGCGTTTGAGGGGGGAGCGCGCGCGGGAGGGGGAGGGGTTTTCTGGTGGGCCAAGGCGGTCAGAAGCAGGCTTGGAAGCGGTCCAGACTCCTGCATGGCCTGCCTCACATTATCACCATATTTCTTGGAGTCCGTGCGCGGCGGGCGGGCGATCTCTTCTCCCTCCTCCGTCACTCTCTTCTCAACCGACGCCCATCGAGCGATTAGATTTCGGCTATCGACGGTTTATTCAATTGTAGTCCCACATGTCAGTGAAGCGATGCGAACGCGACAGGCGTGCTTTAAGTGTCCGCCTTTTCCTTTTGAACTTGCAAAGCGTAACATTTTCGTGCGATCGATCGATAGAAATCTAGAACAAAATGACGAGGGCAGGGCTTTCCCGCGCGTTAGGCAGGCTAGTTTGAGTGATATGATGTGCTACAGTGCCGTCCATTTTTATGTAAGCAAGCGTCTACACTCTTACGTGGGAGGAGAGCGAAAGACAGCAGATCTGATTTTGATCGAGGGATAACTATTCCCTGCGAAATAATGAGGCACGGTTATAGATTATAGCATGATAGTTAGGGCATCTCCAGCGCTGACATACAAATTTACACCGGCATCTGTCCGAGGACACTGATGCCAGAGGATGCCATCCAATGCTGCCCGCATACCTTTCGACAACTATATGAACTAACCAGACAAAATTCATGCAAACAAAGCAAATTCCAAATTCACCGGATGAAATTCATTACATTTCGAAAACTTTTCCTATAAACTGGATGAAATTCATTACATATTTCGCACAAACCATACTAAAACCTATTGTAAACCTAATCTATGATCGCCGGCGCACGACCACCATGTCCGGCCATGAGCCCCGAGAAATGATGCTCCGGCTATTGCCTTTGCCTCATCCTCATCCATCTCGGCTTTGCCCAGCTCTGCCTTGATAACCTCCTCCTCCGAAGCACAAGGTTCTGAAGATTTCCGCCTCCACGTTGCCGTCAAGCGGCTAATCGGCCGCCGATGTTTACCCCACCAAGCTTGGCGTCGACTGACTGGAGGAGCGGTGGCCTTCCTGGGACCAGAGCGGCGGCGACCTACCATGTACTACTCTTCCTCGCTGCCAGCTACACCCGCGCACGCGCGCTGGCTTCATGGTCGTGGCAGCGGAGGGCGGCCGGGGGGATCTAGCGATCTCCTTCGTCTGCTCCTGCGATAGTACATCCAAGGGAGCTTTGGAGCGCGCCTAGAGCGGAGCTGCCGATGTCGTTCGTCTCTCCTGCGACAGTATGTCCAAGAGAGCTTTGGAGCGCCAGGAGGCCATGGTTGGAGTGGTGCCGACAGAAGGAAGGGACCGGAGGAGAATGACTGTGGGTCTATGGCTATGGCTTGGAGCTGCGGCTGAAGTTAATATAGTGGGCGAATGGCAATGAGCCGCGACAATAGGATGGACGGCTGGCGCCAGAGTAGGTTCGTCGGCAGCCACGTGTCATTAATATGGGCGGCGGACGGACGGATGGCCGTGGTGTCGTTAACGCGGAGCAGTCGCTTGCACCGGGATGTCGCGCGGGTGGAGCTCCCTCGGCCGTCGCACTGCTGCAATGCCGGCGCCAGTGAGAGGTCGCGTCGGGCATGAATGCAGACGATGCTTCAGTGACTTAACTGCAGGTGCATGTGGGTCACTGACATGTGGGACCAACAGGCATCTGGCCCACATGTCAGTGACCCAACTGCACCTGCAGTTAAGTGAGTGAAGCTCAGTCCCGTGAATGCAGCATTGACGTTTTGGAGAGACGGTGACCGTTTCAGGCCGGAAGCGCGCGCTAGCGATGGAAGGGGTTTTGTTAGTCCAGGGCGGTCAGACGCTGGCGTGGTGGTAAAATGTGAACTCATGGATGAAGAAGCATGCGGACTATTTGACTGGTCAACCAGACAAATACGGAGCTATACGCTGAGCCAGTGACCGTATAATCACCATATCTCGTATACAATGATCAAAGTGAGCTATCAAGACAGGTTCGATGACCGCCAATGCATTTTAATCGGTAATAAATGACCAGGATTCAAAGGGAATCCAAATTTCCTTCGTCTTCTGTCCTTGAGCTCTTGACAAACCAATGCACTATACTGTTGTCCGGCCACTCCACCCCAGAGCTCTCACCATCGTTCATGCCACCGCGCCGCATACTAACCGGTAAGGAAGCGATGGCATTCCGCTGCGCCGAGTTCCTCGCCGCCCACGACCGCACACAAAATGGTAAGGAAGCAATGGCATCCCGCCGTGCCGAGTTCACCACCGCTCGTGACCTCACACCTACGTAGGCGGACTTTCAAGCTGCCAAGGCCGAATGGGTGGTAGAGCAAGAGGCGGACAAAGCTGCACAGAGGGAGCGGAAAAGCCAGAAAGCACTGAAGAAAAGAGAGGCCCGCTACCGCAAGAAAGAAGAGCACGCACACACTGTGGCGGAGAGCTCGGCGGAGATCCAAGCACGGTGGGGTGTCGCCGACAAAGCCGGGAAGGAGAACGACGGCGTCTGGCCAGCATGTGAGAAGTAGTAGTACTAGTAGTTAGTGTGTGTGTTTGTGTCACCCGTATGCTTGTTTAATTAATTACGAGCATGTCTAGTACTATAGTTACTACTGTAGTTTTCAGAGCAAATTACCAGTACATTAGTCTAGACTTAATGGAAAAATTCCTATCCTATGCATCAAATGGCATCTCTTTCTCTATAGGAATTGAGATGCATGTCATCTCACTTCCTATGATTTTCATATTCCTATAAAATTCCTATCCTATGAACCAAAGGAGGCCTCTGCTGGAGTACAGTACTACTATAGCTAGCAGTACTGCTAGTACAGTAGTTTTCTTCAAGAAGCGGAATTCAACGAAGTCATGATGGTTCCTTCGTCCGAGCAACTTCACACTGGGAAAGGTTGGACCTGTGATTTGATGGATCATTAGTCATTATTACTGTGGCGCGACGACCGGGGTGACTCTCCCTTGGAGTTCTGCGTGCAGGGCAAGTGGAACAGGATGGTCGACGTCCCACATGTCGGCGAACGAAAGTATTCTTTCCGATATCGAGGAGCAAGGAAACCGCGTGGTATAGTATCACTACTGATTTATATTTATTTTTTATCTTTGATGAAAGCTAGCATTTCAACTCTTACGATGAAGGAGTGTCAAACACAGCATGTGCTGGATGTCCCACACGTCAGCGAAAGGAGTGGGACATGAACAGCGTGGTAGAGCGTCTCCACTTCTTCCACTTCTAGGTCGGATACCACACGTAGTAGTACTAGTGGTATGAACGATACAAAGTGCGACCCGGAGAGAATGACACGTCCTGTTGGAAGGTCTCGGGCCATACACGTAAACAAATATAAAACCTAATATGTGCCTCCAATCAATATAGTAGTAGAGTACTTAGTCACGTACATCATAACATCACCGTGCATTGCATGTACAACATTTAGTGGTAGTAAGAGACAAATGCCTATATGCCACGCATGTTCATACTATTTGTGCCTTTCTACTTCACTTACTGCGCTACATTACTCAGGTTCGTATGTCCACTCCTGGGTACATGTCCGTCTTGTAGTTCCAGTCCCACGTGTTCTTCATAGATGGAACGATCCATAACGGTGGGCAATAGGAGTGCATATCATCGCAGCTTCTTTTAGCCAGCCTCGACGCGGAGCAGTCGCGTGCACCGAGAAGCGGCGCTCTCTCGGCCGTCGCGCTGCTTCAAAGCCGGTGCCAGTGAGAGGTCGCCTCCGCTCTGGCAGGGCATTAATGCGGCACTGACGCTCCGAGGCGAAGCTGACCGTTTCACGCGGGAAGCGCGCGCCGACAAGGGAGGGGGTATGGGTCGGCCAGGGCGGTCAAATGCAGGCGTGGTGGTGGTATTGACTTTGAACCGTTCCAGGTGTACTACCGGTAGTTTGCAAAACTACTCAACTATTGCACTCAGTTTCCTAAGAAATTGTGGTAAAAAACGTTACTTGCAATGCATGCATGTGTGACCAATATAAATGACCAATAAAAAACTAGTACATGCACGCAACGATTTAATGGACATTGTAATCTCAACATGTGATGGGGAGCTCTAAATTTGAATTTGAAACTTATAAAATAAAAAATTCAAAACAAATAAACTGGAAGAGAGGGAGTATACCGTAGGATGTGTGCCATACAAAACAAGTCCCCTGGTTCGTCACCGCGAAGATGCGGTTAGAAAGGAGCACAACATCTTCGTACTCGTACGACAACAAATCGGCCACAGACAGCATGGTCCACCTTTGACCACCATGTACAGGGTTCGTGAAAGCAATCGCGATGTCGAACACCGTGATGAGAGTGTAATTTTGGTTGGCGGGCGACCTTATCGGGGCTTTCGGGGTTGCTATCTTCTTCAATCTCACCGTGGTTCCATCGTACCAATTCAGGGGATGGCCCATTGCATGGCTGATCCCAATGTTGGACAAAGGTTCTACGCGAACGGTGTCACTGTTGTAAATGTTGTGCAAATTGATGTTGGTACCCTCCCGTACATATGCAAGCCATTCTCCACTGGCACCAAGCCTAACCTATGAAACAGTGGACAGCGAGGGAACTAGGAAATGGACACAGAAGTAGTCTTTAGAATGCATTTACTACGTGATCAAACTCATCACTTACCTGCTCATCAGACAAAATCCGAGTGCCCCTCAACGCCGGCATCTCAATGGGCGTCAACTTGCAACTACGGCCATGCCGCACTGGAGAGACCCCCAAGGAAACATCCTCGTGCGTTACACGTAACATGAAGATGCATTTGTATGAGTAGTTTATCTTGTGAGAGAAAAGGATGAACGATGGAAGGCCTTATTTGCAAATGTGGAGAGGGGTGTGGTATCTTTTTGCAAAATTGCCATAGTTTTCTTCCTACCAGTCAGATATAAATCAGACGGCCTATATTGCAGGATGGCAGGCACACCATCATCACCAACTCTGTCCGTTTTTATAAGAGTAGTAGAGTAGTAGAAGAGAGATAGAGATAGATAGATAGATTATTATTATTATAAGAGTAGAGATAGAGATTAGGGAGCTGGCGGGCGGTTTGTGGTACGGCACGTCCGCGTCCATCCACTAGCCCGGAATTAAAGCACACACGACATTTACACCAACTGGGATTAGTTGTTTTCCGGGCGCATGGACCAATGCGGACTAGCGGACCTGGTCGCCCTTTTTCGAGCACGCCTTCGACAAGTACGTGCGTGACATGCGTGCATGCAAATCTTGTGTGACCAAACTGTGTGAAGCGGAGAGGTAGGCTGTCGAACTACAGCCTGCATGTTGCAGCCATGTCATCCAGACCCAACCTAAAGGCCAATTCATACTCCGATGGACTATACTGTACAACTATGCATTGTTTGGCACGAATGTTCCTTGGAGCTCGTGCTGCAACTGGCGTACTCCGCAGCCCGCTTCCCTTCTCCTTCCTCTTCCACTGCCTGCGCACATCCGTGGGAAGCGACCGGTCAACCCTTATATAGAGCAAGTACAATAGTGGGCTTATAGCCCGCTTACATGGCATTTTTGCCTATGTGGAGGAGAGAGATGTGAAAAAGTAAGGGGAGTGGGCTCTCATGCAAGAGCCTAACTATATATGCATTCCTAGGTAAATTCAATAAATGTGAAGAAAAAGATAGAGAGAAGGTGGAAAAAGTATTAATGCAATAGCCAACCTTATAGCACACATTATTGTATGAGTGCATATAGATGATGGCTATAGATGACAAGGCGGTTCCTTGTAGCCATCAGCTGGCTATATTATTAACCATGCTCATAGGAGCGCTAGCACAAAAATATGCATGCATGACCACTAAAATTTCCTTTCTCTTATCTCTGTGAAATAAATGTGGCGTGAAACTCAAAGCCCTTTAAGTCTGAGTATAATGGAAATCATCGTCCTCCTCTGGCTCTGCTTCGCCCGCATCGTCCTCCTCCTGTTCCGCCTCGTGTCGTCGTTCTCCTCCTCCGGCTCTGTGTGCTGCTCCGCCTCCAACGCCTCCTCGCCTGGCTCCGGCTAGTCCGGACTCCGGAGGCAGGGCGGCTGCGATTCGGGCTGCGCGCCGCCTCCAGATTAAAGCGTCGCTCCGGCGGGAGTATGGCCTATGTCGTTACCTTTGGCCAGGCCATGGCTATCGGACGACGGTGACCAGAGAAGAGGCGGCAGGAGGGGAATGAATGCAGCTACTGTTTGGGTTCACCATCCGGGTTAAATAAATGCACTCGCACTCCATCACGTGTGCGGGTGCACATATTGTAACATACGGGTCTACTTAAGGGGGCGTCACATAACTGGTATGTGTGTGAGATTCTGAGAGACAGAGTGCGTGTGTGCGACTCTACTCGTCGGACATGTACTCAGCCTTTTGCACCGGGATATAAGTATAATGGTATTACACTTTAGCTAGTGATTTACGTGGCCATGTTAACGTGGTTGTGTAAAAAATGTCACTTCCTACTCGTGATTTGCGTTATATAATTATGAGAAGTATGCTAACTACTAAAGTAAAGTGGAATTTATCCATGTTATACAAGTAAATTAAGGTGATTGTTTATCATACGGGTAAGGTTGGACGAAGGGTGGTAGGAACAAATGCTCCGCCTAGAGCATGTGTGTGTGAGATGGAGTCTTAGTGTGTGTGTGTGGGTCGGTGGGTGCGTGCGTGTGTGTGTGTGTGTGTGTGTGTGTGTGAAGCGGAGTCTTCGATGGCAAAAGTAATTTAAGTGTGTGTGGCTTCATTGTCGAGAGGTGATGTGTATGTCAAAGGCGACCAACGAGGGGGTGCGAGAGACAAGAGGCCCGTAGAGAGGGAAGAGAAGGCGTGTGCGCGTGAGAGGAATCAACATCGAGAGAATGTGTTTGTTCGAGAGACACCGAGGAAGACTACTATATATCGATGGTGCATGTAGGCGGGAATTAAATGAAGGGATGATCTTATTGGTTTAGAGGATATAGGGGAAGAGTGAGAGAGGGGGGGTAGCTAGAAGGAGATTGTTAAGTGTGAGTGGGTGTTTTACTCATCCAGGCGAAAGTTATGTGCACACAAGAAGAGAACGATTCGATGTGGGGTTAGGGCTGGGGGTAATTAACTACGTATGGAGACATATGAGACCTTGAACGTGCATGTGTGAGAGATATACATGTATACGTGGGATGTGTGTGTGCGCGCGCGCATGATCGAGATAAAAGAAAGAAGACATAAGTCATAAGATCAACGACATGGGAGAGATGGATCAGTATGACAATATGCATGCATGTGAGAGTGGAGGGAAGAAGGCCCAATAATTGAGCATGTGTTTTTGTCTTTAAGAGATAGTGGCGTGGGATGGAGCATGCATCTATGGTGAGCAGAGGGAGCGAGACACAATGATTGTGCAAAAGAGATCAACCTATAGATGCATGTATGGAGAGACATATATAGTGTGTGTGATAGGAAGCAAGAGTGTGTGCGAGAAAGAAATGTTTACGGAGAAACTACAGATAGATAGAGATATAGAGGTGCTAGCTAGAGGGACATCGGCTAGTTTGAGTGTTGGAGATGACCGTCGAGTGGTTCAGTGGGTGAAGTTATGTGTGTGTGAGAAAGATGAAAAGAGGGCGCATGACTGCGTGTAGAGAGAAACATATATAGTGTGCGTGATAGGAAGCAAGAGTGAGGGCGAGAAAGAAGGTTGATGGAGAAACAGATAAATAGAAAGATAAAGATGCTAGTTAGTGTGTGTGTTAGAGATAAGAGTCGAGTGTATCAGAACGCTGAGTTATGTGTGTGGGTGTGAGAGAGATAGAGAGAGGGCGCATGTGAGTCACATACAAACAAATATCAGAGAGAAATGAGATCTCGAGAGACGGAGTTTTGTGTTTGCGAGAGAGAAAGATATTTCACAACGAGAGTGATAGCTAGAGAGACATATCAGGGAACACGAGATATCTCTAGGGAGAGAGAGTGTGTGTGAGCGACATACAAGAGAATGGTGGAGAGATATGAGACCCTGGGAGAAAGATTTTGTGTTTGTGTGTGAGAAAGAGATATTTAAGAGGAAGAGTCATAGCTTCTCATACCTAAGGAGCGCAAGACATCTCTGTGTGAGAGGGGGTGTGCGAGTGGCACACAGGGGAATAGTAGAGAGAAATGAGACCCAGGGAGACAAAGTTTGTGTTCGCGTGAGAGAAAGAGATTTCACAGGGAGAATCATAGTTAGAGACACATAGAAGGGAGCGACATATACTTAGAGAGAGATAGAGTGAAGGTCGAGGGAGAGAGTACCGTCAGTGTGTTACGAAGATAAAATATCATTGTCGACATACAAGTAGCACGAGAGATACCTGAGAGACGATGAAGGCGTATAGGTCCAGAGAGATATATAAGCATGAGTGATAGCTATATGCGACGAATATCTGGATTAAAGGGGATTCAAATATTTAAACTAGAGATCACGCCATCAATAATATCATAACAAAAATTGGTGTATCAAACATTCATATCATTTGAATTTGGGGACACGTGTCATGTCATATAGTTTATCAATATTAGTGATCCATAGATTCTTTAATTAGAGACAATGCATGTCTAAACGGGATTACACTATATGTTGTGTGTGTGAAAGACATTATACATGTTTGAGAAGTAAAAAAACCCGCATGAAACACACATTAATTGGAGACAGTTAGCGAGAAATGCATACAATGGATTTCAACATAAAAGTGGTTTCAAATATTTGAAAATCCAAATTAAGATGGATCCGGCCTTATGAATCTAAGATCCCATTTGTAAACCATATTTATGTATAAAGGGTGTTGTGCTTTTAAAAGTATATATAAAAAATGATGTATATAGAATTTTATTCCAATAGAAAATGCATCCTGCCTGAACAAAAATAGAATACAATCTGGATTCGGATTGAGTTGGCACGGTAAACGTGCACTCTTTCTCTGCAAAAATTTGAACGAAGCGGGGAAAGTCGAAGTAACCGCCCGAAACCAAAATCTGCGAGATGGAAATTACTGCCTATCCCTGACATGCAAAGCCTATCGGCTCGATTTCTAAAGGTTTTGATAGGGGTAGGTTTGTAATTTCACTCAAATGTGACATAACCGCCTCCGCCTCTCACCTCCCCAGATTCATACATGGTGGGCGCCAAAACACAGTGTCTCCTCGGCCGAAATTGCCTCCCTCCTAGATTCATGCACGATGGGCGCCAAAGCAAACTCTCGTCGGCCGAAATCTCCGTCGGCAAATATTCGATGTATGCGAGATTACCGTCCTATCCCCAACCGACTAATATTGTTGTGATGTAGGAATTTTAAATGGGGGCTAAGTTTGTAAATTTCCTCGCATTTGAGACAAGCGCGACCTGAAGACATGGTTGCCCCCTTCCTCTCTCCCTCCATTTCCCCATTCGTACTCCGTGGGCGGCAAAACACCCTCTCCACCCCAGCCTCCTCCGTCCGCCACCCCATCCACCGCCGTCCTCCTCCACCATGCCGGAGCTGATACCCCGACGCCGTCGTCCATTACAAGAGATCGACCTCTCTCATCCACGGCTTCGGACCAGGATCCTTGCATCCCGTCCTATCGCTTCATCCCCGCCGTCGTCCACCTTGCCGGCGCCGCTCGTATGACCGTCTCGTCCACCGCGCCGGGATATTTACCCCGCAGCCACCGTCTACCCTCCTAGATCTGCTTCCACCCCGCCGACAGCCATCGCTACCGCAGCACCGTCAAATTATCAGCAGATGCATACACGGCGCCGCACCAGAGGCGGTACTCTTTTGTATTTTCTCAACTTATTTATCGCAGCAAGAAAATAGATCGCCGCTGCTTTACTGTGATTTCTTGTCCATCACTTAGGATCTTACTTGTTAGTTGAAAGCAAACATTGGTTGCGAAGTTGCCTTTTCCGGTTTGCACCTTCAGATCCGCCATGGCACGCTCAACACTATACTCGCAATGCTTATGGTTTTCCCCTTTTATATTCCACACTAGTTAAATGACAGTAGACTAAATTTCAAAATTGGGTCAGTCGATTTTTGAGAGCTCGCCGGAGTTCGCCGGTGGGAAGGAAGGGGCTCGCCGGAGGGCTGCCCCATTATCTATCTTAGGGTTTTGGGTGGGGACAGTGATTGTGGGGGCTATGGTCGGGTATCAGATCTATATTAATGCTTAAACTAATGTAGAATAAACCCAATGCTTATGAGAAATTTAGTTCTGCATTGTTCTTGTAAGTATCTGCTGTCCTTCATCACTGTACTTATATTTGTCGGTTAGTTCTTCATGTACACTTTGCAACTTATTTTCCCTTGTCCTCCATTTTCTACACATCATATCTACATTTACTCTTGACAAAATATTAAATAAAACCAATGTTACTGAAGAAGTTTAGCTCCGCATTGCTCTTGTGAGTGCCTTTTGCCTGTATGCTGTATTTACATTTGTACTTTGCATCTTAAGTTAAATAATCGCCATTTGTTCCTATATTTTTACATCTTTATTGTCAGGACCCCGATTCCAAGTCACATCGATCTAGCCGGTAACACCTCATATCACTTTGCGGCCTCACGCACGGTATTCCCACGGGTGTCGCCTTACCATGGCCCGGGACCGTTTGCGCCTTTTGGCTCACATATATGATAGTGTCGCTAGCATCCATATGACAGAGAACCCGGGCCGACATGACTAGTCGTGAACCCAAAGTGGCACTAACTTACAGGGACAGGTATACATGAATCAACATCGAGCATGTCGATCAGCAGCGTGCGAATCCGGGTTGTAGCACTGGGCTAACAGGACTCCGGTGAACCAGGCTGTAGCAGGCTAGGCAGGACTCCGGATGTCACCGCGTGACATTTCCCCGAAGGGAAAGACACATGAACGAAGTGAATCACATGCCGGCCAGTCAAGTGTTCCGGAGCAGTAGTGCTGTGCTAGGAGGACTCCGGTGAACCGGGCTGTAGCGGACTACTATGGCTCATGGAAGCACAAGACTACATTTCCCCATAAGAGAGGCTACCAAGGATAAACAACTAGGTTGTCGGATCCCACACATACCAAGCATTTCAATCATACACACAATATGCTCGATATGTGTAAATACAACATGGCATCACAACAAAACTCAATGACTTCAAGTATTTATTCAATAGGCTCCGAGGAGAGAGATATTACAAACATGGGTCTCAAGACCCAACATTCAGAGCATACAATTCAAGCACATGCGGAAGCTTAACATGTCTGAGTACACACATCTACAAATGGAAAAGGCTGAGAAGCCTGACTATCTACAAAACCCTGCCGAGGGCACAAGATCGTAGCTGAGGTAACAAGCTAAACGTCGAAGTCCACGCGGAACTAATAGCGAGACTGAAGTCTCTCTGCAAAACATAAAATAGGAAAACGTGAGTACAAATGTACCCAGCAAGACTTACATCAGAACTATCTACATATGCATCGGTATCAATAAAGGGGGTGGTGGAGTTTAACTGCAGCAAGCCAGCTTTGACTCAGTGGCTAACCTGAACTACGACTGCAAGTAACTCTTTTGAGGTGGCGCACACGAGTCCATATATTCACCATTCAATACACCACTATGGATCCGCTACCGTCTACCTACGAGAACGCCATCCATAGCACTCACGCTTATCTTGCGCATTTTAGAGTATCCACTTTCACTTGTCTATGAACTGTTATAGGCAACCCAGAAGTCCTTTACCGCGGACACGGCTATTCGAATAGATCATTTATAACCCTGCAGGGGTGTACCTCTTCACACATGTTTCCACCACTTAGCGTCTGCACACGACATGTGCTCGGCAGACTTCAAGCGAAAGCCGACGTGGGTGTAGACCACGACCTAACTAACCACACAAGTCTCTAGTCCAGGTTTATTGCCTATTCGGGTTCCATCCGTGAGGAGATCCGGCCGGGGTTTCGCTCACAGCCCCAAACGATGTGTGCAGGGTTCCCGAGACACCAAACGGGCGCTCGGTACACTGGGCCACGGTGTATCTACCGCATCATAGCCCACCCCTAGGGTCAGCGCTACGCACGGCCTCCAACACATATGCTACAAACACCAGAAACTAGTTGCAACTCCTAGACAGAGGATAGGGGCGGTTAATAAGTCGAGCGGGGTCATATTTCAGGGCCCAACGTGTGGTAGTAGCTGTTCATGGATCACAAACACAGAACTCAGTTACTGAGGACGGCTTCAATGAAACAACCCACCATGTACTCCTACATGGCCTCTCACCGATACCTTTACCAAATCGTGTTCACACACTAAGCTCTCAACAGTAGGACATGTTCACACACCTCCGATTCATCCCCGATGAATCAGACCTGACACAACTCTAAGCAATAGCAGGCATGACAAACAAGCATGAATGAGTAGGCACATCAGGGCTCAAACAACTCCTGCTCATGCTAGTGGGTTTCATCTATTTACTGTGGCAATGACAGGTCATGCAGAGGATAAGGGGTTCAACTACCGCAGCAAGTAACAGATGAATCGTTGTTGTTCTAATGCAGTAAAAGAGAGCAGGAGCGAGAGAGTGGGATTGTAGCGGAATGAACAAGGGGTTTTTGCTTGCCCGATGGAGTGGTAGTAGGGTACTGCCCTTCAGTCGGATATTCGTGGGTATCCTCGGAGGCAGAACCTACCACGAAAAACACATCGGAACACAATCATCACATGGCAATATGCAACAATATGATGCATGCTATGTCATGGCAATATGGGTGTGTTTTGGCTAATGTATTCTAAAACAGGTTGGTTTGAGTCCATTTGAATCAAAGATTCAAATGAAAGCCCATGATATGAAGTCATATTAATGCATTAGCTTGTTTCACTTAAACAGCAAGGTTAAAGTGTTCTGATATGCATGAAACCATTACAGATGGAAAGATTGGATTTTTCTGATCAAATTTCGTATATAAATCTTTGCATTTGGAGTTACAGATTAAATTCTATGAATTTTTGAAGTTTGTAGCATTTTCTGGAATTTCCTATATAAGAATAAATCCAGTAAATGCTTTATTGCGTCAGCAGTGCATCAGGGTGACGTCAACAGGGTCAACAGGACTGCCCCGGGTCAAACCTGACCAGTGGGTTCCACTGGTCAGTGTCACGGTGCTGGCTAGGGTCGCTGACGTGTGGGCCCAGTCAACGGCCCCGTCAGCATGGTCAAAACTGACGCGTGGGCCGCTGTGGTTAGGTTAAATCTAAACAGGGGTTTACCCCATGGTTAATTAGCATGGTGGGACCGGTCTGTTAGTGACACAGGGCGAGGTTAACGCGGTAATTAGCCCCAGGCTAATGACGCCACGTCAGCTGCCGGCGTTTGACCGCCGGCGACCACAGACCGCGGCGGTGCCTGCGTCGGGTTTGTTCTATGGGCCACCATTTGAGGCGCGTGAGGTCGCGTTCGACGGAGGGGAGCGAGACGCGTCCGTTCGTGGCTGTGGTTCGAGCGGGGGTGGACGGAGTCGGCGGCGGCGAGCTCGGCTGCGGCGGCCGGAGCACGGGGTTGGCCGGGACGAGGCTGTAGGGCCCTGTAGGGGGTGCGGGTGGTGGCGTTGGCTTGCTGGGGAGCTGCTGAGCACGCAGACGTGCTCAGCTTCAGGTGATTCGAGCTCTGGGCTCGGCGGCGACATGGACGGCGGCGGGGAGCTCACGGGTGCGGTGGCAGGCACGACTAGAGGACGAACGAGCGAGGGAGAACAGGGGGAAAGGCGGCGGGGCTCACAGCGCGTCGTTTGGCGGTGTCGGATGGCTCGGGGAAGCACCGGAGGTGAGGAATGGGCGCCAACGATCTCGCGGCTGTAGGTTGAAGAAGGTCACGTTGGCGATGCTGCACTGCGTCCTGGCTCATTTCCTTCGGCTTGCAGACGAGGTGCTTGAAGACGGAGCTTCTAGACGCGGCGGCTCGGCGGAGGGAGCTCGGTGGCCACGGTGAACGACGACGGTGGCGACGGCGCATTCGGGTGTGCTCGGGAGAGGGAGCAGAGGAGGAGGAGGGGGTCCAGGGAGAGGCAGAGAGGGCTGCGGGGCGTCTCCAGACGCGTCGGGTAGGCTCGGGGCGCCTCGGTGGCAAGCAGGAGGTGGCCAGGGGTGGTTGCGCCCGTCGACACGCAGCAGCTCCTACTGGCGTCGGAAAGAAGACGACAGGGCAGTGCCTGGTGGGCTGGGCCGAAACAGCAGCAGGCCAACAGTGTCAGGTAAGGCCCATGTGATGTTTCTTTTCTCTCTCTCTCTTTCCTTTGTTTCAGTTTTTCTATTTCTTTATTCTGTTTATGATTTAGCAAAAATACTAAACCATTTTCAAAACTCCTGAAAATATTTGTGGGCACTATTGAAATTATTCCCAACAACCCTCAACTACTTTCAGAATTATTAGAGCATTTAAAATATTAATAGCATTTAAATGCCCTAATTCAAATACTTTATGATTTAATCCAATGATCCAAAATATTCCCCAAAAATGTTCACTATTTTTGGTTTGGAATCAAAGCCATGCCAAAATTATCAAACATTGATGAAGGCATTTTGGGTTCATTGAAAAAGATTTTCGTAAATCCTAGTTCGATTAAGGGGGGTGCTGGGGGTTCTGTCATCCCCATTTCAACTTTCTGAGAAAAGTAGACATGATGCAACACCAGATGCTAGCACTAGGCATTACCAGAACTAGGGATGTGACATTTATTTACTCTTAACAAAATGTAGAACAAAGCCAATGCTCTTGAAGAAGAGTGTGCGGTAAACTTCTTGAATTGCCCCCCCATCAATATGGACAAGGGCTTTATAGAGCCTGTCTTCACTACTAATGTAAGTTTGTCCTCCTCGGGCCTTCAAACTTTGTTGTGTATATTTGGATAGCTATGAGTGCAAATGCTGTTTATTTTTGTCGTCTGCATCAAATTGCTTGTTCAAAGTTTATAAAGAAGAAGTACATAAACATAGGTTTGTCCTTCTCAATTTCAGCTTTAGTTGTACAACCTAGTTCCTTATTCGTACCATGTAAATTAAACTAAACATAGCAAGTTATCTTCTTTAGCACTATGTGTATGCTTGTGTTCTTGATCTGTAATCCAGTGGTGTGGTGAAACTACCAACAACAGCACAATGTCATATCCTGCTATGTCTCAACTATGAACAATGACATATTATATTAATGTTATTTAAATCGTGTCTCTTTATTTACCAATCTGGAATGGTATAAATTGACAGTACACTGACCATTCATGCTTATACGTTGTTTAGAACTACATGTATGCTTGTGTTCTTGATTTGTAATCCAGTGGTGTGGTGAAGTTGGCCGCTCCTGACAATGCCATTTCCTGCCGTCTTAACTATGAACAATGCCTATTATGTTAATGCTATTTTAAATCGTGTCTCTTTATTTCTGACAAATAAATGAGATGAATAGACATCACTGATGCTTATATGTGCAAAACCTGTTATCTACCTACTTGTTTCTCTTTTAGGGTGACAGCACTGCTGCTAGGAAGAACTGCCACAATGATAGTGAGACGAACCCATTGTTTGTCCCTCTAACACATATTCCAGAGAAGAAGGCAACACATCTTGAGGGCAGGGATACAACCACGAAGTCATATCTTGATGAAGTGTCGAACTTACTCAGTGACACAAGCTCGATGAAGTCGCCGCCTGAATCCGTTCGACTTCTTTAGTCTGCAATTCAAGCAGAAAGACTTGCTTCTGCTCAAATCCGACTGGAACTCCAATCTCTATGCAAGATTAGCCGTAAGTACAGGACGTCTATTGATGCTATGCAGCTTAAGTTGGTGGATATAAGCGCCAAAGAAACGCAGTCTCATCAGGATGCTAAGATGCTTGCGTTGCAACTCCTGGGCTGGGCTAACCTTTCTTGAACTGTGCTGAAGTGATGTCGGTTCTGTCTATTATTTTGTCGTCCTGTTAACTTCCACTGGTGGAGACCTGCCCAGTTTATGTAATCTGGTATCTGGTTGCCCTTTATTATCACTGGCGGCGAACTTTGATGACCAGGGGATGTAATATGATGTAATTTCTTTGTTGTATAGTCTAGTGTTGGTGTCAAAACCGGTGGATCTCGGGTAGGGGGTTCCGAACTGTGCGTCTAAGGTCGATGGTAATAGGAGACGGGGGACACGATGTTTACCCAGGTTCGGGCCCTCTTGATGGAGGTAATACCCTACTTCTTGCTTGATTGATCTTGATGAATATGAGGATTACAAGAGTTGATCTACCACGAGATCGTAATGGCTAAACCCTAGATGTCTAGCCTGTATGATTGTGATTTTTGCTACGGACTAAACCCTCCGTTTTATATAGACACCAAAGGGGCCTAGGGTTGTACAGAGTCGGTTTACAGAGGAAGGAATCTTCATATCCGAACGCCAAGCTTCCTTTCCACGTAAAGGAGAGTCCCATCCGGACACGGGATGAAGTCTTCTGTCATGTATCTTCATGGCCCATCAGTCCGGCCCATGTCACATAGCCCGGACGCCCGAGGACCCCATAATCCAGGACTCCCTCAGTAGCCCCTGAACTAGGCTTCAATGACGATGTGTCCGGCGCGCAGATTGTCTTCGGCATCGCAAGGCGGGTTCCTCCTCTGAATATTTCAAAGTAGTCCTCGAACACAGAGAATGTGTCCGGCTCTGCAAAACAAGGTCCGCAAAGAGTATAATATTTAACAAGTCTCATCTACTGACATCTTTTGTAGTGAGATGCCACATCTCTGCCCGGTCATTATTTCGAACCGTTTTTTAGCCTCCCGCTCCGTGTTTCGAGATGCGGTTTCCATTGGCACGTCTTGTCGAAGCAGAGATCGTGTCCCCTCATCACGGGATCCTTATTAATATGGGCGTGGGTAATCCAACCGTGTTGTTGGCGATCCCTTGGGAATAGGCGAGCTTTAAGGCCCGTGAGGAGGCGTTCGATATTCTTCGCCTTTATAAAGGGGTACAGACCCGTCTTTCTCCCCACACGCCTACCTCTTCCTCAACCTTCCCAACCTCAGGCTCCAGCGCCCAGGATTCAATTTCTTCCATTGTTACCAGGCCCTCTAGTAATGTCCGGATCCATCTCCCAAGGTAGGTGGGCAGCCTCCTCGGTCACCAAGGAGGATATCGCGAAGCTTCGGAAGGCGAGGTACCTGACTGCGAAAATTCCCCACAGGCTCCCTACTAAAGGGCAGGTCATCCCCACACCAAAATCCAGCGAGAGGGTTGTATTCATCTCCCACTTCCTCCGCGGGCTAGGGTTCGCTCTTCACCCCTTCGTTCGCGGCCTCATGTTCTATTATGGGCTAGATTTTCACGATCTAGCTCCGGACTATTTTCCCCACATCTCGGCGTTCGTCGTCGTGTGCGAAGCCTTTCTCCGCACCCCCACACTTTGTCCTATGGCTCAAGACTTTCAATGTGAAGCCGAAGATAGTTAACGGGGAGCAACCGGAGTGCGGCGGTGCTATGGTGAGCAAGCTTGCCAACACTATCTGGCCAAAAGGCACCTTCACAGAAACCTCCAACTCATGGCAACAGGAGTGGTTCTATATCACCGAACCCCGCGGCACCAAATGGGCAGCAGCACCTGTGTTCCGATCTGGCCCTCCATTGTGGCTTGCATCGTGGATAAATAAGGGGCTAGACTGGGGATCAGCTGATGAAGTACAGACGCTGCAAAGTCGTATCCGGAGTATCCTCGAAAGGGACATTGGCCTTATTAACGTGATCCAAGTGATGCTAGTCCGCCAGATCCTCCCTTGCCAGCGACGGCCTCTCTGTATGTGGGAGTTCAATCCAGAAGGACCGCAGACCCTTCAGCAATTCTTCGGCACAATGCACGAAGGAATGTGGAAACTATTCTTCAAGACTCGAAAGCAGTGGCCGGACACATCAGAGGACACCGGTCTCGACTGCAACCATCCGGATACCTCGATAAGCACCCAATTTCTGACCACGACTCGGTCGATTATCCCATAGCGATGTACTGAGAGTTCTATCTTTGACCAGAGCTGGATAAAGAAGGCGGGATCAATTAGGTGTTCAGCTCCACTTCCCGAAGACTCGACCAATCCTGTGTTGACGAAGATGCTGGTCCCGGCGCCGTATCAAGTGCCAGCGCAAGAGGACAAGAAGAAGAGCGAAGAGGCCGAAAGCGGCCTCCACTCTGCAGGTATACCGGACACTAGGTCTGGGGAGACTGAAGCTCCCTCTTCGAAAGACGAAGGGGAAGGAGAAGGTGATATCCCTTCCCCTCATGGGAGGAAAAGGACTGCATCCGAAGACTTGGAGGTGGAAGCACCCAAGAGAGGGAAGGTATCCCTACCATATGGTTCGTGTTCCGAAGCCGATGTCGTCGCAAGGCACCTCTCTAAGGACAAGCCCCTTGCCGAATCGTAAGTGAACAAGGATGCTCTAGATATATCCCGTTCTTTTCGAGTTGCAGGGGTAACATTTAAACTATATGCTTGCAGTTCGGCCCACAGTCCACCCCGACAGTCCTCCTCATCAGGGGACTTATCTCCGGGGATGATGGAAAGCGAGACGTTTTCTCATGCTTCCTCGCCTCTTAGGGCGAATGACTTCAAGGTGTCATCTCGGAGAATCTCCCCCGACCATCAAGCGGCGTGGGGGACGATGAAAACAACACCCAAGGGTGGTTCTTCGATCATCAAGGGTCTAGGGGGCGCAGCCCTTACGGGGGCCAGCAATGGAGGCCCCGAACTATCCAGCTTACAGCCGAAGACGACTTTAGGGTCGAGCCGATGTACCCCTTTGAAGGGAATGCATACTCCCGCAGCAGCCTCCAGGAATCCGGAGGTGCCGGATACTCTGATGAGCACATTACAAGGTGTATCCATCTCAGAGGAACATCGTACCTTAATGGGTACGGTAGTTGAAAGGGTTCGCGAAAAGCGGATTGAATGAAGCATTCATGGGCCTATTGAGAGGCTTCAAGGTATGCAATGTAATAGCTTAACTGTTTTTACATGCATAATGCGCTCGTGTACAGATAGTAGCCCCTGAGGCTCTGGTCGGCTTCCATAGGGAGGCGATCAGAGGATCAATAAGATATGCTCAGGAAGTAACCTAATTAATTCGAACACAGGCTATTACGTCCATGGCAACCGCCCAAGCTACGGAAGTTGCAGATCTAAAGCAGAAACTTGAGTTAGCGGATGAGGACATCACTCTTATTCACAGGCGGCTCGACGAGGCACAAGGTATGTGTTGGGACAGCTTGTTTATGCATGTATACTAGTATGAGCACGAGGCTGAAAATCATATACTGTGACATGCATAATTGTAGATGGTGCTGCCGCGGTTGAGACCCTTCGGGCTGAACTTGCCCGGGCCAAGGAGCAGGCCAGAGTGAGCGATGCAGCTGCCAAGAAGGCAGCTGCGGATTTAAAGGCCGAACAGGCCGCTCAGCGCCAGTGCCAGGAGAGAATATCTACCCTGGAGTGGGAGCTGAAGGATGCCACTAGCAGGTGCAAATCTCTCGAGGAGGATAATAAAGCCAAGGCAGCCAAACTCGACAAGGCCTTACTAGAGGCGAAAGAAGCGCGATCCAAATCTAGAGCAGCTCAGGAGGAGATCCAACAGGCTGGGGAGATAGCGGCTGGTAAGCCCTTTTCTTTTACAGACTAAGTTCAGCGACCCAAAGTATGCTCTGCTTAACCAAATGTGGAGTTCTCCAGATGCGTTCTTGGATCTGCCGAAGAGTGTTTCCGACGCGGCGCAGTTCTTCCAAGCACAGGAAGGACGTGCTGCTGAGAGGCTTTTCTGGTTGCAATTCAACGTGGCAAAGCGTCCGGTGCTGCTGAACGAACAGATGGCCCAGTGGGCCGAGCTACACAAGATGTCCAGAGCTGCCATGAAGGACGTAGTGGTTCGGCTATGGCCAGCCGAACCCGTTCCGAGCAGCTATTTTGGTTTGGTGCAGCGGCTTGTCGATGCAGTGCCGCGTATTGACGCCGTCAAGCGGTCGGTGTGCATAGAAGGTGCCCAGATGGCCTTCGCCCGCGTCAAGACGTACTGGGCAAAGATGAAGGCCACTGATGTTGCAACCAATGGTCCGCCTGGAGGCAAGGACCATCGCACGCCAGAGCATTATTTGGAGGACGTCCTAGAGGGCGCCCGCTTGATAGACGGTCAATGCTTGAAGGATACTATATTTGAATAAATGTACCGAAATTGTGAAAACAATATTATGATACGTTAAAGATGTGTTATATACCTTTGCCATTATTTCCTCCTGTGCGGCCGTTTCTTATAACCTGAAAGTTTGCCAGTCGTCGGCTTCGGCCCCCTCGCATATAATACGGGAGTGTTCGGAATAGCACCTGATCACTCTTAACCCAACGTCTTGGTCCGGAACGGAGGTGTCAGTGCGGCGAACTAGGCAATCGGACTATAGGGCTTTAACACCTTCACTTATACATGGGAGTTTTACGGTGGGCCTATGATGTAGCCCCTGGTATGTACGCAGTTATTCGAATACGGTTGCGTCACATAGCTCAACAGAAAAAACAGTCCTTCGTGTAATACGGAAGGAATCGCAAAAGATTCTGATAAGTCACCGAGTGGTTGACCAGCTCTCGCCACATCATGACAGTCAGTTTTCGGCTTTCTCTACTGAGGTGTTTGACTAGGTGAAACGGAAACACAATCGCAGTAATTATCCCTTTACTACCGTAGCCGATAAGACGGAACGTAGGGTAGCAAGCATAGGAGCTGGGCAACCCAACTATTGACCAAAGACATGATTCGGAGCTGATGCATATAATGCCAAACTCGTGATGCCGAAGTATGCTATAGAGTTGTTCGGACTTTTTCGGCAACCCATATGTTGCCGTATCAAGCCCTTGGCGATTTGTGCCGAGGTGTCTGCGTGAAACAACCGAAGGAGCAAGGTACGTTTGTATGCGGAAAAGCAAATACTGAAAAATGGATTATGTTCACTAAAATCTGATTGATACGTCGAACGTAATCTTACAGATTATAAAACCACCAACTAGGCCATTTTACGTGCCAGGGGTCGAGGGCTGAGGAAAAAAGGCTTTGTACAGGTTTCAAATAGAGTTTTTGGTGTACGAAAAATCTTTTGGACCTCCTGTCGCACGTCTGCGCTGCCTGTGCTTCCGCGAAAAGGCTTCCTTAAAGGGAGCAATCCCCGGTTATTTGTAGGAAAGCCGGGCTCATAAAGAGTCCTTTCAGGTCCATAGGACGGACAAGTATTGATTCACCTGTGGCAAAAAAAAGTTAGAAAAGAGAAAAGGCTAAAGTCCGAACGAACCGCCTTGTAGGCCTGTCCGTATTGTGCCTCCGTCGATGACCAAGGTATTTTGAGTGCATAATTATGTATGCGCGGTGCAAACTCCGCGGGTATAAGAGGCGAAAGACGGAGGCGGAGCTGCTAATCCAGCTCTAAAATTGACCGGTCCTATGTAGTAGAGGCCGGAAGTTTAATGACCGATGAGATACGCGGCTTGAGGAGGCCGCTTTGTACTTCGGCTGTGATTGCCACAATGTGCCCCTCAGTGCGGAGGGAGCGTTCCATGTTTCCGTTGATCGTTATGGTGCCGCGTGGACTGGGCATCTTAAGCTTTAGATAGGCGTAGTTTGGGACCGCATTGAAACAAGCAAAAGCAGTCCGCCCGAGCAGTGCGTGGTAGCCAATGCGGAATGGGACAATATCGAAGATCAAGTCCTCGCGTCAGAAGTTTTCCGGTGAACCGAAGACGACCTCTAGTGAGATTGAGCATGTGCCGTGAGCTTCTACGTCGGGTATTCCTCCCTTGAAGGTAGTTGTGGTGGGCTTGATCCTTGAAGGGTCAATGCCCATTTTGCGGACAGTGTCTTGATAGAGTAAATTGAGGCTACTGCCGCCGTCCATGAGGACTCGCGTAAGATGGAATCTGCTGATAATTGGATCGAGGAGCAGAGCTACCGAACCTCCGTGACGGATACTGGTTGGGTGGTCCTTGTGATCAAGCAGTCCGCCCATGGGTTGAATTTTGGGGCATCCGGCTTTATGGCGTGGTCATCTCGTAGTTCGTGCTTGCACTCCCTTTCAGAGGTATGCGTCATGTATATCATGTTTACTGTTTTTACTTCGGGGGGAAATTGCTTTTGTCCTCCGGTGCTCGGTAGGT
Source organism: Aegilops tauschii subsp. strangulata (assembly GCF_002575655.3). NCBI lineage: Eukaryota > Viridiplantae > Streptophyta > Magnoliopsida > Poales > Poaceae > Aegilops > Aegilops tauschii. The sequence continues at coordinate 375,821,698 of NC_053037.3, forward strand.
GAGCCTCCTCTTGTTCGCTGTCACTGGGCGGCCCCTTCCCTTTGTGTTCGGCATTGAGCTTGCCGGCTTGTTTGAAAACCCAACAATTTCTGTTGGTATGGTTGGCGGGTTTGTCGGGGCTGCCATGGATCTGACAGGGCCGGTCCAGTATCTTGTCTAGACTGGATGGACCATCTCTGTTTGCCTTAAATGGCTTCTTCCGTTGACCGGTTTTGGAGCCACTAAATTCGGCGTTGACCATTGTGTCTTGGGTTCCTGCATTATTGTTGCAACGCTTGTCTTTATTGTGTCGTGGCTTGCCATTGCCGTCCCTGACTTTGGAGGTGCCAGGATCGCTCGTGCTATTGCTTCTATGAGCGAGCCAGCTATCTTCTCCCGCACAAAAGCGGGTCATTAGTGCGGTGAGAGCTGCCATGGACCTTGGCTTTTCTTGGCCGAGGTGGCGGACGAGCCACTCGTCGCGGACGCTATGTTTAAAAGCCGTGAGTGCTTCGGTATCCGGACAGTCGACAATTTGGTTCTTTTTAATTAGGAACCCAGTCCAGAGTTTCCTGGCTGATTCTCCGGGCTGCTGGATGATGTGACTGAGGTCATCGGCGTCCGGAGGCCGGACATATGTACCTTGGAAATTGTCGTGAAAGGCGTCTTCCAAGTCTTCCCAGCCGCCAATGGAGTTCTCTGGGAGGCTGTTGAGCCAATGCCGGGCTGGTCCCTTTAATTTTAGTGGGAGGTATTTAATGGTGTGGAGATCATTACCGCGGGCCATGTGCATATGGAGAAGAAAATCCTCAATCCATACTGCGGGGTCAGTTGTTCCATCATATGATTCAATATTCATGGGCTTAAACTCTTTTGGGAATTCGTGCTCCATTACTTCATCAGTGAAGCAGAGGGGGTGTGCGGCGCCTCTATATCGGGCCAAGTCGCGATGTAGCTCGGATGGAGTCCGTCTGCGGTTTTTGGCCCGGACGTGGTTATGCTTGTCATGTCCGGCTAGACAGCCATCATCGCGTGCCGAGGCATGCCCCCGCGATCCGTAGATCGATATGGTCTGACCTGCTCTATTTTCCAGGTCCTGCCGCAGGTCATATGTATGTCCCCGAGCTGTTGTGTCTCTATCTTTACGGCGAGGTAGTATGGGCTAGTGTTCGGCTTGAGTTGCCGTTTTGTCCCGGCCACGTGATGGTCGGTCAGCCGTGTTACGCGCTGATGGTACGGGCTCCAGTGCCTCATCGTCGAATTGAGGTAGCAGCTTACGCTTCGGGTAGCTTTTGGTTGGTCGTGCATGGCCGTATTCCTTGGCTTCCAGGACATTAGTCCATCTCTCGTTGAGCGTATCCCATTCGGCTTGAAGCCATTGCTGCTTCCTTTTCAGGCTCCTCGCGATTGCGATGAGTTGTTGCCTAAAGCGTTCTTGCTCGAGGGGCTCCCCTGGTACGATGAAATCTTCGTCACCGGGGCTTATGTCATCTTTGGAGGGTGGCATGTAATTGCTGTCCTCCGAGTCCTCACTTCCAACTGGCTCGTCAAGGTTACCCTGCCCCTCCTCCCTATCATCATGTTCGGGTGTTGGTTCAACGGGGGCATCTGGGTCTTCGGCGTTCTCCGGAGTGTTATTGTCTCCATTGCCGGTATTACTTTCCCTGCTGCGGCGTGATTTTGAACGGCGTCGCTGATGCCGCTTCTTTGGTGGTTTATCAGTGTTGTTGTCCTTGATTGGACCCTTACTGCCCTCACTGCCATCCTCTCTTGGCGTATCTACCATGCATACGTTGAATGTGGAGGTGGCCGCCCAGCGTGTGGTGTGCGGCGGGTTTTGGCTTTGTTCGTCTCTGGCATCAATGTCCATACCATAGATGTCTTCGGAGTTACGGTCAAGCATGTCGGTAAGGTCCTCGATAGTGGCTATGAAGTGGGTGGTGGGTGGGATGTAAAATTCCCTGCCCTCAGCCCCTAGTCCAGGTCGGGGCGTAATCCGGATGTTGCTCCTTTGTAATGACGAGTGATCGCATTAGGTCCAGACCCTCGCTTAAAGGCGAGGTTCGGCCAGGGAAAAGAGAGTCCGTGGAGTATGGTGGGAAGAAAATCCCCTGGCCGGGCTCACATAATGCGGACTCCGAGGGTTCGGGGCCAGTGTTCGGAGAAGAGTCCGGCTTCATGATGATTTCCATTAATACTACTTCCTCTGGCTTTCCCATGCTAGGCTCAATGGCCGAGAGAGTCCGGTGGGCTCGAGAATCCCATCTTCGGGCCTGGTGATGTGCTCCGGATCTAAGGGTAGAGCGGGGGTTGGGGTCGTGAACCCTTGGAAGATCAAGTCTCCTCGGATATCAGCAACATAATCTAGGCTTCCAAAACTAATCTGGTGATCTGGGGCGTAGCTGTCGATCTGCTCTAGACGGCCAAGCGAGTTGGCCTGCAGTGCGAAGCCGCCAAACACAAAGATCTGGCCGGGGAGAAAGACCTCCCTCAAGGCAGTATTGTTGTAGATGATGGATGGAGCCATCGAACCTTCTGGCGACGACACAACGGATCTCTCTCAATGAAAGCACCAATGTCGGTGTCAAAACCGGCGGATCTCTGGTAGGGGGTTCCGAACTGTGCGTCTAAGGTCGATGGTAACAGGAGACGGGGGACACGATGTTTACCCAGGTTCGGGCCCCCTTGATGGAGGTAATACCCTACTTCCTGCTTGATTGATCTTAATGAATATGAGGATTACAAGACTTGATCTACCACGAGATCGTAATGGCTGAACCCTAGATGTCTAGCCTGTATGATTGTGATTTTCGCTACGGACTAAACCATCCGGTTTATATAGACACCGGAGGGGCCTAGGGTTGTACAGAGTCGGTTTACAGAGGAAGGAATCTTCATATCCGAATGCCAAGCTTGCCTTCCATGCAAAGGAGAGTCCCATCCGGACATGGAAGGAAGTCTTGTGTCATGTATCTTCATGGCCCATCAGTCCGGCCCATGTCACATAGCCCGGACGCCCGAGGACCCCATAATCCAGGACTCCCTCATCTAGGTTTATTCTTCGTCACGATGTTGTAATTTATTTGTTGTTTCTGCTGTCATCGCTCTGAGAAAAGGTCGTAATCTTCGATCGGTGCGCAATGAGCCAATAGGTTAGGTTTATAAAATAATAATTTCTATACTAAAACTGACCGGTCACCAATCGCTAGTACGGGCCGAACCGTGGGCCTGCAACAATATTGGGCCATTAGTAAGGTCTAGTCTTAATCTGGCCCACTATTAGTTCCGGGCCTTTAAAAGGCCGAGTAAACCGCTTGCCTTAATTGGGCCCGAAAATTAAATAGGCTTTTAACAGATTGAAAACTAGATTCAACCTTAATTGTGGCGAACAAATCACAGGCCAACAGCATGCTGTAATATAAATCGGCTCATTATTGGCCCATTCGGGTGACGGGCCATTAACAAGGTGAAATGTTTTTGGGCCTTGGCTGACCCAATTACATGACGGGCGGGAAGCAGGCCGGATGTATAACGGGCCTAAATTAGGCCCAACACTCTCAAGGGCCTTTGACGGGGGCCGATAGGCAGTTTGTGCTAGAATGTATCCACGAAGACTACGGGCCGTTAAGAGGCTGAAAGTAACTACGGACCATAATTAGGCCCAGGTGCAACTCGGGCCTTTAAATGGCCGAAAGTGAAACCGGGCCGAAAACGGCCCATATGTAGACAGGGCCGCTGACAGGCCGAAACAAATATCGGGCCGAACTATTAAACGGGCCATTAAGAGGACGAAGAGCAAATCAGGCCGCCAATGGGCCCAATGGCACAGTAGCTGTTAAAAGGGTCGTATCTGTTATGGGCCGTAATTTGGCCCAAGAAATGAAAGTCAGTTAACGGGCCGGATCAGGTGTGGACCATAAATTGGCCCAAACTATGGCAGGCTGTTAACGTGTCGAATCTGATATGGGCCGTAAACTGGCCCAAAATATTGCAGTCATTTAACGGCCCGTATCTGATGTGGGCTATAATTTGGTCCAGAAAATGTTAGGCTGTTAACGGGCCGGCCCATTAGATCTGACGAAATCTTGTGGGCCTGTTCCTGGGCCGGCTTTTAAACCTATATGGGCCTCTATTAGGCCGTCCCATGTGTCAACGTTTCATTGGCGATTCTTGTCAAATGGACGGTTGACATCTGTCCCAACACTGAGCCGATACGTGGTTCGTCGGCGAATGAGAATTTTACACGTGGAAAATCGCCATTAGTCCGGGCTGTTAATGGGTTATCGGATCCAAACCGGAACCCGATAGCTTAAGGCGACCCGTTACGGTAGATGCCACATGTCGGTCACCCTTGACGAAAGCACTTCTATGACGCGCGATTTATCGTCATGGAAGTGGACACTTCCGTGATGATAATTTTGGTAATGTCATGGAACACTTCTACGACAGCACATGTATGACTATCTTGATTCTGTCATAAAATCGTCATGGATGTACATGCATGATAGAAAACGTGACCTACTGTGACAAACATGTATCATCACGGAAGTGTAATTTTTTTGTAGTGAGCTGATAGTAGATGCGTAAGTCCCGTTCATTGTGTCGCTAAGAAAAGAGGCACTACTGTTGTTCCTTATGATAAAAATGAGCTTATTCCACAAAGAATTGTAACTGGTTATAGGATGGTAATTGATTTTAGAAAATTAAACAAAGCTACTAGAAAAGACCATTACCCCTTGCCTTTTATTGATCAAATGTTAGAAAGACTATCTAAGCACACACATTTTTGGTTCCTTGCATATTCTGGTTTCTCTCAAATACCTGTATCACAAGCGATCAAGAGAAAACTACTTTTACTTGTCCTTTTCGGACTTATGCTTATAGATGTATGCCTTTTGGTTTATGCAATGCACATGCTATCTTTCAAAGATGTATGACTGCTATATTCTCTGACTTTTGTGAAAAGATTGTTGAGGTTTTCATGGATGATTTTTCCGTTTACAGAACTTCTTTTTATGATTGCTTAAGAAACCTTGATCGAGTTTTGCAGAGATGTGAACAAACTAATCTTGTCTTGAATTGGGAGAAGTGCCACTTTATGGTGAATGAAGGTATTGTCTTGGGGCATAAAATTTATGAACGTGGTATTGAAGTAGACAAAGCTAAAGTCGATGCAATTGAGAAAATGCCATGTCCTTAAGATATTAAAGGTATAAGAAGTTTCCTTGGTCATGCTGGTTTCTATAGCAGGTTTATTAAAGATTTCTCTAAAATATCTAGGCCTCTTACTAATCTCTTGCAAAAAGATGTTCCATTTGTTTTTGATGATGATTGTGTAGAAGCCTTTGAAACACTTAAGAAAGCCTTGACCTCTGCACCCATTGTTCAACCACCTGACTGGAACTTGCCTTTTGAAATTATGTGTGATGCTAGTGATTATGTTGTTGATGTTGTTCTAGGACAAAGAGCTAATAATAAACTAAAACATGAGACAGTGCTCAAAGATATTATGTTACTACTGAGAAATAATTTCTAACAGTTGTGTTTGCTTGTGATAAATTCAGATCTTACATAGTTGATTCTAAAGTAATTGTTCACACCAATCATGCCGCTATTAAATACCTTATGGAAAAGAAAGATGCTAAACCTAGACTCATTAGGTGGATTGTTTTGCTACAAGAGTTTGACCTGCATATTACTGATCGAAAAGGAGCTGAGAATCTCGTAGGTGATAACTTGTCTAGGTTAGAAAATATCCTTGATGGCCCACTACCTATTGATGATAGTTTTCCTGATGAACAACTAGCTGTCATAAATGCTTCTCGCAATACTTTTTGGTATGCAGACTATGTTCATTACATTGTTGCTAAATTTATACCACCTAGTTTCACATACCAACAAAAGAAAAAGTTCTTCTATGATTTAAGACATTACTTTTGGGATCCACACCTTTATAAAGAAGTAGTAGATGGTATTATTAGACTTTGTATACCTGAGGATGAACAGGAACAAATCCTACGGAAGTGTCACTTCGAGGCTTATGGAGGACACCATGCGGGAGACAGAACTGCACACAACATATTACAATATGGTTTCTATTGGCCTACTCTTTTCAAGGATGCTTGTAAATTTGTCTTATCTTGTGATGAATGTCAAAGAATTGGTAATATTGGTAGACGTCAGGAAATGCCTATTAATTGTTCACTTGTTACTGAACCATTTGATGTTTGGGGCTTTGATTATATGGGACCTTTTCCTTCCTCTAATGGGTATACACATATTTTAGTTGATGTTCATTATGTCACTAAGTGGGTAGAAGCTATTCCAACTAGTTGTGCTGATCATAGCACTTCTATTAAAATGCTTAAAGAAGTTATCTTCCCTAGGTTTGGAGTCCTGAGATATTTAATGACTGATGGTGGTTCACACTTTATTCATGGTGCATTCCGTAAACTGCTTGCTAAAGATGATGTTAACCATAGAATTGCATCTCCCTATCACCCTTAGTCTAGTGGTCAAGTTGAACTGAGTAATCACTACTGCAGGATGCTGCTAACATGACACTACAATCAGAGACCCTTCGACGAAACTGTGTGTGATGCATTAATCGCAAACGGTGATGTAAAAAACTGTCAAAAAAGATGCAAAACGTTTGCGATGGCGGATACATCAAACACGATTCAGATTTTAGCTGCGTGTGCAATTAGGGGCATATGGTTCAGTTCAGTGAACTATTTGCGATGAGGCAGAACAACAGAAACGGGCAGCCAGATGAAGGCATGTGCGATATAGGGCATACAGTTCACTCGGATAAACTGTTTGTGATGAGGCGGAACAACAGAAATGAGCAGCCAGATGAACGTGTGTGCGATATACGACATACGGTTCACTCGGATGAACTGTTTGTGACTAGGCAACACAAAGGAAACGGTCAGCAAGATCAAGGTGTGTGCGATATACGGCATACGGTTCACTCGGATGAACTAATTTTGATTAGGCAACGCGACAGAAACAGTTTAGCTAGATCAAGGTGTGTGTGCAATGGAGGGCATACAGTTCATTCCGATAAATTGTTTGTGTTGAGCCAAGAGAACAGAAACGTTTCGTGTAAATGAGATGTGTGTGATACGTGGCAAACATCGAATTAGATAGGTGGCTAGTACACACATGACATTTCCACACACCAAAGTAAACTATTACATGCATAATTAACTAGGATAAACGATCATCTGATCATCATCTAGTTCTTGTGACACTTGCCGCCACTGCTCTACTAGGATAATCGAAACAATATTCTTTACTATGAATAGTGTGCTCTGTTGGGCACACAAGTATAGGGATCATAGCCTTGGGCGAGCAATGTGCCCGCACGCACCGTGCTAGCTCGATGTTCCTTCTATGCTAAGTTTCCATTAATTGATGGCGTTTTATGACCACGCCATCGTTTCCCACCATTTCCTCACTGGTTTTCCACCGCCACCCAGCGATATTGTGCGCAACGCGCGACGCACGGAGGCAACAAGCACAACCTGTAGCACATCCACCTTTTCCAAGCATGCCAACCCACCAAAGCGCCGCCTCTGCCATCAACCTCCTCGACGAGGAAAACGAGAAGGCGCCATGGCCCGTCGAGGCCGAGGCGCTCCCCAGCAATGCGATGGACGATGCCGTGATGCGCGTCATCGCCAGGGTTGAGCAGACCCTTGGCGCATGGCGCTTCAGCGCTGCAGATCAAGATAGGCATGTCAACGCTGAGAGGCTATAGCTTGCCACACAACATGATCGATGGCATGCCACAGAGCAAGCTAGGCATGTCCGCGCTGATAGGTTGCGTCTTGCCGCAGAGCGAGACCGTTGGAGCACCGCAGAGCGAGAGGCGCGGCGCGGCGCACAACAAGAGCAGATCCATCGGTGCTTGCCTGCTGTTGACAGGGCGTCGCAGCTGGGTACACGTCCTGTCAGTACCCCCATTCCTCGCCAGGAGTGGGCAGAGGCCATCTGCGCCGTACTTGCAATAGAGGCCGGCCGCACCGTACTTGCACTGGACGCCAGCCGTGCTGTTCGCATGGGTCGCGCCGTTCGCCTTGTCCGCGGCCCACTCAATGCCAACGCGTTGGTCGCTAGGCTCGACCGCCTCCTTGGCCCAGGTGTCCACCATCGCACCCTTGAGCTGGTGATCTCTGATGAAATAGCCAACTTGGAGCTCCAGATCGCGCTCCAGATGTACCGCAAGCGCGTCGACCGCTTGGACGAATGCCTGCACGAGTTCAGGCAGAGCCAAGAGCTACCTAGGCAAGGGCTACTGGTCATGGTCTCATGGACGCGTTTTATTTTGTTGAGTCGTTTCGACGTGGATCGCTATGTATTCACAACAATCATAATATTGCTCTGTTTATTGCTCTGTTTCAATGGGTGTACTCTGTTTTCTGTTCTTATATGTTTTGTTTTAATGTGTGTGTATATATGCTTTCCATTCTATATATGTGGATGATAACAGCTAGATACAAATCAGTATACGAAAACAGATAGAAAATGGAATTCATAATATATATTAATTGTTCATTAGTTCATCACAGAATATATATAATATCATCACATATATGTGATGATACTTAACTACTAGGTACAATGCATAAAATAGAAAACGAACAATACTAAAACTAGTAATCCCTCCCGGGGGAAGTATTCCGACAGACCTTCGCCAACAGCTCTGTGGTGCGTGGCGTCTTCCCAGCATGGAGGCAGTACTCCGCCTCCTCCGCCTCGCAGCGCTTGACGTACCAATCTGCCTCTTGCTGGCGGACGAGCGCGAACGATCTTGCAATTTTGTTGGGCGCACATCGGAGCTCCTCGTCGATGGCACGCTGGAGCTTATCGGCCCACCTCCACACAGCGATGAGGCGCCTAAAGCCTTTGACCTTCCTCGCGAAGTACCCGCCTTCGTACACCTCCTCCGCATGACGACGCGCCTGCCCCCAAAGCTCCACCGCCTCCTTTTTCCAGGCGGCATTACGATCTTCACAGGCCGCCTGGTACCTGGCTTCCTCCTCCACCATCTCCTTCTTGAAAGCCACTTGCTTGGCTTTCTCAGCCGGTGGCAGCGACTTCCACAGACAAAGATTGTACTAGCCCCAAAACCACTCCAAAGTTGGGGGGTCCGGCGCAACCTCGTCCGGCGGCACGTAGGGGTCCTTCTCATCGTAGCTCTTCGACTGAGCGTCCTCGGGGGGCGGAGCCTCCTCGTCGCCGTGTGGGCAGATCGACGGCGCCATGGTATAGATTTGAGAGAGAGAGGGCGAGCAAGGGGAGGATGTAGATGAGAATGCAGGCGGGACGACGTGCGCAAGGTAGTATTTATCGGCGGCCAGAATCTAGATCGACGGGAACAGTACACACGCCGGTCGCCGGAATTTACGAGTACTATAGTTTGAATTGCACATGATTCCCGCAGCAAAAGCCGTGTGTGAACTTAATAGCTGACGGTTTCCAACACAGAACCGTTTCTGATTAATAACCCGCGCCACTCACCTTCCAAACCTTGAGGCACGAAATAAAATGTCAATCGTGTGGGGCCCATTTGTCTTGCCAGATCTTTACATTTTCTTTTTTGAACACTGATATGTCTCCAACATATCTATAATTTTTGATTATTCCATGCTATTATATTATCCATCTTGGATGTTTTATATGCGTTTATATGCTGTTTTATATGATTTTTGGGACTAACCTATTAACCTAGAGCCCGGAGCCAGTTTATGTTTTTCCTTGTTTTTGAGTTTTACAGAAAAGGAATACCAAACGGAGTCCAATTGACGTGCCAATTTTTGTGAATTTTTATGGACCAAAAGAATCCCTCAGAGTAAAAGAATTGGGCCAGAAGAGTCCCGAGCCATCCACGAGGGTGGAGGGCGCGCCCTAACCCCCTGGGCGCGCCCCCTATCTCGTGGACGACTCGGAGCCCCCCTCCCTGACGTGAGACCGACACCAAAAAATCTTATAAATACAGAAACCCCCAGAAAGAAACCTAGATCGGGAGTTCCGCCGCCGCAAGCCTCTATAGCCACCAAAAACCAATCAGGACCCTGTTCCGGCACCCTGCCGGAGGGGGATCCATCACCGGTGGCCATCTTCATCATCAAGGCGTTCTCCATGACGAGGAGGGAGTAGTTCACCCTCGGGGCTGAGGGTATGTACCAGTAGCTATGTGTTTGATCTCTCTCCCTCTCTCTCTCTCTCGTGTTCTTGATTCGGTACGATCTTGATCTATCGTGAGCTTTGCTATTACAGTTGGATCTTATGATGTTTCTCCCCCTCTACTCTCTTGTAATGGATTGAGTTTTCCCTTTGAACTTATCTTATCGGATTGAGTCTTTAAGGGTTTGAGAACACTTGGTGTATGTCTTGCATGTGCTTATCTGTGGTGACAATGGGATATTCACATGATCTACTTGATGTATGTTTTGGTGATCAACTTGCGGGTTCATTGACCTTGTGAACTTATGCATAGGGGTTGGCACACGTTTTCATCTTGACTCTCCGGTAGAAACTTTGGGGCACTCTTTGAAGTTCTTTGTGTTGGTTTGAATAGATAAATCTGAGATTGTGTGATGCATGTCGTATAATCATACCCACAAATCTAGGTGACATTAGGGTTTTGGTTGATGTGTGTCTTAAGGTGCTATTCTAGTACAAACTCTAGGATAGATCGAACAGAAAGAATAGCTTCGTGTTATTTTACTATGGACTCTTGAATAGATCGATCAGAAAGAATAACTTTGAGGTGGTTTCGTACCCTACAATAATCTCTTCGTTTGTTCTCCTCTATTAGTGACTTTGGAGTGACTCCTTGTTGCTTGTTGAGGGATAGTTATATGATCCAGTTATGTTATTATTGTTGAGAGAACTTGCACTAGTGAAAGTATGAACCCTAGGCCTTGTTTTGAAGCATTGCAATACCGTTTGTGCTCACTTTTATCATTAGTTACCTTGCTGTTTTTATTTTTCAGATAACAAAAACCTATATCTACCATCCATATTGCACTTGTATCACCATCTCTTCGCCGAACTAGTGCACCTATACAATTTACCATTGTATTGGGTGTGTTGGGGACACAAGAGACTCTTTGTTATTTGGTTGCAGGGTTGTTTGAGAGAGACCATCTTCATCCTACGCCTCCCACCGATTGATAAACCTTAGGTCATCCACTTGAGGGAAATTTGCTACTGTCCTACAAACCTCTGTACTTGGAGGCCCAACGACGTCTACAAGAAGAAGGTTGTATAGTAGACATCAAGCTCTTTTCTGGAGCCGTTGCCGGGGAGGCGAGGTAAGCGGCACTAACACCCCGTCAACTAAGCTCTAATTTGTGAGGGGTGTGTGTCCAAACTTTCGTCAAACGGACCAATTTTTTTACCACATCATCTTGGTGGCATGACATTACGTCAAGCAAGGTTTCATGTGTTTCTGATCATTTTGTATTTTTTTTTGGAATTTAAATGGCATGGCACTCCATGCATGTGTCCAGGCCGTGACACCAATATGTTTGAAAATTCCTTCCAATTTACTGCACATGGAATTAACCTGTGCACAAGTACACAAATATGATTTTTCAAACCATTATGGTTAGCCGTTGCATTTAAATGTAGTTCAAATTTGAATTATGGTCATTAAATGGCTAGAAAATCACTTAAATGTCTATAAAAGGTCAAATGACCCCTCGAATTTTCCAAATTTTCACATGACAGTTGTATTAGTGCACGTTAAATGTAAAAAATTGTTGAAGGCCATAAGAGGAAGCTATCTCCCGTTCATCATCAAACATGCATTATTCCCTCTCGGAACCACGAGCCTTGTAGTGAGTTGCTCCGGTTTGTGACGGGTGTGTGTCCAAACTATCGTCAAACATGCCAATTTTTTTACCACATCATCTTGGTGGCATGACATTACATCAAGCAAGGTTTCATGTGTTTATGATCTTTTTTAATTTTTTGGAATTTAATTGCCATGACACTCCACGCATGTGTCCAGGCCGTGACACCAATATGTTTGAAAATTCATTCCAATTTACTGCACATGGAATTAACTCGCACACAAATACACAAATATGATTTTTGAAACCGTTATGGTTAGCTGTTGCATTTACATGTAGTTAAAATTTGAATTACGATCATTAAATGGCTAGAAAATCACTTAAATGTCATTAAAAGGTCAAACCCCTGGAATTTTCCAAATTTTCAAATGACTGTTGTATTAGTGCACGTTAACTGTAGAATTTTTTTTGAAGGCTGTAAAAGGAAGCTATCACCCATTCGTCATCAAACATGCATTGTTCCCTCTCGGAACCACGAGCCTTCTAGTGAGTTGCTCCGGTTTGTGAGGGGTGTGTGTCCAAACTTTCGTCAAACATGCCAAAAAATTTACCACATCATCTTGGTGGCATGACATTACATCAAACAAGGTTTCATGTGTTTCTGATCTTTTTTTAATTTTTTGGAATTTAAATGCCATGGCACTACATGCATGTGTCTAGGCCATGACACCAATATGTTTGAAAATTCGTTCCAATTTACTGCACATGGAATTAACTCGCACACAAGTACACAAATATTTTTTTTCAAACCGTTATGGTTAGCCGCTACATGTTGATATAGTTCAAATTTGGATTAAGGTCACTAAATGGCTAGAAAATCACTTAAATGTTTTTAAAAGGTCAAATGACCCATGAATTTTCAAATTTTGACATGACAGTTGTATTAGTACTACAAATTTTCTTGTACATTTAAAACATCATCCGTTGCCACTTTACTCCAAATTCGTCTTCCACAGCTAATAAAAAATATCAACAACATCACACATAGTTTTTGGTAGGGATTGTGATGAAAATTCATGGGTCTATTTAAGTCTTCGTCCTTAAGCTTCGCCGGCTCGTCTGCTCCAGTACCGGCAACCCCCGAATCCACGAATCCCGGTCCCCATTCCCGCAACCCCTTCTTGCAAAGATAACGCGGTGGAAACACCTCGTGAGGGCTCGTACGGTGGTCGCGTCCTCCCCGAGCACCGCCGCCTACGCCGAGAGTGCCGCCGCATCTGCACTGAGCGCGGCCGCATCCGTCGAGAGGGCGTCTGCGGCAGCCGACAGGGCAGCTACAGCAGTCGAGACGGCTGTAGCAGCTGCTGCGACAGCAGCTGCAAACGCCGAGAGTGCTCGAGCTGCCGTCCGTGCAGCCGATGTCGCCCTGGCCTGGGTCGAGGCCATCCACACCAAGATCGAGGATGCACGTGCCAAGATATTCCAGGCCACCTTGGAATCCAGCATGCAACCGACGTCCAAAAAGGCGGCGGTGGCCATGGAGCACCTGCTTCCTGATGAGATCGCCGGGCGAGAGCTGGAGATGTAGAAGGCGTCAAAGATCGAGGAGCGTCGGGAGGAGTTGCGCCTGGTCGAGGTCGAGGCAGAGAAAAGTCTGTCCATCGAGGAATCGGCGATGGAGTACCAACGCGAGCTCTGGCGCAGCCACTACTACGAGTATTACAACCTTGAGGGCGGAGCCGAGGACGAGGACGAGGACGCAATCGAGTTCAGCAGGGGGGACGTGGAGTCCACCAACAGCAGCATGTCACCAGGACAAGTCATCGATGTCTCATGTCACGCCGGCGATGCACAGGCCGGCGCGGTGGCGGCTTTGTTGAAATTTTGCGTACTTAGGCTTTGTTTTTAATGCTGGTCTTTTGTTAGAGCAATGTTTAGGTCATTTGGCTCTGTTTAATTACTAAACTTGCTCGATTCAGTAAGTGTGGTCTGTGTGCTGTACGCTCTTTTGTGTACCCAAATTAGCAAGCGATGTTAAATTATGCAATGACGTGGATGAGGACAGTACTGTTGGGGATATAACTACTGAGTATAAACCGCCCAGGAGGGGCGGAGTTATACCCATAATGAGTTATCCATATTGAAGCCCATGAAGACAAGGAGTATGGCGCTTTACTGTAGAGATCTAAAGGCGAGTTACGGCCCGTAGACATAAACCGCCATATGTTGTGTAACTTGCGTTGTAAGATAGGAAAGGGTAGAAACCGAGCCGGACACGTTTATGAGCCGGACGGGATTCTATAAACCAACAGGCGTCAACCTGTTTATATAAAGGGACGACCCGGCGGTTGTTCAAGAACAAGAAACAACAACTTGAGAGCCAGGCAAAGCGGATTCGCTCCCTGGTCATCGAAACCCTAGCAATTCCACCTCAATTGGATTAGGCTTTTACCTTCACCATAAGGGGCCGAACCAGTATAAACTCCTTGCGTCCTTTGTCCCGCTTTAACCCCTTTAAGCTAACCCGTCGCGATGGCTCCACGACTAAGTCCTCACACTAGGACATCTGTCGTAACTAATCCACGATAGTTGGCGCCCACCGTGGGGCTATCACACGATGGTTTCAAGTTCTTAGAGGGCAACTTTGAAGAGCTCAAGGGATATGCTGTGGACTGGATGACCAAGAGTCATCGCGGCAAGCTCTACATCAACGACGCGGGCTGGGGCCCTGAGGCTGGCTCAATTGAGTACGGGTACCGGGTCCCCTTCGGCGGTATTCACGTTTTCATTGGCAAGATTGGCGAACTGGGCCCTGAGCCGGACATCTGCACCGACATCGTTGAAACGGCTCAGCATGCGAGATCCGCCCGGGTTTAGCCTGCTATGAAGCGTGCCTTCCTGGGAGTCATCCACGGAGCAGAATCTAAGGTTAGATTGGCATCTGGTAGTGAAACCGTCATTTACTCTAAGGACGAGTCATCTACCGGAGAGACCGAGTCGTTGTATCAACTGCAAGACGGCCGGCTTGGGGGCTATTCCGATGGCGACAGTATTCCGGACCCCTTTGATCCGCCGAGCCAGGTTGCGATCTTCATGGCCGGTACGCAGCCAGTGCAGCACTCTATGAGGGCAGCAGCAATGATCTCTGGGTCAGCGGCAGTGGCAGCAGCCGGGGCAGGAGGCCCTGCGCGACCGCCGGCTCGGGTTTTGTCTGACTTATTTGACGCTTTGGCAACACTGCTAGTGGCAGAAGTTAACCCGGCAAATCAGGATGAGCATAACGCGGAAGTTGCGAAAGTGAAGGATCAGATAGCTCAGGCCAAGGCAGACTTGGCAGCTGAGGACACCAGGATGGCTGCAGAGCGGGCTGAGTTGGGTGCACAGGCTTACCGACTTATGTTGGATCAGAGCGCGTCAAATGATGTCATGAGGAGAAGGTACCGATCTCACCTGCCTCCGGTTTATGAGGCAAGGAATCTCTTTAACATGCCAGGAGCGGGAACCAGCAACCAGCCAGTGGTAAACCGGGTGGAGGCACCTGGAACGGGGGCGCCGGTTCAGCCGCGCACGATGGACCCGCCTCGTCAGAACAATATCCTGTCACAGCATATCTCAACTCCTCCGGGTCATTACTCTAATCCGTTGGATAACATAGTCGCCGCCGCTTCACGATTGGCGGCTCTCCCGATCGAAGGCAAGTCCCCAGTAGCGGTTGAGACGCGACGGGCTAGAGAGCTCCTTCAGACAACATTGACTCAGCAGCAGGCTTATTCATACAGCCATGAGAGGATTCACTCCACTCCCCGCCCAAGCCGGAGTTATAGTAGGCATATTGATGAACCGACGGTGTCAAGCAGTGCGTGGAACCGTAACCCGCCTCGTGGGCTTAACCCGGCTGGCAGCGGTGCTGAGGCTCAGGACGTGGTGGATCAAGGAAGGGCGAGTCGCGAGGCCGAGTTGGCAGCACAATATGCGGCCCGTCAACTTACTCTGGTTCGTCCGACAACTTCGGTAGAGCCAGGTGTAACCTTCAAGACTTTGGGTGTACCGTGTCTAGCTCCAGCTCTGCGTAACGTTCGGTTGCCCAAGGATTTCAAAGGTCCCCGTAAGGTGCCCAATTACACTGCCGATTTATCCCCCGAAGCGTGGGTTCAGAGTTATGAGATGGCGATGGAGATGCTTGACGTTGACGATGCAGCATGTGCTAAGTACTTTACCACGATGTTGGAAGGAATGGCGCGTACGTGGTTGAAGGGATTGCCGACCAATTCCATCGGGTCATGGGCTGAGTTAAAAGCCCGGTTTATCCAGAATTTTAAACATACATGCAAGCAGCCCATGTCAATTGTGGATTTGGCCGCCAGTGTCCAAGAAGAGGGAGAATCGAAAACGCATTGGGTGCACCGGGTCTCGACCATTCTGCACTCGTCGGATCGCATCAATGCCGATTCAGCAGTCTTAACGTTGGAAAACAATTGCCGGTTTATGCCCCTGAAGCAGAAGTTAGGACGGCTCAAGCGTCACTACAATGATATGGGGACCCTCATGGCGGCTTTGGTGAAGTACGCTGACTCTGATGGTACCAAGGACCCCGAGTCTGACGATGAAAATCCGGGAAAGGGAAAGAAGAGCAGCATAACACGACGGGTCATGGAAACAACGGCAAGCGCAAGGCTGACAACAGTTTGGACTTTGTAGCTAACACCAGTACGCAGAACAATGGTCAGCGTCACAAGGGTAAACCGCCCCCGCAGACCAGAGGATCAGGGATCAATCTCGAGTACCTGTTAAACCAGTCGTGCCCAAAACATGGTACGCGGGAAAGGCCATCAGGACACCTCTGGAAGGATTGTTTCATCATGAAGGAGTTTAAAAATTCGAACCTCTTCCAAGACGGCCGTGGACCGGGCGGTGGTTCAGGACCCGGCTCGCAGGGTCCGGGTTACGGGGGTGGCGGTTCAAGCTCTGGGTTCCAAGGTCATCACGGTCACCAAGGAAATCAAGGCAGTCAGGGCAATCAGGGTGGCTACCATCAACACTCAGGTCAGGGGAATCAGCAGCAGCAGTCTGGGTATCAGAGTAACCCGAAGCAGTTGAATAGTGGGCAGTACCATGTCTTAACCACGAGTTTGTGCAAGAGAGATCAGAAGCTTCATAAGAGGGTAGTAAATTCCATTGAACCGGCAGTGCCTTGTTACTTGCGCTAGTCTGAGCAGCCTATTGTGTGGAGTCGAGAGGATCATCCGCCCCGGGTTGATAATCCGGGTCACTTGGCATTGGTGGTTGCACCTCAGGTGGGAGGGTATAAATTCACCAAGGTACTCATGGACGGAGCGAGCAGCATCAATATCCTTTATAATGAAACCTTCCGTCGCATGGGGTTGACAGATAAGAGTATTAAACCATCAAACACTATTTTCCATGGTGTGGTGCCTGGTAAGTCGGCATACCCAGTTGGTAAGATAGCTCTGGAGGTTGCCTTTGGCGATGATCATGACTCTTGATCAGAGACCTTGACCTTTGAGGTGGTGAAAATCAAGAGCCCTTACCATGCCCTATTTGGACGGCCGGCTTATGCCAAGTTCATGGCCGGCCCTGTTATGTATATCTGCAGCTAAAGATGCCAGGTTATAAGGGGGCCATTATAGTACATGGGAGCCGGAAGATAGCTTTGGAATGTGAGGAAGGTGATGCGGCTTATGCTGAGTCGGTTTGTGCGACAGAGGAGTTAAAGTTTTACAAGGACAATGTTCATCCGGCAGATATGACTTCTTTAAAAAAAGCCAACTACGGAGCATGATCCGGCCTTGAAGTTTAAATCGGCTGATGAGACTAAGCTAGTTGACTTCGTTCCTGGCAATTCGTCCAAGCAGTTCAGCATCAGTGCTAATCTGGATCCGAAATAGGAAAGCGCGCTCATCGAGTTCATCCGTGAGAACCGGGACATCTTTGCATGGAAGCCCTCTGACATGCCAGGTGTACCGAGGGAACTCGCTGACCACACTCTCAATATTTATCCCAATTTTAAACCAGTCAAGCAGTTTCTTCGCCGGTTCAATGAAGAAAGGCGTAAAGCAATTAGTGAGGAGGTAGCCCGGCTCTTGGCAGCTGGGTTTATCGTGGAAGTTTTCCATCCTGAGTAGTTGGCTAACCCAGTGCTAGTACTTAAGAAAAATGGCACTTGGAGCATGTGTGTGGACTACACCGACTTAAATAAGGCTTGTCCAGCTGATCCCTTTGCTCTCCCTCGTATTGATCAGATTATTGATGCTACGGCGGGTTGTGAGCGGTTGAGTTTTTTGGATGCTTACTCTGGTTATCATCAGATCAAGATGGCAGTTAAGGACCAGGAGAAGACTGCTTTCATAACTCCCTTTGGGGCCTTCTGCTATGTGTCTATGCCCTTTGGGCTCAAGAGTGCCCAGGCGACTTATCAGCGGTGTGTGCAGAATTGTCTTCATAATCAGATTGGGCGCAATGTTCATGCCTACGTGGATGATATTGTGGTAAAGTCCAGGAAAAAGGAGACATTGGTGGATGTCTTGAAAGAAACCTTTGATAACCTCCGCGTTTATAAGATGATGCTTAACCCGGCCAAGTGTGTTTTTGGTGTTCCGGCAGGCAAGCTCTTAGGCTTTCTGGTGCCTAACAGGGGGATTGAGGCTAACCCAGAGAAGATTAAAGCCATCACCTCTCTAGGTAAACCGGCGTGCATCAATGACGTACAACGCTTGGCAGGTCGCATTGCGGCTCTCTGCCGGTTGGGGGAGAAGGCCATCCCTCTGTACCAGATGATGAAGAAGACGGATAATTTTGTCTGGAGTGACGCGGCTAATGCGGCCTTTGAGGATCTGAAAAGGCAGCTAGCTGAACCGCCCGTTCTAGCAGCTCCTGTTGATAAAGAGCAGTTGTTATATGTGGCTGCCAATGCCCGGGCTGTCAGCGTGGCCATTATGGTAGAGCGAAAGGAGGCTGGTAAGGGGTATCCGGTTCAACGACCGGTTTATTATATCAGTGAGGTGCTTATTGAGTCCAAGCAGAGATACCCACATTGGCAGAAGCTGGTGTATGGAGTTTTCATGGCAAGCCGGAAGCTTAAGCAGTATTTTCAGGGTCATCCCATCACCGTGGTCAATTTCGCTCCTTTGGGGGATATAATCCAAAATAGAGAAGCAACTGGCCGGGTTGCCAAGTGGGCCATTGAGCTTGGGCCTCACGGATTAAAATATGTGCCACGCACGGCGATCAAGTCCCAAGCACTTGTGGATTTCATCAATGACTGGACAGAGTTACAGATGCCGGAGGACAAACCAGATAACACGTATTGAACTGTTCACTTTGACGGATCTAGGCAATTGGAGGGCTCGGGGGCTGGAGTTGTGATGTCTTCCCCTCAAGGTGATAAATTTTGTTATGTTCTTTGTTTAATGTTCCCTTGCACTAACAATGCAGCAGAATATGAGGCTTTACTCCACGGCCTTCGAATGGCTAAGGAGATTAATTTAAGCCGGGTTAAGTGCTTGGGTGACTCGGACTTGGTAGCTCAGCAAGTCTCTAGTAAGTGGGATTCTAAGGATCCACTCATGGCGGCTTATCGGTGAGAGGTGGATGTTATTGCTGGTCACTTCAAGGGTTATCAAGTCGAGCATATTGATCGGAGAAAGAATGAAGCGGCCAATGCCTTAAGCCGGTCGGGTTCTCAACGTAAACCGGTGCCGCCTAATTTTTTTCTCGATGTCTTGCATAACCCGTCGATCAAGTTGCCTACGGAAGAGGATTTGGCTATTCCTGGCCTGGAAGCTCAGTTGGTGGCAGCTCTTCACGTGATTCCGGATTGGACAGTCCCTTATTTGGCCTATATGACCTGGGGCGAGTTACCTGAGGATGAAACCTTAGCCAGGCAGATAACCCGGCGGTCTAAGTCAATGACAATAGTCAATGGTGAGTTGCATCATTGCAGTGTTACAGGGGCTTTTCAACGTTGTGTCTCTCCAGAAGAGGGCTGTGAGATCTTGCATGAGATTCATGAAGGAGATTGTGGTCACCACGCCGGTTCAAAGTCTCTGGTAGCCAAGGCTTTTCGTCACGGTTTCTATTAGTTGACGGCTCATGCTGATGCTGAAGACTTGGTCAAAAAGTGTGATGGTTGTCAAAAATTCTCACGACGTGCTCATGTACCGGCTCAAGAATTGAGGATGATTCCAATTACTTGGCCGTTTGCGGTCTGGGGGCTGGATATGGTTGGGCCCTTCAAGAGGTCCAAGGATAAGAAGACTCACCTTTTGGTGGCGGTTGATAAATTCACTAAGTGGGTGGACGCAGAGCCAGTGAGTAAGTGTGATGCGGCAACGGCAGTTCAATTCATGAAGAAGGTGATCTTCCGCTTTGGTTTTCCGCACATCATTATAACAGACCATGGCACCAATCTCTCCAAGGGTGCTATGAAGGATTTTTGTCAGCGCGAACACATCCGGCTTGATGTGTCATCAGTGGCTCAACCCCAATCTAATGGTCAAGCTGAGAGAGCCAATCAAGAGATCCTGAGAGGCATCAAGCCCCGGTTTATGGTTCCCCTATAGAGGACGCTGGGTTGTTGGGTGGAGGAGTTACCTTCCGTGTTATGGAGCATTAATACCACCCCCAACAGATCTATGGGTTACACGCCTTTTTTCATGGTCTACGGAGTAGAGGCGGTTCTCCCTAGTGACATCCGTCATGATTCACCTCGGGTGGCGGCTTATGTTGAGGCTGACAATGAGAAAGCACGTCAGGAAGCACTTGACCTGTTAGATGAGGAGCGTGACATAGCAGCAGCTCGGTCGGCGATTTACCAGCAAGATCTGCGTCGTTATCATAGCCGCCGGGTTAAAACCAGAACTTTAGAAGGCGATCTGGTGCTCCGGCTCATCCAGGATCAGACTGATATGCACAAGTTATCCCCGCCTTGGGAAGGACCCTTTGTGGTCAGCAAAAATCTGAACAACAGGTCGTACTACCTTATCGATGTTCGAGAGTGCAAAGACTCGCGCAAATCGGAGGAGGAGACCAACCGGCCGTGGAATATTGCTCATCTTCGGCCTTACTACACCTGAGCCATAGGCTCTTTTTATGTACATATTATTGACAATGTATATATTACCAATATAATAAACTGGCATCCCTGCTAATGTGGGGTCTCTGTCGTTCTTCCTTCAAAGGTTTTTGGTTACTTGGGAGCTTCCGGTTTATGCGCGAAGTTATAATTCCCTTTGAACCGGCTTATAAGCCAAAAAGGTAAAAAAAACTTGGGGGTTATCCACCCGAGTTAAAGGGACCAAAGAGAGTCTGTTGTCAAAGCAGCAGCTCAAACATAGGTGCCCCTTGAGCACAACTCACAGTGTTACTTGGGGGCTCCTTTGTTCTAAAGAACATATGTTGCTATAACCCTTGTGATAGGCTTAAAATCCAGGCTTATCCTGCCTGTATGCCAGATGCTTCTCCATCAGGTAATCCTGATTGATCCGGCGAACTCTTAGCAGTCAATCTTTTTAACAAGACCCTGAACTTGTTAAGGTTAAAAGGCCGGTTTATCATGAGAGGGCACGGTTTACGGATAGCAAGGAGAAGCTCGGGCTGATAAAGCCGCCTTCCTTGAAACTTGGATAAATCGGCCTGTGATGCTTGATGTACTCTGGCCCCGCGTACTCCTGATAAGTCTATCTTTAAATAAGAACTGAACTTATCTGGGTTAAAATGTCGATTGGGTAATGTGAGTGCCGGCTCACAGAAAGCGCGTACCTTCCAGAGGCTAATGCTAGTTTCATCGAAGAAGATATTTTGGCTCGGCGGCCTATGAAAGCCTTGAATTTTTGTTGTTGTTTTGTTTTGAATGTTTTTTTGAGATTTTTTCTTTTGAGACATAGTAATTCTCTGGTGTTTATTGACCCAGTCTGGCTTTTGATTATAAGTTGCCAATACAAATATAAAGATAAACCGGTGTTTATTGACCCGGTCTGGCTTTGACTACAAGTCGCCGGTGTGATACAAGAATAATCCGGCATATATTGAAACCGGTCTGGCTTTGCTATAAATCGGCAAAGCATAGGAGGAATTACCAATGTTCAAGATTTGGGTTATCGCTCTTACCACCATAAGTTGGTAAACCAACGACGTGATTTAATATCACAGGTATGATATATTTCGTATTTGACAATTCTTAAAATACAGCCTTGGTTATAAACCCTGGCTATATGTTGGGCACTATGACCCGTCCGGCGGTAAACCGCCAGGACACTTTCAACTTGTTGTCTGCAGGAACAGATTGAATAAACTGCTAAGGATTATGAGCAGACATAGCATATCTTAACCAAGGCGGATTAACAGTGTCATGCAAAGTGAATATGCACGATGGCATAGAAGACCAAGTATTTAAACTAGCCTATTACAAGGCGCTTTGATGCCCAAAAGGATAATTGTTTATCACACGCATTGCAGTGTGCAGAAGCTAAACCGGCCTCCGAATCATGATTCTTCACCAGGCTGTCTTAGGTTGTGGATCATCCTGCGCCGGTTCATCCTCCTCCTCTCCACCCAGTGGCTGGAAGTCAATGGTTTCCCAGTCAATCCCAGTTAAGGCTTGGAAGACGGCTTCATCACTTATAAGGGTGGACGGTTCAACATCAGGGGCGTAGGTATGCTTACGGATTGGCGGGATAAGATTTTGCACATCATAAGTTGGTGCGTTAACCCGTTTGTTGTTGGCGTCATAAATCGACTGGTAATATGACAAATCAGTGTCTTCAGCCAATTTGCTTGCCAGTGGACACATTTCCCTCGTTAGGGCCCTGAGGCCGTCATTATCAAAATCTGACCCGTCCTCTTTTTGGCTTGGATAGCCGTTTCCAATATCTTCCGGATCAAGGTCAGATATCCATGCCTTGGCCCAAGTCAATGCAGTAAGAGCACCGGCCCTAGCAGCTGATTTCTTCAATTCCTCAAACCGGGCAGGCAACATAGATAACCTTTCCAACGTTTCCTTGATTAAAGTTGGGGGCGGTTTATTATGTGAAGCTATGCAGATGACCCGTTGAACGCCGGTATATAATTGCTCTATCATTGTATAAGCAGCCTTCAGTTTTTTGCGCATGTCCGAGCCAAGATGAGTAACACGGCTACCTGCAATGGTCAAAATATTGGTAAACCGGAAGTTTCATGGATGTTGTTTATTTAAAGCTTATGAAGAGGATATTTATCGAAGACAGCAGTGGTCATAGCATTAATTTGCCGCTTCAAGCCAGTCAGTTCTTCTGCTACCGGATTAAGGGCTGCTTCAGTGTCCTCCGCCCACTTTAACAGAGTTGCATTTTCAGTGTCCCATCCTGCCCGTTCGCTTTTAAAGCTTTCCTTCAGTTGTTCCATGGTTGTTAAAGTGCTGGTCAGCTCTTCTTTAGCCTTGAATGTTTCTGCTTGCTGAGACTTGATATTTTCTTGAAGGTCGGCAATTTGAGATTCCTCTTTGCTCAGATCAGCCTGCAAGAGACATTTAATGAGTTGGTAGTGCATATTTGAAGTCCCAAGCACATAACAAGGTATACACTTGGCACTTGGGGGCTAATACATATTGCTTCTTGTCAACTGTCATTTTAAGTCCCAAGCACATAACAAGTTATACACTTGGCACTTGGGGGCTAATGCGTATTTGCTCAAGTCAAGGTTATGGATTTTTACCTCCTCAATCAGATTACAAAGATGATTATCAAGAATTTTGGAAGTTTCATGATAGAAAGGTATCGGTTCATCCTAAAGGTGTAAACCGGTCCCTGGGGGCTACACAAGCAAAATTAAATATTGATTCTGCTACAAGTCCCGGTTCACATTAATATTATGAACCGGCCCTTGGGGGCTACTGGAATTGATAGTCTAAGCCAGGTCATAAGGAAAGAAAGCTTATGCAGAGTGAGTGATATTTACCTCATACCGCTCCTTCATCGGGCCCACTAAACCGGCTTCATAGTCACGGCTTGTATATAGGCGGTTTAAGAATCTAGAATGAATATCTTGGGCGTTGAGGTGGGCATAGCTTGATAAATCTGTTTTCCACTTGCCCTTGTCCATAGCAAAAAGTTCTTCCTTGGCACTATGCTTTGATAAAGCGATAGGATTGCCGGGGGGTGGTGTGGCCGACTCCGGTAATCATAACATCGTCCATGTTGTCATCAGCAGCATTGGCTGGACTTGCCGGTTTATCTGCCGTTTTTGCCGGGCTTGGCGGATCAGCAACCTGACTCGTCGGATCTGTCTCCACCGGCTCAACAAAAGTATCCTGAACTTGAGGTACCGGATCATCCAAGATAGCATCAGCATTTGGGTCCAGTGGTTCTGGGGTCTTCTCCGTTTCAGTGGCCGGGTTATCATCAGTCGGTTTATTCAGTCTTTTTGCTGGGTCTGGCCTTAGCACTGAAAGGAACAAATATAAAGGTTAGTATAAATAAACAAGTATAAGGCATAAAGGGTTAAGTTTAATATGCTCACCCAGGAACAGTCTTGAGGGGAGGGAGTTGTGTGTCCGTTGACTCATCGGATGATGAATGAGGTGTTCCCTGATTGTTTGAATCGGACGGATTAAGAGGTTGTCGGAAATAACCCGCCTTGGGATAAGAAGTATCAGAAATATATGAGACCTCTAATCGACGTTTCCAGACTGGAGTGTTCGGTAAACCAGCTGAAGTAACTACATGGCCGCTGTGCCGGGTTGTGCAGCGAGCTTCGTGTTGCTGCTTCTTCAAAAGAAAGTTTGGGTCCAAGTGAACTAGGGGGTGAGAAAATCTTACTTTCCGGTTTGCTTGACAGGTTTTCTATGTTGGCAGAGGATCTAAACCGGAGGAAAGAATAATTACCTCTACATCATCAGCATGGCTGGCTTCAACATCATCCTGATAATAGTCATTGTCAATGAGGTGTATGAAAAAAGAGCCAAGAGAATCAAGTTCTACCTCTGATTCCGGATTATCCAGATCATCATCAATGTTTAACTCGGAGGATTCGGCGGTTTTCTTCTTGGCAGGTTTTTTAGTAACCTTAGTCTTGGGGCAAGGCATCTTTGCCGGTTTATCCTGAGGTTTCTTCTTCCAGAACGGATCATCACCCTGTCAAAGATTGACCAAATTTTGAGGGGATATTTAAAAGGATCGGATTAAAGCAAGAATTATATGACTCTTACAGCTGGCGGTATATTGGAAGTGCAGAAGGGACTTAGCCCTGTTTTGCTGCAGACAGCCTCCGGTTCATTTAGTATCTTCTTGACAGCTTCAGTAATTTCAGCTTCTGTTAGCTGAATATTAATATGCCGTTGAGGATCTTTAAAGTCCCCTATGTATTCACACATTAAACTGGGCGTCGACTTAAAGGTAGAATGCTCCAGGAGATCCAGCAACGAACAAAATCAATGCCTGTTAAGCCGTTTGCGACGAAGGCTCGAAGCTTTGATAGCTGTGGTGCATACTTGGATCGTTCCTTGGCGCTAAGTCGTTGGGGAAATGGGTGTGTATTGGTAAGCCGGTGAGGACGATAACCCGGCACAGGATTCTCATTAGTTGGAAACGTATCTCGGCAGTAAAACCAAGTCTGATTCCAGTCCTTGTGGTGACTATGATGCTTCGCGTGAGGGAAACTGACATCTTTCCTCTTCTGAATTGAAACCCCGCCAAGTTCAGTATTGGGCCCATCTGTAAACTCAGTACGGCGGTTCAGATAGAAAAAGTCTCTGAACAGCTCAACAGTGGGTTCTTCTTGCAGATAAGCCTCGCAAAATACTTGAAAGTTACAAATATTGGACACGAAGTTAGGCCCAATATCTTGAGGGTGGAGTTGAAAGCTGGCAAGCACATCACGGAAATTTTTTGATCCAGGAGGGCTAAACCCTCGACCCAGATGATCAACGAACACAATTACTTCTCCATCCTTGGGCTCAGGAGGATTTTCTGGACCAGGGGCCCTCCAGTGGATAACTTCCTTTTTTGCTAAAGCGCCGGTCGCGACACATCCGTTTAGTTGCTCTTCAGTAACCCGGGAGGGGACCCAGTTGCAAGCATAGAATTGTTTGGCCATTTCAATGAAAAGCTGAAAAAAGATCAATGCCGGTTTAAGATTCATGACTGACAAGTATAATGTGTCGCAAGGTCAGAGGGAGAAGATGTTGAGGCATATATACATGTTAAACCGGATTCTGACATTGGCAGGGTTACAAAAATGATGAATCGGCGGTTTAAGAGAGGGCTAATGGTACCCGGCGGATTGTAATTTTCTAAAAAGTTAAATCGCCTACATTGGTATGGAAGGTACAGATCTGAAGTAACTAAGTGATGGAAAAAACATGTTTCACAAATTGGCATTACAAATCTGGATCTACCACGTGCCAGAAAATGGAAAAATATTCAGGGTTAAATGTTCCGGCATTGGAACAGTTGAAGGACCCAGATGGGGTTTTTTCTACTTAAATGAGATGCACTAATGGAAAGGAAGGATCATGGCTACCTCTATACAGGATAAAAGTCAAAGTTTGAATCTAAGAGCTATGGCACAACGATGAACACCGACGAACTCCGATGAACACTGAAACCCTAATGATAGATCTATAGCAGAAGGGAAGAAGACTTACCGAGGCTGATGGAACAGCGGAGAGGTGCCGCAATTTTTTGGTGAGCTCAGGGTGATGCAACGGCCGGAGTTGAGGAAGAAGACGAGGCTTGGCGGCGGCGGCTGTGCTGGAGTGCTAGGTTGACGCAAGGAAGGAGACGAAGTGGAGAGGCACGAAGGGTAAAATGAAAGGGACCCTCGGCCCTATTTATAAGGCGAAGGGATAAGCGACAGGCGCGAGAATCGAGGAGTCCAAAAAATGGATATGTGACAGAGTTGTCGCCTCGATTTTCGGAGGCTCATTAATAAAGGGGAGGTATATACGGTTTTTTAATAAGAAGGTGATGTCATGACGGTTTACTATAATCTTGGAAGATGACGTCATGGCGGATTACAAGGTTTACACGAAGGTGCTGAAGAAAGGAATTTTCCTAAGTATTGAAGATTGACATGAACAGGTTCAAATCAATCTGGGGCCTAATGTTGGGGATATAACTACTGAGTATAAACCGCCCAGGAGGGGCCGAGTTATACCCATAATGAGTTATCCATATTGAAGCCCGTGAAGACAAGGAGTATGGCGCTTTACTGTAGAGATCTAAAGGCGGGTTAGGGCCCGTAGACATAAACCGCCATATGCTGTGTAACGTGTTGTAAGATAGGAAAGGGTAGAAACTGAGCCAGACACGTTTATGAGCCGGCCGGGATTCTGTAAACCGCCAGGCATCAACCTGTGTATATAAAGGGACGACCCGGCAGTTGTTCAAGAACAAGAAACAATAACTAGAGAGCCAGGCAAAGCGGATTCGCTCCCTGGTCATCAAAACCCTAGCAATTCCACCTCAACTGGATTAGGCTTTTACCTTCACCGTAAGGGGCCGAACCAATATAAACTCCTTGCGTCATTTGTCCCGCTTTAACCCCTTTAAGCTAACCCGTCGCGATGGCTCCACGACTAAGTCCTCACACTAGGACATCTGCCGTAACTAATCCACGACAAGTACCAAGGGAAATTTCCACCAAAATTTGAATTATCAAACTCATCCCATGCGCGTAAAGCAGAAGAATCGTTTGCGGTGCACACAATCGTTCAAAGTGAATGGTGTCCAGCGGCACCGAGCGCAAAGTTTCCCTCCACATTTCAAAAATTTTGGCCTACCACCGAAATATCTACCCCCGCCCCCCTTCCCCACCCCCTTTTCTCCCCGACCGCAAGTCACATTTCCCCTGTTTACTCCTTCCTTCCGAAGCTATAGCCGCTTCCTCGCTTGCTTCCTCGCTCTCGCCGTCTCGTATCCTACCGCCGAGGCCGCCATGGTCTTCTTCAATGACCTCTCCAGCGGTTCCTCCTCCTTCGACGACTCTTTCACCACCCGGGTATGCCTCTCTTCTCTCTCTCGGGATGACTTGGAATGAAGGATTTTAACCCGGTGGTCGATTTGAGTCATTTCTTCCTCTTGTAGCTCCCTAGGACCATCAGTTGCAATGAATGGAGCGGGGTGGCTGAAGATCTGCCTGCTCATTGTCACCATCAATCTCCATGCTTGAAGTTAGTTGCATTTGAATGTGTGGACAGTGGGAGGAAGTTTCTGGCATGTGCAGAGAAGGTTAGCCCCACTTTCGTTGTTACAAATCATTTGTTAGATGTGATTCAGACACTGTCACTGTGCTATGTTATTCTAAATGTTAAGATAGCGTCACAGTTCATACCTAGTATCTAAAAATGCTGCCATCTCATCAACGGTGCTATTAGAAAATTATTTGCCACCGCTTCAGCAGTTTGTGCAGCTAACTTTGGTCCACACATCCGAGCAGCCAAGCAGTAAAATACTAAATCTTTATGGCATGAATGAACTGGGCATCGAAGCAACTAGGTGCTCTGGAGTCCGGTTCCCTGATTTTTTTCCCTGCGTCGGCTCGCCAGTGCAGGGCACCGGTGCCAAATGTAGCAACAGTTGTCTTGACACCGTTTTTAGCATACACAGTGGACGGCCTTAGTGCTATTATTTCTATGTTACTAAATATGTGCATGTACACACCTGTTAGTATCAATTTGATGTCATCCAAACATTGTCGCTATGTTGTTGCAGTTA
Organism: Aegilops tauschii subsp. strangulata; assembly: GCF_002575655.3. Lineage (NCBI taxonomy): Eukaryota > Viridiplantae > Streptophyta > Magnoliopsida > Poales > Poaceae > Aegilops > Aegilops tauschii. Next base: position 375,850,193 of record NC_053037.3, read on the forward strand.
TATTTAGCTTCCTCATAAGATGTTCAATTTGTTATTTATAGTGCATGACTAAGAACTTGTAGCGTTGTTGTAGTTAATTATAGCTTCTGATGTTTCAGAATTTGGTTGTTGTCTCAGTAGCAATTAATTCATTTGCACATTGATATTTTTGAGAAGATATGTCATAATTAACCTATTTCTTCAGTTTTTCAAAATATGTATTTGGTGATTTTCTATGTTGCTAGAAATCCATTTCCCCTACAATTGTTACTGATCTAGTTTTAAATATTGTAGGATGAATGGAAGTGTTCTTACCTGGAGTGAGTTGATCAAGAGTGGCCATAGTCTTTGAAGATGTGCCTAGCAAAGCTCTGGAGCATGTATGCGTAAAAGAACAGAGGTAGGCTTAGAGAAAGTGTTGTCAACGCTTTCAAGATGCGGGGAAAAAAAGAGGAAGATGGAGAATGAGCTCAAATTTTTTAAATTAGGCTTTGCTAAGATGGTGTTGGCGAAGGAGGATGCACTTTCCCAGTTGGTCAGTGCAAACCAGGTTCTTACTTAACTGAAAGCAGAGGTGGATAAGACAAGTCTGGATGATCTCGATTAGGGAAATGAATGTATTGTTCTAATATTGTTCTTATGAAGGTGAACTAGCTATATGTTGTATTGTGCTATTTTCAGGTAGCTATCGTACTGTGATGTTAAAATATATTTATGTGCCTAATATGAAATTGGCAAACAACTGTTCGATATGAAATGTGAATTTGCGTAATACTGGAATTAGTAATTGTAAACTAATAAACCTGCTAAATGGGTCATGGAACTTTGCAAACGGTTCTAGCAGAAAAATCGGTTGTGATGGATAACCCAATGCCATACAGTTTTCTTCATCAAATCGTGTGTGATGTAGTTGAATAAAAGCAAATGGTTAACCGAGGCAGAGCGTGTGTGATAGCTACACCTAGCACACACGAGGATATACATAAAACTGTGTGGGATATATAAACGAACAGAAACGTTTTCCCTCGATTGACTGTGTGGGATGTACATACGAACGAAAACGTACTTCTTGGATTGACTGTGTGGGATGTACATAAGAACAGAAACGTATTCCTTGGATTGACTGTGTGGAATGTGCACAACAAATGGAAACGTTTTTCTGGCACTGACTGTGCGGGATGTACTTACGATCGGAACCGATTGGGCCTGTATAATTGTATTTGATCGCTCGCCCATCGAACATGATCTCATTTTGCCCAGCGTGTGTAACCGGAGGGCCTATCCCCGATGGTTTCTAGGTCATGTGGGAAGGACCCCCGTATCGCACACACTCACTTGGCGACGGTTCAGAATGCCGTCGCGGAAAGGGGTTAAAAACCATTTGTATAGCACCTCGTTGTACCAGTGAATAGAGAAATAAAGTTAATTTTGCAAAAGACTGTAATAGGTCTTGAAAGAATTGGTCTAAGAAATTAGATGGTGCATTATGGGCCTATAGAACAGCTTATAAAAATCCTATGGGTAGGTCTCCATACAAAATGGTTTATGGAAAAGCATGTCATTTACCTCGAGTTAGAACATAAAGCATATTGGGAAATTAAAGAACTCAATTACGATTTTAAACTTGCCAGAGAAAATAGGTTATTTGATATTCGCTCATTGGATGAATGGAGAATCCAAGCTTATGAAAATGCCAAATTGTTTAAAAAAAGTTAAAAGTTGGCATGACAAAAGAATCCAAAAGCGAGAATTCAAAGTGGGAGAGTATGTTCTATTGCACAATTCTCATTTTAGTTTTTTTGCAGGAAACTCCTCTCTAAATGGGAAGGACCATACATCATTGAGGAAGTTTATCGTTCTGGAGCTATTAAGATCAATAACGCTAAAGGCACTAATTCTAAGGTGGTCAATGGACAAAAAATTAAGCATTATATCTCAAGTATGCCTATTAATGTTGAAACTAACATTATTCAAACTATGACATCGGAGGAATACATAAAAGAGACCTTCCAGAACACTCCAGAACCCTGAAAAGGAAGAGGTACGTGAAACGGTAAGAAAACCAACTCCAAAAATTCCATAAAAAATTCTGTCAGTTTTGGAATATTAAAAAATACAAAAATAAGAAACACCGGAGGGGGGCCACCCAGGTGCCCACTAGGCACTAGGGCACACCTACCCCTCCTGGCGCGCCCTGGTGGGTAGTGGGCCCCTCGTGAGCCTTCCCGACTCCATTTTCTTCTGGAATTCTTGTTTTCCAAGAAAAAAATTCTTTATATATACTCCCGGACATTTTGACCACCGTATCACAAAAATATCTCCTGTTCTTGTTTCGTGTTGTTTTTCTATCAGATCTATCAAGCCAGGCATCATGTCTTCTTCCACCTCCAACAACGGGGAAGATGATGCTTGGTTGATGAAGATGGAACTAAAGAGAGAGGAAACAAAGGAGGCCATATCAAGGAGGACAAGGTCGAAGAAGTTCTAGGGAACCATGCCCAAGAAGGAGGGTAGACCATGCCCATGGAGGAAACTGCGGAAGAGGGAGATATCCTTCAACCTCTCTATGATCATCTCACCCATCTGAAATTCAAGCCCTAAGGGTCTTCGAAACAATTTGTGTTCAGAATACTTATCTCATGCATGAAGTTATTTTGTTGGAAGAGCAAAACATCGCCCTTCGGAGCATCAACCGTAGATTGGAGTACCTGCTAAGGCTGAAGTGTGAGCCCACCACTTCATCACCATCACCATCACAAAAGAAGTAAACTTTAGTACACGGGTATGGGCACTCCCTTTGGCTTGTGCCAAGATTGGGGGAGGTGCCCCGGTATCATATCACCATCACTTTTATCATCTTTAACTATTTTTAGTTCGATCCTTAGCTATTTCATGATTTAGTTGAATAAAAGTTTAGCATGATCTATTTTCGAGTGCTAGCTTTGTGATCTATCTATCTATGTAATCAAGTTGAGAGTTATATAATAAAGATTAGTTTGAGTTTTTGCTTCTTTACTTTTATGTTTCAATCATACTAATGAAAATAATGAAAAAGGTCATATGCTAATCTCATGGAAAGTAGTGACATTATATAAGGAAAAGTGTAAGTGGTAAAATTTATTGAAAGTTGACAAACATAACATTAGTCAATGATACAATTCATGGAAAAATTAATAAGGGAAGAGAATATTCACATGCAAATATACTATCTTGGACATCTTTTATGATTGTGAGCCATCATTAAGTATTTTATGCCAAATTTTTGAGTTGCACAAGGAAGACAGTAATGATTTATGTTTGTTCATATTCACATAGAAGTTATATTGTCATAGATCCTGTAACATGTGGTGCTTGCCCAATATCTTTGCTAGCCAAAAATCCGCACCAAGTAGAGATACTACTTGTGCATCCAAAAACCCTTAAACATAGTTTCATGTTACAAGAGTCCACTATACCGATGTCTACTACGCAACTTTATTCTTGTCGACACGTGTAGGGCCTCCAAGCGCAGAGTTTTGTAGGACAGTAGCAATTTTCCCTCAAGTGGATGACCTAAGGTTTATCAATCTGTGGGAGGCATAGGATGAATGTGGTCGCTCTCAAACAACCCTGCAACCAAATAATAAAAAGTATCTTGTGTCCCCAACACACCAAATACAATGGTAATTTGCATAGGTGCACTAGTTCGGCAAAGAGATGGTGATACAAGTGTAATATTGATAATAGATATTGATTTTTGTTGTAAGAACAATAAAAAAACAGCAAGGTAGCAATTGATAAAACGGAGCACAAACGGTATTGCAATGCTTGAAAAGGAGGCCTAGGGTCCGTACTTTCGCTAGTGCAATCTCTCAACAATGCTAATATAATTGGATCATATAACCATCCCTCAAAGTGCGATAAGAATCACTCCAAAGTTCCTATCTAGCGGAGAACATAAGAAGAAATCGTTTGTAGGGTACGAAACCACCTCGAAGCTATTCTTTCCGACCGATCTATCCAAGAGTTCATACTAAAATAACACCAAATAATTTCAGATTCATAATACTCAATCCAACACAAAGAACCTCAAAGAGTGCCCCAAGATTTCTACCGGAGAAACAAAGACAAGAACGTGCATCAACCCCTATGCATAGATTACCCCAATGTCACCTCAGGAATCTATGAGTTGAGTGCCAAAACGTACATCAAATGAATCAATATGATACCCCATTGTCACCACGAGTATTCATTTGCAAGACATATATCAAGTGCTCTCAAATCCATGAAAGTATTCAATCCAATAAAACGAAATTTCAAAGGTAAAACTCAATTCATCACAAGATAGAGAGGGGAAAACACCATATGATCCGACTATATTGACAAAGCCCGTGATACATCAAGATCATGCCATCTCAAGAACGCGCGCGAGAGAGATTAAACACATAGCTACTGGTACAAACCCTCAGCCCCGAGGGTGGAATACTCCCTCCTCATCATGGTGGCCGCCAGGATGATGAAGATGGCCACCGGAACAGGGTCTAGATTGGTTTTCGGTGGCTACAGAGGCTTGCGGCGGTGGAACTTCTCATCTAGGGTTACCCCCAGGGTTTTTGGAATATTTGGTGATTTATAGGGCAAAGAGGGGGTGCGGGAGGCCACCGAGGTGGGCACAACCCACTTGGGCGTGCCTGGCCCCCCAGGCGTGCCCTGGTGGGTTGTGCCCTCCTCGGGGCACCCCCAGGTTCTTCTCTGGCCCACCGGATGTCATCTGGTCCATAAAAAATCCACAAAAGTTCCGTGGTGTTTGGACTCCGTTTGATATTGATTTCCTGCGATGTAAAAAGCAAGCAAAAAACAGCAACTAGCACTGCGCACTGGGTCAATAGGTTAGTCCTAGAAAATAATATAAAGTTGCTATAAATTGATTGTAAAACATCCAAGAATGATATTATAACAACATGAATACTTCATAAATTATAGATACGTTGGAGACGTATCAGCATCCCCAAGCTTAATTCCTACTCGTCCTCGAGTAGGTAAATGATAAAAGAAATAATTTATGAAGTATGAATGCTAGCAAAGTGCATAAGTTTGATCAATGATAATTTAAATCACTTTTCCTAGCATCATAACAACAATTCTTTCTCATAAAACTCATCATGACAAAGTAGCAACCAATTCACATGTTAAGGTTCAAACAATGAATTCTCTTGAAACTCAACAACCTATATTCTTCATCACCAAACAATTGCAATTCAACTTATTCAACAGAGTCTAAGTAAGAGCTCCACATACTCAACCATCATATAGTCTTCTATGATTGCTAACACTCACCGCATACACATGAGCAAAACATTTCAACCGGACACATAGAAAGATAGGGGCTTATAGTTTCACCTCCCAACGTATTCACCTCAAGGGTGATGTCAACAATAATAACTCATGCTACCCATATTCAACTCGACATATGTGCCTAGATCTTTCCTCACCACATGATGCTTGCCAAAGGAGAAAAATAAAAAGGAATAGAGAGAAAAACTTTGACTCTTGCATAAAAGTAAATACATAAAGTAAAAGACAGGCCCTTCGTAGAGGGAAGCAGAGGTTGCAAGCGCTTATTTGTTTGTATGCTCAACCCCTTAGTGCAAAAGAACGTCACGTTATATTGCCCCTTGTGATGGCAACCTTTATTATGCAGTCTGTCGCTTTCATTCTTTACCATCACAAGTTCGTACAGCGCTCAATTTTCTCTTACACTAAATGATCTCACACTTTTAGAAGCAATTTTTATTGCCTTATTGCACCGATGACAACTTACTTGAAGGATCTCACTCAATCCTTAGGTAGGTATGGTGGACTCTTGAAAATAAGATTTGGGTTTTAAGGTTTTTTGGATGCACAAGTAGTATCTCTACTTGGTGCGGAGTTTTTGGCTAGCAAAGATGGGGGGCAAGCACCACATGTTGAAGGATCTATGACAATATAACTTCTATGTGAATATGAACAAACATAAATCATTACGTTGTCTTCCTTGTCCAACTTCAACAATTTTGGCATATAATATTTTTATGGGGGCTCACAATCACAAAAGATTTCCAAGATAGTGTATTTGCATGTGAAAGTTCTCTTCCTTCTACTAATCATTCAGGAATTGCTTGTATGACCAATATTGTGATTGTCAAGCTTCAAACGATTTCACTTTCTAAACCCAATGTGAAGCTACCACTAGGCATGATATGAACATATAATTTCAACTTCATGATATTCAATTCATTCAACAATTTACTCATAGGATACAAGTCAAGCACAAGAGTAAATGACAAACTACTCCAAAAAGATATAAGTGAAGATCAAGCGAGTAGTTAAGTAAATAAGTAGCTAATTGTGGACTCTCTTTTATTTAAAACTTTCAGATCTAAGTATTTTATTAAAATATCAAGCAAAACAAAATAAAATGACATTTCAAGAATAGCACAACTCACGTGAAGAAGCAAAAACTTAGGCTCAACCGATACTAACCGATAATTGTTGATGAAGAAAGGTGGGATTCCTACCGGGGCATCCCCAAGCTTAGATGCTTGAGACTTCTTGAAATATTACCTTGGGATGCCTTGGGCATCCCCAAGCTTGAGCTTTTGTGTCTCCGTAATTCCTTTTATATCACAGTTTCCCTAAATCTTAAAAACTTCATCCACACAAAACTCAACAAGAACTCGTGAGATAAGTTAGTATAAACCAATGCAAAAACCTTATCATTCTCTACTGTAGAAAATCACAAAAAATATTATTCAACATTGCATACTAAATGTCTTCGCATATTTAATACACCAATCCTCAAATAGAATCATTAAACAAGCAAACATATGCAAGCAATGCAAACATAACAGCAATCTGCCAAAACAGTATTGTCTGTAAAGAATGCAAGAGTATCAATACTTCTTTAACTCCAAAAATCATGAAAATTTACCACACTGTAGAAAATTTGTCAGAGCTTACTGTGCAAAAAGTTTAAAAATTTTATCACATTCTGACTTTTCTCGAGAATTTTTGCAACGGCGATAAACCTTCTGTTTTGAAACAGCAACTCATATACTTGCAAAATAAGCATGGTAAAGGCTATCCTTGCCATTTTTATTGAAATAAAAGATGCAAAACATTATTATAGATATCAGGAAGCAAATAAAAATAAAATAAAATGACGCTCCAAGCAAAACTCATATCATGTAACGAATGAAAATATAGCTCCAAGTGTGGTTACTTATATTGTTGGAGACCATAGAGGGGATGCCTTCCGGGGCATACCCAAGCTTAGTTGCTTGGATCTTCCTTGAATATTACCTTGGGGTGCCTTGGTCATCCCCAATCTTAGGGTCTTGTCACTCCTTATTCTCCTCATATCGACATCTCACCCAAAACTTGAAAACTTCAACACCCAAAACTTAACGGAACTTCGTGAGATAGGTTAGTATGATAAAGTGCAAACCATTTCACTTTGGTACTGTCAAAGACAAGATTCATAATTTTTTCCACACAATTCCTACTGTAGCATATCATTTCCACAATTTATATTGAGCAATATAAGCCATAGAAACTAGAAAACAAGCAAATTATGCATTGAAAACAGAATCTGTCAAAAACAGAACAGTCTGTAGTAATCTGGACTCCAACCACACTTCTCCTACTCCAAAAATTCGGACAAATTAGGAAAACGTAGATAATTTGTATATCTATCACCTGTAAAAAATTCAGATCAAAACCACGTTCCGGTGAATTTTCAAAATTCCTGGACTGGGTGCAAAATTTTCTGTTTTTGCACAGATTCAAGTCAACTATCATCCACACTATCCCAAAGGCTTTACTTGGCACTTTATTGAAACAAAAGCAATAAAAAATGATTACCACAGTAGCATAATCATGTGAACACATAAAAACAGTAGGGGTAAATGTTGGCTTGTCTCCCAACAAGCGCTTTTCTTTAATGCCTTTTAGCTGGGCATGATGATTTCAATGATGCTCACATAAAAGATATGAATTCAAACACAAAGAGAGCATCATGAAGCATATGACAAGCACATTTAAGTCTAACCCACTTCATATGCATAGGGATTTTGTGAGCAAATAACTTATGGGAACAAGAATCAACTAGCATAGGAAGGCAAAACAAGTGCAACTTCAAAACTTCCAACATAAAGAGAGGAAACTTGATATTAGTGAGAAGCCTACAAGAATATGTTCCTCTCTCATAATAATTTTCAGTAGCATCATGAATGAATTCAACAATATAGCTATCACATAAAACATTCTTTTCATGATCCACAAGCATAGAAATTATTACTCTCCACATAAGCAAATTTATTCTCATGAATAGTAGTGGGAGCAAACTCAACAAAATAACTATCATGGGAATGAAAATTAAAATCACGATGACAAGTTTCATGCTTATGATTATTCTTTATAGCATACATGTCATCATCATAATCATCATAGATAGAAACTTTGTTATCATAGTCAATTGAAGCCTCATCCAAAATGGTGGATTCATCACTAAATAAAGTCATGACCTCTCCAAATCCACTTTCATCATTGTGATAAGATTCAACACCCTCCAAAATAGTGGGATCATTACCTAGAGTTGACACTCTTCCAAACCCACATTCATCATTGTAATCATCATAAATAGGAAGCATGCTACTATTATAACAAATTTGCACATCAAAACTTGGGGGAATAAAAATATCATCTTCATCAAACGTAGCATCCCCAAGCTTATGGCTTTGCATATCACTAGCATCATGGATATTCACAGAATTCATACTAGCAACATTGCAATCATGTTCATCATTCAAATATTTTGTGCCAAACATTTTATTGACTTCTTCTAAAAATTGAGCACAATTTTCCTTCCCATCATTTTCACAAAATACATCATAAAGATGAATAATATGATGCAACCTCAATTCCATTTTTTTGTAGTTTTCTTTTTATAAACCAAACTAGTGATAAAACAAGAAACTAAAAGATTCGATTGCAAGATCTAAAGAAATACCTTCATGCACTCACCTCCCAGGCAACGGCGCCAGAAAAGAGCTTGATGTCTACTACACAATTTTATTCTTGTAGACACGTGTTGGGCCTCCAAGCGCAGAGTTTCGTAGGACAGTAGCAATTTTCCCTCAAGTGGATGAACTAAGGTTTATCAATCAGTGGGAGGTGTAGGATGAAGGTGGTCTCTCTCAAACAACCCTCCAACCAAATAATAAAAAGTCTCTTGTGTCCCCAACACACCAAATACAATGGTAATTTGTATAGGTGCACTAGTTTGGCGAAGAGATGGTGATATAAGTGTAATATGGATAGTAGATATTGATTTTTGTAGTAAGAACAATAAAAAACAGCAAGGTAGCAATTGATAAAACGGAGCACAAACGATATTGCAATGCTTGAAAATGAGGCCTATGGTCCGTACTTTCGCTAGTGCAATCTCTCAACAATGCTAATATAATTGGATCATATAACCATCCCTCAAAGTGCGATGAAGAATCACTCCAAAGTTCCTATCTAGAGGAGAACATAAGAAGAAATCATTTGTAGGGTACGAAACCACCTCGAAGCTATTCTTTCCGATCGATCTATCCAAGAGTTCGTACTAAAATAACACCAAATAATTTCAGATTCATAATACTCAATCCAACACAAAGAACCTCAATGAGTGCCCCAAGATTTCTACCGGAGAAACAAAGACAAGAACGTGCATCAACCCCTATGCATAGATTACTCCAATGTCACCTCGGGAATCTGTGAGTTGAGTGCCAAAACATACATCAACTGAATCAATATGATACCCCATTGTCACCATGAGTATTCATTTGCAAGACATATATCAAGTGCTCTCAAATCCGTAAAAGTATTTGATGTCTACTACACAACCTTCTTCTTGTAGACGTTGTTGGGCCTCCAAGTGCAGAGGTTTGTAGGACAGTAGCAAATTTCCCTCAAGTGGATGACCGAAGGTTTATCAATCCGTGGGAGGCATAGGATGAAGATGGTATCTCTCAAACAACCCTGCAACCAGATAACAAAGAGTCTCTTGTGTTCCCAACACACCCAATACAATGGTAAATTGTACAGGTGCACTAGTTCGGCGAAGAGATGGTGATACAAGTGCAATATGGATGGTAGATATAGGTTTTTGTAATCTGAAAATATAAAAACAGCAAGGTAACTAATGATAAAAGTGAGCACAAACGGTATTGCAATGCTTCGAAACAAGGCCTAGGGTTCATACTTTCACTAATGCAAGTTCTCTCAACAATAATAACATAATTGGATCAAATAACAATCCCTCAACGTGCAACAAAGAGTCACTCCAAAGTCGCTAATAGCGGAGAACAAACGAAGAGATTACTGTAGGGTACGAAACCACCTCAAAGTTATTCTTTCTGATCAATCCATTGGGCTATTCCTATAAGTGTCACAAACAGCGCTAGAGTTCGTAGTAAAATAACACCTTAAGACAGAAACCAACCAAAACCCTAACGTTACCTAGATACTCCAATGTCACCTCAAGTATCCGTGGGTATGATTATACGATATGCATTACACAATCTCAGATTCATCTATTCAACCAACACAAAGAACTTCAAAGAGTGCCCCAAAGTTTCTACGGAGAGTCAAGACGAAAACGTGTGCCAACCCCTATGCATAGATTCCCAAGGTCACGGAACCCGCAAGTTGATCACCAAAACATACATCAAGTGAATCAATAGAATACCCCATAGTCACCACGGGTATCCCACGCAAGACATACATCAAGTGTTCTCAAATCCTTAAAGACTCAATCCGATAAGATAACTTCAAAGGGAAAACTCAATCCGTTACAAGAAGATAGAGGGGGAGAAGCATCATAAGATCCAACTAAAATAGCAAAGCTCGCGATACATCAAGATCGTGCCATATCAAGAACACGAGAGAAAGAGAGAGAGAGAGAGAGAGAGAGAGAGAGAGAGAGAGGGAGAGAGAGAGAGAGAGAGAGAGAGAGAGAGATCAAACACATAGCTACTGGTACATACCCTCAGCCCCGAGGGTGAACTACTCCCTCCTCGTGATGGAGAGCGGCGGGATGATGAAGATGGCCACCGGTGATGATTCCCCCCACCGGCAGGGTGCCGGAATAGGGTCCCGATTGGTTTTTGGTGGCTACAAAGGCTTGCGGAGGCGGAACTCCCGATCTAGGTTATTTTCTGGAGGTTTGGAGATTTATAGGAGAGGTTGGTGTCGAGAACAAGTCAGGGGGCCCCACGGAGAGTCCACGAGGCACAGGGGTGCGCCCCAGGGGGGTGGGCGCGCCCTCCACCCTCGTGGGGCCCACGGGACTCCCCTCCGGTAACTCTTCGTTCCAGTATTTTTTATATTTTCCAGAAAAAATCTTCGTTGATTTTCAGCGCATCCCGAGAACTTTTATTTCTGCACAAAAACAACACCACGGTAGTTCTGCTGAAAACAACGTCAGTCCGGGTTAGTTCTAACCAAATCATACCAAAATCATGTAAACATATTATAAACATGGCATGAATACATCAAAAATTATAGATACGTTGGAGACGTATCAGCATCCCCAAGCTTAATTCCTGCTCGTCCTCAAGTAGGTAAATTATAAAAATAGATTTTTTTATGTGGAATGCTACTTAGCATATTTATCATTGTAATCTTCTCTATTGTGGCAAGAATACTCAGATCCATAAGATTGAAAACAAAAGTTTAATATTAACATGAAACAATAATACTTCAAGCATACTAACAAAGCAATCATGTCTTCTCAAAATAACATGGCCAAAGAAAGCTATCCCTACAAAATCATATAGTCTGGCTATGCTCTATCTTCATCACACAAAATATTTAAATCATGCACAACCCCGGTTTCAGCCAAGCAATTGTTTCATACTTTAGTTCTCAAACTTTTTCAATTTTCACGCAGTACATGAGCGTGAGCCATTGATATAGCACTATGGGTGCAATAGAATGGTGGTTGTGGAGAAAACAAAAAAAAGGAAGGTGGTCTCACATCAACTAGGCGTATTAATGGGCTATGGAGATGCCCATAAATAGATATCAATGTGAGTGAGTAGGGATTGCCATGCAACGAATGCACTAGAGCTATAAGTGTATGAAAGCTCAAAAAGAAACTAAGTGGGTGTGCATCCAACTTGCTCGCTCATGAAGACCTAGGGCATTTGAGGAAGCCCATCATTGGAATATACAAGCCAAGTTCTATAATGAAAAATTCCCACTAGTTTATGAAAGTGACAAAATAGGAGACCCTCTATCATGAAGATCATGGTGCTACTTTGAAGCACAGGTGTGGTAAAAGGATAGTAGCATTGCCTCTTCTCTCTTTTTCTCTCATTTTTTTATTTTTTTAATTGGGCCTTTTCTCTTTTTTATGGCCTCTTTTTTTCTCTTTTTTTTATTTTTCGTCCAGAGTCTCATCCCGACTTGTGGGGGAATCATAGTCTCCATCATCCTTTCCTCACTAGGACAATGCTATAATAATGAAGATCATCACACTTTTATTTACTTACAACTCAAGAATTATAACTCGATACTTAGAACAAAATATGACTCTATATGAATGCCTCTGGCGGTGTACCGGGATGTGCAATGAATCAAGAGTGACATGTATGAAAGAATTATGAGAGGTGGCTTTGCCACAAATACGATGTCAACTACATGATCATGCAAAGCAATATGACAATGATGAAGCGTGTCATCATAAACAGAATGGTGGAAAGTTGCATGGCAATATATCTCGCTAATGGCTATGGAATATGCCATAATAGGTAGGTATGGTGGCTGTTTTGTGGAAGGTATGGTGGGTGTATGGTACCGGCGAAAGTTGCGCGGCACAAGAGAGGCTAGCAATGGTGGAAGGGTGAGAGTGCGTATAATCCATGGACTCAACATTAGCCATAAAGAACTCACATACTTATTGCAAAAATCTATTAGTCATCGAAACAAAGTACTACACGCATGCTCCTAGGGGAAGGGTTGGTAGGAGTTAACTATCGCGTGATCCCGACCTCCACACAAAGGAAGACAATCAAAAAATAAATCATGCTCCGACTTCATCACATAACGGTTCACCATACTTGCATGCTACGGGAATCACAAACTTTAACACAAGTATCTCTCAAATTCACAACTACTCCACTAGCATGACTCTAATATCACCATCTTCATATCTCAAAACTATCATAAGGAATTAAACTTCTCATAGTATTCAATGCACTTTATATGAAAGTTTTTATTATATCCCTCTTGGAAGCCCATTGTAGCGACCAGACCTCAAACAGTCTAGTCTCCGTGCATCAGTGTCATCCCTGGATCGGTAATGCTGACACGCACAGTACTTTGAAGGATTTATAACAGAGTGGCAATCACACACTTATTACATCGAATAGTTCAAGAGACAACTCATTACAATAAATATGGCTTAAGGCCATCTAAATACGATAACAGCGGAAGGCTTGGAAGATAAAGTGAGTCCATCAACTCCAACGGCATCACTGAGTATAAGACCACGACCTAAGGTCCTTACTCGTCGTCTGAAAAGTCTGCTACATGATACGTTGCAGCCCGAAAACGGGTCAGCACATGGAATATGCTCGCAATGTAACACATAGAGAGTAATGAACAGAATAATGCTATCACTACATGCATAATTGGCTGGTGGAAAGCTCTATGATTACTGTTTTGCGAAAAGCCAATTTTTCCCTACCACAAAGGAATAAATTTTATTTAACTATCATGGTGGTTGTTAAACATTGAGAAGGTACCTCCAAATCAATCCCATAAGAACGTGATTAACCCAATCAAATTAAATTAAGTAACATGATGATGAGATTCACAAGATAATCCAAGAACTAGATACTCAAGATGTCCATAACCGGGGACACGGCTAACCATGATTAGATTGTACACTCTGCAGAGGTTTGCGCACTTTTCCCCACAAGACTCGATCGCCCCCGCTTGATTTCTCGCACTACAAGGTGTTTGAGAAATGGATGACCGAGACACAGTCTTTCAGAAACACTACTCTTTAATCCGGGTGGACAGTTACACCTACTTTCCCATACATCTGCTAGCCCACCTCTTCAAGAGATCATGTAACCTACTCAACTATGCTAGAGCCCATAATAGCTTGTGGCTACACACGGAAGTTTCTAGCATGAATAATCTCATGATCCCTTTGAGCCTGGGTGGCGGTCCATAGGATGATCACACGGGTACTCCGGGATATCCAAAAATACAGGCAACACTGGATTCTCCAGGTGCCTCAATCCACCCAGATGTAAATTAAAGTAGCCACCTTAAGTTGAACCATTAATTAACAATCTCACATCTGTCATGGAAATCTCTCAAACCCAATCCACGTCTACAAGCATAGCATAGCAATAAGCAAACGTAGAAGTAACTCCCAAAGGTTTGATAGTAAACAGGGCAATAGGTACTACCTCATCTACTTCCCAAAACCCACATATTAATCAGATCCTAATCATGCAATTGTTTGAGGATTGATCTAATGTAATAAAACTGGGTGGTAAAGAGGTATGATCAAAGTGTTACTTGCCTTGCTGATGATCCGTGAAACCTAGAGACTCGTAGTAGCACGCTTCGCACTCCGGGTACTCTATCGCAAACAAACAATACATACATAAGCAATCAAGCAAGGGTGCACGAATAAAACTCGAAATAAGAGATCTAACCAGAAATTTCAACTTAAGAACTCCGGTTTGCAAAAAGAATCAAATCGAACGAAGCAACGAAACTCAAACGGTGAAAGAAACAAGCTTCGTTTACTAATCTGGACCTAAGTCAAATTTTAAAGTAGCAAAAACTTGTTTGAGTTGGTTAAACAGAAAGAGGGTTTCAGCGGCGGCGCGCGGCGGCGGCGTCGGCGCGCGGCGGGGGCGGCGGCGTCGGCGCGCGGCGGCGGATCAGGGCTAGGGTTTCGCGGGGCGGCTCGGGTGGGCTAGGGCGCCGCGGTTCGCGGCTTATAAAGGCCGGCCCGAGGAGTCCCGCTCGGGTACGGCCCGGAGTCGGTTGACTTTTGTTTTTAAGAAATAATTCGGACGTGCAGAAAAAGTAAGAAAAGAAATACTAAACAGACTCCAAAAATCCCGAAATAAATTTTCCCCGTCCTCTAAAAATAAGTCGGACAAGATGAACATTTATTTGGGCCTAAAATGCAATTTTGAAAAACGCGTATTTTTCCTAATTCAAATAAAATCAAATATTTGTTTTTAATATTTTTCCTCCAATATTTCATTATTTGTGGAGAAGTCATTTTATCCCCTCTCATATATTTTGATATGAAATATGTTCAGAGAGAAAAAATAATTAAAACAATTAATCCTATTTTCAAAATTTGAGAAATCCCAAATATGAAAATAATGAAATCCCCAACTCTCTCCGTGGGTCCTTGAGTTGCGTAGGATTTCTTGGATCACAAAACAAAATGCAATAAAATATGTTATGCATGATGATCTAATGTATAACATTCCAAATTGAAAATTTGGGATGTTACAAACCTACCCCCCTTAAGATGAATCTCGCCCTCGAGATTCAGGCTGGCTAGAAAATAGGTGAGAGTGGTCCTTCCGTAGATCTTCCTCTCGCTCCCAGGTGGCTTCCTCCTCGGTATGGTGACTCCACTGAACTTTGCAAAACTTGATAACCTTGCTGCGAGTGACTCGGCTGGCAAACTCAAGAATCTTAACTGGTTTCTCCTCGTAGGTCAAATCACTATCCAACTGAATCGCTTCCAGTGGCACTGTATCTCTCATTGGTATCTCGGCCATCTCTGTGTGGCACTTTTTCAGCTGGGATACGTGGAACACATCATGAACTCCCGTCAATCCTTCGGGCAATTCCAACTTGTAAGCAACTTCTCTCATACGCTCCAAAACTTTGTATGGTCCTACAAAACGTGGCGCTAACTTTCCCTTAACTCCAAAGCGCTGCACTCCTCGAAGTGGTGACACACGAAGATAAACTCTGTCTCCGACTTCATAAACTGTCTCCTTGCGTTTAGAATCTGCATAGCTGTTCTGCCTGGACTGGGCTACCTTGAGCCTATCGCGAATCAACTTCACCTTCTGTTCAGACTCTTTAATCAAATCTGGTCCAAACAACTAACGGTCTCCACCTTCGTCCCACAACAACGGTGTCCTGCATCTCCTTCCGTACAAAGCTTCGAAAGGGGCCATCTTCAAACTGGATTGATAACTGTTGTTGTAAGAGAACTCTGCATATGGCAAATTGTCGTCCCAACTAGATCCATAATCAAGCGCACAAGCTCTCAGCATGTCCTCCAAAATCTGATTTACTCTTTCGGTCTGTCCATCTGTCTGTGGATGAAAGGCTGTACTGAACTCTAGCCTAGTACCCAAAGTTTCGTGCAACTGATTCCAAAACTTTGAAGTAAACTGGGTTCCTCTATCTGATACAATGGTTCTTGGAACTCCATGCATACATACGATCCTGGTCATGTATATCTTTCCCAACTTAGCGCTGGTATAAGTGGTCTTTACTGGGATGAATGAGCTACCTTCGTCAAACGATCGACTACAACCCATATCGAGTCATAGCCTGAACGAGTCCTGGGCAATCCTGTGATAAAATCCATGCCTAGCTTATCCCACTTCCATTCGGGTATCGGCAATGGTTGTAGCAATCCTGCTGGCTTCTGATGCTCTGCCTTCACTCTCTGACATACATCACAAGCTGCTACATACTCCGCAATGTCCTTCTTCATTCCGGTCCACCAGAAACTGTCCTTTAAATCCAGGTACATCTTGGTATTTCCTGGGTGAATTGAATACGGCGAATCATGGGCCTCTTGCAAGATCAACTTCCTGATTTCCGGATCATTGGGCACATAAACGCGGTCCTCAAACCATAAGGTATCGTGCTCATCCTCACGAAATCCCTTGGCTTTTCCTTTACTCATCCTTTCCTTTATCTCAGCAATCTCCTTGTCTGTCTTCTGAGCTTCTCTGATCTTATCCATCAAAGTAGACTGAATCTCCAATGCTGCTACAAAACTTCTTGGAACTATTTCCAAACATAGTTCACGAAGATTCTCGGCTAACTCCTTGGGTAACTCTCCGGTCATGAGGGTATTGACATGGCTCTTGCGGCTCAACGCATCAGCTACTACGTTAGCCTTTCCTGGGTGATAATGCAATCTCATATCATAATCCTTAATGAGCTCCAACCATCTCCTTTGCCTGAGATTCAACTCCTTCTGCGTGAAAATGTACTTCAAACTCTTGTGATCCGTGTACACCTCACAATGGTTTCCGATGAGAAAATGTCTCCATGTCTTCAACGCATGAACTACGGCTGCTAACTCCAAATCATGTGTAGCATAATTGAACTCATGGGGTTAAGCTGTCGTGAGGCATATGAAACAACTCTTCCCTCCTGCATTAGCACTGCTCCAAGTCCTCGACGTGAAGCGTCGGAATATACTTCATAATCCTTGCGTTGATCTGGCAGAATCAACACTGACGTTGTAACCAAACGTTTCTTCAACTCCTGGAAACTAGCCTCACATTCCTCAGTCCAATTGAATTTGGTGTCCTTCTTCAACAACTCGGTCATAGGTTTTGCAATCTTTGAGAAATTCTCAATGAATCTCCGGTAGTATCCTGCGAGTCCAAGAAAACTCTGGATCTCTCCAACTGTCGTGGGTGCTTCCCAATTTGTCACAGTGTTAACCTTGGTGGGATCTACTGCTATTCCTTCTTCGGATATAACATGTCCAAGGAATCCAACTTCCTTTAACAAAAACTCGCACTTGTTGAACTTGGCATATAACTGATGTTCTCTGAGCTTTCCAAGTACTAAACGCAAATGCTCCTTATGCTCTTCTTCATTCTTCGAATAGACCAGAATATCATCAATGAACACTACGACGAACTTATCCAAAAACTCCATAAACACTTTGTTCATCATGTTCATAAAATAGGCAGGTGCGTTAGTCAGGCCAAATGACATAACGGTGTACTCATATAGCCCATACCTTGTGGTAAAAGTTGTCTTGGGTATATCCTGCTCTCAAATCTTCAACTGGTGGTATCCTTATCGCAAATCAATCTTGGAAAATACTTTAGCTCCTTGTAGTCGGTCAAACAGATCATTGATCATCGGCAGTGGGTACTTGTTCTTGATGGTTACTTCATTCAAACCACGATAATCAACAACCATCCTCAACGATCCATCTTTCTTCTCCACTAGAAGTATTGGTGATCCCCAAGGTGATGAACTTGGGAGAATAAATCCTTTCTCCAGTAACTCCTTAATCTGCTTCTTAATTTCTTCCAAATCCTTAGCGGGCATCCTGTATGGTCTCTTAGATATTAGCTCTGTGCCTGGCAAAAGCTCAATCAAAAACTCAATGTCTCTATCCGGTGGCATGCCAGGCAACTCCTCTGGAAATACGTCAGGGAAATCCTTCACCACTGTTACTTCCTCCTGTACAACTCCTGATAAGGAATTCACTTGAGTCCTCTTCGGCACATGCCGGGATACATACTTAATCCTTCTTCCTTCTGGGGTAGTAAGCAAGATCGTCTTACTGGCGCAATCGATGTTTCCTCCATACATCGATAGCCAATCCATTCCCAAAATCACATCCAAACCTTGCGACTCCAAAACTATTAGGTCTGAGGGGAAAACATGCCTACCTATGGCCAATGGCAACTGAAAACATCCTTGGCTTGCCATATACTCTGCTCCTGGCGAGGTTACTAACATAGGTGTTCTAAGAACTTTGGTGGGCAACTTAAACTTATCCACAAATCCCCTTGATATGTATGAATGCGATGCACCAGTATCGAAAAGAACGATTGCAGTAAATGACTTAACCAAAAACTTACCTATTACTGCATCAGGCTGTGCTTCAACCTCCTTCACGTTAACGTGGTTCACCTGTCCCCTGTTGAAAGGGTTCGGCTTCTTCCCCGAGCTTCCATTGCCATTACCATTCTTAGCTTCCGGACAATCAGTGGCATAATGTCCAGTCTTCTGGCACTTGAAACAAGTAACGTGGCTTAGATCCCTCTTGGCCGGGGTTGATGGGTTGGTACGGTTCTGTCCGTTGCTTCCTCCGTTCCCATTGCCATTCTTGGGGCCACTATGATTGTGCGAGCTCCCTCCATTGTGATTGTGACCTCCATGGTTATGCCGAAGGTGTCCTCCCGAGTTCGGGGTAAAACGAGGCTTTTGATGAGCTCCTGTACTGTACTTTCCATGTCCATACTTCCTCTTACGGCTCTCAATATGCTGCTGCTTCCCTTCAATCATGAGAGCTCTGTCTACCAATTCCTGGTAGTTGTTAAAAGTTGCCACCATCAACTGCATGCTCAGCTCATCATTCAGTCCTTCCAGAAACTTCTCCTGCTTAGCTGCATCCGTAGCAACGTCATCTGGGGCATAACGTGCTAACTTACTAAAATCCTCCACGTACTGGCCAACGGTACGTCCTCCTTGGCGTAAGTAGCGAAACTCACGCTTCTTCATGGCCATAGCTCCTGCTGAAACATGGGCAGTACAGAAAGCTTGCTGAAACTGGTCCCATGTGACAGTGTCAATGGGGTGAGTGGCTGTGTAATTCTCCCACCATGATGTTGCGGATCCATCAAGCTGATGTGCGGCAAAACGCACTCTCTCCGCATCTGTGCATCCTGCAGTGGTCAGCTCCCTTCCAACCTTGCGGAGCCAATCATCTGCCACAATCGGCTCGGTGCTACTGGAGAACACCGGTGGATCCAGCCTAAGAAAACGGGCTAAGTGATCAACAGGTGGTGGGGGTGGTGGGTTGTTGTTGTTGTTGCCTTGGTTCTGAACTAGCACTTGCATCAGGGCATTCTGCTACTGAATCAACTGAGTGATCTCTGGTGGGAAAACAAACCCGGTGTCGCGTCTCGGAGGCATCTGATGGGAAGATGAGAAAATAGAATAGAATGAGGTCTAGAGGGAAAACACTACCCATATGCACATGAGACAAACGCAAACATATCACTCCAATCAATTCAAACAAGGCATACAATCGATCTAACTATCGTTACAAAGTGCTTGGACTATACTATATACATGGTGGAATACTACTACTAATTTGGTGGTCTACTAGAAAAATTGCTCAGTCGAAGACTCCATGATATCTGCTCCGGCTTCATCCTCACTGGGGTCCGAGTCGGTGTCGTCGATGATGATGTAATTCTCCGTGCAAGTAGAATCATCATCATCTCCTCCTGGTGCTGGGTCTCCCATGAAAACTCCTAGCTTCTTTGTCAGGTCGCCATTCTTCTCCACTAGTGCGACGATTTCCTCCATATAATCCTCGCGTGTAGCCTTGAGTTCTTCCTCCAGTTCCATGATCCTAGTCTTTGCCTTCTTCAGATCTATCATGTCTGCGCACATCTGGTTCTCCTGGTTTAACTCCTGAATGAAAGCTGCAATAGATCTATCCTTCCTGGTGCTGATCATATCCCATTGCTCGTTTCGGCACCCACAAATATGATCGATAGTATCCTTGAGATCACTGTGGTACACTTCTCCAATGCGTCCCATGGTGATGTGGGCTGCCATGCTCTTTCCTAGACTCCAGGTTGGTGCATCAAAGGAAAACTCTATGGGCTCAGTGACTGGCGTGAACGTCCTTCCTGGAACTTGAACTTGAATCATCCAGCGCTCCTCTTCTGGTAGTGTGGCGTTGTAGGTCCTGGTGAAGCTTGGTATTCCGATGTTCAGATAGTTAGTAACTTCCTTCAAGTGTCGTCCAAAAGGTGTATCCTCATCTGGTTGCGCGAACTTGTTCCTTGCATCCGCCATCCTAAAAGAGTGGAAGAAAGGAGAGGAGTCAGAAATGAGAAGAAAGTAGTGATCAAGGGCTTTAGCTTAGTGGTCATGTCCTACAGTCAGCGTGTGCTCTGATACCATCTTTGTAGCGACCAGACCTCAAATAGTCTAGTCTCCGTGCTTCAGTGTCATCCCTGGATCGGTAATGCTGACACGCATAGTACTTTGAAGGATTTATAACAGAGTGGCAATCACACACTTATTATATCGAATAGTTCAAGAGAGAACTCATTACAATAAATATCGCTTAAGGCCTTCTAAATACGATAATAGCGGAAGGCTTGGAAGATAAAGTGAGTCCATCAACTCCAACGGCATCACTGAGTATAAGACCACGACCTAAGGCTCCTTACTCGTCGTCTGAAAAGTCTGCAACATGATACGTTGCAGCCCGAAAACGGGCCAGCACATGGAATATGCTCGCAATGTAACACATAGAGAGTAATGAACAGAATAATGCTATCACTACATGCATAATTGGTTGGTGGAAAGCTCTATGATTACTGTTTTGCGAAAAGCCAATTTTTCCCTACCACAAAGGAATAAATTTTATTTAACTATCATGGTGGTTGTTAAACATTGAGAAGGTACCTCGAACTCAATCCCAATTAAGAACCTGATTAACCCAATCAAATTAAATTAAGTAACATGATGATGAGATTCACATGATAATCCAAGAACTAGATACTCAAGATGTCCATAACCAGGGACACGGCTAACCATGATTAGATTGTACACTCTGCAGAGGTTTGCGCACTTTTCCCCACAAGACTCGATCGCCCCCGCTTGATTTCTCGCACTACAAGGTGTTTGAGAAACGGATGACCGAGACACAGTCTTTCAGAAACACTACTCTTTACTCCAGGTGGACAGTTACACCTACTTTCCCCTACATCTGCTAGCACACCTCTTCAAGAGGTCATGTAACCTACTCAACTATGCTAGAGCCCATAATACCTTGTGGCTACACACGGAATTTTCTAGCATGAATAATCTCATGATCCCTTTGAGCCTGGGTGGCGGTCCATAGGATGATCACACGGGTACTCCGGGATATCCAAAAATACAGGCAACACTGGATTCTCCAGGTGCCTCAATCCACCCAGATGTAAATTAAAGTAGCCACCTTAAGTTGAACCATTAATTAACAATCTCACATCTGTCATGGAAATCTCTCAAACCCAATCCACGTCTATGAGCATAGCATAGCATAGCAATAAGCAAACGTAGAAGTAACTCCCAAAGGTTTGATAGTAAACAGGGCAATAGGTACTACCTCATCTACTTCCCAAAACCCACATATTAATCAGATCCTAATCATGCAATTGTTTGAGGATTGATCTAATGTAATAAAACTGGGTGGTAAAGAGGTATGATCAAAGTGTTACTTGCCTTGCTGATGATCCGTGAAACCTAGAGACTCGTAGTAGCACGCTTCGCACTCCGGGTACTCTATCGCAAACAAAAAATACATACATCAGCAATCAAGCAAGGGTGCACGAATAAAACACGAAATAAGAGATCTAACCAGAAAGTTCAACTTAAGAACTCCGGTTTGCAAAAAGAATCAAATCGAACGAAGCAACGAAACTCAAACGGCGAAAGAAACAAGCTTCGTTTACTAATCTGGACCTAAGTCAAATTTTACAGTAGCAAAAACTTGTTTGAGTTGGTTAAACATAAAGAGGGTTTCGAGACGAAACTCTAGGCGCTTGAATCGCCTGATTCTGATAAACGAGCGAAAATTTATACTAAAACGAAAAACAGATCGGAAATCGCGATCGAAAATAATCGCGGAAAATCCGAGAAAAAGAAAAACTGACGAACAGGCTAACGAACGAACGTTCGCTGTCTGCGGTTAAACGACGGAAACCGTTCGTTAAAACGAACGTACGGACGAACGTCCGCAAAATAAATAAACCGAAAAAAAACTAAACCGATCTATAAAAAATTCGCGGTTTCCTAAAAAACCCACGGTTTTCCGAAGAAAACCGGCGGCGGCGCGGGCGGCTACCTCCGGCGGCAGCGAGGTCCGGCGAGGGGCGACGGGACTCCGGCGACGGCGGCTACGGGCGGCGTCGGGATGGGCGGCGGCGGTGGCGGCTCCGGCGGCGGCGACGCGGGGCGGCGGTGGTGGCGGCTCCGGCGGCGTCGGCGCGGGGCGGCGGCGGATCGGGGCTAGGGTTTCACGGGGCGGCTCGGGTGGGCTGGGGCGCCGGGGTTCGCGGCTTATAAAGGCCGGCCCTAGGAGTCCCGCTCGGGTACGGCCCGGAGTCGGTTGACTTTTTTTTTAAATAATTCGGACGTGCAGAAAAAGTAAGAAAAGAAATACTAAACGGACTCCAAAAATCCCGAAATAAATTTTCCCCGTCCTCTAAAAATAAGCCGGACAAGATGAACATTTATTTGGGCCTAAAATGCAATTTGAAAAACGCGTATTTTTCCTAATTCAAATAAAATCAAATATTTGTTTTTAATATTTTTCCTCCAATATTTCATTATTTGTGGAGAAGTCATTTTATCCTGTCTCATATATTTTGATATGAAATATTTTCGGAGAGAAAAATAATTAAAACAATTAATCCTATTTTCAAAATTTGAGAAATCCCAAATATGAAAATAACGAAATCCCCAACTCTCTCCGTGGGTCCTTGAGTTGCGTAGGATTTCTAGGATCGCAAAACAAAATGCAATAAAATATGTTATGCATGATGATCTAATGTATAACATTCCAAATTGAAAATTTGGGATGTTACACCCATCATATTAGGACTAAATTCATAACCAAAGCAAATTACCATGTTGTTTAAGACTCTCAAAATAATATAAGTGAAGCATGAGAGTTCATCTATTTCTTCAAAATAAAACCACCGACGTACTCTAAAAGGGTATAATTGAAACACTAGAGCAAATGACAAAGTACTCCGAAAGATATAAGTGAAGATCAATGAGTAGTCGAATAATTATGCAACTATGTGAAGACTCTCTAACATTTAAGAATTTAAGATCTTGGGATATTATTCAAACAGCAAGAAAAACAAAATAAAACAAAATGACGCTCCAAGCAAAACACATATCATGTGGTGAATAAAAATATAGCTCCAAGTAAAGTTACCGATGAACGAAGACGAAAGAGGGGATGCCATCCGGGCCATCCCCAAGCTTAGGATCTTGGTTGTCCTTGAATATTACCTTGGGGTGCCTTGGGCATCCCCAAGCTTAGGCTCTTGCCACTCTTATTCCATAGCCCATCGAATCTTTACCCAAAACTTGAAAACTTCACAACACAAAACTCAACAGAAAACTCGTAAGCTCCGTTAGTATAAGAAAATAAATCACCACTTTTGGTACTGTTGTGAACTCATTCCTTTTTTATATTGGTGTAATATCTACTTTATTACAACTTCTCTATGGTTCATACCCTCCGATACTACTCATAGATTCATCAAAATAAGCAAACAACACATAGAAAACAGAATCTGTCAAAAACAGAACAGTCTGTAGTAATCTGTAACTCTCGAATACTTCTGTAACTCCAAAAATCCATCCAAATTAGGAAAACCTGAAAAATTTGTGTACCAATCCATATAAAAAAGAATCATATCAAAAGCACGTTTCTGTGAATTATCAAAACTAATTTACTGAGCGTAGAAGTTTCTGATTTTCAGCAGGATCAACACAACTATCATCGTAAGCTATCCTAAAGGTCTTACTTCGCACTTTATTAAAACAAAAGCTATAAACCATGATTAATACAGTAGCTTAATCATGTGAACACATAAAAATAGTAAGGGTAAATATTGGGTTGTCTCCCAACAAGCGTTTTTCTTTAATGCCTTTTTAGCTAGGCATGATGATTTCAATGATGTTCACATAAAAGATAAGAATTGAAACACAAAGAGAGCATCATGAAGAATATGACTAGCACATTTAAGTCTAACTCACTTCCTATGCATAGCGATTTTGTGAGCAAACAACTTATGGGAACAAGAAACAACTAGCATAGGAAGGTAAAACAAGCAAATCTTCAAGATTTTCAACACATAGAGAGGAAACTTGATATTATTGCAATTCCTACAAGCATATATTCCTCGCTCATAATAAATTTCAGTAGCATCATGAATGAATTCAACAATATAACTATCACATAAAGCATTATTTTCATGATCTACTAGCATAAAAAATTTATTATTCTCCACATAAGCAAATTTCTTCTCATTCAGAATAGTGGGAATATCATAAAAAAACTCGAATACTATAAATTGTTTCCACATTAAAAGAATAATGTTCAGAAAAAGGGTAATCATAATCATGACAAGTTTTGTAAATATAATCATCACTACTTTTTATAACATAAGTATCATCACAATAATCATCATAAGTAGCAACTTTGTTCTCATCATAATCAATTGAAACGTCTTCCAAGATAGTGGAATCATTACTAAATAAAGTCATGACCTCTCCAAATCCACTTTCATACTTGTGACAATAAGATTCAACACCCTCCAAAATAGTGGGACCATTACTTCCTAAAGTTGACACTCTTCCAAACCCACTTTCATCAATATAATCATCATAAATAGGAGGCATGCTATCATCATAATAAATTTGCTCATCAAAACTTGGGGGACTAAAAATATTATCTTCATCAAACATAGCATCCCCAAGCTTGGGCCTTTGCATATCATAAGGATAGTCACTCTCATCATTAATAGTATGAATAGCACCAATAGTATAGCAATTATCATCATCACAATGAGTAATAGGAGCAACATCATTTGGGAGGGATACCTTTTTACCTTTGCTTCTCCATCTTTTCTTTTTCTTCTTCACATTATGTGTGGGTTTAATCCTCTTTTTGGAGCTCCTTATTAATGAGATTGGTTGATAGAAGGCTCCTCCTCGTTACCTGATTCATCATAAGAAATAATAGGAGGATATCGGGAAGTCTCTTCCCTTTCATTAGTATTCTCTTCATCTTCCATTTGTTTTCTTGTCTTTATGTAATTGGCAATATAAGGATTTTCATGAAATTCACCGCAGAATACATAAAAATTTCTTCTATATCAAAATCAAGAACTTTACCCAGGACAAATTCTGGAAGATCATTAGTTATACGTTTCATTTGTTCATAACCCACAAGCAAACTAAGTTCATTATGATGCGTAAGGGAAATCAAGTCATCACAATTTTTGGACACGATTCGATCATGAAACAATTTGCATTAGAGATTTAAATGATCACGTTCATTGCAAAGTTCACAAGGATGGCAAAGAAATTTCAAATTTTCAGCACAAGCATCTAGCCTCTCTTGCAACCATTTAGTTTCTAAATACTTATGCCTCTTGCAAAATCTATCTTCCCTATTTGGTGTGTGCTTGCAAACTCTATGCACTCCACAAAAATTAACATGCTTATAAGAGACATTTTTATCATTACTAGTGCAATCATCATTAGTACTATGTATATTCAAAGAGTTCATACTAAAAACATTGCAATCATGCTCATCATTCAAAGATTGTATGCCAAACATTTTATTGCATTCTTCTTCTAACACTTTGGCACAATTATCGGAGTCCTTATTTTCATGGAAGACATTAAAAAGATGAAGCATATGAGGCAACCTCAATTCCATTTTTTGTAGTTTTCTTTTATAGACTAAACTAGTGATAAAACAAGAAACAAAAAGATTCGATTGCAAGATCTAAAGATATACTTTCAAGCACTAGCCTCCCCGGCAACAGCGCCAGAAAAGATCTTGATGTCTACTACACAACCTTCTTCTTGTAGACTTTGTTGGGCCTCCAAGTGCAGAGGTTTGTAGGACAGTAGCAAATTTCCCTCAAGTGGATGACCTAAGGTTTATCAATCCGTGGGAGGCGTAGGATGAAGATGATCTCTCTCAAACAACCCTGCAACCAGATAACAAAGAGTCTCTTGTGTCCCCAACACACCCAATACAATGGTAAATTGTATAGGTGCACTAGTTCGGCGAAGAGATGGTGATACAAGTGCAATATGGATGGTAGATATAGGTTTTTGTAATCTGAAAATATAAAAATAGCAAGGTAACTAATGATAAAAGTGAGCACAAACGGTATTGCAATGCTTTGAAACAAGGCCTAGGGTTCATACTTTCACTAGTGCAAGTTCTCTCAACAATAATAACATAATTGGATCATATAAAAATCCCTCAACGTGCAACAAAGAGTCACTCCAGAGTCACTAATAGCGGAGAACAAACGAAGAGATTATTGTAGGGTACGAAACCACCTCAAAGTTATTCCTTCCAATCAATCCATTGGGCTATTCCTATAAGTGTCACAAACAGCCCTAGAGTTCATAGTAAAATAACACCTTAAGACACAAATCAACCAAAACCCTAATGTCACCTAGATACTCCAATGTCACCTCAAGTATCCGTGGGTATGATTATACGATATGCATCACACAATCTCAGATTCATCTATTCAACCAACACAAAGAACTTCAAAGAGTGCCCCAAAGTTTCTACTGGAGAGTCAAGACGAAAACGTGTGCCAACCCCTATGCATAGATTCCCAAGGTCACGGAACCCGCAAGTTGATCACCAAAACATACATCAAGTGAATCAATAGAATACCCCATTGTCACCACGGGTATCCCACGCAAGACATACATCAAGTGTTCTCAAATCCTTAAAGACTCAATCCGATAAGATAACTTCAAAGGGAAAACTCAATCCATTACAAGAAGATAGAGGGGGAGAAGCATCATAAGATCCAACTAAAATAGCAAAGCTCGCGATACATCAAGATCGTGCCATATCAAGAACACGAGAGAGAGAGAGAGAGAGATCAAACACATAGCTACTGGTACATACCCTCAGCCCCGAGGGTGAACTACTCCCTCCTCGTCATGGAGAGCACCGTGATGATGAAGATGGCCACCGGTGATGATTCCCCCCTCCGGCAGGGTGCCGGAGCAGGGTCCTGATTGGTTTTTGGTGGCTACAGAGGCTTGCGGCGTTGGAACTCCCGATCTAGGTTATTTTATGGAGGTTTGGGGATTTATAGGAGAGGTTGGCATCGAGAACAAGTCAGGGGGCCCCACAGAGAGTCCACGAGGCATAGGGGGGCGCCCTCCACCCTCGTGGGGCCCACGGGACTCCCCTCCGGTAACTCTTCATTCCAGTATTTTTTATATTTTCCAGAAAAAATCTCCGTTGATTCCAGCGCATTCCGAGAACTTTTATTTCTGCACAAAAAACAACACCACGGTAGTTCTGCTGAAAACATCATCAGTCCGGGTTAGTTCTAACCAAATCATACCAAAATCATGTAAAAATATTATAAACATGGCATGAATACATCAAAAATTATAGATACGTTGGAGACGTATCAGTATTCAATCCGATAAAACGAAATCTCAAAGGGAAAACTCAATTCATCACAAGATAGAGAGGGGAAAACACCATATGATCCCACTATATTAACAAAGCCCGCGATACATCAAGATTGTTCCATCTCAAGAACGCGCGCGCGAGCGAGAGAGATTAAACACATAGCTACTAGTACAAACCCTCAGGCCCGAGGGTGGACTACTCCCTCCTCGTCATGGTGGCCGCCGGGATGATGAAGATGGCCACCGGTGATTATTTCCCCCTCCGGCGGAGTGCCGGAACGGGGTCTAGATTAGTTTTCGGTGGCTACAGAGGCTTGCGGCGGCGGAACTTCTCATCTAGGGTTACCCCCAGGGTTTTTGGAATATTTGGTGATTTATAGGGCAAAGAGGGGGTGCGGGAGGCCACCGAGGTGGGCACAACCCACCTGGGCGAGCCTGGGCCCCCAGGCGCTCCCTGTTGGTTTGTGCCCCCCTAGGGGCACCCCCCAGGTGCTTCTCTGGCCCACCGGATGTCTTCTGGTCCATAAAAAATCCACAAAAATTTTCGCGGTGTTTGGACTCTGTTTGATATTGATTTCCTGCTATGTAAAAAATAAGCAAAAAACAGCAATTGGCACTGGGCACTGGGTCAATAGGTTAGTCCCAAAAAATGATATAAAGTTGCTATAAAATGATTGTAAAACATCCAAGGATGATAATATAACAACATCAATACTTCATAAATTATAGATACGTTGGAGACGTATCATATTCCTACGTATGGATTGATTAAGAACCTTCAAGTTAGTTGTCATCGCTGCATAAGGCAATAAAAATTACTTCTAAATATGTATGATCTTTTAGTGTAAGGGAAAGTAGGTGTTGTACGAACTTGTGATGGCAAAGAAATAAAAGCGATGGACTGCATAATAAAGATTGCTATCACAAGGGGAAATGTAACGTGGCATTCCTTTGCATCAAGAGCTCGCACATCCATAAATAAAAAGCGCATGACAACCTCTGCTTCCCTCTGCGAAGGGCCGATCCTTTACTTTTATGTATTTACTTTTCATGCAAGAGTAAATAGTGTTCTCCTCTGTTCCTTTTATTTTTTCTCTTTTGCAAGCATAATGTGGTGGGGGATCTAGGCACATATATCCAGTTGGATATGAGAGATCATGAGTTATTATTGTTGACAACACCCTTGAGGTGAATAGGTTGGGAGACGAAATTATAAGCCCCTATCTTTCTATGTGTCTGGCCGAAACTTTTTGCTCCATATATATGGTGTGAGTGTTAGCAATCATAGAAGATTAAATGATGGTTGAGTATGTGGACTTGCTAAATAAAAGCTTCGACATGAGACCCTTCTTGAAAAGATGATGAATTGCAATTGCATTGTTGACTGAGAACATAGTTTGTTAGTTTTCAAGAAATTTTATTCCTTATACTTTGATGTTTTATCGACACCTCTCTCTCTAAACATGTGGACATGATTATCGATATCGGCTTCCGCTTGAGGACAAGCGAGGTCTAACCTTGGGGGAGTTGATACGTTCATTTTGCATCATATTTTCCTACTGTTATTTATAGTGTTTTTAATCATTATAACACTTTGTGGAGCAATTCTAATGCCTTTTATCTCTTAATATGCAAGGTTTACATGAAGAGGGAGATTGCTAGCAGCTGGAATTCTGGACCTGAAAAAGCTACGCCAAAGATACCTATTCTTCACATCTCCAAATGAGCTAAGATTTCACAGAGATTTATTTTGGAATAATAGAAATTATTGGAGAAAAGAACTACCAGAGGGGGGCACCCAGGTGCCCACTAGACACCAGGGTGCGCCTACCCCCCAGTTGCGCCCTGGTGGGTAGTGGGGCCCCTGGCCAGCCTCCGGTGCCCATCTTCTGGTATATAAGCCCATTTGACCTAGAAAAAATACTGAGAGGACTTTCGGGATGGAGTGTCGCCGTCTTGAGGCGGAACTTGGGCAGGAGCACTTTTGCTCTGCGGCGGAGCGATTCCGCCGGGGACACTTCCCTCCGGGAGGGGGAAATCGAGGCCATCGTCATCACCAACAACCTTCTCATCGTGGGAGGATCAATCGTCATCAACATCTTCACTAGCACCATCTCATCTCAAACCCTAGTTCGTCTCTTGTGTTCAATCTTTGTATCAAAACCTCAGATTGGTACCTATGGGTGACTAGTAGTGTTTATTACATCTTGTAGTTGATGCTAGTTGGTTTATTTGGTGAAAGATTATATGTTCAGATCCATTATGCTATTTAATATCCCTCTAATCTTGAGCATGAACATTATTTGTTAGTAGTTGCTTTTGTTCTTGAGGACATGGGAGATGTCTTGTCATAAGTAATCATGTGAATTTGGTATTCGTTCGATATTTTGATGATATGTATGGTGTGATTCCCTTAGTGGGTGTCATGTGAATGTTGACTACATGACACTTCACCATCTTTGGTCCTAAGGGAATGCATTATGGAGTAGTAATTAGATGATGGGTTGCTAGAGTAACAGAAGCTTAAACCCTGGTTTATGCGCTATTCCATAAGGGGCTGATTTGGATCCATATGTTTAATGCTATGGTAGATTTTATCTTAATTCTTCTTTCGTAGTTGCGGATGCTTATGAGAGGGGTTAATCATAAGTGGGAGGCTTGTTCAAGTAAGAACAGCACCCAAGCACCGGTCCACTCACATATCAAATTATCAAAGTAGCGAACACGAATGAAAGAAATATGATGAAAGTGACTAGATGAAATTCCCATGTGTCCTCGAG
This sequence comes from Aegilops tauschii subsp. strangulata, assembly GCF_002575655.3. Lineage (NCBI taxonomy): Eukaryota > Viridiplantae > Streptophyta > Magnoliopsida > Poales > Poaceae > Aegilops > Aegilops tauschii. The sequence continues at coordinate 375,881,239 of NC_053037.3, forward strand.
AACGTTTTACTTATTATAAGAGACCGCTCCGGTCCTTTGCAAAAAAAAGGATTGGACTACCTTGCTGCACCTATTGTTACTTTTGCTACTTGTTACAAATTATCTTGCTACCAAACTATCTATTACCGATAATTTCAGTGCTTGCAAAAAATACCTTGTTGAAAACTGCTTGTCATTTTCTTCTGCTCCTCGTTGGGTTCGACACTCTTACTTATCGAAAGAACTATGATTGATCCCCTATACTTGTGGATCATCAGTGCCCGCATCGTAGCAGCTGCACAGAACATGCACACACACGCATCACATGCATTTAGGGACGGAGCCAAGATTCAGGCATAAAGGGGGCGAGTTTGCTCGTGGAGGGGGCAAGCTCTCATGGTGTGGAAAAAATTGACGGCAACAACCACTACCACTGAAGAAGTAGCAGTTTGTTGAGGGGGTCTAGCCCCACCTCCACCACCCCTAAAATCATCCATGTATGCATTCAAGCGAAGCTTTTTCTTCTTCTTTTTGGAAGCTCCACCAGTGTGCCTCGAACTTCGAGGCATCACCAACGGCTAGCCATCATGACGCGACTGAACTGGCTATGTTTCACCATGTTGTCCGGGAGGACAACCTTTCACTCGTTGCTGCCTCTCCCTAGCATGGATCGTCCCCCAAGGCAACCAGGCCCTTGGCTTCACCGTGCGCACGCTCGTCGCATGATCATCACGCTTTGGTAGATGCTTCTCGAGGCCATGGAGGGCGAGCGATTCGTCATTGAGATCTCCGGGCCACCAGCAAGGACGTTCAGCTCCTCGAGCACCGACATCTCTGCCGCCGCGGCCTGGACCATGTCTCCTCTAAATTAGCTTCCCCTGCTAGACCTTGGTAGCAGGCGATTCCGGCCACGCCCACGCGAGCACAATGTGCCCACGATGGGGCTGACCATACCTAAGACCAACGACATGTTTCGTTCTGACGAACATATGGACCTCTGACAAATTCTGTCTGGTTGGAGGACTGCGCCAACATGCCAAAGCCAGTTCCACTTACCAAGAACAATGTCATGTGGGTCCAACACCAAGAAAATGTTGAAGGGGTCGATGACCTTCAAAGCAACGCCCTGCAGGGGGTGGGTGGGGAGTGACATGGAAACGACCCCTTCCCCCGACCTACACCAGAGTCTTAGGCTTTCGCCTGTAGAACATGACCTGGGGGTGGAGGGTGAGGAAGACTCTCCATAACCTCCTTCCCCCTCACACACACATTGGAGGAAACAAACGCCCATGAGCACCGTGTTGCCAGTGCTTTCGCTCGGAGCAGTCCACCCCCACGTGATCGGGCAGCACGTCTGACACCAGCCAATGTGATGGTGTCGCCGCCATCACGTAGGAGCCACCAACCTCACCGTGCAACGGCCGGACCGGGAAATATCTTGTGCTTCCGGAGCACCTAAGTTCCCTAGATCCCACAATCATAGGGAGAGCTTGCATGAATTTCCAGAAAACCCACAACGAGTCCTATCATTACACACAAGTCCAGCAACTCCTCAGCTGATCGTTCGATCTACATCCAAGGGCCGAGCTCGCGCTGGAACACAGGATATTCAACCACAGCCGGACCACCGGTGAGCCCCTGCGCCATTGCTACGCCAAACGGCTTCTGCTTCATAAGATTTATAATTTGCGCTTCAAATATTTATCAGGATTGGGTCCAGAAAACATTAGCGTCTAAACTTTTGTCCTTCCAGCAGCTCCAAAGAAAAGCACAGCGACAATGTAACTCTTTTTCTTTTTTTCTTTTTTTCCTTTTTTCTGGAAGCAACATAACGTAACTTGAATTCAAGTAGAGTAAATATAAACTGAATGCAACCTCCCCAGTTATGAATATCTGTTTGGTCACGGTACACAAATAGGGCACCCTTCAGACGATGGAAAAAGATATCCATCCCAGGAACCTTACACAATCAACACATCAATCTATCACGCTGTGATTGGTAGAAACAACGCATATTTTTCTCTCCTTGGAATGATATTCACACTACCATCTTTTTCTCTTCTTCTGTGAGGAAACAATCACCGCATTGCCATCAGCGTAGCAGTTTCTCTCCTGCATGCAAATTTCAACCCACAGCCGATGGCCGGTCTTGAATTAAGCCGGACAGGCACTCATAACCCCTCTGTCTTCCAGACTACAGAAGGACCCCTCTTCTCAAGTTCACAAGGACGGAGCTTGTTCATTACACGCCCCATCATAGCCATCGCCGCGATGCTTGGAAACTGACCTTCAAGACAATCAGGTGGTGTGTTAGACTTTCGCGATTGCTTTCCTGGACTCGAAGCTCCATGAAAACTAGGGGAGCCACCTTGGCACCACCTCCCTATCCAGTGATTAAGACTTTTTGTTGACATACGAGACGCATCTTGGTTTTGTTGGTCCATCAATGTTTCATGCACCACTTGGTCCTCCTTAACCTGTTTGATCATGCAAGCACTGTCCCTCTTATAATCAAGCACTTGACCAAACACTGTACATGCTCCTCCAGGAGTTGCTATGTCTCCAGTCTTTGGTTTCTTGGAACAAGGAACATGTGGATCTGAACTATCACATTTCAGGCGTTTCAGCCACTTGTCATTTGGATCTGAGCATACTGGTGACTCAGTTGGAGCCTTGGAAATCGGATTTCTCATTCTGCTCATTTGAAAAAGAACTAGATCCAAATTCATGCTTGACGTTTTGGGTATGTTCCATTCTTTCTTACTAGCACAAGTTGCTTTGGAATAAGAGTTTTGATGCTCCGAGCTCATGTTGATTGTTTCATTTCCTTCACAGCAGCTTGATACTCTTTTAGTTGAGGAAGAGACTACCCGTTCAGTTTTTTCTGAGTCTGGGTAACCAGAGTCCTGTGGAACAATTGTTAGTTAGACAACATTCATAATAAGTTGCACCTTTTCCAATATAAATAAAATGCTTTAGTTCCAGGGTTCCTGAAGCTGATCAGACTATGAGCAACAGAAAGTTAAATGTACATGAATATACTAAATTTAACAAATGGTCATATTTCAACAAAGTTATAATGTGGCAAACGAGATTCTGGAGTAGGAAAAGGATTCCACCAAAGACAACTAATTTTATGATCTTCAATGAGCAGACGTTGTGGGTGTTAGTACGTGCATCAAAGGAGCACTAGTTCCATCACGACCGGTCGGACTGAAAAGTGCATCATAGGCCCCCATAGTGAATTTTGATGATTTATGACAACATGATTAGGACAGGGGTGCGTGGAAGTTAGCTATCCACTTGCCAGAACCATGAGTTGGTTTCGAGATCTTAACTTGAACCACGTGTGGAGAAAGTTTTTTTTGCTTAAGTACTCAAACGCACTTGGTCCAAATCTTCCACAAAACCTGAGAACCTCTCAGTGATCCCTGATCAGAGCTGCCGAGTGTGTCATTCGGTCCCTCAGAGTGAGTTGAGAGAGTGGCACCAATGCATTTGGACCCTCCAAGCGAGGCGTCCGGATATACCGGGATGCTACAGAGGCCAACCGCTAGCGTTTGGCGTGTCTGAGTGAGCAATACTCAGAACCTTCGAGACTGTGTAGTGTGGATCTTAGGTTTGGTTCCGTCTCTCCGAGATGGATAAATCCATCCGGACAAGCCGAAAGTAAGTACTCCCTCCGATCCATATTAATTGTCGCTGCATGTGTTGGTAGGAAGGGAAGCCTTGGCGCAGCAGTAAAGGTGTAAAGCTGTTGCCTTGTGACCACGTTGTCACGGGTTCGAGTCCTGGAAATAGCCTCTTACAGAAATGTAGGGAAAGGCTGCGTACAAAAAGACCCAAAAGTGGTCGGACCCTACACAAGCGGGAGCTACGTGCACCGGGGTGCCCTTTTTTAGAAATGCTTGTGTAGGTTCGTAGGCCTCTTACAGAAATGCAGGGAAAGGCTGCGTACAAAAGGCCCAAAGTGGTCAGACCCTTCCCCAGACCCTACTCAAGCAATCAGAGTTATGTTCTTGAAAGGTAGGAATCTTTTGCAGGATGTTGATTTACAGTAGCATGCAAAGTGCGATTTTTTTAGAAAAAAAGATACATTTTTCACCTTTCAACTTTGAATTCTGAAACCAGTTCTTCTAATCCTGAAGTTTTCCAAATTTATTTGCATGTCACTCCCATTTCCTGATATTTTTCCGACCTCTGAAATAAAATAAGACATTCTGTTTTCATCTTTTTTTTATTTGAATTTATTTTCCTCAATCCCCCCACCCCCCCCCCCCCCCCCCCCAATTTGTTCTTACCCGTCTGATTGATATGTTTGTATTTTCCCTTTTTTACATGTTTCTGATTTTTCATGATTTCCTTGATCTTTTTTTCTTTCCTAATTTTGTTCAATTGACATGCATGCTTTCATACAAGAATAAAGTCATATACTACTAAATAATCTTTCATGACTGCATAAATGCCTTCATGTTTCTTGGAAAACCAGACTATCTTTTGGTTGCATATATAGTAAATTAACATAAAGCAAAGTGGAATTGTACCTTTTGTGTTGACGTTGAAGCGAACCCTGCAAAGAAACCAGAACAAACAAGTCATTAACATTACAATGAGCAGAGGTAGTGCAAGAATGTATGTAGATTATCAGATGACACATTTTGACACAAACAGCCTGATAAATACTTAAGTTCTGTCATCCAGATGCACCAGAAGTTCAGAAGGTAAGTCAAGTTATACTAGATTATTTCATAACCGTCTCACCTGCTATGGATTTTGATGCATCATGAGCATCGCTGTACAATGTATCTGTTTTTGTCGAGAACTGTTTCTGTGTTTCCAATGAACATCTGCTTGTGTTACTGCGAGAATTCACCGAATATGTTGGATCTTTGGAGCATGTGAGATGTGGTTTGGATGGTACTGTTAACATTTCAAATAAGTAGGACCCTTTTTGCTTGCTATTTGTCAATTTTTGCCTTGGTGGTTTTCTACAAGCCAGTGCTTCACCTTTGCTCTTCATTACTGGTGCCTTTTCAATTTTTTCCAGTAACTTGGAGATCTCTGTGAAATTCACAGCAGAATCCACTTTGCGATATTGTTGTTCACCTTGTAACAAATTAGGAAATGTCACACCTTGGCCATTAATGTCCACATCAATGCCCTTGCCAATGGAAGAAGCATCAACTGATTTCATCTGGTATTCTCTATCTAATGCTGGCTCATAAAATACTACTTCCTCTAAATCCTGTTGTTTTTGGCATCTTTCAGATGTTCCTAACTTCTGTTCCAACAAAGGTTCAACAATTTCATCGTCTTTTCTGCTTGCTGAAAATATGTCTTTATTCTTGCTAGACTGATAAGGTGACCCTTTTGATGGGCTACCAAGGGAATTAGTTTCATCCTTGCTGCAAGAGCACGATTCTTCAACTGACAAATGTCCTTTCAGATTTCTTCCTGCATGGTCAGAATTGAGACCGAGACAATCATCTTGATGAGGTTGGATGACTGCTGCAGATTTGCAGTGAGTCATATTTTCATCAGATACTTGGTGTGTGTGGAACTGATATTCCTTTGATGAAAATGCCATTGTATTAGACGCAGATATATTTGCCTTCAAATTATATTGTGGGACAAAAAATTTATCAGATGACGCAGAAAGAGCAGACCGTCTTGGGTTGAGTATACAGTCAATTTTCCTATTGATTGCAAACATAGGAAAATGACTCCATTCTGAACTCAGATTGTCAGAGCTCAAAAGTTTATGAGAATCCACAGATAAATCTGAAGGCTTATGTACAGAAAATCTTTCTGATATCACTGTCTTAGCAGCATATACATTCAGATTTTTCTGTACCATAGATCTTTCGAAAGGTCTATTAAACTGATCAGTATTCTTGCATTGAACTTCTTGGCAAACATCATGTGCTACACCCCACATATTAGAACTGAATTGCTGTGTATTCCCGGAAGATGCACCTCCATGGCTAACTCCAACCATCAACCTTTCAGCCATCCTAGCTTTCATGAGCTCAAAAGGTAAATTCCCACAATCTTTTGAATATCCGACATCATCGGTTTCCTCAAACGGACTACAGCTCTTGCTATTTTGAGGTTCTGCACTGTGGCCATCTCTTGTCCAGTGTGCCATCCACAGGGAGTGCTTGCGGTAAGATGATTCTCTGATATCACTTTTGCTCAGCAGAAGTTCAAAGTCTTCATTCTCACCAAATCTTTTGGAAGCACCACCAGACATGACTATATGCAGTTCAGTTTAAGAAAATTGCCTGAAGCTTCTGCAGCAAACAGGAAAAGAATGAAGTAAGTCATTTTGTGGTGTGATATACCTGTCTATGCCAAATGAAACCAGTATAAAGAAGAAACGAACAAAAGAGCTGGAGGACAACAATAGCTCTTAAAATTTACACATGTAAATGTGAATTTGCACATTTTGCACAAAGACAAAATATAGGGTTGATAGTTCAAACTTCAAATCACCCATTTATCACAAATTATGCAAAGTGCCACCAATTTAGTAAAATAACAGTAATTTCGATTGTACTTGACATGTTCCACAACATGTTATAGATTGGCACAGTACCAAATAGTAAGGAGAAGACTAGTAAACTGGTAAACTTTGACCCTTGTATGAAGTCATTCTGATGGTTCTTTTAAGTTTTAATCCCATTCTATGAAGTTGGACTGTGTAAGATTAGGGAAACCACACGTTGTGGTGCCTTGTATTGATCAATATATATAGGTTACAAGGCAGAGTTCGTATCATACAATATACGGACACCTATACAAGGACTACACATATACAACCGTATAACTATACAAAAACAATACGGTTATATATTCCAACACCCTCCCTCAGTCGTAAACGGGCGTCGGCGAATGTTAAGACTGTCCCGAAAATCCAGAAAGAGAGGAGATGGCAATCCTTTGGTGAAAATGTCCGCAAATTGAGAAGAACTCGGAACGTGAAGAACCCGGACCTCGCCTGTGGTGACACGGTCTCGCACAAAGTGTAAATCGATCTCCACATGCTTGGTGCGCTGATGATGAACGGGATTCTGTGTCATGTAAACAGAGCTCACATTGTCACAAAACACCACAGTGGCACCAGTCACCGGTCGATGAAGCTCCTGAAGAAGCTGCCGTAACCAACATGTTTCAGCCACGACATTTGCAACTGCCCTGTATTCGGCCTCGGCGCTGGAGCGAGCGACCGTGTGCTGCCGCTTAGCAGACCACGACACCAGGTTAGTGCCAAGAAAGACGCAATAACCCGAGGTAGACCGGCGAGTGTCAGGGCAACCTGCCCAATCAGCGTCAGAATAGGCCAGCAATTTGTTGGAGCTGCGTCGAAACAAAGTGAGGCCATGGCCGGTGGTGCCGCGGATATAGCGAAGCACACGCTTCACAAGGAGCAAATGATTAGCCCGAGGATCATGCATACGAAGACAAATCTGCTGCACAGCATAAGAGATGTCCGGCCGAGTGAACGTGAGGTACTGAAGACCGCCTGCAATACTACGATACTCGGTGGGATCTGCAACTGGATCACTGGACTTGGCTGAAAGTTTGAAGGTAGTATCAACGGGAGTAGAGATGGGTTTGCACTGCAACATGCCAGCTCTGTCAAGAAGATCCAATGCATACTTCTCCTGTGAGAGGAACAAACTGTCCTTGCTGCGTGTGACAGAGATGCCCAGAAAATAATGAAGATCACCCATATCTGTCATACTGAATTCGGTACGAAGAGAGGCAATCAAACTGTGCAACAATGTCGAGGAAGATGCAGTCAGGATAATGTCATCCACATAGAGCAGGAGATAGGCCATGTCAGCACCACGCCGATAGACGAACAACGAGCTGTCGGACTTGGAGCCAATGAAACCAACCGATGCAATGAACGAAGCAAACCGCTGAAACCATGCTCGAGGCGCCTGTTTCAAACCATAGAGTGATTTGTTGAGACGACAAACCTTATCAGGGAAACGAGGATCAGTGAACCCAGAAGGCTGACGAGCATAAACAGTGTCGATGAGAGTGCCATTGAGGAACGCATTCTTGACGTCAAGCTGATGAATGGACCAGTCACTAGAGAGAGCAAGAGAGAGCACTGTTCGAATAGTGGCTGGCTTAACGACTGGGTTGAAAGTTTCATCAAAATCGATACCTTCTCGCTGAGTAAATCCACGAAGCACCCAGCGAGCTTTGTAGCGATCCAAAGAACCATCAGACTTCATCTTGTGACGGTAGATCCACTTACCAGTAACAATGTTAGCATTGCGAGGTGGATCAGCGAGGTCCCAAGTGTTGTTGGAGAGAAGAGCACCATACTCCTCAACCATGGCGGAATGCCAATTTGGATCCTTGAGAGCACCACGATAAGTCTTCGGTATTGGAGATAAACCCTCAACATGAAGATCAAATATCTTTTTCGGCTGCACAATGCCCTGTTTAGCACGAGTGGCCATGGCGTGGGATGGTGGCGGTGGAGGGGCCCGCGGCCGGCGGGTCCGGAGTAGATCCACAGCAGCAGGAGCCGGCGACGGCGTTGCCGGCGGTGACGCTGCTGTAGTAGGAGAAGGACTCCCAGCAGGACCGCCATCGAGGCTCCTGGCAGGGCGCTCGACAGAAGCCCGTGCCCCAGGCGACCGGGGCGAGGTCGGTGGCGGCGACCGAGGAGGGGACCGTGGCGGCGGCGGCGGCGACCGTGGGGCCGCGTCCGGGGTCACCGTGCCTGGCACGGTGAACGGCATCAACGAGACCGGCTGCTCAGTACCCTGCAAAAAATCATAAGTGTGCAGGGAAGGAGTAGGAGTTGACGAAGATGGAGTGGAGGCAAAGGGAAAGGTTGACTCATCAAACACTACATGACGAGAGATGATGATCTTTTGGGTGGAGCGATCAAGGCAACGATAGCCATGATGTCGTGATGGGTACCCTAGAAACACGCATGGCACGGAGCGAGGCGCAAGTTTGTGCGGAGCAACGGCTGTGGTGTTGGGGTAACATAGACATCCGAAAACCCGAAGACCAGCATAGGCAGGATCTACGCCAAGTAAGGCACGAAAAGGAATACGATCCGAGATTGCCTTGGAAGGCAGCCGATTATGCAACATAACGGCGGTGTGAAGAGCTTCGACCCAAAAAACGAGGTGGCATACTAGCTTGGATAAGGAGTGTACGAGTAATGTCATTAAGAGTACGAATAATGCGTTCGGCTTTGCCATTCTGTTGCGAAGTGTATGGACATGAAAAGCGGAGTGCAATTCCATGGTGCTGGGCAAACGAATGGAGGAGTGAATTATCGAACTCACGACCATTATCACACTGAATAGCCTGCAAGCGTGCACTAAACTGGGTGAGCGCTAAAGCATGAAGGGACGACAAGTGCGAGAAAGCTTCGGACTTAATCCATAGAGGGTAAACCCATGCGTACTGAGTAAAATCATCGAGACAAACGAGATAATACTTAAAGCCAGAAATACTCTCAACAGGAGATGTCCACAAATCACAGTGAATTATTTGAAAGGGAGTAGTGGTTACACGATTGGTGGAAGAAAAAGGAAGACGAACATGACGACCTAACTGACAAGCATGACACAAACTACTTTTATTCTTTTCACTAGGGATAATCGAAGAACGAGCTAATGACTCCATGACGGGCCGCCCAGGATGCCCAAGCCGACGGTGCCAGAGTGTTGCATCGACGACGAGGAAGGCGTGTGGCTGGCTGGTAGAGGAAGGGCGGATGGAGTAGAGAGCTCCGAAGCTATTGCATCTGAGAATCTCGGTCCTGGATAGAAGATCCTTCACAGAAAAACCAAGAGGGTCAAATTCGACGGAGACACGATTATCAATGGTGAACTAACGAACAGACAAAAGGTTTTTAACTATGTTAGGAACTACTAAGACATTACGAAGGTAAAGAGGACGAGAGGTGGTGGAAATAGGAAGACGTGCATGGCCGGTACCCGTGATTGGAAGAGTGGAACCGTTACCGACAACGACAGCACGACGAGAGGAGGGGGGGGGGACACGGAGGTGAGCATACCGGGATCGGACGCGAAGTGGGAGGAGGCGCCGGTGTCCATCACCCACTCCCTGGAGGGTGCTTGCAGCCCCATGGTTTGGAACTGATGCATGAGCGCGGCCTGGTCCCATGAAGCCGAAGTTAATGCCGGTGATGATGGAGCCGTGCCGGTGAGACCGTAGGAGGGCTGTCCAGAGGCGTAGCCGTAGCCGTAGGGAGCAAGGCCGTACGGGTTTTGGGCGTAGAACGCATGCGGCGACGGGGTGTGCCGGGGCGCGTAGCTGGGAGCAGGGGCATAGCTGGGCGGCGCGCGACCGAGCAGCCCCCCTTGGCCATAGGGCCACATCTGGATGGCGCCGTTCCAGGGATGCTGCGGTGAGGGCCAGGAAGGAGTGGCAGCCTGCGGGGTCGCGGGCGCCGGGATGATCTCCTTGGTGACTCCAGCGGCGGCCTTCTTCTTCTTCTTCTTCTTCTTTCCTTTTCCAGGAGCCTTGCCAGGGTTGCCGGTGTTGGTGAAGAGGGCCGTGTCCGAGTTGCGGGCGCGGCGGTTTTTGCGTTTCATGTCTTGGAGCGCAAGCAACGAGCGGCACCGCGCGAGGGTCATACCGGGCATGAGGGAGATCAGATCGGCGGCGGACTCGCATTGCTCGGAGAGGCCGTTGAGGCAGTGGACCACCATCTCGGCATCATCAACGGGGGCACCAAGGTCCGCAAGCCCATCGGAGAGGGACTTGACCTTCTGAAGATAGTCGGCCATACTCATCTCTCCCATCTTGACATCGCCGAGCTCGGCCGTGAGGTGGAGTTGACGATTGATCTTGTGGTCGTTGAAGAGACCATTGATGCTGTTCCAGAGATCGACAGCGAGGGGATCGTCGCCGGGCGTCATGACGGCGTCGAGGATACTGAGCGAGACAGACCCATAGAGCCAAGAGACGACGGTGGCGTCGAGGAGAGACCACTCCGGGTTCGGCGCATCGGGAGCATCGAAGTCGAGGTGATCCAGGAGGGCGTACTTGCGACAGGCGGCGCGGAAGAAGGTGCGCCACTGCCGGTGAACGCTGGTGTCGAGCGCGAGCTCGACAGGAACATGGCCTTTGATGGTGTGGAGGCCGACGGCCTGGGCGTGCAGCGAGGTCAAGGAGAAAGACCCCGCGCTCGTCCCTGATCCATCGACGGCGGTCGCGAGAGGCAGCTTGGCCTTGGCGGCCTCGGCGTCCTGGCGCTCCTTGGCGGCGGCCAGCGCCTGGTTCGTCGCGTCGGTGCCGGGCTGCGACATGGATGCGGCGGTGCGGGCGCGGCGGCGAGAGAGGAGGTGGTGGCTTCGGCGGCAGCGGAAGGAGGAGGGCGGCACAGGCTAGGGTTAGGTTTTTAGGCTCTGATATCATGTAAGATTAGGGAAACCACACGTTGTGGTGCCTTGTATTGATCAATATATATAGGTTACAAGGCAGAGTTCGTATCGTATAATATACGGACACCTATACAAGGACTACACATATACAACCGTATAACTATACAAAAACAATACGGTTATATATTCCAACAGACTGCCATGTCATGAAACTTGCTCAGACTCCTGTACTTATTTCCTTTTTCTTCTGACACTGCTCATGACACTGTTCATGTCATGAATCTTGCACAATATTGGTACTTTGCGCTACATACTTACTTCCCGACTTCCAAAGCAAGGGCTAGATAAAATACAAGCATGAACGCTGATCATACTTCTAAATGGCGCACGTGCTAAGAGCATTAACAGGCGTAAGTGAATGAATCTATGACTAAATAAATACAGTACAATACAACTAGAGAATACTAATTTTTGCGGGGTCTATCCAACAATGCGGCAAACAACACAGGATAGACGTCACGAAAATACAAGGCATGATAGAATTCAGTGAGATGCACACTTCGAAGAATTATGAAAGGGGAACCATGGAGGTGCTTGTTAATTGTTAGTATAACTTTCAAGGAACCCCGAAGCTGAGACTGGTAACATGAATCAAGAAATCTACCCCAAAAAAGAACAAGTAGCCATACAAGAGAGAACAGGGAAATTCTGAATTACCTCGGCGACCGCTCGCCTCCTTTCTCCGACAGAATCAGATCAGAGCGCCTCAGCCGCGAGTTCAGGAACCGCCTAGCTCCGGCAAGAACAGTCCGGCCAAGAACCTAAGCCGTTCGCTCGGGGCTCCTCTGGCCCAGAACTACTCAGAAAGGCTTAAAAGACCACAAATTAGCAACTAGCGGCGGCGGGCGGCGGCACCTGTCCGTGAATCCACTTGCGCCACAGCCAAGAGCTAGCATGGCCGAGCGCTCAGCCCCGCCACTCCTTTCCCGCTCCGCGCGTCGCCGTCCCAATCGCGGAATAAAAACGTGTGGGCGCGCGGCGGGCTTTCCGGCGGGGAATGATTCCTCTCCCTCTCCGCCTCGCGCAGGATTAGGGAGGAGAAACTGTGGTTCGTTGGTACACATACAGCCGCGTCTTGTCGCCATTAAGACGTAATAGGAGGGCGGGGAGAGGAGTGGCGCGGGGAGGACGGTGGAGCGGCCGGGGTGACGTAGCAGCTTCTGGGCCATGTAAACATTGGCAGGTGGATGATTTCTTTTTTGGATCCAGCCAGTCAACAAAAATATCTCGGCGCGCTTTGCGCTTTTTCTGCGGCCCCGTGCCGGCGATATTTATGGGTGCCACGTACTCTGTCCAATCTTACTATTCAATGTACTCCCTCCGTTCCTAAATATAAATCTTTGTACAAATTTCATAATGAACTACATACGGAGCAAAATGAGTGAATCTACACTCTAAGATGCATCTACATACATCGGTATGTGGTTCATGGTGAAATCTCTACAAAGACTTATATTTAAAAACGGAAGGAGTATATATATCTCCCAGCCTGTCGGGTGCTGCCACCAGTCCGAGGCTCCCAGCCACCCGGCCAAATCTTCAGGACTCCTTGATTCAAAGAAATTTTATAGGATTTTCAAGGATTGAAATTCATAGTATTAGTTGTTTTAGGATTTTTTTTCCCTATGAATCTTTTGTACTATTTTTCTTAGGTAATCTAACATCTACTTCTACTTTTTTACCATTTCTTTATATTTTTCTGCGGCATCAACACTCCTGCATGTCACTCCAATCATATACTTTTCCTATTCCGTTTTCATAATCCTGCGAATCAAAGACGCACTTAGGCTAGTCATAGTGGAGAATAATTTATAATAGTGTCATGCATATGACACTAGTCTATGTTTACTAGGTGGGAAGTATCATATTCAATGTCATAAGTTGTTGTATTTATTAGCTTCTAGACTCATTTTGTCATGAAAAGCGCTATGTGTATGTTACCACGAACACATCTTTTTTCATTAACTACCTACCACATTTTAATGTTAGATACATCCGTATCTAGACAAATCCAACACAAGTAATATGGATCGGAGGGAGTATTATTATAGGCAACCTTATAACTGAGATTGTTGTATGAGTGATGACTATATATGAAGGTAACATCATATAGCCAGCACTTTACTATACTATTAACCATGCCGTGGCGATGTTCGTCCCCTTCTTGAAGGCGTCGTCGCGGTTCTCATTGCCCGTCGTCGCGGTCCTCATTGACCATTCTATATAGGATTTTCGAGGATTAAAATTCTTAGAAATTTTCCTATGTTGGTCCTTTGATTCATAGTATTAGATGTTGTAGGATTTTTTTGTGAAAAATCTTTTGTACTATTTTTCATATAAAATCTAACATCCAGTTCAACTTCTTTTTACAATTCCTTTATTTTTTCTGCAGCATCAACACTCCCGTATGTCACTCCAGTCATATGTTTTCCCTATTCCTGCGTTTTCAGAATCCTGCGAACTAAAGACCCCCTTAGACTAGTCATAGTGGGGAGTAAGGAGTTGTTTGGTTTGAGACTAAGTTTGCCAAAGGTTGCCACACCTAATAGCGTGTTTGTTCCGTGGGAATTAAAGATGGGGAATGGGAGTAGAAGGGTGAGAAGAATAAAAGTCCACTGATTGTTTGGAGGGAATGGGATTTTAATTGCGAAGGGGGGTGGGAGTTGAGGGTGCCAATTCCCATCAATTTCTTCCCATAGGGGACCCTATTAATTCGTGGGCAGACTTTCATCCCAAACTAATTCCCATCATATACCAAACAAGAGAATGGGAGTAAAATTCTACTTCCCACGCCTACTCCCTCGATGAACTCCATTTCCTCTTCCCAAAGGTTACCAAATAGACTATAAGGTTAGGCAAGTTTGACCAACTTAGGTGTGTGTTTGGCTCAAGCCATATCTTAGGCAAGCCACACTAGGGTCCCACACCACATACACTCAAAAAGTATGGCAAGATTCCCTTAGGCTTGCCAACTTGTGGCTCTCACTTTGAAAAACTAACGTTAGGCAAGTTTGACAACATTGTATGGCAAAGTGTGGCACTCCTGAACCTAGAACCAAACAACCCCTGACTTAGGGCATGTTTGGTTCATGACTAACTTTGCCACAACTAAGTTTAGGCAAAGTGTGGCTGCCAAAAAAGTGTGGCTAACGATAATGGCCACCAGAAGTGTGGCAAGATTGGCAAACAAAATTGAGCCTATGACATGTGGACCATGTTGCTAGAAAAGTGTGGCAAGCCACAAGTGTGACAATGAACCAAACACATGCCTAAGATATTGTGGCACGACTAAGATTAGGTGTGGCAACCTTAGGCTGTAAACCAAATAGGCCCTCACACTAGTGTCATGCATATGACACTAGTCTATATTACTACCTTCATAGTGGGAAGTATCATAAAGGTAGTGTCATAGGTTGTTTTATTTATTAGCTTCTAGACTCATTTTTTTTGAGAAGCGCTATGTGATGGCAACATGTTAAGTTACCACAAACACACCTTTCCTCATTAATTACCTACCATATTTTAGTGTTAGATACATCTGTATCTAGACAAATTCAAGACAAGTAATATGGATAGGAGGGAGTACTATTAGAGGTAACTTTATAACTAAGATTGTTGTATGAGTGATGACTATATATGAAAAGGCAACATCCTATACCCGGCAGTTTACTGTACTATTAAACGTGTGGTTGGGATGTTTGCCCGGTGGCAGCGATGTTCAACCCTTTCTTGAAGGCGTCGTCACGGTCCTCATTGCGCGTCGTGCTGCTCTAGGGGAATCCCTGATCCTCAAATCGGGTGGTGGCGGTGCTCTGGTGTCATAACCTTCCTGAAGGCACCGCCTTGGAGGTCACGGTTCATCGTATGCGACTTCATTTCTTTGCGGTGGCATGTTTATGGTTGAGGCCCCTAATAGCTCTTGTAGTGGTAGGGGTGGTGCTGCCGTGACCAGCGCCTATGTATCTAACCTTGGGTGTGTGCGTGTGTTGGGGTGGCGTGTGTTTGTATCAGTTGTTGATGGTTGTTGCTTTATATATAAAGCGGGGCGAAATCCTTTTCAGTTACTATTAACCATGCTCAATCCGTATCTAGACAAATCTAAGACAAGTAATATGGATTGAAGGGAGTAGTATCTTTTTTTCATAGTGCGGCATTTCGGTGCCCAGGCTCATCTGCACCCGTCTAGGAAAAAATCACAAAAATTCAAAACAAATTAAAAAAAATCAATCTTTTTTGCATGGACTTCTGAGAAGCTCTCAGAAAAAAGTCAAATCGGGTCAGAACAGTGCATGAACAGTAAACATTTTTACAGACTCCGAATTTGTCTTTTTTGCCGAGAGCTGCTCAGATGTCCAAATGATTTTAAAATTGAAGCATACCTCACGCATCAAATTATCTACCACACACAAAAAATTGGAATTTTTTGAATTTTTCTAATATTTGTTTTGAATTTTTTTTCGTAAGGCGGGTGCAGCTGACCTGTGCTCAGAAGTGGATTACCGTTTTCTTCACCTTCTCTCTATCTCTTTCTTAATATTTATTGTATCTGTTAGGAGCACAGATATGGCCTGACTCTTGCATAACAGCCTACTCCCTTCACTTTTTCATGTCTCTCTTCTTCATGTGGGTAAAATTGCCATGTAAGCAGGCTATAAACCTTCTATTGTACTTGCTCTAAACGGAACTGAAGTTTGTTGGTTTTGCTTCCATAATTCCTATTAATTTTTGTTGGTTTCGCTTCCACAATTCCTATTGATTTTTTTCTCAACCGACTCCATCTCTTCAGTTCTTGGAAAATAAATCCCTCGCAAAGCTGCAAAGCAATCAATAGAAAACCAAATAAATTGCTAATAGTAAGAAATCCTTTTGTGGTTGTATATATACAATCACATATTGTCTTCCTTATATTTGCTTATGAATTTTCATCACACAACATGTCGCAATCTCAACCCAATAAAAAATGCTATGTTTGTCGGGAAACGTTGCATGGAAAACAAAAAAAATCTACGCACACGCAAGATCTATCAAGGAGATGCATATCAACGAGAGGCGGAGGTGTGTCTACATGCCCGCGTAGACCGTAAGCGGAAGCGTTTAACAACGCGGTTGATGTAGTCGAACTTCTTCGCGCTCCAACCGATCAAGTATCGAACGTACGGCAGCTCCACGTTCTGCACACGTTCATCTCGGTGACATCCTCCACCTTCTTGATCCAGCAAGATGGTGAGGTAGTAGATGAGTTTCGGCAGCACGACGGCGTGGTGACGGTGATGGTGAAGTGATCTCCGTAGGGCTTCGCCTAAGCACTACGAAAATATGACCGGGTGTAAGGGCATATTTATCCCTAAGGTGTTTTGGTGATTGATGACAATGCTTTTGCGGACTAATCGTGTGCGTTGAGTGTTTTTCAGAGATTCATTCTTTTGGGCACGAGACGATATCCTCCCCTCGGAACTTAAAGCGAAGACGGTGTAGTCCTTTCGGATTAGTTTGGTGGACTAGTTTCATAGGGATCACCGTACTATCAAGAGGGGGTCCGCTTTGGAAGGCTAGGGCGGAATCATCACGTACACTTCCTTTGCCCCTCCCTCCGAGCCTTTCCGTTTCGTTGATGGGCTTGGATTCTCCTTTCTTTGTGCCCTCTCTGGTCCCAGCGGTAGTACCGCGGGCCAGAGCGGTAGTACCGCTTGGGTGGTACAAGCGGTAGTACCGCTCCGGAGCGGTAGTACCGCCCAGAGCAGTAGTACCGCTAGTAGCTCCGTGTGTGTGCTATCTCTGGTCCCAGCGGTAGTACCGCGGGACGGAGCGGTAGTACCGCTTGGGTGCCACAAGCGGTAGTACCGCTCTGTGCGCGGTAGTACCGCTCCAGAGCAGTAGTACCGCTGCTGGCCCCAAGCCGTAGTACCGCTCTGGTCTCGTGCTAGTACCGCCTCGATTCGAGGGCTCATTTTTCGTGTCGGGTTTTACGGTACTGGCCGCGGCTGTGGGGGGCCGTAGTACCGCTCCTGTGCGGTAGTACCGCCCTCCCTCTGCGGTAGTACCGCTGTGGACCAAGCGGTAGTACCGCGCTTTTGGGCGGTAGTACCGCTTAGTGTTGCAAGCGGTAGCACCGCTGGCACAGCGGTACTACCGCTATCTTCGGGGCAGAGGGGGGGTAACGGTTGGTTTGTTCCCCCCACTATATAAAGGGGTCTTCTTCCCCAAAGTTGACTTACCTCTTCCCCCAAAAGCTCCATTGTTGCTCCAAGCTCCATTTTTGCCCGATCTCTCTCCCTAGCCAATCAAACTTGTTGATTTGCTCGGGATTGGTTGAGAAGGCCACGATCTACACTTCCACCAAGAGAAATTTGATTCCCCCACTTATCCCTAGCGGATCTTGTTACTCTTGGGTGTTTGAGCACCCTAGACGGTTGAGGTCACCGCGAAGCCATAGTCCATTGTGGTGAAGCTTTGTGGTGTCGTTGGGAGCCTCCAATTAAGTTGTGGAGATTGCCCCAACCTTGTTTGTAAAGGTTCGGTCGCCGCCTTCAAGGGCACCAATAGTGGAATCACGACATCTCGCATTGTGTGAGGGCGTGAGGAGAATACGGTGGCCCTAGTGGCTTCTTGGGGAGCATTGTGCCTCCACACCGCTCCAACGGAGACGTACTTCCCTTCAAAAGGAAGGAACTTCGGTAACACATCCTCGTCTCCACCGGCTCCACTCTTGGTTATCTTGTTCCTTTACTTTCGCTAGTTTACTTGTGTTGTTTCTCTTACTTACTTGCGTGCTTGTTGTCGTTGCATCATATAGGTTGCTCACTTAGTTGCATATCTAGACAACCTATTTTGATGCAAAGTTTAATTTGGTAAAGAAAAGCTAAAAATTGTTAGTTGCCTATTCACCCCCCCCCCTCTAGTCAACTATATCAATCCTTTCAATTGGTATCAGAGCTAGGTTTCTTTATTAAGGACTTTACCGTCCAAAGAGTATGGTTGACGTCGTAGACGGTGCGGAGGAGCACTCCGGTGAAAATCCTGTCTCGTCTACGGGAGATGGGGGAACTGCGGTCTCTCGTGAGGAATTCAATGTGGCTTTGGACACATTGAAAACCTCCATGACGACCAAGGTCGAAAGCATGTTGAATAAATTCTTAGAAGGGCTTAAACTTACAACCGCACCGTTGAAAGTGGGTGATCCCGCTAACAAGGTGACGGATGCTACCTCCGACAAGGGGGAAGCTTCGAGCGAGAAGGCTCCTTGTTCTAGTGATAAAAATGGCACCGGCATCTTTGCCCATGTGGAACCTCCACCCGTCTATGGTGGACCGCTTCCTTCCACTCATTTGAATCATGCCGGCCCGGCCCCTAAGATTGAGAAGAATGTAGATTTTGATTCTTGGGTCTATCGTTTTAAGCGTCATTTAAATCATGTGAACACTAACCTTTGGAGAATCATTGAAGAAGGCTTTTATCCGCATGACCGAAGCAACTTCACTCCTAGAGAAGTGGTGGATCATCAATTCAATGAGAATGCTCTCTTCATCATCCAAGAAGCAATCCCGCCTGAAGATCTTCCTCATCTCCGGCCTTACACCGTGGCCAAAGATGCTTGGCTCCAAGTTGTTTCCCTCTATCGGGGAAGCGCAAGCATTCAACGCTCCAACTATGAAGTGGTGCAAGATGAAGCCGACGAGTTTGCAATGAAAGAAGATGAAGAACCTCGTGAGCTTTTTCGGAGAGTGACCAAACTTGCGGTCTCTCTCCGAGATCATGGAAGTAAGGACACGGATGACAATTGGATCAAGCGCAAATTCCTCAAGGCAATGATGCCCTACCACAAAGCCATGTCCTCTGTAATTCGTCAAAGGCCGGACTTCCACACTTTGTCATCAAGTGAAGTGTTGGATGAGTTTGTTGCTATGAGCATCTTGGACAAGACCGCCGACAATGCGGTCCTTCGCTCTCAAAGAGTAAAGAAGCCCAACCTTGCTCTAAAGGCCAAGGCTAGTATGGAGGAAGAGGATGAAGAGGAAGAAGAGGAGGGCAACCTCGAAGATACGAAGTATGCCTATCATGAACACATGGCTCTTGCGTCAAGGCAATTTTGGAGCAAGAAGAACACGAGGCCAAACTTCAACAAAAGCAACTCAAGTGGCGCAAAGGGCAAGCAACGGATGAGGACTTGCTTCAATTGTGGCAATGTGAGCCACTTTGTTGCGGAATGCCCTTACGAGAAGAGGGAAGACAATGGTGGCAAGCTCATTAGAAAAGACAAGGCCAAGTCGTTCCCCAACAAGAGCAACTTCACCAAGAAGACTCCCTTCAAGGCGTTGGTGGTTCAAGAAGAGTACAATGAGGATGATGACGATGATGAAGATAGTGAGTCGGTTGCCATGGCCTCCGTTGCCGTTGGCAAGACTCCACGGGTGTCTCTCTTCGACTCACCCAATGAGAACATCACCGCCAAGTGCCTCATGGCTAAAGCCACCAATAAGGTAACCTCCAACATCAAAACTACCATCATTAATCATCCTTCTTCGACAGATAGTATTGATGAACATGAGGGAACAAATGTGGAGGAAAATGAGTTTGAGATCTTTATGAGTAAACTCAAGGGAAAATCCAAGAAGCACTTCGTTGCTCTCTTGGAACAACTTGGTGAAGCCAATGACATGATCGAGGCTCACGAAGATACCATCTCTAAGATGGAGGGGCATAGTCGTGACTATGCCGATGAGATTTCGGATCTTTCCAATGCTCTTGACGAAGAGCGTGGTCTTCGTTTGGCTCTTGAGGAGTCATACAATGATGATCATGCTAAGTTAAAGAAGGATCTTGATCATGCTCTTGTTGTGTCTCGTGTACTAAACTCCGAGAAGGCTATACTTGGGGTTGATCTTGCTAGACTCAAAGAGGAGTTTGGCATCCTCGACAAGGCTCACAAAGTCTTGAAGGGCGTTCATGCTAGCCTCAAGGAGTCTCATGATCAACTCCAAGTGAAGCTAACAAAGGAGAAAGCCACCTTTCCTCATATGGTGTTAATTGATAATGCAAATGCTACTAACCCGTGTTGTGAGCATGTGCATCTTGTTGAGGAGAATGCTAAGCTAAAGGAGCAACTTGAGAAAGGCCTCATGTCATGCATACAAGGTGAGAAGAACCTCAACGACCTCTTGAGCAATCAAAAGGAAGTTGTGGCCAAGGAGGGGATTGGGTTCGCACCCAATCCCAAGAACAAGAAGAAGAATGACAAGACCAAGCGACCTCCTCCTCTCAAGCAAACTTTTGTGAAGGAGGGAGAGGGTGCTTCCAAGGAGAAGAAGAACAATGCGAAGGGTGGAGGTGTCAAGAAGAGCAATGCCACTCCTTCCAACAAAGCCGGCGACTTTAATCCTTCTTATGTGTTATGCCGTGCTAGTGATGGGCATGTTTATGCCAAATTCGTTGGTTCTCCTCATGAGTACATTGAATGGTCTATTTGGGTTCCTAAGACCCTTGTTGCTAACATCAAAGGACCCATTACAAAATGGGTACCTAAAACCAAGCATTGATCTCTTGTAGGTGTTTGCTTCTGGTGGGGGATCATGGTTGCTCGATAGTGGAGCTACAAATCATATGACCGGAAGCAAGGACTTGGTGGTGGACGTGCACAAGAATCCATCTATGCCCACCAATGTCGAGTGGGGTGATGCCTCATCTTCTAAGGTACTGGGACTCGGCAAAGTTGCCATTTCTCATGATCTAACGATCGAGAAGGTCATGCTAGTTGAGTCCCTTGCATACAATTTACTTTCCGTTCGTCAACTTGCTATCATGGGCTTTGCCACCTTCTTTGATATTGATACCGTGGCCCTCTTGTGGAGCAAGACTCTTAAAGTAGCCTTTGTTGGGCATGTCGAGAACGGTCTCTATGTGATTAACTTTTCGGAGCAACCCACTAAGACCGCGACATGCCTAATGGCTAAAGTTGACGTGGGGTGGCTGTGGCATCGCCGTTTAGCCCATGTCAATATGAGATCTTTGCAAAGTCTTCTCAAGGGGGACCATGTCCGTGGACTAACGAACGTTAGTTTTGCCAAAGATCGTGCTTGCAGTGCTTGTATCGAAGGAAAGCTTCATGAGAAGGCTCACCCTCCCACGACTCTTATTTACTCGAAGAGGCCGTTGGAGCTCCTTCATTTGGATCTCTTTGGGCCTCCATCCTTTGATAGTCTTGGGGGTAGAAAGTACTGCTTGGTAATTGTGGATGACTACTCTAGATACACGTGGGTGTATTTCTTCAAGAGGAAGAGTGAGACCCAACAAACAGTCATTGACTTTGCAAATGAAGCCCAACGTCAACACAATACAAAGATCTTGACAATAAGAAGTGACAACGGCACCGAGTTCAAGAACTACACCTTGGATGAGTTTCTCAGTGATGAGGGGATCAAGCATCAATATTCCGCACCTTACACCCCTCAACAAAATGGTGTTGCGGAGAGGAAGAATCGGACGTTGATGGATGCGGCAAGGACCATGATGGCGGAGTTCAAGTCTCCATACAACTTTTGGGCCGAAGCCATCAACACCGCGTGTCATGCTTCAAATCGGCTCTATCTTCGCAAAGGCTTGAACAAGACTCCATATGAGATCCTCACCGGGAACAAGCCCAACCTCAAGTACTTTCGGGTGTTCGGGTGTAAGTGTTTCATTCTCAAGAAAGGTGTTCGTTTGTCTAAATTTGAGACTAGAGCTCATGAGGGCATATTTGTTGGTTATGCTACAAACTCCCATGCTTACCGTGTTCTCAATAAGTCCACGGGACTTATTGAGGAGACGTGTAACGTGGAGTTTGATGAAAATAACGGCTCCCAAGTGGAGCAAAGTGGTACTTGTGATGTAGGTGATGAAATTCCTCCCCAAGCCATAAGAAGAATGGGTATTGGTTATATCCTACCCGTTGAGGAACCCCTTGTGGCCGAAGGAGAAGGACAATGCTCCAATCAAGTGGAGCCATCACCAACCCAAGACCCACACGCTTCCGAAGAACAAAGTGAAGGCCCTCAACCTCATGAACAAGATCAAGGGCAAGATCAACCTCAAGATGGTGGTGATCCACCAAATGATGCCCAAGGTCAAGTTCTTCCCCTCGAGCTAGTTCAAGATCAAGAACAAGCTCAAGACGATGCTCGAGATGATCAAGTTACCCCTCCTCACTTCACTTCCGAGGAGGAATTGGAGCGTCGTGCCGCTAAGATCGCTTCCAAGCTCACCACCAAAGGTCATCTCATGGAGAATGTGGTTGGAAGCCTAAGAAAGGGGGTAAGCACTCGTAGACAATTAGCAAACTATTGTGAACATCATGCGTTTGTTTCTTGTGTCGAACCCCAAAAGGTTTATGAAGCGCTTGAGGACCTGGATTGGCTCAACGCCATGCATGAAGAACTCAACAACTTCGAACATAACCAAGTGTGGAAGTTAGTGCCAAGGCCAACCGGGAATCATAATGTCATTGGAACCAAGTGGATATTCAAGAACAAGCAAGACGCTCATGGAATCATTGTTCGCAACAAGGCTCGTCTAGTGGCACAAGGCTACTCCCAAGTCGAGGGTATCGACTACGGTGAAACCTTTGCCCCTGTTGCTCGTCTTGAATCTATTCGTTTGTTGATTGCTTATGCTTCTCATCATAATTTCACTTTGCAACAAATGGATGTGAAGAGTGCCTTTCTTAATGGTCCCATAAATGAGTTGGTATATGTCAAACAACCCCCCGGGTTCGAAGATCCCTATTTCCCCGATCATGTGTATAAACTCCACAAGGCACTCTATGGCCTTAAACAAGCCCCACGTGCGTGGTATGAGCATCTTACGGAGTTGTTACAAGATCGTGGATTCGAAATCGGGAAAGTCGACCCCACTCTTTTTACTAAGAAGGTCAAAGGGGAGTTGTTTGTGTGCCAACTATATGTTGATGATATTATTTTTGGTTCCCCTAACAAAGCTTTCAATGAAGAATTTGCCGCTCTCATGACCTCAAAGTTCAAGATGTCTATGATGGGAGAGTTGAAGTTCTTTCTCGGATTCGAAATCAAACAAAGAAGAGAAGGAACCTTCATCAACCAAGCCAAATACACTCAAGACATGCTAAAGAGATTCAAGCTAAGTGATGTCAAGCCGGCTTCCACTCCAATGCCCACCAAGTGCCAACTTGACATTGATCCCAATGGTAAAGCGGTGGATCAAAAGGTATATCGCTCTATGATTGGATCCTTGCTTTACCTTTGTGCATCTAGACCGGATATCATGTTGAGTGTGGGAATATGTGCACGGTTTCAAGCCGCACCTAAGGAAAGCCACTTTGTGGCGGTCAAGCGAATCTTTCGATATTTGGCTCATACCCCAAACTTTGGCCTATGGTACCCAAGAGGAGCAAACTTCAAGCTTGTAGGTTTTCGGACTCCGATTGGGCGGGAGACAGAGTGGATAGGAAGTCCACTTCCGGAGGGTGCCAATTTCTTGGTTGCTCTTTGGTAAGTTGGTCTTCCAAAAAGCAAAGTTGTGTGTCTCTCTCGTCCACCGAAGCGGAGTATGTGGCGGCCGGAAGTTGTTGTGCACAACTCTTATGGATGAGGCAAACTTTAAAGGATTACGGTGTCATTTGTGACAAAGTGCCTCTTTGGTGTGACAATGAAAGTGCTATCAAGATTTCTCTCAACCCGGTGCAACACTTCAAGACAAAGCATATTGAGATTCGGTATCACTTCATCCGGGATCATATTAGGCGAGGGGAGATCGAGCTCAAGTATGTCAACACTCATGATAATCTTGCAGATATTTTCACGAAGCCATTGGATGAAGCAAGATTTCGCGAGTTAAGGCATGAGCTAAATATCATTGATTCGAGCAATGTGGTTTGAACCTTTGCACACCCCTCACATTCATTGTGCTTTCTTGTCTAGGTGTAGGCATGGACGTAGGGGGAGTTTTGTTCTCTCAATGAACTTTCCCTCCCCCCACAATGCATAAACTAATCTCACTCTTCCACATTAGCCATTTTTGATGGTACTTGTGCTTCATAGACGAGCTTTGGTCATGGGCCCAAGGATAATTCTTCGCGGTGCCATACCAAGTGACTCAAACATAGGTGGCCTCGGCCACCGCCCTCTCGTATAGAGGTGTGTGATTCTTGTTCTCTTGCTAGTGCTCTTGTTGGTCTTCTTGCCATTGTTTCCCGTCTTTCGTTTTGCACCATGTGTGTAGAGTCTAGTTTGTGTTGCGCTGGGCGGTACTACCGTTGTGAAGGAGCGGTACTACCGCTGGAGCGGTACTACCGCTCAACAGAGCGGTACTACCGCCTATTCGGCTAAGCGGTACTACCGCCCCTCACCACGGTACTACCGCTGAGGGGCGGGGCCAGGGGGTTAAGTCGTGGGCAGGGGTGGTTTCCTCCACCCCATACCCATTTGCTTCGTCCCCTGGTTCCTCTTCCTCTCTCCAGCGCCATCTCGCCGCGGGAAGGCTCCGGAGGCCCTCCGTCTCCGGACCATTCCTCTCCATTTCCTTCGGTGGAGTCGATCCCCACCTCGTCCTCTTGCCATGGATGCCGGTATTGCCCCCGTTCCTCTTCTCTTCGTGTCTAGTTTTCAGATCTTGCGTTTTAGGGGCAATAGTAGTTGCATCTCTAGATTTTTGGCCAAATCTAGGCTTGAGTAGGTTGGAGAAGGCAACTAGACTCTTTGGATTGATGTTTGGTAGGTTTATTTTTGAATTTGGCATCCCCGGTAGTGCCGGATCTGACCACGGCAGTAGGGATCCGCCGTGCCCCGTCTCGAGCGGTACTACCGCCCATATGGCGCGGTACTACCGCTTATGAGGATAAGCGGTACTACCGCTGAGCAGGCACGGTACTACCGTTGGATGCCCAGTTCCATTGTTTCCTACCACATGTTGATCCATCTTTGTTGTGTTTATTTGGTTTTGATCGTTTCTACTGGTTGTTTCTTGTGTCCGTGTGTTTGGTTCCAGGTGATGAACATCCTGAGCAGCAAGTCCGTCGTGTCAACCCTGGGCGTTCAACGTCGAAGCGGTACCGCTCATCTGAGCCTGCAGGTGGTTCTTCCAGTGCTCCACAGCCGGCAGGGGGTGCTTCCTCAAGTGCTAATCCTCCTCGCACGAAGAAGATTGCCAGCCGACCAAAGCCAAGTGGCAGGAAAGTGACTGAGATGTCTAGCAGGGAATTCTGGGACAAGCGAAGGCGCAACCCCTATGAGGAAGAACAAGAACCCAATCTTGTCAACCGCCCGTTCTGGAACCGGTTTCAGTATTCCACATACTTTGATGTGATCAAAGCCAAGAAGAATCTCTATGTCAATGTTCATTCCATCAACACAGATGCCATGGAGAAGGACCCTGAGTACTTTGGTGATGCTCTACAGATGTGCTCTCAGTTGAACATTCTCAGGATCATGCAGTTCAACAAAGACTTTGATGCAGATTTGCTGGCACAGTTCTTTGCCACTGTTCACCTAGGGACTGACGCAGACAGGACTCTGACTTGGATGACAAATGGAAAGGTGCTAGCTGTCAAGTGGCAGGCCTTCATGGGGCTGCTTGAGGTGGAAGATCAAGGGCTTGAGACTCCAGTTGGTTTTCGTCCTCACCAGAATACCACCTCCACTCACAAGCAAGCCCTCTGGCCCTACTGTACTCGGAAGGTCCACCCTGAGACCAGGAAGGAAACCTATGAGTTGTCTACCTATTTGGACATCCTTCACCGCATCTTCCGCGAGACTCTCTTCCCTTGCATTGGGAATCTGGACATGGTGCACTCTTACCTTGTGGACATGCTTCTCTTCTGCCAGCGTGAGAAGGACGCAAACACCGGCGAGTCTCTGGACATCTCTCATGTCATATGGTCTGAGCTTTTGGCGGCTGTCTCTGAGCGCAAGTGCCCAATTTATGGTCCGTTCATCATGTTGCTTATTGAGAGGGCCTGGAGACGTACCTATCCTGATGAGCAGCTGGAGACTGGAGAGTTGGTCTCTCATGAGATCAAGCGTCTAATGAAGAAGGATAACTGGGGTAGATCTGGAGCTCCATCTTCTGCTGCTGCCATGGAGACCGAGGACGAGGCTGATGCCGGGGATGATGATGAGGAGTATGTGCCACCTGGGACAGAGCCTTCTGCAGCAGAGCCCTCTTGGGCAAAGAAGCTGAAACACAAGATGAAGAAGCTGTTCTGCATGGAGTCTCATGGTCAGTACATGACTCATGTGGCTGAGAAGAAGGCAAGAGGACGACACAAGGAGCTGATGCGTCAGATGGGTGCGACAGTCACTAGCGGCTCAGAGGGTCAGATTACTGAGGAGGAGGAGTGGATCCAGCAGCACTGTCCGTGGACCGACTCCGATGCCGAGCAGTTTCCTGGCACGGACGGCAGTGCAGATGATCACGCAGAGTCCTAATGCTCTCACCTGGAGCCGTAGGTTAGCTCTTTGCCCCTTTTGGTGTCTCGATGCCAAAGGGGGAGAGAGTTTAGGGATTTGCGTCTGCGAGTGTGTCTTTGCCTTTGTGCTTTCGTTATATGATAGAGTTTAGGGATTTGCGTCTGCGAGTGTGTCTTTGCCTTTGTGCTTTCGTTATGTGATACCTTGTGCTTTGCTTGGAACTTGCATTTGCTTGGTTTTGTGTTCCGTAAGACTTTAGTTCGCGTCATATGGTGTGAGACATATGCTACCCTATCATTATTATATCTTTATCTTTGTCTCTAGTCATTTGATATCTCTTGAGTTATATGCTTAATTATGTTATATATCCTGCTATCTTGTTTCTCGCTTAGGTTGTTGGTCTCTAAAATACAGGGGGAGTGTTGATCCTAGTATGTGTGTCGTGCAGCTCAAAGCACCTATCTTGATGGCACACATCTAGGGGGAGCCCGTCTATATTTTAGAGACTTGGGGTTTGCTTATGCCATTTGTTTTTTCCCAGTTGTGCAAATCCCGTATTGTCATCAATCCACCAAAAAGGGGGAGATTGTAAGGGCATATTTATCCCTAAGGTGTTTTGGTGATTGATGACAATGCTTTTGCGGACTAATCGTGTGCGTTGAGTGTTTTTCAGAGATTCATTCTTTTGGGCACGAGACGATATCCTCCCCTCGGAACTTAAAGCGAAGACGGTGTAGTCCTTTCAGATTAGTTTGGTGGACTAGTTTCATAGGGATCACCGTACTATCAAGAGGGGGTCCGCTTTGGAAAGGCTAGGGCGGAATCATCACGTACACTTCCTTTGCCCCTCCCTCCGAGCCTTTCCGTTTCGTTGATGGGCTTGGATTCTCCTTTCTTTGTGCCCTCTCTGGTCCCAGCGGTAGTACCGCGGGCCAGAGCGGTAGTACCGCTTGGGTGGTACAAGCGGTAGTACCGCTCCGGAGCGGTAGTACCGCCCAGAGCAGTAGTACCGCTAGTAGCTCCGTGTGTGTGCTATCTCTGGTCCCAGCGGTAGTACCGCGGGACGGAGCGGTAGTACCGCTTGGGTGCCACAAGCGGTAGTACCGCTCTGTGCGCGGTAGTACCGCTCCAGAGCAGTAGTACCGCTGCTGGCCCCAAGCCGTAGTACCGCTCTGGTCTCGTGCTAGTACCGCCTCGATTCGAGGGCTCATTTTTCGTGTCGGGTTTTACGGTACTGGCCGCGGCTGTGGGGGGCCGTAGTACCGCTCCTGTGCGGTAGTACCGCCCTCCCTCTGCGGTAGTACCGCTGTGGACCAAGCGGTAGTACCGCGCTTTTGGGCGGTAGTACCGCTTAGTGTTGCAAGCGGTAGCACCGCTGGCACAGCGGTACTACCGCTCTCTTCGGGGCAGAGGGGGGGTAACGGTTGGTTTGTTCCCCCCACTATATAAAGGGGTCTTCTTCCCCAAAGTTGACTTACCTCTTCCCCCAAAAGCTCCATTGTTGCTCCAAGCTCCATTTTCGCCCGATCTCTCTCCCTAGCCAATCAAACTTGTTGATTTGCTCGGGATTGGTTGAGAAGGCCACGATCTACACTTCCACCAAGAGAAATTTGATTCCCCCACTTATCCCTAGCGGATCTTGTTACTCTTGGGTGTTTGAGCACCCTAGACGGTTGAGGTCACCACGAAGCCATAGTCCATTGTGGTGAAGCTTTGTGGTGTCGTTGGGAGCCTCCAATTAAGTTGTGGAGATTGCCCCAACCTTGTTTGTAAAGGTTCGGTCGCCGCCTTCAAGGGCACCAATAGTGGAATCACGGCATCTCGCATTGTGTGAGGGCGTGAGGAGAATACGGTGGCCCTAGTGGCTTCTTGGGGAGCATTGTGCCTCCACACCGCTCCAACGGAGACGTACTTCCCTTCAAAAGGAAGGAACTTCGGTAACACATCCTCGTCTCCACCGGCTCCACTCTTGGTTATCTTGTTCCTTTACTTTCGCTAGTTTACTTGTGTTGTTTCTCTTACTTACTTGCGTGCTTGTTGTCGTTGCATCATATAGGTTGCTCACTTAGTTGCATATCTAGACAACCTATTTTGATGCAAAGTTTAATTTGGTAAAGAAAAGCTAAAAATTGTTAGTTGCCTATTCACCCCCCCTCTAGTCAACTATATCGATCCTTTCACCGGGGATGTAAACGGTGGAGGGGGGCGCCGCACACGGCTAGGCAATTGTCTGTTATGTGCTAGGCACCCCCTTCCCACATATATATAGGTGGGAGGGAGGGAGGAGCAGCCAAAGGAGGTGCCCAAGTAGGAGGAATCCTACTTGTAGTCCCTCCCAAGCCATGCTCCCCCTGCCTTATATAGGTGCGGGGGAAAGGCAGGGGAGGGTGGCGCCCCCCTTTCCTTTTTCCCATGAGAGGGAAAGGCAGGAGGGCTAGCCCTCCCCCCTTTCCTTCCCTTAGGGCCTGTTGTCCAAAGAAGGGGCGCACCAGGGGCTGGTCTGTCCCCCCCCTTTGGCCCATTAGGCCCATACACTTACCGGGGGTGTCCAGAACCCCTTCCGGTGACCCGATGACTACCCGGTGCACTCCGAAACTCTTTCGGTGTCCTAATACCATCGTCCTATATATCAATTCTCGACCATTTTGAGACTCCTCGTCATGTTCGTGATCTCATCCGGGACTTCGAACAGCATTCAGTCACCAAATCATATAACTCATATAACACTATATCGTCAACGAACATTAAGTGTGCGGACCCTACGGGTTCGAGAACTATGTAGACATGACCGAGACACCTCTCCGGTCAATAACCAACAGCGGAACCTGGATGCCCATATTGGCTCCTACATATTCTACGAAGATCTTTATCGGTCGAACATTATGACAACATACGTAATTCCCGTTGTCCATCGGTATGTTACTTGCCCGAGATTCGATCGTCGATATCTATATACCTAGTTCAATCTCGTTACCAGCAAGTCTCTTTACTCGTTCTGTAATACATCACCTTGTGACTAACTCCTTAGTCATTTGCTTTCAAGCTTATGATGTGTATTACCGAGAGGGCCCAGAGATACCTCTCCAATACTCGGAGTGACAAATCCTAATATCGATCTATGCCAACTCAACAAACACCTACGGAGATACCTGTA
This sequence comes from Aegilops tauschii subsp. strangulata, assembly GCF_002575655.3. NCBI lineage: Eukaryota > Viridiplantae > Streptophyta > Magnoliopsida > Poales > Poaceae > Aegilops > Aegilops tauschii. The sequence continues at coordinate 375,911,244 of NC_053037.3, forward strand.
GAGCATCTTTATGATCACCCAATTACGTTGTGACGTTTGATAGCACATAAGGTATTCCGCCGGTATCGGGGAGTTGCATAATCTCATAGTCGAAGCAATATGTATTTTACATGAAGAAAGCAATAGCAATAAACTGGACAATCATTATGCTAAGCTAAAGGATGGGTCTTGTCCATCACATCAGTCTCCTAATGATGTGATCCCGTTATCAAATGACAACACATGTCTATGGTTGGGAAACCTTAACCATCTTTGATCAACGAGCTAGTCTAGTAGAGGCTTACTAGGGACATGACATTTATTTATGTATTCACACATGTATTTAAGTTTCCGATCAATACAATTCTAGCATGAATAATAAACCTTTATCATGAATAAGGAAATATAATATAAAATAAGAACTTTATTGTTGCCTCTAGGGCATATTTCCTTCAGTCTCCCACTTGCACTAGAGTCAATAATCTAGTTCACATCACCATGTGATTTAACACCCATAGTTCACATCGCCATGTGACCAACACCCAAAGAGTTTACTAGATCCAACAATTTAGTTCACATCGCCATGCGATTAACACCCAAAGAGTATTAAGGAGTGATCATGTTTTGCATGTGAGAGAAGTTTAGTCAACGGGTCTGTCACATTCAGATCCGTATGTATTTTTGCAAATTTCTATGTCTACAAAGCTCTGTATGGAGCTACTCTAGATAATTGCTCCCACTTTCAATACGTATCCATATTGAGACTCAAAGTCATCCGAATCGGAGTCAAAGCTTGCATCGACATAACCCTTTATAGCAAACTCTTTATTTGTTGGAAATATGCCCTAGAGGCAATAATAAAATAGTTATTATGATATTTCCTTGTTCATGATAATTGTCTATTGTTCATGCTATAATTGTATTAGCCGGAAACCATAATACATGTGTGAATACATAGACCACAACATGTCCCTAGTGAGCCTCTAGTTGACTAGCTCGTTGATCAACAGATGGTTGTGGTTTCCTGACCATGGACATTGGATGTCGTTGATAACGGGATCACATCATTAGGAGAATGATGTGATGAACAAGACCCAATCCTAAGCATAGCACAAGATCGCGTAGTTCGTTTGCTAGAGCTTTTCTAATGTCAAGTATCGTTTCCTTAGACCATGAGATTGTGCAACTCCCGGATACCGTAGGAATGCTTTGGGTGTATCAAACGTCACAACGTAACTGGGTGACTATAAAGGTGCACTACAGGTCTATTGGGTTGGCACGAATCGAGACTGGGATTTGTCAATCCGTGTGACGGAGAGGTATCTCTGGGCCCACTCGGTAATGCATCATCATAATGAGCTCAGTGTGACTAATGAGTTAGCCACGGGATCATGCGTTACGGAACGAGTAAAGAGACTTGCCGGTAACGAGATTGAACAAGGTATAGGGATACCGACGATCGAATCTCGGGCAAGTAACATACCGATGGACAAAGGGAATTGTATACGGGATTGATTGAATCCCCGACATCGTGGTTCATCCGATGAGATCATCGTGGAACATGTGGGAGCCAACATGGGTATCCAGATCCCGCTGTTGGTTATTGGCCGGAGAGAGGTCTCGGTCATGTCTACATGGTTCCCGAACCCGTAGGGTCTACACACTTAAGGTTCGGTGACGCTAGAGTTGTTATGGGAAATAGTATGTGGTTACCGAAGATAGTTCGGAGTCCCGGATGAGATCCCAGACGTCACGAGGAGTTCCGAAATGGACCGAAGGTGAAGATCAGTATATTGGATGAAGGGTATTGGAGTCCAGAAGTGTTCCAGGGGTACCAGGCTATGGCCAGCATGACCGAAAGGTATTTCGGGGGCCCCGACAAGTGTTGCAGGGCCTCATGGGCCAAGGGGAGGGGGAAAACCAGCCCACTAAGGGGCTATGCACCCCACACCCTTTCCCACGTCACTTGGGGAGGTGGGGCACCTCCACCTGGATTGGGAGGCAAGCCTCCACCTGCTTGGCTTGGGGGGCAAGTCTCCCTAGGGTTTCCCTAGGGAGATCCAATCTACCCTAGCCGTCGCCCCCCTAGGGGAAACCCTAGGGCGCCTCCCCCTCTCCTCTTCCCCCTATATATAGTGAGGGGATGGGAGGGCAGCCGCACCCTTCCCCTGGCGCAGCCCTCCCCCTCTCCAACTCCTCCTCCTCTTCCGTAGTGCTTGGCGAAGCCCTGCCGGAGAACCACGAGCTCCTCCACCACCACGCCGTCGTGCTGCTGGATTTCTCCCTCAACTTCTCCTCTCCCCTTGCTGGATCAAGAAGGAGGAGACGTTCTCGGGCTGTACGTGTGTTGAACACGGAGGCGCCGTCCGTTCGGCGCTTGATCGGATCTTCCGCGATTTGAATCGCCGCGAGTACGACTCCATCAACCGCGTTCTTGTAACGCTTCCGCTTAGCGATCTTCAAGGGTATGAAGATGCACTCCCTCTCTCTCTCTCGTTGCTAGCATCTCCTAGATTGATCTTGGTGACACGTAGGAAAATTTTGAATTATTACTACGTTCCCCAACAGTGGTATCAGAGCCAGGTTTATGCGTAGATTCTATGCACAAGTAGAACACAAGTAGTTGTGGGCGATGATTTGTTCAATTTGCTTACCGTTACTAGTTTTATCTTGATTCGGCGGCATTATGGGATGAAGCGGCCCGGACCGACCTTACACGTACGCTTACGTGAGACAGGTTCCACCGACTAACATGCACTTGATGCATAAGGTGGCTAGCGGGTGTCTGTCTCTCCCACTTTAGTCGGATCAGATTCGATGAAGAGGGTCCTTATGAAGGGTAAATAGCAATTGGCATATCACCGTTGTGGCTTTTGCGTAGGTAAGAAACGTTCTTGCTAGAAACCCATAGCAGCCACGTAAAACATGCAACAACAATTAGAGGACGTCTAACTTGTTTTTGCAGGGTATGCTATGTGATGTGATATGGACAAAAGGATGTGATGAATTATATATGTGATGTATAAGATTGATCATGTTCTTGTAATAGGAATCACGACTTGCATGTCGATGAGTATGACAACCGGCAGGAGCCATAGGAGTTGTCTTAATTTATTTTATGACCTGCGAGTCAATGTAAACGCCATGTAATTACTTTACTTTATTGCTAACCGTTAGCCATAGTAGTAGGAGTAATAGTTGGCGAGACAACTTCATGAAGACACGATGATGGAGATCATGGTGTCATGCCAGTGATGATGGTGATCATGCCGCACCTCGAAGATGGAGATCAAAGGCGCAAGATGATATTGGCCATATCATGTCACTTTATGAATTGCATGTGATGTTTATCATGTTTGCATCTTATTTGCTTAGAACGACGGTAGCATAAATAAGATGATCCCTCACAAAATTTCAAGGAAGTGCCCCCCTAACTGTGCACCATTGCGAAGGATCGTTGTTTCGAAGCACCACGTGATGATCGGGTGTGATAGATTCTAACGTTCGCATACAATGGGTGTAAGCCAGATTTACACATGCGAAACACTTAGGTTGACTTGACGAGCCTAGCATGTACAGACATGGCCTCAGAACACAAGAGACCGAAAGGTCCAACATGAGTCGTATAGTAGATGCGATCAACATGGAGATGTTCACCGTTGATGACTAGTTCGTCTCACGTGATGATCGGACACGGCCTAGTCGATTCGGATCATGTATCACTTAGATGACTAGAGGGATGTCTATCTGAGTGGGAGTTCATTTAATAATTTGATTAGATGAACTTAATTATCATGAACTTAGTCTAAAGTTGACTTTACAATCTATCCTGTAGATCCAATGGCCCACGCCAATGTTGCCCTCAACTTCAACGCGTTCCTAGAGAAAACCAAGATGAAAGACGATGGTAACAACTATACGGATTGGGTCCGTAACTTGAGGATCATCCTCATAGCTGCCAAGAAAGCATATGTCCTTGAAGCACCGCTAGGTGAAGCACCCATTTTCCCAGCAACTCAAGACGTTATGAACGCCTGGCAGACGCGTAGTGATGATTACTCCTTGGTTCAGTGCGGCATGCTTTACAGCTTAGAATCGGGGCTCCAAAAGTGTTTTGAGCAGCACGGAGCATATGAGATGTTCTAAGAGCTGAAAATGGTTTCCCAAGCTCATGCCCGAGTCGAGAGATATGAAGTCTCTGACAAGTTCTATAGTTGTAAGATGGAGGAAAACTGTTCTGTCAGCGAGCATATACTCAAAATGTCTGGGTTGCACAACCGCTTGTCTCAGCTGGGAGTTAATCTTCCAGATGACTCGGTCATTGACAGGATCCTCCAGTCGCTTCCACCTAGCTACAAGAGCTTTGTGCTGAACTACAATATGCAAGGGATGGAGAAGTCCATTCCTGAGTTATATTCAATGTTGAAATCAGCGGAGGTGGAAATCAAAAAGGAACATCAAGTATTGATGGTGAATAAGACCACTAGTTTCAAGAAAGGCAAGGGTAAGAAGAACTTCAAGAAGGACGACAAGGGAGTTGCCGCGCCTGGTAAGCCAGTTGTCGGGAAGAAGCCAAAGAATGGACCCAAGCCTGAGACTGGGTGCTTTTATTGCAAGGGAAATGGTCACTGGAAGCGAAACTGCGCCAAGTACTTAGCGAGCAAGAAGGCCGGCAACACCAAAGGTATATATGATATACATGTTATTGATGTGTACCTTACCAGCACTCGTAGTAGCTCCTGGGTATTTGATACCGATGCAGTTGCTCATATTTGTAACTCAAAACAGGAGCTGCGGAATAAGTGGAGACTGGCAAAGGACGAGGTGACGATGCGCGGTGGGAATGGTTCCAAGGTCGATGTGATCGCCGTAGGCATGCTGCCTCTACATCTATCTTCAGGATTAGTTTTAAACCTCAATAATTGTTATTTAATACCAGCTTTGAGCATGAACATTGTATCAGGATCTCGTTTAATGCGAGATGGCTACTCATTTAAATCCGAGAATAATGGTTGTTCTATTTATATGAGAGATATGTTTTATGGTCATGCCCCGCTGGTCAATGGTTTATTTTTATTTAATATCGAACGTGATGTTACACATATTCATAGTGTGAATGCCAAAAGATGTAAGGTTGATAATGATAGTCCCACATACTTGTGGCATTGCGGCCTTGGTCACATTGGTGTCAAACGCATGAAGAAACTCCATGCATATGGACTTTTGGAGTCTCTTGATTATGAATCATTTGACACGTCCGAACCATGCCTCATGGGCAAAATGACCAAGACTCCGTTCTCCGGAACAATGGAGCGAGCAACCAACTTATTGGAAATCATACATACTGATGTGTGCGGTCCAATGAGCGTTGAGGCTCGCGATGGTTATCATTATGTTCTCACCCTCACTGATGACTTAAGTAGACATGGGTATGTCTACTTAATGAAACACAAGTCTGAGACCTTTGAAAAGTTCAAGGAATTTCATAGTGAGGTTGAGAATCAACGTGACAGGAAAATAAAGTTCTTACGATCAGATCGTGGAGGGGAATATTTGAGTCACGAGTTTGGCACGCACTTAAGGAAATGTGGAATTATTTCAGAACTCACGCCGCCTGGAACACCTCAGCGTAATGGTGTGTCCGAATGTCGTAATCGCACTCTATTGGATATGGTGCGATCTATGATGTCTCTTACCGATCTACCGCTATCATTTTGGGGTTATGCTTTAGAGACTGCCGCATTCACTTTAAATAGGGCTCCATCGAAATCCGTTGAGACGACACCGTATGAATTATGGTTTGGAAAGAAACCTAAGCTGTTGTTTATGAAAGTTTGGGGATGTGATGCTTATGTCAAGAAACTTCAACTTGAAAAGCTCGAACCCAAGTCGGAAAAATGCGTCTTCATAGGATACCCTAAGGAAACTATTGGGTATACCTTCTACCTCAGATCCGAAGGCAAGATCTTTGTTGCCAAGAATGGATCCTTTCTAGAGAAAGAGTTTCTCTCGAAAGAAGTAAGTGGGAGGAAAGTAGAACTTGATGAGGTACTACCTCTTGAACCGGAAAGTAGCGCAGCTCAGGAAGATGTTTTTGTGGTGCCTGCACCGACTAGAGAGGAAGTTAATGATGATGATCATGAAACTTTGGATCAAGGTGCTACTGAACTTCGTAGGTCCACAAGGACACGTTCCGCACCAGAGTGGTACGGCAACCCTGTCCTGGAAATCATGTTGTTAGACAACAGTGAACCTTCGAACTATGAAGAAGCGATGGTGGGTCCGGATTCCAACAAATGTCTTGAAGCCATGAAATCCGAGATAGGATCCATGTATGAAAATGAAGTATGGACTTTGACAGACTTGCCCGATGATCGGCAAGCCATAGAGAATAAATGGATCTTTAGGAAGAAGGCTAACGCGGATGGTAATGTGACCATCTATAAGGCTCGGCTTGTCGCTAAGGGTTATCGACAAGTTCAAGGGGTTGACTACGATGAGACCTTCTCACCCGTAGCGAAGCTGAAGTCCGTCCGAATCATGTTAGCAATTGCCGCATTCTACGATTATGAGATATGGCAAATGGACGTCAAAACGGCATTCCTTAATGGTTTCCTTAAGGAAGAATTGTTTATGATGCAGCCGAAAGGTTTTGTCGATCCTAAGAATGCTGGCAAGGTGTGCAAGCTCGAGCGCTCCATCTATGGGCTGGTGCAAGCATCTCGGAGTTGGAACATTCACTTTGATGAAATGATCAAAGCGTTTGGGTTTATGTAGACTTATGGAGAAACCTGTGTTTACAAGAAAGTGAGTGGGAGCTCTGTAGCATTTCTCATATTATATGTGGATGATATACTATTGATGGGAAATGATATAGAACTTTTGGAAAGCATAAAGGCCTACTTGAATAAGTGTTTTTCAATGAAGGACCTTGGAGAAGCTGCTTACATATTAGGCATCAAGATCTATAGAGATATATCAGGACGCCTCATTGGTCTTTCACAAAGCACATACCTTGACAAGATATTGAAGAAGTTCAATATGGATCAGTCCAAGAAGGAGTTCTTGCCTCTATTACAAGGTGTGAGATTGAGCATGGCTCAATGCCCAACCTCGACAGAAGATAGAGAAAAGATGAGTGTCATCCCCTATGCCTCAGCCATAGGGTCTATTATGTATGCCATGCTGCGTACCAGACCTGATGTGAACCTTGCCGTAAGTTTGGTAGGGAGGTACCAAAGTAATCCCGGCATGGAACACTGGACAGCGGTCAAGAATATCCTGAAGTAACTGAAAAGGACTAAGGATATATTTCTCGTTTATGGAGGCGACGAAGAGCTCGTTGTAAAGGGTTACGTCGATGCTAGCTTCGACACAGATCTAGATGACTCCAAGTCACAAACCAGATACGTGTACATTTTGAATGGTGGGGCAGTCAGCTGGTGCAGTTGCAAGCAAAGCGTCGTGGCGGGATCTACATGTGAAGCGGAGTACATAGCTGCCTCGGAGGCAGCGCAGGAAGCAGTCTAGATGAAGGAGTTCATCACCAACCTAGGAGTAATTCCCAATGCGTCGGGCCCGATGACTCTCTTCTGTGACAACACTGGAGCTATTGCCCTTGCCAAGGAGCCCGGGTTTCACAAGAAGACCAGGCATATCAAGCGTCGCTTCAAATCCATTCATGAATACATTCAAGATGGAGACATAGATATTTGTAAAGTGCATACAGATCTGAATGTCACAGATCCATTGACTAAACCTCTTCCACGAGAAAAACATGATCAACACAAGAACTCTATGGGTGTTCGATTCATCACAATGTAACTGGATTATTGACTCTAGTGCAAGTGGGAGACTGTTGGAAATATGCCCTAGAGGCAATAATAAAATAGTTATTATTATATTTCCTTGTTCATGATAATTGTCTATTTGTTCATGTTATAATTGTATCAACCGGAAACCGTAATACATGTGTGAATACATAGACCACAACATGTCCCTAGTGAGCCTCTAGTTGACTAGCTCATTGATCAACAGATGGTTGTGGTTTCCTGACCATGGACATTGGATGTCGTTGATAACGGGATCACATCATTAGGAGAATGCTATGATGGACAAGACCCAATTCTAAGCATAGCACAAGATCGCGTAGTTCCTTTGCTAGAGCTTTTCTAATGTCAAGTATCGTTTCCTTAGACCATGAGATTGTGCAGCTCCTGGATACCGTAGGAATGCTTTGGGTGTATCAAACGTCACAACGTAACTGGGTGACTATAAAGGTGCACTACAGGTATCTCCGAAAGTGTCTGTTAGGTTGGCACGAATCGAGAATGGGATTTGTCAATCCGTGTGACGGAGAGGTATCTCTGGGCCCACTCGGTAATGCATCATCATAATGAGCTCAGTGTGACTAATGAGTTAGCCACGGGATCATGCGTTACGGAATGAGTAAAGAGACTTGCCGGTAACGAGATTGAACAAGGTATAGGGATACTGACGATCGAATCTCGGGCAAGTAACATACCAATGGACAAAGGGAATTGTATACAGGATTGATTGAATCTCCGACATCGTGGTTCATCCGATGAGATCATCGTGGAACATGTGGGAGCCAACATGGGTATCCAGATCCCGCTGTTGGTTATTGGCCGGAGAGAGGTCTCGGTCATGTCTGCATGGCTCCCGAACCCGTAGGGTCTACACACTTAAGGTTTGGTGACGCTAGAGTTGTTATGGGAAATAGTATGTGGTTACCGAAGATAGTTTAGAGTCCCGGATGAGATCCCGGACGTCACGAGGAGTTCCGGAATGGTCTGGAGGTGAAGATCGGTATATTCGACGAAGGGTATTGGAGTCCGAAAGTGTTCCGGGGGTACCAGGCTATGGCCAGCATGACCGAAAGGTGTTTCGGGGGGCCCAACAAGTGTTGCAGGGCCTCATGGGCCAAGGGGAGGGGGCAAACCAGCCCACTAAGGGGCTGTGCGCCCCCACACCCTTTCCCACGTTACTTGGGGAGGTGGGGCGCCTCCACCTGGCTTGGGAGGCAAGCCTCCACCTGCTTGGCTTGGGGGGCAAGTCTCCCTAGGGTTTCCCTAGGGAGATCCAATCTGCCCTAGCCGCCGCCCCCTAGGGGAAACCCTAGGGCACCTCCCTCCTCTCCTATTCCCCCTATATATAGTGAGGGGGTGGGAGGGCAGCCGCACCCTTCCCCTGGCGCAGCCCTCCCCCTCTCCAACTCCTCCTCCTCTTCCGTAGTGCTTAGCGAAGCCCTGCCGGAGAACCACGAGCTCATCCACCACCACGCCGTCGTGCTGCTGGAGTTCTCCCTCAACTTCTCCTCTGCCCTTGCTAGATCAAGAAGGAGGAGACGTCCCCGGGCTATACGTGTGTTGAACGCGGATGCGCCGTCCATTCGGCGCTTGATCGGATCTTCCGCGATTTGAATCGCCGCGAGTACGACTCCATCAACCGCGTTCTTGTAACGCTTCCGCTTAGCGATCTTTAAGGGTATGAAGATGCACTCCCTCTCTCTCTCTCGTTGCTAGCATCTCCTAGATTGATCTTGGTGACACGTAGGAATTTTTTAATTATTACTATGTCCCCGACATTATTACCTCCATAATCAAGAAATATCTCCATAGTTCTCTTAGGTAACTAAGGATAATTTTGACCCTTGTCGTCCAGTGATCTACTCCTGTTTCACTATTGTACCCCCTTGCCAAACTCATGGCAAGGTACACAATAGGTTTGGTACACAACATGGCATACTTTATAGAACCTATGGCTGAGGCATAGGAAATGACTTTCATTCTCTCTCTATCTTCTGTCGTGGTCGGGTTTTGAGTCTTACTCAACTTTGCACCTTGCAACACAAGCAAGAACCCTTTCTTTGACTGATCCATTTTGAACTTCTTCGAAATCTTGTCAAGGTATGTGCTTTGTGAAAGTCCTATTAAGCGTATTGATCTATCCCTATAGATCTTGGTGCCCAATATATAAGTAGCTTCACCGAGGTCTTTCATTGAAAAATTCTTATTCAAGTATCCTTTTTATGCTATTCAGAAATCCTATATCATTTCCAATCAATAATATGTCATCCACATATAATATCAGAAATGCTACAGAGCTCCCACTCACTCTCTTGTAAATACAAGTTTCACCATAAGTCTGTATAAAACCATATGCTTTGATCACCTCATCAAAGCGTATATTCCAACTCCGAGATGCTTGCACCAGTCCATACATGGATCGCTGGAGCTTGCACACTTTGTTAGCACCTTTAGGATCGATAAAAACCTCTAGTAGCATCTGTTGAGGAACGTAGTAACAATTCAAAAATTTCCTACGTGCCACCAAGATCAATCTAGGAGATGCTAGCAATGAGAGAGAGGGAGTGCATTTTCATACCCTTGAAGATCGTTAAGCAGAAGTGTTACAAGAACGCGGTTGATGGAGTCGTACTCGCGGCGATTCAAATCACGGAAGATCCGATCTAGAGCCAAATGGACGGCGCCTCCGCGTTCAACACACATATAGCCCGGGGACGTCTCCTCCTTCTTGATCCAGTAAGGGGAGAGGAGAAGTTGAGGGAGAACTCCGGCAACACGACGGCGTGGTGGTGAAGCTCGTGGTTCTCCAGCAGAGCTTCGCCAAGCTCAACGGAGGAGGAGGAGGTGTAGGAGGGGTAAGGGCTGCGCCAGGGGCTGAGGTGCGGCTGCCCTCCCACCCCCCTCTATTTATAGGGTGAAGGGGAGAGGCGGCCGGACCCCTAGATGCATCTAGGGGGGGGACAGTGGCCAGGGGGAAGACTTGCCCCCCAAGCAGGTGGGAGGCGCCCCCACCCCCTAGGGTTTCCAACCCTAGGCGCCTTGGGCCCTTGGGGGGCGCACCAGCCCACTAAGGGGCTGGTCCCCACCCATATTCAGCCTACTTGGTCTCCCGGGGTAGGTGGCCCCACCCGGTGGACCCCCGGACACTTTTCGGTGGTCCCAGTACAATACCGATAACCCCGAAACCTTCCGGCGACTGAAACTAGACTTCCCATATATAAATCTTCACCTCCGGACCATTCCGGAACTCCTCGCGATGTCCGGGATCTCATCCGGGACTCCGAACAACCTTCGGTAACCACATACAATTTCTCATCACAACTATAGCGTCACCAAACCTTAAGTGTGTAGACCCTACGGGTTCGGGAACCATGCAGACATGACCGAGACACCTCTCCGGTCAATAAAGAATAGCGGGATCTGGATACCCATATTGGCTCCCACATGTTCCACGATGATTGACGGTGTCCTGGACTAGGGGGTACTCACCACATCGTCTCCCGACCAGGCGGATCGGCCCGAGGACCCCATGGCGGTTCACTCATGGGCCACTTCGGGCAGCCCATGCCGCATACAAGGAGTATTCCACAAGACTTGGTTATCAAGACAAGGACTCCTCTCCACCAACGTATTCGGCTAGGACTCTTTTATCCTAGGCCTCTGGTGCATTATATAAGCCAAGGCCAGGCTAGTCGATAGATCATTATGACATTAATCATCATACCCCTAGGGTTTAGACCACAACATATGATCTTGGGGTAGATCAACTCTTGTAATCTCTATATTCATCAAGATCAATCAAGCAGGAAGTAGGGTATTACCTCCATTAAGAGGGCCCGAACCTGGGTAAACATCGTGTCCCCTGTCTCCTGTTACCCATTGATCCATGACACACAACTTGGGACCCACTACCCGAGATCTGCCAGTTTTGACACCGACAATGGTGCTTTCATTGAGAGTTCCGCTGTGTGATCGGCAAGGGATCAATGACTCATCCGCAGATTATCTGCGACGTCGACATCTTCGTCACCGGCTCGACTGGTCACCTTGGCTTGACTGAGGACTGCACTCCGCGTCAGAACGTCATGTTCGGATGATGACCTATATCAACATCAACTACGATCTCTATCAAGATCATGGAGGAATCATCCATGGAGCTCGGGGGCTCAACGTTAACATTGCCCTCGGGCGACCGTGCTACTTTTCCGAACAATGAACTTGTATCCGCTACCACCATCACCTCGAGCATCGCTTTGACGATTCCTTTGGTGGAATTATGCAGAATTGAGTCTACAACAACACTGTAAAATTTTGTCGCATTCCGATGGAGCAATCTCCGCTGGTCTCCGGTTTACCGGAGCCCCGTCGAATCTGGACGGGAATCTGGACGAGTTTGGAGCGTGGTGTCCAGCACCTAGCTCGGATGTCCTTTGGAAGATCCAACCGTTGATCGGCTGCGGAATTCCTATATCTACCACCCCTCAAAATTTCAGCTCGATCCGACCGTCCAAACTCCGGGAACCTTCCGATTAGTGCATCACTTTCCAGATCTGTTTTCTGCGCGAGAACGAATCTGACCCGAGTTCATCTTCTTAATGAACGGCATTTCGGACATCCTTTTTGAAGGATTTTTTGTATGGGGTATTGTGTTTTGTTCCCAAACACATCCCACTAATTTTAACGTCTTTTCCAATATGATCTTCACCATCGCGCCGGTGTCAAACCAGCCCGACAATGTTGCTCCACGGCTGTCGACTTGCGCTAGACACGTCATCGCTTTGTTGAGCCGAGCTCAACTTCTTCGTATCATCATCTCGGCAAGCTGAACAAGAGTTCGGCATCGCGAAGGATAAATCATCACCAACCTCGCGTGCCTCAGGATTACACGGAGCGGGCACATCGGCATCGCCGCACGGTCACTTCATCAAGCCGGCATTGACCACGTCACGAGTTATGACCTGCATTGGCATGGCCGCACCGTTGCTTCGTCGAGCCGATGTCCATCACGCCGAACTATTTCAACACCTCGGCTGACATGGCAGTTGCAACGTCTCCTTACCGACCTGCTCCGTCACCTCGTCTGGACCGGGGGCTTCGCCATCCCTTCATCAACCTACTCCGAAGACTTCGGCGTCATCAGCCGACCAGCTTCGTCACGTTAGCTGGACCGGGGGCATTGCCTCGGCGAGCCAACCTTTGCCAGCATCGCCATGTCGCCACTTCATCGCTCATCAGTTCGACGAACGCCGCATCTAGAGACCGGACCGCCCTACAAATTCAGACTTTGTCACGCCTTCACTGCATCACACCGACGCCCTGCATCGACATTGGCTTCGGCGCCAGGCCACATCTCTTTAAATAAATTATTTTTGCGTAAAGCAATTATGCAAGGATTTTAATATATTTATATTATTATTTTTTGGACCGCACTATTTTGTGTGTGTAGGTAATCGACTTCGACTGCGTCACGCGATCACTTCGGCAAGCCGACATCATCGTCCCAATCGGCATAAATTGGCTCGCATGATCACCTTGTTGGTCGAATTGCTATACAGACATGTTCGGTTGCCTCGGGGACTTTGGCATCATCAAGAGGGTTCTACCTCGTCGGGTGTTTGGCGCACGGGCCATATTCCTTTAATTATTCGCATAAATTATTTATTATGCTACATTTTTTTAATTTATTATTATTACTATTATCTCCTTCTTGCACTATTTTTTGTGCACAGGTAAATTATCCGGGTTGGGCAGCACTGTCACCTCGGCGTACTGACGTACCACGTCACCTCGGCTGGACCAGGGGCTTCGTCATCACTTCATTAACCCACGCCGGGAACTTCGGCGTCATACTGTCGGCCTGCTCCGTCGCCTCGGACGGACTTGGGGTTCCACCTCGCCACATTGGCTATGTTGTGTCGCCACTTCGGAGTGCCGAGCTCTTCGCTCCGCCACCTCGGGACCGGCTCAGGGGCTGGGACCTCGTCCCGCCGTAAGCTCGGACTGCGTCATCGATGCCGAACACATTAACCAGATAAGTTGCTTTCATGCTCAAAGTTTTAAAATTTTAAATTGTGTTTGGTTCGACCATGCTCACATACGTTGTTTGTTAAAAGAAACTCCTTTTTCCCATGTTAACTGGGGGCTCTTAAAATTTATATGAGTCGTTTATAGTAAATGTGTTTTCTTCTTGGTCGTTGCAAAGTCTTTTTCTACCGCTCCTTTTTCGACTCGAGTGTATGGTCAATAGCCGGATAGCCTGTCTTCTCTCTAAAAGCCGCTCGAGTTTAGTTTGCTAAACTGGCCTCGGAGAAGTACTCCGCCTTCGGGATAAGGAGCTTGATGCCGTAGGCTGACCCGCTTGAAGTCTTGAGATCGGATGTGTCATGTTAAAGCACGACAGAAGCACAATTTTTTTTCTCCAATTTTCGGATTGGCACCGAACACTTGATCTAGTTCGGACGTCAAGTTTTTACTGAAGTTTTTTGGTTTTCCAAGCCTATGGCACTTTTAAACTATTGGTGTGTTTCCAGCATAAGTCTCGCAGTGCAACACCGGACACCTTTAGAGATTCGGCAAAAACATTCTCGGATATTGCTATATATGCATCGGTTTCGAATTGTGTCTTCGGTCAATAGTTGGGTTGCTCGGCTCCTGTGCTTGCCTCCTACGTTCCGCTTTGTTCGGCTAGGTGTGCAAAGGGAGAACCACTGCGATTTTGCTTCCAACTCGCATGGTTAAGCGCCTCAGTGGAGAAAGCCAAAAACTGACTATCACAATAAGCGTAAACTGGTCAGCGATCCGATGACTGTGTTAAACTATAAGATCGATGGAGGTCACCCCGTGTTAAGCAACAAGCCGTTCATAATATTGGCCGAAGTGTTAACGGCTTGACCTCGGCTGTCGCCGAACATTAACTGGGGGCTAATATTTGGCCTCCCAACTTTAAGCTCCTATGACTAAGTGAAAGTTATAAAGCCCGCATATCTGATTGCCTCGTTTCCGCTAACACAACCGCCATCGGGCACCGAGACGTCGGCTAAGGGTTGTTTGTTATTGCGGAAACACCCTGCATAGCATCTACAAGGGGGTGGAAGCCGACGATGGGCCACTCTCAACTGATAAACAGTCGCAACGGAGTCAAAATAAACATATCATCGGCATTTGTATTTAATATACAAGGGCTGCCTTCCGTAATCATCGTTATAAAGCCATACATATGCATCAATTTGACTTAAGATTTCGGCCAAGCTGGGTTGCCTGGCTCCTGTGCTTCCCCTACGTTCCTGATTGTTTGGCTAGGCGGTAAAGGGAGCACCTCTATGATTGTTACTACCGGGTCATCTGGGTTAGTACCTTAGACTGGGTGAAGCCGAAAGCTAGCAATCTTAAAGGATATAATTGGTCGGCGACGACGGAAGTGAAAATTTTGGTCCATTCAGACCTTAGAGTTCGGAAGCTTTCCCCGAACTAAATCCTCAGTATTTTCCTCCCACATTGATCGCATGTGAGGTTTCATCATGGTCAACATGACAACCCAAAGAAAGGAACTGATGGCGGGACTATTTTCTTTGGAAGATGTTTCTTACGTTAATAGTAATATAACATATCTCTCCGCGTACCTTTGTTTATAAAACCGTATGGCCGGATTGCCTTGTTTGTCGTAGATCTTTGCCCTCATAAAGGCTTTATAAAGTGGGACAAACACTCCCCGGCTACTCGCCGAGGAGGTTGAAGCCGATGGTCGGTCAACAAAGTTTTGGACAGTGCGGATCCGAGCATTAATGATGTAGAGTACTTGGATAAATAGAATCATTACACATAGCTAGTACAATGCCCGTGCGTTGCCACAGGCCTTTAATTTTTTTTCATGTTGGTGTATAAAACTTGATGATATTTTTGTGCCTTTCAATGACATCGCATGGGGACCCTTGTCGATGTTTTTAAACATCGACATAATCCATCTTTATCTCTCTCATCCCCTACAATAATAAACATATGTGTAGAAATATACCTTTTGTGTTATCATGTGCTAAATATATACAAAAAATAACAATTATTTGTATGCACCTCTTCTGATTGTGTAAAACTCGACGAGGTCTCAGTCCAATCCATCAAAGCATCATCCGAAGCCATCAGTTTTAAACTCTGACCCGAAAAAGTAAAGATATATTCATCGATTAGCTGCTAGATAATAGCATGTGACATTTTTAGTCGAAGTGAGTGGCATCGTGGCTTCTATTAGAGCGGGTCACATCCAATTTTGATATGGCTCACCTTTGAATCACTTGTTGGTAATTATTCCATAGAAATGACTTATTAGGATACGTGATATTATTCACTATATAAAAAATGTGTGACATTTCTTTCAAAGCAAACAGTGGCTTTTCCCTTAAAAAAGCAATCAACAACTCATTTTCTTCTTATCTAAAAAGGCGATTCACTCTCTCAGCCCACAACACATTGCTCACACTCATATCTCATTCCCCCAACCTACTCACCCCGCGCCGTTGCCATCTCTCCCCACCATGGAAAATCATATCCAAATAAATGCCAGCTCTATCAAAAAAAAGAAAAAAAATCTAAAGATACTTTAACATTGTTATCTATCTTGGTACTGCTGCTCATCTCACTTGAAAAGAATATTTACAAATGATAATACTTTTGCTCATATCTCTTCTAAGCAACCTGATGAACATTGTAGTCAATGATACGTCCTTGGTGCTCAAATGGTGAAGCTTCTACTTCACTCCTTGCTTTCTTTAAGAATTGGCACATATTACAATCAAGGACTCCTAATCTCTTGGGCATATATCACATCAAACGATAGGGCATTCTACACAATTGTTTCCCTCCCACTGAACCTGAAGTTATTAGCCCTACACAAAGGAGTTATTCATGTTGATTTTAACCTTGATGGTATACCTGGTGGATCTACCATTGAATATATCAGACTGCATATGAGGATATATGTGCCTGAATGTGATAGGGACCTGCATCCTTGATCCCAGGCTTATTAATCTAGGTGGACTCGATGAGGTCAATGTTGGCAATACTGCCATCACGAAGCCACATTTTATAATGGAAGCAACATGGTGAGACTCAAATATTGTATTAGGATTTGCGAGCAGCATGTTGAACCCCAAACTGGAGTCATTCTTGTCCTTGAGGCTGAGGTACAGCTTGGTAGCAATCTCTTCAAAGCAGAAGTGGCGGAACTTGATCTTGTCTTCGCCGGTCTTTTATTGGATCAGCATGCTACCACACTTGTCAGAACGACCCTCTATGAAAAAATATATTTTAAGAGACATTGGAACAATGCTTTGACAGTACAGGGTTTGTTAGCATGCACTAATCCACTAATCTTTAAAATGAATAAATGTTAGTAATTATATCAAAACCAGAAGATGAACAACACTACTGCTCTCTCCACGACATAAACCGACGAATTCTAGACTCTAACAATCCTGAATATGTATGAATAAAACAACCAGGCTCAGCTATTTTGCATAAACCATGAAAATCTATAGGAACTTCAATGTGTTCAATTGAAAAAATAGCACATGACTATAGAAAGAACAGCAGGCTTGATAATAACTAATCCATGAACAGAACTTGTTTAACACATGACTAATCCATGACTATAAAAAGTTCATTATACTCGATCACTCGTCTGTTGCGTGCCATGATTTTTCCGTCTTTATTGACCATCATTACTTTGATCCGTCTAACTTGTTTAGCATGTAGCATGTATTCCCATATTGTATGGCTCAATCATTCAAACCTCTATATCGATCATTTACTTGCTTGTGTGGTCTGGGATGCCTTGTGTCCTGTCTATTTGTAATATGATTTTGCTGGTAGGATTTGCTTGTCTTTCTGGAAGGACTGGTTTATCGAGCGATTCTGATCAAGGTAGCCCTTGTCAGCTATTCACGTCCATAGCGATGAATGACTCAATCACTTGGCGCTCCTGTCTAGAAAAAAATCATTATAAAGTTGGCCCTAGGCGTTTCTAGTGATTTTACAAGAAGAATCAATATAAAGTCTTATAGTCTTCCTGTAGTTGTCATTCTCATGTTTGAAATTTTCAATCTTCTTCCGGACTTAGTCTGGTCCACTTAACCATGTACGCGAGGTTGTGCTTCAGGGATGGACATTCCTTATGTGAAATCCAATATGGGATACATAGTAACATCAACATGTCAGGCAAAGAGTCACATCAAAGAAAAAACACAAGAAAACTATGAACAGGTTTGTTTCTGTTGAAGACAATCAACAATAGATCACCATTTTTCTGTTTATCTGTTTTTATTTCATTTTAACAACAGGTCATCATTTTTCCATAGGCTATTCACTTAATTGGTCTCATTGAAATCATTTTGACAACACCCTAAAGGTAAAACAGAACTTGCCATGGTTTTCCATTGAGCTGAAGAATAAAATAAACCACATGCCTGGGAAGTAGACTGATACTGTTGAGTCCAAGAAGATCCATTAGAAACAGCTGATTTAGTGGCCCAAGCTTCTATAGTATATGGTGCAGTATTGCCGATGAATGTAGCAGAAATGCTTTCCTCCAATTTAGCCATTTTAAATCAAAATCAACAATATTTTCACTGCATTTCACCACATTCAGTTATATTAAAATTTCAGGAATACAAAGTAATAATTTGACAATGGTGCTAAATAAATAAATTATTTCACTCATAGAGTGCTAGTTCTGGTATCCTAGCAAAGTAAGCTAAATCAAAGTGTCATAGCTAAGAAAGCATACTCAAAACCTCTCTCGATTTTTTTACACCATTACCATACGTGTTTCCAGACTTGATTTTGCTGTTAGGAGCCAGCAACAGCAGCCAGAAGCATTGGCATTATTGATGATATAACTGAACCTTTATGTAGCAAGTGTTTCAGAGATTTATATTCGACACAACAACTTGCTGAATACTACTTTGAACTTAAAAGGTGAGGGAGAAATCAAAACTTGAGTCACACAGTCACATCAATGATACGATGAGAATGAAAAATCAATGGAAAAGTACCGCTTAATATTTCACAGTTTCATCATGGTCATCAACACCGTTAAGTTGGAATTCGAGAGTTTTAGGAAATGTGACTGTGATTCAGTAGATTTCCCTTCTGCCATAAATAATGATGTATGGATAGCTGCAACTTTTCTTCATACTATCCCAACGCACGGACACATGTAGGACAAAAAAATGGCAGCAATCATGGGAAAACATACCATTACCAAAATCAAAGGTATAACATAATATATTGTCAGCATGATAAAAATGAGATCATGTTAATTTCCCTATAAAACTGAGATCAAAGGTATATATTTCACAGGAATTTGACAACCACGATCATAAGTTCTGAATGGCGCTTCAAGGATTAAAAAAACATATTGCCCTACAAAAATAAATAAATATTCAAGGAAGACAACTGATGGTTGAATCCTGAAAGTCTAAAATCTCTAGATCACATATCTAGCCTCTGATACTTACATCCCTAGTAAAATATAATTTTAAAATTTCCTAGAATACGAAAAGAGCCCTATATAGCTACAAGAGATATGTATATATGTATGAGGTGGTCAGGAGTGAATCCCTTTTCTGATCTCGTTCTTTCATCCATTGTTCTCTGTCTCGCTTGATCGAGTCATGTTCCAGCACTCCTCACAAAAGTATCACTTCCAGACTCCTAGTATGGGCCGAAAGGAGGAGTTTTATTTTTTCTGATTATACATGCAACAGGGAATAGTTAAAAAACAATAACAAATTAAATGATCATGTGGTGAACCGGCTTCTTCTCCACTGCATTTGCTGATGACATAGGAAGTCACTGCAATATGGTTATGAAATTATTTTTCATGAAAAAATGATGATACACTTTCATCTAACCAACTTGAATACTCACTTTCCTCAAGAAAACAATCTGAATAGTCTTGTGCATGGCATGATCCAAATTCAGACGACACACTTCCTTATATGCTATCTATTAATGAACGAGCGGGTACTTACATGTATATGAGGCCAGAACCAGGCGTCGCGGACAGGGTATCTGTCTTCCACATCATCAGCATGGAGGAGCTCCTCCTCGGCTGCTCACTGAAGGACGACAACGATGTATCCATTTCCCATCTCTATTGTGGAAATGCATTCTGGAAACAATAAAAGAAACAATAAAAATACAGAGAGTTATACTAAAGAAGAAAAATCCTTGCATGCCAATCGTATGAAATAGCTAATGCAATTATCCCATATATAAATGCATCCCTAACACCAGCAACCGCTCCGGAATATATTCCACGTAAAAAACGCACCGATCATAGATTTATGAGATAAAAGTAATAGAGTCAAGTTAGACTACCCAAAACGATGCATGTGGTTCTACTTGTCACTTTTGACCTTAAGTGGTTTCCGTGGACATATAGTATGATGAATTTACTACATAGTGACCTTAAATTGTTTCAGTACACATATAGAAGGATAGAAATTCTACATGTACTGGGAACTACCACCAAAGCCATGTTCTATTGGATCCAGCTTGAACAAAAAAATTATATTGATTCATCAATCATAGACATAAAGTTTGGCTCAAAGAAGGAGGACTACATACAACTTCCAAAATTTTATGTGTGCCAACCAGTGGTTTCGGGCTGACATTCAGATAGACGATGCAGCTTGGAAGTAATTCTAAATGACAGCCATTTTCCATATTATATCTGCAGGTGCATGCTAGTGCAAAGTAGTGCTACATCATGAAGTTGTTGTAAGGTACATCGGGAAATAAATAAAAATTCAGTGCAAGCATGGTTGCAAATTATTTGGCAAGAGCGTAGCGTGCAGGCCACTTACCAGGTCCGGCACCCATACGCCCCTAGTAATTAGCAATGGTGAAAAGTCTAAACCAATTGGATGGCACAATCAATAGAAGCAAAAAAAAAATCCTTGGGCGCCTCTCCACGATCCGTTGCCCGGTCCACCTCGGAGATTGGCCTGCTTCAAGCCCCGTTTGTGTTCAGCAACGGCGGCGGCCCTGCAACTGCAATCATTTATCCTAGTCTCCATAGTAGAACAATGGATGATCACAACTTCAAATTCTAGTATATACTGAATTAGTAAGGACCAACGGGATAGCAAAAATTCAGAAAATTTCATTCTAAAATAGAAACCTCTAATTAATCAGACAATAAACTTGCCGTTTGATCTGATGATGAAAGGCACAAATGAATGGTTGTCGTGCATGCACATAAAAAATCCACACGAGAGTATGCAATCATCAATTCAATTTTTACAGCCTGGGAGTTAACACTGATAGGCCTTGCCTTGAATCAGGTCAAAACGAATGACCACAAGATTTTATTAGTACAGACTGCAGACCAAAAATTCCTCTTAAACACTTTTTACTGACTTCTGTATTGTTTTGTTCAGTACTTCAGTTCTTAAGTTTAGCATTCTAAACAAGCCAATGATGTTGAAAACAAGGTATGCTATTACAGATAGTTTTAAGGCTTGGCAACCAATGAATTTAGTAGCACACAATTAAACAACATCAGGTGACAAATTCAGCTTCCATGTTGATCCTAAATACTGCAACAAAATGTTTGACATAATATGCAGGTCAGTTTGGCACTATAAGTTCCCAATCATTAGCTCGCCTCAGGGGTAAAACAAGCTACCATATAGTAAAGTACCAAATCACATGAGCAGTGTTGTAATCAGTCATGTAGATATTATAGAACATCACTAATTTTAACCAGTTCTGTAGTAGCTGTATAACTTTAGTGATTTTGGAAGCTTTGTAAGACTAATTCCCAAATTCCATCTGGTAGTAATTAAAAAATTCCATACAATGAAAATACTCGTATATATTTCCATCATGAACTCAATATACGTGTGAATAAATCGATAAGTAAATCAATATGGTGCATACTCTAAAATCTCAGAGATCTTTGATGTCGTAGAAGTTATTAGTCTTCTACTCGTTTCGGAAATCCCTACAGAAAAAGGGAGTACATTTCAAACTCCAGAACATGATGGTGCAAATGGTGAACTGAATAAAGCTATAATGGGCCAGTATACTACATGGAGCATAAATCTGCAACATGAATTTTGTAGTTATAGTATTATTACTTTCTTCGAAAATGAAAATCTATTTGCAGCATGGGTGTGAAGCATGCATACGCGTGCACAATCAAGGATTGAAGTCCAAATCTCAGCATGTTCCACGTCACCAGAACATCATCGTATTCCCAAGTAACCAAAAATATTGTTACTCCTGGTTGCCGTGAAATTTCTGCAACAAAGAGGGGACAATTCAGTACAGAGATAACAGAGAGAAGGGAGACGTAGTGTTGTTGTCATTGTGCTCCCTCACCTCCCGGCCCTGCAACTTGAAACCACTGGCGCCTCTGCACTGCAACCCCGTATGCACATCGTCCCTCTCCCTCGCCCGACACAAGACACATAAGCTAGCACCAGCCAAAAATCAATCAATCAGTCAGTCAGGGGAAGCTTGTTGATTGACATCCAAAAATTCAATGAGTTAGAGAGCAGAATGAACTCATTAACAGCACACATAAACAACCAACCATCCCCTGGTTCAAACTGGTACTGGTACATATTTACAGATTCGACGGTTCGGTTTAGGCACCAGAAAGCAGAAAGCAGAGATATAAGATGACAGATAACATAGAACCAGAAAGCAGGACAACGACACAGAGAAAAACGTTCAGATTGCAATTCGTGTATACCAAGCTATGCAATGCATTTTGGCATAAGTTGTGGAATCACGCACATATTTTCTTTCAAATAAAAGTAGTACTCAAAGTCTGAATTCAGTTTCAAAGAACAAAGCACGCATACTGAAGTTCGATGACAGGTCGACGGAGGTTGTCCCTGCAGGACACCTTGTCGGACAGCGCTGAACTTGTTGCCGGTGATGCTAGGCACTGGGGGGACGGCATGAACAGCAGCATCGGCGGGAACAGCCTGACGAAGCATTTTAAAAGCATTCATACAGAATATAATCTTCTAGATGATAACAATAAAAAATACAAGTGCAATAATCCACCAAATGTAGGAAAGCATTGTTACAGAATATATATTCTAATCCGTGATAAATAGAGATCTGAAACCATTGATCACATGCAAGAAAATAGGAGGAGGAGGTGCACAACTACATGTAGGGCGTGCAGACGCCGCTGAACTCATGAGTCGTGGGCTCCTGTTGCTTCTGTCGATCTCGTCATCCCCAAAGTCAAGTATAGTGCCATAACATCAATCATATATGTGTTGGCATTTTACTGTACCTGTTATGACAGGGATGGCCTTGCTTTAAATAGAGCATGTTCAAAGTGTGAGAGTTCAATCAAACTCGACGAACTCATTGATGGTGTCCAATTTACCAGGAATTGGGTTCTCTCATCCAAAGCAGCCACAACTACTTAGTTTTACCTAAACAAGGAAGGCATGGTCAAACAATTTAATTCCACGCGTTGCACATTCATAAATCACATGACAGATGTACCACGCATTCATAATTGTACAAAGTAACTACCAAGTGTTCCCGAAAGAATAAATCCACACACGCAATCAGCTAAACATAAAAATTTACCTCAAAAAAATAGGATGTATGGTGAGTTAGTGCTTGCACGGGTTCATATTTTCCTTACTTCTGATTCGCTCTCCCCAATATACTTGTTCAATTGATCAGGCCCCTAAAATTCCAGAAAAGGAAACATTGTACAGTTTATACAGAACACAAATTAGGTAGAAAGAATATGGCAATCTCAAAATAAATTGTCATTAGTGTTTTCCCACAACCTGGAGATCCAAGCAGAAAAAGACCAGCTCGCATGACTGGCACCAAAAAGGGAAGATGAAACCATAATTAGGTATTTAAAGCAGTAACATGAAACACTAAAACTTATAAAATGCAAATAAAAACCGCAGATCTTGGTGAACTACCTTCGATATGAATTCAGAGGTGGCTAACGGTTTTAATCTACCAATCACTATGATGACCAGATGACACATAGTTAACTGCAATACCACACGCCCTGCCCTGTTCATCGCTTAGGGCAGCAATGTGGTCACTGGATAAAGATTAAAAAAATTCAGGCGCCTGGTTTGAACAATAACACACGCCCTCCCCTGTTCCCAAAAAATACCATCAACATGGCCACTGGCTAAAGTTTCAGGAGTACCCATTCTTGGAGTCGCCCACTCGAGTCCTAAATGTTTTAGCAAAGTATAAAGTACAAAGGTTAATCATGTGTCGCTGCATGTTTCAGCAATTATATGGTAAGGAATCAAGCTATGAACTCAGGCATACCTTGGTATCTTGGCCTTCTAGTTCATCAAAGATCAGGTTCAGCCTTTCAGGTACCTAATAAGAAATAAGAACAGATTTGTCAGGTGGCAACTTAGATACCAACGATGACTGTGTATGCCTGAGACCAACAAGCATCTCATCAGGGAGGTGGGTTAAGACAAGAAGCAGCTCATCAGGGAGGTGGTGAATCTAAGGATGCCCATCTGCACCGGGGAGCAGAACAAGATGTGGTGTGGTGAGACTGCAATAACAGGCTCATTGCCCATAACCGTGTGGCGGACATACGAAATTCAGTTTGTTCCTAGCTACTCCCTCCCTTCCTAAATATAAGCCCTTTTAGATATTCTAATGTGGACTACATACAAAGCAAAATGAGTGAAACTACACTCTAAAATACGTCTGTATACATCCGAATGTAGTCCGTATTGAAATCTCTAAAAAAAGGTTTATATTTTGAAACAAAGGGAGTAGATTTTATGTCCTGTATATAAATGGACCCGAGAGATGAAATTTAGTCCTCTCCCCAACCAGACATACCAGCCCCGGCTTCTTCCCAGCGGTTGTCGGATCATGCTCCAGGACAAGTTTTTTTACGAGGATTGAAATGCAAACCCTTGTGTTGCTATGTTGCCACCCAAGATAGTATTCTTGGATGAAAGTTATCAAATACCAGAATGTAACAGAACTAAACATTACATTTGTGAGATTTGAAATCACTCGCCACAGAACAAGCCTATCGTCGCAAGAAAGTGCTAATGAAACACAAGTTTTATAGCAACCACGGTTTAATCATCATTTGGGACATGGTAAAGACCAACCACAAACCTAGTCACGGAAGCAGCTTCCCGGCCATGAAGCACGCGAACTTATTGCTCCGGGAGTACTCATACGGCACCCCAGCCACGGTGAGCAGCCGCTCCAGGACCTCCTTGGCCTGGTCGGGCTCCGCGGTCTCGCACTCCAGCTCGTAGTTTGTGCCGAAATCGAAGTGTGTCTCATCGAGCTCTAGCACGAGCCCCTTCCCCTCGCCCTCCTCGAGCTCATACACACCGCGGGTGTTCCAGAAGCCGCCGAGGCAGACGAACGGCGCTTTGTCCCCGCCGACGCCGTACTCGTCGGAGACGAGCCGGACGATGGGGGAGTCGACCGCGCCGAGACGGGCGGGGTTGTCGACGCAGGTGAGGGCGAGGGCGGGGTCGAGGGGCTCCACGACCTCCTCAACGCGGCTGACGCCGGCGTCGATGCGCGGGCGGCGCTTGAGCGTGAGGACGGCGCGGGAGGGGTCGCGGTCGTCGGTGCCGTAGAGGCGGACGTCCCGCTGGGCGGTGGTGGCGGCGGCGAGGGGCCGCGCTGGGGCATCGGTGCGGAGCAGGCGGGGCGCGAGGAAGGAGGAGAGGCGCTGGTGTGCAGCCGCGCCGGGGAGACGGAGCTTGATCTCGACCTCCATGGGGTTGGGGTTGCGGCTAGGGCTGGGGGGGCGGGGCCTGGAAGGGGCGGGCGGCGGCGGCGTCTACTCTGGGAGTTCTAGGGATCGGGAGGAGCGGACGAAAAAACCTACGAAAAAAACCAGTGGAAGGTGGGACGAAAAAAAACCAGACGAAATTGGTGGGACGAAAATAAACTCGGAACGGAGACTACCAACTGAGACATTAGGAGTAGAGATTTGTGATTTTACTCCGGATATCGATCCTTAGTTCGGCCACCCGTGCCCACATTAAGGCTCGGGGGCTACTGGGCTTCGGGCTTATCATTTGCTAATATCAAAGGGGCACATCGATCCCCTAATCTGGTGTTGCCACCCGACCAGTGTCTCGGGGGCTACTGCATTGCCTATTCAATGCAGAAAATTCAAAGTGCTCAGTGTTTGGCTTGACCGAACTATGGGCAAACGCGTCTTTGGACAATAATAGGTACCATGTGGACCTATCCGGCATCAAGCTAATATATTACGGCGACTTCTCAAAACCCTCTCTCAAGGGCCCGTCCACCAATCACTATCTCCTCTAAAGTACATCTCGGATTTTTAGGCCGACACACACCTTGAGGGCTACTGGATATACATATACTGGCTATATATCTTGGCAGAGAATAAATTGCAATAAAAAATATTCACAAAAAATCAGCCCGCGGTCGGGGTGGTGCACCACCTCGGAAGCATTCTGGCATAAAGCTCGGGCGCCAGTGGCTGGCTCCATAGAGGGCGTTTCCGGCATTAAGCTCTGCTGAATTCGTTCAATCTTTTAAAAGACCGAGGTAGTTTACAACACCTCAGATGCTGACCATCGTTGGAGCTCGGAAGTGGTCCGGCATAAAGCTCGGATTCGAATGGCTCGTTCCATAAAGAACTTTTCAGCGTTAAACTCGGATAACCTCCTTCGAACTTTTTCAAGCCAAGGTGATCTATGACACCTCAGATATAGTTCGGTGTTGGAGCTCGGATATAATCCGGCATTGGTGCTCGGCTGCAAAAGATATCTCGAATGTAGTACGGCGTTGGAGCTCGGATGCAAGAGGACACCGCCGCACGGGAACAAATTCAAACCCGAGGTGTGGCGTAAAAAATAATAACAAGGCATTGATAAAGGCCGAGAACTTAAAGGGGCTCCTCGGATACCCGACGTGTGAACTCTTCGGGTTCACTTTGGCAATCCTCAAGATCGAAGATGAGATGATTTGTTGAACCAGTTTTCAAGACCGACGACTGAAGATGAAGAATAGTTCAGAAGAATCGAGGAGCGTCCCCAACTTGAAGACCGGTTCAGGGGGCTACTGACGGTGTCCCTGACTAGGGGGTACTCACCACATCGTCTCCCGACCAGGTGGATCGGGCCGAGGACCCCCATGGCGGTTCACTCATGGGCCACTTTGGGCAGCCCATGCCGCATACAAGGAGTATTCCACAAGACTTGGTGATCAAGACAAGGACTCCTCTCCACCAACGTATTCGGCTAGGACTCTTGTTATCCTAGGCCTCTGGTGCATTATATAAGCCAAGGCCAGGCTAGTCGATAGATCATTATGACATTAATCATCATACCCCTAGGGTTTAGACCACAACATATGATCTCGGGGTAGATCAACTCTTGTGATCTCTGTATTCATCAAGATCAATCAAGCAGGAAGTAGGGTATTACCTCCATTAAGAGGGCCCGAACCTGGGTAAACATCGTGTCCCCTGTCTCCTATTACCCGTTGATCCATGACACACAGCTTGGGACCCCCTACCCGAGATCTGCCGGTTTTGACACCGACAATGATCTCATCGGATGAACCATGATGTCGGGGATTCAATCAATCCCGTATACAATTCCCTTTGTCCATCGGTATGTTACTTGCCCGAGATTCGATCATCGGTATCCCTATACCTTGTTCAATCTCGTTACCGGCAAGTCTCTTTACTCGTTCCGTAACACATGATCCCGCAACTAACTCCTTAGTCACATTGAGCTCATTATGATGATGCATTACCGAGTGGGCCCAGAGATACCTCTCCGTCATACAGAGTGACAAATCCCAGTCTCGATTCGTGCCAACCCAACAGACACTTTCGGAGATACCTGTAGTGCACCTTTATGGTCACCCAGTTACGTTGTGATGTTTGATACACCCAAAGCATTCCTACGGCATCCGGGATTTGCACAATCTCATGGTCTAGGGAAATGATACTTGACACTAGAAAAGCTCTAGCAAACGAACTACACGATCTTGTGCTATGCTTAGGATTGGGTCTTGTCCATCACATCATTCTCCTAATGATGTGATCCCGTTATCAACGACATCCAATGTCCATGGTCAGGAAACCACAACCATCTATTGATCAACGAGCTAGTCAACTAGAGGCTCACTAGGGACATGTTGTGGTCTATGTATTCACACATGTATTACGATTTTCGGATAACACAATTATAGCATGAACAATAGACAATTATCATGAACAAGGAAATATAATAATAACCATTTTATTATTGCCTCTAGGGCATATTTCCAACAGTCTCCCACTTGCACTAGAGTCAATAATCTAGTTACATTGTGATGAATAAAACACCCATAGAGTTCTGGTGCTGATCATGTTTTGCTTGTGGAAGAGGTTTAGTCAATGGATCTGCGACATTCAGATCCGTATGTACTTTACAAATATCTATGTCTCCATCTTGAATATATTCATGAATGGAGTTGAAGCGGCGCTTGATGTGCTTGGTCTTCTTGTGAAACCTGGGCTCCTTGGCAATGGCAATAGTTCTAGTGTTGTCACAGAAGAGAGTCATAGGGCCCGATGCATTGGGAATCACTCCTAGGTTGGTGATAAACTCCTTCATCCAGACTCCTTCCTGTGCTGCTTCCGAAGCAGCTATGTACTCCGCTTCACATGTAGATCCCGCCATGACGCTTTGCTTGCAACTACACCAGCTGATGGCCCCACCATTCAAAATGTACATGTATCTGGTTTGTGACTTGGAGTCATCCAGATCTATGTCAAAGCTAGCATCGACGTAACCCTTTACGACGAGCTCTTCAGCACCTCCATAAACGAGAAACATATCATTAGTCCTTTTCACGTACTTCAGGATATTCTTAACCGCTGTCCAGTGTTCCATACCGGGATCACTTTGGTACCTCCCTACCGAACTTATGGCAAGGTTCACATCAGGTCTGGTACACAGCATGGCATACATAATAGAGCCTATGGCTGAGGCATAGGGGATGACACTCATCTTTTCTCTTTCTTCTGCCGAGGTCGGGCGTTGAGCTGCGCTCAATCTCACACCTTGCAATACAGGCAAGAACCCCTTCTTGGACTGATCCATATTGAACTTCTTCAATATCGTGTCAAGGTATGTGCTTTGTGAAAGACCAATGAGGCGTCTCGATCTATCTCTATAGATCTTGATGCCTAATATATAAGCAGCTTCTCCAAGGTCCTTCATTGAAAAACACTTATTCAAGTAGGCCTTTATGCTTTCCAAAAGTTATATATCATTTCCCATCAAAATTATGTCATCAATATATAATATGAGAAATGCTACAGAGCTCCCACTCACTTTCTTGTAAATACAGGTCCATAAGTCTGTATAAACCCAAACGCTTTGATCATTTCATCAAAGCGAATGTTCCAACTCCGAGATGCTTGCACCAGCCCATAGATGGAGTGCTGGAGATTGCATACCTTGTCAGCATTCTTAGGATCGACAAAACCTTTCGGCTGCATCATATACAATTCTTCCTTAAGGAATGCTGTTTTGACGTCCATTTGCCAGATCTCATAATCATAGAATGCGGCAACTGCTAACATGATTCAGATGGACTTCAGCTTCGCTACGGGTGAGAAGGTCTGATCGTAGTCAACCCCTGGAACTTGTCGACAACCCTTAGCGACAAGCCGAGCCTTATAGACGGTCACATTACCATCCGCGTTAGTCTTCTTCTTAAAGGTCCACTTATTCTCTATGGCTTGCCGATCATCGGGCAAGTCCACCAAAGTCCATACTTTGTTTTCATACATGGATCCTATCTCGGATTTCATGGCTTCAAGCCATTTTTTCGAATCCGGGCCCACCATTGCTTCTTCATAATTCGAAGGTTCACCGTTGTCTAACAACATGATTTCCAGGACAGGGTTGTCGTACCACTCTGGTGCGGAACGTGTCCTCGTGGACCTACGAAGTTTAGTAGCAACTTGACCCGAAGTTTAATGATCATCATCATTAACTTCCTCTCTAGTCGGTGCAGGTGAGGGAGTCCTGGATTAGGGGGTCCTCGGACAGCCGGACTATATACTTTGGCCGGACTGTTGGACTATGAAGATACAAGATTGAAGACTTCGTCCCGTGTCCGGGTGGGACTCTCCTTTGCGTGGAAGGCAAGCTTGGCAATTCGGATATGTAGATCTCCTCCCTTGTAACCGACTCTGTGTAACCCTAGCCCCCTCCGGTGTCTATATAAACCGGAGGGTTTAGTCCGTAGGACAACAACAATCATAACCATAGGCTAGCTTCTAGGGTTTAGCCTCTACGATCTCATGGTAGATCAACTCTTGTAATACTCATATCATCAAGATCAATCAAGCAGGAAGTAGGGTATTACCTCCATCGAGAGGGCCCAAACCTGGGTAAACATTGTGTCCCCCGCCTCCTGTTACCATCCGCCTTAGACGCATAGTTCGGGACCCCCTACCCGAGATCCGCCGGTTTTGACACCGACATTGGTGCTTTCATTGAGAGTTCCACTGTGTCGTCACGTAAAGGCTTCATGGCTCCTTCGACGGATTTTCTCCAGGGTGAAGTTTTTCTCCCCGGACAGATTTTCGTATTCGGCGGCTTCGTACTGCGGGCCAACTCGCTTGGCCATCTGGAGCAGATCGAGAGCTACGCCCCTGGCCATCAGATCAGGTTTGGAAGCTTAAACTATACTGCCGGCATCCGCGGAGACTTGATCTTCGACGGATTCGAGCCCATGTCAGGTGCGCCGCACAGTCACGACGAGCATGACTTAGCTCTGCCGCCAGACGGTGTTCGGAAGATCACACCTGTGGCTACTCCAGCCCTCAACCCGGAGCAGATCGTGCCGTCCAAGGACAGGTGGATGGACCCCGCCACGGAGGCCGCACACTCAGCGGCGATAGAGCCGAATACTAACTTCACTTCCTATGAGACCTGTGTTGCCGGACCCTTGGATTCGTCCCCGGCCACAGGCTCCGAACCGCCTGCGTCCGTGCCTATCGAATCTGATTGGGCACCGGTCATGGAGTTTACCTCCGTGGATATCTTTCAGCACTCGCCCTTGAGCGACGTGCTAAATTCATTGAGGTCTCTCTCCTTGTCAGGAGACCCTTGGCCGAACTATGTCTGGCTTGAGTGGGAAGCGAACGATGAAGAAATTCATTCCCCACTCACCACCCACTTAATAGCCATTGCCGACGACTTAACCGACATGCTCGATTTCGACTCCAAAGACATCGACGGTATGGACGACGATGCAGGAGAAGAACAGGAACCACCGCCCACAGGGCGCTGGACTGCCACCTCATCATATGATATATACATGGTGGACACCCCCAAAGAAAGCGATGGCAATAAGGCAACGGAGGATAATCCCCTCGAGAAGCAATCTAAGCACCGGCGTCATCGGCGCCGCTCTAAGCCCCACCATAGCAAAAGCAGCGATACCGGCACAAGAGACAATAACGCTGCGGATAGTGCCGAAGCCGAAGACAATCCCCTCTAGCCAGGCTTCGAGCGGGAGGATGGGCAAGCTAGCCCTAAGGAACAGGCAGCAGACGGAGAATCAGAGGATGAAAATTACATGCCCCTCTCCGAAGACGAGGTGAGCCTCGGCGACGAAGAATTTATCGTGCCTGAGGATCCCGTCGAGCAGGAGCGCTTCAAGCGCAGGCTTATAGCCACAGCAAAAAGCCTGAAGAAAAAGCAACAACAACTTCAAGCTGACCAAGATCTGCTTGCGGATAGATCGACTGAGGTCCTGGCAGCCGAGGAATACAAACTCGAGCGCCCAACCAAGAGTTACCCAAAGCGCAGGTTGCTACCCCAACTTGAGGAGGAAGCATTAAAGCCTACACTACCAGCGTATGATGTGGCTGACCGGCCACCTCGTGGCCGAGAAAGCGGCATATCAGGCCGAAGTCCAGCCCGCACCCCGTCGCCAGTCAAACAAAAACACCAAGCCCCGGGGCAACACGCAGGACCAGCGAGATGTATTGGAAAACAAAGCAGGACATACAAGATCGATCTACGGATCATGGGGGCCCGCCCCAACGCGTGACGACGACCGTCACGCCGGATATACTAAAAGCAAATCCGGCCGAGCCGAATACAGCACACAAGACTCGTATGAACTGCGTCGTGACATAGCCCGGCACAGAGGCGCCGCACACCCCCTATGCTTCACTGACAAAGTAATGGATCACGAATTCCCAGAAGGATTTAAACCCGTGAACATTGAATCATATGATGGTACAACAGACCCCGCGGTATGGATTGAAGATTTCCTCCTCCACATCCACATGGCCCGCGGTGACGATCTACATGCCATCAAGTACCTCCCACTAAAACTCAAAGGACCGGCTCGGCATTGGCTGAATAGCCCGCCGGCAAACTCCATTGGCAGTTGGGAGAATTTGGAAGACGCATTCCTTGACAACTTCCAGGGCACTTATGTGCGACCACCGGATGCTGATGACTTGAGTCACATAACCCAACAGCCAGGGGAATCAGCCAGGAAATTGTAGACTCGGTTCCTAACTAAAAAGAACCAAATTGTCGACTGTCCGGATGCCGAGGCCTTAGCGGCATTTAAGCATAACATCTGCGACGAGTGGCTCGCCCGACACCTCGGCCAAGAGAAGCCGAAGTCCATGGCAGCCCTCACGACACTCATGACCCGCTTTTGTGCGGACGAGGACAGCTGGTTGGCTCGCAGCAACAACACATCAAGAAATCCTAGCAATTCAGATGCCAAAGATAGCAATGGCAGGCCATGTCGCAACAGACACAAGCGCCGCAACAACGGCGACAACGCCGAAGACACGACAGTCAATGCCGGATTCAGTGGCTCTAAATCCGGTCAGCGGAAAAAGCCGTTCAAAAGAAGCAATCCGGGCCCGTCCAGTTTGGACCGCATACTCGATCGCTCGTGTCAAATTCACGGCACCCCCGATAAACCAGCCAACCACACCAACAGAGAATGCTGGGTGTTCAAACAGGCCGGCAAGTTGAATGCCGAAAAAAGGAAAAGGGGCTGCATAGCGACGACGAGGAGGAGCCCCGGCCGCCGAACACAGGAGGACAGAAGAAATTTCCTCCCCAAGTGAAAACGGTGAACATGATATACGCAACCCATATTCCGAAGCGGGAACGGAAGCGTGCACTAAGGGACGTCTATGCAATGGAGCCAGTTGCCCCAAAGTTCAACCCATGGTCTTCTTGTCCGATCACTTTCGATCGCAGGGACCACCCCACCAGTATCCGTCATGGCGGTTCTGCCGCATTGGTCCTTGACCCCATCATTGACGGATTTCACCTCACTCGAGTCCTTATGGATGGTGGCAGCAGCCTGAACCTGCTCTATCAGGATACAGTGCGCAAAATGGGTATAGACCCCTCAAGGATCAAACCCACAAAAACCACCTTCAAAGGTGTCATACCAGGTGTAGAGGCCTGTTGCACGGGATCAATCACACTGGAAGTGGTCTTTGGATCTCCAGACAACTTCCGAAGCGAGGAGTTAATCTTCGATATCGTCCCCTTCCGCAGTGGCTATCACGCACTACTCGGACGAACCGCATTCGCTAGATTCAATGAGGTACCACATTATGCATACCTCAAGCTCAAAATGCCAGGACCTCGCGGGGTTATAATAGTTAATGGAAAAACAGAACGCTCGCTCCGTATGGAGGAGCACACTGCGGCCCTCGCAGCAGAAGTGCAAAGCAGCCTTCTGAGGCAAACCGCCAATTCGGCGAAAAAGCCCCCGGACACCTTCAAGCGAGTCCGGAGTACCCTGCAACAGGATCGTCAGGCACGTTCAGAGCTCGCCTAGGAATTCGGCCTCCGTCCTAGTCCCAGTCAAGCGGCGAAATTTGCGCCGCGCGTACATAATTACGCACTCAAGATACCATGGGCATAGGCGGAGGCACGGCTATGGCACGGCCCATAATGCGGCTCAACCGCTTCAGGACCCGTATATCTTTAACATTTTCTTCCTTTCAGGCCCTTATTCTCTGAAGGCCCTCTCCGATCGCGTGATTATCGGACCCGTCACGGGAAAGAAACACCAAGGAAGCAAGAAGCTTTGACGTACAAGGGAATCCCCAGGTGGTTTCTGATAACGATCGATATACCTGTTTTGCATACCCACACGCAGCTTGCCCTTGGATAGGACATGTCAAATAGTCCTATTTTTACTTATTGCACTACTTGTATACATATGCTTTGACGTATCATTTAAATAACAATGTACAACATTAGCTCATTATTGCATTCCTTCATCTTTTTTCCTTGTCTGCTTATTTATGACAAATTGCACCCGTACATTCTGATACGTCCAGTGCGCCAGGGGCTTCAGTGTACCCCATAACACGGCATGAAAAGTCCGAACACTTTCGACAGTGCGGCACCCCGAACTTATAACATTATATGCATCAGCTCCGAATCATGTCTTGGGTCAATAGTTGGGTTTGCCCGGCTCCCATGTTTTGGTACCTTATGTTCCGCTATATCGGCAAAGGTAGCACTGGGAGAACTACTGCGATTGTGTCCCGGTTCTTCCGGACGAGCACCTCAGTAGAGAAAGCCGAAAACTGACTGTCATGATGCGGCGAGAGCTGGTCGCTGTTCGAGAGGTCTCAAATCCTTGAAGATTTTTTCCGCTTCGGGCGGGAGTCGGCCTTGTCCGATTTAGGCATACATAGCGCCCCAAGTTCGGCCTTCCGAATACTAGGGGCTTCGCCAAAATTTAAAATTATAGACTTCTATGGCTAAGTGAGAGTGATAAAGTTTTATAGTCTGATTGCCTGGTTCGTTGTGCTGAACACCTCCTTCGAAGGACCCAAAACTGGGATAAAGAGTGATCAGGTTTATCCCAAACACCTCAGTACTAGGTACATGGGGGCATAAGCCGACGACTAGCCAACTCTCATATTTTATAAACGGCCGCACAGAAGGTAATATTTTAAATCAACAAGCGTTATATAGCGCACATGAACTCGTTTTCATATTACAGGATCACATGAGTACATTCATTCAAATATTACATCCTTAGCACATTCCTCCGCCACAAGGCGAGCACCCTTCAGGACACTGTCATAATACTTTTCGGGGTGGCGATGCTCCTTGCCCTCCGGCGGCCCCTCCTTCACCAGCTTTTCGGCGTCCATCTTCGCCCAGTGCACTTTAGCACGGGCAAAGGCCGTGCGCGCACCTTCAATGCAGGCGGACCACTTTATGACTTCAAACCGTGGGCAGGCATTCACAAGCCACTTTACCAGGCCGAAGTAGCTGCCAGGCAGGGGCTCGCCAGGCCACATCCGGACTATGAGACCCTTCATGGCCAGTTCGGCCGCCTTGTGAAGCTCGACCAGTTGCTTCAACTGGTCGCTCAAGGGCATCGGATGTTCGGTTCCAGTATACTGAGACCAGAACAACTTCTCCGTCGAGCTCCCTTCGTCGGCCCGGTAGAACTCCGCGGAATCCGATACGCTGCTGGGTAGATCTGCGAACGCTCCTGGAGAGCTCCGAACTCGGGTAAGTAAAAGGAAAGTTTCCTTCACATGCTTGCTTTGCATAATGAATGCCTTACCCGCCGCTATCTTCTTGACCGCCTGAATTTCCTAGAGGGCCTTTTGGGCTTCGGCCTTGGCATTTTGTGCGTTCTCGAGGGCCTTCGCAAGCTCGGACCCTTGCGTCTTAGAGTCACGCTCCAAGGACTCGTATTTCTCGACAAAATCCTGGAGCTCTTGCTGAACCTCGCCAACTCGGGCCTCTTGCTTCTCGCGCTCGGTGCGCTCCTTGGCCGCTTTGTCTTTGGCCTCGGGCAGCGCCTTCTTCAGGGCCGCCACTTCGGTCGTGGCCCCTAGCAAAATTCATGACGATCCTATGATCTAACAACCACCTTCTTTTTTCTTTATCAATATACAGACGGGGTATCACTTACCTTTGTTCTCTTCGAGCTGCCTCTTGGTAAGGCCGAGCTCTTCCTTGGACCGCTCAAGGTCCCGCTTCAGTGCGGAGACCTCCGCAGTACGAGCGACAGCAGCCAGCAGCGAAGCCTGCTTATT
Organism: Aegilops tauschii subsp. strangulata; assembly: GCF_002575655.3. NCBI lineage: Eukaryota > Viridiplantae > Streptophyta > Magnoliopsida > Poales > Poaceae > Aegilops > Aegilops tauschii. The sequence goes on from NC_053037.3 coordinate 375,947,181, forward strand.
CACATAGACATATTCTGATTAGACTCCTGTGATTATTATTTGATCCTCTGTTCGGACTTTCTTTGCGAACACCAAACAGAGCATCAGGGGCTACTGTCTATGCTGTAACATTTTTGCATAATTTGATTACTTACCTCAAAGCCTGTTAGGAGGCTGGCACATGCTTCAGTCAGTCCGCTTTTGGCCGACCGAACCTTCTCGACCACCGCACTCATGATAGTGCGGTGCTCTTCGTCAATGGAAGCGCCGCGAAGCGCTTCCAGCAAATTGTCCGATGCCTCTGGATGGACAAAGGCCATCGGCACAGACGGCTCGGCCCCCTTAGCGAGGGGTCACCTGACAGAATCTGGAACGACTGGAGGTTCCGGCGCAGTATTCGGCTGGGGGCCAAACTTGTTGCCCCCGTCATTAGAGCCCATGGGAGTCTTGCCCCCCATGCGCCCAGCGTCTGGGATGTCGCCTTGGGGCACCTCCAGAACTATCTCCCCTTAGTTCAGTGCCCTTTGAGACAACACCTCGACGTCGTCCATAGGGCGGGGGAGGTGGCGGTCGGGAGTGAATTGCTGTTCATCGCCGACTGGCCCAAAGACTCATCCGAAGAGGATATGTCGATATGGGCTTTGGATGGACTGCATGATCATGTTTGGCATGATAAGAAGCAATAAAACAAAACACACCAGAACTATTATGGTATCCGAATACTTACGACTTCGCCAGGGGCTTGTCCCTGGGCAACCACTCCTCGTCGCTGTAAACGGCTGTTGTGGAGTAGTCCGGAAGGAGGGTCCTTCCCTTCTTGGACCCTTCAGCCTCCCCAGATGGGGCGGCCTTCCTTTTCTTGTCTCCCCCGGCTGGGGGGGGAGAACTTTCCTCTTCCTCCTCCTCGTTTTCGTGGGAGGAGGGCGCCTCGGTGTTATCGAACGATGAGTCCGATACAACCTTGTGCCGGAGACCTTTCCTGGTCCCCGCGGCCTTCTTCTTGGCCTTCTTCTCCGGCGCCTCATAGGGCGCTGGAACCATCATCTCCGTTAAGAGAGCCCCTTGCTGGATCTTCGGACAGTGGGGCCGAACAATCGATCCGCTCCGCTGTCGCTACCTAGTCCTGTTAAAATGGCGTGGAGGCTCAGATCCCTCACATGATTATACTGGGGAAAGGAACATCTTATGAGATATAAAGAGCTTACCAGATTGGCAGGGCGCTTTGCGCTGAGTCCGCGATCCTCGGTAAGGGGAGGAGGTACCTCGGCGGCCTTGAACAGCACCTTCCAGACGTCTTGGTGCGTCGTGTCGAAAAGCTCTCGCGGCGTCTGGTGCTTGGCCGGGTCGAACTCCCACATATTGAATGCCCGTCTTTGACACGGGAGGATCCGACGGAAGAGCATGACCTAGACCACGTTGACAAGCTTGATTTTCTTGCTTATCATGCTTTTAACACAGTTCTGGAGTCCGGTCAGCTCCACCGATGAACCCCAGGATAGGCCCTTCTCTTTCCAGGAGGTGAGCCGCATGGGGATGCCGGATCAAAATTCGGGGGCCGCCACCCAGTTGGTGTTGCGCGGCTCGGTGATGTAGAACCACCCCGATTGCCACCCCTTCACAGTCTCCACATAGGAGCCTTCGAGTGTGACGTTGGGCATTTTGCCCACCATGGCGCCTCCGCACTCCGCTTGCTGGCCGACCACCACCTTCGGTTTCACGTTGAAGGTCTTCAGCCACAGGCCGAAGTGGGGCTTGATGCGGAGGAAGGCCTCGCACACGACGATAAACGCCAAGATGTTGAGGATGAAATTAGGGGCCAGATCATGGAAGTCCAGCCCGTAGTAGAACATGAGCCCGCGGACAAATGGGTGGAGGGGAAATCCCAGCCCGCGGACGAAGTGGGTAAGGAATACAACCCTCTCGTGGGGTTCTGGAGTAGGGACGATCTGCCCCGCGTCTGGGAGCCGGTGCGTGATGTCTGCAGCCAGGTATCCGGCTTCCCGGAGCTTCATAATGTTCTCCTCCGTAACGGAGGAGACCATCCACTTGCCTCCCGCTCCGGACATGTTTGGAATGGCTTTTCGGAGAAAATGAGAACTTGGGCGCTGGAGCTCGAGTGCGCGAGAGTGGATGGGCAAGGAAGAAGAAGGCGTGGGTGAAAAAGAGGAGTCCTTGTCCCTTTATAAGGGAAGTATAAACTGTGCGCCTCCCTACTTGCCCCGTAAAATCGCTTATTCCCCAAGCGCCGCGATTGATGGCGCGGTTGGGTTACCCATATCCGTATTGATGAGAATCCCGTGATAAGGGGAACACGATCTCTGCTTTGACAAGACGTGCCAATAAAACTGCCTCGCAACACGTGCAATGGCAGGCAGGGAAAAACGGTTCGTAATGACCGGGCCACGGCAGGACATCACGTTATGAAAAGTTGTCAGCAGATTAGATTAGTGGAATAATATACTCTCTACGGTGGTATGTGGAATTTGTTTTGCATAGCCGGATACGATCCTTGTGTTCAAAATATTCTATGGAGTATTCGGAGGAGGAACCCGCCTTGCAATGCCGAAGACAATCTGCGCGCCGGACTCATTGTCATTGAAGCCTGGTTCAGGGGCTACTGAGGGTGTCCTGGATTAGGGGGTCCTCGGACAGCCGGACTATATACTTTGGCCAGACTGTTGGACTATGAAGATACAAGATTGAAGACTTCATCCCGTGTCCGGGTGGGACTCTCCTTTGTGTGGAAGGCAAGCTTGGCAATTCGGATATGTAGATCTCCTCCCTTGTAACCGACTCTGTGTAACCCTAGCCCCCTCCGGTGTCTATATAAACCGGAGGGTTTAGTCCGTAGGACAACAATAATCATAACCATAGGCTAGCTTCTAGGGTTTAGCCTCTACGATCTCGTGGTAGATCAACTCTTGTAATACTTATATCATCAAGATCAATCAAGCAGGAAGTAGGGTATTACCTCCATCGAGAGGGCCCGAACCTGGGTAAGCATTGTGTCCCCCGCCTCCTGTTATCATCCGCCTTAGACACACAGTTCGGGACCCCCTACCCAAGATCCGCCGGTTTTGACACCGACTGCAGGCACCACAGAAACATCTTCCTGAGATGCGCTACTCTTCGGTTCAAGAGGGGGTACCTCATCAAGTTCTACTTTCCTCCCACTTACTTCTTTCGAGAGAAACTCTTTCTCCAGAAAGGATCCATTCTTGGCAACAAAGATCTTGCCTTCAGATCTGAGGTAGAAGGTATACCAATAGTTTCCTTAGGGTATCCTATGAAGACACACTTTTCTGATTTGGGTTCGAGGTTTTCAGGTTGAAGTTTCTTGACATAAGCATCGCATCCCCAAACTTTTAGAAACGACAGCTTAGGTTTCTTCCCAAACCATAATTCATACTCTGTCGTCTCAACGGATTTAGACGATGCCCTATTTAAAGTGAATGTGGTAGTCTCTAAAGCATAACCCCAATATGATAGCGGTAGATCGGTAAGAGAAATCATAGATCACACCATATCCAATAGAGAGCGATTACGATGTTCGGACACACCATTACGTTGAGGTGGTCCAGGCGGCGTGAGTTGTGAAACGATTCCACATTTCCTTAAGTGCGTGCCAAACTCGTGACTCAAGTATTCTCCTCCACGATCTGATCATAAGAACTTCATTTTTCTGTCGCGTTGATTCTCTACCTCGCTGTGAAATTCCTTGAACTTTTCAAAGGTTTCAGACTTGTGTTTCATTAAGTAGACATACCCATATCTACTTAAGTCATCAGTGAGGGTGAGAACATAACGATAGCCACCGCGAGCATCAACGCTCATTGGACCGCATACATCAGTATGTATTATTTCCAACAAGTTGGTTGCTCGCTCCATTGTTCCAGAGAACGTAGTCTTGGTCATTTTTCCCATGAGGCATGGTTCGCACGTGTCAAAAGATTCATAATCAAGAGACTCCAAAAGTCCATCTGCATGGAGTTTCTTCATGCGTTTGACACCAATATGACCAAGGCGGCAGTGCCACAAGTATGTGGGACTATCATTATCACCCTTACATCTTTTGGCATTCACACTATGAATATGCGTAACATCACGTTCGAGATTCAATAAAAATAAACCATTGACCAGCGGGGCATGACCATAAAACATATCTCTCATATAAATAGAACAACCATTATTCTAGGATTTAAATGAGTAGCCATCTCGCATTAAACGAGATCCAGATACAATGTTCATGCTCAAAGCTGGTACTAAATAAAAATTATTGAGGTTTAAAACTAATCCCGAAGGTAGATGTAGAGGTAGCATGCCGACGACAATCACATCGACCTTGGAACCATTCCCGACGCACATCGTCACCTCGTCCTTCGCCAATCTCCGCTTATTCTGCAGCTCTTGTTTTGAGTTACAAATGCGAGCAACCGCACCGGTATCAAATACCCAGGAGCTACTACGAGCGCTGGTAAGGTACACATCAATAACATGTATATCATATATACCTTTGGCGTTGCCGGACTTCTTATCCGCTAAGTACTTGGGGCAGTTTCGCTTCCAGTGACCATTTCCCTTGCAATAAAAGCACTCAGTCTCGGTCTTGGGTCCATTCTTTGGCTTCTTCCCGGCAACTGACTTACCGGGCACGGCAACTCCCTTGCCGTCCTTCTTGAAGTTCTTCTTACCCTTGCCTTTCTTGAAACTAGTGGTCTTATTCACCATCAACACTTGATGTTCCTTTTTGATCTCTACCTCCGCTGATTTCAGCATCGAATATAACTCAGGAATGGACATCTCCATCCCTTGCATATTGTAGTTCATCACAAAGCTCTTGTAGCTAGGTGGAAGCAACTGGAGGATTCTGTCAATGACCGAGTCATCTGGAAGATTAACTCCCAGCTGAGATAAGCGGTTGTGCAACCTAGGCATTTTGAGTATATGCTCGCTGACAGAACTGTTTTCCTCCATCTTACAACTATAGAACTTGTCGGAGACTTCATATCTCTCGACCCGGGCATGAGCATGGAAAACCATTTTCAGCTCTTGGAACATCTCGTATGCTCCGTGTTGCTCAAAACACTTTTGGAGCCCCGATTCTAAGTTGTAAAGCATTCCGCACTGAACCAGGGAGTAATCATCACTACACGACTGCCAAGCGTTCATAACGTATTGAGTTGCTGGGAAAATGGGTGCTTCGCCTAGCGGTGCTTCAAGGACATATGCTTTCTTGGAAGCTATAAGGATGATCCTCAAGTTACGGACCCAGTCCGTATAGTTGCTTCCATCGTCTTTCAGCTTGGTTTTCTCTAGGAACGCGTTGAAGTTGAGGGCAACATTAGCGTGGGCCATTGGATCTACAGGATAGATTGTAAGGACAATTTTAGACTAAGTTCATGATAATTAAGTTCATCTAATCAAATTATTTTATGAACTCCCACTCAGATAGACATCCCTCTGGTCATCTAAGTGATACATGATCCAAATCGACTAGGCCGTGTCCGATCATCATGTGAGACGGACTAGTCATCAATGGCCATGTGTAGAGGTTGATTGGATCTACTATACAACTCATGTTCGACCTTTCGGTCTCTCGTGCTCCAAGGCCATGCATGTCTGTACATGCTAGGCTCGTCAAGTCAACCTAAGTGTTTCACATGTGTAAATCTGGCTTACACCCGTTGTATGCGAATGTTAGAATCTATCACACCCGATCATCACGTGGTGCTTCGAAACAACGAACCTTCGCAACGGTGCACACTTTAGGGGGAACACATTTCTTGATATTTTAGTGAGGGATCATCTTATTTATGCTACCGTCGTTCTAAGCAAATAAGATGCAAACATGATGAACATCACATGCAATTCATAAAGTGACATGATATGGCCAATATCATCTTGCGCCTTTGATCTCCATCTTCGAGGCGTGGCATGATCACCATCGTCACCGGCATGACACCATGATTGCCATCATCATGATCTCCATCATCGTGTCTTCATGAAGTTGTCTCGCCAACTATTAGTTCTACTACTATGGCTAACGGTTAGCAATAAAGTAAAGTAATTACATGGCATTTTCATTGACAAGCAGGTCATACAATAAATTAAGACAACTCCTATGGCTCCTGTCGGTTGTCATACTCATCGACATGCAAGTCGTGATTCCTATTACAAGAACATGATCAATCTCATACATCACATATATAATTCATCACAACCTTTTGGCCATATCACCTCACATAGCATACCCTGCAAAAACAAGTTGGACGTCCTCTAATTGTTGTTGCATGTTTTACGTGGCTGCTATGGGTTTCTAGCAAGAACGTTTCTTAACTATGCAAAAGCCACAACGGTGACATGCAAATTGCTATTTACCCTTCATAAGGACCCTCTTCATCGAATCTGATCCGACTAAAGTGGGAGAGACAGACACCCACTAGCCACCTTATGCAACAAGTGCATGTCAGTCGGTGGAACCTGTCTCACGTAAGCGTACATGTAAGGTTGGTCCGGGACGCTTCATCCCACAATGCCGCCGAATCAAGATAGGACTAGTAACGGTAAGCAAATTGACCATATCATCGCCCACAACTACTTGTGTTCTACTCGTGCATAGAATCTACGCATAGACCTAGCACATGATGACACTGTTGGGGAACGTAGTAATAATTCAAAAAATTCCTACGTGTCACCAAGATCAATCTAGGAGATTCTAGCAACGAGAGAGAGGGATTGCATCTTCATACCCTTGAAGATCGTTAAGCGGAAGATCCGATCTAGCGCCGAACGGACGACGCCTCAGCGTTCAACACACATACAGCCCGGAGACGTCTCCTCCTTGATCCAGCAAGGGGAGAGGAGAAGTTAAGGGAGAACTCCGGCAGCACGACGGCGTGGTGGTGGAGCTCGTGGTTCTCCGGCAGAGCTTCGCCAAGCTCAACGGAGGAGGAGGAGGTGTAGGAGGGGTAAGGGCTGCGCCAGGGTCTGAGGTGCGGCTGCCCTCCCACCCCCCTCTATTTATAGGGTGAAGGGGAGAGGGGGCCGGCCCCCCTAGATGCATCTAGAGGGGGGGCAAGGGGGAAGACTTGCCCCCCAAGCAGGTGGCAGGCGCCCCACCCCCAAGGGTTTCCAACCCTAGGCGCCTTGGGCCCTTGAGGGGGGAGGGCGCGTGGGCTGGTCCCCACCCATATTCAGCCCACTTGGTATCCCGGGGTAGGTGGCCCCACCCGGTGGACCCCCGGACACTTTTCGGTGGTCCCGGTACAATACCGATAACCCCGAAACCTTCCGGCGACTGAAACTGGACTTCCCATATATAAATCTTCACCTCCGAACCATTCTGGAACTCCTCGTGACGTCCGGGATCTCATCCGGGACTCCGAACAACCTTAGGTAACCACATACAATTTCCCATTACAACTCTAGCGTCATCGAACCTTAAGTGTGTAGACCCTACAGGTTCGGGAACCATGCGGACATGACCGAGACACCTCTCCGGCCAATAACCAATAGTGGGATCTGGATACCCATATTGGCTCCCACATGTTCCACGATGATCTCATCGAATGAACCATGATGTCGGGGATTCAATCAATCCCGTATACAATTCCCTTTGTCCATCGGTATGTTACTTGCCCGACATCATAGATCGCACCATATCTAATAAAGTACGGTTACGACATTCAGACACACCATTACGCTGTGGTTTTCCAGGTGGTGTGAGTTGTGAAACTATTCCATATTATTTTAAATGCAGGCCAAACTCGTAACTCAAATATTCGCCTCCACGATCAGATCGTAGAAACATTATTTTCTTGTTATGATGATTCTCCACTTCACTCTGAAGTTCTTTGAACTTTTCAAATGTTGCATACTTGTGTTTCATCAAGTAGATATACCCATACCTACTCAAATCATCTGCGAAGGTCAGAAAATAACGATACCCACCGCATGCTTCAACACTCGTCGGAACGCATACATCGGTATGTATTATTTCCAATAAGTCATTAGCTCGCTCCATTGTTCCGGAGAATGGAGTTTTAGTCATCTTGCCCATGAGGCATGCTTTGCAAGTATCAAATGATTCATAATCAAGTGATTCCAAAAGTCTATCCGCATGGAGTATCTTCATGCGCTTTACACTAATATGACCTAAACGGCAGTGCCACAAGTATGTTGCACTATCATTATCAACTTTGCATCTTTTGGCATCAATATTATGAATATGTGTATCACTATGATCGAGATTCAATACACCATTCACATTGGGTGTATGACCATAGAAGGTTTTATTCATGTAAACAGAACAACAATTATTCTTTGACTTAAATGAACAATCATATTGCAATAAACATGATCAAATCATATTCATGCTCAACGCAAACACCAAATAGCATTTATTTAGGTTCAACACTAATCCCGAAGGTAGAGGGAGTGTGCGATGGTGATCGTATCAACCTTGGAATCACATCCGACACATATCGTCACCTCGCCCTTAACTAGTCTCTGTTTATTTTGCAACTCCTGTTTTGAGTTACTAATCTTAGCAACTGAACCGGTATCAAATACCCAGGGGCTACTACGAATACTAGTAAGTTACACATCAATAACATGTATATCAAATATATCTTTGTTCACTTTGCCATCCTTCTTATCCGCCAAGTATTTGGGGCAGTTCCCCTTCCAGTGATCATTTCCTTTGTAGTAGTGGCACTCTGTTTCAGGCTTGGGTCCAGCTTTGGGCTTCTTCATGGGAGTGGCAACTTGCTTGCCATTCTTCTTGAAGTTCCCTTTCTTGCCCTTGCCCTTTTTCTTGAAACTAGTGGTCTTTTTAACCATCAACACTTGATGCTCTTTCTTGATTTCTACCTTCGCCGATTTCAGCATCGCGAAGAGCTCAGGAATCATTTTCGTCATCCCTTGCATATTATGGTTCATCACAAAGTTCTAGTAGCTTGGTGATAGTGACTAGAGAACTCTGTCATTCACTATCTTATTTGGAAGATTAACTCCCACTTGATTCAAGCGATTGTAGTACCCAAACATTCTGAGCACATGCTGACTGGTTGAGCTATTATCCTCCATCTTGTAGGCAAAATACTTGTCAGAGGGCTCATACCTCTCGACATGGGCATGAGTCTGAAATACCAATTTCAGCTCTTGGAACATCTCATATGCTCCGTGGCGTTCAAAACATTTTTGAAGTCCCGGTTCTAAGCCGTAAAGCATGGCGCACTAAACTATTAAGTAGTCATCATATCGAGCTTGCCAAACGTGCATAACGTCTGCATCTGCTCCTGTAATAGGTTTGTCACCTAGCGGTGCATCAAGGACATAATTCTTTTGTGCAGCAATGAGGATAATCCTCAGATCACGGACCTAGTCCGCATCATTGCTACCATCATCTTTCAACTTATTTTTCTCTAGGAACATATCAAAAATAGGGGAGCTATATTGCGAGCTATTGATCTACAACATAGATATGCAAAAACTATTAAGACTAAGTTCATGATAAATTTAAGTTCAATTAAACAAATTACTAATGAACTCCCACTTAAATTAACATCCCTCAAGTTATTTAAGTGATACATGATCCAAATCAACTAACCCATGTCCGATCATCACGTGAGATGGGGTAGTGATCAATGGTGAACATCTCTATGTTGATCGTATCTACTATATGACTCATGTTCAACCTTTCGGTCTCCAGTGTTCCGAGACCATGTCTGTACATGGTAGGCTCGTCAAGTTTAACCCAAGTATTCTACATGTGTAAAACTGTCTTACACCCATTGTATGTGAACATAGAGTCTATCACACCCGATCAACACGTGGTGTCTCGAAACGACAAACTGTAGAAACGGTGCATACTCAGGGAGAACACTTTTATCTTGAAATTAAGTGAAGGGATCATCTTATAATGCTACCGCCGTTCTAAGCAAAATAAGATGCATAAAGGATAAACATCACATGCAATCAAAATATGTGACATGATATGACCATCATCATCTTGTGCTTTTATTCTCCATCTCCAAAGCATCGTCATGATCTCCATCGTCACCGGCTCGACACCTTGATCTCCATCGTAGCATCGTTGCGTCGAGGTCGTCACGCCAACTATTGCTTCTACAACTATCGCTAACGCATAGTGATAAAGTAAAGCAATTACATGGCGCTCGCACTTCATACAATAAAGAGACAACCCTAAGGCTCCCGTCGGTTGTCGATATTACAAAACATGATCATCTCATACATCAACATATATCACATCATATCTTGACCATATCACATCACAACATGCCCTGCAAAAACAAGTTAGACGTCCTCTACTTTGTTGTTGCAAGTTTTATGTGGCTGCTACGGGCTTCTAGCAAGAACCGTTCTTACCTACGCATAAAACCACAATGGTGATTCATCAAGTTTGTTGTTTTAACCTTCATCAAGGATCGGCCGCAGTCAAATTCGATTAAAATAAAGTAGGAGAAACAGATACCTGCCAGCCACCTTTATGCAAAACTAGTTGCATGTCAGTCGGTGGAACCGGTCTCATGTGCGTGGACATGTAAGGTTGGTTCGGGCCACTTCATCCCACAATACCGCCGAATCAAAATAAGACGTTGGTGGTAAGCAGTATGACTATCACCGGCCAGAACTCTTTGTGTTCAACTCGTGCATATCATCTACGCATAGACCTGGCTCATGATGCCACTGTTGGGAAACGTTGCATGGAAAACAAAAAATTGTCTACGCACATGCAAGATCTATCAAGGAGATGCATAGCAATGAGAGGGGTCTACATACCCTCGTAGACCGTAAGCGGAAGCATTTAAAAACGTGGTTGATGTAGTCGAACTTCTTCGCGCTCCAACCGACCAAGTACCGAACGTACGGCAGCTCCGCGTTCTGCACACGTTCAGCTCGGTGACGTCCTCCGCCTTCTTGATCCAGCAAGGCGGTGAGGTAGTAGATGAGTTTCGGCAGCACGACGGCATGGTGATGGTGATGGTGAAGTGATCTCCGCACGGCTTTGCCTAAGCACTACGAAAATATGACCGGGGGTGTAAACGGTGGAGGGGGGCGCCGCACACGGCTAGGCAATTGTCTGTTATGTGCTAGGTGTCCCCTTCCCACATATATATAGGTGGGAGGGACGGAGGACCAGCCAAAGGAGGCGCCCAAGTAGGAGTAATCCTACTTGGAGTCCCTCCCAAGCCGCGCTCCCTCCTGCCTTATATAGGTGCGGGGGAAAGGTAGGGGAGGGTGGCGCCCCCCTTCCTTTCTCCCATGAGAGGGAAAGGCAGGAGGGGCTAGCCCTCCCCCTTTCCTTCCCTTAGGGCATGTTGTCCAAAGAAGGGGCGCACCAGGGGCTGGTATGTCCCCCCTTTGGCCCATTAGGCCCATACACTTATCGGGGGTGTCCGGAACCCCTTCCGGTGACCCTATGACTACTCGGTGCACTCCGAAACTCTTTCGGTGTCCGAATACAATCGTCCTATATATCAATCTTTACCTCTCGACCATTTCGAGACTCCTCGTCATGTCGGTGATCTCATTCGGGACTCCGAACAATATTCAGTCACCAAATCATATAATTCACATAGCACTATGTCGTCAACGAACGTTAAGCGTGCGGACCCTACGGGTTCGAGAACCATGTAGACATGACCGAGACACCTCTCTATTCAATAACCAATAGCGGAACCTGGATGCCCATATTGGCTCCTACATATTCTACGAAGATCTTTATCGGTCAAACCTTATGACAACATACATAATTCCCTTTGTCCATCGGTATGTTACTTGCTCGAGATTCGATCGTCGGTATCTATATACCTAGTTCAATCTCGTTACCAGCAAGTCTCTTTACTCGTTCTATAATACATCACGTTGTGACTAACTCCTTAGTCATTTTCTTGCAAGCTTATGATGTGTATTACCGAGAGGGCCCACAGATACCTCTTTGATACTCGGAGTGACAAATCCTAATCTCGATCTATGCCAACTCAACAAACACCTTCGGAGATACCTGTAGAGCATCTTTATGATCACCCAATTACGTTGTGACGTTTGATAGCACACGAGGTATTCCTCCGGTATCCAGGAGTTGCATAATCTCATAGTCGAAGGAATATGTATTTGACATGAAGAAAGCAATAGCAATAAACTGAACGATCATTATGCTAAGCTAAAGGATGGTTCTTGTCCATCACATCATTCTCCTAATGATGTGATCCCGTTATCAAATGACAACACATGTCTATGGTTCAAAACTTTAACCATCTTTTATCAATGAGCTAGTCTAGTAGAGGCTTACTAGGGACACTGTAGTTATTTATGTATTCACACATGTATTTAAGTTTCTGATCATACAATTCTAGCATGAACAATAAACCTTTATCATGAATAAGAAATATAATATAAAATAACAACTTTATTATTGCCTCTAGGGCATATTTCCGTCAATGTTCACCCTTCCCACAACATTATCTCAATCTCAACCCAATCGCGAATTGAGCGTACACGTGGTTAGGTTTGTTGTGGTGTAACTAGCCCACCAGGGTTCAAGTCCTAGACTTGGCATTGATGCTCTCATTTTCCTGCATTTATTTCAGGCTTTCCGACGATGTTTGTTCAGTGGGAGAAGATGTTTTCGTCGACTATGAGACGCCTGTGGCGACTTCATCAATCTCAAGATGTCGGGTCAGTATCTCAAAGGTGCTCATGACGGTAGGTTGTGCGTGCGTGCGTGCGTTCATAGGGATGAGTGTATGTGGGGCATGTGTGATTGTACTGTGTTAAAAATATCTCAACCCAATAAAAAATCTATATTGACCCTTCCCATAATATATGTTAATCTGAACCCAATCAATAATTTTTTTACGTTGAACCACTAGAATGAAGTTTCACCATTGCAACACACGGGTATTTAGTGTCATTAAAAGCGGCTATAATCAAGGGTTTATAGTACACTTCATATGATATTTTTATCTACATGAAGAACAAAATAGTGGACTCTCGTGCAAAAATAAACCTCTACACACATGCTTCTAGGTTACAAAAGCAAGAGTAAAGAGAAAGAGAGAAAGCGCGAAAAAATTAAGATAATAGCGACCTTATAGCCAACCCTATTATATGAATGATTAAAAATATTAGTTTTCAATAGCATGATAGTTTTATAAGCGAGTTACCAGAAATGCACTTTGGCACATGGGAGCATATTCTCCTACTATTGGATAAACATTTCAAAATGTCAAAAACTTCCAAACAAAAATTTGGCATGTACATCTCGATATTCTATATGGGCACGCCAAGTTTCATAGAAAACTATCACCTTTTGTGGTTTGTGTAAAAAAAGACAAAATAATGTCTAGTGTAAAGCCCTTTTTAACACCAAATTTTATCTTTTTTTACACGCGACACAAAATTTATCCGTTTTTCATGAAACAACTTTGTGTGTCGGTGTAAAAAAGTAGGGGCCTTCTGTTCCCCTTTACTTGTGCACGGGAAGTCACAGCCACACTTGCGGCCGTGCTTGGCAGGACAGGGAAGGGAGCGAAGATACAAGACCACCAGAGCAACGCCCAAGTCAGAGGCGCGAAGAACGAAGGGGCAAGACGGGCTTCCCCCGGCAAGAGCCTTGCCGGGGCAGCTTGCCAACACCAGCGAGGCCGCCACCCTTGAGCCCAAGAGTTTCGACACCATCGACAACATTGGAACAAGGGCTCGGGAGGCGCCCGCATGGTGGCATGCAAATCTTTGTGAAGACCAGAGGCCTGCAGGACTAGGTGAGAACCAGAAGACAAAGGCCCCGGCAAGATCCTTGCCAGGGACGACCACGAGACCCCGGCAAGACCCTTACCGGGACCCCGGCAAGATCCTTGCCGGAGACATTTGCAGGGCCACAGCCAGGCCCACACCGACCGAGGCTCCACCACCGTTCCAACACAGCAGTCAGCCCGCCAACTAGGCAAGCACCTGCGTGGCGACATGCAGCTTCCATACCAACTCAGCAAGCACCTGCGTGGTGGCATGCAGATCTTCGTGAAGACTCTGCCACCGCACCAGCTCAGCAGCCAGCCAGCCAGCGTGGCGCTGCACGCCTCATCAGCCTGGACGCGCGTCGGAACGAGGCGAGGCGGCGACGAACGGGACGAGCTTCCTTGCCGTCCCCGATAAAGTGAGAGGACACGTCGGCAGCGCATTAAATGCGTTTGTCCTACGGTGCCAGGCGATAGACTTGTGTACAGTACATACTTTCCACCTCCTGTGTGCCACTGTGGCGACCCCTTTGGCTAAAAAGGAGGCCCGGGGCATACTGGAGAAGGATTCAGACTTTTTGGACCCTGCATGCCTTGTAGCTAGTCCAAGAACATCAGATAAACACACCAAAGCAGGATTAGGGTATTACGCATCGCTTGCGGCCCGAACCTGGATAAAATTCCCCCGTGTTGATCTCCTAAACCCGCTCTTTCCACAACCCCGTGCCCTACCAACCGTAGTAGGTATTCCCTGTGATCCCATAGGTGTCGTTCCCCCGACATCTTTGGCGCGCCAGGTAGGGGGCACAAGCTGTGAAAATCCGATTTTGGAGTCCACTCATCGTTTCTCCTCGTCAAGATGGCCCGAAAGAAGAAGGCGACGTCGATCAGCCACACTCTAGTGCTGTTCGCAGCTGCAACAATCACCCGCGTGGCGATGAAAAAGCTAAGTCACGCAAAACTTTGAGCAATTCTTTTTGATATAAAGTTATTCTCCTTGAAAGATCTTGCTCTTTGTATAGAAAACCTGCACGCAATGGAACCTTTCTGCTATTGGCAACACCCTTGTTCTATTTCGAGTCCGCTCAACAGTTCGAGCGGCCGCGCTGAGAACGGCAAGGTGGCTTGCCCGCTATCGGCAACGCCCTTGTTCTGTTTCGAGTCCACTCAACAGTTCGAGCGGTCGCGCTGGGAGCAACAAGCGCCCCCGGCAGGCTGCTAACGATCCGTCCTCAAAGCGCCATAGCATGGGTTTACGCGCCGGTGAACCTATCCAACTAAGCGTAGGGTGTGTACATACAAAGACAGATCGGATAGGAAGATAGCATGCTTCACTTTAAAGTACTGCAGAGTTATATTACATCAATTGTTGCCGCGGTTCTAACTTAAGATAAAATCGTCTTGGCCATGAACTCGCAGCGGCGATGAGAAACGGGGTGCCTAGTCCTGGCGCTGGCCCTCCATCCTCTTGACTCTGTCGACGCGGCTGATGATGGGCTTGATACACTCTTCGAGCGCCGCGAGGTCCACATCCTCCGGCAAGCTCTCCAGCGCGTTGGCGATGTTGACGCTGGGGTTCCAGAATGCCACCTTGGTGAGGGCCTTGGTCAGGGCGCCCCAACAGAGCTTCCGGGCCTCATTGGCCAGATGGAACGCTCGATTGGAATGAAGCTGCTCCAGGGCTTCGAGGACGCCCTCGAAGAACAGGGTCAGCCTAGCGTTGGGGCTCACGTTCGCCTCTGGGGAGTACCTGAAGTTCGGCATGCCCATGGCGGCCAGCTGCGTGGTGAGGCTCTCTGCAACATCGACGAGGCAGCTGATCAAGAGGTTTACGCTCTTTACGTAATCCCCGTGGTTGGCGGTGTCGTTGCTCCGCAGCTGCTTCTCGTCCTCTAGGGCCTTGTTCAGGGTCTCCTCACTAGCCCTGGCCTCTGAAACCTCCCCCTTTAGGCCCTCCAGCTTTAGCTTCAGATCCTTGATGGAGCCGCTGGCCTCGGAAAGCAGCTTGGCCTTGTCGGAGATTGCGGCCTGTGCATCCGCCAAGGCGCGGTTGCCCGTGTCCCTTTCCTCCGCCAGCCCCAAGGCTTTCTTCTTCAGCTCCTCCCGCTCCAGCTCTAGCTTCTCCACCTCGCCAGCATGAACCCGGGCCAGAGCATTGAGTGCGCCCTTATGCTTCTGCTCCAGCTCCTGGGTCCGCTGTGCGACGAGCTTTTCGATTTCCCCGTCCTTGCCGCGGATGTGGCGGCAAGCGCCTCCTCACGAGAGGCAAGGTCCTACTCCTGGGAGTCTAGCAGGGCCTTCTGCAGTTGCCGGGTAGCCTCGTCCTGGGCGGCCTGTGCCTTCACCACCTCCTGGGCCTTCTTGATGTCGGCCTGCTTCAGGATGAGCTCCAGCTTGCGCTCCTCCAGCTCGCCCTGGGCAGCCCTCAGTTCATCCCGGTTCTCGCCAAACTAGACCTGTGCCTCAGCGACGCGCCCCTCAAAATCTACCTCCCCCTTGTCCACCGCTGCCATCCTGGATTTTATCTTGTCTTGGTGGGCGCGGTGGAGCGCCTGGAGCTTCTGGAAGTTAGCGCTCATGGCTCAGAGGAGCTGCTCCTCTTGGGAACCGCCACCGCCCGCACTCGGTTCATCAACAACCTGGAGCCCGGCGGTGGCGAGCGCCTCGTCATCGAACACCTCCCCTTCGGCTGGCGCCCTGGTGCTCGCCGTCCTTGGGAGGTGGACGAACAGGTCGTCGCCCACCTTCAGGTACTTGCCCGGGGCAGGAGCTGCGGGGGAGGAAGGTTGGTCGGTGCCCACCTCCTCCTCGGTGGTCTCCTTGCCGGGCTCCCCGGCAGGCCCCTTGGCAGCCTCCCCAGCCGCGATCTTGGTGGCCTCGGCTTCGGCGTCCTTGGCAACCTCCCCAATGACGGTGTTGATATCCTCCTGGTCCATCAAGGGAGGGTCTGGAAACCAGAAAGGAGAATGCAACAAGGCCAAGATCAAGATTCAGAACAAATGAAGAAAACAAAGACAGGAACGGGAGGCACGCACTTACGCGTGCCGAGCTGGGAAGACGTGTTTCCCTCCCCGCCAACATTCGTTGTCGGGATGGAGCCACCGCCACCCAAGTTCGCCTCCTCCTCCGTGCGCGTGGGCTCGGTGGTAGGTGCCCTTGCCGGGGACGCCCCTCTGGGCAGCGTGGTCGATGGGGGAGGCGTGTTGGGGGTGGCCCTCAGCGGCTGCTCCTGCTGCCGCTCTCCTCCTGCAAACACGGCAAGGTCAACACCAAGGAGTCGTGCCCTAACGCCCATTGACGAGGAGTGAGTAATGAACTCACGCTGGGGGCTGAGGTGGGGGCTGCGTCGAGGGCTGTTGCTGGGCTGATCTCCACCACCTGCGGCGTGCGCAGAGTGCTCGCCGAGGGCTTGTCGCCCATTGAAACCTTGGCCCTCTTCGCCGCCCTCTGGGCCAGTGTCTCTGTGTCCCTGGGAAGACAAGATCAAGTTAAGGAAAGATAAGTACAGGCGGGGGTTCAGGGGATGATGAGGGGCAAGGCACTTACTCGTCCTCCACCTCCTCTTCACCGCCTTCTTCGCTGCCATGGCCTTCGTCGCCGCGGCCCTCCTCTGGCGCACGGGCTGCTCCTGAGCCTGCTGCCACTGCGCGGTCCTGCCGGGCCAAACCGACTCGCCAGAGCTGGCCCGCCGCACGACGCATTTCTTCCGCATGGCCAGGGGTCGTCTGCCTCGGCCTCCTCTTCGGCCGACTCCTCGACCACGTCTTCAACGAGGGGGGCCCTGGCACTGGCGCCACTGGCCTCCCTGGTAGACTCCGCCCACCCGGCGAGCTCTTTCTCTTCCGTGGCTGTGTCGGCCTCGTCCTCCACGGGGCCGACGCTGCCAGCCTCCTTGGCGAGTGCCGCCTCCGCCGCCCTGGTGACGATGTATTCCAGCTCCTCCTTGGTGGTGTCGCGGATGAGCAGCGGCTCATCGCGGACATAATTCTCCGACAAGTTGTCAAAGAAAGCCTACACCTCCTCCGCTTCCGGCTTGTCCCAGAGCGGATCGAGGCCGTGCGCGTTGAAGTCCGGCATCATGGCGATGATGGCGGTCTGGCGAGAATTGTTGCTCAATGGGACCACTCCCGCCGGCAACCAAAACAGAGATGCCTTGACGGCCTTGCCGGCCTTCTCGGCCCTGCTGGTCCTCTCCGCCCTGCCGTCGTCGTCCACCTTGAGCTGGAAGAGCCTCCGGAAAAAATGAGCATGCCCCATCACCGTAAAGTTGTGCTTCAAGCCAGGGCGGAGCCTCATGATGTCGGCCGCGTTCCTATAGTCCCAGGTCGGCCTCCCCTTGTTGTGCAGTGGGGCAATCCGGCAGCGGATGAAATCGGCCCCAATCATCTCAAGGGTGAGCTCAGCCATAGTAAGGCGATGGATCCTGGTGGTGGCGGTCGTGAGCTTCTTGTCGTTGGCGTCAAGGTTGCTCCAGTCCTTGCGGCGGACCGGCGGACTCCGGCGAACCCGACAGAACTCCCGTGGATCCTTCTCCTCGATCCAGCACCACCGGCTCCGCCACTCGTCCCACCTATCCTTCTGGGCACCCTCCGGGTACGTGCCCCTCTCCTGGGTCCTCGGGATCCAGGTGATGCACCCGGAGATGGCGCCTCCTGGCTGGATGCAAGGATAGAAGTAGTGGCGGAAGAGCGTCGTGCTGGGGAGCACTCCGGCAAAGCCCTCGCAGAGATGGGCGAAGAAGGCCATGCACGCCACGGCATTTGGTGTAAGGTCCAGAAGATGGAAGTCTTTGGTGTGCATGACGTCGTTGAAGAAATCAGAGAAAGGAGGACAGAGCCCGCAAGAGAAGTAGTCGACGAGGAAGGGGTACCGATTTGGACCGGCCTCGGCGAAGTCGGTGGGGATGATACGCGTGGCAGGGTGCCCCGGCGTCTCCCTCCCCCACAGGGGCCTAAAGTAGTCCCTGAGGGAGATAAAGCGGCTTAAGGCAGCCACGCATCCAGTTAATTTCTGGATTTGCTTGAGGTCTGTTGGGATAGCCAACTGTGATAAAGCTCGGATTTTGGCCGGATTTGCTTCAATTCCTCTATTGGAAACGATGAAGCCCAAGATCTTACCGGCGGGCACGCCGAAAACGCATTTTTCCGGATTGAGCTTGATGTCATATGTTCGGAGATTGTCGAACGTGAGCCTCAAGTCGTCTATTAAGGATTCGACGTGTCTGGCTTTAATGACCACATCGTCTATGTATGCCTCCACTATTTTGCCGATTTGTGTTTCCAGGCATGTCTGAATCATGCGTTGATAGGTTGCACCGGCGTTTTTGAGCCCGAAAGTCATGGTGTTAAAACAGAAGGGGCCGTATGGAGTGATGAATGCCGTTGCGGCTTGATCGGACTCCGCCATCTTAATTTGATGGTATCCGGAGTATGCGTCGAGGAAACACAATGAGTAGTGACCTGCGGCAGCGTCAATAATTTGATCGATGCGGGGGAGGGGGAAGGGATCCTTGGGGCAAGCCTTGTTAAGGTCCTTGAAATCGACACATAGGCGCCAGGATTTGTCCTTCTTTGGTACCATTACCAGGTTTGCTAGCCAGTCCGAATGTTCTATTTCTCGAATGAATCCGGCCTCGAGTAACTTGGCTAGCTCCTCTCCCATGGCTTGTCGCTTAGGCTCTGAGAAATGCCGAAGAGTCTGCTTGACCGGCTTGTATCCCTTTCGAATGTTTAGGCTATGCTCGGCCAGCCTCCGTGGGATTCCTGGCATGTTTGAAGGATGCCAGGCAAAGATGTCCCAATTCTGGCGCAAGAACTCCCGCAGTGCGGCGTCTGTTGTGTGGTTCAGCTGTGCCCCGATGGATGCTATTTTTGTAGGGTCCGTTGGGTGGACTTGGAATTTGACTATTTCGTCCGTTGGTTTAAAAGAGGTGGACTTGGGCCTTTTGTCGAGTATCACGCCATCCCTATCCACTGTGGAGCGCAGCACAGTTAGTTCTTCGGCTGCAAGGGCTTCGGATAACGCCTCGAGGGCCAGTGCGGCGGTTTAATTTTCGGCGCGGAGTGCTATGTCCGGATCACTAGCTAGAGTGATGATTCCATTGGGCTCGGGCATTTTGAGCTTCATGTACCCGTAATGGGGTATAGCTTGGAAGATCGTGAATGCCTCCCGCCCTAAAAGGGCGTGGTATCCGCTACTGAACGGGGCCACTTGGAATGTAATTTCTTCGGACCTATAATTTTCCGGCGTGCCGAATACCACATCTAGTGTGATTTTTCCCGCACATCGTGCCTCCCGACTAGGGATGATTCCTCTGAAGGTCGTGCTGCTTTGCTTAATGCGGCTCTTGTCTATTTCCATTTTGTTAAGAGTCTCCTCGTAGATGAGGTTTAATCCGCTACCACCGTCCATGAGCACTTTAGTAAGCCAGAAGCCGTCCACAATTGGACTAAGGACCAAAGCGGCTGGTGCTCGGGCTGTTCGGAATTGAGGTTCATCACTGGCATTGAAGGTTATAGCCGTGTCGTTCCATGGATTTATTGCTGCAACGTGGCAGACTTCGGCAAGGCTGCAGAGTGCTCGCTTGCGCCTATTATTTGAGGCGAAGGTCTCGAAGACTGTCAATATTGTATTGTTATTTTGCATGGGATGGTGCTCTATGGTATTGTTGATGAGGAGATCCTCGCCGCTCTTGGCCACCTACCGGAGTATCCAACATGCTCTAAGGCTATGTGTTGGCATGGTATCCGGTGTACTGTGAATTTTGCATGGCCCGTTGAGCCATTCCTCCAATATGGGCTTTGGTTTCTTTGTAATTGGATCGGGTGACTTACGAGAGTACACCCTTTTAGTTCGTACGGGGGGTCTAGTGAGAGCCGGGGGATCCCAAAATTTTGTTTGGGTTTTCCAGGCGCTTTCCATCGCACAGTACTTCTGTAATATGGCCGCCAAGTCAGCGAAGTGTGCTATGTCACGGCGACTTATGGCGTTGAGGATTCCCTTGTCCGTGCAATTTTTGCAAAAGAATGAAATTGCGTCTTCCTCACGACAGTCCTTGACCTTGCTCATTACAAGGAGGAATCTGGCCCAACAGTGATGTACTGTCTCTTGGGGCTCTTGTCTAATGTGGGAAAGATCACTTATGTCTGGGTGGGTGGGTAGATTTAGGTCCAAACCCTGACCCTATCTAAGACCCAGGGGCGAAGGAGTTTCCAAGCTTGGCAGTTTGAGCTCCGGGATGTTGCCCAATAGTTCTGGCCCGCTGTCTGATTCTAGGTTCGAAGCTTGGGCCATGTCCTCCCATAGACAGGTATCCGGCTCGGAGAGCTCGGGAATCAGGACATAGTTTGTCCTCAAAGTAGAGGAAGAATCGCTACATTGCTCCTCCACCACCGCTATCTGATGGGTGACCGGCGGAGAGTTAATCTCCCTTTGGTCGGGTTTAAGCCCGATCCGATCATAGTTCGTAGCGACTCCCAGGGCGGCGATGTGATCCAAGAGCTCATTCAAGGAAGAGAGCTCCATTGGATCCATCTGCTCAGCGAATCCCGAGACGATGTGGAGGCTGTTTTTGATGACCCGAGAAGTCATTGTCGGCGCGACGGCCAAACGAGCGGTAATGACGAAGCCGCCTAGTCGGAGAGTTCGGCCTACAGCCAGGGCTCCCCCAGAGGTAATGTTGTCCCTGACAACAAGACGAGCCATCAAGCCTTATCGTGACGGCACAGTGGAACTCTCAATGAAAGCACCAATGTCGGTGTCAAAACCGGCGGATCTCGGGTAGGGGGTCCCGAACTGTGCGTCTAAGGCGGATGGTAACAGGAGGCGGGGGACACAATGTTTACCCAGGTTTGGGCCCTCTCGATGGAGGCAATACCCTACTTCCTGCTTGATTGATCTTGATGATATGAGTATTACAAGAGTTGATCTACCACGAGATCGTAGAGGCTAAACCCTAGAAGCTAGCCTATGATTATGACTGTTGTCCTACGGACTAAACCCTCCGGTTTATATAGACACCGGAGGCTAGGGGGCTAGGGTTACACAGA
The DNA here is from genome assembly GCF_002575655.3 of Aegilops tauschii subsp. strangulata. Classification (NCBI taxonomy): domain Eukaryota; kingdom Viridiplantae; phylum Streptophyta; class Magnoliopsida; order Poales; family Poaceae; genus Aegilops; species Aegilops tauschii. Next base: position 375,968,968 of record NC_053037.3, read on the forward strand.
GTCGGTTACAAGGGAGGAGATCTACATATCCGAATTGCCAAGCTTGCCTTCCACGCAAAGGAGAGTCCCACCCGGACACGGCACGAAGTCTTCAATCTTGTATCTCCATAGTCCAACAGTCCGGCCAAAATATATAGTCCGGCTGTCCGAGGACCCCCTAATCCAGGACTCCCTCAGTTGCGATGCTTATGTGAAAAAGCTTCAGCCTGGTAAGCTCGAACCCAAATCGGAGAAGTGTGTCTTCATAGGATACCCAAAAAGAAACTGTTTGGGTACACCTTCTATCACAGTTCCAAAGGCAAAAAATTTGTTGCTAAGAATGGATCATTTCTAGAAAAGGAGTTTCTCTCGAAAGAAGTGAGTGGGAGGAAAGTAGAACTTGATGAGGTAATTGTACCTTCTCTCGAATTGGAAAGTAGCTCATCACAGATGCCTACACCAACTAGTGTGGAAGCTAATGATAATGATCATGAAACTTGAGATCAAGTTACTACCGAACCTCGTAGGTCAAACAGGGCACGTTCTGCACCAGAGTGGTAAGGTAATCTTGTTCTGGAAGTCATGTTGTTCCGCACCAGAGTGGTAGGGTAATCTTGTTCTGGAAGTCATGTTAATAGACCATGACGAACCTACAAACTATGAGGAAGCGATGACGAGCCCAGATTCCGTGAAATGGCTTGAGGCCATGAAATCTGAGATGGGATCCATGTATGAGAACCAAGTATGGACTTTGATTGGCTTGCCCGATGATCGGCGAGCCATTGAGAATAAATGGATCTTACACATCTTCAGCGTCTTTCCAAATCATGATAGCAATTGCCACATTTTATGAAATTTGGCAAATGGATGTCAAAACTGCATTCCTTAATGGATTTCTTAAAGCAGAGTTATATATGATGCAACCAGAAGGTTTTGTCGATCCTAAAGGTGCTAACAAAGTGTGCAAGCTCCGACGATCCATTTATGGACTGGTGCAAGCATCTCGGAGTTGGAATATACGGTTTGATAGTGTGATCAAAGCATATGGTTTTATACAGACTTTCGGAGAAGCCTATATTTACAAGAAAGTGAGTGGGAGCTCTGTAGCATTTCTAATATTATATGTGGATGACATATTGTTGATTGGAAATGATACAGAATTTTTGGATAGCATAAAAGGATACTTGAATAAGAATTTTTCAATGAAAGACCTTGGTGATGCTGCTTACATATTGAGCATCAAGATCTATAGAGATAGATCAAGATGCTTAATAAGTTTTTTCAATGAGTACATACCTTGACAAGATTTTGAAGTAGTTCAAAATGGAACAGTTAAAAAGGAAGTTCTTGCCTGTGTTGCAAGGTGTGAAGTTGAGTAAAGACTCAAAATCCGATCACGGTAGAAAATAGAAAGAGAATGAAAAGTCATTCCCTATGCCTCAGTCATAGGTTCTATAAAGTATGCTATGTTGTGTACCAGACCTATTGTGTACCTCACCATGATTTTGGCAAGAGGGTACTATAGTGATCCAGGAGTGGATCACTGGACAGCGGTCAAAATTATCCTTAGTGGAATAAGGATATGTTTCTCGGTTATGGAGGTGACAAAAAGTTCGTCGTAAAGGATTACGTCGATGCAAGCTTTGCAGTGATCCGGATGACTCTAAAGTCTCAAATCTGGATACATATTGAAAGTGGGAGCAATTAGCTAGAGTAGCTCCGTGCAGAGCATTGTAGACATAGAGTTTTGCAAAACAAATACAGATCTGAATGTTGCAGACCCGTTGACTAAGCCTCTTCCACGAGCAAAACATGATCAGCACCAAGACTCCATGGGTGTTAGAATCATTACTGTGTAATCTAGATTACCGCCTCTAGTGCAAGTGGGAGACTGAAGGAAATATGCCCTAGAGGCAATAATAAAGTGGTTATTTATATTTCCTTATATCATGATAAATGTTTGTTATTCATGGTAGAATTGTATTAACCGGAAACTTAGTACATGTGTGAATACATAGACAAAACAGAGTGTCCCTAGTATGCCTCTACTTGACTAGCTCGTTAATCAAAGATGGCTAAGTTTCCTGACCATAGACATGTGTTGTCATTTGATGAACGGGATCACATCATTAGAGAATGATGTGATGGACAAGACCCATCCGTTAGCTTAGCATTATGATCGTTTAGTTTTATTCCTATTGCTTTTTTCATGACTTATACATATTCCTCTAACTATGAGATTATGCAACTCCCGAATACCGGAGGAACACCTTGTGTGCTATCAAACGTCACAATAACTGGGTGATTATAAAGATGCTCTACAGGTGTTTCTGAAGGTGTTTGTTGAGTTCGCATAGATCGAGATTAGGATTTGTCACTCCGTGTTTCGGAGATGTATCTCTGGGCCCTCTAGGTAATGCACATCACTATAAGCCTTGCAAGCAATGTGACTAATGAGTTAGTTGCGGGATGAGGCATTATAGAATGAGTAAAGAGACTTGCCGGTAACGAGATTGAACTAGGTAAGAGGATACCGACGATCGAATCTCGGGCAAGTAACATACCGATGACAAAGGGAATGCCGTATATAGTTATGCCGTTTGACCGATAAAGATCTTCGCAGAATATATAGGAACCAATATGAGCATCCAGGTTCTACTATTGGTTATTGACCGGAGATGAGTCTCGGTCATGTCTACATAGTTCTCGAACCCGTAGGGTCCGCACACTTAATGTTTGATGACGATTTGTACTATGAGTTATGTGTTTTGGTGACCGAAGTTTGTTCAGAGTTCCGGATGAGATCACAGACATGACGAGGAGTCTCGAAATGGTCGAGAGGTAAAGATTGATGTATTGGAAGGTTAGATACGGACACCGGAATGGTTCTGAAGAGGTTCGGAGATTTATCGGAGTACCTGGAGGCTATCGGAAACCCCCGAGAAAGTTAATGGGCCTTATGGGCCATAGTGGAGAGAGGGAGGAAGGCCACGGGAGGTGGCGCGTTCCTCCCCCCTGCCCAATCCGAATTGGACAAGGGTGGGGGCGCCCTCCCCCCTTTCCTTCTCCCTCTCCCCCCTTTCCACTTTCCTCCTCTCCGTTGGAAGGAAAGGGGGTCGAATCCTACTAGGAGTGGAGTCCTAGTAGGACTCCCCCCCTTTGCGCGTCTTCTCCTGGCCGCCGGCTCCTGAAGGAAATGTGCCCTAGAGGTAATAATAAAGTTGTTATTTACATTTCCTTATAAAATGATAAATGTTTATTATTCATGCTAGAATTGTATTAATCAGAAACTTAGTACATGTGTGAATACATAGACAAACAGAGTGTCCCTAGTATGCCTCTACTTAACTAGCTCGTTAATCAAAGATGGTTATGTTTCCTAGCCATAGACATATGTTGTGATTTGATGAACGAGATCACATCATTAGAGAATGATGTGATGGACAAGACCCATCCGTTAGCTTAGCACTATGATTGTTTAGTTTTTTGCTATTGCTTTCATCATGACTTATACATGTTCCTCTAACTATGAGATTATGCAACTCCCGAATACCGGAGGAACACTTAGTGTGCTATCAAACGTCACAACATAACTGGGTGATTATAAAGATGCTCTATAGGTGTCTCCGATGGTGTTTGTTGAGTTGGCATAGATCGAGATTAGGATTTGTCACTCCGATTGTCGGAGAGGTATCTCTGGGCCCTCTCGGTAATGCACATCACTATAAGCCTTGCAAGCTATGTAACTAATGAGTTCATTACGGGATGATGTATTACGGAATGAGTAAAGAGACTTGCCGGTAGCGAGATTGAACTAGGTATAGTGATACCGACGATCGAATCTCGGGCAAGTAACATACCGATGACAAAGGGAACAACGTATGTTGTTGTGCGGTTTGACCGATAAAGATCTTCGTAGAATATGTAGGAACCAATATGAGCATCGAGGTTCCGCTGTTGGTTATTGACCGGAGAAGTGTCTCGGTCATGTCTACATAGTTCTCGAATCCGTAGGGTCCGCACGCTTAACGTTCGACGACGATTGGTATTATGGGTTTATGTGATTTGATGTACCGAAGGTTGTTCGGAGTCCCAGATGAGATCACGGACATGACGAGGAGTCTCGAAATGGTCGATATATAAGTATTGATATATTGGACCATGTTGTTCGGACACCGGAAGTGTTCCGGAGAGTTTCAGATAAAACCGAAGTGCCAGAGGGTTACGGGACCCCGAGGAAGTTAATGGGCCACCATGGGCCTTAGAGGAGAGAGGGCCGGCCAGGAGGTGGAGCGCGCCCCCTAGTCTGAATTGGACATGGGTGGGGGCGGCGCCCCCCTCCTTCCTTCTCTCCCCTTCCTCCTTCCTCCCCCTCCTTGTTGGACTAGGAAAGGGGGGAACCTACTCCTAGTAGGAGTAGGATTCCCCCCTTTGGGCGCGCCCCTTGAGGCCGGCTGGCCCCCTCCTCCCCTCCTTTATATATGGGGGAGGGTGGCACCCCATAGACACACAAATTGATTTCTTAGCCGTGTGCGCTGCCCCCCTCCATAGTTTTCCACCTCGGTCATATTATCGTAGTGCTTAGGCGAAGCCCTGCATCGGTAACTTCATCATCACCGTCACCATGCCATCGTGCTGCCGAAACTCTCCCTCGGCCTCAGCTGGATCTAGAGTTCGAGGGACGTCACCGAGCTGAACGTGTGCAGATCACGGAGGTGTCGTGCGTTCGGTACTTGATCGGTTGGATCGCGAAGTTGTTCGACTACATCAACCGCGTTACTAAACGCTTCCGCTTTCGGTCTACGAGGGTACGTGGACACACTCTCCCCGCTCGTTGCTATGCTTCTCCTAGATAGATCTTGCATGATCGTAGGAATTTGTTTTGAAATACTATGTTCCCCAACAGTGGCATCCGAGCAAGGTCTATGCGTAGATGTTATATGCATGAGTAGAACACAAAGAGTTGTGGGCGATAATAGTCATACTGCTTACCAGCATGTCATACTTTGATTCGGCGGTATTGTTGGATGAAGCGGCCTAGACCGACATTACATGACCGTGTTCATGAGACTGGTTCTACAACCGTGCTTTGCACACAGGTTGCTAGTGGGTGTTTGTTTCTCCAACTTTAGTTGAATCGAGTGTGACTACGCCCGGTCCTTGTTGAAGGTTAAAACAACACACTTGACGAAAAATCGTTGTGGTTTTGATGCGTAGGTAAGAACGGTTCTTGCTAAGCCCGTAGCAGCCACGTAAAACTTGCAACTACAAAGTAGAGGACGTCTAACTTTTTTTTGCGGGGCTTGCTGTGATGTGATATGGTCAAGACGTGATGATATATAAATTGTTGTATGAGATGATCATGTTTTGTAACAGTTATTGGCAACTGGTAGGAGCCATATGGTTGTCGCTTTATTGTATGAAATGCAATCGCCATGTAATTGCTTTACTTCATCACTAAGAAGTAGCGATATTCGTAGAAGCAATAGTTGGCGAGACGACAATGATACTTCGATGGAGATCAAGGTGTCGAGCCGGTGACGATGGTGATCATGACGGTGCTTTGCAGATGGAGATCAAAGGCACAAGATGATGCTGACCATATCATATCACTTAGTGCGGCGGTAGCATTATAAGATGATCTCTCACTAAATTTCAAGGTACAAGTGTTCTCCCTGAGTATGCACCGTTGCAACAGTTCGTCGTGCCGAGACACCACGTAATAATCGGGTGTGATAAGCTCTACGTTCACATACAATGGGTGCAAGCCAGTTTTGCACACGCAGAATACTCGGGTTAAACTTGTCGAGCCTAGCATATGCAGATATGGCCTCGGAACACTGAGACCGAAAGGTCGAGCGTGAATCATATAGTAGATATGATCAACATAGTGATGTTCACCATTCAAAACTACTCCATCTCACGTGATGATCGGACATGGTTCAGTTGATATGGATTACGTGATCACTTAGATGATTAGAGGGATGCCTATCTAAGTGGGAGTTCTTAAGTAATATGATTAATTGAACTTTAATTTATCATGAACTTAGTACCTTATTGTATTTTGCATGTCTATGTTTATTGTAGATAAATGGCCCGTGCTACTGTTCTGTTGAATTTTAATGCGTTCCTAGAGAAAGCTAAGTGGAAATATGATGGTAGCAACTACACGGACTGGATCCGTAACTTGAGGATTATCCTCATTGCTGCACAGAAGAATTACGTCCTGGAAGCACCGCTAGGTGCCAAACCCGCTGCAGGAGCAACGCCGGACGTTATGAACGCCTGGCAGAGCAAAGCTGATGACTACTCGATAGTTCAGTGTGCCATGCTTTACAGCTTAGAACCGGGACTTCAACGACGTTTTGAACGTCATGGAGCATATGAGATGTTCCAGGAGTTGAAGTTAATATTTCAAGCAAATGCCCGGATTGAGAGACATGAAGTCTCCAATAAGTTCTACAGCTGCAAAATGGAGGAGAATAGTTTTGTCAGTGAACATATACTCAAATTGTCTGGTACGGTAATTCTGTTCTGGAAGTCATGTTACTTGACCATGACGAACCTACGAATTATGAGGAAGCGATGATGAGCCCAGATTCCGCCAAATGGCTTGAGGCCATGAAATCTGAGATGGGATCCATGTATGAGAACAAAGTGTGGACTTTGGTTGACTTGCCCGATGATCGGCAAGCCATAGAGAATAAATGGATCTTCAAGAAGAAGACTGACACTAACGGTAATGTTACTGTCTACAAAGCTCGACTTGTTGCGAAAGGTTTTCGACAAGTTCAAGGAGTTGACTACGATGAGACTTTCTCACCCGTAGTGATGCTTAAGTCTGTCCGAATCATGTTAGCAATTGCCGCATTTTATGATTTGAAATTTGGCAAATGGATGTCAAAACTGCATTCCTGAATGGATTTCTGGAAGAAGAGTTGTATATGATGCAACCAGAAGGTTTTGTCGATCCAAAGGCTGCTAACAAAGTGTGCAAGCTCTAGCGATCCATTTATGGACTGGTGCAAGCCTCTCGGAGTTGGAATAAACGTTTTGATAGTGTGATCAAAGCATATGGTTTTATACAGACTTTTGGAGAAGCCTATATTTACAAGAAAGTGAGTGGGAGCTCTGTAGCATTTCTAATATTATATGTGGATGACATATTGCTGATTGGAAATGATATAGAATTTATGGATAGCATAAAAGGATACTTGAATAAGAGTTTTTCTATGAAAGACCTCGGTGAAGCTGCTTACATATTGGGCATCAAGATCTATAGAGATAGATCAAGACGCTTAATTGGACTTTCACAAAGCACATACCTTGATAAGATTTTGAAGAAGTTCAAAATGGATCAGTCAAAGAAAGGGTTCTTGCCTGTATTACAAGGTGTGAAGTTGAGTGAGACTCAATGCCCGACCACTGCAGAAGATAGAGAGAAAATGAAAGTCATTCCCTATGCCTCAGCCATATGTTCTATCATGTATGCAATGCTGTGTATCAGACCTGATGTGTGCCTTGCTATAAGTATAGTAGGGAGGTACCAAAGTAATCCAGGAGTGGATCACTGGACAGCGTTCAAGAACATCCTGAAATACCTGAAAAGGACCAAGGATATGTTTCTCGCTTATGGAGGTGACAAAGAGCTCGTGGTAAATGGTTACGTCGATGCAAGCTTTGACACTGATCCGGATGACTCTAAGTCTCAAACTGGATACGTATTTATATTGAATGGTGGAACTGTCAATTGGTGCAGTTCCAAATAGAGCGTCGTGGCGGGATCTACATGTGAAGCGGAGTACATAGCTATTTCGGAAGCAGCAAATGAAGGAGTCTGGATGAAGGAGTTCATATCCGATCTAGGTGTCATACCTAGTGCATAGGGTCCAATGAAAACCTTTTGTGACAATACTGGTGCACTTGCCTTGGCAAAGGAATCCAGATTTAGTGGTACGGTAATTCTGTTCTGGAAGTCATGTTACTTGACCATGACGAACCTACGAATTATGAGGAAGCGATGATGAGCCCAGATTCCGCCAAATGGCTTGAGGCCATGAAATCTGAGATGGGATCCATGTATGAGAACAAAGTGTGGACTTTGGTTGACTTGCCCGATGATCGGCAAGCCATAGAGAATAAATGGATCTTCAAGAAGAAGACTGACACTAATGGTAATGTTACTGTCTACAAAGCTCGACTTGTTGCGAAAGGTTTTCGACAAGTTCAAGGAGTTGACTACGATGAGACTTTCTCACCCGTAGCGATGCTTAAGTCTGTCCGAATCATGTTAGCAATTGCCGCATTTTATGATTTGAAATTTGGCAAATGGATGTCAAAACTGCATTCCTGAATGGATTTCTGGAAGAAGAGTTGTATATGATGCAACCAGAAGGTTTTGTCGATCCAAAGGCTGCTAACAAAGTGTGCAAGCTCTAGCGATCCATTTATGGACTGGTGCAAGCCTCTCGGAGTTGGAATAAACGTTTTGATAGTGTGATCAAAGCATATGGTTTTATACAGACTTTTGGAGAAGCCTATATTTATAAGAAAGTGAGTGGGAGCTCTGTAGCATTTCTAATATTATATGTGGATGACATATTGCTGATTGGAAATGATATAGAATTTATGGATAGCATAAAAGGATACTTGAATAAGAGTTTTTCTATGAAAGACCTCGGTGAAGCTGCTTACATATTGGGCATCAAGATCTATAGAGATAGATCAAGACGCTTAATTGGACTTTCACAAAGCACATACCTTGATAAGATTTTGAAGAAGTTCAAAATGGATTAGTCAAAGAAAGGGTTCTTGCCTGTATTACAAGGTGTGAAGTTGAGTGAGACTCAATGCCCGACACTGCAGAAGATAGAGAGAAAATGAAAGTCATTCCCTATGCCTCAGCCATATGTTCTATCATGTATGCAATGCTGTGTATCAGACCTGATGTGTGCCTTGCTATAAGTATAGTAGGGAGGTACCAAAGTAATCCAGGAGTGGATCACTGGACAGCGTTCAAGAACATCCTGAAATACCTGAAAAGGACCAAGGATATGTTTCTCGCTTATGGAGGTGACAAAGAGCTCGTGGTAAATGGTTACGTCGATGCAAGCTTTGACACTGATCCGGATGACTCTAAGTCTCAAACTGGATACGTATTTATATTGAATGGTGGAACTGTCAATTGGTGCAGTTCCAAATAGAGCGTCGTGGCGGGATCTACATGTGAAGCGGAGTACATAGCTATTTCGGAAGCAGCAAATGAAGGAGTCTGGATGAAGGAGTTCATATCCGATCTAGGTGTCATACCTAGTGCATAGGGTCCAATGAAAACCTTTTGTGACAATACTGGTGCACTTGCCTTGGCAAAGGAATCCAGATTTCACAAGAACACCAAGCACATCAAGAGACGCTTCAATTCCATGTGTCATCAAGTGTCGGAAGGGGACATAGAGATTTGCAAGATACATACGGATCTGAATGTGGCAGACCCGTTGACTAAGCCTCTCTCACGAGCAAAACATGATCAGCACCAAGACTCCATGGGTGTTAGAATCATTATTGTGTAATCTAGATTATTGACTCTAGTGCAAGTGCGAGACTGAAGGAAATGTGCCCTAGAGGCAATAATAAAGGTGTTATTTACATTTCCTTATATCATGATAAATGTTTATTATTCATGCTAGAATTGTATTAACTGGAAACTTAGTACATGTGTGAATACATAGAAAAACAGAGTGTCCCTAGTATGCCTCTACTTGATTAGCTCGTTAATCAAAGATGGTTATGTTTCCTAGCCATAGACATGTGTTGTAATTTAATGAACGAGGTCACATCATTAGAGAATGATGTGATGGACAAGACCCATCAGTTAGCTTAGCACTATGATCGTTTAGTTTGTTGCTATTGCTTTCATCATGACTTATACATGTTCCTCTGACTATGAGATTATGCAACTCCTGTATACCGGAGGAACACTTGGTGTGCTATCAAACGTCACAACGTAACTGGGTGATTATAAAGATGCTCTACAGGTGTCTCCGATGGTGTTTGTTGAGTTGGCATAGATCGAGATTAGGATTTGTCACTCCGATTATCGGAGAGGTATCTCTGGGCCCTCTCGGTAATGCACATCACTATAAGCCTTGCAAGCAATGTAACTAATGAGTTAGTTACGGGATGATGTATTACGGAATGAGTAAAGAGACTTGCCGGTAACGAGATTGAACTAGGTATAGTGATACCGACGATCGAATCTCGGGCAAGTAACATACCGATGATAAAGGGAACAACGTATGTTGTTGTGCGGTTTGACCGATAAAGATCTTCATAGAATATGTAGGAACCAATATGAGCATCCAGGTTCCGCTGTTGGTTATTGATCGGAGAAGTGTCTCCGTCATGTCTACATAGTTCTCGAACCCGTAGGGTCCGCACGCTTAACGTTCGATGACGATTGGTATTATGAGTTTATGTGATTTGATGTACTGACGGAGTCCCGGATGAGATCACAGACATGACGAGGAGTCTCGAAATGGTCGAGACATAAAGATTGATATATTGGACCATGTTGTTCGGACACGGGAAGTGTTCCGAAGAATTCCGGATAGAACCGCAGTGCCGGAGGGTTACCGGACCCCCCCCCCCCCCGGGAAGTTAATGGGCCACCATGGGCCTTAGAGGAGAGAGGGCCGGCCAGGAGGTGGAGCGCGCCCCCCTAGTCCGAATTGGACAAGGGGTGGGGGCGGCGCCCCCCTCCTTCCTTCTCTCTCCTTCCTCCTTCCTTCGCCTCCTTGTTGGACTAGGAAAGGGGGGAACCTACTCCTAGTAGGAGTAGGATTCCCCCCTTTGGGCGCGCCCCTTGAGGCCGGCCGGCCCCCTCCTTCATATATGGGGGAGGGTGGCACCCCATAGACACACAAGGTTATTTCTTAGCCGTGTGCGCTGCCCCCCTCCACAGTTTTCCACCTCGGTCATATTGTCATAGTGCTTAGGCGAAGCCCTACGTCGGTAACTTCATCATCACCGTCACCACGCCATTGTGCTAACGAAACTCTCCCTCGGCCTCAGCTGGATCTAGAGTTCGAGGGATGTCACCGAGCTGAACGTGTGCAGATCGTGGAGGTGTCGTGCGTTCGGTACTTGATTGGTTGGATCGCGAAAATGTTCGACTACATCAACCGTGTTACTAAACGCTTACGCTTTCGATCTATGGGGGTACGTGGACACACTCTCCCCGCTCGTTGCTATGCTTCTCCTAGATAGATCTTGCGTGATCGTAGGAATTTTTTTGAAATACTACGTTCCCCAACACCTCCTCCTCCCCTCCTTTATATACGGGGGCGGGGGGCACCCCAAAGGCACAACAGTTATTCTCTTAGTCGTGTGCGGTGCCCCCCTCCATAGTTTACTCCTCCGGTTATAGCATCGTAGTGCTTAGGCGAAGCCCTGCGTGGATCACATCACCATCACCGTCACCACGCCGTCGTCCTGACGGAACTCTCCCTCGACCCTCTACTGGACCAAGAGTTCGAGGGACGCCATCGAGCTGAATGTGTGCTGAACACGGAGGTGTCGCACGTTCGGTACTTGGATCGGTTGGATCATGAAGACGTTCGACTACATCAACCGCGTTAACCTAACGCTTCCACTTTCGGTCTACGAGGGTACGTGGACACACTCTCCCCCTCTCGTTGCTATGCATCTCCTAGATAGATCTTGCGTGAGCGTAGGATTTTTTTTTGAAATTGCATGCTACATTCCCCAACAGTATGAATGGGTTGGGACCGTGATAGTGTCTGAATCACATCTAAAAAATGATTTGTAACAATGAAAGAGGGTCTAACCTTCTCTGCATATGCCAGAAACTTCCTCCCACTGTCCACAGATTCAAACGCAACTAGCTTCACTCTTGGAAACTGATGGTGACAACGAGTAGACAGATCTTCAGCCACCCCGCTCCATTTGTTGCAACTGATGATCCTAGGGAGCTACAAGAGGAAGAAATGACTCAAATCGACCGCCGAGTTAAAATCCTTCATTCCAAGTCATAGCCCGAGAGAGAGAAGAGAGGCATACCCGGGTGGTGAAGGATTCATCGGAGGAGGAGGAACCGCTGGAGAGGTCATTGAAGAAGACCATGGTGACACCGGCGGTAGGATATGCGAGACGGCGAGAGCGAGGAAGCAAGCGAGCAAGCAGCTATAGCATAGGAAGGAAGGAAGGAAGGAGGAAATAGGGGGATGTGACTTGTAGTCGGGGAGAAAAGGGGTGGGGAAGAGGGGGGCGGGGGTAGATATTTCGGCGGTAGGCCAAAAAATTTGAAATGTGGAGGGAAACTTTGCGCACGGTGCCGCCGGACACCATTCACTTTGAATGATTGTGTGCATCGCAAACGATTCTTCTGCTTTACGCGCATGGGATGAGTTTGATAATTCATATTTTGGTGGAAATTTCCCCGGGTACGTCATTGCATAATTTGGGCACACAAAAGAGCGTACAGCGCACTGACCACACTTACTGAATCGACCAATTTTAGTAATTAAACAGAGCCAGTTGACCTAAACACTGCTCTAACAAAAGACCATCATTAAAAACAAAGCCTAAGCACGCATAATTTTAACAAATCCGCCGCCGCGCTGGCAATGCATCACCGGTGTGAGATGAGACGTTGATGACTTGTCCTGGCGACATGCCGCCGTTGGTGGACTCCGCGTCCCCCTGTTGAAGTCGACCGCGTCCTTGTCCTCGTCCTCGACGCTGCCCTCAAGGTTGTAGTACTCATAGTAGTGGCTGCGCTAGAGCTCGCATTGGTACTCCACCGCCCATTCCTCGACGGACAGACTCTTCTCTACCTCGACCTCGGCCACGCGCAACTCCTCCTCCCGGAGCTCCTCGATCCCCGCCGCCTCGTGCATCTCCAGCTCCCGCTCAGCAATCTCATGAGGAAGCAGGTGCTCCATGGCCACCACCGCCTTTTCGGACGTGGGTGATACGTCTCCAACGTATCTATAATTTTTTACGATGTTTAATGGGCTTTAATATGCTCTTTAATATTATTTTTGGGACTAACCTATTAACCGGAGGCCCAGTGCCAGTTTCTGTCTTTTTTCCTATTTTAGAGTTTCGCAGAAAAGGAATACCAAACGGAGTCCAAACGGAATGAAACCTTCGCGATGATCTTTCTTTGAACGAAAGCAATCCAGAAAACTTGGAGTGGAAGTCTGGAACTCCGCGAGGCATCCACAAGGCAGGAGGGCGCGCCCAAGGGGGGTAGGCGTGCCCCCACCCTCGTGGGCCCCACATAGCTCCACCGACGTACTTCTTTCGCCAATATATACTCTTATACCCTAGATTGATCAGAGAGAGCCACGAAACAACTTTTCCACCACCGCAACCTTCTGTACCCGTGATATCCCATCTTGGGGCATTTTCCGGCGATCTGCCGGAGGGGGAACCGATCACGAAGGGCATCTACATCAACACCATTGCCTCTCCGATGAAGCATGAGTAGTTTACCACAGACCTTTGGGTCCATAGTTATTAGCTAGATGGCTTCTTCTCTCTCTTTGATTCTCAATACAAAGTTCTCCTCGATGTTCTTGGAGATCTATTCGATGTAATACTCTTTTGCGGTGTGTTTGCCGAGATCCGATGAATTGTGGATTTATGAACAAGATTATCTATGAATATTATTTGGTTCTTCTCTGAATTCTTATATGCATGATTTGATATCTTTGCAAGTCTCTTCGAATTATCGGTTTAGTTTGGCCTACTAGATTGATCTTTCTTGCAATGCGAGAAGTGCTTAGCTTTAGGTTCAATCTTGCGGTGTCCTTTCTCAGTGACAGTAGGGGCAGCAAGGCACGTATTGTATTGTTGCCATCGAGGATAAAAAGATGGGGTTTATATCATATTGTTTGAGTTTATCCCTCTACATCATGTCATCTTGCTTAATGCGTTACTCTGTTCTTATGAACTTAATACTCTAGATGCATGCTGGATAGCGGTCGATGTGTGGAGTAATAGTAGTAGATGCAGAATCATTTCGGTCTACTTGACATGGACGTGATGCCTATATTCATGATCATTGCCTTAGATATTCTCATAACTATGCGCTTTTCTATCAATTGCTCGGCAGTAATTTGTTCACCCACCGTAATACATGCTATCTTGAGAGAAGCCACTAGTGAAACCTATGGCCCCGAGGTCTCTTTATTATTATATTGCATCTCTTTTATTTACGTCGCATCTCATTTACTATTTTGCAATCTTTACTTTTCAATATACAACAAAAATACCAAAAATATTTACTTTACTATCTTTATTAGATCTCACTTTTGCGAGTGACCGTGAGGGGATTGACAACCCCTTTATCCTGTTGGTTGCAAGGTTCTTGATTGTTTGTACAGGTACTAGGTGACTTGAGTGTTGTCTCATATTGGATTGATACCTTGGTTCTCAAAACTGAGGGGAATACTTACGCTACTTTGCTGCATCATCCTTTCCTCTTCAAGGGAAAACCAACGCATGCTCAAGAGGTAGCAAGAAGGATTTCTGGTGCCGTTGCCGGGGAGATCTACGCCCAAGTCAAGACATGCCAAGTACCCATCACAAACTCTTCTCCCTCGCATTACATTATTTGCCATTCGCCTCTCGTTTTCCTCTCCCCCACTTCTAACGATTTTCGAAAAGATTTGCCTTTTCTTCGCCCTTCTTTCGTTCGATATTTTTGCTTGTCTTACCATGTGCCTTCCTTTTGCTTGCATCTTCGCTTGCTAAAAGTTTATGGATCCTCATCCACTTTCTAATCTTTTTAAGAGATCCAATTATGATGAACCAATTTCTAGTGATGTGAGTGCACTAGATTATCTTTATGAGGTTTTGCTTGAAATTCGTGAATCTAAAAATTGTGATGAAGTGGTTAAAGAAGAAATTTATAAAGTGATTCACGATAGCTCCTTGAATAAAAAGCATGATTGCAATGATTCTACTATAAACTCTATTAATGTCAATTGTGCTAATAATATGCAAAACCCTAAGCTTGGGGATGCTAATTTTGCTATGTCTACTACTTGTTGCAATGATCATGAATGGGGTGATTCTTCTTATGATCTTGAAAATTTATTTAAGCCCCATGGTGAATCTGAGATTGATAATAGTGTTTGCAATAATATTGAAATTAGGTTTGGAAGAGTGCAACTTTAGATCCCACATATTTGGAGGATTTTCAATCTTATGAATTTTTTGATAAAAGTGGGTTGGAGGTCATGACTTTAGTTAATGTTAATCCCACTATTTTGGAAGAGTGTCAACTTTGCATGCATGTGGATCGTGTTGAAAATATTTTATGTGATAGCTATTTTTTTGAATTTGCTTATGATCCCACATGTAATTATTATGAGAGAGGAAAATATGGATGTAGAAATTTTCATGATAATAAATTACCTCTCGTTATGTTGAGATCGCTATTGTTGCTTTCCGCTTCCTTGCATACGCTAGTTTTTGCTTGCTATGATAATTTGTTTGCCTATAAGATGCATATGCATAGGAAGTATATTAGACTTACATGTGTTTGTCACGTGTTTCATGATGCTCTCTTTTCGCTTCAATTCTTGTCTTTCATGTGAGCATCATCGAAATCTCAATGCCTAGCTAGGGGCGTTAAACGATAGCGCTTGTTGGGAGGCAACCCAATTTTATTTTTGTTCTTTGATTTTTGCTCCTGTTTAGTAATAAATAATTAATCTAGATTCTGTTTAGATGTGGTTTTATGTTTTAGTTAGTGTTTGTGCCAAGTAGAACCTTTGGGAAGACTTGGGTGAAGTCTTTGCGATCTTGCTGTAAAAAATAGAGACTTTTGCGCTCACGAGATTAGCTGCCATTTTTTAATGGAGAGTGATTTTAGGTTGATTCTTTTTGCATATGATTAATATACAAATTCCTCACGTCCACCAATTTATTCAGAATTTTTTGAGTTACATAAGTATTCGTATGAAACAGATTGCTACAGACTGTTCTGTTTTGACAGATTCTATTTTTCGTGTGTTGTTTGCTTATTTTGATGAATCTATAGGTAGTATCGGGGGGTATGAACCATAGAGAAGTTGGAATACAGTAGCTTTAACACCAATATAAACAAATAATGAGTTCATTACAGTACCGTAAAGTGGTGGTTTTATTTTCTTATACTAACGGAGCTCATGAGATTTTCTGTTGAAGTTTTGTGTTGTGAAGTTTTCAAGTTTTTGGGTAAAGATTTGATGGATTTTGGAATAAGGAGTGACAAGAGCCTAAATTATTGATCTCTCATGCTTCACTTATATTATTTTGAGATACTTTTAGAACATCATGGTAATTTTCTTTGGCTATAAAGTTAGTCCTAATATGATAGGCATCCAAGATGGGTATAATAAAAACTTTAAGTGCATTGAATACTATGAGAAGTTTGATGCTTGATGATTGTTTTGAGATATGAGGATGGTGATATTAGAGTAATGATAGTTGAGTAATTGTGAATTTGAGAAATACTTGTGTTGAGGTTTGCAAGTCCCGTAGCATGCACGTATGGTAACCGTTGTGTAACAAATTTGAAGCATGAGGTGTTTCTTTGATTCTCTTCCTTATGAGTGGCGGTCAGGGACGAGCGATGGTATTTTCCTACCAATCTATCCCCCTAGGAGCATGCGCGTAGTGTTTGGTTTTGATGACTAGTAGATTTTTGCAATAAGTGTGTGAGTTCTTTATGACTAATGTTGAGTCCATGGATTATACGTACTCTCACCCTTCCACCATTGCTAGCCTCTCTAGTACCGCGCAACTTTCGCCGGTACCATAAACACACCATTTACCTTCCTCAAAACAGCCACCATACCTACCTATTATGGCATTTCCATAGCCATTCCGAGATACATTGCCATGCAACTTTCCACCGTTCCGTTTATTATGACACGCTTCATCATTGTCATATTGCCTTGCATGATCATGTAGTTGACGTCGTTGTGGCAAAGCCACCATTCATAATTTTTCATACATGTCACTCTTGATTCATTGCACATACCGGTACACCGCCGGAGGCACTCATATAGAGTCATATTTTTTCTAAGTATCGAGTTGTAATCCTTGAGTTGTAAATAAATAGAAGTGTGATGATCATCATTATTAGAGGATTGTCCCGTGTGAGGAAATAAAAAAAAGGCCAAAGAAGCCCAACAAAAAAAGAGGCCAGAGAAGCCCAACAAAAAAAAAGAGAGAAAAAGAGAGAAGGGACAATGCTACTATCCTTTTTCCACACTTGTGCTTCAAAGTAGCACCATGATCTTCATGATAGAGAGTCTCTTATTTTGTCACTCTCATATACTAGTGGGAATTTTCATTATAGAACTTGGCTCGTATATTCCAACGATGGGCTTCCTCAAAATGCCCTAGGTCTTCGTGAGCAAGCAAGTTGGATGCACACCCACTTAGTTTCTTTTGTTGAGCTTTCATACATTTATAGCTCTAGTGCATCCGTTGCATGGCAATCCCTACTCACTCACATTGATATCTATTGATGGGAATCTCCATAGCCCATTAATACGCCTAGTTGATGTGAGACCATCTTCCTCTTTTTTGTCTTCTCCACAACCACCATCCTATTACACTTATAGTGCTATGTCCATGGCTCATGCTCATGTATTGCGTGAAAGTTGAAAAAGTTTGAGAATACAAAAGTATGAAACAATTGCTTGGCTTGTCATCGGGGTTGTGCATGATTTGAACATTTTGTGTGACGAAGATGGAGCATAGCCAAACTATATGATTTTGTAGGGATGAACTTTCTATGTCCATGTTATTTTGAGAAGACATGATTACTTTGTTAGTATGCTAGAAGTATTATTATTTTTATGTCAATATTAAAATTTTGTCTTGAATCTTTTGCATCTAAACATTCATGCCACAATAAAGAAAATTACATTGATAATTATGTTAGGTAGCATTCCACATCAAAAATTCTGTTTTTATCATTTACCTACTCGGGGACGAGCATGAATTAAGCTTGGGGATGCTTGATACGTCTCCAACGTATCTATAATTTTTGATTGTTCCATGCTATTATATTATCTGTTTTGGATGTTTAATGGGATTTAATATGCTCTTTTATATTATTTTTGGGACTAACCTATTAACCGGAGGCCCAGTGCCAGTTTCTGTTTTTTTGCCTATTTTAGAGTTTCGCAGAAAAGGAGTACCAAACGGAGTCCAAACGGAATGAAACCTTCGCAATGATCTTTCTTGGAACGAAAGCAATCCAGAAAACTTGGAGTGGAAGTCTGGAACTCCGCGAGGCGGCCACGAGGCAGGAGGGCGCGCCCAGGGGGGTAGGCGCGCCCCCACCCTCATGGGCCCCACGTAGCTCCACCGACGTACTTCTTTCGCCTATATATACCCTTATACCCTAGATTGATCAGAGAGAGCCACAAAACAACTTTTCCACCGCCGCAACCTTCTGTACCCATGAGATCCCGTCTTGGGGCCTTTTCCGGCGATCTGCCGGAGGGGGAACTGGTCATGGAGGGCATCTACATCAACACCATTGCCTCTTCGATGAAGCGTGAGTAGTTTACCACAGACCTTTGGGTCCATAGTTATTAGCTAGATGGCTTCTTCTCTCTCTTTGATTCTCAATACAAAGTTCTCCTCGATGTTCTTGGAGATCTATTCGACGTAATACTCTTTTGCGGTGTGTGTGCCGAGATCCGATGAATTATGGATTTATGAACAAGATTATCTATGAATATTATTTGGTTCTTCTCTAAATTCTTATATGCATGATTTGATATCTTTGCAAGTCTCTTCGAATTATCGGTTTAGTTTGGCCTACTAGATTGATCTTTCTTGCAATGCGAGAAGTGCTTAGCTTTGGGTTCAATCTTGCGGTGTCCTTTCCCAGTGACAGTAGGGGCAGCAAGTATTGTATTGTATTGTATTGTATTGTTGCCATCGAGGATAGAAAGATGGGGTTTATATCATATTGTTTGAGTTTATCCCTCTACATCATGTCATCTTACTTAATGTGTTACTCTGTTCTTATGAACTTAATACTCTAGATGCATGCTGGACAGCGGTCGATGTGTGGAGTAATAGTAGTAGATGCAGAATCGTTTCGGTCTACTTGACACGGACGTGATGCCTATATTCATGATCATTGCCTTAGATATTCTCATAACTATGCGCTTTTCTATCAATTGCTCGGTAGTAATTTGTTCACCCACCATAATACATGCTATCTTGAGAGAAGCCACTAGTGAAACCTATGGCCCCGGGGTCTCTTTCTTATTATATTGCATCTCTTTTATTTACATCGCATCTCGTTTACTATTTTGCAATCTTTACTTTTCAATCTATACAACAAAAATACCAAAAATATTTACTTTACTATCTTTATTAGATCTCACTTTTGCGAGTGACCATAAAGGGATTGACAACCCTTTATCGCGTTGGTTGCAAGGTTCTTGATTGTTTGTGCAGGTACTAGGTGACTTGAGCATTGTCTCCTACTGGATTGATACCTTGGTTCTCAAAACTGAGGGAAATACTTACGCTACTTTGCTGCATCACCCTTTCCTATTCAAGAGAAAACCAACGCATGCTCAAGAGGTAGCAGTGGGTTGAATGTTGGATTCTGAGGTGGCCTGGAATATCTTGGCGTGTGTGTCCTCAATCTTGGCGTCGATGGCACGGATGGGAGCTCGAGCGCTCTCGGCGTTTGCAGCCGCCGTCGCAACAGCAGCTGCAGCCATCTCGGGTGCTGCAGCTGCCCTGTCGGCTGTCGCTGACGCCCTCTCGGCGGATGCGGCCGCGCTCAATGCGGATGCGGCGGCACTCTCGGCGTAGGCGGATGCGCTCTCGGCGCAGGCGGCGGCGCTCGGGGTGGACGCGGCCATCGTACGGACCTTCACGAAGCGTGTTTCCACGGTGTCATCTTTGCAAGAAGGGGTTGCAGGAATGGGGATCGGGATTCATGGATTTGGGGGTTGCCGGCACTGGAGCAGACGAGCCGGCGAAGCTTAAGGAAGAGTTAAATAGACCCAGGAATTTTCATCACAAACGGTTCCTACAAAAAACGGTGTGTGATGTTGTTGATATGTTTTATTAGCTGTGAAAGACGAATTTGGAGTAAAGTGGCGACGGATGGCGTTTTAAATGTACGAGAAAATTTGTAGTACTAATACAACTGTCATGTCAAATTTAAAAAAAAATCAGGGGTCATTTGACCTTTAAAAACATTTAAGTGATTTTCTAGCCATTTAATGTCCGTAATTCAAATTTGAACTACATGTACATGCAACAGCAAACCATAATGGTTTGAAAAGTCATATTTTGTGTACTTGTGTGCGATTTAATTTCATGTGCAGTAAATTGGAAGGAATTTTCAAACATATTGGTCTAACGGCTATGACACAATTAAGCATGGAGTGCCATGGCATTTAAATTCCAAAAAAATTAAAAAAAGATCAGAAACACATGAAACCTTGCTTGATGTAATGTCATGCCACCAAGATGATGTGGTAAAAAAAATTGGCATGTTTGACGAAAGTTTGGACACACACCCCTCAAAAACCAAAGCAACTCACTAGAAGGCTCGTGGTTTCGAGAGGGAACAATGCATGTTTGGTGACGAACGGGAGATAGCTTCCCCTTACGACCTTCAATTTTTTCTACATTTAACGTTCACTAATACAACTGTCATGTGAAAATTTGGAAAATTTCAGGGGTCATTTGACCTTTTAAAGACATTTAAGTGATTTTCTAGTCATTTAATGACCGTAATTCAAATTTGAACGACATCTACATGCAACAGCTAACCGTAACGGTTTGGAAAAATCATATTTTGTGTACTTGGGTGCGAGTTATTCCATGTGCAGTAAATTGGAAGGAATTTTCAAACATAATGGTCTCACGGCATGGACACATGCATGGAGTGCCATGGCATTTTAATTCCAAAAAATTAAAAAAATGATCAGAAAAACATGAAACCTTGCTTGATGTAATGTCATGCCACCAAGATGATGTGGTAAAAAATTGGCCTGTTTCACGAAAGTTTGGACACACACCCCTCACAAACCGGAGTAACTCACTAGAAGGCTCGTGGTTCCGAGAGGGAACAATGCATGTTTGATGATGAACGGGAGATAGCTTCCTCTTATGGCCTTCAAATTGTTTATAAGTTTAACGTGCACTAATACAACTGTCATGTGAAAATTTGGAAAATTTTAAGGGTCATTTGACCTTTTAAAGACATTTAAGTGATTTTCTAGCCATTTAATGACCGTAATTCAAATTTGAACTACATCTACATGTAACAGCTAACCATAATGGTTTGAAAAATCATATTTGTGTACTTCTGTGCGAGTTAATTCCATGTGCAGTAAATTAGAAGGAATTTTCAAACATATTGGTCTCACGGCATGGACACATGCATGGAGCGACATGTCATTTGAATTCCAAAAAATTAAAAAATGATCAGAAAAACTTGAAACCTTGCTTGATGTAATGTCATGCCACCAAGATGATGTGGTAAAAAAATTGGCCTATTTGACGAAAGTTTGGACACAGACCCCTCACAAACCGGAACAACTCACCAGAATGCTCGTGGTTCCGAGAGGAAACAATGCATGTTTGATGACGAATGGGAGATAGCTTCCTCTTACGGCCTTCAAATTTTTTCTACATTTAACGTGCACTAATACAACTGTCATGTGAAAATTTGGAAAATTTCACAGGTCATTTGACCTTTTAAAGACATTTAAGTGATTTTCTAGCCATTTAATGACCATAATTCAAATTTGAACTACATCTACATGCAACGGCTAACCATAACGGTTTGGAAACTCATATGTGTGTACTTGTGAGCGAGTTAATTCCATGTGCAGTAAATTAGAAGGAATTTTCAAATATATTGGTCTCACGGCATGGACACATGCATGGAGTGTCATGGCATTTTAATTTCAAAAAATTAAAAAATGATCAGAAAAACATGAAACCTTGCTTGATGTAATGTCATGCCACCAAGATGATGTGGTAAATTTTTTGGCATGTTTGACGAAAGTTTGGACACGCACCCCTCACAAACCAGAGCAACTCACTAGAAGGCATGTGGTTCCGAGAGGGAACAATGCATGTTTGATGAGGAACGGGAGATAGCTTCCTCTTACGGCCTTCAAATTTTTTCGCCATTTAACGTGCACTAATACAACTGTCATGTGAAAATTTGGAAAATTATAGGGGTCATTTGACCTTTTAAAGACATTTAAGTGATTTTCTAGCCATTTAATCATCGTAATTCAAATTTGAACTACATCTACATGCAACGGCTAACCATAACAGTTTGAAAAATCATATTTGTGTACTTGTGTGCGAATTAATTCCATGTGCAGTAAATTAGAAGGAATTTTCAAACATATTGGTTTCACGACATGGACACATGCATGGAGTGCCATGGCATTTTAATTCCAAAAAATTAAAAAATGATCAGAAAAACACAAAACCTTGCTTGATGTAATGTCATGCCACCAAGATAATGTGGAAAAAAATTTGGTCTGTTTGACAAAAGTTTGGACACACACCCCTCACAAACCGGAGCAACTCACTAGAAGGCTCGTGGTTCCGAGAGGGAACAATGTATGTTTGATGACGAACATGAGATAGCTTCCTCTTATGGCCTTCAAATTTTTTTCTACATTTAACGTGCACTAATACAACTGTCATGTGAAAATTTGGAAAATTCTAGGGGTCATTTGACCTTTTTAAAGACATTTAAGTGATTTTCTAGCCATTTAATGATCGTAATTCAAATTTAAACTACATCTACATGCAACGGCTAACCATAACGGTTTGAAAATTCATATTTTTGTGTACTTGTGTGTGAGTTAAAAAATCATCAGACGATGTAAATATCTGGTGTTGAAAAAAGAAAATGTAAAGATCTGGCAAGACAACCGGCCCCCACACGATTGACACTTTATTTCACGCCTCAAGGTTTGGAAGGTGTGTGTGGGGGGGGGTTATTAATCAGACACGGTTCTGTATTGGAAACCGTCTGCTATTAAGTTCACACACAGATTTTGCTGGGGGAATCGTGTGTAATTCAAACTACAGTACTCGTAAATTCCGGCGATCAACGTGTGTACTGTTCCCGTCGATCTAGATTCCGGCCGCCAATAAATACTACATTGCTCACGCCGTCCCGCCTGCATTCTCATGTACATCCTCCCCTCGCTCGCACTCCTCTCTCTCTCTCTCTCAAATCTCTGCCATGGCATCACCGATCTGCCCACGCGCCGACGAGGAGTCGCCGCCCCCGGAGGATGCTCAGTCGAAGAGCAGCGACGAGGAGGACCCCTACGCGCCGTCGGACGAGGTTGCGCCGGACCCCCCAACTTTGGATTGGTTTTGGGGCCAGTACAATCTTTATCTATGGAAGTCGCTGCCGCCGGCTGAGAAAGCCAGGCAAGTGGCGTTCAAGAAGGAGATGGCGGAGGAGGAAGCCAGGTACCAGGCGTCCTGTGAAGCCCGTGATGCCGCCTGGAAAAAGGAGGTGGTGGAGCTTTGGGGGCGAGCGCGTCGTCGTGCGGAGGAGGTGTACGAAGACGGGTACTTCGCGAGGAAGGTCAAAGGCGCTAGGTGCCTCATCGCTGCATGGAGGTGGGTCGATAAGCTCCAGCGTGCCACCGACGAGGAGCTCCGGTGGGCGCCCAACGAAATGGCAAGATCGTTCGCTCTCGTCCGCCAGCAAGAGTCAGATTGGTACATCAAGCGCTGCGAGGCAGAGGAGGCGGAGTACGGCCTCCGCACTGGGAAGACACTGCGCACCAGGGAGCTGCTGGCGAGGGGCTGCCGGAATACTGCCCCCAGGAGGGATTATTAGTTTTAGTATTATTCGTTTTCAATTTTATGCATTGTACCTAGTATTTAAGTATCATCACTTATATGTGATGATATTATATATATTCTGTGATGAACTAATGAACAATTAACATATATATATATTATGAATTCCATTTTCTATTTGTTTTTGTATACTAATTTGTATCTAGCTGTTATCATCCACATATATAGAATGGAAAACATATATACACACATTGAAATAGTACATATAAGAACGGAAAACAGAGTACACACATTGAAACAGAGCAATAAACATATCAATATTATGATTGCTCTGAATACATAGCGATCCACGTCAAAACGACTCAATAAAATAAAATGCGTCCATGAGACCATGACCAGCAGCCCTTGCCTACGGTAGCTCTTGGCTCTGCCTGAACTCGTGCAGGCGTTCGTCCAAGCAGTCGACACGCTCGCGGTACATCTGGAGCGCGATCTCGAGCTCCAAGTTGGCTATTTCATTGGAGATTACTAGCTCGAGGATGCGACGACCATGTTCCTCTACTGCGCCCAGGTGGACATCTGGGCCAAGGAGGCGGTCGAGCCTACCGACCAGCGTGTTGGCATCGAGCGGGTCGTGGATAAGGCGAACGGCGCGACCCATGCGAACGGCGCGGCGGGCGTCCGGTGCAAGTACGGCGCGGCCGGCCTCTGGTGCAAGTATGTCGCAAAGGGCCTCTGCCCACTCCTGGCAAGGAATGGGGGTACTGACGGGACGTGTACCCAGTTGCGACGCCATGTCGATAGCAAGCAAGCGTCTATGGATCCGCTCTTGCTGTGGGACGCGCCGCGCCTCTAGCTCTACGGCGCTCCAACGGTCTCGCCGTGCGGCGAGCTGCAGCCTATCGTCGTGGACACGCCTAGATTGCTTTGCGACGTGCCATCAATCATGTTGTGCGGCGAGCTGCAGCCTCTCGGTGCTGACATGCCTATCTTGATCCGCGACGCTGAAGCGTAATGCGCCAAGGGTCTGCTCAAACCTGGCGATGACGCGCATCACAGCGTCGTCCATCGCATTGCTGGGGAGCGCCTCGGCCTCGACGAGCCATTGCGCCTTCTAGTTTTCCTCGTCGACGAGGTTAATGGCAGAGGCGGCGCTTTGGTGGGTTGGCATGCTTGGAAAAAGTGGATGTTCTACAGGTTGCGCTTGTTGCCTCCATGCGTCGCGCGCCGCCTAGGTTTACAATATCGCTGGGTGGCGGCAAACAGGTGAGGAAATGGCGGGAAACGGTGGCGTGTTCATAAAACACCATCAATTAATGGAAACTTAGCATAGAAGGAACATCGAGCTAGCACAAGAAGTAGATGATAATCAGATGGTCGTTTATCCTAGTTAATTATGCATGTAATTAATAGTTTACTTTGGTGTGTGAAAATGGCATGTGTGTACTAGCCACCTATGTAATTGGATGTTTGCCACGTATTACACACATCTTATTTATGTGAAATATTTTTGTTCTTTTGGCTCAACACAAACAGTTTATCAATGAACCATATGCCGTATATCGCACATACCTTGATTTGGCTGACCGTTTCTTTTGTGTTGCCTAATCACAAACAGTTCATCTGAGTGAACTGTATGCCGTATATCACACACACCTTCATCTGGCTGCCCGTTTCTGATGTTCCGCCTCATCAAAAACAGTTCATCCGAGTGAACTGTATGCCGTATATCGCACACGCCTTCTTCTGGCTGCCCGTTTCTGTTCTTCTTCCTCATCGCAAACAGTTAATTGAACTGAACCGTATGCCCTGCATCACACACGCAACTAAAATCGGGAACCGTGTTTGATGGCTCTGCCATCGCAAATGTTTTGCATCTTTTTGACAGGTTTTTTACATCACCGTTTGCAATTAATGCATAGCACACATTTTCGTCAAAGGGTCTCTGATCATAGTGTCACGTTAGTAGCATCCTGCAGTAGTGATGGAGCAAAGACATGCCGGAGGGGGCACATCCTGCCCACATGGGCAGGTGGCGCGGCCACTCCCCTGGCCGCGCCATGTGTCCATGTAGGGTC
The DNA here is from genome assembly GCF_002575655.3 of Aegilops tauschii subsp. strangulata. NCBI lineage: Eukaryota > Viridiplantae > Streptophyta > Magnoliopsida > Poales > Poaceae > Aegilops > Aegilops tauschii. The sequence continues at coordinate 375,994,896 of NC_053037.3, forward strand.
GTGGCAGCTCGCCTCCCTATGCCCTTTGGTCATAAAATCCTTTTTGACCTAGAGAAAAGTCATAGGAAAAAATTCTAGACTTTCCAATGCCGTCTGCGAGGCGGAATATAGGCGGAGCACTTCTGCTCTCGAGTAGAAAGATTCTACCAGGGAAACCTTCATCCGGGAGGAGGAAATCGAAGCCTTCATCATCACCAACACTCCTCTCATCATGGAAATTATCATCTTCATCAGCACTATCTCATCTCAAAATCCAAGTTCATCCTTTGTGTTCAGTTTTTGTATTAAATCTCAGATTGGTACCTGGGGTGCTAGTAGTGTTGATTACATCTTGTATTGTTGTGACAGAAGGGATAGCCAGGCACGTATCTGTACTGTTGCTACTAAGATAAAATGATGGGGTTTGATTATATTAGTTGATCTTATTTTGTCTATATTATGTCATCATATTTAATGCATTACTCTTTTTGTTATGAAATTAATACCTAGAGAGGCATGCATAGAAGCGCTCTCGAAGTGGAGTAATAGTAGTAGATGCAGATGGATGTCGGTCTACTTGTCACGGATGTAATGCCTATGTACTGATCATGCCATGAATAACACATAACTATGCACTATTTTATCAATTGCCCAACAATAATTCGTCTACCCACAGTATCATTTATGTTCTTGAGAGAGATGCTTCTAGTGAAAGCTATGGCCCACATGTCCATTTGAATCATATTGCTAAAACCCTAAATACCTTGCTACAAAATATTTATTTTTATTTAGTTTTCAATTTATATACCTCCTACTATCAGAATTAATCCTTGCAATTAACGAGTACAAGGGGATTGACAACCCTCTTGTGTGTGTTGGGTGCAAGTATTTTCTTTTGTATGTGTAGGTACTGCTAAAGGTCGTTTGCGTGAATGTCCTATTGGTTCGATAAACATTGGTTCTTTACCGAGGGAAATACTTTCTGCTTCCGTACTACTTCACCCTTCCTCTTCACGCAATTTCCAACGCATTTCACAAGTAGCAAGAAGAATCTCTAGCGCCGTTGTCGGGGAGACTTCATCAAACAACCGAAGGTACCTTCACACTCACACCTTATTTGCTTGCAATAATCATGTTAACTCAATAAAATAAAAATAAAGACATACAGATCCTCATCCACTTGCTAATCTTTTCAAATTTGCTGCTTATTGTAAACCAATAGATAATAATGAAGAAGTGATAAAATAAAATGCTATTGAGATACATTTATTGAATGAAAAGCATGATTACAATGTTATTAGTATAAATTTTATGAATATCAATTATGCTAATGATCATGATTGGGGTGATTATCATGATAGTTCTTATGACCTTGAGAATTCTGAGCCTCAAAATGAAGCTATTATTGATGATAAATTCGCAATTCTATTAAAAGTGGGTTTGCAGAGGTCATGACTTTACTTGTTGTTAATACCACTATCTTGGAAGATTGTAAAACTTGCATGCATCTGGATTATGGAGAGTATTTTATATGATAACTATATTGTTGAATTTGATTATGATCCTACATGTAATTATTTTGAGAGGGGGAATATAGCTATGAAAATTTCCATGTTACTAAATTACCTCGCGTTATATTGAGATTGCCAATGTTTTCCTTGCATATGCTAAATATTTTCTTGTCTTGATAATTTGTTTACTTATAAAATGCCTATGCATAGGAAGTATGTTAGACTTAAATGTATTTTTCACATGTTTTATGATTCTCTCTTTGTGCTTCAATTCTTGTCTTTGAGTGAGCATCATTGAAATCTCAAAGCCTGTCTTAATTGCTATAAAGGAAGAGCTTGTTCGGAGACAACCCAATGTTATCATTTATGTTTTTGTGTGCAAACATGATTATTTCTACTATATCGATTGTGTTTTTATCTTTTGATTAGTGTTTGTGCCAAGAAAAGCCTTTGGGATCATTTGGATGATAGTTGAATGGATTCTATGCAAAAATAGAAACTTTTGTGCGCAGTATTTGAATTTACAGTTTTTTACTAGAACATGATCTTGGTCTGAAATTCTTACACAATATTGAGATACAAATTGACTATGTTCTATTAATTGTTCAGAATTTGTAGAGTTACGGAAGTATGATTCTAGTTTAGATCATTATAGACTGTTTTGTTTTAGACAGATTCTATTTTTATTGCATAGTGTCCTTATTTTGATTATGCTATTGATTATACCAGGGGGTACAAGTCATGGAGAAGTTAGAATAGAGTAGGAATTATGCAAGAACAATTATGAATTGGTTTATAACAGTACCTAAGTTTATGGTTTACCATTATACTAACGGATCTCACGAAGGTTCTGCTGAGTTTTGTGTGCTGAAGTTTTCAAGTTTTGGGTGAGTTTACAATGGATCACTACTGCAGGATGGTCTAAACGCGACACATCAAACTGAGACCAATCGACGAAACTGTGTGCGATGCATGAATCGCAAACGGTATCGTAATAAAACCGTCACCAATAAGACGAACCATGTACGATGGCGGAGACATCAAGCGCGATTCAGATTATAGTTGTGTGTGATACGTGGAATACAGTTGATCCATACGAACTATTTGTGATGAGCCAGTACAACAGAAACGGTCAGCCAAATGAAGGTTTGTACGATATACAACATACAGTTCAGTGAGATGAATTGTTTGCATTAGCCAACACAGCAGAAATGGTCAGCCATTTCAAGGTGTGTGCGATAGATGGCACACGGTTCACTCGGATGAACTGTTTGCGATGAGGCAAAACAATAGAAATGGTTCAACTTAACAAGATGTGTGTGATATACGGCAAATAGGTTAGTAATCAGAAATGTGTGGGAAGATCGATGAAAGCACAAGTGCTCCCTTGGTGTATTTGGTGATTAATGTCAACATATCTTTTGTTGGACTAATAGTTCTATCTATTATATTTCAGACAAGTTCAACAGTGGCATGGCAAAGAAGAGGATGTGGACCCCCTTCAAAATGCTAAGGACATGGATTGGCAAAAGCTCAAGACTCTATGTTTTTGGTTAAGTGATCCAAGATCACATTGAGTCCATAGGAAAGTCAATACTATTAAAAGGGAATGAGGTTTTGATAATCAAGTGCTTAGTGATATTGCTCCAAAATCCTCGGCCACTTTTTGTATCCAAATCTGTCCAAAACCCTACATTCCAACTCGGTCCCACCAAAACATACCTATCCGGACCTACCGAGTTCATCTGGACACAACCACAGCCAAACCCTAACAAATCAAATCCACCGATATGGATCTCAGTCTCACCAAGATGGCCTTGCCAACTCTCGGTTACCTGTTGCAATTATTTCGATCTTACCGAGTTTTGCAACCGGTGCCACCGAGATGGCTTGCCAACCTTCTATTGCCTATTGCACTTACTTCGCTCTTACCGAGATGATGCAATCAGTGCCACCGAAGTGAGGTTTTTCCCTACCATTGCACATCGGTTGCTCCAAGATGTTTCCAGTCGGTCCCACCGAGACCTCCAACATTCATATTTGTTACACAGGTCGGTGCCACTGCTCGGACAGGTTAAATACTCAAGAGTGTAAGAAACACTGCTTGGGTTTATCAAAGACCTCGGAAGAAGATATAACGCACCGCCTCGACGGGCCTAAAATAAGAGAAACCCTCAAAATGTTGCTTAAGGAAGTCGTCCTCCCCCTTTAGATTGCCTCCACGGTAGCTATATAGCCGCCTGGTTTGTGAATCCTTTTTTTATGGACCGCATGGCATCGTTGGATTCGTTGTACCGCCACATTGGGTGGGTACGTTGTTGGAGTGGTTGAAGTCCGCAGTCTATAGCGATGGCCATCACATCAATAATGGTAAGTTTGTAATGGCCGAGGACTGTGACTTGGGCAGCCAATCGCTCAACTTCGGCGTCCTCCTAGGTATGACTCCTCTGCCGCCAGTTGTATCTCTTTTTCGGCGGTGCAGGGGAGTAGGTGGGAAGCCCTTCTCTTATGGGATCTTCAAGAAGGACATCGGCTACATAAAACTACTCCGACTCCCATGTCTCGACGTCCTCCTCCGGGGTGCCAGGCAGGTAACCATTCACTCTCCCCTATTGTTGGACGACCATCAAAGATTGCCCCAAGTTTAAACAGCAATATGCCACCCAAAAGAAGAATGGAGGGCCAGCGGGCGTAGTTGAGCATGAAGGAGAGAAGCGACCGAGGGAAGACCAACTCCAAGGTGGACGAGGAGCGTGATGCGGCATCATTCGCCTTGCAACAAACTTGCAAGGCATGATGACCCAAAAGAAAGCATGAGACGAGAGGAAGCGCAAAAAAAAGGAGAAGCAAATGAAGGTCTACATCAATTTCCAAATGAAGAAGCTTGAGATGGAGGAGACCGTCAAAAGGAGGAAGCTCGAGACTGAGGAAGCCGTCCAAACGAAGAAGCTCGAGATTGATGCGACCAATGTTTTCATTGCGCAGGTGGAGACCATGGCGGTGGAGTTGAGCAAGGTGAGAGAAAGGTTTGGTTCGAGAAGAAACAAAAAAGGCAATGCTCGAGCTAAATGATTGAGCTACGGCCAAGAGCAACAACATTTTGTAAGCCGGCATGAGCTAGGACTGCGAGACATGAACTATGTGCGTTTTTTGTGCGCCGGCATGAATTCTTAGACGCCATGGCCGCGGCCTATTTCAGTTTTTATTTATTTGCTCTGGTGCCTGCGGCACCAGTCGTGCGGAGTTGGCCTCAGTGGAGCAGAGCGGCGTTCTACGCAGTTGCGGATCGGATGCGCTCCTTTTGACGCACAGCTAAGCAAAAACTTTTGAGTGGTACTAGAACCTAGCACTAGAAGCGGATGCACAACAACGACCACATAATTAACATCAGGCGGCAATTCAGAGTTCATACAGCATCAGCGACTCACGTTAGATCACAGGAACTTGCAGGTCATTTGACATCATTCTTAGAAAATCCCTCGACATAACAAGCAGCAACACTGATTCCATGATTCACGAGACAATATATTGAACAGCCAAAACCAACAAACGATGCATTATCCATGAGATCATGACTGCGGCTAAGACACAGATAGTAAATTAAGCAGAAGTACCAAGGCAGATATTACGCCTCAAGACAGTCAAAAAAAGAAGATACCACAGCCGTTTTACCAGAACAGAGGCCACTAAAACAAGATACATAATCTAGCTAGAGTAGCTGAACCCTGAGATCTTGTAGATGCGGATAGTTCCATCGGTGTAACCAGCGTAGAGAGTGCTGCCATCCGCGCTCCAGCTCAAGCAAGTGCAGTAGAGCATCTGGGCAAACAGTATAAACCATATTAAGAAGCCACTCAACAGACGACAGATTTTAACTTAATGTAGCAACTCTCAAAATTTAAAATGAGTTTGTAAAAACAGAATCAGTCTATTTAGCTATGCATTAGAACAAATGCCTGTGCTTCCTTCCTATATACCTCGCTTGACAATACAATTGCAGCCTTAGCATAGATGGGCAGGAGGCACCAGGGAAGATGAACAAAAACATTTCATATCAATGTATGAAAAATAACCAACAGAACAAGCACATACATGTATATTCCATGAATAAAAAAAGTACTGGTTGTGAACTTGCTATTTATTTTTCTGCTTGCATTAAAGCTCTTCATCAATTTGGCAACTTAAGTCAACCAGTTCTAGCTTAAAGAACAAAATAGCATAACTATGCAAGCTTTCAGCTGCATTACATAATGCGTTGAACCAAAACCAATAACTGGTAATGTTCAAAACCTATGCTAAAATTATCATTCCAACATAAAACTAACACGTTGTAAATCATAAATTAGAGTACGACAATAAATACAGATCACAAAATGTAACAGATCTACATAGCCACAAGGGTAAGCTGGTCATACAAACAACACATTCACATATTAACCAATAGTAAACAATCAAAGAAACACAGAAATAAGTGATGGTGGTAATAGGTAATAAACCTGCTTGGTGGAGACAGGGACCTCGGGCCTAAGGTCCTGCACGATGTGCTTTGACTCAAGATCCCAGATCTTGATGGAATCCTGTGTCGCCGCGCAGAGCCAGTAGCGGTTGGGCGAGAAGCAAAGTGAGTTGATAATGGATCCCGCATCCAGCGAGTAGAGTCTCTTGCCCTCGGTCAAATCCCACAGCAAGGTGACGCCATCCTTGCCACCAGACGCGCAGAGCGAACCGTCTGGGCTGACTGCAACGGCACTAACATAGCCGCCATGACCATCAAGAGTGCAGCGGAGCTTGCAGTTGGTAAGGTTCCAGACCTTGACAGAGCGGTCCCATGAGCCCGAGACGATTGTCGGGGCGAAGTTGTTGGGTGAGAAACGGACGCAGGACACCCAGCCGGTGTGGCCCTCGCCACCTCCAAGGTCACCGCCGATGGTGTACTTGCACTCACCGAGGGTGTTCCACAGCTTGATGGTGCGGTCGCGGGAAGCGGAGACGATCTGTCGGTTGTCAATGGAGAAGGCGACGGAGAGGACGTCCTTCTCGTGGCCGACGAAGCGGCGGGTGGTGACCCCGGTGGAGAGGTCCCAGAGGCGGAGCTCGCCGTCCCAGGATCCGGAGAGCGCGAACTGGCCGTCGGAGCTGAGGACGACGTCCTGGACAAAGTGGCCGTGTCCGGTGAGGCGGCGGAAGGGGACGCCGTACTCGGAGCTGGAGTCCTGGGTGGCCTGGATGGGGTTGGTGAGGTCCCAGACGAGCAGCGACTTGTCGCGGGAGGAGGAGACGATGAAGGGCGAGTTGTCGATGGGCGTCGCGATGGCCGTGACCACGTCGTTGTGGCCGCGCATCACACCGGCGTACACGAGGGACTCCTGCGCGCCGGCCATGGTGGTGGGGCGGGGCGAAGCGAGCGCTAGGGTTTTGGGGGGTGCGGTGGAGGCGGCGGCGCAGGCTAGAGATGAGAAGGAAAGCGGGCGGAGAGGGAGGAGGAGTTTATAGTGGGGGCGGGCGTGAGACGCTAGGGTTTTGGTGGATTAGTGGACTTTGTGCTCAGTTGAGCGGAAATCGTGACCGTCCGATGCACCGAGAGGGATCTCTGGGCTGCACCCCAAGAGGCCCATTGCAAACGCTGCAGATCGTCTCACTTGCGCATGGCCTGCCTATAGCTTCTTTTGCTGCCCCATGGGCCTAATCACCGGTACAGGGGGGAAAAGCAAGAAATGCTTTGGTCCTCCACATGGGGCAGGAAATGCTTTGCTTGCATGCTTTTGCTTGGGTGAAACATTTAGGTGACCACCACAAGAAAATTCGAGCATAAGATGATTCAAGAAAAGGATCATGTCATGACATATTAGTATTAGCAGCTAAGTATCAACTAAGGGCATTTTTTTATTAAAAGGATATTCATACAATTTTTGAAGAATTAGAATCCTTAAGGAGTTTTCCTATGTTGGTTATTTGATTGGTACAATTGAATTATATACATACCAATTTTTCCTAAGAAATTCATTGCACTACAATTCATATAAAATCTTTAATTCACCGGACCTCTTGGAAAAAATCTTTAGTTTTTCAGAAATGTTAAAAAACCGATGTAAGATTTTTTTAAGATTTCCCAGCGAGCCTGGAACTGCCATGTGTAAACAAATAAAATTGCCATGATGTTCTAAGGGATTTGTTATGCTCTAGAGCAACAATTACCATGTAGAAAACTGGCAGAAAAATCGTCACGATGCGCATAGTAACTGTCATGCGTTCAATTGGGATCTGACAATCCTAAGGGCATTCGCTGGGATTGCCTAAAAATGACGTTCGCTGGTTAGTGGTGTCCTTATTTTTTTCTCTATGGTGCAAGCAAAATCATGTAGAGCCGAATCGGACATCCCAATTGTTTTTGAAAAAAGCAGTGAAGAAAGAGCCCCATGAATCAAATCAACCGGCGTTCTGCTCTGTGCTGTCCACGTCGCGGTGCCAAGGTGTTCGGAGACGGAGGATCACGATTCAGGGAGAACCGGATAGGCGTTTGATGAGCACAGAGACAGAAACGGAGTCCTAATCCACCCCCAACCACGTCCAGTTGTCAGATCAACGAAGTAATCACTCGTTGCCGTGGTCGAATGGCAGGGAAAGGGACGCTTCACAGCGGCTCGGCCGTTCGTTCCCTGAATGATTGCAGCAGGTCAGGTAAGTGCACAAGTTACCAGGGAGGGCCGTGAATCTTGCAAACATGCTCGCCGATGAACGGGATCGATTTTGTACCCCATGAAATTTGGTGGCTTTGGCAGCAAAAAAGGCAGGATCGGTTTCCCAACAATCATGCCAACTCCCAGGTACTTTTCCAGAGCATCTCTGAGTTGGGTTAGCTACCTCCTTTCTCTATCTATGGAAACAAATTCGTCTCCAGTCTGTCTATCCTACTACTATAATCAGGTAACTAATCAACAGCACACCATATATACAGCGGTGGACGAGATAAAAAAGAGCATTTCATTTCACAGATAAGGCAAAAGAGGGCCTATCTATCCATCCCGGACTGACGGGAGCAGACAAGTAGCCCTATCTTGTAGGACTGCCCAACGATAGCAGTTACCGGCCGGACGGGACACCCTGCGAAGATCCGCGGCGCGAATCGCGAGGCGGCCATCAGGCGATTCTCGCAGCCAAATAAACGCAACGGAGGCCAGTAGCAGCGGGCCACCTAACCCATCGATCTCTTGCTTCTCTACTGGGATGTTTGGGATCTCCAAGTCCCGCCCTGCAAGCGTCCCCCTGCTCCTCCCAAGCCCTTCTTCCCTTCTTGCCGTTGTTGGCCTGCCTCTCCTACTCTCCTCTTCCTTCTTCCCACCCTGCCGCTCCCCTGGTGTGGCTTGCATATCATATCCTCCCTTCATTCTTCCTTTCTTCACTCAAGCCAAGCTCTTTACTTCTTGGGGTTGCCATGCCTCATAATCTCATTCTCACGGCTTGAGAAAGGATCGGGCCTTGCCTTTTCCAGCTGCACCGGCTTGCTTGGGGCGGCCTTCCTCTCATTTGCACCCCCTCCCCAGGTAACATGCAGTTCATAGCCCTTTTCGTGTATCTCCGTGCCTGCCTCCGTGCATGGGCGCATGGCTCTTTTAGTTAGCTCCTTTCTGTAAGCAAAGGGGATGTCTGGTGGAATGGAAAGACGCTTGAAAAAGAGCTGCCTTTCCTGCCATCTCGTGTGATGTTCGTGGCCTGATTCTTGTCATGTGGTGCGACTTAAAAATGGATTGCGTGCGTGGTCTTTGTTCCGGACAACCTCCTTTTCGATATAGCGTCCTTGAAAATCATGGATGCATGCTTATGTTATCCACAGCTGTGTTTCAATCAGCAAGGCCATTGATCCGAGGATGGCGGACCACTTCGTGCTCATCACGGGGCGGATGATCACGGAGGCGACGCTTCAGGGTGCCATCTTCGACGCCCCTTCCGCGAAGGATGCTTGTGATCATCATGATCCTTCTATTTTTGAGGACGGGAGGACCAAGACTGGTGTCGTGGTGGAATGCAGAATCTGCCAGGAAGAAGGTGATCAGGCCTACATGGAGACCCCTTGCTCCTGCAAGGGTAGCCTCAAGGCAAGGTTTTCTGCTCCTCTCCCAGCTTGATGATTCCATATGCTATGAAAATTTGCTTAATTGTTCGAACTCTGAACACCAAAAATAACCTCAAGTTGAGAACCCACTTATTATTCATCAACCATCTTCAAACAATGGAACAGGGCTCGCTTTCGTATTAGATACGTCCATATCAAAATGCCACCGGAAACACAAATTTCTATTCTATTTTCCATATCACTATCAGTGAATTATTTCTTCTGTATTATCAGAACCGAATCGGATTTTTCGAGGTGTTATCCTTGTGTCGGTTGAATCGTGTTTTTTATGTAGACTCGACTGCCCTTTTATTTTTCCCAGCAGATGCCCATTTATTCCTGCCAATGGAGGTTTTATTTGAACTAGTTCGTTGCTGCCTGCAGTACGCTCACCACATATGCATCCAGAGGTGGTGTAACGAGAAGGGAGACACCATATGTGAGATATGCTTACAGGTGAGTAATGCTCAACGGAAACCAGAAAGAAGCAGCTGAGTTCAGTTTGCCCTTTACTTCCTGGTAAAGCCATCATCAGTCTTCAGTGCCAAAAGATAGTTTGTTGACTAATTTGTTGTCTCTGCTACCTATGGCACAGCAATTTACACCAAACTACAGTGCCCCTTTGAAGTTGTTTCGGATCGGAAGAAACCAAATTAGCTTCAGGTGTCACTTGGTGCTTAAGATCCTTGGTAATTTTTTTCGTCTGAGAAGGGCCTATCTAACATCCTAGGCCCTCTCTTCTCACTGCAGGAGAGCCGGAGAAACACCAGCGAATCTCAACGCTGGAGAAAATGTTTCCCAAATCGGTGATCATGCTGCTGGCACATCAAGCTTTGACTCTCAATTTTGCAATCCAAAAGGCGTCACCTACTGCCGTGTGATTGCCATCGCCGTAAGTGCTATAGAATGTAAACCTTCCATGCTCATGCTGCAGCCAACTAACGCATATGTGTTCCAAAACATGCAACTTCAGTTGATGGCTCTGCTGGTGCTCCGTGACGCAATCTCGCTTGTCCTCGGCGGCCCCGAGGTGTACTCGATGGCACTGATCACTGTAAGAGACTGAATCATGTAACCTGATTAGATCTTTCTATTTTCTTGCCCTGAATGTGATTCATGGGCAATTCTGATACGGATTACGTTGATGAGACAGCTGCTGATGTTCAGAACAGCCGGAGTTGTCATACCCATCTACATTATCTTGATATCAGTTGTCACATTGCTCCATCAGTACAGTCAACACCAGGTCTGTCTTACCCATGTCCAGTCACGCATATAAAACCTAAGTTTCAATCAGAATGTAAGGTTTTTATGCTAATGCAGGATGTGCATGGCGCGACGCCAGTTACAGAACCTGTAGGAACTGAGGACTCACAGAGCCTGCCGCCGACGCCACCTCAACAGCATGTCATCAGCATCCAGTAACAAGCTGCACAAGGAGAATGGTGGTTAGGTTCTGTCAAATATTAGTCTCATTGGATGAAATTAGCGAGATCGACGCTGGCTGTCATAGGATACAGAAGATGCAAAATCATTGCAAGTGTAAAGATGTTCCGTAGAAACTTTGTACACAAATCATATAGTAGGAACAACACACTTGACTTGACAAGTCATGGAGATGAGAAGTGAAATTGAAGTGGGCATGTGTATATAAAGTTCAAGAAACCCCCTAGGCAAGTGTGAGTGAGTGTACAGGCTTTCCAACATTCATGGCAGTGAAAATTTTGTGCCCAGCTACAGAAGTCACCAGGCACTAAAACGTCTGCATTCTCTTTGGAAAAAGCAGGGAAACTCTGTATGAAAATGGGCAAAAGTTCACGGTTACATAAATAATACAGTACATGTTCGTTTACACTACACAAAAATTGCTTCATAAGTGTTCTCTTACTCTCTGTCCTTGCAAACTGGAAAGGACTGCCAGTATAGGCTACAACAACAACCTGACGATAAAATTGAGCTACAACATAGTGAGAAAAGCACTCTTAAGCTGGCCTTCACACCCGTTGGAAAGCCACGGTGCACACTTGAGACCCCTCAACTCCGCCAAACATGATGGTAGGATACGTTTGGACATGATCCAAGTATCGGAAGATCTGGTGCGAATCACCTGCACCTCTGTCTGCGTCCTCCTTACCAAATTTCCGCATACCGAACTCTTCTACTTCTTGCAGAAGCTCATCCTTTGTGTGATTACATGATGTTATGACCTGAAGACACCAGCATAAGTTTCAATTCTACGGAAAGGTGTAAGATAAGAGTTTCAGAGAGTTTGCACAAGAAAGTACTGACCACAAGGCCACCTGGTTCAACCAAGTTTGATATAGATTCCCAATACATCACTCTGAAAAAAAAACACCATAAAGAGAACAATGTTAATCCAACGTGGTACTGATTATTGAATCATACTTAAGATATCTTTAACATAGACTTCTTGTGTATTGGAACCGCATGCCCCATTAACCTATCCTATATGTGCATATACCACATTGCAATGAAATATAACTCACTGGTTGAGTAGTTAAAATCAACATGGTGTGCTGGTAAGCAGTGAAACTCGGCTATCTACTGCACTATGCAGATCTGAAACTAAACCAAATTGAAAGTCAGGCTCATACAACCTAAAGCCCTAAAGGCTAAAGCTATGCTATTCACTATTACAGAATGCCAACAAATAAAAACTATCCAGATAGGAGGCCTAATGCTTCCAAATTTCTAGCTATTCCAACTCTAGTATGCAAAATTTGAAGGTTCTTGTTAGATAATCAAATCTCACAGAACATATCAACAATATTTAATTCCGCAGCTATGGGTAATCACAGAAGTGGACAAAAGGCGAAAAGGAAATTTTAAGGGGGTGGCTAACCAAAGAATGACCGAGTTGTAGTTCTTGTACCTTTTTGCACGGCCATCTGGATGCAATCCAATGGCATCCAATGTCCCTTTATCTGTAATAACTTTGAATTTTCTGTCTAACTTTGTCTCAAGTACATCATCGACCTGGTGGAGACAGAAATATGAGTTACTAGAGTCGTCAAAACACCATAATTGTAAGTACTTAATAACCATTTGGGCATCTCCTACGCCCTCCCCAAACCTGCCCCATTCGTCCGCCCGGACAGTCAGGACTAACAAAAACAGCCCAACGGGCCTCCCCAAACCTCTCCATTTGTCTGGACTGTCCAGACCGCCCCATACCCAGCCCACATATGGGGAAGATATGGGGCTGTACGGACATGTCCGACACGTCAGTCCAAACCCTGGGCTTATCCCAAAATCAACAACAAAAATTGTCCGCCCTCAAATCTAACTCACTTTCTTCAGCTCTCCGCCCCGCCTCCATCCACCATCGCCATGTTGTCACACCTGCATCACCAGTGGTGGATGCGGTGGACGTGTGAGGTGGGACCCGGCTGCCAGTTGGCACGGGTCCACTTGTAAGCGCATCTTGAGTGTGTGTGCGTCTGGTTATAAGGCCAGCGACAGCTAGCGGTGGAGGCAGGCATGATTTGTATCTGAACCTGATCCCTCACCTACTCTCTGTACTCTCACCTTCCTTGGCAAGAAAACTATCTTCCCAAGTCCGATCTCATCCCCCTTTCCCTTCCGATCCGATCTGAGATGATGAGTTCGTGACAATTTGGTACTCAGAGCCACTTTTCCCCACCAGATTTTGCTCCGCCGCGCCACCCCCGTTCCTTTCACTGGCCGTAACATCCACCGCGTGGGGTGTGGTCTTGCTCCGGCGAGATCCACACGAAATCCCCCGTGGGGTTGGCCGGAGTTAGAGCGAGGCGACGGCTCCTTCGTCCAAGCCTTCGGCTCAAACACGCCACGTCCTCAACGCCATGGCAGAATCCTCCGCCGAGCTCAAATCCATGATCCAGGCCCTTCTGACGAAGTTTGACGACAGCAAGAGCGCAGGCGAGAAGCAACTCGAGGCGCAGCTTGCGTTCAACACGCAAGTCTCGTCAGATCTGGCGCATCTTCGCAAGCAGTTGGATCTCACGCAGGCGGACGTCGACGACGTGCGGCAACACCGCGATCCGCCACCATCTCCGACCGCGGGGACACGCCCTCGACAGCCAGCTCACGGCGCACAAGACGGCAAGCCGCAGGGGTCGTCGGTCACGTCGCTGGAGCAACCGCACGGGCCCCTTCCGTACGGTCCTCCGCCTCGTCTCAGCAACGGGGGGCCGCCACTGCTGCCCACGCGGGGCGTTCCGCTGTTCGCGGGCACGGGCCAGACAGCGGCGCACGTGCCAGCGCGGCGTCCACAACGACCACGGGCAGGAGTACGCCGTCAAGCCGCCCAAGCATGACTTCCCGCGCTTCGACGGCGAAGCGCCCAGCCTCTGGATCGACCGCTGCCTCGCCTACTTCGACCTATACGGCATCCCGCCGCACACATGGGTCACCACGGCGACGCTCTACATCGAGGGCCACACCGCGCACTGGTTGCAGGCGTTTCGGCACGCCCATCGGTCCTCTACTTGGGAGGAGTTCACGACGGCGCTGATCAGCGAATTCGGTCCAGACGAATTCGAGGTGGAAATGCACAAACTCCTGCAGCTTCGACAGACCGGCAGCGTGGCTGAATACCGGACGGCATTCGAAGCTCACATGTACCACTTGCTCGCCCTCGACGCGACACTCAACCCCAAGCTATTCGTCACTCAGTTCCTATTGGGGTTGCGCGATGATTTGCGAGCTGCAGTTCGCCTTCAGGAACCATCGAGCATCACCCGCGCTGCCGTCCTTGCAAGGATTGTGGAAGAGGAGGCCGGTCATCAACGCCCGCGCCCGCGCATCATCCCTGCGGGTCGCCCACCGCCTCCGCCCCTACCACCACCACGAGTCGGGGGCGCACCACGGCCAGGCGGCGTCGTGCAACCCAACGACGAGCTGGCCCGCGAGCGCCAGTTGCGCGACCACCGGCATGCAAATGACCTTTGCTTCAAGTGCGGAGACCGATACTCGCGCGAGCACAGATGCAAGCCAGCTACGCAATTGCTCACCATCCATGTTGGGGATTTTGGTGAGGTGCTCAGTGACGATGCCGTCCACGCCCTGGATTTGCTGGACGCGCCCGAGCCACAGGAACCGGGGCCGGAATGCTGCATGCTCTCCACGCACGCCGTTGCCGGGACGGAGTCACCACGCACCATTCGTCTCAGAGCACTCGTCGGCAACCAGGTCATGTTGCTGCTCGTGGACTCAGGGAGTGCTCATAGCTTCGTCTCCACCGCGTTCGTGGAGCGCGTCAAGGCCACCACGGTCGCCGTGCCGGCGGTGGATGTGCGCGTCGCCAACGGGGAGAGGATGGTCTGCAACAGTATGGTAAAAGGGCTGCAATGGTGGATCCAAGGCCACACGTTTCACACAGACATGCGGCAGCTAGACCTCGGAGCTTACGATGGCGTGCTCGGCATGGACTGGCTGGAGCAATTCAGCCCGATGAGCTGCCACTGGCTGGAGAAATCCCTGACATTCGTGCACCAGGGCGCAACGATCACCCTGCAAGGTGTTCGACCAAAGGACCAGCAGGCGTTGGAGGAAATCGAGCCTGATCAACTGCGCAAATGGCAAGCCGGCAATGACATCTGGTATATGGCCGTGCTGGACCTGCCCCGCACCAGGGAGTCACGGCCAACCAAGGTGCCACCGAGCGTGCAAGGCGTTCTGGACAGCTTTGTCGACGTGTTCGCAGAGCCCAAGGGCCTGCCGCCTCACCGCCGCTATGACCATGCCATCACTCTGGTGGAGGACGCGCAACCAGCAAATTCTCGACCATATCGTTACTCGCCATTGCAGAAAGACGAGATCGAACGCCAAGTGCAAGAGATTCTACAATCGGGTGTCATCGAGCACAGCATGAGCCCCTACGCAGCGCCGGTACTCCTCGTCAAGAAGAAGGACGGCACCTGGCGTTTCTGTGTCGACTACAGACGGCTCAACGACGCCACTGTCAAGAACAAGTTTCCGCTCACGATCGTGGACGAGCTGCTCGACGAGCTGGCCGGCGCGGCATTCTTCTCCAAGCTGGACTTGCGCACCGGCTATCACCAGATCCGCATGCGCGCGGGCGACGAGGAAAAGACTGCATTCAAGACGCATCACGGCCACTTCCATTTCAAAGTGATGCCGTTTGGATTGACGAATGCACCGGCCACCTTCCAGTGCTTGATGAACGCCATCTTCGCCAAGTACGTGCGTAAATTCGTAATCATTTTCCTTGATGACATCTTAATCTTTAGTGAGACCTTGGCGGAGCACCTGGAGCATCTCCGCATCGTCCTCGACCTGCTGCGGGCACATCAGTTGTACGCCAAGGAATCCAAATGCTCCTTCGCGCAAGGCAGCATCTCTTACCTCGGCCACATCATTTCCAAGGACGGTGTGGCAACGGATCCGGAGAAGACACAAGCCATGTTGGCATGGCCTACCCCAACCACGGCCACCGAGCTCCGCGGCTTCCTCGGCCTTACGGGCTACTACCGCAAGTTCATTGCGCATTATGGCATCATCGCCAAACCGCTGACGAGCCTCCTGACCAAGAAAGGCTTCGAATGGACAGAGCGGGCGCAGGTGGCCTTCGACTTGCTCAAGCGCGCCATGGTGACCGCGCCCGTGCTGGCTCTTCCGGATTTTGCTCGCCCGTTCTCCGTCGAGACGGATGCGTGCGACACCGGCGTGGGCGCGGTGCTGGCGCAGGAGGGCCACCCCGTGGCGTTCCTTAGCAAGGCGCTGGGAGTGCGCAATCAGAAGTTATCGGCCTATGAGAAGGAGTTCATCGCCGTCATGATGGCCGTCGATAAATGGCGTGCATACCTGCAGCGGGGACCGTTCACCATTGTCACAGACCACAAGAGCTTATGCAACCTTCAGGATCAGCAGCTCGCCACCGACCTGCAGCGCAAAGCAATGGCCAAACTGGTGGGCCTTCAGTTCAAGTTCTGCTATCGCCGCGGCTGCGACAACGGCGCGGCCGATGCCCTGTCTCGCGTGGGAGCAGCTCTGAACCTGGACGCGCTCTCCATTTGCTAGCCGGCCTGGGTGCAGGAGGTGGCCAACTCCTACGCCACGGATGCAGATGCGCAGGAGCGTTTGGCGCGCCTGGCTGTCCGCAGCCCGGACGACGAGGGGTTCGAGCTCTACAAGGGGTTGATCCGCAAACAAGATAGACTCTGGCTCGGCAAGAACACAGCTCTCCGCACCAAGGTCATCAGCGCCTTGCACGACAGCGCGGTGGATGGCCACTCTGGCGCTACGGCCACCTACCAGCGCGTCAAGAAGCTGTTCGTCTGGGACGGGTTGAAGGCAGATGTCGCAGACTACGTGCGGCAATGCCCGGTCTGCCAGCACGCCAAGCACGAGCAGCTCAAGCCCGCAGGCAAGCTGGCGCCATTGCCCGTGCCTACTGCGCCATGGCGCGACCTAACGATGGACTTTGTGGAGGGCTTGCCGGCATCCGAAGGGTTCGACTTGATCATGGTGGTGGTGGACCGACTCACCAAGTTTGCGCACTTCATCCCACTTCGGCACCCCTTCAAGGCACCGCAAGTGGCCAAGGTGTTTTGGGATCACGTCGTCAAGCTCCACGGCATTCCAAATTCCATCGTCTCCGACCGTGACCGTGTCTTCACCAGCGCACTCTGGCGGGAGCTCTTCGCCAGCGCAGGCACAAAATTGCTCTATTCTACGGCGTACCACCCCCAGACGGACGGCCAAAGTGAGCGGGTCAACCAGTCCATGGAGATGTACCTGCGTTGCGCGGTCCACGACGCGCCTCGTCAATGGCGCCGCTGGCTACCAACCGCCGAGTTCTGGTACAATTCTTCCTTCCATTCGTCCATCAAGTGTTCTCCCTTCAAGGCACTTTACGGTGTGGAGCCAAACCTGGGCGCGATGGCGCTCTGGGACGACAAGACGGCGCCGATCATCGACGGCGAACCTTGGGACTGGGGCGTGCACACGGCACGTCTGCGCGAGCACATCCTTCACGCGCAGCACCGCTTCAAAAAGCAGGCCGACCAACACCGCACCGAGCGCTCCTTTGAAGTGGGCGATTCCGTCCTCCTGAAGCTTCAGCCCTATGCCCAATCATCGGTGGCCAACAGACCTTGCGCGAAGCTGGCATACAAGTACTTTGGCCCGTTCACGGTGCTCGCCAAGATCGGCAACCTGGCGTACAAGCTCGAGCTCCCGACGAATAGCAAGATCCACCCCGTCTTCCATGTGTCCCAGCTCAAGCCGTTCACCCCCAAGTACACTCCGGTCTTCTTCGAGCTGCCACGACCCCCGGACCTCGCCGGCAATTCTGATGAGCCGATGGAGATCGTGGAACGCCGCATGGTCAAGCACGGCAACAGCGCTCTCGTGCGGGTCAGAGTTCGCTGGAAGAACGACGCCACGGCCACGACTTGGGAGGACTACGACACTCTCCGCCATCGCTTTCCGCAAGCTCCAGCATGGGATGCACCACCGGCCGGCGACACCGAACAGCAGGCATCTCCTGAAGACGGCGCTAGTTCTCAAGGGGTGGGGAATGTCACACCTGCATCACCAGTGGTGGATGCGGTGGACGTGTGAGGTGGGACCCGGCTGCCAGTTGGCACGGGTCCACTTGTAAGCGCATCTTGAGTGTGTGTGCGTCTGGTTATAAGGCCAGCGACAGCTAGCGGTGGAGGCAGGCATGATTTGTATCTGAACCTGATCCCTCACCTACTCTCTGTACTCTCACCTTCCTTGGCAAGAAAACTATCTTCCCAAGTCCGATCTCATCCCCCTTTCCCTTCCGATCCGATCTGAGATGATGAGTTCGTGACACATGTCCGGATCGGTGGACGATGGCATCGATTGGGATGGAGGCGGACGACGACGAGGACCTCGCCTTCCACCAGTTGAGGGTGGAAACCCAAAGTTGTCTGTCGTCCGCTCCACCCCGGCGCGGGTCAAGTGGCAGCGGGCCATCATCGCCGCCCACCGTCCCCACCGCAGCACAGTTCGAGCTCCGTCCCCGGCTGCCCGGCACGGGTGGAGCAACGGTGGTCGAGCTCGTCCGAGGCGGCGCCATGGCCCTCCCACTGCGCGGATCCAACTCGCGCAGTATGTTCAGCTCGCACAACGTGTTCTTCTCCTCCGCTCCAGCACGCATGCCATCCTCGTCCGAGGACGAGCAGGTGGTCCACGGCATCCTTCGATGCTCCTTGACCACGAAGGAGTCCGCTGCCTGCTGCCGTCGGAAGTACGCAAAGGCGCTCCGGGAGGGGATCGAGGCTTCGCAACATGAAGCTGAAAAGGCCGCCCGAGCCAAAGCCCGCGCCGCCAGAGCCCTCGCCAGACAAGGACTCTGATAACCCCTACGACGCATTCATTCACTTCCACTTCAGAATACGCCGGTGAAGTGTTGCTTGTCCTACTTCTATATCCTATGGCATTGGAATATGTGTTGTCTCACGGCTATGTCCTATGTCTTTGAACTATGTTGTATGAACTTGTACTGTGTCCTATGTCAATTGGTTGTGCTAAGAGCAAGTCCAGTTATGGAGGAATAGCAGTAAACAAAAGATTAACAAAGAGTTCACCAATTTCAAGGAAAAAAATGCATGCATGGCAAGTACAAAGTTGAATATCTTTACACTTCACAAAGTGAGCCTTTGAATATACATGCAAACTACCACTAGATATTTGATTTCTTCAGTATGTTTGGTCAATTCATGGCAATTGATTTTATTTTATGTGGTGGAGCTTTAGGGCTGAATACATTTTCTTCCCGGGAAACTGCACTTTTTGTTGACATTATCTGCCACCAACTGGATATTGTATCTGCTATGACGGAAAAATAGTAATACATTCCCCTCGCTTATGGACTTTCATGCTTTTACTTTTAGGGATGTTAGAAATATAAGTAAGAAAGAGGCAACTTGGGTAAACAAACTATGTAAATTCTTAGTAAGTGTTTGTGCTTTTCTACAAGATGCAAAGATGCTTCTCGTTTACCTAAGACTCATCGAGACTAGTGAAAGTAGCTATTGTTGTCATAGGCTCCTTCTTTTTTAGGCTACAGAATATGCAAGAACATTTTAACTACAGTTAAGCAATTTAGAATATAATAACAAAGTGTAGACTTCGTAGACAAATATAGTTTGACAATATTTGTAGCATACAAATATAAGAGGACTTCCATCTGAATACAGTTACTGACCAAAAAACTTATAGTAGTGAACCCATCACGAGCAGCAAGGTTTCTTGCAAGTTCAATGGCTCCTTCACTGTAATCAGTTCCTGTTAAATCTGAAAACCTGAAAAACGAAACTATTCATTCTTTTGCAAACATATCATCTTCAAAATCATAATAAGGGTGACTTTGGCATTAACAGTGGCTTTCAAAAGCACTGCCTCGCTTTAATAAAAACGGAAATATTTAACAAGAACTGAGAGCGGGTATTTCGTAAGTAGTCTATTCAGTTCTTAGAAAGTTAGGAATACGTACGGTTGCTCTACGCACATAACTGGAGCTAAATAATTGTATTAACAAACTATGCAACATGATGACATCATTTCTTAAGTACCATATTATTGAATTAGCGTAATTAATTCAATAAACCATTACTATGTGTAATGGGTATAAACAGGAAAACATATTTAAGATTAGTAATTGTCTGTACCCCTGCTTGGCAAGTGCTTGCAGAAGGAGGCCATTGCCAGTTCCAAGATCGAGCACGGGGTAGTCAAACAAGTATTTATCATCAACTTCAAATTTGATGTTGTCATTAGCCGATGAAAGTCCACCTTGGATAAAGCTTACACACAATTTTTTTGTCCAAATGGCGACAGTATCCATTACATCTGCACCAAACCTACCAAAAGAGAAATGTTGTGCTCAGTAGCTACGAATAATGAATAACTCAAGCATTTGATATACTCCGCGAAATAGCACTGGGAACCTTAAAGTATCAACGAAGAATTCAATATTTTCTAGAAAATCTCCAGTATTATGTCAATTGTCAATTACGTAAATAAGTGGGTTTTGGTGTGAATGCGTGCGTGTACTCCAGATTCTGAGTTTGAGGAACCAGAAATGAAAAGGTGAGTATGCATGCTCAATGGCTCACTTACATTTTTCTAATGCATGCACTATGTCTATAATACAGATGAACAACGGCTTCATAAAAAAATTAGTTGACCATAAAAGAAGAATAAAAATAATAAAGTTTATATTCAATAAAAAATAGAGCTGATATTTTATAATCTGCACTATACAAATTCTAAATAATAAAAACAGTTACATCGTAAAACCAATTAGTGACAACTTTTTGGTTTTATTGTAGTACCGATATGACGGCGTGTGATTTTTCTATACAAGATTAGACACTTTCAATCAATATAAAAGATTTTCAAATTTAATTACCATATTTCTCCAGCATGCCCATGTTCCTGAAAATTTGCGAGATCTTCAGAATAAGAAGCATCCCAATAACTTTGTAGCCCCAACATTGAGCTTTCCTCATTAGAATCTTGATCATCTTTGTCAGAACTGCCGCGACACAAGAGTATTTTAGAACATTTATATGAATTATTGAGAAAATTATACAAATAACAAGCTAGCGAATAATGTTTTTTTTCGTGTTAAATACATTAATTTGAAGTTGTCGTACAGTTCTACTATTTGGACAACATGTTTATCTACCTTAATATAAGATGAGAAAATTGTTATATTTTAGGTCTGTATATGCTTATGCTAATCTCGTAGTAGTGGCGAAGTGATAATGTGACACGCATTTTATGTATTTCCCACCTCTGTTCATAGCTATACTTAATTAGAAAGTGGATAATGCAGAATGCTAAGCATAACAACCACATGAGACCAAGAAAATTTTGTGCGCAAATTCTACGTTCCACATTATATGCGGATGTACACACTCACAAGAAGACCAAACCGCAAACCCTCGCATCAGGGAATAACTCTAATTTTTATTGCTCATAGTAGAAACTTCAAATGATATATAAACTTTTCTTGGTGGCTATTTATCTTCTATGGCCTTCTCATAGCCAATACAAACTCATATTTGTGATAGCTTACTCATGCTTCTATTTTATTTATTGTACTTTAGTTACATGAAAGTAAGGACCCCCTTATATTTATACTTAATACTCCCTCTGTTCACAAATATAAGATGTTCTAACTTTTTTCTGAATCGAATGTATACAGACACATTTTGGTGTGTTCGTTCACTCATTTCAGTCCATCTGTAGTCCATATTGAAATATCCAAAACATCTTATATTTGTGAATGGAAGGAGTATATGATTGAGCCATGTGGCAAGTCCTG
Source organism: Aegilops tauschii subsp. strangulata (assembly GCF_002575655.3). Classification (NCBI taxonomy): domain Eukaryota; kingdom Viridiplantae; phylum Streptophyta; class Magnoliopsida; order Poales; family Poaceae; genus Aegilops; species Aegilops tauschii. The sequence goes on from NC_053037.3 coordinate 376,016,827, forward strand.
CACCAAAACTCTAAAAAGCTCCCTACAACTATCTTTTATCTAGATTTTTCTACCATTTGCAACGAGTCATGGTAATAGTTTAGTGTAGACCATTCATGGAAAATATCTAAACCCCTTTAAATTTCTCTAGAGCTTTGATCTAAGCATCTTGATCTTTTTGAGGGCTTACAAATATTCTAGAATGTTATGTATGCATCGCATACTCTTAACAGTCACCCCATACTGAAGCTAGAGGAAAAAAATACTGAAGCTAGAGGAACATTATTATTTCCTGCACAAATCAGTAGATCTGCGTTTCAAACTCAGCTAATTTGCATAAAGAAAGAGCGGCGAGTACCAGTAATCAGAGGCAGCGGAGGGGAAGTTCCCTGCGGCCGCCGCCGCGGCGAGCACATCGGCAGCGTCGGCGTAGCGCTGGTCGTCGTCGAGCGTGCTCCCGTACTCGCTCCGCACGGACCACGAGTCCGCTGCCACTGACCGCTCGTCGTCCGAAGCCATCTCCAGGCCACCGCTGCCGCCGCCGCCCGCTGTGACGCCGGAGCCGGCGACGGGGAGCGGCAGCTGGGGGCGGGGCGGGGTGCCCTGCGGCAGCTCAGGCTCCTCGGGCGTCAGCCTGATTCCAGCCATGCGGATCGGGCGGGAGATCGCGGCGAGGGGCTCGGTGGTACCGGGGTTAGAACTTGGACAGGGAGACGGCGTGAATTTTAGCAATGCTTGGAGTGGCGATCTGTAACTCGGTCACTTTTGTAGACGGCGGAATGGAATGGTCGCTTGTACAACGTCAGAGCATCTCTAGCTCCGGAGGTACTGGTTCCGGTAAAATGCGTTCTGCAAATTTACTAGGTTCTGGCAAAGCAGATCCGGTAAAATGTGTTCTGCAAATTAAAAAGCATGATCCCGCTATAAATAGTTCGTCACACAACCATAGTTCGTACATAGCATGTACATATTATCGATATTAACCCACGTACAAAGATGAACTTCGAAAACAAATGAATAGCTCCCAACTCAAGCACTTGAGCATCCACGAAAAGTTTAAGATGATGTCAACAACAAAATTCAATGTAGGTCCTCACATATCAGAGACACTTTACTTCAAGGCATGAGCCAAAGCAACTCGATAATATGTGAATACATTGAAATGCTTAAATAAAAAATGATAACCTCATTTTGAGTTTAACGATGAGTATGACCTATGATCAAGTGCACTCACTTGACTCCTAAATTAATATACTCTAATATAGGTGACATAATCGCGGACATTATCGTAGATGAAGTTCTTTTGTTTCTTTCGTCTTGTTTTGATTTTCTTCTTGCATTCAAGTTTCCTTTCTTAAAAAATATCATCTAGTTGTCTTATTTCCTTTCTTGTCTTTGTATTTTTCTTTCTTCTGTCAACTAATTGCAAATCTTATCCAATTCATTGCAAATCATTTCGAGATCTTATTGCAATGTGAGTTAAGTTTGACAAATCCTTCTTTTTATCGTGAAGTCGGTCCCTCCGATCCGAATAACATCGGTGCCGCCGAGTCTACAAGATACATTGATTACCATGTTCATCGGTCCAACCGAGTTGAACTGGCTCGGAACCACCGATGTGATCAACCAGTGACTCCAAGTTACTTCAGACTCATCGAATGATCCTACTCGAAGTTACCGAAGAACCAGAAAAAGAACTATATGCCAAAAAATTATCTGTTGTTCCTTTTCCAGCTCCACTCAATGATTCTTCCCCCTCTACTACATTTATACAATCATCTAAGCTAGTTGTGCTAATCAAGGATCCTACCTATTGACCAATGACCAAGATGCCAACCTTTTTCGGGAATTGATGTCAAAGGGGGAGAGATACACATCAAAGCTTCTACATAGGAAAATAAATGCACAATTATAAGAGGAGAGAGCCCTATATATGTTACCTTGTGGGGAGGAACATATGATTGATTTATGCTTTTTATTATTCGCTTGATCATTCTATATGATCTTCTGCTTTGATTTTGTCTCACTCTACCTGCTTTCAATATCTACAATCTTAGATTCGTGGGGAAAGGATGTTTAAAGTTTAGGGAAGAAAAATCCTTGAAATTCTATTGCAACCTTCGGGAAAGTATTCACCTAGTGATGCTATCTTCTTTACATGTCAACCCAACCTTGGTATTTGAAGAGAAACTCTTGTGTTTATCTAACCTTGTTTTCTCAAGTTTGTTTCTTCAGGTATAATGCTCAAGCACCTGAAGGTAACTGTATGGATCATACTCATGCGCATGATGAATTCTTGCTCATTGCACATACTTGTTTGCAAGAAATCATCATGGACGCATGAACACTTTCATTCATATCTTTTCCTCTGATGCATATAGCCAAGATGCAGGCGACACATATATAGTCTTCCTATTCAAGTGTGCATTTGCATTCCAAAAGCAAAATTTCAAATATGTACACTTTGGGGGGGGAGCTTATACATGTTACATGTATTTCAAACATGTACTTCTATGGTGTATTCTTATTTAAAGTTTTGATGTATGTTGTCATCAATTACCAATAAAGGGAAGATTGAAAGCACAATTGCTCTCCCGGTGGTTTTATAATTCATGTCAACATGCATATTGTTGGACTAATGTTTTCCTCTAGTATATTTCAGGAATATTTCAACTTTGGCAAGTATGTGGATGAAGATGTGGACCCCTCAAGCTACTAAAGAACAATGTTGGCAAAGCTTCAAGACTATATTTTTGGTTAAGTGATCCAAGATCACACTGAGTCCATAGGAAAGCCAATACCATTAAAAGGGATAAGGTTTTGATCATGGACTATTTGCTCAAAGTGATTAGATATATTGCTCCAAAACCCTCAGCCACACCCTCACATTCTTCTCTGTCCAAAAATCTAAAGTCAAACTCGGTCCTACCGATACACATCTACCCAGACTCACCGAGATACACTTGACAGAGCCACTGCCTAAACCCTAGCAACTCGGCGCCGCCGAAATGACATTCGGTCCCACTGAAGTGCATGTGCCAACCTTCTGTTGCCTATCAATTTCATCTCGGAATTTGTGAGTGGTTTCGATCAGTCTCACCAAAGTATGGAAAGTGCTTAGGTCATCACCCATCGGTCTCTCCAAGTTGTTTCATCTAGTCTCGCCGAAAAGCCTAAAGTTCAAACCTTTTGCACTAATCGGTCTCATCGAGTGATTCCATCCAGTCCCACCGAGTTGTGCATAAAGGTGTGTAATGGTTAAGTTTTTGGTGCTGCCTATATATACCACACCCATTCCACCAACTCTCAGATAGAACAACCAGGACGAAACTACCACTTCCCATATACATTTTCTGAGAGAGAACCACCTACACGTGTGTTAAAACCAAGGGGATTCCACTTCAACCTTTGATCCTTGATTTCTAGCCCACTCAAGTTGCTTTACACTTCAATCCTTCTCCTACCACCATGCCAAATCTGTGAGAGAGTGACTAAGTGTTGAGGAAACTATCTTTTAAAGCACAAGAGGAAGGAGTTCATCATCAACAACATATATTACCTTTTGGAGAGTGATGTCTCCTAGATTGGTTAGGTATCACTTGGGCAAAACCTCTCTTGGGATGTGATGTCTCATAAATTAAAAACCTCTCTTTCTCGATCCCACGCCTTCTTTGGATGTGATGTGTCTGTTGGAGAGGTGTGGAATCACAATGCTCCCCGAGCGTCCCAAGGACTCACCATATTCTCCTCACAATCACATAATGCAAGATGACGTGAATCCACTAGTTGTGCCCTTGAACGCAGAAATGGGACCTTTACAAACAAGGTTGGGGCAGTCTCCATAACTAAATGGAAGGCTCCCAACATCACCACGAATCTTCACCACAAGGGAATGTGGCTCCGCGGTGACCTCTTCCATCTAGGGTATCCAAACACCTGAAGAGTAACAAGTTGTTGAAGATGAAAGAGCCGAGGAACACATATCGTTTTGGTAGGAATGTAGATCGGGTGAATCTCCTCCTATCCCCAAAGTATGAGAGAGCTTGAGTGGTTGGGTAAGTAGATCTTGAGCTTTTTCTGGTTTGGCAATGGAGGGGAAAAACTTGAGGTAGATTAGGATTAAAGGGTGGAAGAAGGGGGTTACTTATACCCTCCAAGTGAAAGGAGTCGTTGCATAGCCGCAACCCCGTGTACCTGGACTAAAAGGGGTTCAGGCTCTTAGACACACCAGAGAGGCCACAGCTTGCCCCGGGCACCCGAGGGTCAAAGACCCTGGGCACCCAAATGGATCAGCTGGGCTAGCGTGCAGAGGGCCGGGCACCCGAGGGTCCAGGACCCCGGGCACCCAGACTGTCCAGAGCGGGAGCACATACTCCGGGCACCCGGGGGTCCAGGGACCTCAGGCACCCTGACAAATCCGAGGCAAAGAAAAAAAATCCTCTGGTGCCTCCAGGCACCCAGATCACGAGGGCAACAGGTACCCGGTCCTCTGGGTGGGACTCCAATAACACTTGAGAAACCCTTCCAAAGTCTGAAATAATTAGGGATAAAAGTATAAATGGAATTTGATTGAATTGCCCGACTCCCTAATCGTTGCAACCCCTCTTCATAGTACGGATGTTCCTACGACACAAAAAGTAACCGGATAACTTTCTAAGACATCGAAGAACACTGTCTTTTGCCCTTTTTGAATAGTGGGGTTACCGAAGTCCATAGACCAAATGGAGAAACCAATGTCCTGAGATAAACTTGATAACCGACATTAGTTCTCGCAAATCGTATTGTGATCAACAACAAAATCGTAATTGAGTGACAATTGCACTTTCAGTAGGTGCATTTCCTTTGAGTCATATCAAATCACTTCGCGTCAATGTGGACAATTATGCTCATATCAATGAATCTAGGCATGGCATTCTCCAATGTTGCTTGATCCGACATGAATATGCAGAACTTGAGTCTAGCTATCTTGTTAATTGGCTTGAGTAAAGTCTATAAGGGGCTGGTGAAGGGCTATATAACACCCAGAGAACTAGAAAGAGCTCTGGTTGTTTTCCTTCTGTTTAGCAGGATTGTAGATATCCTAGGGAGGTCAAGATCTTTTCTCTTGCGACATGCTTTACCTCTCTTTTGGTTAGAGACATCAACTTCTGAGCCATGTGCAATTTGATCACGGGCAAGTCTCCTTATTGTTCCGACGGTTCTAAGACTTGTATGCAATAGGCCAACAACCTTCTCTTTGTCCTTTTTTCTCAACTTCTCCATCTTTACTCAGTGGTTTCAAAGCAATATATGTAGTAAACATGTGCTTATTTGGCAGGTTTTTTCTTTATTGGTTGTTGAACACCTGCAAAGGAGCAAAAGGAGCAAGTTTCTTTACTCCAACAGTGCAAATACTCCAACAATCCAAATTCAAAGGAGCAAAAGGAACAAGTTTCTTATACTCCAACAATGCAAATACTCCAACAATCCAAATTCAGTTAACATTACTCCAAAATTCAAAATTCAGTTAACTGCATTACTCCAAACTATAAAATTCAGCAGGTAAATTGTATGAGAAAGTGAGCGACTTTTGATATTTCCTTATTATGCACTAAAATTAGGAAATGTTTTATCAATAAACTTGTATGAGAAAGTGAAAAGCAATAATAATGACCATCACGAGAGGATGAGGGCACACTACACTGATAAGACAATGAAGATTAAATAGTACTCGCTTGATAAACAAATATAAAAGGGTTTAGATCACTAATTTCCTCTAGTGATCTAAATGCTTTTATATTTTTTTATGGAGGGAGCACTAATGCACATGAAGCACGCTCCCTTTGGGTCTACTTTATCTGGTCAACAAAAGCTTGGACGCCGTGATCCGACGAGCCGCCGTCGGCCAGCGCCGCACGCGCCCTCTCCTTCCAGCTGGCCGCTCGTAGTCGCATCGCTCCCGCCTCCGGCCCGCTCATGACCTCCTCGATGGATAGACGGAGCGCTTCCCTTGTCACCGGCGTCGGGGCACGGACGCCGAGTCGGTACACATCCACTAGGAATTTCGCGTTGATGCTCTGGTCGGACCACCTCGGGCTGGCAACGACCGGCACTCCCGCGGCGAGCGCCTCCGTGGTAGAGTTCCACCCGCAGTGCGTGACGAAGCAGCCGATCGCGCCGTGCCCGAGCACGTGCGCCTGCCTGCACCACGGGACGACCTTGCCTCTGTCGCACAAGGTGGCCGCCGTGACGCCGTCCAGGGTGCCCTGGAAGAGCACCGCGCGGTTGTCGTCGCGCATCACCCAGAGGAACGGCCGGCCCGTGCTGGCCAGCCCCTGCGCTATCTCGGCAGTCTCGTCGTCGTCCGTCTTCACGAGGCTCCCGAACGCAGCGAACACCACCGAGCGCGGCGCCTGCGCGTTGAGCCACGCGATGCAGCCGTCATCATCGGAGGACCCGTCGATTTCGCCGATTTCCGGCTTGATGAGAGGGCCGACTGGAATAACCGGCAGGTGCTCGCTAAGGGCCGCGACGGCCTCGTGCTCCAGCTCGTCGAAGGTGCTGACGAACACCCACGATACCTTCTCGCGGATGACGCTGAGATCCGCGAAGAGCATCTCTCGCCACATGTCCTGGTCAGAGGCGTAAATCAGGAGGGGACGGAGGTCGTCGATGGCGAGGTCCGGGAGCCCAGGGATGGCCAATAGCGAGCGGCCGGACGCGCCGTCGTCCGCCTCTGGAAAGGCCGCCAGCGAGTGCACGTAGTGGTAGTACACGGAGAGCAGGGCGCAGGACTGGATCCACAGCATGCCGCAGGGGAGGCCCATGTCGCGAGCCACGCGGAGCGCCCACGGGACGAAGGCGTTGGTCACGACGCACGTCACCGGCCGCCCGGCCTCGGCCTCCCGGCGGATGAGCTCCTTGAGCGCCGCCGGTCCAGCGGCCTCGACATGGCGCGCCATGTCGCCGGCGTCGCTGAACCGTGGATCCTCCGGCTCCCACAGCCCGCCGCCGCGCAGGCGCTCGAACCGGAACCCCGCGCGCTCGTGGCCGTCGCCGTCCTCCTCCACGCGGACGGCTGCTCGGAGAGCGGTGGTGAAGGTGACTAGCACGCCCTTGGCGGCCAGGCGCCGGCCAAGGCGCATGAGGGGGTTGATGTGGCCCTGGAATGGGGTGGACACGAGGAGGGCGTGCGGCTGAACAGGCCGCGGCGGCGGCGTCGTCGTCGTCATCGTCATAATGGCGGCTGTGTCCGTGGCAGCTGCTTCAACTACTATTGTCCTACACTCTTTAAATAAGAGTGGGATATGAGTTAATTGCATGGTAGTACCACACTTCAGCACCTACCTACGAATTGGTACCATTAGTCATATTTTTTGCATGTCAGTACCATCTCAGCGCCTAATTGTAGGAAAACAGTCTAAATTGTGTATAACAGTGTATTGACGCTGTATCTGACCGGCGGGACTCCCTGGCAGGTACCATTAGTCATATTTTTTGCATGTCAGTACCATCTCAGCGCCTAATTATAGGAAAACAGTCTAAATTGTGTATAACAGTGTATTGACGCTGTATCTGACCGGCGGGACTCCCTGGCAGGTGTTGATGTGGCATATTCTTTTGCGGAAAAGACACTAAGTTTTTATTTAATCGCATATATACCCCTTGTTTGCCAGAAAAAGGTCCGGCTGAAAAAAAACAAATATTCGCGCGCGCGCACTAGTCGGGATTCGAACCAACGACCAGACGTACGCGGCGCCCGCTCAATACCGCTGTGCTACATCACACATCGCCCTAAACATACTACGCGTATAGTTATACCATTGTCATTCTGTTTTCTATAAAATAATGATTCTTTTTTAATTCGACCGCGCGAGCCAGCCGGGATTCTAACCCACGCCGATACGTTCGCACCGCGAGCTCGCTGCCGCTGCGCCACTGCATCATGCACGTCTTTTTAGTCCGAGCCGTTCCATTTTTGTGTGTATACGTTTGTTTTTCACATTTCGTTTATCTCTTTTCAGATCGTGTTTATTCTTCGAGCACTATGCTGTGTGTGTGTTGTATATTGAAAAAATTATACATATATATACAACGTATATTAAAAACTGTTTAATATATATATATATAGGATGAACGTTTTTATAAGATAATTGTATATTGAAAAATGTTCAATATATATAGTAAACAATGTGATGGACATTTTTTTCGTACGATACGCTTTTATAAGATTAACTTTTTAATATCTTGCAATGAATATCTTTTTAATTACAATGTGATAAACATTTTTTAATGTCATATAAATATTTTTAGTGTCATATAACTTTTTAATATGTTGCAGTAGTGCAGCGGCAGGGAGTGCGCGGATTCGAATACGGGTAGTATTTTTTTTAGTGTTGTACGAAAAACGGAACAGTCGAAAGTAGACAAAGTCATACGCGTGCGAGTTGACGCAAGTGATGCAGTGGTCCAGCGGTAGCGAGCAGATTGGCGAGTGTTCGATTTGCGGCGGGCGAGCGCGCGATTAAATTTTAATTTTGTAGTTTGTAAAATACAAAAAACGGCCGATTGTATAAGAGGACATACGCGTTCATTACGCACAACTGGTGCTGTAGCGCAGCGGTACCGAGCGCTCTGTGCGAAAGCCTGGTCGCGGGTTCGAATCCCGGCTGGCGAGCTCGTTAATTATTTTTTCGGCAGGACCCTTTTCTGGCTAACCAGGGATATATAAGTGATTAAATAAAAACTCAGGGTCTTTTAGCAAAAAAAAATTGCCACGTCATCACCTGATAGGGGGTCCAACGTCAATACACTGTTATACGTGATTTAGACTGTTTTGCAGCAATTAGGCGCTGAGATGGTACTGACATGTAAAAAATATAAATATGATTAATGATACCAATCTGTGAGTATGTGCTGGAGTTGCTGGGATTTTTAACAGCGAATGTTGGAGTTGCGGGGATTTTAGACTACTCACAAGCACGGCAACAAAAAATAGTCACCACAAATCTAGCTCAGCTCTGCTGTACTTCTCAACTTTCATCGTTGATGCCGATGACAGGCTCCCACTTGGAGTAATCAAGGACGCTCGTTAATTATTTTTTCAGCAGGACCCTTTTCTGGCTAACCAGGGATATATAAGTGATTAAATAAAAAACTCAGGGTCTTTTAGCAAAAAAATTGCCACGTCATCACCTGATAGGGGGTCCAACGTCAATACACTGTTATACGTGATTTAGACTGTTTTGCAGCAATTAGGCGCTGAGATGGTACTGACATGTAAAAAATATAAATATGATTAATGATACCAATCTGTGAGTATGTGCTGGAGTTGCTGGGATTTTTAACAGCGAATGTTGGAGTTGCGGGGATTTTAGACTACTCACAAGCACGTCAACAAAAAATAGTCACCATAAATCTAGCTCAGCTCTGCTGTACTTCTCAACTTTCATCGTTGATGCCGATGACAGGCTCCCACTTGGAGTAATCAAGGACGCTCGTTAATTATTTTTTCAGCAGGACCCTTTTCTGGCTAACCAGGGATATATCAGTGATTAAATAAAAAACTCAGGGTCTTTTAGCAAAAAAATTGTCACGTCATCACCTGATAGGGGGTCCCGTCGGTCAGATACAACGTCAATACACTGTTATACGTGACTTAGACTGTTTTGCAGCAATTAGGCGCTGAGATGGTACTGACATGTAAAAAATATGATTAATGATACCAATCTGTGAGTATGTGCTGGAGTTGCTGGGATTTTTGACAGCGAATGTTGGAGTTGCGGGGATTTTAGACTACTCACAAGCACGGCAACAAAAAATAGTCACCACAAATCTAGCTCAGCTCTGCTATACTTCTCAACTTTCATCGTTGATGCCCATGACAGGCTCCCACTTGGAGTAATCAAGGACGCTCGTTAATTATTTTTTCAGCAGGACCCTTTTCTGGCTAACCATGGATATATAAGTGATTAAATAAAAAACTCAGGGTCTTTTAGCAAAAAAATTGCCACGTCATCACCTGATAGGGGTCCCGTCGGTCAGATACAACGTCAATACACTGTTATACGTGACTTAGACTGTTTTGCAGCAATTAGGTGCTGAGATGGTACTGACATGTAAAAAATATGATTAATGATACCAATCCGTGAGTATGTGCTGAAGTGTGGTACTAACATGCAATTAACTCATAGGATATGGGCGATCTACCGCTGGCGCAAGCGTTTGTTGTTGGAGTTGCTGGGATTTTTGACAGCGAATGTTGGAGTTGCTGGGATTTTAGACTACTCACAAGCACGGCAACAAAAAATAGTCACCACAAATCTAGCTCAGCTCTGCTGTACTTCTCAACTTTCACCGTTGATGCCGATGACAGGCTCCCACTTGGAGTAATCAAGGACGCTCGTTAATTATTTTTTCGGCAGGACCCTTTTCTGGCTAACCAGGGATATATAAGTGATTAAATAAAAAACTCAGGGTCTTTTAGCAAAAAAATTTGCCACGTCATCACCTGATAGGGGGTCCCGTCGGTCAGATACAACGTCAATACACTGTTATACGTGACTTAGACTGTTTTGCAGCAATTAGGCGCTGAGATGGTACTGACATGTAAAAAATATGATTAATGATACCAATCCGTGAGTATGTGCTGAAATGTGATACTAACATGCAATTAACTCGTGGGATATAGACGATCTACCGCTGGCGCAAGCGTCTGTTGTTTTAGTTGCTGGGATTTTTGACAGCGAATGTTGGAGTTGCTGGGATTTTAGACTACTCACAAGCACGGCAACAAAAAATAGTCACCACAAATCTAGCTCAGCTCTGCTGTACTTCTCAACTTTCATCGTTGATGCCGATGACAAGCTCCCACTTGGAGTAATCAAGGACTTAAGCTGCATCGATGCATTGTTTTTTTGCCCATACACATCTCGATCCTGTGATATCTTGCATACGACTGTTATACGTATACCCCGGATCATGTAACCTGGTCTATGATTTTTCCACGTGGTCCATTCATTTACGGCCAAGTAATGGACCAGTCACCCCGCAAAAAAAAGAAAAAAAAGAAAAAGAAACTGGTCGATGCTCCAGTGCAGCAGCTGCTGTACCATCGTACTTCCTCCTTCCCGAATTACTTATTGTAAAAATAATAAAAATAAATGTATGTAAAACTAAAACACATTTAGATACATCATTTCCATGACAAGTAATTTCGCATGAAGGGAGTACATCATACGACTTCCCGATCCAAATGACAGCTTACCTTCAAATGAAGTGTTCTGTTTTAATATGTCTAAATACATCTAGAACTAAAATACGTCATTCATTTTCACGACAAGTAATTCCGGACTGAGGGAGTACATCATACGACTTTCGGATCCAAATTATAGCTTAGCTTCGAACGAAGTGTTTTGTTTTACTCTTGTCGTTTTTAAACACATGAGCTATTTTGTTTCTAGTTTGTTTCTAGCACTCCCTCCTATCCAAAATAAGTGTCGCAGATTTGAACTAAGGTTGAACTATCCTTTGTTTGAGACTGCGACACTTATTATGGATCACAGGGAGTACTAGATATTTGTTTTTTCGTCACAAAGAAAGCATAAATATTTTACTACGATTAGTCTAGAATTTATCTATCCATATATTAATATGATTATGGAGAAGATGAGATTTTATTTGATGAACAATTTGGTAAGCATTTATTGACATACCAAAAAATAGGATTTTATTTGGTAAGTCAATTAGTAATATTAATGTGATTGTGTGGAGAAATAAGATTCCATTTGGTAAACACTTATTTGCTTAAAAAAAAGGTATTTTATTTGGTTAGTTAATTAGCCTGTGATATAACTACCTGTCAATATTAATGTGATTGTGTAAAAATAAGATTGTACTCCCTCCATTCCTAAATATAAGTCTTTTTTACAGATTTCACTATAGAGACTACATTCGGATGTATATAGACACATTTTAGAGTATAAGTTCATTCATTTTGCTCCGTATGTAGTTTATAGTGGAATCTCTTAAAAGACTTAAATTTAGGAACACAAGGAGTATTTGGTAAGCATTATTGACTAGAGAAAGGTGTCTCACTTGAGAGGGGTGTGGGGTCGCCGGTGAGTGGATGCGGAGAGGGTTGGGCGGTGAGATCGCTCGAGATGAACAAAGAGAGAACTAGGGGAGGGGGAGCGTCGGTGGGCTAGCTTTATCGGGAGGAGTGAGAACATGGGGTGTGTCAGAATCCTGAGCCGACAGAGGGATGTGACTAATTTTCTCTCTCTCTCTCACTCATGTCTCTCAGTTGCACATATCTCGAGAGAAGCAATGAGTGGCTTAGATAGGGTTAGCAAGGGTAGTGGTTTTGGCTAGGTTTTATATAGGGTCTTTATATTTTAAAATATTTGCCCATAATTTTCAAAATTGTTCATCTAATTAAAAAAGGTGTAAATGTATGTTAGAAATTGTTCGTTACATATTAAAAAATCACGCATTCTAAAAACATCTTCATGCAACTAAGAGATTGTTAACACATTTTTAAAAAGTGATGATGTAAATTATAAAATTAGATTTATCTTTCATAAGATGAATATAAACTTCGAAGAAGTGTTCATGTCTTCCAAAAATATGTTAGTCCAAATTCCAAAAGTTTTAACATAATTTGGAAATTTGTCTAATTAAATATCTTCTCCTTATTTGAAAAGGCGTCCACGCATATATTTTAAATTTTCCAGTAAAATTGTTAACGTAATTATGGAAACATAATTATCTAAAAAAATTACACCTAGTTACACAAGTGTTCTGCATTTAAAAATATTCATGGAATTTCATAATACACATATAAGAAAAATATTCATGTATTTAAAAAATATATCTAAGTCCTGTTAAAAAATGGGAAAAAGAAAAATGGTAAAGAAAAATAAATTTAAAAGGCTAAAATGAAAGGGAAAGAAAATTTAAAAGAAAACATTATATAAAGGGGAAAATGAAAACAAAATGGAAAATAATTAGAAAAGAAAAATCAGAAAAGAAAAAACGACGGCGATTCCGCTCTACAATAATGGGTAACATGCAGGTGTTCAGTATCTTATTTCCTGTATGATGCCCACTGCTTCATTTCATCGATCAAACACACAAGGGGCACTTGCACTAGGCCAACCGATTTTGTGGTCCTCTTTCTAGGTTTTTTGGGTTTTGGCTAGGTTTGTACATTTTTACATTATTTTACTTTTATTGATTTTATTATAATTTCTTTTGTACTTTTGGTTATTTTTTTCATTCGATAGCCCAAGGCCATATTTTGATACGCAATAATATTATGCCCCTGTTGCAATGCAAGTGCAAGTGTCAAGTTTTTGAAAATACTTGTTCAATATTTTTAAACGTGAATTTTGATATTAAAAAAATCTCGCATTATGAAAACTTGTTCAAGCATTTTAAGAAAATATGTACTTTTTTTGAAAAAATATGAAATTAATAAATGTGCACTTTCGTAAGAGAGTACTCTTCGTCTTATAAAAAAACTATGAATTAAACCAAAACAAACAAAAGAAACTTAATAGAAAACCAGAAATTGAAAAACAGAAGAAAAACTCATGAAAAGGAGGAGCACTAGGAGCGAGCTGTAGATAGGTGATGATGCTATGTATCGTTCTTCGCGAGCAATAAGTAACGCTCGCTAACTATTTTTTCTCTGATAATCAGTAACGCTCGTTACTAGCTAGCACAGTTACGCCTTAATGGGCAAGGCCATCACTATAGATGGTGCTCAATCTCAAAATCGATCATTTCATTATTATTTTCCATCGTTCTTAGCAGACATTACATACCCAGGCTGGTTTTTAAATTTTGGTCTATTTTATATCGACTTCTTCAAAATGTTCATGAATTTTAAAAAAGATTGTCATTTTCAAAAACATGTTCACAAAATTTCGAAGTTGTTTAGGACTTCAAAATATGCTAACGAATTCAAAATTATTGCTGATTTTCATTATTTTCATTAATCTGAAAAATGATCGTGATTTTGAAAAAAATCAAAATTTACATATAAGATCACAATTTTCTTTAAAAACCATGAATTGGAACACATTGATGAACTTGATAAACTTTCAATGTAATTAAAAATGTGCCAAAATTTGAAAAAATATTCACAATTTTGAATATAGTTCAAAGAATTTAAGAGCCAATAATTTTCTGTGAGGAACTACTGAACTCAATCATTCATGGATTGAAAAATATTCCTAAATTTCGAAGGAAAAGTTCCTGAATTTCAAAAACATTCACAAATTAGAAATATTGATGATGAAACAATATTTCTGGATTTTAAAAAATTCATGAATTTGAAAATGTGTTCAAGAATTTAAAATTGTTTACAAATTTGAAATTTGGCCGTGAATATGAAAATTACTCAATAATTTCAAAAAAACATGAATCTTAGAAAACATTCATAAATTTAAAATATGCTCGCAATTTTTAGAATGTTCATCAATTTTAAAAAAAGGGAGAAAAACGAAAGAGGAAACAGAAAAAGGAATGAAAAACTAACTATAAAAGAATAAAAAAAATGAAAAGATAGAATAATGAACTAAGAAAAAAATGTTTATAGGGAAAATTCGGAAATGTTAAAAATGGAAAAAGGAAATTAAACCGGGAAGCATCCCAACTATTGTATGCTGGTGGGAAAGATGTGCTTATCAAGTTTGTTGCTGAGGCCGTACCTGTTTACTCAATGTCTTGCTTCAAACTTCCTAGAGTACCCTGTCGTCATATCACTTCCCTAATCGGGAAGTTTTGGTGGGAAAGCAAGGAAGGAGAAAGAAAGGTTAGCTGGGTCTCCACGGAGGGCATGACCAGACCTAAATGTGTGGGTGATGGGGAACGTTGCATGGAAAACAAATGAATTCCCTACGAATTACTAGTACAACAACCTGCTATACAAATGGTTTTAAACCACTTTTCGCGACGGCATTTTAAACCGCTGCCTTACCTATGTGCGCGATAGGGGGTCCTTCATGAAGGAAATGAAGGAAATATGCCCTAGAGGCAATAATAAAGTTGTTATTTATATTTCCTTATATCATGATAAATGTTTATTATTCATGCTAGAATTGTATTAACCGAAAACTTAGTACATGTGTGAATACATAGACAAACAGAATGTCCCTAGTATGCCTCTACTTGACTAGCTCGTTAATCAAAGATGGTTAAATTTCCTAGCCATAGACATGTGTTGTCATTTGATGAACGAAATCACATCATTAGGAGAATGATGTGATGGACAAGACCTATTCGTTAGCTTAGCATTATGATCGTTACAGTTTCATTGCTACTGCTTTCTTCATGAATTATATATGTTCCTATAACTATGAGATTATGCAACTCCCGAATACCAGAGGAATACTTTGTGTGCTATCAAACGTCACAACGTAACTGGGTGATTATAAAGATGCTCTACAGGTGTCTCCAATGATGTTTGTTGAGTTGGCATAGATCAAGATTAGATTTGTCACTCCGAGTATCAGAGAGGTATCTCTGGGCCCTCTCGGTATTGCACATCACTATAAGCCTTGCAAGCAATGTGACTAATGAGTTAGTTGCGGGATGATGCATTACGGAACGAGTAAAGAGACTTGCTGGTAACGAGATTGAACTAGGTATTAAGATACCGACGATCGAATCTCGGGCAAGTAACATACCGATGACAAAAGGAACAACGTATGTTGTTATGCGGTTTGACCGATAAAGATCTTCGTAGAATATGTAGGAACCAATATGAGCATCCAGGTTCCGCTATTGGTTATTGACCGGAGATGAGTCTCGGTCATGTCTACATAGTTCTCGAACCCGTAGGGTCCGCACGCTTAACGTTCGGTGACGATCGATATTATGAGTTTATGTGTATTGATGTACCGAAGGTAGTTCGGAGTTCCGGATATGATCATGAACATGACGAGGAGTCTCGAAATGGTCGAGACATAAAGATCGATATATTGGATGACTATGTTTGGACATCGGAAGGGTTCCGAGTGAGTTTGGACATATACCGGAGTACCGGGGGGTTACCGGAACCCCCCGGGGAGTGTAATGGGCCTTATGGGCTTTAGTGGAGAGAGAGAGGGGCGGCCAGGGCAGGCCGCGCGCCCCCTCCCCCTCTAGTCCTAATTGGACTAGGAGGGGGGCGGCGCCCCCCTTTGCCTTCTCCCTCTCTCCTCCTTCCTTCTCTCCTACTCCTACTACATGGAAGGGGGGAATCCTACTCCCGGTGGGAGTAGGAATCCCTAGGGCACGCCATAGTAGAGGGCCGGCCCTCCCCCTCTTCCACTCCTTTATATACGGGGGAGGGGGGCACCCCATAGACACACAAGTTGATCATTGATCTCTTAGCCGTGTGCGGTGCCCCCCTCCACCATAATCCATCTCGGTCATATCGTTGCAGTGCTTAGGCGAAGCCCTGCGCCGATAACTTCATCATCACCATGATCACGCCGTCGTGCTGACGAAGCTCTCCTTCGACACTCTGCTGGATCATGAGTTCGTGGGACGTCACCGGGCTGAACGTGTGCAGACCGCGGAGGTGCCGTACTTTCGGTATTAGGATCAGTCGATCATGAAGACGTACTACTACATCAACCGTGTTTTCATAACGCTTGTGCTTACGGTCTACGAGGGTACATGGACAACACTCTCCCCTCTCGTTGTTATGCATCACCATGATCATCCGTGTGCGTAGGATTTTTTTTTGAAATTACTACTTTCCCCAACAGTAGCATCAGAGTCAGGTTTATGCGTAGATGTTATATGCACGAGTAGAATACAAGTGAGTTGTGGGCAATAATAGTCATACTGCTTACCAGCATGTCATACTTTGATTTGGCGGTATTGTTGGATGAAGTGGCCCGGACCGACATTACGCGTACACTTACGCGAGACTGGTTCTACCGACGTGCTTTGCACATTGGTGGCTGGCGGGTGTCAGTTTCTCCAACTTTAGCTGAATCAAGTGTGACTACGCCCGGTCCTTGTTGAAGGTTAAAACAACACATACTTGACGAAAAATCTTTGTGGTTTTGATGCGTAGGTAAGAACAGTTCTTGCTCAGCCCGTAGCAGCCACGTAAAACTTGCAACAACAACGTAGATGACGTCTAACTTGTTTTTGCAGGGCATGTTGTGATGTGATATGGTCAAGACATGATGCTAGATTTTATTGTATGAGATGATCATGTTTTGTAACGGAGTTATCGGCAACTCGCAGGAGCCATATGGTTGTCGCTTTATTGTATGAAATGCAATCGCCATGTAATTGATTTACTTTATCACTAAGCGGTAGCGATAGTCGTAGAAGCAATAGTTGGCGAGACGACAACGATGCTACGATGGAGATCAAGGTGTCGCGCCGGTGAAGATGGTGATCATGATGGTGCTTTGGAGATGGAGATCAAAGGCACAAGATGATGATGGCCATATCATATCACTTATATTGATTGCATGTGATGTTTATCTTTTATGCATCTTATTTTGCTTAGTTCGGCGGTAGCATTATAAGATGATCTCTCACTAAATTTCAAGGTACAAGTGTTCTCCCTGAGTATGCACCGTTGCGAAAGTTCGTCGTGCCGAGATACCACGTGATGATCGGGTATGATAAGCTCTACGTTCACATACAACGGGTGCAAGCCAGTTTTGCACACGCAGAATACTCGGGTTAAACTTGACGAGCCTAGCATATGCAGATATGGCCTCGGAACACTGAGACCGAAAGGTCGAGCGTGAATCATATAGTAGATATGATCGACATAGTGATGTTCACCATTGAAAACTACTCCATCTCACGTGATGATCGGACATGGTTTAGTTGATTTGGATCACGTGATCACTTAGATGATTAGAGGGATGTCTATCTAAGTGGGAGTTCTTAAGTAATATGATTAATTGAACTTTAATTTATCATGAACTTAGTCCTGATAGTATTTGCATAACTATGTTGTAGATCAATAGCTCGTGATGTAGCTCCCCGTTTATTTTTGATATGTTCCTAGAGAAAAATAAGTTGAAAGATGATAGTAGCAATGATGCGTACTTGGTCCGTGATCTGAGGATTATCCTCATTGCTGCACAGAAGAATTATGTCCTTGATGCACCGCTAGGTGACAGACCTATTGCAGGAGCAGATGTAGATGTTATGAACGTTTGAAAAATCTCGGTATGATGACTACTTGATAGTTTAAGTGCACCATGCTTTACGGCTTAGAACCGGGACTTCAAAAAATGTTTTGAATGCCATGGAGCATATAAGATGTTCCAAGAGTTGAAATTGGTATTTCATACTCATGCCCGTGTCGAGAGGTATGAGACCTCTGACAGTACTTTGCCTACAAGATGGAGAATAGCTCAACCAGTGAGCATGTGCTCAGGGCACTACAATTGCTTGAATCAAGTGGGAGTTAATCTTCGAGATAAGATAGTAATTGACAAAGTTCTCTAGTCACTATCACCAAGTTACTAGAACTTCGTGATGAACTATAATATGCAAGGGATGACGAAAGTAATTCCCAAGCTCTTCGTGATGCTGAAATCGGCGAAGGTAGAAATCAGGAAAGAGCATCAAATGTTGATGGTTTACAAGACTACTAGTTTCAAGAAAAGGGCAAAGGAATAGAAAGGGAACTTCAAGAAAGAATTACAAACAAGTTGTCACTCCCGTGAAGAAACCCAAAGCTAGACTCAAGCCTGAAACTGAGTGCTTCTACTGCAAAGGAAATGGTCACTTGAAGTGGAACTGCCCTAGATACTTGGCGAATAAGAAGGATGGCAAAGTGAACAAAGGTATATTTGATATACAGGTTATTGATGTGTACTTTACTAGTGTTTATAGCAACCCCTCGGTATTTGATACTAGTTCAGTTGCTAAGAGTAGTAACTCGAAACAAGAGTTGCAAAATAAACAGAGACTAGTTAAGGGCGAGGTGACGATGTGTGTTGGAAATGATTCCAAGGATGATAAGATCACCATCGCACACTCCCTTTACCTTCGGGATTAGTGTTGAACCTAAAATAAATGTTATTTAGTGTTTGCGTTGAGCATGAATATGATTAGATCATGTTTATTGCAATACGGTTATTCATTTAAGTCAAAGAATAATTGTTGTTCTGTTTACATGAATAAAACCTTCTATGGTCATACACTCAAAATAAATGGTTTATTGAATCTCGATCGTGTTGATACACATATTCATAATATTGATGCCAAAAGATGCAAAGTTGATAATGATAGTGCAACATATTTGTGGCACTGCCGTTTAGGTCATATTGGTGTAAAGCGCATGAAGAAACTCCATGCTGATGGGCTTTTGGAATCACTTGATGCTTGCGAACCATGGCTCATGGGCAAGATGACTAAGACTCCGTTCTCCGGAACAATGGAGCGAGCCACTGACTTATTGGAAATAATACATACCGATGTATGCGGTCCAATGAGTGTTGAGGCTCACGGCGGGTATCATTGTTTTCTGATGTAATGACCTGACCCGAAATCGGTCAAGTCTCTGTGTAGCTGTACCATCCCAAGATCATGCTGGCACACACAGTACATGGATGCAAAGATTCAAAGTTCAATCACACCTGAATTTATTACACGATTCTCATATCGAGTCTTTATTACATCATAATAAATTCGGCCGAAGGCCAACTCATGAGAAATAAACTAAATAAAGCTGCGGAAGCGTAGACGAATAGCGAGTCCATCCGACTCCAAAGGGCAATCTCCAAGCGGGGATCGTAGCCTCACTCCTGGTCGGAAAACTCCTCTGCAACATAAGACGTTGCAGCCATGTAGGTCAGCATTTTGAATATGCCGGCAAGTCATGAAAAGAGAACAACAATAAAATTACTAATACTATATGCAATTTGGCTGTGGGGCTCTAAGTTTCATTGTTTTGCGAAAAAGCCGGTTTTTCCCTACGACAAGGACTTGTTTGCAACTACTACAAAATGTTGGTAGTTATTGAGATGGTTCCGCCAACCAATGTCTCGTTCCCAATTATTAAATAACCCCCTCAATTAATTTATTAAGTTCAGTGTTGAGATATCCGAAATACTCCAATTCCAGAGGCTCAGTTGTCCGTAACCGGGGACACGGCTAATCGATTAGGTTGTTACTCTGCAGAGGTTTGTGCACTTTACCCGCAAGAATCGTTCCCTCCTTTAAGTCTTCGCACTGCCTGGTGTTTGAAGACGAGACGAACGAAACAGGGTCTTCCGAAGGGTTCCTCTGGGCCACTGCCGGTGCCCATCCAATCCTACCGTTCTTCTACATCTCGTAGCACCGTCCGGCCAGAGTCACGCCTAGGGTCAATCCAGCCAGAGCCCATAATGGCTTGCGGCTGCACAGGTAAGCTTCCGGTCAATGGGGTATCCATCCGTCTCTTCGTGGCTGGGTGAAGCTTTCCGCAAGATGTCATGGCGCTTCTCCATGCATCCCGGCCATCCGCTGGTTTCTCCAGGGTGCCCGTCAACCGTCCTCCACCCAGTAGTGAATTTTGAAGTCCATCTTGAGCTTGACGTCATGGGGTTGTCATCATCTTGACTCTCGCATCTCCCTTATGAATCACTCAACCAACCCCGTCTACGAGCATAGCAAAATAAACTACATCGTCCCGGGCATTGGTAACAAGGGAGAAGGGTTCATCCTACCTCATGATACTACTTAAGAACATAACTTAACAAAATTCTCCTACTGCATGCATGGTGGGGAGGTATAACTCTAATGCAATAAAATCATAGGTATTGTAAAAACATGATCAAATGACTTGCCTGGCTGACGGTCTTCGAAAGCTAGCGACTCGTAATAGCAGGCTTCGCACTCCGGAAATTCTACCGAGTCAAACAATAGCACAAATAAGTATAGCACAATATAACATAACAGCAAGTTGAAGTAAAACACCCACCTACTCAAACCAAAACCAAAGAAAAACTCGGAGAAAGCAAATCAAGGTTTTCATCATATCAAGCAACAACTAAGAAATAGTTTTACACAACTAAAACCTTTCTTAACAGAACCTAAGCATTGGTTTTGCTAACTAACAGAAGGAAAAACATCATACAAACTAGGAGCAGAAAGAATCACATCAAAAGCTATTATAGAACTCCTATTATGCCTAAAACAATGCTAGCAAAGAAAATAAAATAAAAATTTTATTCTACTGTAAATAAAAGTTCATCCTCTGTAGCTACAGAAACTAATCTAAAATAAACTATAACATAACAAAAATAAAATTATTTACTAACTAGAACAGTAGGAAAACAGTAGCTAGCTAAATAAACAAGAAAAACTTAATTTCGACATAAAACTAATTGTTTATTAAATCTAAAATACCAAAACAAGTTCCTACTGCTAGGCATGGTCAAAACTAAGCAGTATCAAAAAGAATCACTAAAAAAAATAATCCTAACTCAATTTATAGCAGAAAAACTAATCTGTCTAAATCTAATATAAAACTATTTATAATAATTTAAACATGGATAAACATATTTTCTACAGAAACTACAACAAATTTGCAAACTAACAAAAAAAGAATCAACTAAAAATATTAAAAAACCTAAGAGAAACAGATTTTACAAGATTGGAACTTTTCTGTTTTTAAAACAGAACGTAAATAACAGGAAAAAAACTAATGGGCGCTATTGGGCTCGGGGTGGTGCGATCTGAAACTAAACCGCGCCCGGTCGTTAACTA
The DNA here is from genome assembly GCF_002575655.3 of Aegilops tauschii subsp. strangulata. Taxonomy (NCBI): domain Eukaryota; kingdom Viridiplantae; phylum Streptophyta; class Magnoliopsida; order Poales; family Poaceae; genus Aegilops; species Aegilops tauschii. Next base: position 376,038,517 of record NC_053037.3, read on the forward strand.
ACATACGCGTACATTGTATAACTAAAAGAAACCAGTGAACCGGTTTAAATCTAAACCTAAAAAAACCGTACACTAAAACCAATAAAAAAACGAGTTACTAAACCGATCTAACGGTTCGATCTAAAAGGAAAAAAACTATAGAGGAGCGCTCGTGCTTACAGAGAGGAACGGTGTGGCAGGGAAGAAGAGGGCTTCGGCGGGGCGGCGGCTCCGGTCGACGACGGCGTCGGCGGTGATGTCTAGGAGATGCAGAGAGGCGAGGGCGTCCGATTTTCTGTTGATGGTGAGGCGAGGGGACGTCGGGGACGGCGGAGACGACGAGGACGAGGTGGCGGAGCTCGGTGCTCCGGCGGAGCACGCGGGGTTGGGGGCAGCCTCTGTAGATGACGAAGACGAACAAAAACATGTCAAAAAGGTTTGTGAGGTCGGGCTAGACCGATAGCAGAGGTTAGAGAGGCTGGGGATGCTCACCGGTGAAGCAAAGTGGCGGTGAACTTCGGTGGCTGGGGCGAGATCGGAACGGAGATGGTGGCGGCTGTGGAGGGTTTTAGAGAGGGGTTTTGAAGGGGATCGCGAGAGGACGGGTAGGGCTACTTATAGGACGTGTTACTTGGGCGAGGGGAAGGCTTTAGCTAGGGTTTTGGAGAGGGGCGGACGCGGCCAGCGTCGAACGGAGCGAGATACGGGCACGGGAGTATCGGGACGAAGGAGATGATGCTGTGGGGTCCAGCGGTCAGAGGAGAAAAGAAGATAAGGAAAGAGAAAGAAAAAAAAGAAAAGAAAAAGAGATAGTTACGTGAGGGAGGAGTTACGTGAGATCTCTCTCACGAGCGTGCGCGAGGGGTGGCCCTGGCTGGCGGCCTGTGCGGGCGACTGGGCTGGCGCCTGGCTAGTGGGCTGCGGCCCGGGTGGCTAGGCTTGCTGGCCTGGCGCCCGGCTTTTTTTTTTATTAGACAGAGGGAGGAAAAATATATAGGAGAATCTATTTTTTTTATATAGGACATATATATATATATCAAAATTCTCAGGGGAATTTATCCTACAATGTGGACATTTTTCTAGAGGCAAAACAGAAACTAAAAAAAAACACTTTCTGGAAATCCCAAATAAAGTTCAAATTTAAATTCAAACTTTTTGGCAATACTTTTCTTCTGACATTTTTGGAGTGTCATGTTAGCTCCTCTCATACTTTTAAACAAGTATTTGTCAGGGATATCTGAAACAAATTTCGAATGCCAAGTTGAATTCAAATTCAAATAAAACTCAAATGCCTCTGAAAATTTCCAAATGCCACTCAATTCAAACAAAATGCATAGATGCTTAGCTAATAATTGTAAAACATTCCAAATTGAAAATTTGGGATGTTACATCTGACCTTCACAGATGATTTGAGAAGATATGTGTATATCTACTTGATGAAACACAAGTCTGAAACACTTGAAGTTCAAAGATTTTCAGAGTGAAGTAGAGAATCATCGTAACAAGAAAATAAAGTTTCTACGATCTGATCGCAGAGGCAAGTATCTGAGTTACGAGTTTGGCCTTCAATTAAAACAATGTGGAATAGTTTCACAAACTCATGCCACCTGGAACACCACAGCATAATGGTGTGTCCGAACGTCATAACCGTACTTTATTGGATATAGTGCAATCTATGATGTCTCTTACCGATTTACCACTATCGTTTTGGGGTTATGCATTAGAGACAGCTACATTCACGTTAAATAGGGCACCGTCTAAATCCGTTGAGACGACACCGTATGAACTATGGTTTGGCAAGAAACCTAAGCTGTCGTTTCTTAAAGTTTGAGGTTGCAATGCTTATGTGAAAAAGTTTCAACCTGATAAGCTGAAACCCAAATCGGAGAAGTGCGTCTTCATAGGATACCCAAAAGAAAATGTTGGGTATGAAGGAAATATGCCCTAGAGGCAATAATAAAGTTATTATTTATTTCCTTATATCATGATAAATGTTTATTATTCATGCTAGAATTGTATTAACCGGAAACATAATACTTGTGTGAATACATAGACAAACAGACTGTCACTAGTATGCCTCTACTTGACTAGCTCGTTGATCAAAGATGGTTATGTTTCCTAGCCATTGACATGAGTTGTCATTTGATTAACGGGATCACATCATTAGGAGAATGATGTGATTGACTTGACCCATTCCGTTAGCTTAGCACTCGATCGTTTAGTATGTTGCTATTGCTTTCTTCATGACTTATACATGTTCCTATGACTATGAGATTATGCAACTCCCGTTTACCGGAGGAACACTTTGTGTGCTACCAAACGTCACAACATAACTGGGTGATTATAAAGGTGCTCTACAGGTGTCTCCGAAAGTACTTGTTGGGCTGGCGTATTTCGAGATTAGGATTTGTCACTCCGATTGTCGGAGAGGTATCTCTGGGCCCTCTCGGTAATGCACATCACTTAAGCCTTGCAAGCATTGCAACTAATGAGTTTGTTGCGAGATGATGTATTAAGGAACGAGTAAAGAGACTTGCCGGAAACGAGATTGAACTAGGTATTGAGATACCGACGATCGAATCTCGGGCAAGTAACATACCGATGACAAAGGGAACAACGTATGTTGTTATGCGGCCTGACCGATAAAGATCATCGTAGAATATGTGGGAGCCAATATGAGCATCCAGGTTCCGCTATTGGTTATTGACCGGAGACGTGTCTCGATCATGTCTACATAGTTCTCGAACCCGTAGGGTCCGCACGCTTAAAGTTAGATGACGATTATATTATGAGTTTATGTGTTTTGATGTACCGAAGGAGTTCAGAGTCCCGGGTGAGATCAGGGACATGACGAGGAGTCTCGAAATGGCCGAGACGTAAATATCGATATATTGGACGACTATATTCGGACTTCGGAAAGGTTCCGAGTGATTCGGGTATTTATCGGAGTACCGGAGAGTTACGGGAATTCGCCGGGGAGAAGTATTGTGCCTTATTGGGCCATACGGGAATAGAGGAGAGAGACCAAAAGGAAGGAGGCGCGCACCCCCCCTCTGGTCCGAATTGGACAAGGGGTGCAGCCCCCTTTTCCTTCTCCCTCTCCCCCTCTTTCCTTCTCTCCTACTCCAACAAGGAAAGTAGGAATCCTACTCCCGGTGGGAGTAGGAATCCCCCCTTGGCGCGCCCTCCTCCTAGGCCGCCCGCCTCCCCCCTTGCTCCTTTATATACGGGGGCAGGGGGCACCCCAAAGACACAACAATTGATCATTGATCTCTTAGCCGTGTGCGGTGCCCCCTCCACCATATTACACCTCGATAATATCGTAGCGGTGCTTAGGCGAAGCCCTGCGTCGGTAGAACATCATCATCATCATCACCACGCCGTCGTGCTGACGAAACTCTCCCTCAACACTCGGCTGGATCGGAGTTAGAGGGACGTCATCGAGCTGAACGTGTGCTGAACTCGGAGGTGTCGTGCGTTTGGTACTTGATCGGTCGGATCGTGAAGACGTACGACTACATCAACCGCGTTGTATTAACGCTTCCGCTTTCTGTCTACGAGGGTACGTGGACAACACTCTCCCCTCTCGTTGCTATGCATCACCATGATCTTGCGTGTGCGTAGGAATTTTTTGAAATTACTACGTTCCCCAACAGTGGCATCCGAGCCTGGTTTTATGCGTAGATGTCATATGCACGAGTAGAACACAAGTGAGTTGTGGGCAATATAAGTCATACTGCTTACCAGCATGTCATACTTTGGTTCGGCGGTATTGTTGGATGAAGCGGCCCGGACCGACATTACACGTACGCTTACGCGAGACTGGTTCTTCCGACGTGCTTTGCACAGAGGTGGCTGGCGGGTGTCAGTTTCTCCAACTTTAGTTGAACCGAGTGTGGCTACGCCCGGTCCTTGCGAAGGTTAAAACAGCACCAACTTGACAAACTATCGTTGTGGTTTTGATACGTAGGTAAGAACGGTTCTTGCTAAGCCCGTAGCAGCCACGTAAAACTTGCAACAACAAAGTAGAGGACGTCTAACTTGTTTTTGCAGGGCATGTTGTGATGTGATATGGTCAAGACATGATGCTAAATTTTATTGTATGAGATGATCATGTTTTGTAACCGAGTTATCGGCAACTGGCAGGAGCCATATGGTTGTCGCTTTATTGTATGCAATGCAATCGCCCTGTAATGCTTTACTTTATCACTAAGCAGTAGCGATAGTCGTAGAAGCATAAGATTGGCGAGACGACAACGATGCTACAATGGAGATCAATGTGTCGCGCCGGTGACGATGGTGATCATGACGGTGCTTCGGAGATGGAGATCACAAGCACAAAATGATGATGGCCATATCATATCACTTATATTGATTGCATGTGATGTTTATCTTTTATGCATCTTATCTTGCTTTGATTGACGGTAGCATTATAAGATGATCCCTCACTAAATTATCAAAGTATAAGTATTCTCCCTGAGTATGCACCGTTGCGAAAGTTCTTCATGCTGAGACACCACGTGATGATCGGGTGTGATAGGCTCTACGTTCAAATACAACGGGTGCAAAACAGTTGCACACGCGGAATACTCAGGTTAAGCTTGACGAGCCTAGCATATAACAGATATGGCCTCGGAACATGGAGACCGAAAGGTCGAGCGTGAATCATATAGTGGATATGATCAACATAGTGATGTTCACCGTTGAAACTACTCCATCTCACGTGATGATCGGACATGGTTTAGTTGATATGGATCACGTGATCACTTAGAGGATTAGAGGGATGTCTATCTAAGTGGGAGTTCTTAAGTAATATGATTAATTGAACTTAAATTTATCATGAACTTAGTCCTGATAGTATTTTGCAAATTATGTTGTAGATCAATAGCTCACGTTGTTGCTTCCCTGTGTTTATTTTTGATATGTTCCTAGAGAAAAATTATGTTGAAAGATGTTAGTAGCAAAGATGCGGATTGGATCCATGATCTGAGGATTATCCTCATTGCTGCACAGAAGAATTATGTCCTTGATGCACCGCTAGGTGACAGACCTATTGCAGGAGCAAATGCAGACGTTATGAACGTTTGGCTAGCTCAATATGATGACTACTTGATAGTTTAGTGCACCATGCTTAACGGCTTAGAATCGGGACTTCAAAGACGTTTTGAACGTCATGGACCATATGAGATGTTCCAGGAGTTGAAGTTAATATTTCAAGCAAATACCCGAGTTGAGAGATATGAAGTCTCCAACAAGTTCTATAGCTAAAAGATGGAGGAGAATAGCTCAAGCAGTGAGCATGTGCTCAGATTGTCTGGGTACTACAATCGCTTGAATCAAGTGGAAGTTAATCTTCCAGATAAAATAGTGATTGACAGAATTCTCTAGTCACCATCACCAAGTTAGTAGAACTTCGTGATGAACGATAATATGCAAGGGATAACGGAAACGATTCCCAAGCTCTTCGTGATGCTGAAATCGACGAAGGTAGAAATCAAGAAAGAGCATCAAGTGTTGATGATTAACAAGACCACTAGTTTCAAGAAGAGGGCAAACGGAAAGAAAGGGAACTTCATGTAGAACGGCAAGCAAGTTGTTGCTCAAGTGAAGAAACCCAAATTTGGACCTAAGCCTGAGACTAAGTGCTTCTACTTCAAAGAGACTGGTCACTGGAAGCGGAATTGCCCCAAGTATTTGGTGGATAAGAAGGATGGCAAAAGTGAACAAAGGTATATTTGATATACAGATTATTGATGTGTATTTTACTAGTGTTCGTAGCAACCCCTCGGTATTTGATACTGGTTCGGTTGCTAAAGAGTAGTAACTCAAAACGGGAGTTGCATAATGAACAGAAACTAGTTAAGGATGAAGTGACGATGTGTATTGGAAGTGGTTCCAAGATGATCATCATCGCACACTCCCTATACTTTCGGGATTAGTGTTGAACCTAAATAAGTGTTATTTGGTGTTTGCGTTGAGCATGAATATGATTTGATCATGTTTATTGCAATACGGTTATTCATTTAAGTTAGAGAATAATTGTTGTTCTATTTACATGAATAAAACCTTCTATGGTCATCCACCCAATGAAAATGGTTTGTTAGATCTCGATCGTAGTAATACACATATTCATAATATTAAAGCCAAAAGATGCAAAGTTAATAATGATAGTGCAACTCATTTGTGGCACTGCCGTTTAGGTCATATTGGTGTAAAGCGCGTGAAGAAACTCCATGCTGATGGGATTTTGGAATCACTTGATTATGAATCACTTGATGCTTGCGAACCATGCCTTATGGGCAAGATGACTAAAGACTCCGTTCTCCGGAACAATGGAGCGAGCAACAGACTTGTTGGAAATAATACATACTGATGTATGCAATTCGATGAGTGTTGAGGCTCGCGGCAGGTATCATTATTTTCTGACCTTCACAGATGATTTGAGCAGATATGGGTATATCTACTTGATGAAACATAAGTCTGAAACATTTGAAAAAGTTCAAAGAATTTCAGAGTGAAGTGGAAAATCATCGTAACAAGAAAAATAAAGTTTCCATGATCTGATCGCGGAGACGAATATTTGAGTTACGAGTTTGATCTTGAATTAAAACAATGTGGAATAGTTTCACAAACTCATGCCACCTGGAACACCACAGCGTAATGGTGTGTCCGAACATCGTAACCGTACTTTATTTGATATGGTGTGATCTATGATGTCTCTTACCGATTTAACAATATCATTTTGGGGTTATGCATTAGAGACAGCTGCATTCACGTTAAATTGGGCACCATCTAAATCCGTTGAGATGACACCAGATGAACTGTGGTTTAGCAAGAAACCAAAGTTGTCGTTTCTTAAAGTTTGGGGTTGTGATGCTTATATGAAAAAGTTTCATCCTGATAAGCTCAAACCCAAATCGGAGAATTGTGTCTTCATAGGATACCCAAAGGAGACAGTTGGGTACACCTTCTATCACAGATCCGAAGGCAATACATTCGTTGCTAAGAATGGATCCTTTCTAGAGAAGGAGTTTCTCTCGAAAGAAGTGAGTGGGAGGAAAGTAGAACTTGATGAGGTAATTGTACCTGCTCCCTTATTGGAAAGTAGTTCATCGCAGAAACCAGTTTCTGTGACGCCTATACCAATTAGTGAGGAAGTTAATGATGATGATCATGGAACTTTAGATCAAGTTATTACTGAACCTCGTAGGTCAACCAGAGTAAGATCCGCACCAGAGTGGTACGGTAATCCTGTTCTGGAGGTTATGTTACTAGACCATGATGAACCTACGAACTATGAAGAAGCGATGGTGAGCCCAGATTCCGCAAAATGGCTTGAGGTCATGAAATCTGAGATGAGATCCATGTATGAGAACAAAGTATGGACTTTGATTGACTTGCCCAATGATCGGCGAGGCATTGAGATTAAATGGATCTTCAAGAGGAAGATGGGCGCTGATAGTAGTGTTACTATCTACAAAGCTAGAATTGTCGCAAAAGGTTTTGGACAAGTTTAAGGTGTTGACTACGATGAGAGTTTCTCACTCGTATCTATGCTTAAGTCTGTCCGAATCATGTTAACGATTGCCGCATTTTATGAAATCTGGAAAATGGATAAACAAAACCGCATTCCTTAATGGATTTATTAAAGAAGAGTTGTATATGATGCAACCAGAAGGTTTTGTCAATCCTAAAGGCGCTAACAAAATATGCAAGCTCCAGCGATCCATCTATGGACTGGTGCAAGCATCTCGGAGTTGGAATATACGCTTTGATAAGTTGATCAAAGGATATAGTTTTATACAGACTTGCGGTGAAGCCTGTATTTACAAGAAAGTGAGTGGGAGCACTACAACATTTCTGATAAGTATATGTGAATGACATATTGTTGATCGAAAATAATGTAGAATTATTCTGCAAAGCATAAAGGAGTGTTTGAAAGGAGTTTTTCAAAGAAAGACCTCGGTGAAGCTGCTTACATATTGAGCATCAAGATCTATAGAGATAGATCAAGACGCTTGATAAGTTTTTTCAATGAGTACATACCTTGACAAGATTTTGAAGTAGTTCAAAATGGAACAGTCAAAGAAAGAGTTCTTGCCTGTGTTACAAGGTGTGAAATTGAGTAAGACTCAAAGCCCGACCACGGCAGAAGATAGAAAAAGAATGAAAGTCATTCCCTATGCCTCGGCCATAGGTTCTATAAAGTATGCCATGTTGTGTACCAAATCTATTGTATACCCTACACTGATTTTGGCAAGGGAGTACAATAGTGATCTAGGAGTAGATCACTGGACAACAGTCAAAAATTATCCTTAGTGGAATAAGGAAATATTTCTCGGTTATGGAGGTGATAAAGAGTTCATCGTAAAGAGTTACGTCGATGCAAGCTTTGACACCGATCTGGATGACTCTAAGTCTAGATCTAGATACATATTGAAAGTGGGAGCAATTAGCTAGAGTAGCTCCGTGCAGAGCATTGTAGACATAGAAATTTGCAAAATACTTACGGATCTGAATGTGATAGACCCGTTGACTAAAATTATCTCACAAGCAAAACATGATCACACCTTAGTACTCTTTGGGTGTTAATCACATAGCGATGTGAACTAGATTATTGACTCTAGTAAACCCTTTGGGTGTTGGTCACATATCGATGTGAACTATGGGTGTTAACCACATGAAGATGTGAACTATTAATGTTAAATCACATGGCGATGTGAACTAGATTATTGACTCTAGTGCAAGTGGGAGACTGAAGGAAATATGCCCTAGAGGCAATAATAAAGTATTATATATTTCCTTATATCATGATAAATGTTTATTATTCATGCTAGAATTGTATTAACCGGAAACATAATACTTGTGTGAATACATAGACAAACAGAGTGTCACTAGTATGCCTCTACTTGACTAGCTCGTTGATCAAAGATGGTTATGTTTCCTAGCCATTGACATGAGTTGTCATTTGATTAACGGGATCACATCATTAGGAGAATGATGTGATTGACTTGACCCATTCCGTTAGCTTAGCACTCGATCGTTTAGTATGTTGCTATTGCTTTCTTCATGACTTATACATGTTCCTATGACTATGAGATTATGCAACTCCCGTTTACCGGAGGAACACTTTGTGTGCTACCAAACGTCACAACATAACTGGGTGATTATAAAGGTGCTCTACAGGTGTCTCCGAAAGTACTTGTTGTGCTGGCGTATTTCGAGATTAGGATTTGTCACTCCGATTGTCGGAGAGGTATCTCTGGGCCCTCTCAGTAATGCACATCACTTAAGCCTTGCAAGCATTGCAACTAATGAGTTTGTTGCGAGATGATGTATTACGGAACGAGTAAAGAGACTTGCCGGAAACGAGATTGAACTAGGTATTGAGATACCGACGATCGAATCTCGGGCAAGTAACATACCGATGACAAAGGGAACAACGTATGTTGTTATGCGGTCTGACCGATAAAGATCTTCGTAGAATATGTGGGAGCCAATATGAGCATCCAGGTTCCGCTATTGGTTATTGACCGGAGACGTGTCTCGATCATGTCTACATAGTTCTCGAACCCGTAGGGTCCGCACGCTTAAAGTTAGATGACGGTTATATTATGAGTTTATGTGTTTTGATGTACCGAAGGAGCTCGGAGTCCCGGATGAGATCAGGGACATGACGAGGAGTCTCGAAATGGCCGAGACGTAAAGATCGATATATTGGACGACTATATTCGGACTTCGGAAAGGTTCCGAGTGATTCGGGTATTTATCGGAGTACCGGAGAGTTACGGGAATTCGCCGGGAGAAGTATTGGGCCTTATTGGGCCATACGGGAATAGAGGAGAGAGGCCAAAAGGAAGGAGGCGCGCACCCCCCCTCTGGTCCGAATTGTACAAGGGGTGCAGCCCCCTTTTCCTTCTCCCTCTCCCCCTCCTTCCTTCTCTCCTACTCCAACAAGGAAAGGAGGAATCCTACTCCCGGTGGGAGTAGGAATCCCCCCTTGGCGCGCCCTCCTCCTAGGCCGGCCGCCTCCCCCCTTGCTCCTTTATATACGGGGGCAGGGGGCACCCCAAAGACACAACAATTGATCATTGATCTCTTAGCCGTGTGCGGTGCCCCCCTCCATCATATTACACCTCGATAATATCGTAGCGGTGCTTAGCCGAAGCCCTGCGTTGGTAGAACATCATCATCATCACCACGCCGTCGTGCTGACGAAACTCTCCCTCACCACTCGGCTGGATCGGAGTTCGAGGGACGTCATCGAGCTGAACGTGTGCTGAACTCGGAGGTGCCGTGCGTTCGGTACTCGATCGGTCGGATCGTGAAGACGTACGACTACATCAACCACGTTGTATTAACGCTTCCGCTTTCTGTCTACGAGGGTACGTGGACAACACTCTCCCCTCTCGTTGCTATGCATCACCATGATCTTGCGTGTGCGTAGGATTTTTTTTGAAATTACTACGTTCCCCAACAGGGTACACCTTCTATCACAGATCCGAAGGCAAGATCTTTGTTGCTAAGAATGGATCCTTTCTAGAGAAGAAGTTTTTCTCGAAAGAAGTGAGTGGGAGAAAAGTAGAACTAGATTAGGTAATTGTACCTTCTCCCGAATTGGAAAATAGTTCATCACAGAAATCAGTTCCAGTGATGCCTACACCAATTAGTGAGGAAGATTAATGATGATGATCATGAAACATCAGATCAAGTTAATACCTGATGTCTACTACGCAACCTTCTTCTTGTAGACGTTGTTGGGCCTCCAAGTGCAGAGGTTTGTAGGACAGTAGCAAGTTTCCCTCAAGTGGATGACCTAAGGTTTATCAATCCGTGGGAGGCGTAGGATGAAGATGGTCTCTCTCAAGCAACCCTGCAACCAAATAACAAAGAGTCTCTTGTGTCCCCAACACACCCAATACAATGGTAAATTGTATAGGTGCACTAGTTCGGCGAAGAGATGGTGATACAAGTGCAATATGGATGGTAGATATAGGTTTTTGTAATCTGAAAATATAAAAACAGCAAGGTAACAAGTGGTAAAAGTGAGCGTAAACGGTATTGCAATGCTTTGAAACAAGGCCTAGGGTTCATACTTTCACTAGTGCAAGTTCTCTCGACAATAATAACATAATTGGATCATATAACTATCCCTCAATATGCAACAAAGAGTCACTCCAAAGTCACTAATAGCGGAGAACAAACAAAGAGATTATGGTAGGGTATGAAACCACCTCAAAGTTATTCTTTCCAATCAATCTGTTGGGCTATTCCTATAAGTGTCACAAACAACCCTAGAGTTCGTACTAGAATAACACCTTAAGACACAAATCAACCAAAACCCTAATGTCACTAAGATACTCCAATGTCACCCCAAGTATCCGTGGGTATGATTATACGATATGCATCACACAATCTCATATTCATCTATTCAACCAACACATAGAACCTCAAAGAGTGCCCCAAAGTTTCTACCGGAGAATCAAGACGAAAACGTGTGCCAACCCCTATGCATAGGTTCATGGGCGGAACCCGCAAGTTGATCACCAAAACATACATCAAGTGAATCACGTGATATCCCATTGTCACCACAGATACGCACGGCAAGACATACAACAAGTGTTCTCAAATCATTAAAAGACTCAATCCGATAAGATTACTTCAAAGGGAAAACTCAATCCATTACAAGAGAGTAGAGGGGGAGAAGAAACAAAAGATCCAACTATAATAGCAAAGCTCGCGATACATCAAGATCGAACCACCACAAGAACACGAGAGAGAGAGAGAGAGAGATCAAACACATAGCTACTGGTACATACCCTCAGTCCCGAGGGTGAACTACTCCCTCCTCGTCATGGAGAGCGCCGGGATGATGAAGATGGCCACCGGTGAGGGTTCCCCCCTCTGGCAGGGTGCCGGGACAGGGTCCCGATTGGTTTTTGGTGGCTACAGAGGCTTGCGGCGGCGGAACTCCAGATCTATTCTGTTCCTCGATCGTTTTAGGGTATATGGATATATATAGGCGGAAGAAGTACGTCAGGGGAGCCACGAGGGGCCCACGAAGGTGGAGGGCGCGCCTAGGGGGGTGGGCGCGCCCCTGCCTCGTGCCTTCCTCGTTGCTTCCTTGACGTGGACTCCAAGTCCCCCGGGTTGCTTTCCTTCCAAAAATAACTTCTCCAGAAGGTTTCATTCCGTTTCGACTCCGTTTGGTATTCCTTTTCTTCGAAACACTGAAACAAGGGAAAAAACAGGAACTGGCACTGGGCTCTGGGTCAATAGGTTAGTCCCAAAAATAATATAAAAGTGCATAGTAAAGCCCATAAAACATCCAAGATGGATAATGTCAAAGCATGGAACAATAAAAAATTATAGATACGTTGGAGACGTACCAGCATCCCCAAGCTTAATTCCTGCTCGTCCTCGAGTAGGTAAATGATAAAAACAGAACTTTTGATGTGGAATGGTACTTGGCATAATTTCAATGTAATTCTTCTTAATTGTGGTATGAATATTCAGATCCGAAAGATTCAAGATAAAAGTTCATATTGACATAAATAATAATACTTCAAGCATACTAACAAAGCAGTTATGTCTTCTCAAAATAACATGGCCAAAGAAAGTTATCCCTACAAAATCATATAGTCTGGCTATGCTCTATCTTCACCACACAAAGTATTTAAATCATGCACAACCCCGATGACAAGCCAAGCAATTGTTTCATACTTTTGACATTCTCAAACTTTTTCAATCTTCACGCAATACATGAGCGTGAGCCATGGACATAGCACTATATGTGGAATAGAATGGTGGTTGTGGAGAAGACAAAAAGGGAGAAGATAGTCTCACATCAACTAGGTGTATCAACGGGCTATGGAGATGCCCATCAATAGATATCAATGTGAGTGAGTAGGGATTGCCATGCAACGGATGCACTAGAGCTATAAGTGTATGGAAGCTCAACAAAAGAAACTAAGTGGGTGTGCATCCAACTCTCTTGCTCACGAAGACCTAGGGCATTTTGAGGAAGCCCATCATTGGAATATACAAGCCACGTTCTATAATGTAAAATTCCCACTAGTATATGAAAGTGACAACATAGGAGACCCTCTATCATGAAGATCATGGTGCTACTTTGAAGCACGAGTGTGGTAAAAGGATAGTAGTATTGTCCCTTCTCTCTTTTCCTCTCATTTTTTTATTTGGGCCTTTTCTCTTTTTTTTATGGCCTCTTTTTTTTCGTCCGGAGTCTCATCCCGACTTGTGGGGGAATCATAGTCTCCATCATCCTTTCCTCACTGGGACAATGCTCTAATAATGATGATCATCACACTTTTATTTACTTACAACTCAAGAATTACAACTCAATACTTAGAACAAAATATGACTCTATATGAATGCCTCCGGCGGTGTACCGGGATATGCAATGACTCATGAGTGACATGTATGAAAGAATTATGAAAGGTGGCTTTGCCACAAATACGACGTCAACTACATGATCATGCAAAGCAATATGACAATGATGGAGCGTGTCATAATAAACGGAACAGTGGAAAGTTGCATGGCAATATATCTCGGAATGGCTATGGAAATGCCATAATAGGTAGGTATGGTGGCTATTTTGAGGAAGATATATGGTGGGTGTATGATACCGGCGAAAGGTGCACGGTATTAGAGAGGCTAGCAATGGTAGAAGGGTGAGAGTGCGTATAATCCATGGACTCCACATTAGTCATAAAGAACTCATATACTTATTGCAAAAATCTACAAGTTATCAAATCAAAGTATTACGCGCATGCTCCTAGGGGGATAGATTGGTAGGAAAAGACCATCGCTTGTCCCCGACCGCCACTCATAAGGAAGACAATCAATAAATAAATTATGCTCCGACTTCATCACATAACGGTTCACCATACGTCCATGCTACGGGAATCACAAACTTTAACACAAGTATCTCTCAAATTCACAACTACTCAACTAGCATGACTCTAATATCACCATCTTTATATCTCAAAACAATTATCAAGCATCAAACTTTTCTTAGTATTCAACACACTCATAAGAAAGTTTTTACTAATCTTGAATACCAAGCATATTAGGATTATTTAAGAAAATTACCATGCTATTTAAGACTCGCAAAATAATCTAAGTGAAGCATGAGAGATCAATAGTTTCTATAAAACAAATCCACCACCGTGCTCTAAAAGATATAAGTGAAGCACTAGAGCAAAACTATATAACTCAAAAGATATAAGTGAAGCACATAGAGTATTCTAATAAATTCCGAATCAAGTGTGAATCTCTCAAAAGGTGTGTACAGAAAGGATGATTGTGGTAAACTAACAAACAAAGACTCAAATCATACAAGACGCTCCAAGCAAAACACATATCATGTGGTGAATAAAATATAGCTCCAAGTAAAGTTACCGATGGAAGTAGACGAAAGAGGGGATGCCTTCCGGGGCATCCCCAAGCTTTGGCTTTATGGTGTCCTTAGATTATCTTGGGGGTGCCATGGGCATCCCCAAGCTTAGGCTCTTGCCACTCCTTGTTCCATAATCCATCAAAATCTTTCACCCAAAACTTGAAAACTTCACAACAAAAAACTTAACAGAAAATCTCGTGAGCTCCGTTAGCGAAAGAAAACAAAAGACCACTTCAAGGTACTGTAATGAACACATTATTTATTTGTATTGGTGTTAAAACTACTGTATTCCAACTTCTCTATGGTTTATAAACTATTTTACTAGCCATATATTCATCAAAATAAGCAAACAACACACGAAAAACAGAATCTGTCAAAAACAGAACAGTCTGTAGTAATCTGTAACTAACGCAAACTTCTGGAACTCCAAAAATTCTAAAATAAATTGGTGGACCTGAGGAATTTGTCTAGTAATCATCTGCAAAAATAATCAACTAAATATCACTCACCAGTAAAATGTTGAAGCTAATCTCGTGAGCGCTAAAGTTTCTGTTTTTTACAGCATGATCATAAAGACTTCACCCAAGTCTTCCCAAAGGTTCTACTTGGCACAAACACTAATTAAAACACAAAACCACATCTAAACAGAAGCTAGATGGATTATTTATTCCTAAACAGAACCAAAAAGTAAGAAACTAAAATAAAATTGGATTGCCTCCCAACAAGCGCTATCGTTTAACGCCCCTAGCTAGGCATGATGATTTCAATGATGCTCACAAAAAGATAAGAATTGAAACATAAAGAGAGCATCATGAAGAATATGACTAGCACATTTCAGTTTAACCCACTTACTATGCATAGGGATTTTGTGAGCAAACAACTTATGGGAACAATAATCAACTAGCATAGGAAGGCAAAACAAGCATAACTTCAAGATTTTAAGCACATAGAGAGGAAACTTGATATTATTGCAATTCCTACAAGCATATATTCCTCCCTCATAATAATTTTCAGTAGCATCATGAATGAATTCAACAATATAACCAGCACCTAAAACATTCTTTTCATGATCTACAAGCATAGAAAATTTACTACTCTCCACATAAGCAAAATTCTTCTCATTCGGGATAGTGGGAGTATCATAAGAGACTTGAATACTATAAATTGTTTCCACATTAAAAGAGTAATGTTCAGAAAAAGGGTAATCATAATCATGACAAGTTTTATAAATATAATAATCACTACCTTTTATAGCATAAGTTTCATCACAATAATCATCATAAGTAGCAACTTTGTTCTCATCATAATCGATTGAAACCTCTTCTGAAATAGTGGATACATCACTAAATAAAGTCATGACCTCTCCAAATCCACTTTCATAAATATTATAAGATTCAACATCCTCCAAAATAGTGGGATCATTACTTCCTAAAGTTGACACTCTTCCAAACCCACTTTCATCAATATAATCATCATAGGTAGAAGGCATGCTATCATCATAAGAACTTTGCATATCAAAACTTGGGAGGCTAAAAATATCATCTTCATTAAACATAGCATCCCCAAGCTTGGGACAAACATTAATTGCAGCAAATATATTCTCAAAAACATCATCTTCATCAAACATAACATCCCCAAGCTTGGGCCTTTTCATATCATAAGCATAATCACTCTCATCATTAATAGTATGGATAGCACCAATAGTATAGCAATTGTCATATTCCAAGCAAGTACCAAAAAGATTTTCAAGATCATAAGAAGTATCATTATCTTCCCAATCATAATCATCACAACAAGCAATAGGCATAATAAGATCATCATCAAGTGCATCATCTTCCACAATTATTTTTGATTCATTTTCATGAGGCACAACAATAATAGGAGCAACATTATTTGGGAGAGATATCTTTTTACCTCTCTTCCGTTTTCTTTTCTTCTTCTTCACCACATCATGTGTGGATTCGATCCTCTTTTTGGAGCTCCTTATTAATGAGATTGGTTGAATAGAAGGCTCCTCCTCGTTACCTGATTCATCATAAGAAATAATAGGAGGATATTGGGAAGTCTCTTCCCTTTCATTAGTATTCTCTTCATCTTATATTTGCTTTCTTTTCTTTATGTAATTGGAAATATAAGGATTCTCAATGCAATTCACCGCACAATACATATAAATTTCCTCTATATCAAATCCAAGAAGTTTATAACGGGCAAATTCTGGAAGATGCTTAGTTATACGTTTCATTTCTTCGTAGCCCACAAGCAAACTAAGTTCATTATAATGTGCAAGGGAAATCAAGTCATCACAATTTTTGGACACGATTAGATCATGAAACAATTTGCATCGGATAGCTAAATGACCTCGTTCATTGCAAAGTCCACAAGTACGGCCAAGGAAATTTAAATTTTTAGCACACGCATCTAGCCTTTCTTGCAACCATTTAGTTTCTAAATGCTTATGCCTCTTGCAATATCTATCTTCTCTATTTGGTGTGTACTTGCAAACCCAATACACTCCACAAAAATTGACATGCTGTCTCCAAGTGCAGAGGTTTGTAGGACAGTAGCAAATTTCCCTCAAGTGGATGACCTAAGGTTTATCAATCCGTGGGAGACGTAGGATGAAGATGGTCTCTCTCAAGCAACCCTGCAACCAAATAAAAAAGAGTCTCTTGTGTCCCCAACACACCCAATACAATGGTAAATTGTATAGGTGCACTAGTTCGGCGAAGAGATGGTGATACAAGTGCAATATGGATGGTAGATATAGGTTTTTGTAATCTGAAAATATAAAAACAGCAAGGTAACAAGTGGTAAAAGTGAGCGTAAACGGTATTGCAATGCTTTGAAACAAGGCCTAGGGTTCATACTTTCACTAGTGCAAGTTCTCTCGACAATAATAACATAATTGGATCATATAACTATCCCTCAACATGCAACAAAGAGTCACTCCAAAGTCACTAATAGCGGAGAACAAACGAAGAGATTATGGTAGGGTACGAAACCACCTCAAAGTTATTCTTTCCAATCAATCCGTTGGGCTATTCCTATAAGTGTCACAAACAGCCCTAGAGTTCGTACTAGAATAACACCTTAAGGCACAAATCCACCAAAACCCTAATGTCACCTAGATACTCCAATGTCACCTCAAGTATCCGTGGGTATGATTATACGATATGCATCACATAATCTCAGGTTCATCTATTCAACCAACACATACAACCTCAAAGAGTGCCCCAAAGTTTCTACTGGAGAATCAAGGCGAAAACGTGTGCCAACCCCTATGCATAGGTTCATGGGCGGAACCCGCAAGTTGATCACCAAAACATACATCAAGTGAATCACATGATATCCCATTGTCACCACAGATACGCACGGCAAGACATACATCAAGTGTTCTCAAATCATTAAAAGACTCAATCCGATAAGATTACTTCAAAGGGAAAACTCAATCCATTACAAGAGAGTAGAGGGGGAGAAGAAACATAAGATCCAACTATAATAGCAAAGCTCGCGATACATCAAGATCGAACCACCTCAAGAACACGCGAGAGAGAGAGATCAAACACATAGCTACTGGTACATACCCTCAGCCCCGAGGGTGAACTACTCCCTCCTCGTCATGGAGAGCGCCGGGATGATGAAGATGGCCACCGGTGAGGGTTCCCCTCTCCGGCAGGGTGCCGGAACAGGGCCCCGATTGGTATTTGGTGGCTACAGAGGCTTGCGGCGGTGGAACTCCAGATCTATTCTGTTCCCCGATCGTTTTAGGGTATATGGATATATATAGGCGGAAGAAGTACGTCAGGGGAGCCACGAGGGGCCCACGAGTTTGGAGGGCGCGCCCAGGGGGGTGGGTGGGCGCGCCCCCTGCCTCGTGCCTTCCTCGTTGCTTCCTTGACATGGACTCCAAGTCCCCCGGGTTGCTTTCCTTCCAAAAATAACTTCTCCAGAAGGTTTCATTCCGTTTCGACTCCGTTTGATATTCCTTTTCTTCGAAACACTGAAACAAGGGAAAAAACAGGAACTGGCACTGGGCTCTGGGTCAATAGGTTAGTCCCAAAAATAATATAAGAGTGCATAGTAAAGCCCATAAAACATCCAAGATGGATAATATCATAGCATGGAACAATCAAAAATTATAGATACGTTGGAGACGTATCACTGCCGAACCTCGTAGGTCAACCAGAGTACGGTCCGCACCAGAGTGGTACAGTAATCCTGTTCTGGAGGTCATGTTACTTGACCATGATGAACCTACAAACTATGAGGAAGCAATGATGAGCCCAGATTCCGCGAAATGGCTTGAGGCCATGAAATCTGAGATGGGAGCTATGTATGAGAACAAAGTGTGGACTTTGGTTGACTTTCCCGATGATCGGCAAGCCATTGAAAATAAATGGATCTTCAAGAGGAAGACGGACGCTGATAGTAGTGTTACTATCTACAAAGCTAGACTTGTTGAAAAAGGTTTTTGACAAGTTCAAGGTGTTGACAACAATGAGATTTTCTCACTTGTATCGATGCTTAAAAGTCTGTCCGAATCATGTTAGCAATTGCCACATTTTATGAAATTTGGCAAATGGATGTCAAACCTGCATTCCTTAAATGGATTTCTTAAAAAAGAGTTGTATATGATGCAACCAGAAGGTTTTGTCGATCCTAAAGGTGCTAACAAAGTGTGCAAAGCTCCAGCGATCCATCTATGGACTGGTGCAAGCATCTTGGAGTTGGAATATACGCTTTGATGAGTTGATCGAAGCATATAGTTTTATACAGACTTGCGGTGAAGCCTGTATTAATAAGAAAGTGAGTGGGAGCACTACAGCATTTCTGATAAGTATATGTGAATGACATATTGTTTATCGGAAATGATGTAGAAATTTTTGAAAAGCATAAAGGAGTGTTTGAAAGGAGTTTTTCAAAGAAAGACCTCGGTGAAGCTGCTTACATATTGGGCATCAAGATCTATAGAGATCGATCAAGATGCTTGATAAGTTTTTTCAATTAGTACATACCTTGACAAGTTTTTTAAGTAGTTCAAAGTAGAACAGCCAAAGAAGGAGTTCTTGCCTGTGTTGCAAGGTGTGAAGTTGAGTAAGACTCAAAGCCCGACCACGGCAGAAGATAGAGAGAGAATGAAAGTCATTCCCTATGCCTCAGCCATAGGTTCTATAAAGTATGCCATGCTATGTACCAGACCTATTGTATACCCTGCCCTGAGTTTGGCAAGGGAGTACAATAGTGATATAGGTGTAGATCACTGGACGTTGGTAAAATTATCCTTAGAGGACTAAGGAAATATTTCTCGGTTATGGAGGTGATAAAGAGTTCATCGTAAAGAGTTACCTTGATGCAAGCTTTGACACCAATCTGGATGACTCTGAGTCTCGATCTGGATACATATTGAAAGTGGGAGCATTTAGCTAGAGTAGCTCCGTGCAGAGCATTGTAGACATAGAAATTTGCAAAATACATACGGATCTGAATGTGGCAGACCCATTGACTAAACCTCTCTCACAAGCAAAACATGATCACACCTTAGTACTCTTTGGGTGTTAATCGCATGGCGATGTGAACTAGATTATTGACTGTAGTAAACCCTTTGGGTATTGGTCACATGGCAATGTGAACTATAGAGTGTTAAATCACATGACGATGTGAACTATTGGTGTTAAATCACATGGCGATGTGAACTAGATTATTGACTCTAGTGCAAGTGGGAGACTGAAGGAAATATGCCCTAGAGGCAATAATAAAGTTGTAATTTATATTTCCTTATATCATGATAAATGTTTATTATTCATGCTAGAATTGTATTAACCGGAAACTTAGTACATGTGTGAATACATAGACAAACAGAATGTCCCTAGTATGCCGCTACATGACTAGCTCATTAATAAAAGATGGTTAAGTTTCCTAGCCATAGACATGTGTTGTCATTTGATGAACGGGATCACATCATTAGAAGAATGATGTGATGGACAAGACCCATTCGTTAGCTTAGCATTATGATCATTACAGTTTCATTGCTACTGCTTTCTTCATGACTTATACATGTTCCTATAACTATGAGATTATGCAACTCCCGAATACCAGAGGAACACTTTGTGTGTTATCAAACATCACAATGTAACTGGGTGATTATAAAGATGCTCTACAGGTGTCTCCAATGATGTTTGTTGAGTTGGCATAGATCAAGATTAGGATTTGTCACTCCGATTATCGGAGAGGTATCTCTGGGCCCTCTCGGTAATGCACATCACTATAAGCCTTGCAAGCAATGTGACTAATGAGTTAGTTGCGGGATGATGCATTACGGAACGAGTAAAGAGACTTGCCGGTAATGAGATTGAACTAGGTATTGAGATACCGACGATCGAATCTCGGGCAAGTAACATACCGATGACAAAGCGAACAACGTATGTTGTTATGCGGTTTGACCGATAAAGATCTTCGTAGAATATGTAGGAACCAATATGAGCATCCAGGTTCCGCTATTGGTTATTGACCGGAGATGAGTCTCGGTCATGTCTACATAGTTCTCGAACCCGTAGGGTCCACACGCTTAACGTTCGGTGACGATCGGTATTATGAGTTTATGTGTTTTGATGTACCGAAGGTAGTTCAGAGTCCCGGATATGATCACGGACATGACGAGGAGTCTCGAAATGGTCGAGACATAAAGATCAATATATTGGATGACTATGTTTGGACATCGGAAGGGTTCCGAGTGAGTTTGGACATATACCGGAGTACCGGGGGGTGACCGGAACCCCCCGGGGAGTGTAATGGGCCTTATGGGCTTTAGTGGAGAGAGAGAAAGGGGCGGCCAGGGCAGGCCGCGCGCCCCCTCCCCCTCTAGTCTGAATTGGACTAGGAGGGGGGCGACGCCCCCCTTTTCCTTCTCCCTCTCTCCTCCTTCCTTCTCTCCTACTCCTACTACATGGAAGGGGGGAATCCTACTCCCGCTGGGAGTAGGACTCCCCAGGGCGCGCCATAGTAGAGGGCCAGCCCTCCCCCTCCTCCACTCCTTTATATACGGGGGAGGGGGCACCCCATAGACACACAAGTTGATCATTGATCTCTTAGCCGTGTGCGGTGCCCCCCTCCACCATAATCCACCTCGGTCATATCGTTGCAGTGCTTAGGCGAAGCCCTGCGCCGGTAACTTCATCATCATCGTCATCACGCCGTCGTGCTGACGAAGCTCTCCCTCGACACTATGCTAGATCGTGAGTTCGTGGGACGTCACAGAGCTGAACGTGTGCAGATCGTGGAGGTGCCATACTTTCGGTACTAGGATCGGTCGATCGTGAAGACGTACAACTACATCAACCGCATTGTCATAACGCTTCCGCTTACGGTCTACGAGGGTACGTGGACAACACTCTCCCCTCTCGTTGTTATGCATCACCATGATCTTGCGTGTGCGTAGGATTTTTTTTGAAATTACTATGTTCCCCAACAGGAAATATGCCCTAGAGGCAATAATAAAGTTGTTGTATATATTTCCTTATTTCATCATAAATGTTTATTATTCATGCTAGAATTGTATTTACCGGAAACTTAGTACATGTGTGAATACATAGACAAAACAGAGTGTCCCTAGTATGCCTCTACTTGACTAGCTCGTTGATCAAAGATGGTTATGTTTCCTGACGATAGACATGTGTTGTCATTTGATGAACGAGATCACATAATTAGAGAATGATGTGATGGACAAGACCCATCCGTTAGCTTAGCATTATGATCGTTTAGTTTTATTGCTATTGCTTTCTTCATAACTTATACATGTTCCTCTGACTATGAGATTATGCAACTCCCGAATACCGGAGGAACACCTTGTGTGCTATCAAATGTCACAACATAACTGGGTGATTATAAAGATGCTCTACAGGTGTCTTCAAAGGTGTTTGTTGAGTTGGCATAGATCAAGATTAGGATTTGTCACTCCGTATATCGGAGAGGTATCTCTGGGCCCTCTCGGTAATGCACATCACTATAAACCTTGCAAGCAATGTGACTAATGAGTTAGTTGCGGGATGATGCATTACAGAACGAGTAAAGAGACTTGCCGGTAACGAGATTGAACTAGGTATGATGATACCGACGATCGAATCTCGGGCAAGTAACATACCGATGACAAAGGGAATAATGTATGTTGTCATGCGGTTTGACTAATAATGATCTTCGTAGAATATGTAGGAGCGAATATGAGCATCCAGGCTCTGCTATTGGTTATTGACCGGAGATGTGTCTCGGTCATGTCTACATAGTTCTTGAACCCGTAGGGTCCGCACGCTTAACGTTCGATGACTTTTTGTATTATGAGTTATGTGTTTTGGTGACCGAATTTTGTTCGGAGTCCCGGGTGAGATCATGGACATGACGAGGAGTCTCGAAATGGCCGAGAGGTAAAGATTCATATATTGGAAGGTTGTATTCGGACATCGAAATGGTTCCGAGTGATTCGGGTATTTTTCCGGAGTACCGGGAGGTTACCGGAACCCCCGGGGGAAGTATTGGGCCAACATGGGCCTAAAGGAGAGAGAGGGAAGCCCGCGCGGGGGGGGGGGGGGGGGGGGGGTTGCCCGCGTACCCCCTCCTAGGGAGTCCGAATAGGACAAGGATGAGGGGGCGGCGCTCCCCTTCCCTTTCCCTCTCCCTCTCCTTCCTATTCCCTCCGGTGGAGAAAGGAAAAGGGGGGGCGAATACTACTTGGACTAGGAGTCCAAGTAGGACTCCCCCCTTGGCGCGCCCCTCCTGGCCATCGGCCTCCTCCCCCCACCTTTATATACAGGGGCGGGGGCACCCCAAAGACACACGAAGAATTCTCTTAGTCATGTGTGGTGCCCCCCTCCACAGTTTACGCCTCCGGTCATAGCGTCGTAGTGCTTAGGCGAAGCCCTACACGGATCACATCACCAACACCGTCGCCACGCCGTCATGCTGACGGAACTCTCCCTCGACCCTCTACAGGATCAAGAGTTTGAGGGACGTCATCGAGCTGAACGTGTGCTGAACACGGAGGTGCCGTACGTTCGGTATTTGGATCGGTTGGATCGTGAAGACGTTCGACTACATCAAACGCATTAACATAATGCTTCCGCTTTCGGTCTACGAGGGTACGTGGACACACTCTCTCCCTCTCGTTGCTATGCATCTCCTAGATAGATCTTGCGTGATCATAGATTTTTTTTTGAAATTGCATGCTACGTTCCCCAACAGTGGCATCCGAGCCAGGTCTATGCGTAGATGATATGCACGAGTAGAACACAAAGAGTTGTGGGCGATAATAGTCATACTGCTACCACCAACGTCTTCCTTTGATTCGGTTGTATTGTTGGATGAAGCGGCCCGGACCGACATTACATGACCACATTCATGAGCTGGTTCTATTGACGTGCTTCGCACACAGGTGGCTGGCGGGTGTCTGTTTCTCCAACTTTAGTTGAATCGAGTTTGACTACGGCCGGTCCTTGTTGAAGGTTAAAACAGGACACTTGACGAAAAATCGTTGTGGTTTTGATGCATAGGTAAGAACGGTTCTTGCTAGAAGCCCGAAGCAGCCACCTAAAACTTGCAACAACAAAGTAGAGGACGTTTAACTTGTTTTTGCAGGGCTTGTTGTGATGTTATATGGTCAAGACATGATGTGATATAAGTTATTGTATGAGATGATCATGTTTTGTAAAAGTTATCGGCAACTGGCAGGAGCCTTATGGTTGTCGCTTTATTGTATGAAATGCAATCGCCATGTAATTGCTTTACTTGATCACTAAGCGCTAGTGATAGTCGTAGAAGCAATAATTGGCGAAACGACAACGACACTACGATGGAGATCAAGGTGTCAAGCCGGTGACGATGAAGATCATGACAGTGCTTTGGAGATGGAGATCAAAGGCACAAGATGGTGATGGCCATATCATGTCACATATTTTGATTGCATGTGATGTTTATCTTTTATGCATCTTATTTTGCTTAGTATGTCGGTAGCATTATAAGATGATCCCTCACTAAATTTCAAGGTATATATATTCTCCCTGAGTATGCACCGTTGCTACAGTTCGTCGTGCCTAGACACCACATGATGATCGGGTGTGATAAGCTCTACGTTCACATACAACGGGCGCAAGTCAGTTTTGCACGCGCAGAATACTCGGGTTAAACTTGACGAGCCTATCATATGCAGATATGGCCTCGGAACACTGAGACCGAAAAGTTGAACGTGAATCATATAGTAGATATGATCAACATAGAGATGTTCACCATTGAAAAATACTCCATCTCACGTGATGATCGGACATGGTTTAGTTGATGTGGACCACGTGATCATTTAGATGACTAGAGGGATGTCTATCTAAGTGGGAGTTCTTAAGTAATATGATTAATTGAACTTTAATTTATCATGAACTTAGTACCTTATAGTTTTTTTGCATATCTATGTTGTTGTAGATCAATGGCCCGTGCTACCGTTCCATTGAATTTTAATGCATTCGTAGAGAAAGCTAAGTTGAAAGATGATGGTAGCAATTACACGGACTGGGTCCATAACTTGAGGATTATCCTCATTGTTGCACAGAAGAATTGCGTCCTGGAAGCACCGCTTGGTTCAAGACCCGCTGCAGGAGCAACTCCGGACGTTTTGAACGTCTGGCAGAGCAAAGCTGATGACTACTTGATAGTTCAGTGTGCCATGCTTTACGGCTTAGAATCGGGACTTCAAAGACGTTTTGAACATCATGGAGCATATGAGATGTTCCAGAAGTTGAAGTTAATACTTCAAGCAAATGCCCGAGTTGAGAGATATGAATCTCCAACAAGTTCTATAGCTGCAAGATGGAGGAGAATAGTTCTGTCAGTGACCACATACTCAGAATGTCTGGGTACCATAACCACTCGACTCAGCTTGGAGTTAATCTTCCTGATGATAGTGTCATTGACAGAGTTCTTCAATCACTTCCACCAAGCTATAAAGGCTTCGTAATGAACTATAATATGCAAGGGATGGAAAAGACAATTCCCAAGCTCTTCGCAATGCTAAAGGCTGCGAAGGTAGAAATCAAGAAGGAGCATCAAGTGTTGATGGTTAACAAGACCAGTAGTTTCAAGAAAAAGGGCAAAGGGAAGAAGGGGAACTTCAAGAAGAATAGCAAGCAAGTTGCTGCTCCCGGGAAGAAGCCCAAGTCTAGACCTAAGCCTGAAACTGAGAGCTTCTACTGCAAAGGGACTGGTCACTGGAAGCGGAACTGCCCCAAGTATTTGGCGGATAAGAAGGATGACAAAGTGAAAGGTATATTTGATATACATGTTATTGATGTGTGCCTTACTAATTCTCGTAGTAGCGCCTGGGTATTTGATACTGGTTCGGTTGCTCATATTTGCAACTCGAAACATGGGCTACGGATTAAACAAAGATTGGCTAAGGACGAGGTGACGATGCGTGTGGGAAATGGTTCCAAAGTCGATGTGATTGCCGTCGGGACGCTACCTCTACATCTACCGCCAGGATTAGTTTTAGACCTGAATAATTGTTATTTGGTGCCAGCATTGAGCATGAACATTATATCTGGATCTTGTTTGATGTGAGACGGTTATTCATTTAAATCAGAGAATAATGGTTGTTCTACTTATATGAGTAATATCTTTTATGGTCATGCACCCTTGATGAGTGGTCTATTTTTGTTGAATCTCGATTGTAGTGATACACATATTCATAATATTGAAGCCAAAAGATGCAAAGTTGTTAATGATAGTGCAACTTATTTGTGGCACTGGCGTTTAGGTCATATTGGTGTAAAGCGCATGAAGAAAATCCATGCTGATGGGCTTTTGAAATCACTTGATAATGAATCACTTGATGCTTGCGAACCATGCCTCATGAGCAAGATGACTAAGACTCCGTTCTCCGGAACAATGGAGCGAGCAACTGGCTTATTGGAAATAATACATACTGATGTATGCGGTCCGATGAGTGTTGAGGCTCGCGGCGGGTATCATTATTTTCTGACCTTCACAGATGATTTGAGCAGATATGGGTATATCTACTTGATGAAACATAAGTCTGAAAAATTTGAAAAGTTCAAAGAATTTCAGAGTGAAGTGGAAAATCATCGTAACAAGAAAATAAAGTTTCTACGATCTGATCGTGGAGGTGAATATTTGAGTTATGAGTTTGGTCTTCATTTGAAACAATGTGGAATAGTTTCGCAACTCACGCCACCTGGAACACCATAGCGTAATGGTGTGTCCGAACGTCGTAACCGTACTTTATTAGATATGGTGCGATCTATGATGTCTCTTACCGATTTACCACTATCGTTTTGGGGATATGCTTTAGAGACAGCTGCATTCACATTAAATAGGGCACCATCTAAATCCGTTGAGACGACACCATATGAACTGTGGTTTGGCAAGAAACCCAAGCTGTCGTTTCTTAAAATTTGGGGCTGCGATGCTTAGGTGAAAAAGCTTCAACCTAATAAGTGTCGGTGTGAAAATCGACAGATCTCGGGTAGGGGGTCCCGAGCTGTGTGTCATGGATCAATGGGTAACAGGAGACAGGGGACACAATGTTTACCCAGGTTCGGGCCCTCTTAATGGAGGTAATACCCTACTTCCTGCTTGATTGATCTTGATGAATATAGAGATTACAAGAGTTGATCTACACCGAGATCATATGTTGTGGTCTAAACCCTAGGGGTATGATTATTAATGTCATAATAATCTATCGACTAGCCTGGCCTTGGCTTATATAATGCACCAGAGGCCTAGGATAACAAGAGTCCTAGCCGAATACGTTGGTGGAGAGGAGTCCTTGTCTTGATCACCAAGTCTTGTGGAATACTCCTTGTATGCGGCATGGGCTGCCCGAAGTCGCCCATGAGTGAACCGCCATGGGGGTCCTCGGCCCGATCCACCTGGTCGGGAGACAATGTGGTGAGTACCCCCTAGTCTAGGACACCGTCAGTAGCCCCCTGAACCGGTCTTCAAGTTGGGGACGCTCCTCGATCCTTCCGAACTGTTCTTCATCTTCAGTCGTCGGTCTGGAAAACTGGTTCAACAAATCTTCTCATCTTCGATGTTGAGGATCGCCGAAGTAAATCCGAAGAGTTTACACGTCGGGTATCCGAGGAGCCCCTTTAAGTTATCGGCCTTTATCAATGTCTTGTTATTTTTACGCCCACCTCGGGTTTGAAGTTGTCCCCATGCATCAGTGTCCTCTTGCATCCGGGCCCCAACGCCGGACTGCATTCGAGGTGTCTTTTGCAGCCAAGCACCAACGCCGGACTGTATCCGAGCTCCAACGCCAGACTATATCCAAGGTGTCATAGATCACCTTGGCTTGAAAAAGTTTGAAGGATGTTATCCGAGCTTAACGCTGAAAAGTTCTCTATAGAGCCAGCCGCTCGCAGCCGAACTTTATGCTGGACTGCCTCCGAGGTGATGCACCACCTCAGGCTCGGGCTGATTGTTTGATCATTTTATTTCCGATTGATGCAATTTATTTACTGACAAGATATATAGCCAGTACCCTCAAGGTGTGTGTCGGCCTAAAATCCGAGATGCACATTAGAGGAGATAGTGATCGGCGGACGGGCCCGTGAGAGAGGGTTTTGAGAAGTCGCTGTAATATCTTAGCTTGATGCCGGATAGGGCCCAAATGGTGCCTATTGTTGTCTGAAGACGTGTTTTCCCATAGTTCGGTCAAGCCAAACACTGAGCACTTTGAATTTTCTGCATTGAATAGGTGATGTAGTAGCCCCCGAGACACTAGTCGGGTGGCAACACCAGATCAGGGGATCGATGTGCCCCTTTAATATTAGTAAATGATAAGCCCGAAGCCCAGTAGCCCCCGAGCCTTAAGGCAGGCAGGGGTGGCCGAATTAAGGATCGATATCCAGAGTAAAATCACAAATTATGTGTAATGATTCTATGTATCCAAGTACTTTACATCATTAATGCTCGGATCCGCATTGTACAAAACTTTGTTGACCGACCGTCGGCTTCCACCTCCTCGGCCAGTAGCCGAGGAGTGTTTGTCCTACTTTATAAAGCCTTTGTGAGGGTGAAGATTTATGACAAACAAGGCAATCCGGCCATACAGTTTTATAAACAAAGGTACGCAGAGAGATATGTTATATTACTGTTTAACATAAGAAATGTCTTCCAAAGAAAATAGTCCCGCTATTGGTTCCTTTCTTTGGGTTGTCATGCTAAGCATGATCATGAAACCTCAGCTCCGGTCAATGTGGGAGCAAAATATTGAGGATTTAGTTTGGGGAAAGTTCCCGAACTATGTTGTCTTTAGTGAACCCAAATTTTCACTTCCGTCGTTGCCAACCAATTATATCCTTTAAGATGGCTAGCTTTCGGCTTCACCCAATCTGAGGTACTAACCCGGATGACCCGGTAGTAACAATCACAGAGGTGCTCCCTTTACCGCCTAGCCGAACAATCGGGAACATAGGGGTAAGCACAGGAGCCAGACAACCCAGCTTGGCTAAAATCTTAAGTCAAATTGACGCATATGTATGGCTTTATAACGATGATTACGGAAGGCAGCCCTTGTATATTAAATACAAATGCCGATGATATGTTTATTTTGACTCCGTTGCGACCGTTTATCAGTTGAGAGTGGCCCATCGTCGGCTTCCACCCCCTTGTAGATGCTATGCAGGGTGTTTCTGCAATAACAAACAACCCTTAGCCAATGTCTCGGTGCCCAAAGGCGGTTGTGTTAGCAGAAACGAGGCAATCAGATATGCGGGCTTTATAACTTTCACTTAGTCATAGGAGCTTAAAGTTGGGAGGCCAAATAGTAGCCCCCGGTTAATGTTCAGCGACAGCCGAGGTCAAGCCATTAACACTTTGGCCAATATTATGAACGGCCCGTCGCTTAACACGGGGTGACCTCCATCGATCTTATAGTTTAACACAGTCATCGGATCGTTGACCAGTTTACGCTTATTGTGACAGTCAGTTTTCGGCTTTCTCCACTGAGGCACTTAACCATGCGAGCTGGAAGCACAATCGCAGTGGTTCTCCCTTTGCACACCTAGCCGAACAAAGCGGAACGTAGGAGGCAAACACAGGAGCTAGGCAACCCAACCATTGACCGGAGACACAATTCGGAACCGATGCATATATAGCAATATCCGAGAATGTTTTTGCCGAATCTCTAAAGGTGTCCGGCGTTGCACTGCGAGACTTCTGCTGGAAACATACAAATAGTTTAAAAGTGCCATAGGCTTGGAAAACCAAAAAACTTCAGTAAAAACTTGACGTCCGAACTAGATCAAGTGTTCGGTCTCAATCCAAAAATTGTAAAAAAAAATTGTGCTTCTGTCGTGCTTTAACATGACACATCCGATCTCAAGACTTCAAGCGGGTCAGCCTACGGCTTCAAGCTCCTTATCCCGAAGGCGGAGTACTTCTCCGAGGCTAGTTTAGCGAACTAAACTCGAGCGGCTTTTAGAGAGAAGACAGGCTATCCGGCTATTGACCATACACTCGAGTCGGAAAAGGAGCGGTAGAAAAAGACTTTGCAACGACCAAGAAGAAAACACATTTACTATAAAACGGCTCATATAAATTTTAAGAGCCCCCAGTTAACATGGGCAAAGGGAGTTTCTTTTAACAAACAACGTATGTGAGCATGGTCGAACTGAACACAATTTAAAAATTTAAAACTTTGAGCATGAAAGCAACTTAGCTGGTTAATGTGTTCGGCATCGATGACGCGGTCCGAGCTTATGGCGGGACGAGGTCCCAGCCCCTAAGCCGGTCCCGAGGTGGTGGAGCAAAGAGCTTGGCACTCCGAAGTGGCGACATAACACGACCAATGTGGCGAGGTGGAACCCCCAGTCCGTTCGAGGCGACGGAGCAGGCCGGCAGTATGACACTAAAGTTCCCTGCATGGGTTAATAAAGTGATGGCGAAGCCCCCGGTCCAGCCGGGGTGATGTGGTACCTCAGTACGCCGAGGTGACAGCGCTGCCCAACCCGGATAAGTTACCTATGCAGAGAAAATAGTGCAAGAAGGAGATAATAGTTATAATAATAAATTAAAAAAATGTAGCATAATAAATAATTTACTGATGTAGTACTGATGTGGTACGTCAGTATGCCGAGGTGACAGCGCTGCCCAACCCGGATAATTTACCTATGCACAGAAAATAGTCCAAGAAGGAGATAATAGTTATAATAATAAATTAAAAATGTAGCATAATAAATAATTTATGCAAAGTGAATAATTAAAGGAATATGGCCCGTGCGCCGAACACCCGACGAGGTAGAACCCTCTCGATGATGCCGAAGTCCCCGAGGCAACCGAACATGTCGGTATAGCAATTCGACCAATAAGGTGATCATGCGAGCCGATTTATGCCGATTGAGACGACGACGTCGGCTTGCCGAAGTGACCGCGTGACGCAGTCGAAGTCGATTACCTACACACATAAAATAGTGCGGTCCAAAAAATAACAATATAAATATATATAAAATCCTTGCATAATTGCTTTACGCAAAAATAATTTATTTAAAGAGATGTGGCCTGGCGCCTAAGCCAATGTCGATGCAGGGCGTCGTCGTGACGCAGTGAAGGTGTGACAAAGCCTGAATTTGCAGGGCGGTCCAGACTCTAGATGCGGCGTTCGCCGAACTGCGGACGGGAAATTGACCGAACCATCGTGCAACCATCGTTAATGCGGCCATCATTTGACAGACCTATGTACAGATGATGGAACAAACCAGAGTAATAATTTCTCAGAAAAATAAACCCAAGCAAGAAAAAATTACTAGGATTAATAGCACCTGGTTTATCTGTTGTAGCAATCTGAAAAAAAGGTTACTCCCAAAATTGGGACTTGATCCGCACACCCATTGCCTAATGAGCAATGAAGCGGCGGCACGGCGATGCTGGCAAAGGTTGGCTTGCCGAGGCAAAGCCCCCGGTCCAGCTAATGTGACAAAGCTAGTAGGCGGGGCGCCGAAGTCTCCGGAGTAGGTTGATGAAGAGATGGTGAAGCCCCCAGTCTAGCCGAGGTGACGGAGCGGGTCGGTAAGGAGACGTTGCAGCTGCCATGTCAGCCGAGGTGTTGAAGCAGTTCGGCATGATGGACATCGGCTTGAAGAAACAACTGTGCGGTCATGCTGACGCTGGTCATAACCTGTGACGCGGTCAAAGCCGGATTGATGAAGTGACCGAACGATGATGCCGGTGTGCCCGTTTCGTGTAATCCGTGGGGCGGCATTGTTGGTGATGATTTATACTTTGCGATGCCGAACTCTTTTTTGGCTCGCCGAGATGATGATCAGAAGAAGATGAGCTCGTCTCAACAAAGTGACGACGTGTCTAGCGCAGGTCGGCAGCCGTGGAGCAATGTTACCGGACTGGTTTGATACCAGCGTGATGGTGAAGAGTACCTCAGAGAAGGCTTAGAATTTTATGGGCACATGTTAAGAACAACGCACAATACCCCAGAAGAAAATTCCTTTAAAAAGGTTATCCAATATCACGTTCATAAAGAAACATGAATTCGGGTCGGATCCGTATTCGCGCAGAAAACAGATCAAAAATTGGTCCACTCATCGGAAGGTTCCCGGTGTTTGAACCGTCGGATCGAGCTGAAATTTTGAGGGATGGTAGATATGGGAATTCGCAGCAGATGAACGGTTGGATCTTCCAAAGGACCTCTGAGCCTGGCTCTGGAGACCACGCCCTAAACTCGTCCAGATTTGACAGGGCTCCGGTATATCGCAGATTGCCGGAGATTCCTCCATCGGAACTCGACAAAATTTTGCATGGTTGTTGTAGACTAATTCCGCACAATTCCATCAAAGCAATCGTTAAAACGACACTCGAGGAGGCGGTGGCGGCGGATACTAGTTCGTTGTCCAGAAAAATAGCATGGTCGCTCAAGGGCAATGCTGACGTTGAGCTCCCGGGCTCCATGAATGATTCCTCCATGATCTTGAGAGAGATCGGAGTTAATGTTGATGTAGGTCATCGTCTGAACATGACGATCTGATGCGGAGTGCAGTCCTCGGTCGAGCCAAGGTGACCAGTCGAGCCGGTGACGAAGATGTCGACGTCGCAGTTAATCTGCAGACGAGCCATCGATCCTTGGTTGATCTCACAGCGGAACTCTCAATGAAAGCACCATTGTCGGTGTGAAAACCGGCAGATCTCGGGTAGGGGGTCCCGAGTTGTGTGTCATGGATCGATGGGTAACAGGAGACAGGGACACGATGTTTACCCAGGTTCGGGCCCTCTTAATGGAGGTAATACCCTATTTCCTGCTTGATTGATCTTGATGAATATAGAGATTACAAGAGTTGATCTACCCCGAGATCATATGTTGTGGTCTAAACCCTAGGGGTATGATGATTAATGTCATAATAATCTATAGACTAGCCTGACCTTGGCTTATATAATGCACCAGAGGCCTAGGATAACAAGAGTCCTAGCCGAATATGTTGGTGGAGAGGAGTCCTTGTCTTGATCATAAAGTCTTGTGGAATACTCCTTGTATGCGGCATGGGCTGCCCGAAGTGGCCCATGAGTGAACCGCCATGGGGGTCCTCGGCCCGATCCACCTGGTCGGGAGACGATGTGGTGAGTACCCCCTAGTGCAGGACACCGTCAATAAGCTAGAACCCAAATCGGAGAAATGCGTCTTCATAGGATACCCAAAGGAGACTATTGGGTACACCTTCTATCACAGATCCGAAGGCATGATTTTCATTGCCAAGAATGGATCCTTTCTAGAAAAGGAGTTTCTCTCGAAAGAAGTGAGTGGGAGGAAAGTAGAACTTGATGAGGTAATTGTACCTTCTCTCGAGTTGGAAAGTAGCTCATCACAGAAATCAGTTCCAGTGATGCCTACACCAATTAGTGAGGAAGTTAATGATGATGATCATGAAACTTCGGATCAAGTTACTACCGAACCTCGTAGGTCAACTAGAGTACGTTCCGCACCAGAGTGGTACGGTAATCCTGTTCTGGAAGTCATGTTACTAGACCATGACGAACCTACGAACTATGAGGAAGCGATGATGAGCCCAGATTCCGCAAAATGGCTTGAGGCCATGAAATCTGAGATGGGGTCCATGTATGAGAACAAAGTATGGACTTTGGTTGACTTGCCCGATGATCGGCAAGCCATAGAGAATAAATGGACCTTCAAGAAGAAGACTAACGCTGCCGGTAATGTTACTGTCTACAAAGCTCGACTTGTTGCGAAAGGTTTTTGACAAGTTCAAGGAGTTGACTATGATGAGACCTTCTCACTCGTAGCGATGCTTAAGTCTGTCCGAATCATGTTAGCAATTGCCGCATTTTATGATTATGAAATCTGGCAAATGGATGTCAAAACTGCATTCCTTAATGGATATCTTAAAGAAGAGTTGTATATGATGCAACCAGAAGGTTTTGTCGATCCTAAAGGTGCTAATAAAGTGTGCAAGCTCCAGCGATCCATTTATGGACTGGTGCAAGCCTCTCGGAGTTGGAATATACGCTTTGATAGCGTGATCAAAGCAAATGGTTTTATACATGCTTTTGGAGGAGCCTATATTTACAAGAAAGTGAGTGGGAGCTATGTAGCATTTCTAATATTATATGTGGATGACATATTAATTGTTGATTGGAAATGATACATAATTTCTGGATAGCATAAAAGGATACATGAAGAAGAATTTTTCAATGAAAGACCTCGGTGAAGCTGCTTATATATTGGGCATCAAGATCTACAGAGATAGATCAAGACG
Source organism: Aegilops tauschii subsp. strangulata (assembly GCF_002575655.3). NCBI lineage: Eukaryota > Viridiplantae > Streptophyta > Magnoliopsida > Poales > Poaceae > Aegilops > Aegilops tauschii. The sequence continues at coordinate 376,072,690 of NC_053037.3, forward strand.
CTTAATTGGACTTTCACAAAGCACATACCTTGATAAAGTTTTGAAGAAGTTCAAAATGGATTAGTCAAAGAAAGGGTTCTTGCCTGTGTTACAAGGTGTGAAGTTGAGTCAGACTCAATGCGCGACCACTCCAGAAGATAGAGAGAAAATGAAAGTCATTCCCTATGCCTCAGCCATAGGTTCTATCTTGTATGCAATGATGTGTACCAGACCTGATGTGTGCCTTGCTATAAGTATAGCAGGGAGGTACCAAAGTAATCCAGGAGTGGATCACTGGACAGCGGTCAAGAACATCCTGAAATACCTGAAAAAGACTAAGGATATGTTTCTCGTTTATGGAGGTGACAAAGAGCTCGTCGTAAATGCTTACGTCGATGCAATCTTTGACACTGATCCGGATGACTCTAAGTCACAAACCGGATACGTATTTATATTGAATGGTGGAGCTGTTAGTTGGTGCAGTTCCAAGCAGAGTGTCGTGGCGGGATCTACGTGTGAAGCGGAGTACATAGCTGCTTCGGAAGCAGCAAATGAAGGAGTCTGGATGACGGAGTTCATATCCGATCTAGGTGTAATACCTAGTGCATTGGGTCCAATGAAAATCTTTTGTGACAATACTGGAGCAATAGCCTTGGCGAAGGAATCCAGATTTCACAAGAGAACCAAACACATCAAGAGACGCTTCAATTCCATCCACGATCAAGTCAAGGAGGGAGACATAGAGATTTGCAAAATACATACGGATCTGAATGTTTCAGACCCATTGACTAAGCCTCTTCCACGAGCAAAACCTGATCAACACCAAGACTCCATGGGTGTTAGAATCATTACTATGTAATCTAGATTATTGACTCTAGTGCAAGTGGGAGACCGAAGGAAATATGCCCTAGGGGCAATAATAAAGCTGTTATTTATATTTCGTTATTTCATGATAAATGTTTATTATTCATGCTAGAAATGTATCAACCGTAAACTTAGTACATGTGTGAATACATAGACAAAATAGAGTGTCCCTAGTATGCCTCTACTTGACTAGCTCGTTGATCAAAGATGGTTATGCTTCCTGACCATAGACATGTGTTGTCATTTGATGAACGAGATCACATCATTAGATAATGATGTGATGGACAAGACCCAGCCGTTAGCTTAGCATTATGATCGTTTAGTTTTATTGCTATTGCTTTCTTCATAACTTATACATGTTCCTCTGACTATGAGATTATGCTACTCCCGATATCGGAGGAACACCTTGTGTGCTATCAAACGTCACAATGTAACTGGGTGATTATAAAGATGCTCTAAAGGTGTCTCCGAAGGTGTTTGTTGAGTTGGCATAGATCAAGATTAGGATTTGTCACTCTGTATATCGGAGAGGTATCTCTGGGCCCTCTCGGTAATGCACATCACTATAAGCCTTGCAAGCAATGTGACTAATGAGTTAGTTGCGGGATGATGCATTACGGAACGAGTAAAGAGACTTGCCGGTAACGAGATTTAACTAGGTACGATGATACCGACGATCGAATCTCGGGCAAGTAACATACCCATGACAAAGGGAATAACGTATGTTGTTATGCGGTTTGACCGATAAAGATCTTCTTAGAATATGTAGGAACCAATATGAGCATCCAGGTTTCGCTATTGGTTATTGATCGAAGATGTGTCTCGGTCATGTCTACATAGTTCTCGAACCCGTAGGGTCCGCACGCTTAACGTTCGATGACGATTTGTATTATAAGTTATGTGTTTTGGTGACCAAAGTTTGTTCGGAGTCCCGGATGAGATCACGGACATGACGAGGAGTCTCGAAATGGTCGAGAGGTAAAGATTCACATATTGGAAGGTTGTATTCGGACATCGGAATGGTTTCGAGTGATTCGGGTATTTTTTTTGGAGTACCAAGAGGTTACCGGACCCCCCCTTTTCCTTTCTCCACCGAAGGGAATAGGAAGGAGAGGGAGAGGGAAAGGGGGCGCCCCCCTCCTAGGGAGTCCGAATAGGACAAGAAGGAGGGGGCGGCGCCCCCTTTCCCTCTCCCTCTCCTTCCTATTCCCTTCGGTGGAGAAAGGAAGGGGGGGCGAATCCTACTTGGACTAGGAGTCCTAGTAGGACTCCTCCCTTGGCACACCCCTCCTGGCCGCCGGCCTCCTCCCCCCCTCCTTTATATACGGGGGCGGGGGCACCCCAAAGACACACGAAGAATTCTCTTAGCCGTGTGCGGTGCCCCCCTCTACAGTTTACGCCTCCGGTCATAGCGTCATAGTGCTTAGGCGAAGTCCTGCGCGGATCACATCACCAGCACCAACGCCACGCCGTCGTGCTGACAGAACTCTCCCTCTACCCTCAACTGGATCAAGAGTTCGAGGGACATCATCGTGCTGAACGTGTGCTGAACACAGAGGTGCCGTACGTTCGGTACTTGGATCGGTTGGATCATGAAGACGTTCGACTACATCAACCGCGTTAACATAACGCTTCGGATTTTGATCTACGAGGGTACGTGGACACACTCTCTCCTCCTCGTTGCTATGCGTCTCCTAGATAGATCTTGCGTGATCGTAGGAAATCTTTTGAAATTGCATGCTACGTTCCCCAACACTTCACACACGACCTAGAAACCGTCGGCGATAGGGTGTAGGAATGCATACGTTTTGCGTAACTAAGCGTATGCGATGGCCGCATCTATCCAAACATGAGTCTTCAGACAATTGTTTGTGATATATCGAATATCCCAAATGCTCTATCCTTACTGCTCGTTTGTGCTCGCATTGCCATCGCACTTGGTATTCTGTGGTGCAACGTTTACGATGCGCGCCACCATCACAAACAGTTCACGATTATAAAACATGTATTATAAGGAGACAATCACAAACATTCACTTTTTCCAAACCATTGCGGTTATATAATTAAGAAGATAAGTTAATCATCACACGTAGGTCGGATATGTTTACGAAATGTCCGATTGTCGTACGAGTGTCCTACGGGATAACTATCGCACACGCTATTCTGTGGTGCAACATTTACAATGCGTACGACATCAGAAGCAGTTCATGATTGTAAAGCGTGTACATCTGTACGATAAGGCGACTATCACAAACATTTAGTTTACTCGCACCGTTTGTGATATTTCTTGACATCACACACGCTTTGTAAACAACAATTGTGTGCATGGTCGCACATGTTTTCGCTCTATGAAACGTGTCAGATTATGAGGTATATCACACACGTTGTGCTTCTATAGACCGTGTGCGCCGTATTGACCTGCAGAGCGTATTTTCACCATAATTTAATCGCTACTATTTAAAATTGTATCGAATTTGAATTTTAAAGTAGGCTATAATTTTATTCATATCCATCAGGTTCAACAACTAATGCATTATTCGATTCGGAGGTACATATGTTCAAGAATTACATGAAAAAAGAATTATATAAGTATCGAATAAAGAATGATGAACTAGGGTTGTATACTTGTATTAAAGACGGTAAAGAAAGAGGCGAAAGACATTCTGGTTGCAGAACAAGGTGATGTGTAATGTTCATATTGTGCCCTCCTTCATGCAGAAGACACGCACGACTCTAGTCCAACCCCTTGTGATGGCCGACTGTCCATCCTTCACCGTCTTCATGAGGACATCTAGATAGTCATTGTGTTCTGGTAGAAATACTTTAACCTTTGCATGCCCACAAATCATATAGTTTAAGAAGTAATCTTGAGTAAACTGCTTTGAGAAAGACTGCAAAGGCAAAAAAATTCAAACATTGTCATCTAATACAACTCATTATGGGCAGTAAAAAGAAGACTGCAGAGTTCTTACGTACCATCCTGCAGTTCACTGTTGTCATGGATAAAGTGTAAACAAATAGTTTAATTGTCATCTTTTGATTCATTTTACTAACGATCTTTATCAGTTTTCTCACTTGATGTTGGTTCATGAATATCTCATTGCTCCATAAGCAAAAAAGGTCGAAACGCGGATATTTATCAATGACATATGTACCTAAAAGCACCAAGTTAATATTAGAAGCTAAACAACAATTGCACAATGATGTAGTACAACACTCCCTCCGTCCCATTATATAAGATCTTATTACGTCCAATATACTCACATATTGGATAAATTAACATCTTATATTATGGATGGAGGGAGTTTATTACATTGTTACAATATCGTCCGATTAACTACAGGTAAGTTTTGTTGTGTTGTTGTTGTTGCTCATCTATGTATATATATACATCATCAAAATATTAATGTATCACTCTTCCTTGTTGTTATGTAGTCTAAAATTGCATATTTAGACATTCAGTACAATGCATGTTGCACTGTAGCCTCGGATATATTAGATATGTTCCTAGTTAACCTACCGATAAATGGTTTACAGATATATTCAGTTAAATGTCCGATTCGCCGATTAATCTCTTATCAGCCCCCGGCCTAAATAATACGAGCTACCGATATTTTGAACTCTGAGTATATATAAGCCATGGGATGAAACTAACCTCGATGAAAAATAGTAGTCGTTCCCAATATTATCCTGTGTAAATACATCAAATGACATGTTAAGCACAACAGGCTAAACATCAACTAAATATATTCATGATAGACAACATAAACCTAAAATGATAGTTTCAGTGTGCAGGTTTAAGCATGCTAGTTTTTGTGTTTTAGTTAATTGTTATTATTTTTATACTTTTAAATATTATATTTATATATATATATATATATATATTAGAAAAAACACACTACAAAAAACATTTGAAATTTTTTGAACTAGTAATTAAAAAATGTTAATCAAGCATTCGAAAAAATGTTGAATGTGCATAGAAAAATTATTGAGCATGTATTGAAATAATGATGATTTTCTTTTATCATGTATATAAAAATGTTAATCAAGCATTCTGAAAGAAAAAAAATGTTGAACAAGTATTTGAAAAATGTTAATTAATCATTTCAGAAATGTTAAATGTGCATAGAAAAAATATTGACCATGTATTAAGAAAATCATGAAAAAAGTTGATCATGTTTATAAAAGTGTTAATCAAGCTTTTTGAAAAATGTCGAACAAGTATTTAAAAATGTAATAGCATTAGTAAAATGCTAACTATGTAAAAATATATTATCCATGTATTAAAAAATGATGATTCTTTTATCATGTACTTAAAAATATTAATCAAGCATTTAAAATAATGTTCAACAATTGTTTGAAAAATGTTAATCAAGCATTTAGAAATTATTAAATGTGTATAAAAAATGTTTAACATGTAATAAAAAATGTCAATCTTTTTATTTGGATACTGTTAATCTAGCATTTTAAAAATATTAAAAATATGGATTGGAAAAATGTTGACCATATATTAAAAATGTTAAATTTGTAATGAAAATGTGAAACATGTATTAAAAAATGTTGTTGACATATAAAAAAGTAGAATGAAAAGCGAAAGAAACAAAGAAAACAAAAATAATAGAAAAAGAAACTAAAAAAACCGAACAATAAAGAAAATAAACAATAAACCCAAGGAAACAACTAAAAAAGAATAAAAACATAAAATGAAAAAGAAAAGAGATAGAAATAAAAGCAAATAAAACAGAAGAAAAACAAAAATACCTAGAAAAACCTATAGAATACCGGCTCTTTTCCTATTAAGTAGGTCGCGCCTCGTATTTGGTCCTGAAACGCATGCTAACCGACTGGCTAGGAATGTTGACTCTCAACCAGGAGATTTTGGGATCAATTCCTCATATATTTTCTCTTTTATAGAGAGCAACTAATTGAGGAGCGCTCCTTCAGGAGCCTCCCAACGATCACTTGCGGGTGGGTTGAGAGCGAGCCGCTTGGCTGGCTCTCAGCCATGTGTCACGCTCTGGTCGCTCCGCCTGAATTTTGTTTTTATTTTTATTTTTCAGCACGTGTTTTCGGCTTTTTAGATGGGCTTTTCCAGGGGTTTTCAGCTTTTTGTTTTTTCACCGGTTTTTTAAGCTTTTTCACGGAAAAAAAGTTGCACGCAAAAATGCATTTTATTTTTTTTCTTCCGTGAGACGCACAATTTTTCTTCCGCGAGAGGCATGGTTTTGCTTCCGCGAGAGGCACGACCGTTCCTCTCGGAAACGAAAAAATGCATTTTTCTTCTTCTGTGAGAGGCATGGTTTTCCTTCCGCGAGAGGCATGGCCTTGCCTCTCGGAAACGAAAAAAGGTGTTTTTCCCTTCCGTGAGAGGCACGGTTTTGCTTCGCGAGAAGCACGGCCGTGCCTCTCAAAAATAGAAAAAAAACACGCTTACTTTTTTCTTTCCTTCCGTGAAAGGCACGATTTTGCTTCCGTGAGACGCACGGCCGTGCCTCTCGGAAACGAAAAAAAGCATTTTCTCTTTTTTCTTTCTTCCGTGAGAGGCACGGCCGTGTGTCTCGGGAACGGCTTCTGAAAGGGAAAAAAAGTGCTCCGGTTTGGTTTTATTGTCTGTTTTCTCGTGAAAAAAATTCGTCAAAACCTATCAACATGGGATCTAATTTTGCAGATCTCGACGCGAGAAATCCAACAACGAAAACGGTTCAAGATTTGGACGCACGGGTTATGGGATAAAACGTTTTGAATAAATGGATATACGAAAAAAGTAAAACTTCCAGGTTGCGACCAGGGGAGCACGCCGCTCGTCCCAACCTAGGGATGTGAGAGTGATCTTTGAAAATAGTACTCCTTAATTAATGATTTTGATTGTATAAGAGAGAAAATATATTTTTCCTTCGTTTATGGGCCGTCCCATGCGGTGATTTTGCTCGTCGCCCAAGTGTTTTTGTGAAATTTTCCTTCCTGTTAAAAATTGTTTCCTCATTACCAGGTTTGCTCTCTCACCAAAATTATATTGCCTAAAAAATCACAATTATATGGAAAATCAACACCTTTTTTTTATCAAATTTTGTTTGTTGTTAGTTTAACGAAAAATATTTAAAGTTTTGAAAAAATCATGAATTTGAAAAAACATATTTGCGAATTAGAAAATGCTCATGAGTTAAAAAAAGTTCATAAAATTGTGAAAATGCTCACAAAAATTTAAATTGTTCAGAAATATATTCATATATTCCAAAAAAATCATAAATTAAAAAATATTCCTGAATTTAAATAAAGAATGTTCAGAAATTCAAAAGAAATTGAATTAGAAAAATCTTCATGAATTCAATTTTTTTCGTGGATTTAAGAAATATACATGAATAAAAATATATTCATGAGTTAAAAATTGTTCACGAATTTGGAAGAATCACGGGTTTAAAAAATGTTGCAAATTTGGGAAAATCTACACAGATTTGAAAAAAGGATTTGAGAAAATGTTTGTAGATTCATGAAATGTGCATGTATTTTTAAAATATACACTAATTTATTTATTTTTTACGAATTTGAAAATATCACGAATTTAAAAATATTCATAATCCCAAAAAAGACCATGAGTTTGAAAAACGAAAAAAAAAACACAAAAGATAAAATGATGAAATAGTAAATTAAAAGATAAAACAAAAAAGGGTGAAAAAACAAAGAAAACACAGGAAAACCGTTGGAGGAAAAAAATGGAAGGGTCCTAAACTAGTACCGAACGTTGCCAAAACCGTTCCCGCAACTAACCTAAAATGGGCTATCCTACCTTTGCACGTTAGTAGGTGATCATTAAGGATATGTAGCGATACATATCATTTACGTAGTTATTCCACGCGGTACATGCGGGGTCTACTAGCGAGATATAGCCTTTCCGGAGGATATGTACCATTTGTGGCAGATAGGAGTTCTCTCGTTAAATAGGAGAACTCGATATCAACATTGGTAGCTATTTGTTATGGGCTAGTCTTAAAGCTAACATGGGCTCAAACCGCTTTAATGAACCGATGCCAACCTATTCAACGTGCATGGCTGACTTCACGAAGATCAAATCATCCTTGCAGCCCTCTCACAAAAAATGGCATGGGTATCTTGGCAAGACATGACACATCCTAAATACATGGGAGGGCTCGGTTTTCAAAAGATGGAATTGCTCAATTTAGCCTTACTAGCTAAACAGGGATGGCGGTTGATTCAAGAACCGAACACCCTAAGTGCATAGATTTTGAAGGCGGACTATTTTCATGAGCGGGAATTTTTGAGTGCATAATTGTGGTTGAGGTGGAGATCAATTTTAGAAGGTAATGACATACTCAAGCAAGGATTGTTCCATAGGATTGGGGATGGAGAGTTGACATACATATGGAATGAAAACTAGATCCCAAGAGATGCAATGATGAGCCCCCTAATCCAACTTCGTCGGGACCTAAGAGGGTTGTTGATTTGATTGATATGGTGAATCAGGTTTGGAAGGAGGATGCACTTGCAAATATTTTTTTTGCCATGGGATGCCGAGGTGATTAGGAAAATTCCTTTACTAACTAAAGTTTATCCAGATTGATGGGCTTGGTGTCATGGGAAGTCTGGGAGCTTTACATTACGTTTGGTATATCATTGTTGATACATGCTAGAAACCGCATAGAAGCATGGTTGAATGGAATAACTGGAAACTGGATCCAAGAAGAGAAGAAAAGACTAGGACAAGGTTTTGGAAGCATGAGATACCACCGAAGTTGTGGGTTTTTGCATGGCAACTAGCTAGGCAAAGTCTGTCAACGTCTGATGTGGCACACCATAATCTCATGGCTGAGAAAAGCACATGCTTGATATGTAGCCATGAACAAGATTCATGGAGGCATTCGTTAATGCAGTGTCGAATGGCTCGCTGTGTGTGGGTGTTAGTTGATGAGGAGTTGTATGATCAAATAAAATCATGTATCCGAACACAAATAATTAGTTGTTTGAGTTGGATGAGAAATCATCAAAAGAAAATTATGTTAAGTTGATGGTGAATTTACGGGTAATTTGGAAGGCGCAAAGAGAATAGCTTCATGTCTCCGTTTGCAACGGGTAAATTCGTTGCGAGATTTATCACGGAGCTTGAAGCAGACGCGGTAAGTACTATTCCCAGTTCAACCGTCTAGGTGAGAGGCTGCATGGATTCCCCTAGGTGAGATGTAAAAGACAATGTTGATGGGGCGGTTTTAGTGGAGGTAAGGAAGAGCTTGGCGGCGGCAATATTTCGCTCAAAAGGTGGAGCTTTCTTGGGAGCCTATGTTCTGATTATGGACGGAGTGATGGAGCCCTCATCTGTTGAAGTGGTCTCCTATAGGGAAGTGTTAGGCCTGGCTCGGGATCAAGGTTTAAGCTCGTTGACTATTGCCTCTGACCTTTCTGGTGTTATTCGTAGCATCTAGGAAGGGACCCTTTGAGTAAGTGCTATGGTTATTAGAATGGTTATTGAGATGAAGAATGCTATGAGAGGTATAGTCTTTAGGTATGAAGGTAGAGGATTAAATATGATGCCCGCAACGTTGCATTTTTTGTAGAAAGCCACAATATTGGTAGGAATTCGTTGCATTTCGTTCGGGCCGCACGTTCGGTTTTTGGATCCTCTGGGATACGTAAAACTTCATATGAGTGATTGATAAAGCACGATAGCGTTTTGCTAAAAAAGGTCCCATAAAAAATAATATTAAAAAACATATATCGCTGAAGACTTAAAAGAAAGAAATAAGTCCTTAGGGCTGGCTTCACATGCGCTTAGCATTAACTCGTCAACCAGATTGCTGGCAATCCCCACTAATTAATCAACATATAATTCATTCTGATTTCACTAAAATAGGTCAAACACATCCTCTGTAAGTTGCTCATTGGCTAAGACCAACTCCAGCGCACGACCTCAAACGGACGTTCGTTTTATCTGGATTTTGTCCGTTTGGGACGACGATGGGTGGCAAAACGAATGTCCGTGTCCGGCTGTTGTTGCACGCGCCCAACGCGGCCAACCACCCCAATACGTCCGCCTGCGTCCCCCCGGTGTGCTTGCCCCGCGGTCGCCCTGCAGCCGCACCAACGCACGCTCGCCTGCGGCTGCCCACCTGCGCGTGCGCGCTCGCCCGCCTGCAGCAACAGCAGCCTGCGCCGCCTCGCCGCTCGCCACCTCGGCCGCGCCCGCGCCGCCGCCTGTGCGCGGCGCTCGCCGCCGCCTCGTCGCGCCGGCCCTCTTGCTGCCGCCTGCGCGCCGCACGCACCGCCGCCTCGCCCCGCCCGCGCCGCGGCCTGCGCGCCGCCGCCTCCGTCGCGCCCATTCTCCGCCCGCTCGCCGCAGCCGCCGTCGCGCCCATTCTCCGCCCGCGCGCGCCCGCTCTCCCGGCCGCTGCTGCGCCCACCCGCCGCGCCCGCTCCCTGCCTGCCTGTCGTCGCGCAGCCTGCGCACCGAGCTCGCCCGGTAGCCGTCGCGCCCGCTCCCCACCCGCGTGCGTGCCCGCTCCCCACCCGCGCGCGTGCCCGCTCGCCCTGCAGCCGCTGCACCCACGCGCGTGCGCCTGCTTGCCCGCTCGCCCGGCCCCTCCTGCCGCCGCGCCCGCTCGCCTGGCCCCGCGCTCGCCTCGGCGGTTGCTGCCGCACCCGCTCGCCCGGCCCCATGCAGCCGCGCAGGGCAAGCATGGCGACATGGCTCCGGCGAGACGAGAGAAGGCGACGCAGCTCCGGCGTCCAACAGAGGAGAGAGGGGAAGAGGAGAAAAGCAGGGGCAGGTGGCTGCCATGCGGGCCATGTGCGGACGCGAGGACGCAGACGAGTTGTCCGCGGTTGTCCGCTTTGACTGAAATCCTCTCAATTTTGCTTTGAATATAGGGTTGAACGGACATTAAACGAAAAAAAAAAACAAGATGGGATTGTGCATTGGGTCGTTGCTTTTGTCCGTTTGTACCCAAACGGATGTCCCTAAGTAGAGAGAAGATTGAGCTTTATTTCGCGGACGGATAAGGAAAAAACCATGGCATGATTGGTATCTGGTCTCGCTAGCTTGCCTTGCCGTTGCGTCGGATGAGATAGTGGAGGGCGGTGTGGCTTGGCTGTCCCGGAGCACCTGCCTAGTCAGGGCACATCACTATTGAGGTGTGCCATGATATATTATTATTCCAAAGCATCTTTAGTCTTCACAGTAGCTACCTTTAATCGTGTTTGTTTTCTTGCCAGGACCTTTAATTGTGTTCGCTAGCTAGTGTACTAATCGGCCTGCCTTTCATGTTAATTTACTAGGGTACATGGACCATGCACCAAAAGGGTCATAAGGAGTGGATCAGTGACGCAGTGAGTGCATCATTATGTTAGCTGCTGTGTAGACATCGTGCTAGTACTTGCGTTTTGCTGTGAATGTTCGATCAACAAGTTAGGTTAGCTTCGAAGCAACGTCTTGGTGACATGAAGTAAATGGGTGCAAGTGGAAGCAGTGTGGGGGACGTACGTACGGGATGATTTATTTTGTACTTGACCTCCAGATAGACGCTCTGTTTCTCTAATTTTGGTCACTCATTCAGAAGAAGAAAAAACTATAGAAAGCATAATTGTAGCTTAGATCTGATTAGCACAATTGAGTGGCTCACCCACGCACGTACCTTCATGAGCACTCCATGTGCATGTCAGCTTCAGAGGGCAGTACCTGTGCCGGCCTCATGGCGCACAATGATTTGCATCTTGTGCTCCACAACCACCTGCATGTTGTTAACAGGTGTGTGTTT